>NW_024530599.1:0-1345838 GCF_017590135.1 Pyrgilauda ruficollis
ACAGAACACCTGCAGCCCCTGTGAGAGTAGAACACAGGCTGCTGAGGCATACAGGAAAATCAGACTCACCTGGCCCTCTCACCTGAGAGGTCCCTCTCACCTGGCATTTTTCCTATTTTCGATCTGTATCTGTAAAACTGCGATTGTGTTTTTCTAGCTATTTCAATCAGAAAGTGTAAGTCATAGTGGAAACATGAGAAAAGATAGTCTTTTTTCCCAGGAGGATGAACAGAGTCCATGTATGATACAAATCCACTGAGACACAAATCTCCGCGTCAGAAAACCAAATGGGTGTCACTGTTGTCATCTTCCTTCATACACCATGTATGGAATTTTTGCTTAAGAGGGCTGTTACTGAGCCTTGTGTTAACACATTCCAGAGCAAGGGAGTTCTGTGCATCAGAGTAGCATGGATGAATGCACTGACTGATGCCCGGGAAAATGAAGTGGCATCAAGCTCCTAAGATTAGCCTGCTTGCGAGTTCACTTTCATTGCTCAGGAGCACCTTCTTCCTCTGCTCTTCTGCATCTGGAGAGCTTGAGAACTGGATGGGCTATTAGGGAGCACAGGTTTCATAGAGAAAGCAGGGAAAAGTCAGGAAAGCTGCTGCAGCCATTCTGTGTCTTACTTTCTCATATATCTTCAGTTTTCTGTTCTCTTCATGGAATACAGCAGGGGGGGTATTTTGAGTGATCCCTAACAGGGATCAGTTTTCTACCACCTGTGACTTAGAAACACTGCTGAAAATTCAACCTCTTTGCTTTAACTTTCTTCTAATCATACTTGGGGCTGCTGTCATGTGAATGATGGTGAATGACTGAGGTGGACAGATTTCTTCAGAAAAATCTTCCTTGGGAAGGTGGCAGATTGACAGAAACTCAAGACTCCCTCCTGGGCTCTGTTGCAAATCTGCCTCAAAGTTTCCCAGCAACAGCCACACATTGCCAAGAACACTTGAAAATAAGGCATCAGTCATAGTTTCCTGATCTCCTGAAATGTCTGGCAGCAAGCTCTGCTGAAATCACCACCTGTGCCACAGCCAGGGACAGCCCTGCAGGTGCCCTGCCAGCTCCCACGCAGCTCTGAGCCTGACCTGTAACATCTGGAGCTCACACCCAGCACAGATTGACAGCTGTGCAGAATGCTGCTGCCACTCTGACAGACACTCCCATGTTTAAACACCAGCTCCTGTCCAGCCACATTCACAGAGTGACCTAAGCAAGCTTGAACTTCTAGGGCTCTGGATGGCAAATGTGAACAGAGTGCTTTGAGAGTTTTCTCTTGCAGTGCCACAAGCAGTTTTTTATTCTAATGTGTTGCTTGGCTACAAGTCTTTCTTTGCATTTGAAAGCTCACATAAAAAACTAAATAGACTTCTCTGGCAGTGTTGGCTGCTGAAAGAATATTTTGTTTTGCAACCAGGAGTCTGAAAATTAAAATGTTCTGTAAGGCTTTGCTTCCTTGCCACGTAGCCTGTTCAAATATTTGTGCCATCCTTTAAATAAAATCTATGGCAACTGGAATAACTGATGCAGAAAATCACAGAGCACAGTTATTCTTTATTTATTGTTTGTTTTTCAGTGACATGGCCGTTGTTAGTTTTAGTGGACTTGATAGCAGTTCTTCCAAGTGAACTATGTAACATAACTACATTATGGCTTCTTGCTCTCATTAGCCTAACTTTGCCATCACAGTTGTTCAACATGGGCTCTCAAAAAAAATCAATTCATTTCTGTCAGTGATATGGTAGGCAGTGAGGAGGTAAAGCACAGAACACACCAAGATGGCCATGTCTGGTTTCTGCTTGGCTAACTGGGGCTGGACAAGGAGCAGGGGAAAAGATTTCTGCCAGGAAATGATGAGTTGTACTGCTGTAGTTTGAATAATTTATCCAATATGCCTGAGTGTAGCTGTGGCTCTTGGTTGCTGACAGTCAAATAACAGCCTATAACCCCTGAACTATTTATTTGGCACTTATTGGGGTGTGGGGAGTTAACTTCCCCTCTAATCCTTATCCTTACTACCAGTCCTGCAGGAAGAGCTCACCCACAAATGCAGCTGAGAAACAGAGGGTTGGTCTGGCTGCATCTCTCACAGCCTTCTCTCGTCAGGCTGGGGTCACCAATCGTCACTGCAGTGCCCCAGAAATGTGTTGCCATAGGAGATGGATCCACCTCAAAGCCATCACACAGAATTTTCACGTATCTGCCATGGTTTTCATGAAAAATTTGTAGTTTTGATTTTGCTGACCTTTTTATTTCTGTCATATCCTGATCTGAATATACGATTACCAATTAGTTGTGCCCATTAACTGAGCTTCCAATTAAACTAACATTTAAAAATTTAGCAGTCAATTTCAAAAAGGCTGGGGTTAGCTAAATGAAAATGTTGTCAAAGGAGCTGTATTAAAGGTATTGCAGCTAAATTCTGAATGAAAACAGGTGTCATGCTTTCCTGAATATTAATTTTTATTAAATCCTTGACCCCAACAAAACTTCTCTGAATCATTCTACTATAGTTTAACTACTTTGTGTTGGAAATAATGTAGATGTCCCACTTCTGATGCAGTAGCTAATTAGGTTAACAGCCCTAAACATCTATAAGAATGTAATTAAAAATTAGGCCACACTACCCATAAAAAACTAGAGACATATCTGGCTGCAGAAACATTTGCCCTTTATTCTGCACCTCTCTGGAGCATGAGTGGATTTTACAATGCAGAGAGAAGAAAGAGTACATTATTCCTTCCCCTACCCTGTTTCTACTATCTAGTACAATTTCAAGTGGCTCTTAAAAAAAAAAAGTTACTCAAATAAAAGGCTGCAGCTTTCAGGTCATGCCCACCTCTTCTAAAACTCTTGCATTTTATA
Organism: Pyrgilauda ruficollis; assembly: GCF_017590135.1. Taxonomy (NCBI): domain Eukaryota; kingdom Metazoa; phylum Chordata; class Aves; order Passeriformes; family Passeridae; genus Pyrgilauda; species Pyrgilauda ruficollis. Next base: position 2,872 of record NW_024530599.1, read on the forward strand.
TTGTGTCTGACTGGCTCAGTTGTGTGGAACAAGTTGGGCAGTCTGAAACTTGGGAGATTTCTAAATATGTTCAGCAGTTTAAACTCTGGACATTCATAATGCTACAGTAATAGTAGATGGTGCTATTTTTCCAAGGTTTTCTGGCTATTTTAGAAATTGTTGTTTATCCTTTGTTGCATATTTTCATCTCCTAGGGGTAGATACTTAATTTAAAGCATTGACCTTGTACATTTCTTTCCCTAGACAGTTTACATAACTACAAGAAACAGGTTTCTTGTGTTATCTCAGATTCTCTCAAATCATCCTTTGCAAGTCTCTCACCTTTCCTTCTACCTGAAGGAAAATTAGGATATGAATATGGGTATTTTGGCAGTATCTCCCTAGAACTATTACCATTACACAGCAGAATTGGTACCCTTATGAGACCTCTGTTCTGTGTGTCTCTGAAGTTCTTTAAGAAGTATCTGTGGTGCCTCTGTCCTTGGAGATATGCAGAACTTCAGCAGACAAGGTCCAGAGCAACCTGATCTGCCTCTGAAGTTTGCCCTGCTCTTGTATGGGACATTGGATCTCTAGGGGTCCTGGCTAGTGTAAATTATTCTGTCCCACTAAATTCAACAGCTCAGGGCATAACCTTGCAAGAGTTTCCTTTCAAGCTCTCAATTCAGAACAGGCTCATCCCCTGAAGCAGGAAATGAAGGAGAATACATAAATCTTATATGTTTATAAATGATACAACTATAATTCTAATTTGGATAGCAAGAAACATGCTCCCAGTGTATCATGTATTTTCCCTTATGAATTTCTGGGGTTTACTACAGTTCTTCAAGCTCTAACCATTCCTTGAAAGACAAAGTGCTCAGAAACCAGCAAAAATCATTTCTACTCTGTCTAGTAAGTCAGGAGGAAAAACAGTTCAGGATCTGGGGAGGGTTTTACTTACTCTAAGTCTGCTCTGCTGCTCTCTGAAATGGTGCTTGAATATGCTGGATGAAAAGAGCATCCTGGATTCAGCACTAAGTAGGTGAAGTGATCTGGATGGGCTCCGAGGGCTGCTTTCCAGCCCATGTGGCTAACATGGGTAATGTGCCTGTCTCTTCTGATGAGCAGCACAGTGTGGAGAATCCAGTAGTTGCAGGAAAACAGACAGAGAGCATGTGCCAAGAGGATTGTAAGATGGCCTGTTAAGTGCTGAGAACATCGTTTGGAATGTGTCTTGTTGAAAAGATCTGATTCAGTTGGCACTTGTTTCCAGCTTCAGCAGCATGTCTGGAAACAGAAAGCTACTGTGAGTCAAAGCAGGGATTTAGGCAGATAGGAACAGGAAGGAGAGAGCACCCATCTGCTGGAGCTGTCAGCAATGTGTGAGGTTCCCCAGGGGCTGTCCACATAAAGGAGCTGTCTGGGTGGGAGGTTTGAAGGAAAGCCAGATGGCTGCAGTTGCTTGCAAGAAGGTTGATATGCCAAATAACTTTTTACATCTGTAATGTGTGAAAAGGGATCAGCCCTTGACTTCAAAGCAACAGAGTGCTTGTCATGCTGCCTGATACTTTTCTGGCTTTTTTGCTGGTTTTTTGCTTCCCAGACATCAGGGTTTGCTATAGCCATTCTGCAAATAGATCACAAGTTACCTTGTGCTAAATCTGTGAGCTGCCTAGCTAGCAGTCCTGCCACAGCAAGTAGTGGGGATGCGGTGCTATTGAGATTGGCAGCAAGCATAGAGTTCAGAGTTATGTGTGTCTGGCTGAGTTCCAAATGGATAATTACATTCTGCCTACCTAAAATTCCCCCATACAGCTTTTCGAAACCCATTGCTCAAAGTTGTTTTTTGTAATGTTGCTATCTGCTCTTAATCAGTAACTAACTTCCACTCTACGGACAACTCCATTTCAGTGACAAGTGAGGTGACCTTGTATGCATTGTAGTGTCCCCATCATCAATTGCAAATCCATGTTAAAAAATTGAACTTTTTCCTGCATGCTTCATCCCAGCTGCCATCTCTCCAATGATATGTTCCTTGTACTATGTACTTGTAAAGTAGTTGCCTCTAGTTTACCTAAAAATTAATTTTTCAAAGTTCTTCTATCATATAGTTTCTTTCTGCTGTTTTTGCAATAAGCCTTTTTTACCTTTTCTTGGTTTTTATCATTTTTTCACCATGTGCAAAACATCACTGGCCTGTATCCCTTGTATTTAAAGTAACCTTAAATTCAGTGATGAGAAAGAGATTACTCCAGATGTGAACACCCCCTGCAGAAGCTTCCATGCATTCAGAATCTGTCCATAATGTTGAGTCATAACATTTAATCAGATATGATGAAGTAGTACAAAAGTAGGTAGATCAATATCAGCACCATCACTATTGTAGGAGATATTGTCATCCCAGTGGCTGGTCCATCAACAGGGTCCATGAAATCCATTTTCCCATTTCCAGGGCCATCTGAAAGCTGATCTTGGAGTCCTTATCACACAAAGCTCAGAAGTGGGTAGTGCCAGGTGCAGGTATTGAAGGCTGAAATTATACAAGTTCTATATTTAACTGTAATTAAGCAGATACTTGAGTATCCGTTCATCCGGTTTGTGCTTTTTTAGGCTTGCCACCATTCAGTAAACACATCATTTTAGCTCTATTCCTCAGAAAAGGTATATACTCGGGAATGATTAAAAATGTTAAACTCTGCAGGGTGGACTTCACATAATTCTTGTGGAAAATGTGTTTTGATGCCATTTCCATCCTGTTTCCTGCAGCCTCCTCTAAAAAGGAAAAAAAAAATGAAGACTTGTTTTAGAATAGTATGTTCCTCAGTGGGAAAGAGAAGAAAGCAGAACAAAACATGTGCAGCACGCTGGAGACTTGCAAACTTGTTCTCAGTTTTGCAAAAAACGTCACAAGGAACCTCCCACTTAGAGATCTGTCGTAAAAAAATGAATCTGTGATGTTCTTGCTAATAACACCATGTTCCATGTTTCAGTAACCTGTTTATGCTCTGAAGCTTTGAAAAAACCAACAAAACAAACAAATGCTTGAGCAGTGCAAGTTCTGAAGCCTGGTTTAGGGCAGGGATATCAGCCACTGCAGAATATCACAGCTTACACTTGCATTGTGGCCCTTCTTTCAGGGAAAATTGCTGGTGCTCAAACTCCCTCATTGTTTATTTGTTCTCCGAGAGTGTATTTCTGCCACAGGCAGTCCTGTGAACCAGATTACATGATTTAATATTTTGCAGGAGTTGTAATAACGAGGCAAGTAGGACTATCCAACGTGGACCATCTTCCATTTCAACCAGTAGGTGAAGCTGAGGAGATTTATTGGAAAGATATACTGCCTTCCTGCCATTAATAAAACTAAAGGGTTTGGGTAGTGCTGCACAGTTATTTCTCCTTGTGAATTTATGAGGGCATTTGTGGAGAGCTGTTTTTCTTCCCCAGGTTCTCTTTCCCTTGCAGTGAGTGATGGTTGTGCCGTGCTGGCTGCAAGGCGAGCAGAGAGCAAACAGTTCATAAATGTAACTACCTCCAGGAGAGCTCCTGGAGCACAGCAAAGTGCTCTAATGGAGGGAGCAGGAGGGTGGGCAGGCTAGAAAATAAGTGCATGGCTACTTAAAGAGTTGTCTTTGCTCTGTTTATACCTCACTTGCTGCCTGATATGGACTGAGTGGAAATATTTTCAGTAGAGATATCTCTGAGTCTTAGGCTCATCTTCAGTGTGCCCTGTCAGTCACCTTCTGCCTCTGTGCTTGTCCTGGTGATCTCTCTGCTGTGCTGCACGGGGAAAAAAACCTGAATCTATGCCAGGAACTCATAAACTTACAAAAGTCACATATCTAATTCTAATTACTCCTTGTACACTGTATAAAAAGAAAGATTGTTACTATTTTTAGTTTTTTTCTTAATACCATATAGCTCAGCGAGGAAGTTTGTATAGTTCCTATGGTTCAAGAAGGGCACCTTCTAGGTTCATTAAGAAAAAAAAGGAAAGTTTTTAATAAATCTATGTTCAAAATCTAATCTAGTAGAAAAGTGTCTTTTTTTCCACTAAAATCTGTAGATATTTTTTCCTCTAAGGGCCACAAGATAAATATATTGTTTTCATTAAAACACTCATTTCTAATAAATGGCACTGACCTACTTTAGTGCTGTTACATGTGTAATTGGGGCAAAATAATGTGTTAATCTTTCTCTAAATATGGGAGTATCCTGCAAAGCTAAAACATGTAAACATAGGGGACAAAAAAAAGGAAATAGAGCCCTGAATCCACATAGTCTGCCTGCTGTTTGCCTTTAAATATTGTGCTGTTTAAATTATAGCTGTGAATTTGCCAAGCTCAGAGACTTGTAAAATACTCGGCTGATGAGGGTTAACCCAACATTCTTCAAAGTTCTACCTTTTTACAAGTAATAGTTTGATGTGAAATCCTGTTGGGATGAGTGTAAAACTGGGACAGTTGTTTCCGAGTTTTTGTCTTTGCCTGTGACAGTAACAGTCATATTTCTATTTGCAAAATGGGTGGTTCATTTACATCATCAGCTTTTTACAGTGACTACCTGGTTAATGATTGCAAAAGAGACAGAGGGCTTTAAAATAATTGGTAAATTCCTTCTTGTCCTCCTATTATAGTAATTACAGCCACAATCATTTGATATGGCATTATTTAATATTTGACCTCTCTGCCTGTTTTCTCATGCTGTCACTAGTTACCCGTTCACTTGTGTCCTGGGTGATTAGCTGGGGTTGTGCAACCTCCTTGTCTTGCCTCTGCACTGAAAACATCTCTAAAAGGCTTTTTTTTTTGGTAACCTTAGCATCTGTGTTGCTATTCTTTGGGTAACCACCTATTTGCAGCATACTGTGCGACAGACCTCGAGGGGAACTGCCTCATGTAATACCACTAATCCCAAGAACCATCATCACCTCTTGGAAATGTCAGCAAAAAGTGGAACTTGCTATACAACAGTCTTGAAATTGGTTTTGTTCCTTTCACATTTCTGTAGGAAATCACCCTGCTGTGTCTGTATAAACCTGTATGTTATGTGATTAATCAAGAATTCCATCAAGCACATACTTAATATAGGAACAATTTGATAAAAGTACTGGCAAGTGTGACAATGGGAAAGTATTGATGAGTGTTAACAGGAAATCAGGCTATACAATCTCATGCCTCAGACAACTACAAAACTAGGAATATTGACAGTCCATTTTTAAAAATGCTCACTTTTCTCTTACCAGTGAGAGCGCAGCTCCTTGGTAACAATTATCCCTTGTGAACATGGTTCCTAAAGTGAATGCATTGCCTTTCATGCCAGTGTTCCATGAAAAAGTTGCTGAGATATTACAGATGTGCTAGACTGTTGTGTAATGGCAAGGGTGACCAATGTGACCTGTGGGTTTTGTCCAGGGGGAACTTACTTCTGAAAATAATTTCTTTTGTAGAATTCTCATGGTACAGTAACAAACCGTATCTTGAGGCACTGCAGTGCACTGATGAATGAAAAGATGGTGTACTGAGTACAGAAATAGATGATTTTGCCATGAGACTTTGTCTTCTAACTGCTAAGAAAAGCAGTAAAACCACCGTGCAGCACCTTCCAGTTCAGACTGGTGTAATAGTAACTACAGATTGCTGTGGTTATCCTATAACCATCACCCACTCAAGCAGTGATCACAGTTATTGTTCTTGGAAGGACTTGCAAATGTCACACCTCTTATTCCAGGTAATGTAACTCCCAGCACCCCGTGGTATTTATAACTTCACTATATGCTCATGTCATATATGCTTTCATGAGAAAGGACACAGAGATCAACACACACAGCACTCAATTTAGAGAAAATAAGTAAGGAATAGAAGAGAAGAAAGAACACCATTTGTTGAAATTTGTAAAGTTGTTAAATCTGTCTCTGAATTTAGAGGAAAAGGAGTTCCACTGTTTGCAGCAGGTCAGCTGGGCTTACATAAGATAACTAACAAATGAGTAAAATTCCAGGAAGTTAGACTGACAGCTTTCCAAGCTAATAGCACTCCCTGCTCAAAGCAAAGTTGTAAAGAATTATGGTTTCCACCATCCACTTTAGGGTTATAGCTAAACCCAGCTCACTTAATAGCTGGAGAAGATGACTGAGTGAAGTGCCACGTGTAACAGCAGGCTGTAATCAACTTCAGTGTGAAGATATAAATTGCAATCCAGTGCTTTTAAAAGCAAGAAAAGTCAGTTTGAAATCACTGTGGTAACGCACAGGTAGATTGCTCTGGCAAAAACACAGCCTTTGGCAGTGGCACAGAAGCTCTTTCACACACTCTGGGACCAGTTGTAACACTTCAGAATTTGTGAGGAAGACTTGGCTGAAAGTCTCTCTTGTGTCAGCAGTATAAGTAAGAAGAGGATGATAAGAACTTTTTTCCTTTGACTCAAGAACAGACTCATGACCTAATGTGATTTCAGTAAAATTATTGTGTGTAAAAAGTCAGCCTGGAAGTGAAGGCATTAATACATCAGACTCAAAGAGCATTTATGTTACTAATGCTTTTGGTTGTGTTTAACTTTGGATGTCATCTGGTTTTGATTATAATTAAATTAATTGAGTACTTTGAATAACCAATCTATTAGTTTGTAACAGAAATTAGCCACCCTCAAACTTTAACGGCAAACAAAAATATTTTCTGTTTTTGTTCAAACAAACCCTGGCTACAAATCATCAGAGTGATTGTATGCTCATGTTCTGCTCTTTAAATACATACTAATTAAAACCTGAAATTTTGTCCAGTGTTTATGAGAAAGTTCTACAACCAAACTAATATATTGCAGAGCAGAAGAACAAAACAGGTTTTTATGAGTTAGAATTTAAATTCTTACATTTTAAAAATTAAGAGAATAATAGCAGAAAAGATGTTTGCATTAGTTTCTTTGGGTTTTTGTCATTTAATGCAAATCTTCAGAATGTTTTCTCAGTCTGATACTTATTCTGCTTTAAGAACATATTTCAGACTTGAGCAATCTTAAGCAAAATTATAATTTCTTCATTTCATTGGTTAAGTAGTAATTAACAACACGTGTTATGATAATATTGTCTTAGATGTTGCAACCAGATGTAAGTGAAGATCAGGCATGGAATCAGATTTATTAAATTCATTTTGGGTTCAGCCTTAACAGTTGCTGTTCTGGTATCACTTGGATTCCATTCTGCCTCTCATTTCTGGGATCAATCAACTGTTTTCTCATTGTCATGATTATTTTGCATTCACAAAAATGACTGCACAAGTCATTTGTTGCAAAGAAATAAAAAAGTAAGCCTAGGGAATCTTCAGAAGGACAGAGGCATATATTTGCTTTTTACCTTAAGGTTTCATGTGAGATTTCAGACCAGAAATAAAAATCTGCCAATGTTTGCTCTTTGTTTCCTTGTCAGAGATTTTGTGATAAACTTTACTTGAAACATAGAGTTTGAACACAGATTGGGAGAGCAGGTTTGAATTTGCCAGAGATTCTGACAAGGCATTATCTGTACCCAGCTCTGTTGGGATAACACTCTGTTAGGCCCCATGTAGTTATGGCATGGAGCATTTGCTTCCTGTCAGCCCATTTTTCTTGGCCTTGCCTAATTTTACAAAATAACTACACTGCTGAATAACAAAGAGGTGCTTCATCAGGTCTGACCCAGTTCTGCTTTCTAATTCTGGTATTTGCATATCATCACTATGTTCTCTAAATGCAGCCTGCGTGAATCAAATAAAATAATTTTCCTGAAATTTTTCTAGATCTCAAATTTTAATGTGCTTTTGGGTCTCAGTGAGGCTTATGCTGCCTCACTGCAGTACATCTGATATTCTGCAATTACGTGGTTTCTGACATTATTGGGTTAATTTCTCTTGCTTCAATTATGTATTTTTCTATGGGGATGAGATGTGACGTTTTCCAAAATTACTTAATAATCCCTGTTTCCTTGCAAAAGGTCTGGCTTGAGTCACCTTGCAGTACAAACATAAGCTCTCTTTGTCTCCCTGGAACATTGCCCATGGCCACTTCTCCCTGATTTCTTGCTTTAGAAAGAGCCAGAATAGCTGGACTAGATTTAGGCACCTGCAGTAATTTGCAGTGTGAGTGCATCAGTGTTTACCTCCTACCCCTGTCTTCTCCCACTCCCATATCAGTGCTGCCTGAGCTGGCTGCCTGTCAAGTGACTCATTTTCTCTGGAATAAGAGACATTTCCTAAGGTTAATGTTGTAACTCTGTGACTTGACAGATGGAGGAGCAAGCAAGATTAGAGATATGGATAGGATAAGCTGGTTTTTTGTAGGAAAACCAGCCTCGCCTGGGCATACTGTAAATTTTGGCCTTTTAGATTTTATTAATAGGGGTTTGGGGAGAAACACCCTGCCAACAAGTGAATTTTTGTATTATACTATTTTGTGGTCTTATAAAATAGTTTCTGTCATATTATCCTGTTTTATCTATCTAGTTTAGTTAAATGCAAAAAACGTGTATCTTAGTTAACCTAGCCTGGGAGAGGATGGCAGTATAGAAGGTGAAATAGGATTGAAAGGAATTTTACTAATGTTATTAAAAGGGAATTAATGCTACCAAGGAGCATTTTACAAGTACATACTATTATGCATTTTATTCTCAGATTCTTATATAGAAATTCGTGGTAGTCTTCAAGGCCAAGGAAACCTGTGAGCAAGAAGGGGAGATCAGTTTCCTGTATCCAGGTTAACCTGTGTCCATCCAGTAGCTGACATGGCCCTCTCAGGTCTCCAGGTGTTCTCCACGTGGTGCACGACTGCCAGCAGTGCTTTTCTGGACTGACATAATTTTCATGTCATTCTTTCAAAATTTCCTGAAAATAATTGCTCTGGAGAGAACCAGAGCAAGTTCATGCCATGTACACATTGTGCACACCACCAGCCCAAGTGTCACTGGACATTCCTTCAACAATGCTGGGTGATTAGGTCCTCATTAAGCTTTCTCTTGATCTTTGATTGACATGCAGCTGTGCCCTAGTGAATTGGCAGTCTTTTTAGCTTTTCTGTTTTTTCTTTCCATTTCATATAAATAAGTAACCATTCTCTTTGAGGCACTTTAATATTCAGATTTGGAGAACTGAAATTAGAGTCAGCACATTCTGACAAAAACATAGATGCATAAAAGGTTTTTACATATAAAGGATCTTCTGGTCAGTTTCCAGTTTATTTTCATTTTTTTCTGCTTCCTTTTGGAATTTTTTAGCATTGCTGAGTTCCCACATGAACATCTGCAACATAATTTTCCGCCTAAGTGCTTTATAATCATACACACTATAAATATTAGATTGTCTTTTAGAGGCCACTTCACTTTGATTTTGAATATTAAGTGGAACAAACAAAAAAAATTATTATTCAGACAATTGCTCTAATTTTGGTGTCCTCATTTCTGGGCTAAAATGCAACTAAATTCTGCTGTTGCTGGAGTTTGAAATACATGGTCTTCTAATTAAATAGTGTGCAGGATCACTCAGAGAGCTGCAGGCAGAAGCATACACTGGATAACAGGTATTGGTTTCCTTTCTAATAGCAAACTCAAAGGACTTCTAAATAGGCAGATGAGACCACAGGGAACATTTCCCAATCCTGCAGCAGAAAATGCTGCTCATGTGATTTATTTAGAAAAACAAGAGACAGCTGTGCAAAAAGCCTCACCCAGACATAGATATTGGGCAGGAAGCATTTATTTGCAGTTTACTGAGTAAACCTTTTCTGATTAAATGGGCTTCCAGTACAGTGGGTCTAAACTGTCTCACTTTGCCCTACAATAATCTTGACTTTCCTCCCCAGTCTGTCTCTCTGTGCTTCCTTTTCCCCAGGATCTGGGTGGAGATGGCTTCTTACAGTGTTACTGGTGGCCAGGATTGTGTCTACCCCAGAGGTGACTCTGCTCAAGCTGAGTTACTGCAGTCATGCTGAATTGATGTTTGGGAGGGCTTATTGCAGCCTGTTACTCCACTACTCCCAGAATGTACTGGGCCCAAAATTCCTTAATACTTTTTAAATCCTTAAAGATGGACTTTTCTCAGCTGTGGAGAGATGGTAAGAATTGTAAAACTCTGATGGTGCTGGTTGCTGCTGTTTTCTCTGATTATTGGTGTCTGAAGTGTTTTTATAGATAAGGAAGGTTCCCCAGATGCAGAACACTATCAAGATATTTTCACTTCTACATTACCTGTAAATCAAGAAAGCCTCAAATAGCACAAGTCCCCTCTAAGGCTTTATTCCATTATTCCAAAATTTTTATTTTATTTCCTAATTGAAAGCAGCAGCAACTTTTCTTCATGTTGCCCCATATGGATGATGCAGCATCCATGCAAAAGAGCAGTGGTGAGCTGCAGATTTATGTCCTGTGAGCTGAATGAGTGAGAGGCACTGTAGCACACCCATCTTTTTATTTCCTTATCTGGGTTGGGTTTTTTTCTGCTCAGGTTATGGAAAGAATGGAGATGAAGTTTTCTAGAGCTCAGGAAGGAGTTATGTCTGGAATATTTTTACTTTTTCCCTTTGAATTACCCTTTCTTCTATAAGCAAAGAAAGAATTGTATGTTTGCCTGTATTTAAGACCTCATATGGAGGCTGTTTCCAAAGGTCAGTGGTATAGGCTGTATATACAATTTTGTTTAGGCCAATGTATGTTCATGTGGCATGGAAATTTTTTAATATTATTTAAAGTGAACTATAAGAGATTCTGTATCATGTCTCTTATGTTTCTCAGATAAGATAGTAAAGGACTCTTTTCAGAAAACCTCTGTATTTAGGACAATACCTTCATGTGCATCCTCAAAACAATATCCATGCTGATGCGTATTTCTTAAAATGGCCTTACTTCTCAGTCTCACTTCTGCACTGGCCTGAGCCTGCAGTCTTCTGTCTGCAACTATGTTTACTTATTTGAAAATATATATACACATAAAATATTTTTAGGAATCCACTGCCAAAGTCTGGCAGTAAGAAAAGCCATAGGAAAAGTCATGACAACCACAGCCTTGGCTGCTGTTTCTAGCTGATGTCTCCAAGTAACACCATGCCATTCTGGGCTTTGTAAGGGCTCTATGCAAGTGTCCTTTTCCAATGTCTCCTCAGCTGAAAATGTGAGCTGGGCAAATGTAATCCCTGCTTTGAAAGGTGGCAGAAGCTGCCTCTGCCTACACTTGTGAAAAGTACAGTGGGCCCAAATGTAATAATAGCCCACTGTAGTTCTTGGGCGTGCTGGCAGCAGTGATATTCCTTGCAGCAAGCCAGATAATTTTAGTCTAACTCTCTATTTAAATGAGCACATAATGTGGGAGACCAGAGCAAGCTCCTTATTCACAGAATGAAGTTAACACTGCATCCAACATTACTGTTTGCAAGCTGGAAACTTCCCTCTTGAATAATATTTGATAATCATCCTTGTCTGCATGACCTGTATGTCAGCATATGCTGAGAGCACATCTATTTTGAAACCAGTCTTAATAACACGGCTGCAGCCCTGCCGAAGGGAGAGCTGCCTGAACATGCCTCTGCACTGCTCAGCTACAGCAAAGTTCTGCATCCAGCACTGAAATCGGGGCTCAGGAAAGAGCCTCATAATTAACCTATTATTGCAAGGTTTTTGGGTTTATTCCCCAGGAAAGAGCATCTAGGTAAGACATGGAAAACGTGTCAGTCTAATAGAACAGTGAAGCTCTGCGGTCTGACACATTAGACTTATGAAAAGCTCTTTTCTATTTATCCCCCACAAACACAACCTTGGACTGAAAACCATTATATAATTGTTAATCCATAATATATTTCTCTTGTCAGGTGAATGACAACAGTCTGCACTGACTAAGATTTTTGAATGAAGCTCTTTTTTTTTTGGAGCTCTTTTTTCATTTGAGCAACTTTCTTTAATACTGCAAGTGTTATAGCTCTGCTATAAAATGCTACAGGATAATTTTAGGCTGTGGTCTGTATCCTGCTAATCAATACAACTGCATTCTTCATTCTCCCCAATCTCCTTTCCTTTTCCCATTAGTCTTAACTACATGATACTGTCTGTGAACTGTGACCGAGGAAGAATTTCTATATAGTGTCACCAAAAAGTGAAAGAGCTTTCTAGCAGATAATTGCAAAGCAGATAAAGAAGCTTGTGGCTGAAATTTCTATAATACTCAGTTCACTTGGTAATGTTTATCTCCCTGGTCAAGCCTTCCCCAGAATGGCTCTTTTGAATGGATGCTGCATCATCCATATGGGGCAGCAAGAAAAACAGCTGCTGCTGCTTTCAATTAGGAAATAAAATAAAAATTTTGGAATAATGGAATAAAGCCTTAGAGGGGACTTGTGTTATATGAGGACTTCTTGATTTACAGGTAATGTTGAAGTGAAAATATCAGGTCAAAACATGGAATAATTTACTTAGTTATAATTCTTGATAATGCACACTCCTGAAAGCAAATGCTACCACTGCACTTTCTCATTGATTTTCAAAAATAAGCTCCACCATGTCTGAAATTTTGCCCTGAAGTTCCAAAAACTAGCTTTTAAAACAAGGTGCAGATCTTGTCTTTCTTTGATGGTTCTGAAAATGACTGTTTTGCATCTCTACCTTCTGAATTTGTTTTTACATATACCTGTGAGCAGGGTTGTTTTTCATTTGGAAATATGTGGATCCCTTTAATAAACAGCACGAGGCATGATTGTGTAAAACTTGTTTTGCATATGCAGGAGAGACAGGACTCCTTTCTCCAGCCTTTTAAGTCTGGGATGCAGACATCTGCAGCTGAGCCTGTTATTTGGAAGAAATGAGGCAACCTCAAAAGAGAGAAAATTGTTTTCTTATTGCTGACTTTCTTGTGAGCTTTCTCCTACAGTTAACAATACCTTTTTTCTATACAAGAATCTTCAAAAGAGAGATGGCATTTGAAAAAATGCTTGTAAATTATATGTATGTCACAACTTGTCCTTCCTTGCTAATAGCATCAGCATAGCTCTCTAATGCAGTCTGTTTCTGTCATATAAGAGGGAGTTTTTCTCTAGTATTGGATGAGATGAAGCAGTCACAGGGAGAATACTAATTATATAGGCTAGCTATGAAAAATTGAGAAGAGCTCTTTTCAGTGTTGACACAGGAGCAAAAGGAAAACACCATCAGAGATCTGTTGCAGCATCCCTTTTCCAATAAAGGGAAGCATTTCCCAGATATATTTTGCTGACTTAGAATTGCAGTACTCACAACTAGAAGATAAAGCATTTGGAGATAAAAATGCCAAATTGTGTCTACTGCATGTTAGGGTGTACAGTGCTATCTTCCTTCCGGTTTCTTTCTTGTTAAGTTCTTTAAAAGTTCACAAGTTGCATAAAAATGCCTACAGCTTCCCATTATCATATGACATATATAAAATAATTTTAAAATAAACAATGGCCTGGCTGAGAAGACTTGGGACAGGTGAGTATATGGTAGTTCATCTGTGACATGCAGATCCATCTGTACATGTTATAATCCACACTTGGAAACAACTTGCCATGGTGACTTCCTTTGTCACTGCCAACTCAGTGTGCCTTTCAGTTCTTCCAACCAAAGGAATAAATAATTACCCTGTTTCTCTCTTTTTTTCAAATGTCTTTATGTGCCCTGGATACATTATATGATAAATACAAGCACGGGTTATCTGTGAAAGTTTATCACAGTGCAGGCTAAATCACGAGCACAGTGACTTCACAGATGTTTAGGACAGAAAAGTAGCACAATCTTACCAATGATGAACATTTCATTCATTGATTAAATACAGGAAGAAGAAAATAAAAGAGGCTTTCAAAACATGAATGGTGGCCTTGGTTTTTATAAGGTAGAATTAACAGCTGCTTATTGCAGTGAATAGATTACTGTTGTGATATGCAAAATCCCCCTTAGGAGACAGGCTTGTCAATAGCTTTTCACAAACAGGAACTTTTTCAGAATACCATTACAAAACTGTTAGGGAAAAAGTGTCCCTTCCAGGAATAGCACGATGCACTCTTTTAGTTAATAGAAAATGGATATTTTAATCCACATGCAAATGACAAAGACAAATTGTTTCCTCACACTGTTCCTCTGAACTGGCTGATGACACAAGTTACCAAATGGCACTCCAGAATATCCAGAAAGAGTATGGCAGTGCTCCTTTTGTTGCAAAGAAATTATCTTTTTTCAATAGCTGCCTGATGACATTGTGAATGATACCATTTTAATTTACAGCATATCATTCACTTCATTCTTCCATCAAATATCAAAAATCTTGGAAACTTTCTGGGACACCCTTTCTTCCACAGCTTTTTGGGAGAGGTGCAAAGGTTTTCACACTTTTGTTACTGCTTCATATTTCAGACATTTTGATGCAGCTTGTGAAATAATGTGAGTACGGCATCTACCCTCCTGCACTGACACCATCTTACACAATTATCATCTCACATCTTAGTGTAACTGAGTGTCTAGCTGGCATATTTCTGTATGGGAAGTCACCTTTGCTATAAATAGATAGTAGTTTAATCACTTCTATGTTGATGGTCTGGTTCATTACAAGAAGTTCAGGAATTGAGGTACCTAGATGCATTTTAGATTTTTGCCCATCTCTTGAGACTGTAGTACCTCCAATGGAAACACAAAGACTGACAAAAAACTGGGGAGGAGTGCTTTTTCTAAAAGGAAGAATAAAAGAGGTAATGTTCTGCTATAATTATATATAATGATTGTATCTCTGTGGGTTTAGAAATTTTGAGGGGCATCTACACAAGGGGGGAGGGGGTATGTCCTAGGCTAGGTTGCACTGTTTGCTCCTAGAAAACCATGTAGGAGTTACAGATGGGAAAACTGTGTCTGCCCTATTGAAAACTGCCCACAGAGCATCCATCAGTAATAGAATAGAAAGAAAGAGGGTAAATCATTTCTTGAAATTGAAACTTTTTAGGTTTTCAATTAGGGAATGATGATAACAGCATTAATTGACTGAAACTTTGCAAAAGAGTGAACAATGAGACACTAAAAGCTTATGCTGTATGATTATATAGTAATAGAGGGGGAATTGTCATGGATATTCCTCTGCATGGCTTACCAGAAGTGGCTGCCTCCTACTTATTAGCTCTTGTGAGTTTAAGAACATAGATGACTTCTTTTTGTTCCCCCTTCTCCAGGTCTGGCAGTGCTGAGCTGCAGCCATGGCTTGTCCATACATTTCTCATCCTGTTGCACAGGGACAGGGTGACAGCACAATGCAACTTTCTGCAGCCCTGCCTGCTGTTTCTGACATTCCCATGGAAAGTCTCAAAATCCCAGTCAGAAATCAAGCAGGAGCTTCCTGGTTCCTTTTGAAGGCAGTATTTCAGAAGTGGCTGACAAAGGGCAGCTCAAGCAGTGCTGCAATAGCTCTAAATGTGCCAGCACTGGAAAAAGTACCTGTTGTAATCACTATGCTGAAGTGGAATAGGTGGCAAATCCCAAACAAGATGATGTTGGAAAAGTCTGCATCACCTTGATGTTTCAGGATATGAATTGTGGTGCTGAAGCTTCACTAACCAGATGAAAGCAAGCCAGCTACTTATGTAAAAGTATGTTGAAAAAATCCACACTACATGGGCTCTTTTAGTGTATCTCTGTGAAAATATAAAACAAATAAGTGTGTAAAATATGCTAGAATTGCAGAAAATGGATTTTAAGATGCCTTTTCAAAAAGAGTTGGGACAGACACATTAAATATATTGCCAAAGGAGTGCAATATGTTTTGTAGATTTCCTGCAGTACAGAAGATGGCACAACACATCAAATTCCAGCAAGTTGGAATATTCTTTTAAGACGTTGTCTGAATTATAGAAAATTGTCATTTTACAGAAGTTTCTGCTATTTTTTCACTCTCAGCACTGAAGTTCACAGGTCAGGAAAGCCATTATCTTGCTGCTTTGGTTATGAGTGCAGTTGTGTAATTCCCCCACAGAGCACTTGCTTAGTTCTGTGTGGTTTATGAGGAATCTCTACATTTCCTGCAACACCTTCAGTTGCCTGATGGCAGCAATTGGCCTCTCTTCATGGATATTGCACTGTTTGACTACTGCCTTTCAAAGACAATTGGGAGGAGGGCTGAATTCCAAACTGAATAAAACTAAGTCATTTCATTAATTCATTGTACAGTAAGAAATTTGTTAAGATGGAGTGCAGAGAGACCCTCTCTTGAATGTCAAGCAGGCTTGCCTAATTGTGATTTGTGAAGCTTTAGAAAGAGTTTCCCAAGGGAAGTTGTGGAAGACATGGTTCTATTATGTGGTAAACTGCCTTAATTAATCTTGTCTGCTTTTATTTTTTGTGATATGCTTGAAATTATTGTTTGTTTCATTTATAAATTCTAAGGAATTTCAACCTACCTTGATGTATCTCAGATACAGAATGAGCTGCTCTGTTAGGTAGTGAGTAACTCTGTCACCTGCAACTTATAGGAAGATAGATATAGATATATAGATATATGTATAATGTGGTTAAAGATGTATGTAGTACAATATGTATCTGGGTCACTTTTCCATTCACTGTTCAGACCTTAATTTAAGCTGAAATCAGCTGGGGAGTTAAATGCTCAGAACAAGAACAAGGTGGCAGAATTTTCCAGGTGTCCAGCCTTTAACCTAGAAAATATAAACTCCATCATTTCCCTACAATGTTTTCACTGAGTACTCATTGTGTATTTTTTGGGAACCACCAACAATGGAATTTCTGACTTTTCATTATAAAATCCTTCAGCACCACAGTTTAAAGATTACACTGTAAGGACATGATTCTAACTTAGTATATATTGAATATAACTTTGATTTCAGTTAAATATTTATTCATTTGCACACTGGCAGAGTAGTTTTCTCTTCTTCCAAAACTCAAACATGCACATATTTTTGAATCTGATTAAGGGTTTGGGTTTTTTTCTGAAGAAAGTCACATACTCTGTATTTCCCCCAGTCTAAATTAGGTGGATTCAGTTCACATGTTTTGTTCAGTGGAACCTTGAAGCTGCACAAGGCCAGTACCTTTTATTTTTTGTTTGCTTTTCCCCATTTAGTGCCTTGTCATTGCATGGCAGCTTCCAGTTCTCAAGCTCACGCTGTTTGAGTGAGATTTTCCTGTGTTCAGATTGAGCTACTCTTGTGTGGCTGGAGCTGTGCATCTGGCACGCTGCATCACACCTGCAGCTGTGAATGTGGAGCAAACCAGGAGACAAATTTTCAATGATAATAGGATTAGCATTGGTAGATTTAATTCCTTTATCTCTCCAACCCATAAAACATCCATTGTTTTAGTGCTGGCTGGGATTTTCCTTTCAAATCAGATTTCTTTGAAGACTTTGGAAAACTGTTACCTGTGTGTCAATGTGATTAAGCTGATGCTGCAGCTCTTTATTATTTGAGCTATTAAGATTCAAAACCTGAACCAGTCTTGCTATAAGAATGAACAGGAAAAGTATTATAAGAAAGTCAGACATTTTAAGAAAAATGTCTGAATAGATTTGGTGGCACTTTATAATTTGAAAAATAGGATACAGGATTCATGATGGAAAAGTCAATGTTCACCACTGTTAAATTGGTTTTATCTCTGTCAATTTGCTGTTCTAAGACACAGAAAATAGATTTTAGATATTTTTTCATCTCCAGAGATAGAAATAGATTTTCTCATATTGAAGATTTTGTTGTGTCTTTTATTCTCTGCAGAAGTTCTAAGATCAAAGAACATGCACTGCACTGAGCAGGAGAATTGTCTTTGTGTTAAACCTCTGCTTGCAAACCATGAAGGGAGTTTTCTACCAGAGTGGAATTGGATTTCAGCACTTGTCCTGCGTTTGTCTTTCAGCCTGCCCTCCCTCTGCGAATGGCTTTGTCTGTGGACTCGGCTCGGTACCGCTGGCAGCGACGGGGAGCTCGCAGTCCCTCCCAGGCTCCCTCAGAATCAACACCACTGCTGCTTTCTGTCAGAGCCAAACCTAAACTCAGTCTAAACACGTGGAGGATTGTGCTGCCTGACAATGGGAGACAGTGGAAAGAGTGGAAACAATATTTTACATTTTATTCTAGAAACAGGATACAGACCACAAAGTACACGTGGTTCACTTTTTTGCCCCAAAATCTTCTGAGACAGTTTCACAGGTAAAAAAAAATTCATTCAGTGTAGGCACACACAGTTTGTGTGATTGGGACGGGGCTGGCCCAGCCCCATCCCCAGTGGCACAGCTGTGAGCAGCAGGTGAGCAGCACTGACAGCAATGAGCCATGGAGTGCCCAGGGGCACTGAGCCACCTCCAAAGGGAGCAGAGGGCACACAGGGGCAGGGCGTGAGCAGGAGGGGTAAAAGGCTGGGCTGAAGGACAAGAAGGGCAGATACATCTAAGTGATGTGATGGTACTCTGTATGGGCTGAAGCTTTCTGAAATTGTGTGGTGATATTCTGTGTATCGTGGCCATCTCAACTGCAACAATGCAATGATCCTTGAGATTCAAGAACTCTCTCTGAAACTGTGATATTCAGGTGTGCTGGAGAAGGGCTGCTTTTGTAGCTGCAACCATACTAAAACTTAGGTGATGATAATTTGTAACAAAATGGCACTCAGTTGGCGCTGAAATGGTGGATTAAACCAAGCAAGTGCTTAACCACTGCTGTGACTAGCTTTTTTAATTGAATGCTGCAACAGTTCTCTTTGTAAAAAAAAAAAAAAAAAATCAAGTTTTTATTTAAAAATCCTTCTGGTTTTGTGTTGCATAAACCTCTGGCTTTTAGAGTACAAAAGGAATTAATTGGATATGTTGAGACACCTATGAAATTCTGCTCAATTTTGATATATTTTTAATGTCACAAAGTGACTGTCTACAGATGTAGAAATATGTATGTGCAAGGTCAGGATTTTTTCCAAATGATAGTTTAAAATTAAGTAACACCCCCCTCCCCCAGCATAAAGAATCAAGTCAAAAAGATGCCCAGGGAACAATTATCACAATAAAGAGAAATGAAAGTTGTATACCCATCTCTAGCTTTGACATTTTTGTTCTGTACACTAGATTGGCCCATTCCTAACTTGGCTTACCATTTGCAGAATCTTTCACAGATCCCTGATGGAAACATTTCTATCAATTCATTGGTTAGTTTTTAAAGTTTTGTTTGTCTTTTGTTTAATTTTGTGCTTATTTTCAATACTGAATTGCTGAGGGGCTATTAAAGACCTTGGATATCCCACAGACAAATATTATTCCCAACATGTGAGAAACTGGAGCTAGCTATAATAATATGAAAATTACTTCATACTATTCACAGGCTCTTCTGAAGAAAAAATTTGCATCTTGGTTAAGCAGCTGATTAATTTGTTCTGGAGAAAGGAAAAAGAGGGTAGAGGATTGAAATCATTAATGTTCCTTTGACACAGAATGGGGGTTGTTCATTAAGGAAAGGATACATTCTAATTTCTGACTTTTCATTTATTTTATACCTTTTCAGGCTGGGTAATCTTTACTTTTTCTTTCTGGTGGTTCTGAACTGGTTCCCACAAGTGGAAGTCTTCCACAGGGAGATTACGATGCTGCCTCTGGTTGTGGTGCTGCTTGCCAGCATGATTAAGGATGCTATTGAAGACTACAGAAAATACCAGTATGATAAGACAATAAACTTCACTAAAACCAGGGTATATGACAAGTAAGTAAACAAAATCAATTATTTGTTTCCTTGCTTCTGTTGTGATATAAACTGCACATCTGATTTTACAGTAACTCCCTCACTGACCTTTCAGAATACTGTAAGTTTGGAAGAACCATTACAAAATACTTTTTCTACCTTTAAAAATACCTTATTTATCTCACTTAAATCATCTCAATATCACTGAGGCTTTGTTTCATGTCACAACAGTGTGTGCTGGTATATAGAGGTTTTCATTCCAAGTTTTCCAAGCAGCTTGTCAACATGCACAATATCCTCTCCTGATAGAAGAAGGATCTGGAGGATAAATGGAACTTACTCAAGTCTGGAACACAAAACTAGGGCTGCACAGAAAACTGGAACAATGTCTTTCAGATGTCTCACACTAAAACTAGTAATAGTTTTAATTAATGATCAACTACATTCAAGGTGAATCACATAGTAATAATCAGGAAATGAAAAATCAGGATGGAAAATCATATAATAATCAGGAAATGAAAAAGTTTTAGGACTTCCAGTAAGCAGAGAGATCAATACAAGCCAGCTTGGCTTTGGAGCTGGTGCAACACCTGGGGGAAGCTGTTTGCTCAGGACTGACTCAGAAGGAAGAAATAATTTCACTGCAATTCTTGTTGCAACATTTCGATTTCATCAGAGTTTCTTGTCCAAGTACTAACTTGAGGCTGCTTACCCTCTCACTACATCATGAAGCAAACAGGAGTTTTCATTTAAAATAAGTTTAAATATTTGTGTGCTTTCCTTTTTTCGTCTGCCCTTAAGCCCAAGCCACAGAGAAAAAAATTGCTATGGTTTACATACATGTCATTAGCTCTTCTGGAAATTGGCCCTCGTCTGTGCTGACGTATTTGTGTCAGAGGAAGAAGGATCAAAGGTGCCTAGGTGAGAGAGGAAGGTTTGGGGTCTGTTGGGGAGAAGAATCAGGCTGAGGGCCAATCCAGGTACATTGCATTTCACTTGCTTCTGTCCATGTCTGATTCCTCTGGCTACAAAATCTTAGGTTTACTTAGCTTGGGGGAATGGGGGTTGGTTGTTTGTTTAATAATAATCGATCTTATGGTCATGAAAACAAACAATAGATAGAGGAAATAAAAGAGAAATGCTCTCTGTACTGAGGCTCGTAGCAATCCTTTGTTGACATCTGGGACGCGGAGCTCTGCCCATTACCTTTGAGCTTCCTGGCAACTCCCAGGGTTATAAAGTGATTCTGAAACTCCTGGAGTGACCTGTGAGAATCGTGTGTGTGTTCTCAGCTTCGCCACTGCTCTGTGTTAAAGCAGAGACACTTCACACGAGCAGAGAAGGGAAATGGTCTGAACAGGGCCTCCAGGCATCTGCTGGCAGGAAGAACAAAACATTCAGGATGCTTTTGGCAGACGTGAGGTGCAGCTGCCCCAGCAGGATCTAGGGCCTGGTGCAGCTGAGTCAGGATGATCCCTGGCCCTGGCTACGTGGAGCTTGGAGTGGAGGAGGCAGCCCTGGGATTCAGACATCTCACCTCTTCTCTCCACCATTTGGGAGTTCATTTGGGCTGCTGAACTCTTCTGACTTCATTGGTTTTCAACTTGAAGCTACTTTTTGAAAGAAAAACAAGATGTCAAGGAAAATTACTCCAGGTTGCTTCTCTACAATGACATGGAAAAAACATTTTTTCAAGGAAACCTGCTGCCAGTGTGGTGCTCCAGACACGGAAATCCAAAATGAGGAGCTGGAGAAGAGAGGAAAAGTAAGGAAAAGAAAGAAGAAAAATGAAAATAAACGTGCGATCATCTCCAATTTGCCCTTTGAAAGCAAGAAAAGGAAGGAAAATCCAAACAGATACTATGACTCCAATGAAATTAAGACCACAAAATATACCATCTTAACTTTCCTCCCTAAAAATATCTATGAGCAGTTTCACCGCTTTGCCAATATTTATTTTGTGTTCATTGCACTGCTGAATTTTGTGCCAGTGGTGAATGCCTTCCAACCAGAGGTGTCTGTGATCCCAATTTGTGTTATAATGGCCATCACAGCCATTAAAGACGCTTGGGAGGACTTCCGGCGGTACAAATTAGACAAAGAAATCAATTATATGGGATGCTACATTTACAGCAGGTAAGCTTTGTATGGCTTCTGTTACCAAAAACATTGGGTCAAGATCTTTGATCACTGGTGAAGCTTTTTTGTTTAAAAAAAATTAATAAATAACTGCTGAAAAATCACAGTCATTAGATGAAATAGGGAAAAGTCATGGCCACTTTGTATCACTGGTATTTGTTCTCATACAGGAAAAGATTTATTTTTTTTAAGTATTGTTGTACTGGGAGTTAAGTTTGAATTTCATTGTATTGGTGTGTCTATCAGCCTCTTAGACATGCAGTGCCCTGAAAACAGGTGCTTAAAGAGCTACAGGCAGCTGAATTTCTAAGATATCTTCAAGAGGGTTTAATTCTACCAACCTAAGGTAACACAGAAATAGATCTGTCACAGGACTTGTTTACATTCTTAGATGCCAAGAAATCACTTCAAAACCTGGCCCTTTGAACTACATTTTATTTTATACTCTTTGTTATTAACTAGCTTTCAGTTATTTTTTCTTTCTTAGGTAGTATGTAAAATGAACCTGTAAAAACACAGTCTAGAAATGAAAGATAGTAATTTATGCCTCTGTTTAGTCACCTCTAAATGAATTAACTACACGTGTCTGTGCTCACTTCTTCAAAGTGCTTCATGACTTCGTGCTTTTAGGACAGTCAGAAGATTGGAAATTATGTTTTATTGTATCAAAACTGTTCTCTCAGCAAAGTAGCAAATTACTTCTCCCAGATAAAATATCACATCTGGGAGTCAGAAGTGCAAAACTTTCCATCTCCGTGAATGTGCCTGTCATCCCCAAAAATAATCAACAGTGCTTTACATTACATGTGCTTTCATGAGCAATATCTTGCAGAACTGTGGCTTTTATCACATGGGGCTGTCATTTCTCTTTGTTCCTCCTGAAGGTGTTTGTCAGATTTTTATTTTTATGTCCTGCTGGTTAAACAGGAAAGCAATAGGTTTGCTTGTTTAGGGGCTAAACTTAGGCCCACATATGATTTGTCATTTAAAAAAACCTGCACTCCTCTCCTTGCCAACTTTTTAATAAAAAGCTGGCATTTCACAGGTTTTTAAATATTGTGGATTTAAGATCTCTTCTGTGGTGAAGAATGTCAGTAATTGTAGCTCTTTGGGTAGGGTGGCAAACTGCCTTTTCTGCCTATCTTTGAAATTTCAATCTGGTTGAATGTTCTAGCTTTTCCAGTGTTGCATTTGCCTATGAGGCAATGGATTGTTTGTTAATACTTGTTAAAACCAGTACAGGACAGAATAAGTGGGGCAGTAGTAAGTGCTCATGAATAAATCTGCAGAGGGATCTTATTTATTTCCTCTTTACACATAGAAACCATTCCAGGTTAGATCTGAAAGCCTTTTACCATGAGAACATGAAGTAGGGAATACAGTAGAACTTGTTTTGTATAAGGGAAAAATATCCAACATGGAATTACGACATATATTCCAATCCAGATTCAAGATTGTTATACAGAAACACGAGACAGGGCTGCCTTAAAATTGGTTATTCCATCCCATAAAAAAGATTTTGATCTATGAATCAGTCTTGTCTAGGATCTTGTCTTTCACCAAAGTTTTATGGCCCAAAAAGGTGGTGTAAGGGAAAGGAAAATGTGAAGGCTTCAGACTGCAGCATTCATCCTGTCTGGAAAAATTGTGTGTAATAATAATTGCCATCAGATCAGTCACTACAGCTTATTATATTGTGAATAATTTCAATCAGGCTTCTCTGATGCTTTGGGAAGCTGATATTTCTTGTTCTTCCTGCTAGCTGCAAAGTCATGGAAGGGCACGATGTCTTCTAATTTTCTTCCATATGAATCATGAAAATAGGTAATTGTTTTAACATAGGTGAAAGTCTTTTTGGGACACTGCAAATTTTGTTAATCTTGTGGCAGCAAAAAGTTATTTCTAATAGAACAACTAATCTTCCATCCTAGATGAAATATTACTTCAATTTTAAGAGGTAATCTTGGAGTGTATGTTGTCTTTATTTCCGATTTTAATAAGGACTCTGGCACCTGTTCCAAAAGAAATACAAAGGCAAACCAAACTTTTCTAGATACTGAATGTTCTCCAAAGCTTTCTTGAAGACCAGGGGAAATGCAGTAAATTGCCCTCTTTCAACAGAGAGCAAGGAAAATTAAAATTAAATAGGCTGGCCTGTAAACATATTTATTCTAATTTTCTTTTCACAGAGATCAGCTGAAATGGGAACTCTAGTCTGCTGGTCAAATGAAAGAAAAGACACTTCCAGTAGTGTATTTAAAGAATGTACAATTGAAAAAATGAGAAACAATTAATAGGCACTAAAGTGTCCTGGGGAGATGCAATAACCCAGATGTTTGATTGAGGAGTTTGTACTTTTGGAACCAAAACTTTTTGATCATCCTCTGTAGACAATCTGCTGTGCTATTGGAATGAATCACACACCAAAAGGAGAGAACAAAAAATTGAATTGCAGATGGTACAGACCTATGTTTAAATGCCTGGTTTCTCATGGTGTTCTTTAAAATATACTTTGTCTACTTTAAAATTTTCCAAGCAAGGTGGACTTCCATTACTACAAAATGCCAAAGCATTTTCTATGATGCTATACTTTATTATCCCTCTTTAATTGCATTTAAATTTCTCAAGTCACCTGATTTCATGGAACCCTAATTAGTTAGACTCCATCCATAAAAGTTAATTATAATCTTCAAATATGTGTGATTTTTATCATGTTTGCTTTGCTTAACCCAGATGTGGGTGAGGCTCTGTAGTGACACAGGGTCCCCAGGCAGGTGCAAAGGAGAGCTGCTGTATTGCAAAAACCAGGCCTTTTTAAGCAGTTAGCCCATTATCAGTTACATAGTTTTAAAGCATAGCAAACATAATTCAACCATCCACCATACACCACGATGTGCACACACAATGGTTATATAACTTGTTTTCCTACCCCTAACTCAGCTGAGTCTCTTTCCCACAGTCCTTTTCTACTTAGCCCAAGTAGCAGGCCTGAGCCATGGTTTTACAAGGGTAACAAGGCTCTTATTTGTAAGGCTGTACCTATATGCAACACCCAAAGATATTTTAGTCAAGACTGGCACAGATTACTCTTTCATCTTTCTAGTCAGTCAGTCCCTCCAAACTTCCCATGGTTATTTTTCTCTAAACTTTCTTCAGTTTGCCATTAACTTACTAACAGGGGCCAGCACTGAATGTGGTACACAAACCTGAAAGTGAATGTCAATGCAATAGTTGCTAAAAGCTATTATATATATTCAATTCCCTTGAAGTTCTATAATGTTCAAGGAACTAATTGATATGGAATTATTATATAGTTTGGCTGTGATATACCCCAAGGGTAATATCAAGTTCTTTAAGTACTCCATAGCATTCAGACAGGTTTTTGCATCAATTTCACATTTTTGAAAGATTAAACCTATTTTTTCCTCAGTGTTTTAGTAGACACTAAGATACAAATGCAAGGGCTATGCACAGTTCAGTATGGCATAGCAGCAGCCACAAAAACATTAACATTATTTAAGCTATTCATATTTCTTAATTGTAAGAACCTAATTCAGATATCTGAGACAGTGACTCAGAGAAACCTTGTTTATGTGCCTTTAATCATCCTGTGGCCCTTTTGGAGAAGCAGGTAAGCCAACAGGCATCCTAAATGAGGTAGCCTGATTACTCTTTCCATAGAAAGTTCCTCTGTAATGCTTTCAGACCCTGTCATTTTCAGGTACTTCCTACAAGCATCAATCTCTTCCTCCTCTCTAAGTCCACTGATGCCTGTGGCACAAAAAGTTTAGGCTGGCCTTCACTCTGACTCTTTGTCTACTTAGGGTAAGTTTTTAGAACATTTAAAGATTTTTGTGTCAGCACTAACTCTGGTTAGCCCTGGAGCAGAGGTATAGAAAGAAGGAAAAAACAAAGTGCTCATAACTGTGGTGCATGAAATCAGAACTGCCAACAGCTGAAAAACTGCAAGTGGCTTAATCTGGTCCCACTGTTTTGAAAGAGAATTAAAATTTTTCAGTCAATTGAAGTATTGTGATTCTGTGCTGCAATTTTCTCTGACAGCAAAGGAGATTTGCTTGCCTTCAGGTGACCATACATACTTTATGGGAAGCTGGGCAGCAAAGGCTGTTCTTCTGTTTGAACCTCCTTCACCTGCTCTGTTCAGCTGGATTTCTGAACGGAGGATTGTTCCTCCTGTGGGTGCTCCCTCTCCCTGTGTGTGATAGTGCCAGGGATGCAGTGACCAACAGAGGTGTGGGGAATCTGGAGAAAAGCAGAGAAAAGGGACTGGGACATGCTGGAAAACAGGAACTGACCTACTGTCAAAACTCAGAGTTTAAAGAAAAACAATTTTTCTCTGGACTCAGAAATATCATATGCAACTCATTCAACCCGAGGTGAACCTGAAAGTTTGTAAAGTGGAAAGCAGGATGAGAGGAAAATTCCATTCTGACAAGGGCACAGTGAGCTGAAAGATTTAATGCCAACACTTAATTTAAAGTGTTGGTCAGCAGCACTGAGTTTTCACTTGTTAAAGAGCCTTTTCTTTCTGGTTTTTTATTTTTGTTTTCTGACAAATCATAATTTTAAACTAGAGCCTGCTGGAGGCTTTAGTGGGTTCATTTTATACACAAAAAAAAAGGGCTAAAGCCTGTGTCCCGTTCAAAACCTCACCACAGGCAACATTGCAGTCTGTTCTCTTGGGCATAGCAATATCAAGGCTCCAGTGGTACCTTCCTTGAACAGTGTAGGAGTCTCATCAGCTGGATGCTGAAGACCTCCAATAGATGAATTCCTGTGACAGCCACAAAGCATGTACTGGGATTAGTTGCAAGTTACCACCTCCCCTGCCTAATGTTGAACATGAGTGTTGTTCTCTGGCAGTGGGCATCCCCTGCTCTGCCATCCCTCTAGTTTTTGTCTGCTCTTCATGTACTGTGGAAATGTTGTACCTAGTTTAGCTGTGGATACCTGAATTAGCAGTGAGTTTGACTGAAGGCACAAACAGCACCTTTGGCTTGAGGCATTCTTCAGCCTTGCAGAGAGCTGAGAAAATGTCCTTAACCAACACAACTCAGGTGTGTTATGTCACCATGATACTGCTTGAAACCGGTGCTGCCAAAATCAGGAAGAAAATAAAACATTTTATGTGGGATATGATGATTGTGAGGAATTATGGGACAAGCTGAACTGACTAAATGCAAATGCAAACCAGCTCTCAGCTGGTCCAGGCAGCAGCACTTGAAAGTGGAAGAGCAGTGAGCTGCAATTGTTGTCAGTCAGGGTGCATTGCTGCAGGGAGGATCCTGGGTCCCTGTGGAAGAAAATCCATAAAATACATTACTAAAGTTACCACTGCTTCATGTATTGCTTGATCAGAGCTTTCTTCAAGATCTATTACCTGCCAAGACAATTAAAGCTGCTTCACAGAAAAGGTGCAATGGCTTAGCAGCAGGAGGTAATGACTAAACATTAAGACCAAATAAATAAGAATCTCTGGCTTTGGCTCAGAGACCTGCAAAATCATGGCCTTGTGGCACTAAGATTCAACCTAACTGTCTGAACTTTTAAAATACCATTAAAGCCTGGAGAGTGGCAGGTTTCTACCATGTGACCTCATGAGCTACATGGTCATATAAGGATGTGACTACCAAAAAAGCTGATGTAGGCTGTGCTTTCCAGAAATTTTGCAAGTTAATGAGAGCCCATAGAAACTAATGCTAATGATTAGGAGACATCAATTGAATCACCTTGAAATTATCTGTTCCTTCCAGCTGGTGCCAGGAAAAATTGTAAAAATAGTATTTTGTTCAAGACAGTAAAAAAATTTTTAAAATTCCTAAATACAAAAATCTACAGTTTACAAAATTAATCTAGTAAAGTCTAGGCAACATGCTGTTTACATCTGTTTTATTTTATTTCCTCAAAGGTGAGTTAAAATAAATCCAAAACCATCTATATGAACAAATAATATATTTATAAAATTCTGCTACTTACTTAAAGTTTGTGTAAGCTTCAATGAGCTTGTATCATTGAGAAAGTAAGTTACTTGTTATGCTGCTATAGGCAGTTTAAGCACATAAGGAAATAGGATTTGTTATTAGCATTGAGGAATTTGGAATGCCAATATGATACAAGTGCGTGCACTTTATTAGACTTCAGAAATATTCCAATCTAGTTGTTTTTAAAAGGTGCTTTTGCTGTCTTAACATAGTGTTCAAATCCTGAGAGTTTGGTGCTGTGGGGAAAGGCTGGGGCTGGGTACAGGACTGGGCACTGCCAAATGCCATCGTTGATGGGGATGGGATGGGATGGGATGGGATGGGATGGGATGGGATGGGATGGGATGGGATGGGATGGTGGCAGGAGCAGTGACAAACCCACACACACACCCTGGCACCTTCCCATGCCCAGGCAGCATCTGCAGCTCAGGAACATCATCAGCCAATTGTGCTGTACTCTGACCTATGGACAGTTTCCAGAATCAGTTCCTGTCTGACCTAGTGTCTTCCTTGAGTCCTAAATCTGCTCCTTTGTTGTCAGTTTTTTTGTTTTGTGGAAGTAGCTCCTAATGGTTAGGTCATGGACATGAAGCGATCTTTGAAAATATTTTGTGAGGGGTTTGCATATAAAAGCTGATACAATCTTTGTTAGCATAAAATTGTGCAAGATTTTTATCTGCAGAAATAGACTGTGAAGGATAAGCAGCTGTGTGATTCAACCTGTTTCCCATGGAGAACCAGGATCCCAGGATATTGGTGTTTTTCATAAAATAGGTGGTGCTTGAAGGAGGCCATTTTCAAATATAGCATTCTAGCAAACTTACACACAACAAAATAGAAATATGTAGGTTTCTCTAATGACAACACTGATATATTTTTCTATGTGCCATGACCTGGTGGCAATATAGTACAGAGCAAACAATATCTTTATTTTGAACTGCAAAGGATCCTGACATGGAGCTTGCAGTAATTCTAGGGAATAAGATTCACTGGACTAATTGGCTGATAAAATGTTTCTAGATGACAAAGATTTCTGAAGATCTTTGTCTAAGACAATCTAGGAGACACACATGTGGTGGAGTGCATGTGAAAAGTTACTTTTATTTAATTTTTTCTGTATAGCAGAAAAATAATTTTTATTTCCCTCCATCCACCAGGAATTTTGTTCCTGTTTTTGTTTGAAGTTTATCTTTATTGAATCCAAGAAAGTGAAATCAAATTGTTGACACAAAGTCAGTATTTTATTCAAGTTCCCCCATGATCTCCAACTGCAGCAGGACTTTTTTATGGTCCTTTTTTTCCCAGAAATGCCTTCATAAAATCTGTTTAGTTCAGCCCTTCTGTTCAGATTTGATGAGTTCAATAACAGTTCTGGCAGACATCATTTTGACTGTTCAAGGCCTCTTTTCATTGGCAGTATCCTCTGATGGGCATCATTGTGATACCTATGAGCAAGGGAACACTTTTTGAATGTGCTTTTGATAAATTGCCTGGTAAAAGAGAGCAGGGACTGAGGAACTTTCTTCTTACAACTTGTCTTCAGTGTGCCACAGCCCTGACACCACATGCTGTAAGAATCAAGTTTCCAGATTCCCACCTATTGAAAATCCCCACATCTGGTGATTTTTATTTTATTGGCTCAATACATTTGCCCTTTTTGTGTGTTTGTATATTTGTTGTCAGAGCGTCTTGGATTTATTAAGCTCCTCTGTATATTTAGCAACCAGAGCTTGTGCTGTTAACTTTCATCACTGAACAGAAAATGGGCAGTGTTCCCAGTTACAGGGATTGCTGAAAGGAAACTGCTTCATCTGAAAAATCTTGTTAGACAACTAGGACAGTGCTGCCATGGGGTGCACCAGTTTCATCGTGAAGTACTTCTCTTCCTTTCATCCACTGGCAATTCCCTACAAAGTTGTAGAAAAGCTTTGTACTATTTTTAATATTTTAAATTATTCATCTTATAATCAAAATTTTAATCTTACATGTTCAGATGCAGAGTTTTCTTCAGGAGCAGAAAATGTGTATTCTTTGAATACTCCTTGGGATAGAGTGACAGTTCACCCGAATGCAGGTTTGGGATTCTAGCAATCCCTGAACTGTAGTCCCTGTGCCTAGTAAGGCTTTTCCTCTGATCTGAAAGAGGTCATTTGGCTTTTCTGACTCACTGTCTCCTCTGTAATTAGTGACTGGGTAGAACCCTGAAGCTTTACTTGTAACGTAGGTTTTATAGGGAGCTATTGAAAAAAAAATTACAAATCCATTATTTCTGTGGATTATTTGGGCTAATCTGGTTTCTTTCAGCTGATGTAGAAAGCAGCCAGCTAGACAAGGCTCTTCTATAGCATTTTATGAGTGGACAAAATCAGAAATATGCTCTGTAAACTTCTGAATTGTGCAAGAGTTGACGCACAGAGAGGTAGGATTACCATGGAGAAGCCACAGTAAACACTGTATGCAAACTATAAATGGCATTCAAATGTCTAGGATGGCAAGACAAGACATCTACTTCCTCTAAACTGATCTTGTACTCTTTCTTTCATGTTTTAAACAAGCAAATTAAAAAGTCCTATTCAGACCTTCAGAAGAAGGTGTTTGGCATAGAAAGGATTGGTACTTACATAGTTGATGTGTTATATTAACTTAGTATCTGCTTTGTAGAGGATTAAATACTCAGCATACACTTGCTAAAATACTTTGCAAATAGAAATTTAACTAGATTTTTTTTAAATGCATAGCAGCATCTAATTAACTTACAACAAACCTCTGTTCTTCTCTATGGTCTTTTATGTCTGTTGTTGAGCAAAAGAAAAAGGACATGCAGGTAAGCAGAATCAGACAAAATAAGAAGAATAAAAAATTCAAGAAAGAAAAATTAATGTAAGATGAAAAAATATTGCTACAACCCCATCATTTAGTAAGTGCTTCATAAGCAGCAGTAAAGGGATTCAAATGATCAGGTTGGGGGGTTCTGTTTTCTAATGAAAGTCAGTACCACTGGGAAATGGACAGAATTTAACTTCTTGCATAACCTGCACAGGTAACTGCTTGTTGTTGTTTTGTGGATAAGGGCACAAGCCAAGTGTGAGGGTTTGCCTGGCAGCGTTGTGGCTGGCTCTGCTCTGCAGCAAGCCAGGAAAGTGGGTTATCAGGAAATAGCCCTTGGCCTGGCAGTGAGGCAGTGCTTGGATGTGTGCTTTGAACCGGAGCAAAACACTTTATCTCTCCCATCACTGCTCCCCTTCTCATGTCACAAACACTTCAATGAAAGATAGTATTCTCCATCCAGTAGATGAGGATGATTAAAAACTTAACCAAAAATGAGACACTGAGTCATTACAAAAGGGCTTTAATTGTCTATCTGGTAAAGTATCATGAGCATTTTCCCTTGCACAGAGCAAGGCATAAGATGATTCAGTTATTCATCCTGAAAAAATAATTTCCTCTCAAGGAGTTAGAACCAAGCCATTGTTGCAGTGCATTTTTTTCCCATTAACTAATTTTAAAGCTTATTGTGTTGTTTCTGGTCTGCTTAGAAGGTTAAGAGCAGTTGAAGGATTAAGTACTAAAAATGCAATGTCAAAAAAAGTCTGCTATTTGCTGAACTTAGTTTGTTGATGAAATAGTCATTTCTTTTCCTTGAACCCTATAGGCTCTTTTTTTTTAATTTTTTTGTTAATTTATAAGCTCTTTGTTTCTTATTTAACTTTTCAATTAAATTTGGGCTCTGGTTGTTTGGTTATTTTTTGGGGTTTTTTTTGCTTAATACTAAGGGACCATTTGTCAGCTCTTCCACCTTTTGAAGTCATTTCTCTGCACTAAACTAAAAATTTGTAACTACCTCTTGAGAGTTACAAACTGGAAAGACCTGAAGCAAGTGTGGCTGAGGTATCAGTTTGCTTCTTTCAGAAGCTATATGCTGTTGTTGGAAAGTGTCTAGGAAACAGTCACAGTCAAAAACAATAATCTAAATTTCTTCAATAAGATACTCAGAAATACCTCTGTAGGTCTGAACTGCCTGCCATACTTTGTGCAGATTATAGGACTAGTGCTGGAATGGAAGAGAACTGCTGTAAATGCTTTATTCCGTGTAAAGATTTAGTTTGAATGTGACATATGGTGAAGTGGTGCTGTGGAAGTGTCTGAATCATTAATTTCTGGCTTCTGTGCTGTGTCCTTTAAGAAAAGGTCAGTGTGCCCCCATGCCCTATTTTGTCTTTTTGAAGCCCCACAACCCAGCAGTCCTGCCTGCCTAATGTCACTCATCACCCACGACACGCTTTTAATGCAACAGGGAGGAACATGCTTACGTGGAGAAGTGCTGGAAGGATGTCAGAGTGGGGGACTTTGTGCAGCTGCAGTGTAATGAGATCGTCCCAGCAGACATCCTGCTGCTCTACTCCTCTGACCAGAACGGGATCTGCCACCTGGAAACCGCCAACCTCGACGGGGAGACCAACCTCAAGCAGCGCCGCGTCGTGATGGGCTTCAGCAGCCAGGTCAGTCTGGGAAATGCAGCCCACAAACAGGCACATTTGTCCCCAGCTGTGGCCACTGTGCCACAGCAAAGCCACTGCCACGAGGGATTTATTTCTGCATGGCAACTGGAAGAAAGCTCGTCCCCTAATGCAGCATCCGTGGGTTTCCTTATGGACTCTGTGTCTGCGTTGTCCTGACACACCACACTCACTGCATGGGCAGGTGGAGGTGTGAGAGCTCAGCTGGGAGCTGCTCTAAGGCACTCTGGGCTGGCAGTTTAATAGGAACTCAAGGTAAATTTAATTTTTTTTTTTAAGTTAAATGTTTGACATCAATTTGTAATTCAGTTTGAATTCTTAAAATCACCATTTCTTTTTCATAGGCAGTATCGTTTCCTTTTTACCTTTTTCCTTTATTTTAGTGCTATGTTCACATGGCTGGTATTGGATAAACCTGAAGTAAACTAGAAAATATGACTTAGGGAGAGTTGTTACATTTTCAAGTATCTTTAAACACACAGCAGGGCAGTTTTTCAAATAACCCAGAACAAGTTTAAGGAGTGGTAGCACATGCAGAGGAAAACTTTGTTCCATTGGAATCACTCCAGCAGACAGGAAATAAACTTTACAGATAATTCTAGGAATTGCATTAATTTATTTAGCAATTAGTACCAGTACCACTAGGAAGATCTTTTGAGGTTACTGGTGTTTGGGACACAGCTGCCAGGGAGCAACCAGACATTAAATAAAAGTACATTTCCATGGTCAATTGAGATCAGGTGCTGTACTCGTGTTATTTGCTTGTTGTTCAAAAGGAAATCACTTTTCAAAGACAATTAAGGCCTTTCTCATATTGTGGCATAGCACAGGCCTTTTCCAGTGCCTTCCAGTGACAGTTAGGGAGAGGTTTTGTTCCTGAGACACACTGGAAATTTTAATATGTAAAGATTTAGCAGAAAGACAGTAATCTGGTTACTTAACATTTTTTAAATGTTGCATTTTTGTCATGTAGTTCTAATTCACATGTTAGGTTTTCTATTTTTCCTTTTAGAGGAGAACAGGGTGCTCTACCATTACACAAACTGCAAACTTTTGCCTCAGTTGTTTGTAATGTGTGGAAGTCTTCCATTATATCACAAAATAGCCCCATGCCAAATTATGCCCCAGGTGATATTCATGGTGATTTTGCCTAGACTTTGAGTTGTTACTGAGATAAGCTGTATGCCTAGGAATGTCTATACTTAAGAACTCCTGTTATATTAACAGAGTGGGATGCAATTCTGGCCATGGTGGCAGCCAGTGCTCAGGAAGGCCAGAGCTGACAAACTTCCTGTATCACCCTGCTCTTGTGGTGTGTTTGTGTAAACAGTGTGCTGGATGAAAACCCCAGTAGTATCACACTGCAGGTTTTAGTGTGCCAGCTTCTTCCTTGTTCTTTGAGCTTTGCTTAGTCCTGTGATTTATGAACTGCGTAAAACCCCTCGGATGTAATTCTGCCTATAAAGTGACTCTTTAAGCAGGGAGGAAATAAATACATATTAGTTAGTTCTTCAGTTGGGTTAGAACTAACTGGGGTTAGTTCTTCAGTTTAGGATGCAAGAAAGGTGGAGAAAGACTACTTACAAGAGCATGGAGGGACAGGACAAGGGGGAATGGCTTCAAGCTGACAGCAAGTGGGTTTAGATGAGATATTAGGAAGAAATTCTTCCTTTTGACGGGTGAAGCCCTGGAACAGGTTGTCCAGAGAATTTTTGCATTTCCCATCACTGGAAGTGTCCAAGGCTAGGTTAAATTGGGCTCTGAATCAACCTGGTCTAGTGGAAGGTGTCCCTGCCCATGGGATGATCTTTAAAGTCCCTTCCAAAGCCCTTACCATTCTGTGATTCTATGATATGCTTCGGAATATTGAATACAACTCTCTGTAAAAGACTGGGAGAAAGGATTATAATGTTTTTCCTTTTATGACATTTTCTAACTTGAATAATCAAACATTCTTGTCATCAAAAGAGAAAAAAATTTGAGACAAGAAACATTCTTCTGTACCCCTTTCTATCTAGAAGCCTACTAG
The DNA here is from genome assembly GCF_017590135.1 of Pyrgilauda ruficollis. Lineage (NCBI taxonomy): Eukaryota > Metazoa > Chordata > Aves > Passeriformes > Passeridae > Pyrgilauda > Pyrgilauda ruficollis. The sequence continues at coordinate 37,200 of NW_024530599.1, forward strand.
TTTTCTTTTTTTAGCAATTAAAATGCCAGGTTTCTTTTGTATCTTCCTGTTCTCCTGTTGTACAAATACTTCTAGCAAAACAGAATATGAACTGATTTTCCTATTGAGTTTACAGAGTTGAACAAGATTCAGCACAGTTGAAAATTCTCTCTTAATAGACATTTTAAAAATACTCAGCCAGATGGGTCAGAAGGTATACAAAATGCCCTTATATTCCTGAACTTTTTATATTTCCTCCAACAATTTTTTATCATATTCTCTATTTTTTTTGTACTTATATATATCTATATAGTAAAAAAAAGGAATATATGTATCATTTATGAAAAAAAGAATCAGAGAGAAAATAATGTAAAAATTAAAGCACAATGCTTGCTTTAGAAAAAGGTAGGGAGACCCAGTAGCAGATTTGATTTCCAGCTTTCCCAATGGAGGATTTTGTATTAAGTGAGCTTCAGTTCTTTCAAAATGCTGTGCACAGCAATAATTATTATCTTTCACATTTCTCACATCTCATTTTTATTACATTTTCTTAATCAAATATCAAAGTTCTGTGTATTTTTCAGTTAAGACTAAATCACCACTTATGGCAGGCAAGTACCTCTCACTCTGCTTTCTGGACTGCTTCATGCAGTCCAAGCCCCAGGCTGTTCCCCTGAACACTGGGGAGCTCAAGTAAAACCCTGTGCCTCAGTTAACTCCAAACTGAGTGAGCACTTAGCCTGAAAAGCTTTGTGTCATTTTGTCTCTCCCAGCAGTGTGGGTTTATTCTACTGCCTTCCCTCTTCTGGATTTGTTCATCCATTTTATGGTTGGGTGGTCGGGGTTTTATGCTGTTAGTCTTGCTTTTAGTTTTCTTTGATTATGATACATTCATTCAAATGTGTGTTCTCTTTACGATTATACCATCGTGGATATACATAATCAAAAATCCTGTTAAATCCTGAAATTATTTTCATTTGAGCTTGTTCTTGGTTGACCACTGTTTTTCTTTTATAAGTAATCTGAATATTTCACAGGACCACAGAATCCCAGAATGGTTTGGGCTGGAAGGAACCTTAAATTTCATTTTTTTCTAACCCCCACCATGGGCAGGGACACCTTCCGCTATCCCAGGTTGCTCAGAGCCCCATCCAGCCTGGCCTCAAACACTCCCAGAGATGGGACAGCCACAGCCCTGGGAAACCTGTGCCAGGGCCTCTCCACCTTCACAGGGAAGAATTTCTTCCTAATATTTAATCTAAATCTACTATCTTTGTTATATTCACTTAAAATGAAGTGTTTCCACTAATAGGCATCTGTGATATCTTGTTTAATACACAGCATTTTCTTCACTTAATTTAACCAGTTGTTAATCCAAGAGAAGGAAATACTCAGCCCTTCTGAAGCTTTTCTTCAGGCTGAATGAGTTAAAATGTCTTTGTCTCTCTTTCTAGGGCAAGTGCTCCAGCCCTGGTGGTCTAAATTAAGTTTCTCTTATTGTTTAACTTTTCAAATACTCATTGGATTTGACACTCATTCTCAGTGTGTTTTCTCTTGTAGGATACTGTGTTTGAACCGGAATTTTTCCAAAACACCATCATCTGTGAAATGCCAAACAACGATCTCAATAAATTCAAAGGTTATATGTAAGTACTTGTTATCCATAAATACATTTTGGATCTATACTTTGATATTCCTCTTGGAGGAATTGGATGGAAGGAACATATTTTGAGGAAATTGATGGTTGTCACTATTATCTATTCCCAGATTCAGAAGTCAATAAAAAAGGTAGACTTGGACTCTGTTTTGTGGCAAGGTAGAACCAAGGCTTGGCATTACATTTACAGTTGTTTCCTGCAAACTATTTTCACAGAGATTCAGCTCTCTTCCAAACTTAGACATAAGCTTATTTACATTTGACCTGTTGATTAGACTAAACTAGATTTTAGATAAATCTTTCCACTTGTTTAAAGGTATCCAGCTGCATGGCTCTAGGTTTCTTCACTTTTACAGCTACAGGGAAAGGTGTCCAAGTTCTAATAAACAATCCAGTTTCTTCTTATTAGAAAGGTAGAAAAAGCAAACCTGCATGCAAAATGCTATTGAACTGATGCACTGGACTAGTATTAAAAGGTAGGGTAGGTTTCTTTTTTGTCTTTTTTCATTAAATAATTTTGGCACAGGCATAACAGCAAATCCAGCAGATTTAGCCCCATTTATGAATTATAAGGTAAATTTCTATGTCATGGCTCATGTCTTAAAATTCTCTTACCCTCCAACAGAGAGCAGCCTTTCCCAAGGCTCTCTTCAGAGCAGTCATCAGTCCATTCTTATTCACACACCACAGCAGAGAATTGTCCAAAATACCTACCCAGACCAAATGCCCCATTGTTATGCAGAAAATTGAACTGCGTGAATGTGCCAGCATCCTCATCCATGCCCCAGCTTTGCTAAGTTTACCAGTAGCTAAACTAGAATTTAATGGCTCTGCAAGAAGCAGTGAGAGTGCTGTACCTGGAGGAGCTGCAATGGCTGGGGCTCTGACAGAGTGAAGCAGGGATTATCTCCCATTAGCACTGACCATACCTAATCTGGTTTTGGGGCTGTGCTCTGTAAGAATGGTGCCTCTGATAGCAATGCCTTTTCTCCTCTGCTGCAATATCTTACAAGGGAAAAAGAGGTCGAGTTTGTATTGATTGCTGGCTGTGGCTTTTGGCTCCAGGGAGCACTGGGTATAATCTAAATTGAAGCAATCCCTCCAATTAGCAGAGAGCACTGAGATTATAGAAATGTAGGAGATGTGTCAAACAAAGAAAACACACACAAATACACACCCTTAGGACTCAGGGCTGGCTTCAAAATATTCAACTCTCCACTGAAAGTCTGTAACAGAAATCTCTTTGGTGAAAGCCTATTATCTCTCTCACTTGATGGAATATGGAATTAGCTGCCTTTCTCTCCCCTCTTCAGGAACAGAAGAGAGCATTTGCTGGGTAAAATTACTTGCTAAGAGTTAGTGGAGTTGCTGTCTTTAGTCTGCTGAGATTTGAGCTATTTTGTAAACACAAATTATTTGGAGCGGGCTACATTTTTGTCCATGAACCCTTAATAAATTATTGAGGCTCTATTGCCTTGCTATAAAATAGCAGGAGTACTCTCTGATAAAAATGATAAGAAATAACTTAGTGGCATCTATCTGACATGTCTGATCACAGAAAATTCTGTTCAAGGGGATGCAAGAAGGCTTCCATTAAATGAGTTCCCCAAGGAGGAATTTAGATTCCAAGAGAAACAGATTTCTGGCATTATGTTTTTACAATTCCACCAGCTGTAGGTTGTTGACACCTACACCTTTTCCCTTGTCTAGTTTAAGTTGTGTAATCATGTGCAGCTGCACTTAGACATTGGACTTTACTTAGCTCTAATATAACACCTAGCCTTGCCCTTCATTTGAGAGATGAGACTATTTACTGGTAAATGAAACACAAAATACTAAATAGAAAGTAGAGAGAGAGAGTGATTATTCTAGGAAAAAAAAAGATCTTTTCCCACCCTGACCTTTACATAACAAAACAAGACAAAGCATCAAAACAGAAGCTCTCAGCTTTGGTAAAGATCTCAGGAGGAACCTGCCAGCATAAAATAAAAGCTGTGTGTAGGGGTAGGTGTGTGCCATTAATGTTCAGAGGCAAGAAACAAATTGCCTGCCTGATGGAGCACTAACATTATGGTTTTCACCAGTTTGTTCTGCAAGCAGAAGGACCTGGTCTGTGGTGGGGCACCTTTGGCCAGGATGAAAAGTCTTCTGTCCAGGATGAGATGAGGAAGAGCTCCTCAGCCCGAAGGCTGCTTCAGTGAACTGAGATTCACAGAGACCTTTGGTGGCTGATGGAGTCACAGGGGCTCTTGCAGGATGTAGATTATTCATCTGAACCTCTGCTCATCTTTCTGAAATAAATTTGTCTGTAAGAAGTTGCAAAATTGCTCTTGTTTTCTTCCATAAGATAGTGAATCTGCCAGATAAGTTTCCAAGTGAAAGCCAAACTTGCTTTGTATTGGCATCATGACACACACTGTGCAAGTGGTCTTTAAAAGAAAGACTTGGACTTCTCTGTAACTTTTTTGCTGGGAAAGTTTCCTTGAAACTGAGGGAAATAAAAGCTAAACAGGGCCTACAAAATTACTTTATTTCAACTTGAAATAGACATGCATATGAAAATTTTCTTTAACACTCCATTAGAACAGAAAAATTAATTGCTCTATTTGATTATATTTCTTCTAGGGAACAGCCAAACCATGAACAGGTAGGTCTCAACATTGAAAACCTCTTGCTTCGTGGATGTACAATCAGAAATACTGAGGCTGCAGTAGGAATCGTTATCTATGCAGGTAAGACATATTTTCTATTTAGGTAAACTGAGAATTTTTCTGTAAATATCCTTAAAAAAATAAGTATAGTCTAATATTGCAACATAATTTGACATTTTGTTTTAAAAACTGGAAATGCACAGAAAAAGTATATAACTTTTTTTTTTAATGAAGGTATTACTCATCCATCTCCAAATCCAGCAAGTCTTGCACTGGGTCTTTGGCAAGTGACAGCATCCTTGTGCATGTCAAATATCTTGTAAAAATATCCAGACAAGTAAAAAATTGCTCAGGTGTATTTAAGCCTCAGCTCTTGCTATATTACTAATTCCATCTGTCATAAAATCTACACAGCTGCCCTAAGGGAGGTCTCACTGGCTCCTCAGGGTAGAAATTGGAGCAGCTAAAGAGCTAATTAGAAAAAAAAAAAAAAAGTCAGCTGTGAATTTCATTCATGCCTTCAATCTGTGGCAGTGCCAGCATGCAGGAGGCAGTGAGGCAGCAGCTGGAGGTGACAGAAAAGGCAGCAGCAGCACAGGTTTGTGCTGACACAGACAGAGTCTGGCTGTGCAGCCATGAACTTCACACAGGAGACACATGGACAAAGAGAGACTCTTGGTGCCCAGATCAAATGCAGCAGTGCCAGGTTCAGCAGTGGGTCAATTAATCTGTTTCTCAGCATCTTTTACCTTTGGAATGTTAGCACTGCTTTTATTCAGTGAGCATTATTTATCATTGGTTTTGCCAGCTGTGTCCTCTTCTGCATCAGATAGAGTGTATCAGCTACCCTCTTCTTTGCAGATTCAGTAAAAGTCAATTCAAACACAACAATTAATCCCATTAGCTATCATTATCTTTCCAGTAGAGTTATATTAACTGTTTTATGTCTAATCAGCAGCAAGGGGTTCAGAGTTGAGTCACCTAAGAGAAAAGAGAAGTCACACTTTTACAAGAGTCATTTAGCTTAGATTCATCTCCACAGCCTGGCACAATTTTCCTGACAACAGACTGTCTATTTCACTGCTGCACAACTGGACTCTGATGTCTGCAGCTCCCATATGTTTGTTTCCAAGGCAGCTTTGCCTTTGCAGGTCTCTCACTGTGTGTCTCTGTGAACACCACATGCAAGGGTGGTGCCCGCCGGGCAGAGGAGATCCAGAGCCAACCTCTGCAATCTTTTTTTCTAAGCAGCTACTGTATAAAAATCTCAGTAGGGATCATTCCTGATATAATTGGAGTAATTTATATTCCTTTCTCCTGTTGCAGTTCCTCATTTTCTTCTGTTTAGCTCAGATTTCCCAGTGTGTTCCCTTGACCACCAGCACAGATCCTAATGTGGATCTCCTTTTATGTTGCTTAAGCTGCCAGTAGAAAAGATTGGAGTTTTAAAGTTATTCCCAAGACATGGTGGTTTTCATATGAGTAGGTCTTCAAATCAATTTCCAACTGAGTTCTTATTGTTAATGTCAGCATGAAAGTTTTTTGGTTTTTTTTTCCTAAAATTAGACTGGCTTCAGTTAGTATCATCTTCATTTCTAGGGTTCTTTGACATTGATTATACTCTAGCTTTTAATCATGGTCTGTGACCTTTTCTGAACAATCAAGATCAGTCACATTATAAGATGGCACACTTTCCATTTTTATGACTCTATTACTCCTCAAATTTTCTTTCTAATGGAAGCCTTTGTGGGGAGTGCAGCCATCACTCAGTGCCACTGCTTGGGCTGTGCACTTCTCGTCTGACCCCAGGACAGTTGTACTTTTCATGGCTCCCCAATTTCTACACAAAGCAATAGCACTAAAACACAAAAACCTCATTACAGAGTGACAGCCAATGTAGTTTTCTCATTCTGATTGGGACTGCAGTAAGAATTATATGCTTTTCATACACTAAAGTACCAGAAAGAAGTTTTAGATTATCCCATCATCTTCTAGAAATAGAGAGCCCATCAGCATCTGGAAATAGACATCTATCTAGAGAAATAAAGAAATTGGGGTGGTAGCTGAGGTGCTGTGCTTCACAGCATAGGAAAGGGTGAGGATTAGAGGAGAACAAAGCAGTTTATTTCTCATATTTCTGATTTTCTCTTCCTTACAAGGTGATAGCTGTGTTACAGAAGTGTCCTTTTTCTGATGATCACCTGAAGTGGAAAGGAATGGCAGAACTGATATTTGGAAATAAGCTCATCATGATTTCTTCCTGAAATAAATCCATCAACACTTCCTTGAGGGTTTTCTGGGAGGGATTAGAAGGCTTTGGATTTGTTTAATTTCAATACAAATCATTCCACTACGCCTGACATAAAAGAAAAGTGAGGAATAAGATTCCCAGAGCTGCTGGAGGAACAGAAATTCAAGCAGCAGCGCTCTCCCCTTCAGTGTAGCTTGGTGGTTAAGAGATTTTGCTCACCAAAGAAAAGGCTTAGGCTTTTTTCTGAGTTCTGCCTGTATGGGAGTGAACACACATCTCCTGCTTCACAGCCTGTACACTGGATACCTGCCTAAGTGGAACAAGAGGGTTTGTGCTTATGTGTGAGGTGGAAGGGCAGGAGCAGGGGTACTACAAACTGGTCCCACTGACACAGCTCCAGGTTGTGTACATCATTACATATTCATTGGAATAGTAAGCCAGGAGCCCCAGCTCTTGAGTGAATGTCCTGAACATAAGGCTGGAGACTAATTTTCTCTCTAGCTCTCTTCTTAATTAATAACTGCTGATGTAAACCTGGAATGAATCCAGCAGGTGTGATTGAACTGCACCTAACTCCCAGTTTTTGGGTTAAATCACTTCCCTAGAGAAAGCTAAAAGCCAGCTTGGAAAACAGTCCTTGTCACACACATCATGCACGTACAAATGAAAACTAAATACGAGCCTGCAGGGTCTGTACTTTCAGGGAAAAGGACTGCAGAAATAAACGTAAAAGATACAAATCAATGTAACAACAGATGGTGTCCAGATATCCCAGTTGTGGAGCCACAGTTTAGATAACATTAATAGAATTGAAAAAGTAATTTCTGCTTCTTGACTACTTGCAGCGCTCTTTTTTTTTTCATTATTATTATAGCAGCTCACTTCTATCTCACTAAGTTTAAGGATTGGGGATTTTTTTATTTCTCATATGACTGCTTTGTCAGCACTTTACAATCAAATTGTGAAAAGCTAAATATTATTGTTTTTCACTGGCTTGTTGAATTTTATTTAATATGCAAAATGTATCTAGTGGTTTTGAATTGCTGCTCAAAAATATTCAAATGCAGTTTTCAGGAATCTTTATAGCACCTAAATAATTTGTTCATAAAATGCAAAAATAAAATACTATCGTTCATTTTCTTGTTCTTCTCATGGATATTTGGCTTTTGATGGTTTATATAAACCTTATGATCCTACTTAATCTGCTGTCATTGGGACAGAAAAATGTATATGACAGCTGAAACCTGTGATATAATGGAGGTTTTTGGTAAACTTCAAGATTTAGACTCTGATGTAGTCAGTCAAATAGGAAGATGGACAAGGAAAGTTCTGAATGTCAACATTAGTCATCCTGCTCTCAACTGGGGAGAGAATACTTTTTAAAAAACCAAACAAAAATACAACATATTCCATAAACAGGATAATATTCATTTGTGTTTTGAAGGTCATGAGACAAAGGCCATGCTGAACAACAGCGGTCCTCGTTACAAGCGCAGCAGGATAGAGCAGAGGATGAACATGGATATTTTCCTATGTGTGGGACTCCTGTTTGTGATGTGCCTTGTTGGAGCTGTAGGTATGAAGCACTGACAAAAATCTATTTCCCCAATGGTGATGAAAATTGATGATGTAGATGTGAGTGAGATCTACAGGTGAATAATGCTCTTGGAGTCTTTAGACTCCTTGGTCTTTCCAATAGGTGAGTTAAGATGGCAAATCTAAGCAATTCAGGTGAAGAAAACATGGCTATAAATGTTTCAGACAAGATTCATCCCCAGCATGGTATCATACATGTAAAGCAAGAGAAAGGCATCCTGTGAGTGCATTGCAGGAATGGATATTTGTCAGCTGAGATCTTCCTTCCTTCCCGAGTGCTTCCTGAGGGGGAGTTTGTTCCTTGTGCACAGCAGCAAAAGTAAAATGATTTTGCTTTACTTTCATTTCAGTTGTGTCTTCCTCTAATATGTTTGGGAGTGGTATTAAACAGAGACACACAATTTAGAACCCATGAGCTGCTCATAACTATTTCATTCAGTTTGCATCCTCCACTGCTTCCTTCCTTCTCAAAAGCCCCTTTACATCAGGCTGTGAAATTGAGTAATTGCTTATGTTGGAATAGCCTGCATTTTTCTGGGGTACTTGCAGGTGAGCATGTGTGAATTTATTAACTGGTGTTTGTTAAATGACTGGATTGGTAATCTCAAAAATATCTTCACAGCATGTAAGCACCTGCTTGCCTTCCAGCTCTGGTGGCAATCTGTCCCAGGCAGGCCAGAATTAATAGGATCTCATAATTCAGAGCAAAGGACCAAATTTTAAGTTTACAGACTTTTGAATGGGACAATGCTTTAAGGAGATAGCAGGGGCTCCCACAAACCCCTTTTTCTTTTAATGGATTTTGTTTCAGTGCCAATTTACTCAGTGCTGCTGCTCTGATTAAGCAGCAGTCAACTCAAGTTTTCCTGTGCCTGCCCTGGAGGCAGGTGGGGTGGCACCAGTCAGTCATCAGGCATGATACCACGGGAAGTAAGGACCATCCAAAACAGATGAACAACTGAACTGACTTGATCACTTCTTTACTATTACTGCTTCGTGTTGCAGTGGGACTTTTCGCACCAAAAGTTCCACAACTGTGCTCTGTGTGAGGGAGAGATTTTATTTTCCTTGTTCCCTAGCTGCTGTCATGTGAATTTAGAGACTTGCCTTTTCTGGTGTGTAGGGGCTCTTGGGTAATGAATTCCTTCAATTTAAGGTTAAAAGAAGTCTCAGATGAAAAAAAAATAAGCATTTGAAAAATAATTTATCTAGTCAGGTTAAAAAAGAATATTCATCATCAAAGTGAAACATGTAAAAGCATAAAAAGTCCATTACCTTCTGGCCATCCAAAGTGTCCAGAGGCTCTACCACGAGTTCTTGCTTTCCAGCCTTGTCTGAATGTAGGGTTCTAGGAAAAAGTATCACTGGTGGATCAGTTATCAGGATTGTTTTTGCACACAGCGATAAATTGGGGTAAGAAGTGACTTGTGGAGCAAAGTTTTCCTTGTTCAGATGTGACTGTGGTCTGAAGCAGCCAAAGAGCATTGCTGAAGTAATTTGAATCTTTTTGGCAGCATTTCAGTAGGCAGATGCTGCAAAACAACTGCTTGGTTAACTGGTGCTAATGGAGGTTTTATTTGAGCTGGACTGATAGAGGCTTTTGGCATCTGCACAAATTATGCAATGAGAGAAACCAAGTTGTTTGCCTTAGCTCTGTGGGAAGCTCCTGATGCTGTAAATTTAGAAACCTCATTGACAAAAGTTTATTTCAATAAGGACAGTATGGAAAGTGGTAAAACAATTGTGATTAAGTCCTGGAACAGAGGCTTTGCTGTAGCAGTGCAATGATATCTGCTGGTATTTAAAACACGGAGGAAGAAGCAGTTTGAGATATGAATTCATTGAAGGAATGTAAAGATGAGTTGCTCAGGTTGAATTTAGGGGATTTTTCAACTCTTAGCAAAGACAGATTGAAATCAAGAATGGTCAGGGAGAATCAGAAATATTTTAGATTGTCTGCATACAAAGGTTCTAAGCTTTACTTCTGTGAGAGGAAAGAGAGTCTTCAGCTCTGAGGAATTTTATGGATAGGTGATAGAGATGGAATCTTCCAGCAGGGAAACACAGAATGAGAAAAGATCTGTGCAGAGCTAAGAGCTGTGGGAAACACCAGATGAAGCAGAGGTGAATGAAAATATCCCAGAATACTCATTTGTCACTCACATATCAATTACGTGCACGTGCTACAGAGCTCTGCAGGGGCTTTGCATTCTCCAAAAGATTTGCAGCATTGCCTGGGGAGCATTGTTTTGGAAATGCTCTCTCTGTTCTGCTAGCAGAGCAGCCCATATCTGCACATTTCATAAGCTTTGTCACTCACTCCACTGCTCAGCTGATTTCAGTCTTGTATCTCATTCCTACAGGGCATGGCATTTGGACTGGAAACTTTTGGGAGCATCCACCTTATGATGTCCCAGACTGGAATGGCAATTTTGTGTCTCCAGTTCTTGCTGGTTTCTACATGTTCCTGACAATGATAATCCTGTTGCAGGTAAAAGACAAAAACCTCTGTGTTACCTCCAAGGGGGAAGCTACTACTTAAAATTGAGTATAATCACTAATGAACAATTAATATAAATTAATAGCTGTGCAGTGCTTTCTTAATCCTCTTTGAAAATATTGCTAGGAATGTTTCAAATCAGCCAAGTGTGAAATAATGTTTCTTTTTTCTCTTTTTTTTTCCTTCTTTTTTTCTTGCTATTGAAACCCCACAAGGATATAGATAGGAAATACATCTATAATATCTTTAACTCAGAATATCTAGCAGATGCAATAAAGAAGATATTTACATCTAAATGCCAGCTTTTTTTTTTTTTCCTGCCTATATCCAGAATTCTAAAATAAGAAGGCCACTTAGCAGCTCAGAAAAACAGTGAAACAAAAATTGCCAATTTGCCAGTGGGGAATAATAACTAGGTATGGTTCATCTGGTCTAGGAAAGAAGCTAAATTAGAAGTAGGATACTTGTATAGCTGAGTGTGATTAAGCCTAATTGGGATAGAATATTTTATTGGGTGAGGGAAAAAATTACATTTACTTTTCAGATTTCTTTATGTCAGTTCTGAGATTTAAGTGGACAGAATTTCTTTAATATGAAAAAAATCTGAATATAACTTTCTGAGCTGCTCAGAGCTTCCTTGGGGGATTGTTCTTCATTACTGAAACAGAATATTTGTGCATCTTAAGAATTCATTATTCTTTCAGGACAAGGAAGCTTGTGATTGGGAAGTGTTGTGTGCAAAGTAATGGTTTGTGAAACTTTTCTGCACTAAGAGTTAGTCTGTGCTAGTCCATCCTTTCAGAGTTTCAGAAGGGTAAGAGCAAGCATGACCCTATGTCCAGAAAACATGCTTTGGGCATCCTCTAAAAGACCCACTTCTGAATTTAGTACTCGAGGAAATTAGCCTTAAGTTTGCCACTTATCCCTGTTTCTCCATTATCATATGCAGGATTTTTTTTTACCCCTGAATTATTATTCATCAGCCCTAAAATATGTCTCTAGGAGGAACTGTTTCTTTGGAAATCATTAGTATACCTGTGCCAGGACATTGCTGATAGAAAGCAGTGAAATTTATCTCACCTCTCACTGAGAATTTAAACTCTCTTTCAGATTTTAATCCCCATATCTCTTTATGTGTCAATTGAGTTGGTCAAACTGGGCCAAGTCTTCTTAATTCACAATGACATTGACCTGTATGATGAAGAGGCAGATTTGCCCATCCAGTGCCGTGCCCTCACTATTACTGAAGACCTCGGACAGATCCAGTACATCTTCTCAGACAAAACTGGGACACTAACAGAAAACAAAATGGTATTCCGACGCTGTACTGTTGATGGAATTGAGTTTTCCCATCAGGAAAATGGTGAGAGACATTTTTTTGTACTTGCTTTTTTTGTCTGAGCAATTACATGTTATTAATTTAAATATTAATACCTAAACATACTGAGCCCTCTGATCGAATGTGGAGTTTTGTGGAATAGTCACTTTTTTGTGAGGGACTGCTGTTACAGAGATTCACAAAAGTGAAGGTGTTTTAAATGATTGAGAATTCAGATGGGAAAGGTTTTCCAGATCCCTCTGCAGGCACCTCCAGGATTTGCCCTGCATTCAAAGAGAACACTTTCTCTTTCATTTCTAAATGAACACGGGACAACCTTTTATAAGCTCACAAACTGATACTAGTTAATATTTAAACTCAATGGGTCCAAAATTAATTATTTCTGTGACTATGTAAACATACACTTCTGTGTGATATGAAAAATACAGGTACTCATTTCCTGGAGTGGATCCTGGCTGCAGTCCGGGTCTGAAGGATCCTGGCACTCGGTGCTCTGAATTCATGGTGTTGACTCAGGGCCCTTCTTCATCATTACTTTCATGCTCTGTGTAGTGGAAAGGATCCTGTTAAGCTGGCAAGCAGCTGCCAAAAAGATGTTTGTGTTCTGTGACTGAAAACATTAGCAGATTTTTGAATTACCATATTTCACTCTCCTGTTCCAAATGCAAAAAGCAGCTGAAGAGACAAAACATTAAGAGAAGCTCATAAATGTGACTGATCACTTTGAAAACACATTTTTATTTTCTTGTGATAATAACAGTGGCAATAGCCAGAAACTGCTGGACAGTGGGCATTTTTCTGGCGATGGCTTTTGAAATGTTTTGGCTTTGATTTAGTTTGTTTCAGGTTTTTTAACTGATCAAAGAATTCCTCCCAAACAATGAAAAAATAAATCACAGAAGAATCAGAGGTCAGGTTTCATTTTTCTTTTACAGACAGGCGACTGAAAACACAGAAAGAGCTGGATTTAGACAATGAGGACTTTGCAAAGCTTCAGCATTTCACTCTTCCTCCCATGAATCTTGAGAGACCAGCCACCTACAAGCACAGCACCGTGAGGCCTTTGCGGAGGTGCCAGAGCGACCGGGCGCGTCCTCCGGGGCACACCAGGAGCAGGTCGCTCGGGCGGCGCGACAGCAGCCAGTCCCAGGTGGCCTTCAGCAGCCCCATCGTGAGTACCTGCAGCCTGAGCCCACGCCTTCCAGGCCACCCCTTCTGCTGCTTCTGTGATGGAAAGCTGTGGGAATCAGAAAGATAGAAATCTTCACAGACTGGAGAGGGTTTGAGTCACAGCCTTAGAGAAGTCTAGATTGATGTGAAGGGAAGGTACACAGACACTGAACAGAGAAATCACCAACTTATGTTTCTGTAGAATATGCCTTAAGTAAGAAACTGTATTAGATAAGATGATGAAGGGTTTTATAGTGTAGTAATGTGATTGTAATAGAATAAGCTGAGAGTTTAGATGTTATAATAGAGACATATATGTGTACATGTAATAAGACCTAATTGGGCAAAAGTATCCACATTGCAGTAGAAAGAAGGTGACAGGTTAGAAAAGCAAAACACTCTGTGGCACCTGTCCATTGGATTAGAAAGTTATATACTGTCTTACAACAAAGAACTTATGACCATCTTAGACTATGGCTGACTGCTTGCTGTCTTATAAATCTCATGGCCTTTGGGACTGATGTTATCTGAGCAATAAACCCTTCTTAGTCTGATCATGGTCCCATCCCTTCGATTAATGTGACAGCAGCCACAGAAAGCCAACAGGCAGAGAGGAGAAATCCAAGCCTTGCTGGAGCTAAGAGAGGGAAGCAGACAAAGAACCAGAGTCCTCGATTGGAGCGTGCAGGCTGCAGTCAGGGGGGAGCAGGATCTGTTGCAATTTAGGTCTGAAGCTTCCCAAATTCACACACAGCCTAATTAAAGTCAGACTGTTCTGCTCTTCTTGAAAGTTTTTTAACAGACATTTCAAACAAGGCTTTTGTGAACACTAAAAGGTCATACACTTTCAAAATTAGAATTCCAATTAAAGTTAAAGGCCTGGAAAACGCATCCAAATCTTTTTATTTAAAAAAAAATAGTCTATCAAATAGTTGTTAATAAAAAAAAAAATAAATGCAGCATTCTCAGAACTTTATTTGCTGCAGTTGTTTATAAGATCCTACTTACCTCATTCAATTCTGCTGTCATGTAGTAAGTACCACTTAGAACTCCTACTGTTCTTGGAATATGGGAGATCTGTAAGTTGTTATCCTAGTATTTTCCAGCCCAAACCTCATGAGATGCAGAGACCATCTCAGAGGATTCTTGAGAACCCATGAGCCACGACTTCTGAGAACTTCTTATAGGTCATGACTATTGAAGGATGATAAAGAAATTTCTTGCCAGTACATTTTCCAGATACATTTTTTACTGCCAGGCCTTTTCTTTTTTCTTCTAGAAATAAACATTTTTTTTATTTCACTGCAAATCAATATCTGAGGAACTAGTATCAACTGCATCTTTTGTAGAAGAACATGATGCTGCTGTTATGGAAATAAGCAGCCTTAGCTGCTCAAAGGTGTCACTTTATCTGGATAAATTGTTTTAATGCCCTATGACAATTGTGAAGATGTTGTAAAAAAAGAGACATTTAGATATTGCACAGAGCCTACCCTGTATGACCTTTAAATGAGACATAGTACTACCCTTTGACACCTGAGACAATTCCCTATTAATAAAATGGGAATAATAAATTTTTGGTGTCTCTATAGTTCCAGCCCTTTGGAAATTGCATCAACTCATCTGATGCATTTTTACTCTGCTACAAATCTGCAGCATCCTGAGTACTCCTGGTATAGAGAGTGTGTTTGTAGACCTGTGTGTATGTCAGCAGACAGACAAGACATTTGTAAGAAAAATCCATCGTTCAACAATGGAACACCATAGAAAATTAACATTTACTCTGTTTACCTTTAGGAGTTCTTGTGAATTAAGAGAGTGACAGTACATTTCCTTCAAGACTTAATAGTTCCAATAAGTAGTGCCTTGCTATTAGAAACTTTAGAAATATTAGAAACTACAAACATTTAACAAAGATTTTCATTGTCCCATGGTCATCAGATTTTCATGCCATCAAGTAGAAGAAATGCTATCAGGTTAATGAGGAAACCTTAAAACTGAATGGCACTAGCCATTTTATATCAGCATTTTCACTAACTAAAACTGTTAACATTGAAAAGGTGGCAAATTTAAATTATTATCATCATTAGTGCTGTTTTATTCTGTTTTCTTTTTGCTTGGTTAGGGTTTTTAATATACGTTCAGCCTGAAAATTCAGGTCAGTGCTGCTTTCACTTAATGTGAAAAAGAAGATGAGAAAAACTTTTCTAATAAATATTGATTTTTTTTTATTGTTTTGTTTTTAAAATCTGTCTCTGAGGCCACAATTAGCCTGTCAATTTTTGATTTTTCCACAGGAAACTGAGTTCAGAAATTTGCTGCTGAAGTGAAATACCCAGTAGTGCATTGTCATTTTGACAAGAACTTGCAGCAGACATTGAGGATATAGATGAAAAAGAAATTGAGTGGGATGATGACAGATAGGAGAGATGAGATACACATGTAATAATTTGGTGTTTGTGATGTTCATTCTAATTGTGGCAATGCAAGAAGAACTTGGATAAAAAATTGTGGAAGGTGTTGGTGAGATTCTAATCTCTCATGTTTCAAATTTCATAGAATTCCCAACATAACTGTTTGAACAGTTCTATCTGCACATATGTGTTCTTCACTGGAATTGTCCTGTTAGGCTATTTGGGATTATTCTGTGTACAAAGCATGGTATTGGCATAGTCCCATCACCCACAGAACCACTGCAGTGCAATATTGTGAAATGGCTTCTTAAAATCAGCAGCTTTAACTTTCCAGCCTCTGATCCTTTTTAGGAGACCTGAGAAGATAACTGAAAAATCAGGCTTATCCTTAGCATGTTTTTGTTTGTTAGAGAAAGGACTGCACCAATACTGCAAACATGTCCCTGTATGTGAAGTAAAAACACATTAAAATACTGAGCCAGAAGAACCAGAGCTTTCTGCAGCAGGGAAAGTGCAAAGCTTTGTTCCAGCTTTGGATTTCAGCTGAGCTGCAAAATGAACAGTAGATTAATTTGTAATTATTAGGATTATTTAAGAACTACTTGTCACTTTAGCAAGCAAGAGAGGGAGTGTAACATTCAGCACAGTGCAGCCGGAAAGGTGTTTGGGTGACTTCTGTTGCATGTTTACAGAACATGGCAAAACTCTGCCAGATGGAACCAGGTGAGGGCAATAGCTGAGGTGAGCTAGAAAGTGGCTAAATAACCTTGGCAGTTCCTTAAAGAAGGCATACAAAACTGTTGGTTCATGAGAAGACGTCTTTTAAGTTTGGAATTCCTTGTTAAATATGGCCCTGAATTTAATCCAAACCAGATTCTGCTAACATGAAATTTATATTAAAAGTAATACTCCCATAGCTCTACATCAAATTAAATTGTAGGGAAGTGGCATTGTTAAGTAGTTTGTTTTGCAAATTTAGGTTTGATTAGAAAGAGAGTGGTGGTAAAATTACAGAAACATTTCAGGAACAGGTAAATATGTATTTATTTATTTATTGCAAATACTGAGGAAGAAATGTTTAAGAGCACTTCTCTTTCTGAGTGCAAAATGAAACTGCTCTGGAAACAAAAAGTGATAGTGCTGTAATTAAACCATAAGCACAAAATGTTCTCTGTTGAAATAACTATCAGCTTCCACACTGAACTGGGAGACCCCAAGTATACATTCATCTGGAATGCCCTTTAATTCAGGAGTCAGCAGTTTCCAAGTTAAGGGATACAGTACAGGTTTTTGTGATTTTTAGTAGATCTCAAAAGAAATTAAATTCTGAGATCATCTTGCTTTTGAAGATGCATTTCCTTCTAATTATCTAGTTATGCAGCTTTTTGAAAGACATCATCTTTCCACAGATGTTAAGTACAAAAGGCATTTTCTAGGTCTAAATTCAAGAAATCTATGAAGTTGCCAGTTATTCCTTGAGGACAAGGGTAAATGAAAATAATCCTGACTGAGTAATTTCCCTTCCAGGAAAAAGACGTGACTCCCGACAGCCGGCTGCTGAGGCGAGTGCGAGAAGCTGCCCTCCAGACTGAAAGCTTTTCTCCTTTTATACATATGAAGACTTCCACATCCTTTACTGACTTTTTCCTTGCTCTTGCCATTTGCAATACAGTTTTGGTCTCCACAGCTACTGAGCCAAGACAAAGGGTAATCTAACTTTAAATACGTGAGGAAAATGGGTCATGCTTCCATTTAACAACATAGTGTCCACTGAAAACTGAAGTGGTGAAAAATGGTTTGTTTGAGAGTTGGCCTCTAGTTCCTTTACATTTTCTGTAGTATCTACTGCTTCCATGCCTGGGTATCCCTTCCTAGCTTGTCGTCTTATGTTGGAAGGCTACCATGGGATCTGCAATTTTTCTTTTAGATTTTGTATTATATATGCTGTAAGAAGTTTGTTGAACACACTGGGTTTTCTCTGATCTGCCAGGCAATTGACAGAACTGCAAGGGCCTCATTACATCTTTGCTTCAGAAGCAGAGATACAAATCACCATCAAATTTGGATGCCATCTCACATATGGCTTCTCTATTAAATCCTTCCATCACAGTTAAATGGCAGGAGAGGGGGAAAGGGGAAGTTGCAGTTATTGTCATTTAGATGCAGAAAAGTAGAGAGAGGTTTTGAGAAGGGTCTTAAAGTTCACATTTATTTATTTTTAACCTTCG
The DNA here is from genome assembly GCF_017590135.1 of Pyrgilauda ruficollis. Taxonomy (NCBI): domain Eukaryota; kingdom Metazoa; phylum Chordata; class Aves; order Passeriformes; family Passeridae; genus Pyrgilauda; species Pyrgilauda ruficollis. The sequence goes on from NW_024530599.1 coordinate 54,985, forward strand.
TTTTTCTCCTATTTCTAGGTCACAATCCCACCACCAATAAAACCTTCAGGAATCACCCTGGAGAAGATTCATCAGATATTTCAAAGGCTAAAATTAGCAAGCCTTAGTCAATCTTTTTCATCATCTCAGTCTAGCTCACAACTTGGTGCCAGCTTCAGTGCAAAGAACGCCGAGGAGCCTCTTGCTGTGCTGGAGGGTTGTGACCATGAAAACGACGGCTCTGCCAGCAGTGGAGGCCAGGAGCTCCAGGACAAAGGCAGCACCGAGATTGGTACTCCTTCCTTGGATGAAGTTTTTGGGTCTGCAACCAACACTTCTCTGCCAACAGGGTTTTGTTACGAGGCTGAGAGCCCGGACGAGGCAGCTCTGGTCTATGCCGCCCAGGCCTACGGCTTCATCCTCGTGTCCCGGACGCCCGAACAGGTCACGGTGCAGCTGCCACAGGGCACACTGCTGACCTTTGACATCCTCTACACCCTGGGGTTCGACTCAGTCAGGAAAAGGATGTCTGTGGTGGTGCGACACCCTCTAACCAAGGAGATTGTTGTCTACACAAAAGGTGCTGACTCTGTAATAATGGACCTGCTGGACAACTCCACCAAAGGTAATTAGCCAGGGAGCTTTTTCTGTTGTGTCTCCTGACAATAAGTGTGCTGTAGTCTTTTCTGCATGAAATATTATATCTAGATATTAGGAGTATAAAGAAAGAATAAGCTTTGTCTAGTAGTGTTATCCTTGCAGATCAGAACTGATATATTTATTCAACTTCAGAAGTGCTTAGAATATGGAATGGGATAATTAAAATTCACTGATAATGCTAACCCATGGGGATTGTGTACTCTGCAATAATACTGTCATAAGGGCCTGACCATTGTTTTTCAGGTTGTCAGCAAGAGTGATGTAATATTAATTAAAAAAAAAAAAAAAACACAAGTAATATTATCTTAGTGGAAACAGGAGTTTTAGCAAGACTTCAGCTTCTGCACAGCCAATACTTTTGAGATTTTCAAGAACTTGGTGTTATAATGGAATCCACTTTTCTCCAATATCAACTCTTTTAATCTTTGGCCATTAGATTGAAAATTATCTGTACTTAAAATATGGAATCTTCTCCTTGTGTTTCCAGGTGACATTAGCTCAGACAAGAGACTGAAAAGAATAAAAGAAAGAACACAGAAGCATCTGGACTACTATGCCCATGATGGACTGAGAACCCTGTGCATAGCTAAGAAGGTGGGAGAGCACCAGGATCCGTACATGTCAATAAAATTGCTAGAAAAATATAGTGGTTATAATTCTGCTTCAGACAAACAGCCAGATACAGCCCATCTCTTTGTCCTTCTATTTGCCTTGTCTGGAGTATTTTTTTCCTTTTTCCTCAATGTGACCAAATGAGGGGTTTTTAGTCAGTCTCAAAATATTTGTTTCTGTTTCTCCTGTAGTAACTCCAACTGACCTACTCTACAGGGCTTCCAAGCAAGAAACAGAGTCTGCAGAGCAGCCAACCTTTTTCTCTTTTGCTTGGCATTCAACTTTCAAAAACCTTGCTCTCAGCCTGAATTAGTGAATTTTAGTGTCATACTTTCACACAGAAGTTGTCAATGTGCAACAAATAGATCATATTCAAGCTCTGGAGAAATGTAGCTCAGCCCTCAGAAACTGTGTGCTCTCAGCTAAGCAACAGTTGTGGGAGCAAGAGTTTTTCTACATCATATTTTTTGAGTCTCAGTTGTAGATCACTTGTACAAACTACTTGTTCTTGCAGTTTTCTCTTGGAAAAGTTATTTTAAAGATGACACAGTGCATTACCAGTCTGGATAGGGGTTGAGTCTCTGTGATCCAGAATGTTGGCATCCCTCTCTTATTTCAATTTCAAATAAACACTGTTTAAATTGTGTTATGCAGGTCTTGAATGAGGATGACTTTCAAAAATGGGCCAATTTTCGTCGGGAGGCAGAAGCTGCAATTGACAACAGAGAGGAGCTGTTAATAGAGACAGCACAGCATCTGGAGACCAAACTCACCCTGCTGGGTAGCTAAAAATGAGAATTGTCATTGCGTGAAGTATCACTTGCTCCTGTGATAGTCTTGGCAGTATGGCAGACAACAGCCATATATAATACTAATTTATGTCTAAAATACTTCCTATGTGGTTTGGAAATCTCCAGGCTAGGGAGATAAAATCCAATGCCAGTGTCCATACAAGTTCTCATGCATTTTGGGCAGCATTAACTTTGAAAAAGTTACTTGAAGCTGTTGTGTGCCCTGAGCAAAGAATATGCACATCAGCTGTTACTGTGGCTCAGCTGACACAGTAGAGAATGAAGTTCCCACAATTCAATTGTGCATCCATAGCCTTAGATAAACCTATAAAATACTATAAATTACCTTCCATTTTGAGCACAAATTCTGAAGGAATTTTGGTAATTGAACTGTATTATAAAATCCAGTAACTTGAACATGTAGGTGTTTTCCTACTGAGTTCCTGCTGTTGTTGCATTGTTGTGCCTGCTTTGTGCACTTTGTAAAAAGATGTTTAGCATTAAAACTTACATTGATTGACATTTCTGCATCATTCATCACCGTCATATCTAACATCATTCTGTTAAATTATGGAACACTGCAGTGCTTTCTGTTCTATTTTGTTTGCAAACATTTTGTTCTTTACGACTGACTTTTGGAGTTGTCTCAGTCTCATTTTTCTCTGACTGCAATTTGTGCCCATACTTTGTTGAATTTCTGTGATTGCAAGCAACAGCTTGCATTATGGCTTCTCATAATCTCTGCAGTGATTTAAAAAATTAGAGTAATAATGGTAAATGCCATAAGCAGACCACATAAGAGGTAATGTAGATCTTGTCAGAGTCTGTTACCTTTGCCAATTACAAAGGCTCTATGTGCTTTCACACTTTAATTTGCAAAATGTGTTCCCTTAGCCTAAATCGATATCTATCTTTAATGTACCACAGTTACAGCATCTTCAAAGTGACCTCTAGTGGAAGGGATAAGGAGTATTGTAACATTCAGATGGTCATTTCCCAACATCATCAGGATGAATGTTGGCATCTGCTTCTAAGTTTGTGCATGTTCAAAAAGAAAACGTACTGTACTGTTTCTTCTGCCTTTGATGGCTGAAGCATCTGACTTGACAACAGGGACAGCATACATTTAAACAGTCAAAGTTCATCTTTTCTGGTTGCTTTGATGGGACTTAATGCAGTATTTTTAAAATTCATATGCTGTGATTCCTCTGCCTGCACATTGTCATTTTGGATTATTAGGAAGAAATGAAATGCATTGTTCTTGCAATGAGCAAAATGAAGAGACAGAACTTGATTGTTGACACATTCAGACCTTAATCCAAATGCAGATCATGTGCCTGAATGTTTATTTGTTGGACAAAACCTTGGTTCAATTCTCAATAAGTTCAGGAGCGTGATTGGAAAGCAAAGAGCTTTTTTTAAACAAGAAAATAGCAACTGGGTTTTCAAGAAAAAGAAAATTATTTCTCTTCTTTTCTTATTTGCCCAGGAGCAACAGGGATTGAAGATCGCCTGCAAGACGGAGTACCTGACACTATTGTGTCTCTCCGAGAAGCTGGGATAAAAATTTGGGTGTTGACAGGAGACAAACAGGAGACAGCAGTTAACATTGCATACGCCTGTAAGCTTCTGAACCAAAGGGATACTGTCTTCACCATTAACACTGAAAGTAAGGTGAGTAAAGAAAGACAAAATGCACAGAATTTCCTATCTTACCTTTTCTTTGTGTGTTGCAGTTTGGCATTCTGTTGCTTTAGACCTCACTTAACAAAGAACAGCCAAAAAACCCCAAAGAGCATTAGGAGCAAGAGGCACAGTGAGCTCAGTTCCTCCAAGGGCTGGCAGGAGGCTGTGGAGGGCAGGCAGGGCTTCTTTGTGTGACCGGACAAGTCACCCATCTGGGTTGTCTCAGCTCTTCTCCCCAGAGAAACAGGGTTACCAATACAAGCTTGCTTTTCTCAATAAAACTATTGTGAGGATTAAGTAAATACTGCTAAAACAGTGACTGTTTTCCTTATGGTGGCATTGCATGGAGCAGTGAGATGGCCTGGTTTCTAACTGCTTTTTCTGCAGCTAGTAGCCCTCCAAAGGAGAAAAAATCCTGTGCAAATATCTGTCTCTTTCAATGGAAATAGAGGAACACGCAAAGATCATGTGGAATCTGGCACAGAAAACATTACAAGGTGTAATTCCATTTGAAACACATATCTGCTTTAACAGGAAGCAGAATGAATACATTTAGGATGGGAATTAGATGGTGGCTTGTGCCAGAGCAGAGATGCTACAGGCAGGACCACCCTGGCTCCTGGAAATGCCGGCATGGGTACTCACCCACGGCAGCCTCAATGCCCTGGATCCAGGCTCAGAGGCAACCTGCATACACATGGGGACCTTGGGAATCCCCTTGGTTCAGGGGACACTGGAGTTTCTCCACAATAAGATTTAGTTCCCTCACTTTCAAAATTAAACTGAAGACAAACTTCTGAAAGAGGCTCCCAACAGCAGCAATGAAGGACACAAGTCATATATACAAAGCATTTAACCTGTTAATTTTGCCAAACTTAGGTCTTGAAGTGGTGTCAGTGGGAAGGGCCTCTCCTTACCCCCGAGCCTAGCAGATTATTCAAACACTGAAAATTAAATATCTTCCAAGAAGATGCAACATAATTAGGTAACTTGGCGGATTTGTTTCAAAAGGCAAGTCAAGGCAAACCAGGAATTTCCACTACTGTTTTTGGTTTGTTCACAGAAAGATGACGTTTCTTCAATATTTTTAGGGGTTTTAAGTGTTCATGCTAGGTGCAGGTTTTTATTAGATGTCAGAGGTACATTTGATTCCAGAACCTCCCACTTAAGTGTAATTTAAATCTTGCAAACATCCTACACATGTACCTTATGCTACATAAAGTGAAAATAACATTATAGAACTGAATCATCACTCAATAGAGCTGACAGAAAAGGCAGAAAGAAGAGTGATTAGCTCCTCAGATATTCAGGGCCGTGCCACAGAAGGAGGACTTTGAGTACTAAGAGGGAGCAAAATAACTTTGATAATATTTTGGATTTTCTCTCCAATTTAAGAGATCTGGATGGGAGAGGTGAGAGTTTTCCCCTTAAATCTGTTTCTATCTAGTACTAAGTCAATTCCAGTTGTTGGCATCTAAAAGGGGACTTGATCCAACATGAAGCAGATTTGCTAAAACAGAAGGGCATTGTGTTTGAGGCACAGTGCTTGAAAATATGAAGTTTCATTTCTGTTTCTAATTGTGAAACATCCCTGATGTGTGACTTAAAAAAGGCCTAACTCTGGAAGTTACTGGGTAATTTTGAAAATGCAGACCTCTTTTTTCTCTTACCACAGTTTATTTTATGTGGGAGCTAATGCTGCAATATCTCACATCATTCATATCAGAACTAGATTTTTCAATCTCCTTAAAAGAAAATGTTTTCTTTTTAATTTCTGAACTCTCAGCACAAAGACACACATGCCTTCCTGATGTAAAGATTATTATATTTTCTTTTAGAATAATTCCTTACCTCAGTTAATTGGCTGATAAAACGTGCAGTGTTTTCACTGAGGGATTGGATGGTGTCATATTGAAATAATCTCCAATCAGATGAATCAGTGCATTTCTCAGTAAATTTCCCCTAATGTTCATCTGATAGGCTTAAACCCACTGGCATGATTATACAAACATACATTTGGCAAGGTGCTGTGCTGTAAAGGGAGATGGAGATAACTATTTCTAGAACCACGTCTGTTTTCTCACAGGAAACTTGTGAATCTCTCTTGAATTTAACCCTGGAAGAGGTGAAGAAGAATTACGAGTACGACAAACCGCAGAGGAAATTTTTTGGCCTCATGCCACCATCTTTCCCAGTCCCTGAGGCCCCCAGCCCCGAGTTTGGGCTGGTGATCGATGGGCGGACGCTGAACATCATCTTGCAGGGGGGGCTGGAGGAGAAGTTCCTGGCGCTGGCGCGGCACTGCCGCTGCGTGCTCTGCTGCCGCTCCACCCCGCTGCAGAAGAGCATGCTGGCCAAGCTCGTCCGGAGGCAGCTGAAAGCCATGACCCTCTCCATAGGTACCTCCCCTCTGCATCTCACAGAGACACCTGAGAGCAGGTTCTTTCTTGGAGACAAGCGTGTGGAATATGTTGTACAGGGCAGATTTCTGTGCCTCGGGTAGACGCAGTGAGCAAACAGCGTTGGTTAATCTTTCCTGATCAAAACCCATCTAAAAGTCCTGCTTCAGCTTTCACGAAGCAAATCTGCCCTCCTTTAAACAGGATGAAGGCACTCCCGATTCCGAATCTCCCAGCAGTCCCTTTCATGCACATCAGTACAAACACATGTACATATTACCTCCAAAATGTCCTTGTTTTGGGCCTGGAAATCACACATGATTAGTCACTATTTTATCTTTTCATAAAGCCCTTTTCCTGTCAGATTTTCCCTGGTGAAAACAGAATTATCTCCAGAGTGGTATTAAGCACTGACTCATTTGCCTTTTACCTCCAAATATTGTGAAATGCTTTGAGTCCCTTCCACACTTTTGGTAAGTGATGCCACTAAAATCCTTGATGAATTGATTTAGATAACTCCAAACTAAACAAATACACTTCTGTGACAAAACAGAAAAGGAAGTCTATTGTATTTTTGAAATATTACTTTGCCTTACAGTTCAAACCATAAGCTTTCAGCCTTCTGCATCATTTACTTTACCAGCTAACTTAATTTACAATCTCCACATTGCAAGCAATAAGCATGGCCATTCTTTCCCTGGAAATTTGGTTACATATTTGACATATTGCTGCAAGTTGAAATGAGCAAAATAATTCTTGAAACTGGCTTGTTACGTTGTCATCTGCAATCAAATTTTTCATAGATTCAGAGAGTTCAGTGAAATAAGGTGTTGCAAAACATGTTCCTGAGCAGGCCAAGCAGAAACACAAAATGATGCTAATGTAAATGGTATTGGGGTTGCTGTGTCACCACCCAGCTGGTCCCAAGGCTGGATTTTGCTCTGGTGGAGTCAGGTCTCCTGGGAAGGAGGGAGGCCAAGACCACAGCCTTGATGTTGTGCTTGATGCCACGCATCAGCTCCCCTGATCAAGCTGCATGGTAGTACAGAATATGTGAAATAATCAGCGTACCTGAGATTATTTCCCCCTGATGAAGGCACCCTTTCTTCCATCGTTATTGTTCCCTCCTGTCTTCCCATTCTAGGGGATGGTGCAAATGATGTAAGTATGATTCAAGCAGCTGATGTTGGAATTGGAATATCTGGCCAAGAAGGCATGCAGGTATCCTCTCAGTTTCTTTCCTCTTTTGTCAGGTAGTCCCTTAAGGCTTATTAAGTCTCATAGTGGCCTGACACTCTCAAGTGTCATCTTAAAAATGCAAGTTGGCATTATAAATTAATATGCACTTTGTAATTATGGGTCCAGCTGTAAAAAAAAAAAAAAAAGAGCATTTTGAGCCAAAAAATTATCATGTGAGGACAAACCTGTGTTTGCTCATGAGACTGGAAAATTAGCAGATGTCTGCCCAGTGTTAGGTGAGCATCTGGTTTCTGAATCTTCTCAGCTGCTGCATTTCCAGGTTTCCAGGTTTTGTGGATTCTCTTCCACAGTCTTCTACCCTTCTGTCCTTTCCCACACATCCCCCTTCCTTATTCTCCTTAAATGGAGAGCTCTGCAGAGATAGAAAGTTCCAACTATGTTCTTGAGGGTTAGTTTGTTAGTTTGTTTCTTCTACAATATTCAGTAGTAGGAAATTACTTCAATGTCTATGTTCAAATTTCGCTACACAGTGTGTAAAAAGGATGTATTGTCATTGTAAATGACCTTCTGTTCCTTTTCCCAAAGGCTGTGATGGCCAGTGACTTTGCAATATCCCGATTTAAGCATCTCAAAAAGCTCCTTCTTGTCCATGGACATTGGTGCTATGCTCGCCTGGCAAAGATGGTGATTTACTTTTTCTACAAAAATGTGGTAAGATGATTAAAATTATTAAGTTTTCATCCTAGCAAAGGTTAATTCCAGGTCTGAGGGTTTTCTTGGTTGTTTGTTTTTTGTTGTTGCAGGTAATACTCTTATTTTTTATGAAGCTACAGTTCGTGTTTCTTCACTTTGCAAGTTTATAGTATGCCACTTCCTTCTTAGCAAGGGTCTGCATAGAGCATTGAGAAAAATACAGGCTCTAAATATATTTTGAAATAGCATCATTCCAGAGGGAAAAAGGACTCAAGGCTTAGCAACTTTATATGGCAGCACAAGAAACTTTATTAATAATACCCATGAGCCTCAAAATAAAATTTGCATAAGGGAGATCAGATTATTAGCACTCGAATGTAGATGAGTGTTCACTAAGAACTGCCTGCCTGTAAAACCTCTGAATTTTTATAGGAACCACTTGCAAGTAATGATGCATTCATAGCTGTCATTTTTATTAAAAATTTAATGTATATGCAAATGATCTATGCATTGAAGTACGATATAAAGTGGAAAAATATAATTCAGTTTCTACGAGACTGGGAAAACAAGTCCATTTGACATGAAATACGCTCTGAGCATGAAAGGCTTTCTGCCTAGAATTCAAGGTATCTGTTTTTTTGTGAAGTTTTTAATAATTTTCAATAAGGACTGCTTCTTATTACTGTTAAAATTTGTAGTGGAAATGAACACTTTTTACTTTTTTTGACTGGGCATCCTTTTAGAGTTCAAAGGCTATCTATTTGCAATGTGAAATAGTTCTCCAGACTAGGATGCTGCTGTTCTTTAATCTCCCCCATATCATTAGGGAGCAGCACGCCTTTGATTCCACATGGACAACGAGATTCTAAAATCTGGTGCTCAGGGCTGTGAACAGTTTACTTAATTATTCTCTGATATGTTCTCAAAGAACCATAATGGCTTTTAAAAAGCTGCATCACAGTCGATCACCTTTAAGGTATATTGCTTTATGGAATGAAGTGCAGTGCCCTTAACCAAAATCCTGTCCTCTCAGGAGGCTCTGCTAATAACCAGTGTCTCAATAAACGCCACAGGTGTAACTATGTGTTTGTATGTGCTTCTCCCCAGTGCTACGTCAACCTGCTCTTCTGGTACCAGTTCTTCTGTGGCTTCTCAGGCAGCACCATGGTAGATTACTGGCAGATGATTTTTTTCAACCTCTTCTTCACCTCAGTGCCCCCTCTTCTCTTTGGAGCCCTTGACAAAGATGTTTCTGCAGAAACGCTCCTACGTCTGCCCGAGCTGTACAAGAATGGACAAAATTCAGAGGTATGTCACAACTGCTGAAATTACTGCTTGATAATCCAAAGGACCACAGGTCTTTTTCTTTAGGAATGAGGGAAGGAAGAAAAGAGTTTAGACTTACTTGGAATGCTGAAACAACAGGAGCCCAACCTTCTGTCTCTCCAGTAATGCATTCCACCCCATGGGAGATGTGACACCATAGGTCACCACATAAGTTTAAATATGGCAAACAGTCAAATTAAAATGGCACAAAATCAGTGTTGCATTAGAAGAAAGGATTTTTGACCAATTTTATAACTCTAGAAAGAGCTTGGATAAAGAATTTGAAGAATAAGATCCCTTGTGAAGGGATGTGACATTTGCAAAATTCAGCTTTTAATACTCTTGGTAGACTTGGTAATATTCCTAAGGTCTATCTTCACTTAACGTAGATAAAATGCCTGTTTAGAGATAAGCCTTTGGTTTAATCAGCTGCTCAGGAGGTATTTATTCATGGAAGGAGACTAGTTAGCAATAATTTGTAGTCTGAATGGAAGACAAACAGCAATTATGTTTGCAGGACAGCCTAGAGACTTACATCCCATCATAATGACTGTTATCTGTAAACTCCTGCAGATATACAACTTGTCAGCTTTTATTATTACTATGTTGGACGCCTTCTATCAAAGCCTCATTTGCTTCTTTGTCCCCTATTTGGTAAGTAACAGACTTATTAATATTCTCACTCTCCTGTCCTCCTTAGAAGCAGTAAATTCAGTTCTGAATAGTCAGGGTTCACCACAGCCTCTCTGCCTGTTTTGTAGACGTACAAAGACTCTGACATAGATGTGTTTTCCTTTGGAAACCCCATCAACACCATCTCCCTCCTGACCATTCTCTTGCACCAGGCTCTAGAAATGAACACATGGGTACGTATTTGACCTGTCCTGTTCACAGCACTGGGGTTTTTTTGTGAATGTTGCGTCTTGTGTAGGCATAGAATTCTCTTTCAGAGTCATTTACCTGAATTCTGGGTCACAAAAGGTAAGTAACAGGTACACTGCAATTTCACAAAGTGCCAGAATTTGTTATTAGCCCCAAGTTAATACCTTCATGTGCACAGTGACAGAATTTGTTTCTATCATGACTTTGGACAGGACAGTACCAAATACTTGCGTGCCTCAATATATGAGGAAGTGTTACTTGGAGAACTGTATTCACTGCTGTTTTCTAAATTACTTTCTGGCTATTTCTCCTACTGCAGATTTCAGTGAAATGCACTGTTAGATGCACTCTTTCCAGCTGCCTTTGTCCCCTCCTGTCTCACACCCAGCCAGGGTCTCACTGGCATCACTTGTGCTTGCAGACCGTGCTGCAGCTGGTGACGATGATCTGCAGTGTGGCTTTGTACCTCATCTTCTCCATCATCTACAACGCTGCCTGCCTGCTCTGCAACCCCCCCACCAACCCCTACTGGATTATGGAGAGGCAGCTCAAAGACCCCGTCTTCTATTTATTGTGCCTCATCACCCCTGTCATCGCACTCTTACCAAGGTTTGAATGTTTTCCTCTTTTCCTTTTGTGGGTTTGCAGACATGTGAGTGAAGAAACAATTGTGATGTGTACAGATATGTGATGTGTCAGGCACGTGCTGCACGGGGATAATTGATCAGCGTGGAAGTCAGATGCCTGAGTTCAACCTTCCAGTTCATGAACCATTCATTTATTCAGTTATATAACCCTAGATCAGTCCCTTTATATCTTCTACTTTTCCCATCAGGAAAACCTTTCTTTTTGGAGTGCATCAAAATTTACCAGTACAGATCTGCTATGTAATTGTTCACTGTCATAACCACAATGTTGTTGAGCAGATCAAGATTATAAGCAAATCTTTGAAATATTCTTATATGTTTGAGAGTTACTAAATATATTCTTGTTTTTAAGTACATTATGATGCATTACTAAGCTGAATTTAAGAGCATTTCTACATGAAAAATATTCATTGCATCCAGAATTTTAGTTCAACTTTGTATTGCAAAAAATCAGATATGTTAAAGATAACTTTAATTGAAACTGGATAATATTTGCAGAGGGATAGTTATTGTGATGTGTTGCTGAAAAAAAATTGTTTAAAAACCAGAATTATTCTGTTCCCATATAAATATGGGAATGTTACTATTTTCGTGTTCAATACATTACCAATTCTTAAAGCAGGTATGTTTTAAGTTGCACCATTTGTTTCAAATATGTATTTGTTATTTGCTTCGACATTGAAAGAAATGGGTTGGTTAGGCTATCTTGCTAGTTTCCTTCTCATCCTAATTCCCATGAAGTAATGCAGCACACTGGTATTACAAAATTCAGGACAATATTTTTAGCATCTGATTTTGTAAGTGCTTTAAGGCATTAGAATCTGAGCCTTAACTTTGGCTGAAAAGGAACTTTTAAAGAATAGATGGTGTTTTTCTTCAAACTATTATTATTTTACCATTTGAGTTGAGATGCTCCTGTGATTTTATGTTGTATTATATAAGTTCAGATCAGAATAAGCAACACAATTCAGTAAGGTCTCATGGCTTCTAGGCAGGGCATCCTTTCCCAGTCTGTTTTGCTCCTGCATGACTTTTGTTTTCCTATCAGCCCTCATTCACAGTGTCATTTTTGACCCCGAGCTTTCTGCTCAGAGCTGCATCAAGCACGTGGTTAGAGAGCTCATGTCTCCAGCCTGGGAATTTAGCACACTTAAGATCCTTGCTGCCTCAGCAGGTTACTGAGATTAAGGGTTATCTATTCATATCTGCAAATCTGGACAACTGCTGTTCCTTCCTATTGGTACCCCAGATTATTTTCTGCACACTCCTTCATCTGCAGAATATCCAGGATCTGTTTCTACTCCAGCTGAGCTGTGCCAGCAGATCACAGCAGTGGTGAAACCACCCTTTGCTGAAATGCACTAAATTTTAACTTCCATTCCATGGTCCATCGCACTGTGCTGCCTGCTCCCTATCTCCTCACTTGGTGTCTTGAGGTTCTGGGTTCCTTCTAAGAGGTTTTTTAAAAATAATTGTTCTCCTGGGTTCTTCCCCCCAGTACTGCCTTTTGTTTGAGCTGCAGCACCAGGGGAGGCTTGGCCTGTGCCCTGCCTGGCCCCACAGCCTGCAGGGCTGTGGGAAGGGCAGGAGCACGTGAGAGCAGTTTACAGGACAGGAGACACAGCTTCCCATTCCTTCTCTGTCATCCTGTCTGGTTTACCTGGAACTTGCACAAAAGATACAGGAAACGAGCTGAGGGGAAAGACACAGGACATTGTGACCAACAGCAGATCTACAAAGAAAATCTTGGGCTCTCCCATGCTCTTAAGTTCCTGACCAGCCCTGGGATTCTGTTGGGATCGACCAGCCTGAGTACAGGCACAGCAAATAAACTTTATCCACTCCTGCTTGAGCAAGTCCGAGAAATCCTTTGCCTTAAAAGCCTTTTCTGTACTGTTGCTTGTTAGCCTTTTTAACCTTGTAAATCTTGTTTATACACATACATTGAGCAGCAGGATGTGAGGATGGCACCTTTTAAAATGCAGTTTCACAGAGTACCCATGTTTGTTATAAAATACATGTTGAAGCCACCTATGTAAAGGTCAAATACTAATAAAAAGATGCCTTGAAAGAGACTTTGATTTTCACACAAAGCTGACATGACATGGAGAGAGGATATATGCAGTCTCACAGCACACAATATTTAGTTACATAAGTTCTCTGTCCTGCAAAGGGCAGGGAGGACGTTTCTGTTGCTGCTTTCTGAAAAAAATCCAAAAGCTGAGGTTTTTAACTTCTGGTTTTCTCTTATCTAACAAATTAAGATCTCTTCTTTAGCCTGTTTTAGCAGTATAAATGCAACTTCCGTATTTTCAAATATTGCATCTCTTGAGATTTTTTTCTATTTTTCTTCACTTTTCAGTAAACAAGTAGTTATAAATACTAAAAAAATGATAATATATACATATAGTTGACTCTATATAGGCCAAGCTAAATATATAGTAACATGCTGTGTTAAGATCCAGGAGTGAACTTTCACCTGCCAGGTATAAGGTGTCTACCAGATGTCTGTAGAGCAATGGAAAATTAGTATCTGTATTCGAGAAATGTGATGTAGATTATGGAATGAGCCCACTGATAAAAAAATCCATTCCCTTCCTCCTTCATCAGGTTCTTTATTTTTGCTCTACGAGGAACCCTTGGAGCATCTCTTGTTCTGAAAGCACAGCAAGTAGATAAGCTTCCTAAGGAGCAACAGGATCTTGAAATCCAGAAACTAAGGTCAAGAAAAGAAGCTACTTTGAGTGCACCTGTGGCCGCACCTGCATCTAATGAGGACCTTGACCAAAGCATCAGCCACTTATGTGTGTCACCATTTCTACATCCAGCAGCAGCCCTGTCTCCCAGGGACACAGAAAATCAGGGAGTTTCTGCCTCTAATCCTCTCGGGAGAAGGACACCTGAGGAAGGCTATTACTTCTTTAACAGGTGGGCAGAGGAAGAATCTGCTGCTACTGATTCTTCAGCAGGGCCTTCCTCTGGCCATCATCCCCTTGTAGCCAGCAGGGAAACAGCTCCTGGGCAGGATGGTGGCAAACTGACTAAAGATTATCTCAAAAACTTTAATTACGGAAGCCACCGGCGGTCAGTGAGTTCAGTGACACTCTGAAGAAACTTTCAGAAATGGAACCCACAGCCCATGTGGAGAAGGACTCAACAGGGAAAATAAAAATGTTTATGCTTAGCCATTATTCTCACTAGAAATGGAGAGAGAGGCAACTGGAGTGGTGCAATAGCAACTCCAATATGCAACTTTAGCTGAATTTATCAGTCTGGGTTTATCAGTACATGACTTTTTGATCTTCCTGGTTTGGTCATGTCATAGGAACATTACATGAGCATCATGCAGTTGCTGAGAATTGCACAATTACTTTCTTTCAACAGATATTTTTGTATCATATTAATAGGGAATACTTGTGAAGTTTCAATGTTGTTATTATTATGCTATTGAGTTAATAGAAAGAGAATCCATTCTTTATTAAACCAAGTCAAAGCAATGCATCCCACTCTAGATTTTTGCTATCAAAGTCTTAAAAAGAGCTTAGTAACTTAAAAATTATAATTCTGCGTGAAAAATTACTACCTGCAGATACTAAAGGTACTTGCAGAATAACAGCAATGGAGAGGCATTAGAGAGTGTTCCAGGTTTCAATACATGTAATTTACACGTACAACAATATCAGCTCTACAGCCTGTGTTCCCTGAAGAGTAAGATTTTTATGCAGATAACAGTTTGACCTGATATTGGTAAGAAAAGGACAAATGAGCTTATAAAGATGAAGAATACAAATACTGAACTACGTGAACTGCCAACACAACTCGGTGGTAAAAGGAGTCTACTTCTTCACACCTACAAAAGTAGACAGATATAACAAGTCACATTCAAGGATTTATGCCCTAGAATTCTTAAGTTGTCCCTGATTTTTCTTCTAGAAATTCAGTTTCTCATTTCAGTTCCCTATATTGTTATGTAGTGCTGCTGCATTCAATCAAGTATGTGTCATGCTCCTCCCCACAGTTGGTCACATTCCTTAGCTGATGGATCTCAGTAATGGAGATTTTGACAAGCCATATATGAAGGTCCCTAATCACATTGTAGTAAGTACATGGTGTAAATGGTGTACATGGTGTAAATGACCAAAATATGCACAATATCTTAGCCCTTTTCTGGTATCTCAGGGCAAAAAGATGCGGAAGAAAACCATAAGATGTCACCATCATAACTACTTATTGCAATGCAATGAAAGGTGACTGATATTTCTTATAGAAATGTTGACTAGTAAGACCATTTCCCAAGGTTTTCTTGACAATGTGGGATTAAATCTTACCTAGTTTAAAATTCAAACCACCTGTACTTTTGTGAATTTGCCACTGGTTCTGATTTAATAGGTTTTTAGCCTTTTTTATACATGCTGTGTTTAGCTATTTACTACCTATGACAACATGTGATCTTTCTAATAACCTATTTAGCAAATGCTAATTTAACTTCTGTATGTTATAATAATTACTGTAGCTAGAGTCTTCAAGTTCTTACTTTAAAATAATTCAGGCAAAATTGAGTAGTATATCTCCCACTGGGATTTCTAGTAGCCAGCGCAAGATCCTATGTTAAGAACTTCTTTTGTTACAGTATTAATTGTCAGCAATTAAACAATTCAGTAAGAGTTTTTTTGGTTTGTTTGTTTGTTTTTTTTGTTTGTTTGTTTTTTTGGGTTTTTTGTTGGTTTTTTTTTTTTTTTTTTTTTTGGTTTTTTTGCTTTATGAGCAAAATTAAGGAAAATAGGTACAGATGAGATTATGGTTAATGGAGGGTGAGATTGCTCAAATGTTTACTCACTAGCTGGGAACAGACATGGGGCAGCAAGACTAAAGAGCAATCCTTTACCATTCCCAGCTCTTTTTACATTAAATAGTCCATTTCCTTTGAGCTTAAAGATGTCAATTGCTTACACATTGTACTACAAAATGTGAAGTGTTTTATAGAAATACGTGTGATAAGGTCATGCCTTGCTGTGCTGCTGAGAAGGCAAAAGCAGAGGTGAAGGAGTGCTTTTCCTACAGTCACCCAGGAGCAGCAAACTCCTGTGTCCAGAGGCTGCTCCTCTGCAGAGCAGGAACCCTTATCAGAAGAGCTAGATGACAAATGTATCTGAATATGCAGGGGACAAGAGATCATATATTTAACCAAACATGGAAGACTTCCTGAATTGAATGCCAGTTGTATGCCTTTCCTGAATTGAAGGCCAAGAATTAATCTCATGTTTTCTCATCAGTCTCTGCAAAACGGTTCTACCGTGGATTTTGCCCTGGCTTAGGCAGAAGAGCATATAGAAATAGCATAGAGGGGAGGGAAAACAGGATTGATTAGGAACTCCAGCAAAATAACCCCCTAAAAGCTATTTAGTGAGGCATTTCCTGCTGTGTCTGGGAATAAAAGAAGTGGAAGAGTCCTTTTCTAAGTATTTTCGAGGCTGTAACCAAAAATAGTTACGTTGGTTAAAAGAAATAAATAAATAATCCAATTTTGCATGGATGCAATTTTGTATGCCTTAAATAATTCTGTAGCTAAACATACAAACTGATAATTCTATTGTGTGGTAGATTGCCACAAATGGTTCAATGGATTAATTTACCCAGAGAGTTTGCAACACAGAGGAAAACCACCCCTTCGTTTTCCATGATCCTTGAGGAGAGAGAAAGCTGAAATAAACAGAAAAGAAAGGCAGCACCATGCAAGGCTTGACCTCTGCAGTGCAGCTGGCTCCAGAGCTTTCTATATCTCCCCTCCTGGGTGACAGGGCTGCCAGCCATCCTCTGAAGCAGATGCTGCCTCAGTTTGGACCCATATTAACTGCTAAACAGTGTGATCTTCCTTCTGCTCCTGGCTATGCACTTACCATGAACTATCTCATGTTAAAAAAAAATGTTGAACAGGCACTTACTTCCCTTTGATCATGAGGTAAATTAGCTGAGACTATCCATCCTTTGGGGATGTAAGATCAAGAGAAAAAACTTTCTTTTCCAGTGAAAACAAGCCTACAGCAAGACAGATACACTCCTAAGGAATTTCTCTGGAAGAAGGGAAGTGTATTTACTAAATGGGTTATTTAGACTTAACTGGATTTCCAAGGTAGCTTTATTTATTTATTTCAAGACATATTTAATAATACTGTCAAGGTCCATGTTCCATTAATTCTAATGTGAATGCTCCATAACAGAACAGGTGTCTCATTTTTAATGTATCCTCTGGTGATATTCAATATTTCATATGCTTGGACAATAAAACAATTAAATAATGGAGGAGTGTGTGAAATTGCTGCATTCTTTTTATTCTTGTCTATGATGTCATTTTAATGATTCTGTATATGGAGCAGTGCTTTGAGCTATACATAGCTTTAGCTAGTGAAAAGGAGCAGGTGACATCTCACACGGAGGTGAGCAGGACTGACCTGCCAGGTCTGTTGGCTCTCAGATGCAGTCCCCTGCTGCTTGCAGTGGGCAGGGAAGAGCCATCCCTCATGTTCTCAAAACAGGCAAAATCTGGGCTCTTTTAACACGAGATGCAGGGAGTGCAAACACATATACACTTTGTTCATGTCTGTCTCAATGCAGCCAGCTGGAGATGTCTCTGGCAGTTATTGCTGATTATCTGCTGCCAGTCAGCAATAACTGCGCAGTGTAAAACCCAGAACTATCCAGGTGTGAGAGAGGAAGGATTCCAGCTTGTTCTCTTTCCTTATAGATCTCTTTTAATACTCTGTGGAGATGGGTTCTCTGCTGAAGCACAGTGAGCAGCTACTTTTCCCAAAGATGAATTGCATTTACTTTCCCACTTTGTTGGCTGATGCTGCAATGTTTAATTCATTTGTTTGGCTGTAGTTTGAGGTATGAGCACAGAGCTATTAACTTTAGGGGTAAGGTGACTGCAGGCAGGATGTAGCATGATTAGGTACTTGTAAGCAGCACTGATGAGTAAAAATATAAATGTGGAGACAAGAGGCTCTTGAAGATAATGATCACAGAGGGTGGGATTTAAAGAGATGACCAAATAATACTGAAGAGCTATAAAGAACTTTTGACATTGCCAGGGACTGGAACTTGCTGCAATTATCAGTACATGAGACAACTGCAAACAGAACTTGCTGTCTGGCTCTTTAATATATCACCAGCTTATGCTCATTTACATGAAAAAGGTTGAGACTGAATTGAGTCTGAATCATGATTTTTCAAAAAAGATCTGAGGATCTGTTGTCTGAAGGCATAGAAGGCAATGGTTATTCCCCCACATTCCCAGTGTAGCTACTGAAGTAAGCTTCCACATCCAGACATACTTTCCCTGTTAGTGCCCAGAGAACTGGTGTGCTTATTGTGTTCTTCAGCAGGAGAGCAGAGCTCTATAAATTATCAACATAAATAACAAAAGGGTCAAGTTTTGGCTCACAGAGACTAAATTTTGACCTTCACAGAAACCATGTCATGCTACTGCTTTGTTGTGCCCATTACTGTACAACACCGTAAAGCTGAGACAAAAATTTAATGGAACTGGGAGGGGAAGCAGTAAAAATATTTGCAATAAGTAGACAAAACAATGGAAGAGTCTAAGCAGAGGTGGTTCCTGCCTTTTTCTATTTAACGTCAAACAAATCATTTAGGGAACTTCCAGACATTTTTTGGTTTTATTCAAAAAAGGACAAACAGAAATCAATAGACTGCAGGCAGGTCAGTTGAGTGCATTTGAAATCAGCTGGCTTCCACTGGAGTTTTATTAGTGCCTATCTCATTCTGTTAATACTTTAATTCTAAGGACTTTTGCCAGGAAGGACAAATACATCAAAGCTCAGTCGGAATGGATCTTCTTTCACAATGTTTAAGCAGCTTGTGGCCAGTGATTTCATGGTCTGAGTCAAGATCTGAAGAGCAGAGGAGATTTTCATTCTGTTCCTGTGTACATGGGATGGAATGGGAGGTGGACTGTCGGTATCAAGACCAGGAGTGCACCCCATAATGATAAAGGAAGAACATGAGAAAGTCCAAAACCTTCTGGAGCTTTCCAGACAAATTCTTGAAGTGCTTTCCATCTCTGTTCACACATCATTTAGGGCTTTAAGTCCATCTAACATGCTTTATGAGTTGAACAAGTGAAGTGTGCATTCATGCATGTTCTTGGTTAACTGCAGAGGACTGTGAAGAATGGCCACACTCTTGCAGTAGCTAAAGTGAGCATGGTTTTAATCATGTTTTGAGAAGAGGTAATGCTGTACAGACTCAAATACGATTTCTCAAAAAATTTTAATGTATGAATACTGGCAATCTGTTCTTAGGATCCTTTGCTCAATTTCATAACCTTCAATATCACAGTAGGGGGGAATATAGCACACAGACATCAAAGAGGCAGAATTGTGCTTGCAGCTATTAGTTCTTACATAAAAAAACCCCAAAGCTAAAATTTAGAGTCAATAGGAGTCTAACTCTCCAACACTCTTCAATAATGCAGAGCACCACACCAAATAAACATTTTCATTCCTAGTGCTGATTTTGAAGGCAGGTTTTTTAAAAGGAATGTTCTGGCACCACATGTGCATTTGACTTGCATTCTTTAACATTTAAAATGATTTGCAGTTTCTTGAGATTACTTAACTCCTTATTTGTGATATATTTTCACAAACTCAAACAAAAGTCCAGTGTCTCAGGAGAGAAAGACAATCCATGTCACCTATTTGTCTATGCAAGTCTTTATTAACAAAAAAACAAACTCAAACCCTGTGAGAAAGGGGATTACCCCTACAGTGGAGCATGCTTGAGGAGAACCTGCTACTGGAGTTTTGAAGATTCATCCACTATCTGTCATCAAAATAGTTTTTCTTTTCTTCCAGATTGTAGAACTAGATCACAATAATGGCAGGGATCTGGAACAAGCTCATAGGCTGTGAAGACTTCCATGGTGTACAAAGCAGTATCAGAATCTGCTTCATACCTCACCTGTTATTGCATAAAATGTGCAAATGTTCCCCACTGCTGTAAATGTCAGCATGCTGGGGGCAAGTGCTTTGATTTCTTATCAGCAAATAATGTTAAATTGTATGGTGTTTAATCATGCTTGGTGAGAGTGATGAACTTTAAGGAATGAGTTTCCTCCCAATCACTTCAGTTCTGAAAACCATTTATAAAATCCTAGAAAAAACTTCCTCAGTCTGTAGAGCACTAAAATACAAACCACTGAGACATAAACATTACTTTGATTGAGGAAATCAGGTATTTGAGCATATAATTTGCAAATAAACTTTGAAAATCAGACCTCTGATTTGCTGGCACCTCTAGGCAGTGAAATTTTCTGCATTTACAGAAGAGTATACATTATCTGGTAAGACACAGCCCAAAAACTGTTTTTTTCTAAATAAAGCAGTTGTATTTACCAGGCCAGAATGTAAGTGGTTAGAAGGTAGGAGTGCTCTGCTGGAGTAACTGAAGTCTGGGGTTTTGTATGTGTGCAGAATCCCACCTACACCCCCACCTGCTCATTCCAAAAGGAAAGGTGCAGGTAAAGGCATGGAGGAGACTTGTACAGGGGTTAAAAAATATAAAATTTCAAATACCAAAGGCATAGTGGAAGATAATACTGGTAGTATCTTAGCAACCAGTGAAACTTGAGGAAAAGCTGTACAGGGAAATCAGCTATAGCCCATTTTAAGGCCTCTCTCTGGTTTACATTTGTTATTTGTTTCTGAAACTGGCTTTGTAGTCACAGTATTTGAAAATGTTTTTTATTAGAGGACTTCATCATCTTCAGTTTCTGCTGAGGGAAGATACATTTTTATATTTGGATCAGTAATTACTGATTTATTAGAGCAATTTCATTAGTGTGTGCCTGCCTTGAGGGCAGAGTAGAAGAGACAGCAGTGAAAGGAGGGGTTGGTGCTGTGCCCTGTGGGGTCAGTGGCAAAGCCCCTGCTCTTCCAATGGCACAGAGACAGGGCCTGCATGTCCTGAGAAACAGGACAGTTTTTATGTGATCTTTTTTCTGATTACAATGGTTTCATCACTGCAACTACAGTCTAGATTTTCAGGATTTCTGTGTCACCCCAATACATAGAAAATTACAGGGTTTTTTTTTTTAAATAATCTGAAGTAAAGATATTTGCTTCATAGCAGTCAAGGGGCTTATGGCAAAATTTTATCACAACGCAGAATTAATATGGCATCAGTCTGTTTTCAAAACATCAGATTTCTATTCAGTGCTTTTGGAATTAAAATGCAGAAATCTTGAAGGAAAATTGAATTTGCAGAGTTAGTCAAATATTAGAATAATTTATACATATAAATGCCAATACATTAAAGATTCATATTCACTTTGTTGCTCTTTGATTGTAGGAGTTTCAGCACCTATTGCATGCTACTATTTCTATCATTATTAACCTTCATGATAATGACCACAAATATCAAATTTTGAAAAATATTGAAAGTATGTCCTTAAATATTTTCTATTTGTTACATATAATAGTCTTTTATTCTCATACTGGAAAGTTATAATTACCTAAGGAAAAGCAGAAAATAGCATAAAGTGAAAACTAGTTTTGTTTTATAAAAAGCAGATAGCCAAAGTCATTTTGTGGGCAAACCTCTGTTTTGCAATTTAGTCAGACCTGCTTGCTGTTCAGTGATAAATGAAAATCTTTCTAAGGATTGACAAGAAATAGGAAATTATCCAGAACCCCCTAAATGCTCAGCTCCAAGAAATATATTGTCTGCTTAAGAGTCTTTATCTTGCTTAATCAATACTGTCACAATCAACCAGATTGTTCAGCTCACAAAAGGCAAGCAGATAATTTACTGTAAAAACATTTTTATTGGCTTGTATATAGGTCTTTCTTTGTTAAGCCACTAATGGCTCAACTGTGCTAAATAATCAGACTTTTGGGAAGAAAAAAATAAATAATTGTACTGAATTGCTGATAAAGAAACTGTACACAAGTAGATTTAATCATGTTTCAGTAAGACTTAAGCTCTATGTATTGAAACTCTCTGTCACCAACAGTCTGGTCTTATAGGTCTTGCTACTTACTGTAAATTCATCCCTTTCCAGGGCCTTTTGTCTTGCTACCTGACTTGGAGCTAGCTCAAGGGCAATTTTTAATCAGTATTTTGAGGCTAAGGTGTCGCTTGCTGGCTCCCGGGCTGTCCTTGGCCAGCCCCTGAGGATGGTCTTCCCTCAGCACAGAGGTCCCAGGGCAGAAAGATGCAGGTGCCAGCAGCAAAATGGATAATCGTGCTGCTAAAACAGAAACAAAACATGCCTTGGCAAATGTCTTTTTTCCAGAGCTATCTGTGCAACAAACGCTTTAAAAGTTTCTCCCTCTGCAGAAGCACTCAAACGAAACCAAAATGGATAAAAACCTTAAACCCACCAAGACAGGCTGCCTTGCAGGCTCACAGCCCCCAGCAGGGTCTGGCCCTGGGGAGCTCTCCCACAGGTAAATAAATTACCTGCTGTGGGTTTCAGCAGTCACAGGTGCCACTCAGGGATCCTGACAGAGGAAAATACCTGCCAGGAAATGGGAGCCGTCTCTCCAGGGTTCCCTCCCAGTCTGTAAAGGAAATAATAATCCTTTCCTCTACATGGAACAAGTGATATGAGAATAAGCAGGCTTTAAGCTGTAGTGGCTGGAATGCTGGCAGAAGTGGGGGATGCTGAGCAGAAAATGTTTGTGCCAAATGTGGAGAGAATACAGATCAGATTTATCAGGAGAAATCCCTACTAATGTCTTTACCTTATGAGAACTAAATTTCAGAGGGAAATCTGAATAGATTCACAAAGTGGAAATTTTAAACAGTACTAATGTCAATAGTTAACACCTTGGACAATAAACTGGAATTAGCCTCTTGTGCAAGTACAAACATTCATCAGCACTGTTTCATGTCCTGCCACTCTATCAGCTGACACCCATGACATTCAAATGTTTTAAGTCTTTCCAGACAATATTAACAAGACCCTGATGGATAGATTGCACCTGTCCATTAGACTAAATTGACTAGTTTATTGTCTTCATAGTCTTCTGAAGAGTAATAAGCAACAGCTTGGGTTGACAGAGAAGATTTCTGGATTAGAGCCTTTACATCCATCCTGGGAGGAGGCTGACGCTGCCCTCTCTGGTGTGGAAACAATCCAATGAGACTGACTGCCAACAGGTGATGCTGCCTGAGAAAGCTTCTGTGCTGGGACACCAGGTGATGCCTCCATCCCTTCATTTGAACATTAAGGGACAGACTGGCTGAGAAGTAAGTAAGGAGGGATAAGCACTGTGTTAATATCTGGAGACCAATTAACAGCAGAGCATGAGCTGCTCAGTATCCCTGAGATGGTCTTAATATAGAAGAGAAAGTTTTCATTTTAGGTAATTCTGAGATTCCACTCAGGGCAACAGGCAGGTAAGCAAGGAGTGGCATTCACACTGGCATACTGATCCAGCACACTCTCTTCCAGGGAGACTGGGAAGGGTCTTGTGTTTCAGGTATTAAGTACTGAGCCCTCAGGATGAGAATCTCAGCCCAGTCATGCAAGGTACCAAAGATTTTATTTTTCTTCTGAGAATGTCTATGAAAAGTGATACTCAGTAATTGAAAGTTTGAATTGTAAAATAACAAGAAATATTCCCCATTGTTTTTTGTACTATACGGGTAGCTTTTTTTTTTTTTTTTTTCAGCAGCAATCACTTTCTGCAGACACCTGCTGCACTTGCAAACACAAATTTTTATCTGCATGCTTATGCTGGGAATGATCCAAGAATCCCAGAAAGACAATCCTTACCAGACAGTCAAGTGGGCAACAGTGCTACAAATAGTTCCCTCCTGGCCAGAAGCTGAATGCTTTATTTATTTATGTATGTGTGTATATATGTGATGTGTACATATTTATATATGAAGAATGGATTGAAATGACTGGACATGGCAGCTTGCTATCTCCAAATAAATGTGAGATAAGGCCTGGAGTCCACAGTGGGTTTCCTCTGGGCTCACACCCAGCCACAACCCTCCCAGGGGGGCTCAGAGTGCCTGACCAAGGCCAGGGGAGGAAGGGTGAGGTAGAAACTTCAGAGGTGAGCACACAGTGGCCATGAGCAAGCAAAGAGGCTACCAAGTTGTGCACCTTGCTCCAGATATTGACAGGTTTCTCTTTCTAAGTCACTGTTCCTCGCACAGATGCAGCCCGGATTTATGTAGTTTTATGAAATGAGTTTCCATTTGCAATCCTCATCCACTTCTTTGCCTTCTTGCTTCTTCTTCTTGGATGTTTTCCTTTTGCTTCATATTTCTCAAGGACATCTATAAACATGAAAAGCAAGAATGGAACAGAGCTGAGCTAATTAATGGCTGCTTTAAGCTATTATTTACCCTGCACAGGAACACATCTTAAATCAATGCCAGTTTGGATCACAAAAATGATGCTGGAAGAGACAGGCCAAATCCTTGAAAGCCCATCGACACTCTTTTCACACTCACCATTTTGCTTCAGAGGAGTCCACTGTGAGACATTTCCTGGAGGAAAATTTTTAGAAACACGTTTCTCACCAATTCCAGGTAAGTGAAATCACCGTGTGAGCAGTCTGAGTCAGTGCAGCATGATTACTATTTCAAAACAGGGAAGAAAGAAATCAGGAAATATTTGTCTTAAGGAAAAGGGGAAAAAAAAGGAAAATAAAGAGAAAAAATTAAAGGACTTTTGCTCTTTTCCTCCTTTTCACTGTCATAAAGTTCTAGTATTACCTGTTATGGCACCAGCTACTGGGAGGGAGCCAGAGAAAAACTATTCTTGTTCTGGTTAAGGATACATATTTTCAGCATTCACTCATCTGTCCTGGGTGCCCAAGCACATAATGCACATACATACATGTTTGTGTTACACAGACTGGGTCCCTGTGGGTTTGCAAATGCTCTCACTGAGGGTGGAGGAGGTTGCAAAGATGCACTTCAGCTCAGCTGTTCTGCATTTCAGTGCAGGCAGCAAAACAAGAATAACTGCAGTTCAGGTTCAATGCTCTGAAATTTGTTAAATTTTCTGGATCACTCTATGTTGTTGCTCATGCAAATATATGAATTTGCTCTGATTTCCATGAAAGCAACATGGAAAGACTTGCATTGGCTTTATTAACTAAATCACAACCAGCAAAAAAATGTAATCTGAACTTGCTTGCGGTTCATAAAATTATACAATGATTTGCAGAAAGGAAAAAAGCCTCTGTCAAAATGAAAGCAGGGTGTTTGGTTGAACACACTGCATCAACATTACGAGCTCTCATTTGTTCAGCAGACTGAGGTATGACAGTGTCACCTAGCAACTTCTGAAGGGCATTCAGACTTGGCCGTGCTGAACTCCACAGAAAAGCCTGTACACATTAATTTACAAACCAATACTTTCTATAAATGTGTCAAAAGCATCACATTTGATATTAAAAAATTAACACTGTACTGGAGGAAAGGAATGAAAAAATAATGGTCATGCTGGCAGTAATGCAGTGGGGGGGTGGAGCCACTAAACATGAAATGCTGTAACCCTGGGAAATAAAGGTGTGCATTTCCAAAGCCTCTCCTCTGAAAGGTGTGCATGCACACCCAGAAGATTTATAGACATCTACGTATGCATGTATCTATGTACATTACTTTAGATAGGTTCCATGTTTTTCCATGTACTTGTATTAACAAAGAGGAAAGATTAAATTTGTTATGTTTTGTCCAAAGTATTTAATACTTCCTTGTATGTACAATTATTCCTTATTCTTCAGTAAGTCCAGACTGTGCTGCTCTCAGCTCACATGAAGATCAAGGCATGGAGCATCACGGTGGGCTGTACTGTTAAAATCCAGTCACTTCCCCTGGCATTGGTACTGCCAGGACTAAAGGAAAGGTAAGTCTCTCTGTGTGGAAGAGTTCAGCCAAAATGAACAGGCATGGTGGTCAGCAAAACGTGGGCTAATTTTGGCTGTTGGACCAGCTATGATGAGGATCAAGTCAACCACTCAATCAACAAGTCAACAGTCTGTGACCTTAAAGTACAAAAAAAAAAAAAAAAAAGCAGAATTACTAGAAGTTAATTTAGGCTTATAATAATTTTAATAGGGTATTTTGAGTAGTTCTACCTGAGGCAGGTTTACACATTCTTCTGCACAGCTGAAAATAAAAAGTGTCCCTTGCAGTGATTTTCTAGGTTTTATTTTAATTATTAAAAGCTTTCAGAGAAGAAAAAAAAGCAAAATTTCCTAAGAATTTTCAGACTTTTAATGCACTGGGACATTCGCTAAAAGCAAGGGGAACAGAAATTCTAGAAAAAACCAGGAGTGGGTACACATCACATTGCATTGTCTGGCTATTTGTGATTTCCCTTCACCCACACAGTCTGCAGGTGAATTAGCTGCTCCCTGCAGCTCACCCTGCACTCTGGTTTCTCTGAGCTCACACTTGCAGCCATTCATCACCCTCCAGGTCACACAGAGGGACTGCTCCAAGGTGGGGAAGGAGCAGGTGCTAATGGGATCTGCCTGCAGGCTTGTCTCAACAGGCTATTCCAGAATACATCTAAGAAGTCTACAATGATTTAAATCAAATCTGAGCCCGAAAAACAGAAGAAGTTTGAGTGTAGAGGGAAAAATAAAAAAAAAAACTTAAACGGAAGCAAGAGTGGTAAAATCTTTTACAATGATTCTTGAATGTCTCCCCTCCAAAACTTTTCCTCTGTTGCTTTCCTCCCATCTCCTGTGACTCTTGGGCTTCTCCTTTCAAACGCCTCCCACCTGGACAGGCTCTGTGGGGTCACCTGGCTTTGAGCCTGTCGGTATTCCCAGCTGGCTGGTGCCTCCCATGCAGGAAGGGTCAGATTTGAGGGCAGCAGACTTCACACAACAAACATAATTGAGGACACTGACCATTCCGTGAGTCCTCTGTAATTCTCACTTCTACCTGACCAGCCTCTTACTGTGGCTGAGGATGGCAGAGCTGAGGCACCCAGAGCCCTGCTGGACCCTGCCCCTGCAGGCTCTCCTGCCTGCCAGCCCTGCAAAGAGGGGGGCTGGCAGTGTCTGGGGGTGTCTAGTACAAAACAAAAGCACTGTTGCTACTACAGTGGTTACACACTAAATCACTACCCCTTAATAACATGGATGTTGCAAGGTCTGACATCAACATCTACATTTATTTATGCTGAGTCATCCCACAACGACCTCACAAAACATAATTTTTATTGAGCAGTATTTCTCTTCCACCACCTATATATATACAAATCAATTATATATAATGATTGATGGTAATTAGAAAATAAATCTGGCCTTGCTACCTCCAGTCAGAATATTTTCTACTCCACGGGCTGAGAAGAAACCACACCAGATCAGTGAGACAATTTTTAATCATAACAATGTTTCTGATCTCCCTGTTCTTTCCTCAGCTCCCTTGCAGGACTGATACCTTCCATGGGAGAACATGAGCAACTTGTTTTCTCCTGAAGTCACTGAGCAAGGTAGATTGCCCTGCAAAGAGCAGGCAAAAAGCCTTGCTGCCTGGAAACCAAGGGTGATAAAAAGTGAAGTGACCCCTCCCAACACCAGCTGTTCCCACAGCATACAGGGTGTCCTGTTATCCCTCCATGCTCTTGGTGAGCAGGAACAGCCTGCAACCAAGCAGAGGACACCAGAGCAAAAGGCTTTCCAACACACAGTAGCAGAGAGCTCCCCTTGGGATCAGCAAGAACATAACATAGGATCCAGCAAAAGAAAGAGTAAAAATCATTTATTTGATGGGATTTTTTTCTGACAAACTAATTAATCACTGGGGCAATCTGTCAATATTCCGTATTATGTGCCTTTCCAGAGTATTTGGTTCTACCTTCCTGTGGTAGCTGAACAGCAGGCCTGTACAGCTTCACAGACTTTGGCTCAGTCAGACATAGCTGTGAGAAAGCCACCAGCCTTTCCTAAGAATAGAATCCTGTAACAGTGAAAAACAGCTTGTTTCCCTGAGAAAGGGTTCTAAGATTGGGACTGTTTCTTGCACCTGTATAAGCTATTCTAAACTGTCGAAGAGAAAAATGCAAACAACGTCCAAATACAGATGCTGGCCAGCACGGAGGCACCTCTGGTGAGCTCACCAATTGTTGCAGGTAACTTGCAACTTCTCAATGAGAAATAGGCACAATATGTTTGTAAAACTCTATATAATGGGACGTGGGAATAAACCTTTACCTTTTTTCGCTTCATGAACAAGAGTGTGTCTCATTTCTCTAAAGTGAGGTCAACAGTGATTCCTTCCATCTGTAGTATAAACTGTCTCTGCCTTTTTATTTTTTAAAGCTTCCCTTTCTATTTCACCACTGCTTTCACTAACAAATAAACTACATCTTTCTACTTCTTTCATTATTACTTTGCTCTACAGCTGCTGGAGAAAGTGATGCTGAAGCAAAGCTGTCAGAAGAAACTCGGACTTCTTCATCAGAACTAAGCTCCCATTTAGGAGACAGATGGAAAAAAGTTTAATTAGTTGTACAAATACTTCACAACCCATGGGCTGATGAAGTCAGCTTCCGTTTAATGCTTTCTCCTGTGGTTATGTTATAGCACCAGCCACTTGCACTTCTTCTCATTGATAGAAGAAAGGTGGTAAGAAACCACAGAAAATTCAGAACTGATAAAAAGATTGCTGGTGGATGGGATAAAGGCAGAGCACCCTGAAAAGTGCCTGGCTGACAGCACAGGAGGTACTTGTGAGCTGATGTGCACCAGCAGCAGGGTGGGAGGGGAGGTGACTGGAAGGCACAGGAAACCCAACACACCTTTCTGTGCACTGTGTGCAACTGCAACAGAAAATCAGTTTCTGTTCTAAATGGTTAAAAAAACTCTGTGTTTATCAAATAAGTGCAAATCATGTCATTTAGATGACTGGCAGCTGTAATGGGCTGTAGAATGATACTCTGCCAGTTTGAGTGGGATTGGGAATGCAATCAGATTTCAGAGCTGAAGGAAGAGCTCACAACTGAGGTTAAAGGCACAGAGACAAAACCTCCCGTGGAGTATCCACAGACTAACAG
This sequence comes from Pyrgilauda ruficollis, assembly GCF_017590135.1. Taxonomy (NCBI): domain Eukaryota; kingdom Metazoa; phylum Chordata; class Aves; order Passeriformes; family Passeridae; genus Pyrgilauda; species Pyrgilauda ruficollis. The sequence continues at coordinate 83,921 of NW_024530599.1, forward strand.
TGGCAGGGGGTTAATGGGTCTTTCCAAAAGAAACCCTCCTATTGATATTTCCCCAATTCTGCTCCTAAAGGCAGGGCTGAAATCGTAGGCATTTGGTGACTTAGATCAAATCACAATTGCTGATAAATTCATCTTCAGTGGTGGAAAAGGCCACTCCCTTCTACTCCACTAGCAGCTGTGGTCTGCTGATTGGGAGGGTCTGCCAAGATGCTGACATTGCATTTCCATCCAGAGCCCCCATGCTGGCTGGAGCTGCAGTCAGGTTACACAGAGGCAGAGGGGAGAGTCTCTGCTGAAATTCCCCAGAGCAGGAGTTTTTCCTCGCAGCTGTTCTGGCTTTATGCACACTCCTCTGTGATCCATCCCTGGGCAAAGGCACACAGGCTGCTTTTATGTGCCAGGGACAATCAAGGTCACTGTTTGACATTGATGTGCAGTGGTATTCCTGTGCTTCACCAGCCCCTGAGCATGTGAATCCCACTGTGGGTGGCTTGAGCTCCTACCAGACACCAGAGGATGGCCAGCTCCCCTGTCTCTCCACCTTCCTGCCATGCACACTGAGGCCTGGGACTAATGAAATTTGGGGAGCCCTGCACGTCCCAGGAGGTTGCAAGCCCCACTGGCTGAGGCACACGTGGACATCCCTCCTCCCCTGCTTCCCTACCTCCAGAGAGCTGTGTGCCAAGCCCAAGCAGCCAGCCCCAACACTGCTGCAAATTCCCAATTTGTGTGGAGGCAATTCTCTGCCATCTAACACCAGCCTGGGGACCATGGCCTCTGCCTTCAGTGCCATTCACCCATCATCAGCTTCTCCTGAAGGTCAGCCCTTCTGAATTCCCACACTGCTACTCACAGGCAAAATCAGTTGCTCACAGACATTTTCTTTTCAAGAAATCTTGTAGCGTTGCAGTTAGCTCTACTTTTCTCATATTATTAATTTTGCTCTGGTTAAATTAAAGCTGATAAATTAGAGACTTCTGTAAGGCCCACAGAAAAATAGGTTATATAACATCTTTTTTTATTTATTTAGCTTGATATCAAAGTTGTTTCTTATCGTTCTTCAGCTATATTGTTCTCAGGAAAAAATTCAATTTTCTATTCAACAAGGAGGAGCTGATTTTTCTACTGCTGATTTTCTGTCTTTTTCTCAATTCTCACTCTATTATTGGGGGGAAAATAACAAGCTTAGCTGGAGCTGGAGGAACCCTTCCAGCTTTGCACATCACACTGTGCCATCCCTCACACGATCCAAGTGGTCCACCTATTGGGCTCTGCTCGACAGAGCAAGCACCAAAGTCAGAAGTACAATGATGTTTTTCTTGACATAGTTACTTGCTCATGTTGACAAACGGAGTGACAGCTGTGCCCTTTTTAGGGCAACATTTGTGCAGAAAACAAAGTCAAATAAATAATTTCCTCGGGTGTTTTTTTCCCCCCTCTCCTGCTCCTGCAGTCCCAGCTGGGCTGAGCTCCCGGGAAGCAGCCAGGCTGGCTGGAGCTGCAGATGGGCCCCAGGTTCACAAGTGCCAAATCCTGCTCCCCATGGTTTCTATCATGTCTTGAATTGCTTCCACAGCCAAACACGCTTATTTTACACACATTGTGATGGGAAGAGTGAGCAGAGACCTCTACACCCCCAAAACTGAGAGGAAGTAAGAAAGAAGGAGAAGCAGGAGAATAGCTAGAGACAGAGCTACATCTTGGAAAACCCAGCAGAGCTGTAGGGTTTGGCCCCTTCTGGATTTACCTCTGGCAGTGCCAGGCACAGCAGGATGAGGAGCATTCAGCCACCTCTGGCTGACACTCACTGGAAAAGCTCAAGGCTCCTGCCACGCTGTATTTCTGCTGGAAGAATCCAGCAAGGAAAAACAGGAACCAGCAGGGAGCAGGGTTTGGGGTGCAACTGAAATGTTCTTTCTATGTTCTTCCCTGTGGCCACCGGCTGAGCAATCTCAGCCCTTTGCCCTGCTTCCCCCAGTCAAGCTGGAGACAGTGTGATGAGAACCCTGATTTCCCTGCAAAGTACAGAAATACCAAAAAATCTTAGGAAAATCCACCTCTGCCTCTTAGACTTCACAGTCAGCAGAGTAGGTCTTCCAGAAACCACACAGTTCCTGGGGAAAGCAGAAGCACAGATAGAGGTGGTTTTCTCAAGGCTAATAGCCCAATTACTGGTGGCTGCAGCCACTGCAGATTTCCTGTGATAGCTGTCATTTTATGGCTCCATTTTACCCAGAGAGCAGCATGGGCAGCAGTGCCTCCAGTCACACACAGAGGCAGGAGGAGAAGCTGGGGGTGCTCATGGGCAGGCTGGGATTTGATGCCCACACAAGGATATGTGATGCTAGCTAAGAGCAAGGCATGTGGCAAAACGTGTAAAGCACTGGGAGCACACAGCTGGATGTACAGACAGGTGTGCTTGTACACCTGTCAGCCTGTACACCTGTGTGCATGTACACATGTGTGCCTGTACACCTGTGTGCTTGTACACCTGTCAGCCTGTACACCTGTCAGCCTGTACACCTGTGTGCCTGTACACCTTCCAGCCTGTACACCTGTCAGCCTGTACACCTGTGAGAATGTACACCTGTCAGCCTGTACACCTGTGTGCATGTACACCTGTGTGCCTGTACACCTGTCAGCCTGTACACCTGTGTGCCTGTACACCTGTGTGCATGTACACCTGTGTGCCTGTACACCTGCCAGCCTGTACACTTGTCAGCCTGTACACCTGTGTGCCTGTACACCTGTGTGAATGTACACCTGTCAGCTTGTACACTTGTCAGCTTGTACACCTGTGTGCCTGTACACCTACCATCCTGTACATCTGTGTGCCTGTACACCTGTGTGCTTGTACACCTGTGTGAATGTATGAACAGCTGGGAGGGGTCCTCGCTGTGCACTGAAGGGCCTGAGCAGGTCTCTCCCATGGCAAAGGGCTGCAAATATGTAACTGTTGGAATAGCTAATCAGGACCTGACACAGCAAATAGATAAGTAATTGCTGGAAGGCCCCAAGGTTCAGCTCCTGAGCTAATGCTCTAACTGTGTGTGTTAATCTCAATTAGGCAGAAAAGTCCATACTTACTGTAATTGCAATCTTGGTATTTGGTATGTGCAACAGAAAGGGACAAGTAAGTGAATGTGTGTGTGGGTGACACCGCTGAGAGACAGCGCGGAACACACAGACACAAAAGTCCTCGTGTCCTTTTTGGTTTTCAATAAAAAGAGAGTGTGACATCAGAGCTCCTGCATCAAGAATCTGCCTTCCCTGGGTGCCTTGATGCTGTTCCAGAAGCACCTGAGTCAGCAGAAGGGGCCATGAAGGTCTCAGCAAGCTGGAAACTTCAGGACATCATTGCAGCATTAAGCTGGAGGAGACACGGTGTCCACCTGCGAAACCAGAGGAGTGACAATGAACTAAGGGCAGGGGAGAGGGACTGGGGCATGAGGCAGGTGGCAGAACGAGCCTGAATTCTGAGGAAGGAAGAAAAAGTGGAAGGGGAGAAGGCAGTTGCTTCTCAGCCAAACTTGAATGACACCAGGAAATTTTCCCAGTGCATAGAAATGAAACAATACAGGAGAGAAATACTTTCTGTATCTGTGGGTGTTTACATGTGCTTTGGGGCATTAATGCAGCTATAAATGACCCTAACATCACACTAATCAGTTGTGATTTTCAGTATGACTTTTTATCCTGTTTCTTCTTCACATCTACTGGCCTGAAAATGGCAGCTCACCTGTTCAGACTTCATCATTAGCTTTGGAAGTAATCAGATTTGTGCTTATATAAAGGTTAAGAACAAATTCAGTTCTTCTGTTTAAACAAAAAGCAAAATAAATCCTTACATTTCCTTTTCTTTTTTCTTTTAAATGACAACAAAACTGTGAACATAGGTAGGAAAATAATTGATGTTTTCTAAGAAACTGTCAGGTGTGAAAAATACTGAAGGCTCAACAACTGTATTAATGCTATGAAAAGTGTTAGACAGCAGATTATAAGATATATATGATAGAAATCAAGACAATTTTTTCCTTCTAGAATTAGGGCTCATACCCAGCTGTTGGCAGGGGGAATATGGGGCAGGCCAGGTCCACCTATTGTTGTGGGTGGAAAAGAAGGGGCAGAGCTGTCTCATCCCAAAGACAAGTGAACCCCTATAGCCATGCTCCCTTGTGAATCTCAACATGAACACCCCCTAAAAAAGTCAGGTTCTACTTGTTCTCCAGTATCTGTAACCAGGCTTAATGAGCTGGGGTACTTTTCAAAGATGATCTATCTGTGCTGACTGGTTTCAGTGAGGACTTCTTCCCCTGCCCCTCAAGGCTGCATCCTTCAACTCAAAGTGCTTGGCATCCTGCCCTAGTCAGGTTTAGGGAAAATGCACTTTGTCCATCCAGCTGTTGATAAACCCAGTGAAGAATATCTGCCATGTCAGTATATGGATAAAGGATCATGACAGGAAAACATACTTTTCTGTAATAGCCTGAGGTTTTTTCTTTTAATCAAAAGCAAAACAAAACCCCTGAAATGCATCAATTTCCCATTAGAACTGGAAATGTACTGACATCCCACGATATTGCCTTTACATTTTAGTGTTCCACTGACATTTCAGGAATTAAAAATGAAAAATTAGCTTCCAAAAAGCAAGATCTTCTTGATCAGAAAAACTTGTTGAAATTGTAATGGAAAGATCAGAACAATTTCATTAGTCTTCATTAAAGAAAATTAATATTATTTCTATTCCCTCAACATAGAATCATCTATTACAATTATTAATATTGCAGATGTTTCTTTTGTCCCAGCATTTAATGTATAAATCTGCAAACCTTCTTGCATGAAAAACAACTTATGATCACTAGAATGACATGCAGTTCATCTTTTTTAAGTTCATTAATTTTCTGTAAATAGGGCAGAGTCACTTTGCATTGTTTGCATTAATGGAAAGCTCAGAGCAGTTTACCCTCTTACTACTTATCATTCATTTGGGTGATAATTTTTAAAAGCTTTTAAATTAAAATGGTAAAGATAGTTAGGGGAAAGATACAGCCTTTCAGAACGTTTCAAGCATGATAGATTATCCCAGCAAAAAAGATGTTTCTCATTTAAGAAACGTTCCAGGGCTGGCTGCACCTCCAACAATTGCATTTCAAGGTATTTTTCAAGCCCCCACCTTGTTTTAGGCAGCTTGCCCATATCTAGTTTGGAGCATAAGTGAACCAGCCTCCTGCCTGTGTCCCCCCAGGGGCTCAGCCTCACCCAGCTTGTCCCAGGACAGGGGTGGTGGCCACACCTGGTGCCTGGCTGGGACCAGCGACCCTCACAGGCTGGGGAGCCAGGCCAAGCCACCAGCACAGTGAGGCTGACACCTCTGGCTGAGCTGATCACCCTCGGCCTCTCTCAGGGCAGGATTCAGGGCAGGAGCTGGCACAAGGTACAAATTCCAGCACACCTGGTACCACATCTGCAACCTCTTTTACACCAGCCCTCCTCATGAAAAATGCCTGTTTGTGATGAGAACACTGCAGCCAAGGTACTGAGGGAAGAAGGCACCCCTGCTTCCTTGGTCGTCACCCTTCAGCAGTGAGCCACCTCTCAGCCCTCTGTTTAACAAGGGCACTCTCCATTCACCACGTGTCCCAAAGCCCAGGGGAGCTCCTCAATCCCACACAGTTCTGGAGGCAGCGAGCAGCGAGGACAGTGCCTGTGGAAATGCTTCTCTGGGGAGCTGCTCCTCAGCTCGAGCTTTTTTTTAAGACTTCTGTGTTTCTGGCAATAATCATTCATTGTTTTGCAATCCAGGTGTCCAACATACCAGTCAGGCACTTTTTGAAAATGAAACTTTGCTTAAAATAAAAGAAGTAAAGATGAAATGAGTTCCCAGCACTCATCCAGGCAGGTGAGCCTGTTCTGCCACAGCAGGAGCAAAGCCGTGGATCCAATAGGCTGATCTACACTAGAAGTGGTACATTTTGTTTGTTTGTTTTTTGTTTGGAGCTCTCTGAGAGACAGTATCAGTGTGATGTGTTAACTCTTCTGTTGTGGTTGTGAGGGTCCCAGGATGAGGGAAGAGATGAATCTGACTCCATACTCTTAGAAGGCTGATTTATTATATTATGATATTATATTATAGTATATTAAAATAAATTATATACTAAAACTATACTAAAAAGAATAGAGAAAAGGATACATCAGAAGGCTAGAAAAGAATGAATAATAAAAACCCTCAGACTGACCCTCTGACTCCTCAGAGCCTCAAAACAGCTGGATCATGATTGGTCATTAAATTAAAACAATTCACACGGAACCAATCAAGCATGCACCTGCCACATTCCAAAGCAGCAAAACAGGAGAAGCAAATCAGATAATATTGTTTTTCTTTTCCTCTGAGGCTTCTCGGCTTCCCAGGAGAAAAAATCCTGGCAAAGGGATTTTTCAGAAAATATCATGGTGACACTCTTCAACCAGCATCTCCCTCTGCTCCTGAAAGAATTTTGGTTGCCTGCCAGAGGGATTTGGGATGGGTAGGAAAACTTAACCAGCTCTGGGGAATGATTTCATTTCCTCCCAAAAATCTGCTTAGAGGCTCTGAGTAAAGAAGGATGAGGAAAGGCAAAACCAACCCAAAACAGTTGCCTATTGTGGCAGCTCATCTGACTATGGAGGGAGCCCAGAAGCCTGGCTAACTTAGACATAGGCTTGGTGGATCCAAAAAAGTAAAACGTAAAGGAACCAATACTCCCTAAGTTCACTCAACCATCTCAAGAGACATTTAAGTCTCCTTCTAGAACCGTTGTCACCTCATCAGTTTCCATTTCTAAGGCAGAGACCCTTCCAAACCCAATTCCAGTCTCAGCCTTGGCTGGTGATCCTGCTCTAAAGCTCACACACCAGCCTGAGGCCACATTTCAGCCCACCCCCAGGCAATTTCAGTGCAGGCACAGGGGAGTACTGCCACAGAAAGCAGAATCAAACTGTCAGTGGCCTCATTAAGCAGAGGGCACCTCAGTTCCCTGACCAGGAGAGCAGCTCATGGGCCTTTAACAGACCCAGGGCTGCCAGGCCACTGCAGTGCTCGGGAGGGTGAGCCCTACTGCACTGCGAAGGAACCAGCAGAGAGCGAGCTTTGTTAGTTCATACCTTGCCTTTCCTAATGGATGGTACAGATGTAAGTCCTGAAGTCTTGCTTATCTGACAGGGTACATTTATTTTTTGTCAAATGGGCAGCATATGTTTTCCCAGCCAGCTGTGCCCAGGTGTGAACAGACAGAGCTCTCGTGAGCTGTGTCAAACTGGGAGAAGGCATTCACAGCTCCAAGGCTCACCTCTCCTATTCAGACTGTCTATTAATCCAGTCTGACAGGCATTTCTACATGGGCCTGGAGTGTGCTCTGTGTGTGCTTGTTTTCCTGTGTGTGCACACAGCTGTGGTTTCTTGTGATTGTTAGAAACAGGCAGATTTGTGTCTCCCACCTTCTCCTCCATTCTGCTCCTTCTTTTGCAACAGAGTGAAGGAGCTGTTCACCACCTGCAGGGAAACCTGACCTGGGGCAGATCTGCTGATTGTGGGTTCCATCCCTTCCCATTGCCAGGACCAAGGCTGCACTGCCAGCCAGAGCACAGCTCCACTGCCTCTGCTCTGACCACCATCCTCCCAAAACACAGGCACTCCTTCCTTTAAAGCAGGAGAGGCACCTCACTGAACACAAAGAGATGCACATGGGTTTGGAATTAACCCTTTGGACAAATGTCAGCAAGAGCAGGCTTTTGCCCCACATTCAGCATAGTCTGAGGAGGCAGACTGACACCATCCACGATGTCACATTCACCAACAGAGCTGTACTCCAAAAGAGAAGAATTTAGCCCCAGAAATTAGCAGCTCACTGTGCTGAAGCATTTGTCAGACATCTCAGTGACTGGGGAATTGTGGTTCCTTTTAAGTGAGCCAGTGGTGCCCTGGATCACTATTTTAGTAAAGGGCAGGGGTCCCTTCACAGAGAGATTTGAAATCCAATGTCACGTGCAGAACTGAAGAGGTGAAAGAATCAGACCTGAATGCTTCCAACAAAAGTTAATAGCAAACCTAGGCAACACTCACATGGCTCTGTGGCATCCATGCTGAGAAGCTGGTTTGAGCCAGAAAGCCGAGCCCCAATGCTGTTGAACCAGCTGGGAATATTGATGTGATTAACAATGATTTGATTTGGAAATCAATGTGAAGGAGGTTGTTTGCTTGCTTTGTCCAATTTAGTCCCTGAAATACTGGGTTCAATACAGGGAGAAATCCAGTCAAAGCAGGAAGGGGATTCTGAGGAGGGCTGGAGTGGGATGTGTTTGTTATTTTATCAGATATCCCTCTGGATTCTAGCTGGGGAAAACTCGAGCATTCAGTCAAATATTTTATGTGTGTCTATAATAATCCAAACAAAGGAACAACTGAGACCCCATGGTCATTTAAAGATAGAGCAATTTCTGTTTAGCAATCTTGTGACTGCATTTTCTCTATCTACGTGCAAGACTTCCAAATAGTTATGTGGGGTTTGCTGCAGTTTAGCTGCTAATGAAATACTATGAATTTAGAGGAAAGCCAACACAAACACTAAGTCTTTAAGAGAAATATTAAGAAGCCATTCCCCTGGGTCACAGAGCAAAGAGGCTGCATATACACAACCACTGAATATTGCCAGATGTAAGATATTGGGCTTATATTCTAACCCTAGGAGGAGTGATAATTCATCACATATAGTTTGAATTAGAAAGGAGAGAAGCATGTTTTAAACTTTAGTCACACTAAATTGTCCTCTCCAGCTCCAGGGAGCTGCTGCTGCCAATAACTCCTGGGAGAAGTGCAAGAACCCCTGGAAAAAAGTTTCGTGGTGTGGTCTGGGAAGCAAACTAGTAAGCAATAGATCAATGATCTCTCCTGATAGTATTATGGTTTTTTAAATGCATGAAAAGCTCAGTGATGATATCCCAGACCCCATATAAAGTTCTCATACTGACATATTACTTTTGCTAAGTAGCCACTTGCTCCATAGAAACCACAATAAAATACCACACAGGGAAGAGCAGTAAGTGTCACACCAGAGGGAAAAGCTTGTCATCTTAGTATTGGCCTTGGGAAAGTGAACTCCCTTAAAATCAGCAGCTTTGTCTGTTATGATGTAATTATTTCATTATTTACTGTGGGAAAATGAGGTTTTTCCAACCCCCCACCATCCAACAGGTTACTCAGACTCCCATGAAATGCTTGATCTCTGCATTTAATTATTTTGGAGATGTAAGACTCTCCCTGGCTTGAACAAGGGTAGATGGCTGATGCTCAGACTTCTGTGAGGGAGGGAAGTCCATGGAACACAGGAGCAGGACAGCCCTGCCTTGGTGCAGATCCTTCCCACAGTCACAGTCAGCACTGGCTGGCAGGGCGGCAGGCAGGACCAGGAGCTCTGCCCACAGCAGACAGAGCTGGCTGCTGATTCCCACCCTGACAGCTTCTAAGGCTGTACATCTCTGGGTACAAATGGAGGTGCTGGAGGCTGGCTGAGTTCTGCTGGGCAGAAAGCTGAGAACTGGCTTAGCAGTGGGCAGTGCTGCCCATGTCTGACTGGAGGCACTGACAGTCCTGGATACCCTCTGGTGAGTGCTCACAAACATCCCCTTGCCACCCTTACACCACCTTCTCCATAGAAGCTGTTCTCTTAAAGACTGAAATTTCCACCTTCTCGGAAAGGTGTCACCTTTCTGATCCAGTTCCTGACCTGATAGGAACAAAGTACCCCCTTTTGAGAAAGGAAGTCACATCTGCAAGATTTTCACCACAGTTTCAGTATGCCTGTGTAGGCCTGGACTCCTTTGACAGAACAGTTTCATCAGCTGAAGGTACCTCAGTTCCTTCAAGCAGTGGGACCTCTGCAGCTCTGCTTTCTGTGCCAGCACATGTTTCCCCTTCTGAGATTTCAGGAAAATTGAAGTAGCCATGGACCAGAAGATGTGTCAAAATATCAGTTTATGGAGGATGCTCTGCTGCTTAGAGCAGATTAACACATTCTGCATACAAAAAGCACCAAATGGAACCATTCTCTGTATTTGGACACTAGGCAACACCAACATAATCCAAAGAAAAGCAGGAGAAGAGTCCTGCAGTGAAAAACACTATCAGCAGTGAGCTTCAGCCCAGACTGCAGCAGTTACCAAGTTAAAATGATCAGAGCACTTTGGGCCGTGATCACCTTACACTCTGGAGGCTTTTCACTAACCTTTTTTCTGCAGCTGAATTTCTCATGCATTTGACAATTTAGGTAGTGATTCAATTCACTGCAATCTCCTCCTGAGTCATTACTGGAGCAACTCCTATGCAAAGGTAAAGAATTTTAAACAAATAGCTCTGCCTTGCCCAAGATGGGTTGCAAACCCCAGTTGGTCACAACTAGACATTCACATAAAAGGGATTTCTATTCTCACAGGTGAGATCCATTTACATCCACTGATGAATTTTGATTTCAGCAATTCAGTGTTACCTTTCAGTCTCTTTGTGAAAGTATTCAGTGAGACTCTACCTTTTTATAATGTATTTGAAATATCTACTCATTTACTCAGATAAAAAAGACCTTGATGATTTGGAAGCAGCCATAGCTTTCCAGATAAAAAAAATAATAGCTTTACCATTAAAATTATTAACTAATTTGAGCAGTTCTTCAGTGATGGCAGAAGAGACTAGTCTCTCTCCCATGCGTGAAGAAGCAGTTTTGGTGCTTCTGTGCCTTGTGGAAAGGCAGCTCTACCCACAGGAGGGCAGTGCTAGATCAACTGTTTCTATTTCTGTAATATGCTCTCCCAGCACAGCACCTGAAGAGCTGTCTCCTTCTCTTTTATATTGTCATTTTGTGTGGAGAGTGGCAGGCACAGTAGCAGCCCTCACAGCACTCCATGGTGACAGGGTCTTTCCCTCTGTGTCCAGCCTGAGCCAGATAAAAGCTTTCCTTAGCTGCAGTGCTGCCCCAAAGAGCTGCACTCGTAGGAATGCTCAGCACTGGGTCAGGGTTCAGCCCTGGAGACAATTGGCTCAGTATTAAGCCCAGCAGCCACCTAGACTTCTACCCTTAATTCCAACACCTTTATAGACTAATATCTCCACTGCCTCAACATCAGTAGCTGAGCCAAATCCAAACTGTGTGTGTCTGTCAGATAGACACCACCCAGACTTGGCTTGCCTAATATTAATGGGTTTGCCCTGCTGTTTGTGCTGATATCAGCAGTGTTGACAAAAAGCAAGCAATGCATTTTGATAAATCTGAAGATTGTGTTTGGCTTCCCAAGAAGCTCTGCAGCTTCACAAAAGGGAACAACAGGCTCCTGTAAACCAGGAGTCTTCAGGGAAGGGGGAACAAGATGAAGAAAATGTTTCTCAGGTTCAGCTCAGCAACTGTCTGTGCAAACAGACAATTCCTGAAGCAAAGGCAACCATAGCTATTTTGACTAAATAAGCCTGGGATCACTGAATCTTTCTTCCTGCTGAGCTCTAGAAAGGAATGGGAAAAGTTCCCAGTGCTAGTCAGTGAAAGTAACGGTTTTGAGAACACCCCTGTTTTGACTTAGCCCCTTGTTCCACTACATCTGTAAATTCTTTGCTAAATTTAGTATTTTTAAAGTAAAATTATGAAAACATAGAATGGTTTGTGTTGGGAGAGACCTTAGAGGTCATCGAGTTCTAACCCCCTGCCATAAGCAAGGACACCTTCCACTATCCCAGGTTGCTCCAAGCCCCATCCAACCTGGCCTTGGAGAGGGATGGGGCAGCCACAGCTTCTCTGGGCAACCAGTGCCAGGGCCTCAGAGGGAGAAATTTCTTCCTAGCATCTAATCTAAACCTACTCTTTCAGATTAAAGCCATTCCCCTTTTTCTATCACTCCATGCCCTTGTCCAAAGCCCCTCTCCCACTCTCTTGAAGCCCTTTTAGGTACTGAAAGGTGATCTGAGGTCTCCCTGGAGCCTGACTTACATGCAGGACCTCCCAGAATCACAAGGTTGGAACAGACCTTCAAGATCATCGAGTCCAACCCGTTCCCTGACACCTCAACTAAACCACGGCACCCAGTGCCAATCCAGGCCTTGTTAAACACACCCAGGGATGGTGACTCCACCACCTCCCCAGGCAGACCATTCCAGTACCTTATCACTCTTTCCATAGAAAACGTTTTCCTAATATCCAACCTATATTTCCCCTGGTGCAGCTTGAGACTATGACCTCTCGTTCCGCCAGTTGCTGCCTGGAGATAGACCAACCCTCACCTGACCACAACCAACTTGCAGGGAGTTGTAGGGAGTGATAAGGTCACCTCTGAGTTTCCTTTTCTCCAGGCTGAACAACCCCAGCTCCCTCAGTCGTTCCTCACAGGATTTGTATTCCAAGCCCCTCACCAGCCTCGTTGCCCCTTCTGGACATGTCCCAGTGTCCTTCCCACCTGGCCCTGCTGAAGCCCGTGCGGTTCCCTCGGCCTGCCCAGGTCCCTGTGGATGGCATTCCTGGCCGGCAGCTCCCGCACATCTCACAGAGGGCAGGGCTGCCCCAGTCCCTCACCAGGGCCCGTACAGCCTCCCGAGGATGCCACAGCTCCCTCAGTTTCTAATCCTGTCATTACTGCCAGGGTCCCTGCTCTGTTTCCCACTGCCCAGAAAGCTCCGCAGGCCCAGCCTGTCCCACTGGATGCCCACTCTCCCTTCCCTGCTGAAAGCCGGATCTTTATCAAACCGGGATCCCGTTCACAGCAGAGGGATCGCGGTCTTGGCCGCGACATCCCTGCCCTCTCCCGGGCAAAGGGAGCCTCGCACCGCCTCTGCTGCTCCGGGAATCGGGGAAAATCCCTGAAAAGCGCCGAAAAGCCCCAGGCCGGCTGGCTCTCGGGACTCCGCGGCGGATGGCAGCGCACAACGAGAAGCAAACAGGCAGACGGCAGCACACAGGCCTGAGAGCACGCTGTAAATATTGGGCTTGCTCAAGTAAATGTGCACGTGTTCAGACTCTCAGCCAAATGTGAAGAGTATGCATCAGGGAACTTGGCTTCATCACAAGATTTCTCAGACCTCAAACCGAGTTTATATCTGCTGGTTTTATTTAGCAGAAGTTCAGAGAACTCACACGTCGGGGTAATCAGACAAAAGGTGCCAATGCTCAGTTATTCAAACCTGTGGCACCTGAGGAAACTGTCTGCCCACATCTTAGACAGCTTCCACTGCAAACCGGTAGCTTCAAACCTGTCCAGGAAAAAGGAAAAGCAAAAACTCGAGAGTGATGGGGCAGGCAGTCACCTACAGCAGGCAAAAATCCTGTCACTAAGAGCAAACTTCCCTGCTGCAGCACTGGGAGCTGCCTAGCAAAAATCCCTGGCTGTTACAGCAGTAATTACATAAATCCCTTCCATGCATTTGTGTCAGAAACATTGATCAAGAAACAGTATTAATTAGACCTAATCCACACTTTGGAGGCACCAGAAGGTATCAGCATGGCTCCAGGGGTTTAGGGCAGCAGACTGTGTGTTTCAGCAAGGCTTCCTTAATTTCATCCTCACGAGTTTGAAAGTGTAAAGGCAGAGAGGAAAGGAAGAGGCAAGAAAAAATCAGAAAAATAGCAGATTTGCAAATTTAACCTTTCCAAGGTGAGTTGTGCGGGAGGATAAATACTGCTGGGGCTGTGCCTAGGCAAACTGAGTACCCTGTGACAGTTTGTGCCTTTGAGAAAGAACACTGAAATATGGTGGAGATACCAAATAACCCAACTACAAGCACATCTATTTGCTTCTCTCTGAGCAGACAAACAGCATGCAAAGGGCTAAATGAACCCCGAGTTATTTGCTGCAGGATGGCGAAGTCTGACACCCCCAGCACTGCTCCAGCCTAGTGCCAACCCTACTGGTTGCCCTGTGCCTCCAGTAAAAAACCAGGATCTGCAAGACAGAGTGGGAGGCAGGCACAGACAGGAGGGAGGGGCTGGCACTTGGAAAGCACTCCAGGTCTTAGACTCTGAAGAGTTAAAGCAACCAGAGCAATTGTAAACAAAAACAAAACAAAATAAAAACAACCAAAAAAAAAGCAAGAAAAAAAAAAACCAAGCAGCAGCCCTTACAACAAAAATGCATTTTCCAAAATTAATGAGATTTTGATAACCCCCTCTTTAAAAATGGAATATTTCAATTTTAAAATGTACAAAGACTAAAATCTTCATAAATATCCTATTAAGAAACTTCTGATGCTGTTTTAGGTTTTCCATTGAAATACAGTGCACGGAGGTTGCCATAGCTACAAGCAAATTTTTAAATAACTGTTTTTCGTCAGAGCAGCTGCAGTATCCTGCAGAAATGAAGTGGGGAAGCTAGAAGGAGTCTGACCTTCCAAATTCAAGCTCCTAATCAAATGAGTCCAAGATTTTCATAAACACTGCTTAGAAACTTTTAATAGTGCGTCCTGGTTTTTAGAGAAAATACCACTCTGTTATTTGTCAGGACCCCAGGAAATGCTGTCAGCAATGACAGAGATCTCAGTCAAGAGAAGAGCTTTGTTTTCGTGCTGGAAAACACAAAAATTTCCACTGCTAAGCCCCAGCCTGGTACAAGTCCCCAGGCACCAAGGGATGTGCTGCAGCCTCAGCTTGCTCTGAAAGGCTTTCTGAATGAACTGCTTGACTGGCAGCAGTGGGCTTAAAAATGCCCCAAGAGCCACAGATTTCTGTACCCAGGAAAAGCTCTTCCTTGCCTGAGCTTGTACAGGAAAACACAGAAAGGAGGAAATGTGAAAAACAAGTCAAGCTGTAAAACACTGGCAGGAGGCTTTCGAAGAGAGGCTGTGATTTAGGTTGTCCTCCCTCCAGTGATGTTCAGTGCTTGCTGGGTTCAGGAGGCTGTTTCTTCTTCTGTAGGATCTCTCCCTGGCTTGAACAGAGAGAGAAATGTTCTGTGCAATAGTGAGAGCAGGAAACAGACATTTCTGCACTGTGGGCACCTGTTCAGGAGAGGCCTAATCTAAGGACAAGACTGAGAGCCTCCTTTCCACCTGTAGTGTTAACTAAGGCAAAAGTCCTACAAAACTTCAAATAAAATAATTTTGTGCCCTCAGACAAGTGTCCCAGTCCATAAAACAAACATAAATAAAGAATAAAATGTCTCAGTGGATTATCAAGAAATTTGACTCCACCAAAACAGTAATTGAACTGCCATCTATGGAAATGCTTGGCTGGGCTTGGGTGTTTTTCTTAACAACAAATTAATGATTATTATTAATAACACTATTATGAATCTGAAGAAACCATCTCAGTGATTACTGGTTTTATGCACATTGCTGCATTTATCTCTGACCTGTTTCTGAGAGGTAGCCCCACAGCACAGTGGAAGTGCTTCCTCCTGCCAGGGTGGGGATGCTGCAAGGCTCCTGTTGCTCTGCTCTGCCACCACCTGCACAGCACAGGAGTTTACAGGCAAGCAACAGATATTAATCCATATAGACAAATCTTCTGGACAAGGTAATTTTATTTCAAATGTGATTTAAAATTTCTTTCAAATCTTGAAATGAAACAGCTTCCTCTCCCAATAACTGTATGCTTGTTTGATCCAGAATTATTCTGGGGTAAAAGACAAAGAAAAACAAAGAGGAACAAAGTTAGAAAAAACTTTAAATAAAAGTTAGAAAAAGGAAAGTTAAAAAAGCTATAATGGCAGATTCTCCTAACAAATTACAATTTTTTTACTAATTCCAAGTACTCAAGGAGGTGTTCAAGACCAGTTTGGGGCTTAGAGCATCCTGGTCTAGTGGGTAGCCCTGCTCATGGCAGGTGGTTGGAAATGGATGATTTTTGAGATTCCTTCCAAACCAAACCATTCTATGATTCCATGATTCATGGGTACTGAGGCAGTTTAAGTACTATCTTTAGCACAGAACAGAAATTTTTAAGAAAAGATGGAGAAGTCCCTCATTTAGGAATTAGGTACTTCATGGCAGGCAGAAACATCTCAGGCAGTCAGTGAGAGCCTGGCACAAGACTGTTCAGCTGACTTTGCCCAACATCCCTCTCCAGATTGACAGTAAGTGCTCAGAAAATGGAAAAAAATAATGGCTACCAGAAAGATAACCTAGTAACGTAGGTTATATATATTTTATAATGTAAGTTACAAAAATTTCTCTTTGCCAGGGTGAAAATAGGCTAGCACAGCAGAGTGAGGGAGGGATGACAATGAACAGAGAATTCTGTATCCTGTCAAAAGGTCACACCTTCCTGTATATCTTTAGGCATTAACTTTTCTGATGTAGGGCTTTTTTAAAGAAACAGATGATTTAAAAAAGCACAACCTGCTGTATGGTTGGGCTGCCAGAAAAACAGATTGTGAGTCATTGCAAGCTACTGACCTTAGTCAGCATATTGTGACTCCACAGCTTTCCAGCCCTGCTGTTCCTTCCCCAGGGCAGGTGAGAGGCTTGTCAAAGCTGCAGAGGCACAATCACACTCACAGTGAAGTGATTTCTCTCAGCTGTGCAGACATCAGGATTGCTGAACCCAGCATAAACTCAGCATTTTCCTGGAAGGAAAAAGAGATGTTAGCCAAAAAGTTGAGCCACAGAATGCAAGAGCTACCTTGTCCTGGAGAGCCAACGAGCAGGGGCAGAGCCATCTCCAGAGCAGTGAGCAATGCACAGCCACTGTTTGGAGAGTCTGAAATATCTCCTGAGAGCCCTCCCTGCAGCCTGCACCGAGCTTCTCCTCAGCATCCACCAGGCAGGGCAGAAATGCAGAGGCTGAAGGAGAGGATGATGGCTGGGAGGCAGCAGAAGGCAGCAGTGGTCAGTGCCACAAGGCACCTTCTCCCCTCACCTGCAAAGGGAAACACAGCAGCACCTACAGACCAGGGACTGCTGCAGCTCCTCTTTCTGTGCTGCTTTGCTGTTTGCTCCCATTTTGCTTTTGAAGCAGTTCATCAGGCCCTCCAGCACAGGAGGTTTGCTTTTTTTCACTAGATTCAAGCATTATCTTGAATCAAGGAGAAGAGAATCTTGGGGGATAAGCTAAAAGAAAGGAAATAAAATTTTTAAAAAGAGGGAGAGAGATAATACACAACATAGAGGGCTGAAAAGCAAAAAAAAACTCTTGAAGAGATATGCCCTGAGAGAGGCAGGGATGTATCAAGAACCAAGAAGTGGGGACAGAGTATCAGTCAAGGGAGGGGAAGGCAGCAAACCACACAAGCAGTGTGGTGGCACTGGGGCATGCTCCTACAAGAAGAACAAGAAGTATGTAGGTGTTTGTCCTCATTTGTTTGTCGTGAATAGTAAGCAGAAAACCACATCTCAAAAGCAAAAAGGATGCAAGAGAATTCAGGGCTTCTCCATTTAAAGTGTTTGGTCTCTCAGTTTGCTCATCTGCAAAATGTAGGTGCCCTGCTGGTCTGCCTGAGCTGTGCCAGGGGTATTGAGCCCATTGATTTATTCAGAACAAAATAAAGAGAGCGAGATCTGTGAATAAGCACCAGAAGGTGCCATAGGTCAGTTTAAAAGAGACATAGAGAGAGTATATCTTTTTGGGAGAAGCTTTACTTGTGCCAAAAAGTAGGTTTTAATCTATACCAGCACTAAAAAAATCAGGTGATCTGTGAAATCACCTGAATGCTTCTGTACTGAAAAATAAAGCGAAAAATCAGAATTTCACTTTGCAATTAAACATTTGGAGATAAATCTTCCAGAGGAGATGCAGTCATCAGAGTTGTGATACTTCAGCTTCTGGTGGTTGTGCATGGAGATTCAGTAAGGATTTAGATCCATTAATGTACCCTGATGTGTTGTACATCTGACAGAACCCCAGGCCAGGAGCCACTGAGTCATTTTACCTTCAGCTCTGTGACCCTGCATTCCTTCATGTGCAGGCTGGGCCATCCTGAGGCTGCCCCAGTTAGAGTGAGGCAGAATAAACAGGAATATTGTGAGGCAGCAGAATGAGACAGACAGAAATTACATTGGTTTGAAACTGCACACTAAAAATACTTTCTGTTCTACTGGAAAGGCACAGCAATGTCAGCAGGACAGCCTGGGACTTGAAAACTTCTCTGGTTTAAATATATCAAGAATATCCCAAAAGAAGATGCTTTGTCATGAAGGGCAAGCAAGCCTCAAAGGCAGCCACAGTAGCCTGGGCCCAAGGAAGAGCTCACTGAATGGTCACTGCAGGGCTGAAAGGCAGGCTTGCATCTGCTTTCAGAATAGCTCTGTACCTATTCATTTCATTCTGTTCTCTCACCGAGCAGCACCTGGAGAGCACAAAAACATCCAGGCAGCTGTGAGAGGAAAAAGGCTTGAGAATAATGAACCCTGGGAACAGCTTTTTCCTTCACCATTTTCCTCATAAATGCTATGATCAGAACATATACTTGCTCAGGACACAAATACCATCTAATTTTTCGTTACACACAGGCTATGAGCAAGTTTTCCTACATCATTCATGGAGAGCTGGAGCCCAGAGCTGGACAGAGGTTTCCTGACTCTCCCCTGGACACAGCCAGCTCCATGCACTTGGGAAGGTTCAGCACCAGGCAGACATGGCCACCACATTTTTGGTAGTGACATCCCATTTGCAGTTTGCCAAAGGCAAGGTCACTGTGAGTTTGTAGGGGGTGAAGAACCTCACTCTGGGGGTACCCACACCCCTCTGGCCCCTCCAGTGAGTAGATCACGAGCACCAGCCACCACCAGAGTAACAGCAGCCCTGTATGTGCTCCCTGCCTGCATGACAGTGACTCCTTCACCCCTCTGCATTTTAACTACTTACACTTAGTTTGAGACAACATCAACAGTGCTGTTATTAGTTCATGACTTACTGTAGGCTTTTGAGAAAAGAAGAGCATTACTTACACCACTTTTGTTTTGTCACATAGGTGGGACTCCAAAGACTTCTCTACTCCTTGATTTCATCCACGGCCTTGTTACCATGCACACATCACCTTCTGTGCTGCATCACTGCCCCCAGGCTGGGCTGCACAGTGAAGGAAGAGGATAAAGCTCTGCAGCATCTAATATCCACCACACTGCCTGCATCACACAGACTGTAAATTGTTCCATTGATCTCTCTTCTTTTGAAGATTTTGCCAACTCTGACCTCAAATTTCATTTCCTCTTCCTGACAGGGATGATAGAGGAAAATAAAAAGTAAAACTTTCAGTATTGTCCTTTGCTCAGTTTCTCCATCCTGTTTAATGGATATTCCCACAGCAGGAGCTGGTGAAACCAGTAAGTTCTTTCAAGAACTGTAATTTCTAAACTGGTGAGAACAATACATCTCACACAGCTGCAACTGAAACTCTTCAACACCTAGGATAAAAATTTTTATGAAAAATACATCAGTATGAAGGTACATCTGTATCCAAAGGCAACAGTGATTAATATCTGATCTTTTTTTGTGTGCAAATACATATTCAGAATGAAAGGCACACAGCAGTTTTAAGCTACTTAGCTAAACATGCTCTTCCTGCACCTGCGGGATTTTAGCATTTCTATGCTTTTAAGAGCTTTGTAACACAGGGATAAGATCAGTTATGATCCACTTTACTGAGTTGGAAAAATGTAATTTAGGGGTTATTATTGCAGGAAAGAGGTGGAAAGCTCGTTGCTAATTGTAACTCTTCACATGCTTAAAGACGACAATTACTTTTCCTGATCCCTGGAATGAAAAATGAAAAATTTTAACATAGGTTAAAATTTTCCTGCAAGAAAAAACATCAGCCTGTGACTTGAATGAATTCCCCTACAGAGGGATGTTTGTGCTACCAAGCCTTCAAACAGCACTTGCATTGCCATCACTAATTACACTGGAAACTCCCTAAACCAAACCTGGGAGCACATCACTAACCTCAGGAAGGAAATCTGTGTTTATATAAGTGGGCTGGTTGGCTGGTGCAAATGAATAAACTTTATGGTCACAGCTTCTTTCAAAAATGGGTATTTGGCACAGGACAAAGCAAATGAGGCAGTAGGTGCACAGCAGTGGTACCAACAGAGCTGGGTACGGTGGATTATCAGTTGGCAAATTTAGTGCTCAGCCCAAGGGAGGTCCAGGTTTCCACAGTCTAAAGGAGCTCACCACACTGCCACAGGAGAATGCACCACTCAGCAGGGTTTGGGGACCATCATCCAATCCACACCATCTCAGGGATTCAGATGTAACCTTGATAACAATGAGAGGAAAGAATCAAGCTAATCAAACAGTGGGTAGCAGCACAGAGCCTGTGAGATCAGAAGAGATTCAATCACTGCACAGCCATTTATCCTGAGAGAGCCTTTGCAGTGACCCCTCTCTGCTGAAATGATTCACATCACTCGTGCTTCCTCTCCTGCTTGCTGCTATCACCAGAAGAGGTAGAGAATGATCAAGTGCTTCTTTGATCTCCTGTGTATATGAAGACAGAAATATCCAAGCTGAAGAACTGAGCCCCATGGGTCTGACAGCAGATTCAATTACAACCCATGGAATTCAGTTCTCAAAGCTGAGAATAAATGACATTCATTTTCAGGCTGTCCCAACACACGTCAGTAGCTCATACTCCTGCTGGCTCTCTCCAGTGCCTGGCCTTCTTCCAAGAGCTGTAAAACAAGAGTGGAAACTTCACTGCAGCCAAATCAGCCATTCCCAGACCGTAGGTCAGAAGCAGAATAATGGCTCCAGGACACATATTTTGAAAAATGAGCTATTTTATATATTCCTTTGACACCAGAAGTGACCACACACACAGGCACAATGTGCCCTAAGGTGTTGCAGAATTCCTAGTAACAAAAAAAAAAAAAAAAAAAAAAAAAAAAAAAAAAAAGTAATATAACACTAAAACATTTTGCACTTTTCCACTTTTCTGGAAGCCTTTGGGAATTTCAAAGAGGTGAGTTATAAAGTTCCTTCTTTTTTTTCTTTGGTTTTTTTTTTTTTTTTTTAATACAACAACACAGACACAGAGGTAAAACCTTCCAGAGTCACTCAGCGATCTTGTTAACAAAATAATCCTACCAGAAGCTCTAAAGAAGGAAATCTGGCACTGGGGCAGCCCTGCAGAGTCATCAGAGTCTGTGTGGCAAAAAGACAAGTAGGAGCCTTCAGCGTAACAGCTGCATGGTTGTGTACTGACACAACTTTGTAAAATTGTCAACATCATCTCAGGGTGACAATCCCACCCAAAGGCATTCTGGAGCACAGAAAAACACTGCTCAAACATGCTGGAGGTCAAAGTGACATCTCCCACAGGGAAACACCTCACCACCTCTGACAACCCTAAGAGAAGTCACAAGTTTCATTAAACTGCATACCCCTAACAGGGAATTTTTGAGGAAAAATAGATGTTAGATGCATATAGGACTATATATAAACAGTGCTGTGTACGTTATAAAAAATTTTCAGATTTATTTGGAACAATTTTAAAGATACTTCTTTCTGGTCCAGTGAGATGGAAGTCTCAGAAAAAAAAAATCTCTTTGGTTTCAATGAAAAGAATATTTGGTCTGAAATAAAATATCTGGATGTCAAGGGGATTTCAGATTAAATCTTTTAGCTTTAAAAACTTTTAATTTAAGGAAATTTACTGAACAGAATTTAATTTAAGGAAATTTACTGAACAGAATGGTTCAAATATAATTATTTTGGTTTAGGATTGATTTTATTAAGTTATAAGTAAATATTTTTTTAAGTGAATAATCGTTGCTAGCACCCCATGCCACTTTCCCAGCACATCAGCCTCACACGCAGCCCCAGCAGTGCTGGCAGGAAAGGCAGCAGTGTGCTCATGTCTTTACAGCTCTAATTGTCTTCTCCGGCTGCTGAACCAGTCAACCAAACAACAGAAATTAAAAATATACTTCTTTAACTGTTTCTCTTGCTGGGAGGGAAACCTCTGAACAAACGTATTTGCTAAGTAACTGCTGTGTGGTACCCACAGCCCAGCTCAGTCCTACCCATCAGTCACTTGACTCAGAGACAGGAAAGAAAAATCAAATTAACAAAAGTAACATCTTGCTAAGGCCCTCCAATAGGACAAAACTTCATCTGCAACTTTAAAATAAGGTACTGTAGCAATAAATTTTGCTTGTCTGATATTTCTGATTTGTCACTGGAATACTGCTTGCTAAGATCACTGCTGAGTTAATTAAGCAAGACCTTCACAAGCAGTGTAGCCCTTCTGTGGCAATCCCTCTTCCAATGCCAAGCATGAAAAACATCTCATGATCATCAATAAAACATCCTATCTTAAAGCAGAGAAAAGGTCAGGAAGAAGAAAGTATGGAAGTGTCTGTCCTTAGCACAGTCTCCTCATCGTAAGGAAAGTGCCTGGCACTTCCATAGAGGCACCAGTGTGGCCAGCACCCCACTGGGTACAGACAGCTTTGGCACTCACCATGGCACAATCAGGCACAATGAAAGGGCAAACGTGAAATGCCCCTCCAGGAGACCCAGTTAAAGAGCTGCAGTAGCTCTGAGCTGCCCAGGCCAGAGCACTGGGGTGCTCCCCCAGCCTGCTCTCACAGAACCCCGACTCCCCTGTCAGTGAGGGGGTGGGTCTTGCAGAGCTGCCTCTCCCCAGGGACAGGGGCTTGGAGAGAGACAGCCCCAAGGCAGGGAGGCAGGTGAACATGCTCGAAGACTGCTCCCCTCTCTCCCAGAACTCAGGGATGGATCTGTCCCACAGGTGTCTCCAGGGAGGACAGAACAGCCCAGCTCTCCAGCAGCACACCTGATGGTTTAGTGAAATCCCTAAGGAAAGGCACATCCTCATAATTCCACAGCCATTTTCCAGGCAAGTTGCCTTTACAGGTTTTTTAACTAAGTAGGACAAAAGGTCACATTCTCTCTTTCAGTTTGCCTGCAGAGTTTAATATCATTGCAGTGCATTGGTAATTTCTCATCTTAAAAAACATGATGCCACTTTCAGCCACTTTGACCCTTCATGAACTTCATATGTGACTTTCTCTATCCTTTCACTGTCCTTCCAGGAATAACTCCCTCCCTCTGAGAACCCACTTACTCAAGGATTAAATTCATGCATTTGCAAACAAGAAGACAGCCCATAAAAGTATATTGTTCTGCCTTTGCAAGAGCAGTGAGGAGGCAAGTCTTTCCAATGGGCCATAAATCTGCTTCTTGGAAAAACACTATTTTGTTCTATTCCAGCAAGGTCCCTTAGTATCTCACAGCTTGGAGATCTATTACACCAGATTTAACAATTCCTACAGGACAGATACTTAATAGACAATCATCCTATAAAGTTTTACTGCTACACCAAAAGGCAAACCTTTTTAGAGTGATTGAATAATGTTAACTGCCTGAAGACTATTCTTCCATAAGCTTTCTTCTTAATTAAATATGTTTTAACAGGAAAATAACATAAAGATCCTAAAGCCATCAAGTTACTGCA
The DNA here is from genome assembly GCF_017590135.1 of Pyrgilauda ruficollis. Classification (NCBI taxonomy): domain Eukaryota; kingdom Metazoa; phylum Chordata; class Aves; order Passeriformes; family Passeridae; genus Pyrgilauda; species Pyrgilauda ruficollis. Next base: position 107,336 of record NW_024530599.1, read on the forward strand.
ATGTGTAAATTCTCTGCATTTTCCTTACCATTCCTTACTTCTATTCTCTATGCTGCCATTACAACCTTTCTTTTTAGTAAAACATCTACATTTGTCCAAACATATAACCAAAGAATGAGATTTTAATGATTTTAAGCAGTCAATTATCTACTGCAGCTTCACATGAAATCCAGACACTACCCAAATGAGCTCATCATGGGTGGTAATTAATTAACACAGGGAACTTGAAATAAAATATGAATATGGTCCCACTTCATTAGTAGCATAAAGCATCTTTTTCACCTTTATTTCATTAAATACATTTTCCCCACAGCTAGAAGAAAAATACATGTCTCACAGCTCCACTGACAGCTCGGTAGTAGAAACAAGAGGGCGAAATGGAAGATGAAGTTATTCTACAAATTTTAACATTTTTTTTAAAAATAGGAAAACTCACAGCCAGAAAGGAGCACAGTGGCACCAGAGGCAGGCAAACACTCGAGCCCAGCAGAAGCTCTCAGGTTCAGCTTTGCTGGCTGTGAAATTTCAGTGCAGACCATGGGCTGTGCTCTGCAAAGCCAGAGTGTCCTGCAGGGGAGTTCTGCTCACTGGGCAGACCTTGAACATCCCCTGCAGCAGCTCCAGACCAGCCTCACACTGTGTAAACCTCTGCTTGGTGTCATGAACCCAGAGCTCAACCTCTAAAACCCAAACGTTTGGTCCTCTCCATTTAAAAATAACCCGTTTCTTTGATTTCCCCTTTTTCCCACTCAGCCCAGGACAGGCAGCCTCATCTGCTCTCCACAGCAATTCCAGTTTCTGTAGGAGCTGCCTGGGCTGTGGGGGGCTCTCACCTAGGGTTACCTCACACCAAAAACAATCCCACCCTTCCTGCACTGAGCAGGAAGAGACTGAGGTCTCCTTCCATCATTCCCATTCTCAGCAGAGCAGCTCTGCTGAGAATGGGAATGATTAGGGATCCACAAGAAAGTCTTTACTCTGGAGCTTAGGTACAAGGCAAACACTGCCCATATCCTAACTTTAAATATTGTAAATTCCTCTCAGTACAGCTCATATGCAAGTTTACAGGCAGAGTGCTCACACACAGAAGATCTTTCTGTGCTCTATAAAGATCATGTTCGCCCACGAAAAAGCCAAAGCCAAAGTTTCCGTTCAGGCTTAAAGAAAAGCCTCACCTAAGCTTTGCTCATGAGCTCTGCCAGCATCAAGCAGCTCCCATCAGAAACAGATATTGATGTCAAGCACACCCTGCTCCCAGGTTCTCCCCATATCAGTGAAGACCACAGGCAATGCCAGATGAGGAACTGTAGATATTCTTTCCCCTGAACCCTTCAGGATGAAAAATGCAACAGGTCCATAACACCTTTGGCCCTGCAACTACACTGACACTTTCATTATTCCCACACCACAGAGAAAAAAAAATTAATAATCTGAACTGGTTAATTCTTCCATGAAAAAAAAAAATTTCCCATTTCATGATGAATCAGATTAGCCCAAACACATATTTTGGGTTGTCCAGAAACAAGTGCATTTGTTCCCAAAATGCTTTCTGGAACTTCCAGTTATTTTCTGCCTGCATTTTTAATTTTAAGAGATAGTTACATTTCTATTACAAACGTCTATTCCACAAATAACAAACATTCAATTTCTTCTGCTGTAGAATTAGCTCACTCTGCTTATCTTGAGGTTCAATTCTCTTGCTCCCATTTTAATCACATTTTCCAACACAGTACTTTGTGCAACAAACCATTTTCCTTCACGGAAGATAAAAATGATTGCATATTTCTTTTCATTTTTTTAAATTAAATAAATGTTATTTTTTGACCTAGAACTAACTGATTTTTTTTCTGCATTTTTTTACTAAATTGGAGAAAGAATATATGACAAAATACACACACACTGGGCATAAATCACTAAGAAAACTCAACATTTACACTATCAGCCATCTATATACATTACAGCTAGTAAAAACACTAGTATCAAAAGTGCATAATGAAAAGTTATTTCCTATTTTTAAAATATTCTGGCTAACAGCAATAATAAATACTTCTAATACTAAGTATTATTTTTAGTAATCACTATACCATTTACTTATAGTGCAGTTACAGTATAGTATAGTTTCATTTATACTCAGCCTTAATAAGTCACAGCCCTGGAGATAATTTCAGCAAGCTTTATGTATTGAAAAATAGAAACTTTTGTGGGCTTCATGTTCTGGCTTTTTTATATATGTTTTCAGATGGCAGGATGAAACTTAGTGTAGAAGAATGTAGCAGTCTGAAGCACGTACTCTGCACAGTGACACAACTGCAGCAACAGCTGGACTAACAGTGCCCAGATGTAAGGAACTGGAAAGCCAACTTCCAGTGTGCTGACAAGGGCAACTGAGATGTCAAAAGCCCTTGCTCAACCTCCATCTATTCTTTCTAATTTCAGCAATAAAATTGTACTGTAAGCAACAAGAAGTTTCACACCAGCTGACTGAGGACAAAGGAAAAGTCCTAACCCTTCGAACACAGAGTGTCCTAAACCCAGTGACACTTCTTTTCTCAGTCAGGATATCTGATAACCGTGCCCAGGGCAGGTGCTGGAGGTGACAGATGTGCTGTCTCCAGCAGGGTGGGAACTGCTCAGCTGAACTAATTCCTGACAAATGGAGTGGAACAGAGCAAGCTCGAAATGACTGGTCAATCAGTATGTTTCAAAAATAATCTAAACACCCAAAACAGAAAGATATAAAAAACAACAAACAGGAGAAAGTGGATGACCATTTCCTATTCCTTCCCAATTTACACCTTTTTAATAATTCAAGAGTACTGGCACTGTTTCTTCTGTTGAAAGTACACAGGTACTTGCAGTATTTGTCATTACATAACTACTAGACTGTATTACTAATAGAAAAATGGTTACACTGAGTAAGCAGCCTTTCAATACATGTGTGGTTTGTTTCAATACTAAAGCACTGAAACAAACAAGTGTAATATCAGAATAGTGGAACAGCTGGAGCAGTGTGGAGCTGCCCTGGTAGCTCAGAGGCACCTGCCAGTCTGAGAGCAAAGAGCTGTGCCCCCGTTAATGCACCTCAGCCCTGCTCTGCTGCCCTGCGATGGCTCAGCCCAGGGGCCGTGAGCTCTGCTGCCAGACCCCTGGCCATGCCAGGCCATCACCCATTGTGTTTAGAACATGAAAAACTGGGACTCCTTTTCTGGAAGCTTCCAGGGACTGCCTGCAGGTGCAGATGGCTCCTTTTGGGGCATGTGAAAGGCCCAAGATTTTTGTTTCGTTTGCATCCATTAGCAAAGGCTGAGGAATGCTCCCCTACAGCCAGCCTGTGGGCACCTGGAGTTTTCCTCTGGGATACACTCACCTCCTGTTCAAAATTTTAAATTCTGCTCTCCTTGAACTCATCTGATCTCATTTTAAAGAAAATAATTTAGGTATTATTTAGATTCAACATGATCACATCCACAATATTTAGGCAAGTATGTCGTCTACAGCTAATAATTCCATGAATAACTTAAGATCACTAGAGTTGCCAACACGGACTTGGATACCCAGTATATATTAAAGGTTTAAATACAAGTTTAAATCAATTTTTTCAGGCTTCTCCTTGATGAATCCCCCAAGACCATCCCAGGCAGTCAGTAATATATTTGAAACCTCTGTCTTGCAAAAGAGTCCCCCCTGGAACCCTGGGTCCTGTTATGGTGGCAATCCTCAAACTCCCCAGGAACTCCAGGCCCTGCTTACCCAACAACTGTTTAAAGAACTGTGAAGCCCTGTCCCCAAAGCACATTTAGATGGAGCCCAGGTATCTGAAAAGCTGCAGAAGAGAGAGCAGCTAGATTTGCTCATGAAATTAGGGAATAGATTCAACAATGATAAACAAAATCTATTTCAGTCATGAAAACTGGTGTTCATCCTCTCGTTTGGGAAAAGATGGATAATGTGTTCATTTTGACTGATAAAAATACATTTTAAAAAGACCAGAAAAATTTATCATCAAAATAATTCACATTTTCATCACCATTTCCCACAGAAAAAACATTCATTTTAACATTCTTCCAGATGAAGATGAAATTCAACCAAAGCTATGGCAATTAGTATTTTTTAATCCACTAGCCAAACGGAAGAAATCATCAGAAAAATGTCATTTAGCTAAATCTGGAATAATGTTTTTAAATTATTTTCTAAAAATAAAATACATACATTTGACATATGTTACATATAATATAATATAATATAATATAATATAATATAATATAATATAATATAATATAATATAATATATTTTGGCCTAAAACAAAAAATGCTACTTTTTTGCCATTGTTATTTTTGCATGTGAGAAATTAAGAAAATGCAAACAGGTTCGGTTTTTTTAAATAAAAAAATGAAAGTTTAATTCTCAAAATGTTAAAATAAATTTACTTTTTGATTATTTACCCAAGACTATTTGCTGCACTCAGGTGAGCTTTGTAAATAATTTCAGTTCAGTCAAAGCTGCATTTTTCAGTAAGCAAAGTAATCAGAAAAATGAAACAGTAACTGCCTGTCTCTAATCATGCTAGTGAAGGGAGGGGAGCTGCCTTATCCTGCAAACTCCAGAAACCCTTCCCTGCACCAACCCAACAGGGAATTTGTTGGAAATTCCACCACAGAAGAGCAGAGATTTCTCCATCCCTTTTTTCCATGCTGCAAAGCAAATTCGGATGCTTAGATAAGCTAGAAGGACATACAAAAAATAAAAATAAACCATTTCAAAAAAGTAAAGAATTTATGTGAAATAAACCAGGGACAACCAGTCAAACTCTTCTGTCACAATCAAACATTGTAGTCTCTAAATCAGTAGCATTTGATGAAAAGAAAAAAATACATACATCAATTAACTCACATCCTCTCCCTGTTTAAATAGTTGTTATTTAAGTGGGTTAAGATACAGATTTAAAAGAAAAAAAAAAGAATATATAAATCATAATTCAAGGAAAATATTAATGCACATAATGATACCACTATCCCTTATTTCTGAATTCGATCAGATTTGGAATAAGGTCACAACAGGACAAGGACAAGAGTAAAAACTCCTGTGTGGTGAAGAGAAGCACTAGAAAATGTGCAGATTCCCTGACACAACAGTATTTAAAAGTCATTTGAAATTTTTCACTGCTTTAGCATAAATATAACTCAAAATTACTTCAAAGACTTGATATTCATTATGTTGCCTTTACAGAACGTACACCCATCAAAGCTGACAGAACTATCCCGGTTCAAAACTGGAGGAATTGAGGAAGAAGTTGACATTTTGATTCAATCTTTAATGTGCAAATTACCTTTCACGTATACAAAGTGTACTGGCACTCAGGCAGAAGACAAACATGTAATAAATCAGCTTACTTTTTTTTCGGCTCTTACTCACAGTGGAATCCCCAAAATTCACTTTATTTTATCTTTTTTCCCACTCTTCAGCTTTTTCTCTTCCATTTTCCTTCCTCCTCTTCAATCAGCACAGGTTTGCATTTCTCGAATTCTATTCTTCACCACTCCACTTTGTCGTCTACAATGGAAAGGCAGACAGACAGACAGCAGGGACAGAGACACTGCCGGCCCAAGGTAACCTCCTCAGACTCCCACACACTGCAGGATCTGAGTCTCTCTCAAAAACATTTTAACTTCATAAAGGGAAGGGAATCAGAACTCATTTGCATATGGGTTCATTCCATCTCTTCAGCTCACATGTTTATAGCTCTGGAAAGTCCCTTTCTGATTCCCTGGCTGATAAGGAGTCAGGAAGGTAACACAGCTCAGGAGAGGTGAGACCTGTTCTGCTGACCTTGCAGGAGGGGCACACTGAAGGGCTCCATTCACTGTGCTGGGAGGGCTCAGCTGGGAGGTTTGGGTGCTGCTTATCCTGTAGATTTCAAGGCTCAGACCATGCATGCAGAGTTAAGACTCGAGGCAGAGAAACCCCCACTCTTGCGCAGGAGGAAGCTCTGGTCAGGCGCTCGATACTTCGGCTTCCTGTCTGTACACTACGCGGTCTCATCTGGGGAAATCCTGAAAACATTATCAGATGCCTGATAAGCTCTTTAGCTTTCAAGTACATAGTGATTCAGTTTCGGTCAAAACCTCATTTGAATACAGTTTTAAAGTCTAAATAAAAAGTGAGACCCTAAAGGAGAAGACATTAGACTTGCAGCCTAACATCTGTGGCATCCAAAACCATGTAGCTGATGCTTGATACCAGCATAAACAAATCTACATTTCCATATCTGCACCAAGATGGTCAGGGCATGTGTTCAGCTTATTAAAAAGAAGGGGAATGAGCTGTCTGGTTAATTAACGCTTTTATTTATCCACAAACACAGCAGAAGCAGCAGCATGGATTGCTTACTCCATTCCAATGTTGTTCGCCGTTGACATGAGGCAGATTGTTTCTGAGAGAGAAAAGTTGCTTATAACTCTGATGCCCACCCCTCCCATGGGGTTTTCTGGCAAAGCTGGCAAGTGACAAGAATTGTTTTGTTCCATGTAGACTCCAATTTGCCAGGCATCAGACAGATTTTTTCCAAACCCTGTTCACAGACTCAGAACAGGTTGACAGCATTTAACCCTGTGGATTTAGTCCTAGAAGAGGAAACATCCACCACCTCCAACATTTTCCAGTTCAGATGGGTATTTTGTGAGGACTCACCCACAGGAAACCACACCCTCTCCACTGGTTGTCTTCATCCCAGTCAGGCCAGGGGAGTTTTCTAGGATACGTTCCAGGAGGTTCTCCTTCACACACAACTTCTGAAGACAAAGAAATGCACTCCATCTATGAGTCTGGAAGCAGCCAGGAGCATTTTCCCATGTATTGCATGTCTGCAAGCAGAGAGAGCACACTCCCAGCACAGAAAACCTGTATCAAACACGCTCCATGACAGCTTTGATGTTTTCTGCTGCACTTGCCCCAAGGGTTACCACAAAAGCATGCACATGTATTTATCAGCTACCTTGGAGAAGAGGAAAATTTTAAAGATATTTATTGTTAATATTGTTAATAACCACAATAAAAATTCACCACAATTAACAATAAAGATATTTATTGTTAATTCCTCTTAGTGAGTACAGAAGTTCAGGCTGCCCATACTCAGGGCAGAGATATGTACCATCTTTTGTTTCATCCCAAAATCTGGTTTACAGATCTTCAACTAGGCTAATACACAGGTTACAATTCACTAGAGCAGACGTTTCAGACACAAAACCACTCACCATTTTTAATACCCACATCAAAATCCCAAAAGCATGTGAAACTGGGATTTTGCTTTTCAGCAGCATGAGAGATCTGATGGGCTAAAAAAATATCATTGTCTGAGCTCTCAGATGCTGCCCTGGGTCACATTTGTGCACAGAGAAACCAAGGCTCTAGTAAGACTTATCAATAAAGATGCTTAAATGGATTTGAATGAGTCATTGTACAGGAATAGAGGAACAGTGAAATCTCAGGCTGGGATTCATCTGTGTTTGCAGTGCTCACCTGTACAACTTTGAAAATGCCTCCGCACTCTAGTCTCGAATTTAAAAACTTCTTTGTAAAAGACACTGAACTAAATTAATATATTCCCTGCTGAGCAGTATGTCCTTGCTGGTTCTTTCAGTAAAGCTAATTCAGGTTTCCTGTGTCCCAGTAGGTAGGTGTCATTGTGTGCATGTGTCACAGCTGGATAACCTCAAGCAGAGAGCAGCTGAACAGAACCCAAGTCCCTGGGTGAGAGCAGCACTTCCCTCAGCCCTCGGCACATCCTCCAAGCAAAAGCAGGAAAGTGAACAGTAAAGCCAAAACATTCATAGGGGCCTTTAGAGGGCAAGGATAACAGGACAAGTTCTTCTCTTTGCTTGTGAAACAAATGCAGGGACCAACAGGAGGGCAAGGAAAAGAAAGTTAGTACAGCGTGGAAGAGACTGGCAGTATGCTGTGCACTGCTCCTGACAGTTGACATCAGTCAGGACATTTATTATCATCTTAGCATCTCATCTGGAAAGTTTTGAAATTAATTTCTTTTTTGACAGCAACTCCAGATCTCAGCCTGAGAGGCTGGAATCTCTTGAGGCAATATTGTGTTAAGCCAAACAAGATAGCACTACAGCCCTGAGTGCAGTACTCTCAGAATACATCCATGTACATCTCAGAATACAGACATCACATACATAGTGATGCAGTGCATTTTAAGGACACTAAATCACAGCCCAGGTGCCAGAGCACCTGATAGTTCCAGCTTCTCTGCTCTCTTTACTGCTGTTCACTGTATTCCTTATCAACAGAAGAAGCTGCCTTCCTTCTTTCACTTGAGGGAGAAGGTCCTCCCAGAAAGGAGGAGGATCTCTCCCAAGGTAGTTAAAATCTTTACAGAAGAATAAAACATGCAGGCATCAGAGATAAATCATGTCCTGTATATAAAATACCTTCCACAAAAATACATCCTTCAGAAAGTAGAGTAGACATACAGTCATTTCATGCATGATTTCATAAATCTTTCATCCCTGCTTAGAGTATTTCTTTGTGACAGGCAGTGAGGTATGAGTTATGAATTCCAGCAGGAGCTGGAGCTTAGTCCCATTGAAAACTACAGAAAAATCCTCATTACTTTTGAAGAAACTGGAATTTCTTCTTCAATACTTTTAAAAGCAACTTTGACTTTGTTTCCCCGGAGAGGTTAGTTCTGTGGATCTTTTGCTATACAGAGCCTTATACACATACGTATATTATTCTTTACTTTTGTGCATCTACTCGTCTGGTTTCTTTAGGCTGAATTGACTTAAAAATTTTATGAGCTCTCCCTCTGATTTCTGTCTCATTGCTTTAATACCCAATACATTGAAGAGAGCTTGAGCTGAGAGAGAAACTGAGGAAATGCTTTATAAATCATGCACCTTTCACAGAGCACTTGGCACATTTACAAAAGCTATGGTCATATCACAAGCCAGGTAGGATTTGATTAGCCATTTCACTGCCCACTGTGACAGGCATATAAATTAGGACACCGTGCTCCTACCTCTTATGCAAGCATTGAAGAGCTGTCAGGCATGCCTGGGTAGCAGAAAGGAGAGGGGATGGTAGAAATAGGTCTTCTGTGTGCTCCTGATGACCTGTGCAGCCTCCAGAAGCCAGAGCTCTGCTCACGGACAGGGCTCACAAAAGAGGGAAGAACATGCCAAGACAGGAGAGCTGCAGCACCCTCCATGACATGTTTTTCTAAACTGGGAAATGTTCCCAGTAGGAAATGCCTGCAGAGATTCATACAGAGGCATTAACCTTCCCCCTAGAGCCTGTTTGTGTACATGAGTGCGTGTACATGCACATATTTCTTATCCTAAAAGAAGATTTTTGCTCCACAGTGGCACAGAGGGCTGGGGTGGTGCCAGAACAGCTCACAGCCCCTGCAGCTTTGCTCTGTGTCCCTTCTGACAGCCAGATTGCTTGTCCCCATGCCTTAAAACCTGTCAGAGTTGTTCTACTCAGGTTTGTCATTCCCTTAATTATTTTCCTGTGACTGGCTTTAACATCTGTGAAAACAAGAGTCTGAGAGCCAGTGCAACACAGTCAGACCCCACACAAACCACAGTGCACCCAGAGATCTGCTCCCACACCTGCATCCTGGCCCCCATCTCCTCTCATGCTTCCCTCCCTGGCACAAGTCCTCAGGTTGCCTGCACCCTGTCCTTGAGACAAACAGTGCTCCCTGAGATGAATGCAGCATTTCAACAGGTAAAAATATTCCCCTGTCAGCCAGCTCAAGCAAAAAGAAAATGATGCAAAGTAGCACCAGGCAGCCCAGTACGATTTCTCTCACAAGCTTCAGAAACGGCTTCACTTTGCAGTCAGAAAACAGGAAGGTTTCAAATGAGTTACTAAGGCAGGAAGTGAGTCAGCCTGAGCAAGAGGGACAGCAAACAGCAAGCCCTTCCACCACAGACAGCCAGGCACACACAGGGAGCCAGGCACCCAGAACCAGAGTGAGCAGCCTGAGAGCAGAACACATCAGCAGGGCAGGGACAGAGAGGAAAAGAGACTCCTCTTCTCCAACCACAGCCCAGAGGGAAGATTTTATCCATCCAGAGGACTGGCTGCTGACCAGTCTTCCTTCTCCTTGCAGCCCTAACCACCAAGCCACCAGCCCATCCCCTCCCACCCCTGCCCAGGCACACCAAGCCCTCCTCTGCTCAGGAGCAGCTGAAGGGAGTCCTCCAGAACAGCTCAGCTGTGAGTGGGATTGCAAGGCCCCTCGAGCATCAGAAGTCTGAATCCTGGCCTCTCACACAGTCATTTAGGTACTTTCTGTTGGAAATAGAAACACCAACACTTCCTCCTCAGCTGCCATCCCACTCTGCCTGCATTTCACACGAGACAAAATTGCTCTGGAAATGGTCCCATCAGCCTTCACAGGGTAAGGAGGCCTAGGAGCATCTTAGTTTAGGGGTAGAGAGGACTCCATCTACTTGCCTAGAAACAGATGTTCATCAGAGAATCATCTGCAGCAAACAGAAGAACCATAAGCCACCAGTGCCACCCCAACTCAGCAGCATATTACGGCATGAGTTCTGAGGATCTTCATTTTGGGGATAGGTACTAAAGAGATCCCAGTCCTCTTTTAGATGAACCTCCAGGCACAAAAATTACATCTAAAAAGAGAACCTAGGGAGGGAAGTCACACAGGCAGAGTTAAAAATGAAATCTATATACTTGACAGTATTCCCCATCACATAAAAATGCTGCACTCCTGGATGCAATGCCAGGAGCAACATTTGGGCCTTAAGCCTGGACAGTCACACAAGCACTGAATCCCCACCAACTTTTGCAGATTCCAAAACTGGGACTTAAAGGATTATCTGTTCCACAGGTGAAGCATCTGATTCCTATGTGTTGTCCACTGTTTCAAACCTGTTGTTCAATATATTAGGAGGACAGATGATGTTTTGCTCTCTGTATTAATCAGAAAACTAGGATGCTAATTCCAACTGAAAAAAAAAAAAATCTGGAGAATGACAGACAGAATTGGCTGGGTTCCAGCAATAGAAAAGGCCCTTGCCCAGAGAAGCTAATAATCTTCTGTAAAGCATCAAATCACTGTAGCAAAAGACTTAAGAATCACAGTATAGTCACACACACCATGTGGGGGAACCAAGACACACCTGAAGAATAAGATGAGCTCCCACAAAAGCAACCAGATCTCAATGCAAAGTATTTCCAGATCCTTCCTAGTTTCAAAAGAAACTCAGACTAAGGCATGGGAAGATATGCACAGAAGAAAATACTTCAGAAGAAGGTTTTTAATCCCTGAAAGAAGCTGTTGAGAACTTGTTATCTGAACAAAAAAATGTCTGGAGCAAGACGGGGTAGAAGGTAAAAAGCAAAATCCAGAACCTAGTTGCAACTTGCAAGTTTTGAATATCGTCCAGTGCAATAATCATTCTTAGAAAAGTGCTGTGCTGTTGGAATAAATTTTTCCACAGGAATGTTCCCATTCTCATTTTCATTTTGGCTTTTTTTTCTCACACATGCTTTGAGAGGTAGCACACTCTTGGAACCATGAGGCACTGCATTCACAAACTGCTTTACATAGCAAGTTTTTTCTAAGTCAGCTTTGGAATTAGTAGTCTTGGTTTCATAATAAGGGGACTCTTTAACTGACAATTTTAAATACCTTTAAAAATGTATAAGCTCCTTCACAAAATCCAGGAGAAGAAACGTAACAGGCTCTATTCCCAGCAAAGGAACTAAACAAAGCTGCTAAAAACAGCTCTCAAAGGTTGTGTATTATTTAAGAAGGAATATGATGGACAAGGACTATACAACACCTAAACAGCCTCAGGAAGAAAACAGTACAGACAAAACTTTCAAACTGAGAAGAAGCTCAGAGAAAAGAGCTGTTTGCTACTGGATATGTTTAGGTGAATAGAATTTGATACATTCCCTGAAAATAAGCAGAATCCGTCAGAGAGGATCACAACTTACTTCTGCTGCTGAAGTTTCCACAAGTAGCAGGTACAGAAACCCACTTGTGGTTAATTGTATTTTTAACAGGAGATTGCTATCATGCTGAATGAAGTGCAAAATCCTCTGAACTAATACATCCAGCAGCACCTTACATTTGATTAAAGAACAAGGCAACAGGTTAGTTAAACATGATGTTAATTTATTGATTCTTGAAGCTGGAATGATTTTGGTCACCTGGCTTACAGAAAACTGAAGCCAAATAATAGCTGATTCATGCTCGGTTTTCTCTTGTTTTTGTTCTCATTCCAAAACTGAGTCATAGAGACGTTGAAGAACCTGCACTGGAACAACAGCCAAAGAAAACACCCCTATTTCGGATTCAGATGTTCCCAGATGGGGACATTCCGGCACAGAGGGTGCCTGCGCCTGCTGCGACCTGCCCTGAGCACAGCCTGTAGCTCTCACACACGATGGCTCAGCAGCACACGGAGCCAGCTCCGTGTCCGTGCCCAGCACAGCGGCTCAGCCTGCTCCTCAGCCCCGCAGGCACCTCTGACCGGGACTGCTCACAGCCCAGGCCCCGCAGGCACCTCTGACCGGGACTGCTCACAGCCCAGGCCCCAAAGGCACCTCTGACACACGGACTGCTCACAGCCCAGGCCCTGCAGGCACCTCTGGCACAGACTGCTCACAGCCCAGGCCACTTGGCACCTCTGACACAGGAACTGCTCACACCCCAGGCCACTTCGGAAGGGAGACTGGCCATGATATCCAACCACCCCACGGGCTGGGAGAGCTGCGTGCTTGCCCTGCCGAGCTGAGGGCTGCCAGGTCCTGCAGCCGGGGTTGTCCTCTAACAGTCCCAGGACCGTCCCCTGCCGCAGGGCCAGGCGCACATTTGGGCTGTGTCTCTGCGGACAGCCCACCAGAGAGGAAAGAAGGGGAAGATTTGCACTGCATGCCCCCAGCTCAGCCCGACCCGCTGCACTGAGGGAACGGCTCATCTCTCCCCCTTCTCAAGGGGACATGCACACTGCAGCAGAAAACACTCCAGGAAAAGTGAGTATTTCCAGGGGTTTTTCCTAAAACCCACTGACATCCAGCAGATGACTATTTAGAGAAGACTAATACAGTATCTTGCTTAGATGTCAGAAGAAATTTGAGCAGCAGTGGAGAGAAAAGTAAAGTAACAAACGGGGAAAGGCCCCCTCTGTGGCTGGGCAGCCATGGCCCTGGCCCTGCTCAGAGGGAAAGTTCTGCTTGCGTTTTGCAGAAAGGCTCAGGCTTTGCCTTGCGGGAAGACAAGGCTGTGCATCCCGCATCAAGGAGGGCTCTGTGTATCCCTGGGATGCGTGGTACACACGGACTACTGCGGCCCCAGAAAGAGGCGGCTTGATGCTGCTGCAGCGTCCGCGGCTGCCAACCCCGCCCGCCGCCGTGCCCCAGCCGGCACCGCGGGGCTTCCCCTTATCCCCGGCGGGCAGAGCGGGGCTGCTCCGTGCCTCCGGTCCCAGCGGCACCGCGGGGCTTCCCCTTATCCCCGGCGGGCAGAGCGGGGCTGCTCCGTGCCTCCGGTCCCAGCGGCACCGCGGGGCTTCCCCTTATCCCCGGCGGGCAGAGCGGGGCTGCTCCGTGCCTCCGGTCCCAGCGGCACCGCGGGGCTTCCCCTTATCCCCGGCGGGCAGAGCGGGGCTGCTCCGTGCCTCCGGTCCCAGCGGCACCGCGGGGCTGCCCCTTATCCCCGGCGGGCAGAGCGGGTCTGCTCCGTGCCTCCGGTCCCAGCGGCACCGCGGGGCTCCCCCTTATCCCCGGCGGGCAGAGCGGGGCTGCTCCGTGCCTCCGGTCCCAGCGGCACCGCGGGGCTGCCCCTTATCCCCGGCGGGCAGAGCGGGGCTGCTCCGTGCCTCCGGTCCCAGCGGCACCGCGGGGCTTCCCCTTATCCCCGGCGGGCAGAGCGGGTCTGCTCCGTGCCTCCGGTCCCAGCGGCACCGCGGGGCTCCGCCTTATCCCCGGCGGGCAGAGCGGGGCTGCTCCGTGCCTCCGGTCCCAGCGGCACCGCAGGGCTCCCCCTTATCCCCGGCCCGCCGGAGCTCCCAGTCACGGCTCCGCTCGCAGTTACACAACACCGGCGGCCAGGGTCTCATCATCCCCCCCGCCACCTGCGGGTCCCAGGGCTCGGTACGGGGCGCTCCCTCCTAACAAGAGGAGGAAAAGGCTCCAGGAAAGGGGCAGCAGTACTGCTTAGCTGTACTCACCCTGCAGGGACGTTGTGCGGCAATAAACCAGAAATAGTGTGTTCTGGGGCACATTAACCGTTTTAAGAGCTATGAAGTTTGTGTGGAAGAAGCCATGGCTTTTGTGTGGAAGTTACGAGATTCATGGCTTTGCTAACCCTAGAGAGACCAATTGCCTCCAGGCTTCTCATTCCTGTTATTTTTAAACAACGGAAGATAAAAAGTGCTCGACTGATGGACTGCTCCCTGGAGTCACAGGGTAAGGGCACTCTGAATTCCTCAGTGCCCACTCGTATCCTCCATTTCCCATTAACGAGGCGATGAAGCCATTACAGGCACCTACACGGTGTGCAAGGTACCAAAGGCAGCAGCACCACAGCAGCGCTTTCAGGCTGCAGGAGGAGAAGCTCTAACAAGGCTGCATGGTGCCACCCACTGCCAGAACTCTGCACACAGGATGGAGTATCTGATGTGCACTGAAGGAACTTTACTGAGCCTGCTAAGAGATTTTTTTCATGTGCATCTCCAAAGTCTCCTTACAGAAGTTCAGGTAAGGGCTTCAAGTGACTCTCACAGACAGAACAGTTCTTTTGCAGAGTGATAACCCACTGAAAAGGTCCCTGCTCTGTGCATTTTGTTACAATCCTGAGCTCCCAATCATGTACCCATGAGGTCTATTAAAGGGTGCCACCACACAAGCATTCATTTTGATTACAGCCATTCATTTTGATTACAGCCGCATTTACAATCCCCAGCATCTCAGATCTTTGCAGGAAGCATAAACTGATCAAGCAAGTAAACCCCAACATTAGAAGCAGTTTTTAGTAAAATTGCTGTTGTGGAGGAAAGTGCTCAAACAGCATTTTGAAATCAAGTTAGTATTCCTGACAATATCCCAAGAAAAATTATAACTTGGTAAGTATAAAAAGCTGTGTGTGTTATAGCAACATTAAAGCAGTTAAGGAAGCTGACTTTTTTAGTCACCAGTAGAAGTCCATGTTAACACCTACCTGAAGCAATACAAAATTCCCAGTGCTCCTGTGCCAGCATTTCATGGGCTGGCATGGAGAAGGCTTGCAGCTCTGAGGCCATCACTTCACATTTTCCAAAGAGAAGACAGTACCTTGTGACTGGGAACTCTTGGGAGTCACCAAGAGCAGGAAACTCCACCCACAGATGGAGTCTCACCACAGCTTTGTCCCAGAAATTCTCAGGAATGTGCATTTCCCTTTAATCTCAGTCAGAGTTGAAAAATAAATGAGGAAAATAAATGCCAGCTGAAACAAGTGGAACTTTCTAATGAATGTTTACAAAATTAAGCTTCATAAAAGCAAAAGCTTTGATCTGCATTAGACAGAAATCGTAATGAGAGCAAAAAGCCTGAGATGAGGTTCACTGTAGCAAATTTCACTTAATCCTACCACTACAATCTTATCTTCTACACCACAGCAGCACTCATCCCTGTGCAGACAGACCACCAATGTTCCCAAACCTGACTCACCCCATCTTTCTGCACACCCATTCCTCCAGCCCTACAAATAACGAGTATTTAAGCTCCAAGATTAAAGTCTATCAGTACCAAGAGGCCTGTGAATCTGAAATGGTTTAATTATCACCTTTGTAAACATTATGCTTGTTCAGTTTACTACAAAATTCTACAAGCATATTTTAAATGTTTTAATGTGCATGTATACACACATGAGGACATGGCCCAAAAGGCTCATTTGATTGTACAAAGCAATCTAGGTTTTTGAACATAATGAATATTTAAAGTAACAAAAAATCTTATTTCACCCTGATAAACTTTCATAACACATATGAGGTACTGCTTCTCTCCCAGTGAGGTGTCTGTACATACAAAAAGCTACTACCTAAATTTATGTTAATGTCATTTCCATACTGTGTCTCATACCACTGCTCTCTGGAGCCTCACACACCAATGTGTTTTCACCTGTGTGGCTGCCTACCAAGAGGCCATGTGATGGCACTGTGTAGCCACATTCAGTGCCTTATAGGCATTTTTCTGTGAAAAGTAGTCTACAGCTGCATAAGAACCCAACATACACCACTTACCCACTGTGAAGAGCAAACAGGTTCAAAGGGAAAATACCATAAGAATACCAGCTCTAGTGTTTACACTAGATACAGAAATTGGTTCAAACCCTTGCATGTTTAATGGATCAAGTTAGGTTGAAATCCTGACCTCACTGCCTATCATACACACTCCAACCAGCAGGTACCAACTCCTAGATATGGACAACAGTGTATTATTGCCTTGCTTAGGAGCTTATCCAGGCTCTGCTTCACCTGCTTGTCAGATTACCTCCTCCTCAAAGCTCTGTTTTGCTACCTACATCTTGGGGACACTGAAAAAGTAGTACACTAGCACATAGGTTAAACTAGCCTTTATTAAAATATAGAGCTATATGAAATTGGACCTCAAAAGAAACTTCAGAACACACATTAAACATCATAAATTGGAGGTGGCATGTCAATAATCTCATCCAGGGTAGCAAGGAAGTCAGCAGTTGATTGTAGCAAGTCTGAAAGTTAGAAATAAATCAAATCAGTTTCTCAAACTCAGAATGCACACAAACATAAGCTAGCTCCCAGCAGCTCAGCATAAACCTCTTGAATAAGCAAGGGAAATATTGCTTCATTGTATAAGCCAATGCCACCTAACTGATCAGTTTGCCATGCACCACAAAAGATTGCTCAGTGTACTCCTTTCACTGGGTAGAGTTAATCTTCTTCACAGTGTTTGGTATGGGCTGTGTTTTGGATTTGTGCTGGAAGCAGTGTTGAGAACTCTGGGATGGTTTAGTTGTGTGAGCACTGCTCAGCAACAGAGTTTCTGCTCCTCACCCCACCAGTGAGGAGGAGACTGGGAGTGCTCAAGCATCTGGAAGGGAGCACAGCCAGGACAGCTGATCCCAACAGGCCCAGAGGTATCCTAGACCCTACAGTGTCAAGCTCAACAGACAAAGCTATGGGGAGAAGAAAGGAGAGCCATTTGGAGTGATGGCACTTGTCTTCCCAAGTCACCATTACATGAGATGAAATCTGCTGTTGTGAGGATGCTAAACCCCTGCTTGCTGATAGGCACTGAATGAATTCCTTGTCTTGCTTTTCTTAAATGCATGGCTTTTGCTTTAGTTATCAAAACTGCTTTTATTTCAAAGCATCAGTTTTTTCACCTTTTCTCTTCTGATTTCTTTCCCATCCCACAGGAGAGGAGCAAGTTGTGTGGTGCTTGGTTGCAGCTGGGTTAAGCCACAAGTCAGTGACGCTACTCTGAGACAATTGCCTGAACTGGCAGCGTTGGCCAGGTACACTGAGCTTGGCTACACAGCAGAAGCTGCTTGATACTGGTGCACTGCTCTGGTAGCTCAGACAGCAGCAGCAATTCACTGCTGTAGCCAGCTGGCTTTTTGCCCTAACCACTGATGGGCACTGAACATCATGCAAAGCTTCCACTTACTGGATTCCCATGAAATCTCTCCAATCTTCACTGGTGAAGAAGCCATGTTCACACATCTGTCATATGTCCTTTCAAACACCATGAGGGGAACACCACACAGGTTGATATTGCTTAGTTTGTGTTCTTCAGGAAGATCAAAACTCTCGAAGTCTGTTTGAGAAAGACTGTTAAGTGTGCAGTAGCCTGGAAAGCTGCAAACGTCTAGACTAAATTAAACAGGAGCCAACCTAAAACAACACAACAGTTTCCTCTTATGGGGTATTTACCTGCAGTTACACCTTTCAGTTGTCCATGAAATCCTACACACTAACCCTGATGAAAACACTAGACTCCCTAATAGAACTGCTAATGTAAAGCAGTTAGTAACTTCAGCAAGCAAAGCTTGTATGTTTCATCAACACAGCAGCCTTTGGCACAGTAGTTTTCACACACATCCACATGAAGAGGAAAGTTTTAGGACACACTTTGAAGGACTGAGAATATCTGAAATGGGCTGGCCTAAGAACAGATTTAGAAGTTCCATCTTCAACTATGATATCCTAGAGCAGTAGGAATCTCTTCAGTTACAAATCTTGGCACACTCTTCTGTATTCCTTTGAATAGTCTATCTACTAGTCACTATTTAATTAACTAAGAAGGTAATACCTGGTTATTTGGAATGTGTTTCCTGGCACCACAATAAGAGACTCAGAATAACACATCTGAGGCACAGCCATTACTGTTAGAAATATCACCTCATTCCTGTTCAAGTGTTTCAGAAGCAGCAAGCACCCTTGTGTTTCAGAAAGGATTCAGGAGAAATGCAATGCTGACTTGTGTGCCACAGTAGCTTGGACAAGTTCTTGGAACAATGTCACCACTCATTAAAAGTTTTATTGTTAATTTTAATAATTACATCAACAAGTCTTACCTTGAGGATCCAAAGGAAACATATTTTCTATTTCTGGCCATTCTTCTTCAGCCACTGTATGACAGCTTTCTAATCCAGTCTTCTTGTTAGTCATAAAAAGAGGAAGTAACATAATTTGAGCTGCTGTAGAATATTTGTAGTGGCTTTCTTGTGCTGTTCAGGTCTACAGACGAGCATACCTGTCAGGCCTAAATTCTAATGCCTTCCAACACAAATAAGAGGAAGATGGGCAAATGTTTCAGCTGAGTTTGTGTAGTGCAGTACTATGTGTGGTGGTAAGAGATGACTGCACTAGAAGAGGTAACTCTTGAGGTGTGGATAAGACAAACTCAGACTATTTTCTCTAGTGCCCTGCTTTTAAGCTGGATAGAGTTATTTTTCTTCCTATCAATTCTTATAAACCCATGTTTGGATTCATGATGAAAGCAGCTCTTTCAGCTATTGCCAAGCAGTGTTTGCAGTCCAGGCCTTCTCTGCTTCTCACAAGCCCACCCCGCAGGGAGGAGGCTGGGGGTGCACAGCCAGGACAGGTGGTCCCAGCTGCCCAGAGGGATATCCCATACTGAGCATCCATGGCATCTCAGCAAGGAAAACTGGTGGGAGGCAGGGCTACCACTGCTCTGGGACTGGCAAGGCATTAGTCAACAGCTGGAAAGGAATTGGTTTTGTTTTTCTTTGAGGTTCTTAATTATTAAGTTGCCTTAATCTCAGCCTATTATTTTTCTCACATTCACACTTCCAATTCTCACCCCCTATCTCATCAAAGAGGGGGTGAGGGAGCACCTGTGTGGTGCTTAATTATATCACAATTAAGCCTCAAAGGCAGGTCAGTTATGGATTTCCCCTCCTTCCCAGCATAAGTGTGTTGTACTCACTTTGTTCACCGTGCAAGGCTGATTTTTCTGTTTTAGCTTATCCATCTTGCTTGTGACTCCTTCAGTTTTATTCACATTTCCAAGTGCCTTTCTGACAGAGCGAGATGTGACTGGAGAAGTACTGATTGCTTTTTTAGGAAGTGGAGTGTTAACTTGTGTTCTTTCAGCTAAGACTTTTGCTGGAATGGGGGGGAAGAAAAAACCAAACTTCAGCAACCCTAAAGCTTGCCTAAGTAAGTGCACATTCTGGAAAACTAGCTGACATGGAAATCACTGTTCACCATCTATAACTCATAAGCCATACTTATGACAAAAGCACAGAGTTATCTTCTATTTTATACCACCTGATGAGCTCAGAAGAATTAGTTGGGCAAGTGGATTTATGAATAGAAAACTGTTACCATTAAAAGCAGTGACTAACAAAATGTGATTTATGCCCTTCACTTGATCCCTTACTGGCTCAGGGCAGCAAATACGCACAAGATCCTGAAGGGAGCTTCAGCTGACTCTTGGGAGCACGAAGTTCACTATTCTCCTGATCAACAAAGATCAGAGTTGCCATCTTCAGATTGATGAGGCTACCCTGTAGAGTCCATAGAGAAAAAAGGGAAAACACTTTTTATCACTTGTCTCATCACAACACATCACACTTTTTAAGCAAGCCCCATTAAAAACAACAGAGCTCTCACATACTGGTCTCTAGACAAGGAAACAATCCCCTACTTCCCGCAGTTAAACAGCAGTTCAGCTAAAGACCTTCAGGTCTGAAGGTCCTATTGGTGCTCATTACTGCCATTTCACAGGTGAACAAGCAATTCCTCATTAAAGAGGTCTGCAGGAAAACTCAGAACCACACTTAGGCTGGAAAAGATCTCTAAATAATCGAGTCCAACCTAAACACCACCATGGCACCGCGTGCCACATCCAGCCTTCCCTTAAACACCTCCAGGGACAGCGACTCCACCGCCTCCCGGCACAGCCCGTTCTAACGTCTAACCACCCTTTCTGCCAGGAATTCTTCCCAATGGCCAGCTTAAATCCCCCCAGCACAGCTTATGCGATTTCTTTTTGTCCTGCTGGTTGCCTGCAAGTAAACATCAGTCTCCACCTGGCTGAACCTGCTTTCAGGTGACGGTAGTAAGCAATAAAGCCCCTCCTAAGCCTGCTCTTCTCCAGGCTGAGCTCGCTCCCCGCCCCTCCTCATCACAGCTGCGCTCCAAACCTTTCCCCAGCTTTACCGCCTTTCTCTGGCAGAAACTTCTTTTCTTTGTACAGCCTGAAGCACAAAGCAAGATTCGCAGTCCCAGACCAGCCCTACCCCCGAACCCTCAGCTCACCCCAGAAAGCGACAGCACAGCAACAGCCGGAGCCACACAGCTCAAACCACTGCAACAGGGCAGAGCGCCCTCAGCTCCAACGGCGCCGTCCTTTAAACCGGCCGCGAGCCGCTCATTGGCCGCTTCGACCCACGCGCGGCAGCCGATTGGCTGAGCGCGCCGCTCGCGCACGGCCGCACGCGAGCTCTGGGGCGGGGCGGGGAGGACACGGGGAGGTGGCTCCGCCCCGGAAGTGAGCGCGGCCGCGGGGCATTGTGGGGCGGCGCTGCGGCCTGGCGGGTAAACAGGGCTGGGGGAGCGGACCGGGACTCGGGATCCGGGACTCGGGACAGGGATTCGAGATTCGAGATTCGGCAGGGTGGTTTCTGTAGGCTCCGAGCAAGTGCTGGTGTCCCCCGCCCGGCCCTGCGCCCGGGCCTGGCGCTGCTTCCCCGCGGTGGTTCTCTCGCGTCTCTTCCGGGGTGGGCGCAGGCCCGGGTCCTCGGTTAACAGTGAGGCAGTTCGGTGGGGCTTGTTTGTCAGGACAGAGGGATGTCAGGAATGCGTAATACGGAGTTAGCTCATTTCACTGGGTGACACAAAATCACGTTGAAGAGCTGTGATGTCAGAGGGCATTGATCTGTAAGGTTTTTGTTTTGTTTTCTAATTATTTTTTTTTTTCTGCTAAGGAAAAAAGCCAAAATGGCCTCAGGTGCGGTAGCAAACGCCCCTCCTGCAGGAGGGGCAACTGATGTGAGCCTGGAGGAACCAAAGAAGATGACGAGGGAAGATTGGAGGAAAAAGAAAGAATTAGAAGAGCAGAGAAAACTGGGGAATGCACCTGCTGAAGTGGATGAAGAAGGAAAGTATGTTTTACTAAAGCTGTGGATATTCTAAAGCTGCTGAGGAAAAATATCTTTTTGTATTGTGGTTACAGGGCAATTGTGAGGGTAACACGTGATTTGAGTGTGACATACTGTAAAAGTAAATAATTTAACTTTGTATTTTAATATTTCAGTATCTCAGTATTGAGATACTTTCTAGAAAAACGTAGGATCAATGTTTATTTTCCGTCAGCTACTGACAGTTCTGCTAAAAAGTCCCATCCATGAAGCTAATAACACATGGTATTTTAAAAGTGAGCAAAACATAGCACAGGGGTCTTTCACAGTGTACCTCATCTGCTGCCTCTCCCGTGCTTTCTTACTTACAGGGCTTCTTGCTTCTGAGAAATGTTGCTATTTTTTTTTTGCTCAGTAACGTTACACAGAATAAGCCATTTGATTTGGAGATAGGAGTTTAGGTGAATTAGGTGGCAGCAAAGTCACAAAGTCTGTTTGTCAAGCTGAGTATTTATTTTGTAGTGCTTTGTACCAACTTCATTATTTATTGTCTCCTCAACTTTAACGTGAGGGTTGGTTGTTAGACTGAGTTGTTTTGGGTTTTTTCCCTGCCACGTGTTCATTGCACAACATCTTTTACAGAGATATCAACCCTCATATTCCTCAGTACATCTCCTCAGTGCCGTGGTACATAGATCCTTCTAAGAGACCCACACTGAAGCATCAGAGACCTCAGCCAGAGAAGCAGAAGCAGTACAACTCCTCTGGAGATTGGTACAAACGAGGCGTTCAGGAGGTACGCAGAGCGCCTTTCTCAGGACAGAGATGTGGGCTGGTGACGCGAGGAGGAGATTTCTGGCTGTGTGCTTTTGAGGGGGGCAGCAGTGTTCATTGAGCAGGCAGAGCAGCTGTGTGGCTTTGGGGAGGGCACACCCTGAGCGTGTTGCAGCCACGGCGCTCTCTGGGAGGCGTGTGAGCTGACGCTGTGTTTGCCCGCAGCACGCCGTGGCCACGCGGTACCGCAAAGGAGCCTGCGAGAACTGCGGCGCGCTCACCCACAAGAAGAAGGACTGCATGGAGGTAACCCGCCGCTGGCCCTGTCTCAATGGCTTGGGCTGCCACGGGAGCTTCATCTCTGAAAAACAGCTGGCTGTAGATGAAATACTGGGCTTGGAAAAGCTGTTCTGGAAGATGTTACAAGTAGTGAGAGACGGCCTAGAAATTTCTGAAGAAATTATTAATGAAGGGGGAAAGTGATGGAATTCAGTGTGTCATCCATCCATTCTGCTTGTAACAAGATCTGAAATAATAGCTGAAAATGTTATTGTTAAATAATTTCATTAACTCAGGTGCTGTTGTGTCTGTCTTCCTGCTTCATCTCAGGTAGAAGCCACCCCCAGAAGCTGTTTTAATTGCTTCCTTAATTGTAGAAAATACAAACAGCAATTTATTGAGTTTGAAGTCAGTTGTGTTACATAAAAGTGCAGAACTACTTGCATTTATTTACAATCCACAGCCTTACAGTGCTGAATTTAACTTCCTTTAGAGGAAGTGCTTGATTAATAGTATTTTAAAAGGATACATGAGTGAGTAACCTAATGGACTGATCTTTTTTTTTTCTTTCAGAGACCCAGGAAAGTTGGAGCAAAATACACAGGCATGAATATTGCCCCAGATGAGCACGTGCAGCCTCAGCTGATGTTTGATTACGACGGGAAGCGAGACCGGTGGAATGGCTACAACCCAGAGGAGCACATGAAAATTGTGGAGGAGTACTCCAAGGTTGATTTGGTACGTAGGGGCTGTCATTTATTGGGGAGAGAGTTAGTGTTTGGTGTGGCTGGGCTGGGAGGAGGGACACTTGCAGTGTGCTCTCTTGATATTAGATCTGGTGCTAAGGAGAAATATTTAAATAAATGCATTTTTGTGCTGCACAGGCCAAACGGACACTGAAAGCCCAAAAGCTTCAGGAGGAGTTGGCATCAGGGAAGCTGGAGCAAGTGGTAAGTGGTTAGCTAATCTGTTTTTGGTTAGGCTGAATGAATACAAAACAGATTATTTCTGCTTTTTGACTCTTTTACTCTCTATACAGGGTCTGCTATTGGGTTTTATGCCCTTCAGTAATTTAAAGATTTTCCTACCACCAGCATGTTCTGTGTCACACTCAAGAACTTGAAGCATATTCTTTCAAATGAGAATTTCCTTGTGTTCTCCTTACAGGCTGAAATTCTGTGTGATTGTTATTGTTGCTGGAATTATTGACATGGAATTTTGGGTCAGAAGAGCTTGTTTTCCATGTAGTAATTTTTTCTCATGTACTGAAATGCTTTTCACCTATTTAAAGATTGGGATGGTCTGCCTAGTGCTGAGGTGATGACTGTGCACTGATTTAGTAATGTTTAATATAAATTGGAATAGGAATGTGTTTCCTTAAGAAGAAGCAGATTGATTTAAGATAAAATCACTGTGCAATGACTTACAAAATGGGGGAAAAACCAGAGATTGCTACTGGTCAGAAGTAGGTTTTTGAAAGCCTCCTTGCAGAGGCTGTACTGTCCCCCCGTGGGTTGTCACTAGATGGCACAGTGAGCTCCATCTGCCACCCAGCCCAGACTACAGTGCTTTGACCTCCCCAACAGCAGAGATTCTTCCTCTTTTCATGGCCATTCTATGAAGCAAACACTGTTGGCTTCTGTATGCTTACTGCTTATCAGTGGAACTGTAGGAAGGAAAGTGTGCTTAAATTTAAGAACTGTCTCTGAGGGAGAGGACTGAGACTGATTTGCATAGTCAGTGCTGCTCTGTGTTCCAGGGCTCACAGCTGTTCCCATCTTCACTGCTGCAAGTATTTTTCAGTTAAAGACTAAGCAGGTTTAAAAAATTAGATCTGGCTGTGTTTGTCAAACTTTAATTCTGCCTTCAGTTTCATGCTTAGTATTCCTGTAAATCCTGATTAAATTCTTGAATACATATCTCCCTAATTAATTTTTAAGCTTTCAGAGTTGCAATTTGGTTATATTTACCAGATATGAAATGTTACAGTCTAAATCCTCAGTGTTCAAAGGTGTAACAAGCTCTAAATAACAGCAGCAGTTTTAGAATTTGCTGTTCTTGCAAAGAATTGGAAATTTTGTTGGGGATACTGCAAAAAGTTCTCCAAAGCTTGTGTGTCACAGAGACAGCTAAGAGCATTCTGCTAGAATGTTGTGTAGCAGTGTTTCTGCATTTGGGGCCAGTGGTAAATTGTATTTTGTATCCAGCATGAAGCTCTGCTTTGATTGCCCTTTGTATCCCTGCCATCTTGCCTTTTCCCACTGTCTTGTCTTCTCTGCTGATGTGCTCTTTGTTTGCTGCAGAACTCCCCAAGACACCAGTGGGGAGAAGAGGAATCAAATTCACAGACAGTAAGATGATTACCCACTGCATCACACCATGGGCAAAGAAGGAACCTGTAGTTAGTGGAGCAGTAAAACAGGGGTGGCACAAGGGTTTGAAGGTTGTGTCCATGCCACTGCCTACCTCTTTTTTTGGGCAGAGGTTGTAGGATTTCATAAAGAAGCTTTTTGTTTCAATTCCTATGTGTTGTCAAACCTTAGAGATGCAAGCACATAGCTAGATTGGTATGTTTTGACCAAAATAACTATTTTTTTAATACATCATAGTTAAGTTTGGGTAACTGTTTCCATAGAAGGAAGTGCAGATTCTTTAACAAGAGTGCTTCTGAAGTGTTGAATGCTAGATTAGCCTGAGAGCACACTTAAGCCCAGGTAAACCGTGCCACCTTGTAACTACAGGGATTGCAGAATTTTAAGGAAACCACTAAAATCAGATTCTTGTACATGTCTCCAGAGTGAAGGAACTATTTTAGTTAGAAATTTTCCATTTCTTCTCAGGAAAGAGATCATAACAGTGAAGATGAAGATGAAGACAAGTATGCAGATGACATCGATATGCCTGGGCAGAACTTTGACTCCAAAAGACGCATCACAGTCCGAAACCTACGTATTCGGGAAGACATTGCCAAAGTGAGTAAAGAGCTCTGTGCAGATCTTCCTCTGTATTCCTGAGAGTTAATTTCAACAAATTTACACATTCAGTTATTAATGACTTTGTTTATGGGTCTAGGGGTTTGAAAGTTAAGGTCTGTGCTCATTTCTGCTCCTGCCCTTGACTTCATCAAGGTCATCGTTTTGCACAGATAGAACTTAAAACATCCAAACTGCAGGATGCAAGAGTAACCTCAGTTCTTTCAAAATCATAATCATTAAGTGTTTTTTTATGTTGTTTTTTTTTTCCCTAGTACTTGAGGAACCTAGATCCAAACTCAGCTTATTATGATCCCAAAACAAGAGCAATGAGGGAGAACGCTTATGCCAACACAGGCAAGAATCCAGATGAGTAAGTTAAAATGAGGTCATGCTTGTATATCCAACAAAACTCTTAAAAATTATATTAATAATTTTATATTTTCTTTTACCTGTATGTCCTTTAGCTAATGAATCTCTAGTCAGTTACATGTACACATATTAGTAAACCTAGAAAAAAACTTTTATTTAGGAACACATTTTGGTTTAGTATATAAAAGTGGTATTTTTGTAATACTGACTGACCCTTAATCTTCAGGGACATGTGGACCATGGTTTAGTGTAATTATCTGTACAAGGGCTAAGACACTGCTGCATCTAGAGGTGATGCCTGTAAACAATAATTATATTTATGTAAAATATTTCAGTAACCAAATCTTAAACTTTATCCCTTGTTTCTTGGTTCTGGTGACTAGCGTGGTGAGTTTGTGGTACATAACAGAATATTTTAGTTAGGAATAAGATCTCCTCCTCTATTAATGGATTCTGCATAGAAAAGGTGTGAAAGTTTTGCATTGTCTGGATAGCTTAATGAAAGCTGCCATGGGCTGGCCTTTGGCTGCACGCTTGGCTGTCTCCCTTAAAGCCCAAGTCAGACAGTTGACCTGTGTTGTGCTGGGAACATACAGAGCAAACAGGCTGTGAGTAAAATGTGTTAAGAGAGCAGTAATTGGATTAGCTTGCTGCCTAAAATAGAATGGCAGTACCTAAATGATAGTAAATATTGCTCTTTCCACCTCTCCTTGCCCCCAGCTAGAGTAAGGCCAGTCAATTCTTTTTTTTAGATGCAGATGCTTTTGCTTCTCTATCAAGTCATAATTTAACCTTTGTTGAATCTAAATTTCTGGCACAACTTTGCAGATTGTAAATTTTTCACAGTGGTTTTGGGAAGATGAAAGAGTGGGGAATTGGATTGCTAGCATTTTTTGATCCTCAGTGTGTGTTTCATGTGCTGATTGTGCATCTCTTCAAGGGCTGTGCACAAATGTCTCACTTTACTGAGAGCAGTAAAGGTATCCCTAGCTTTCTTAAACTCAGCCTAGTTTACTAGCCATGTAAAAAAAAAATATATATATTAGAAAATATATATATAAAAATATGCTGGGTCTGGATTGAAGGGTCAGAAATCCAGAAGTGAGAATCACTGTGCTGGAATATCACAGACAGTTTATGCATATTTATTGTGTAACTAGGTCCAAGTTTAACTTCTAGTGCTTGGCATCTGAGACAGAACTCCAGGGCTGTGCCATGTGTCCCTTGAGCACAGACATCACAGTTTTTGAGTGGCTGCCTAATGCTTTCATAGCTTTACAGGGAGCGTAGGTTTTTGTTCCATGTATCAAGTTGAATGCAACTTCTTCTCCTTCTGTAAATTCCTAGTGCACAAGAGAATTTTTACTTGCCTTTCTGTGTTTGTATTTGAGAGGAAGTCACGTTACAAATGCTAAGCATTGTGTTCTTTTCTGCAGAGTTGGTTATGCAGGTGACAACTTCGTTCGCTACACAGGCGATACCATTTCAATGGCACAGACCCAGCGTAAGTGGGCTTTGGGGTTGGGGTTTTTGAAGGAAATTGACTTAAAATACTTAACAATGCTGCTTTCTTGCGAAAGAGAAATAAATAAATCTTTACAGATCAAGACCTTCTTTCAAATTGCTTTAGAATTAAAGGATGTAATTTGAATGTGTGTCAGTTTTAAAGTATTGAGTGGAACCTCTTGTGTACACAGTGTTTGCCTGGGAGGCTTACGACAAAGGCTCTGAAGTTCATCTTCAAGCAGACCCTACAAAATTAGAACTCCTCTATAAATCTTTCAAAGTGAAAAAAGAAGATTTCAAGGCACAGCAGAAAGAAAGCATCCTAGAGAAGGTAATATGTGTTTGGGTTTATTTAATAGGAATTCTGTTTGAAGTCTGGGTCTTGGGGAGCAAGTAAGATTACTAATCCTATGTGAGAGGGCATCAGCTGTTCTCAGCAGCTTAGACTTAAAATATTTTTGTATTTATACACACTATCTCATCAATTGATGAATTTTATTTAGTATAGGAACCTTTGAAAGTCTGCTGGTATTGATATTATTGGGAACTCTTCCCTAAACTGTCAGAATTTCTCCACTGAAGAAATCTGAATTTCTTTTCGACACAAATTTTTGGTACAGTCTTTTAGATAAATACTTATTTTATATTTTGCAACTTGATTCTTGGACAACTGAAAAAGAACTAAATAATCCATTTGGATTCTAACCATGTCCACATTCAAGTTTGGAGGGGTACAGGAAGTATTGTTCTGGTTCTACCCAAGCTGGTCTTTGGCTTGGTCTCTAAAGATTTTCTGCTTTGAGTGAGGAGTATTACTGTTGTCATTCTCCAAGCATAAAACAAAACAAAAACAAGCAAACAAAAAACCACACACGCCCCAAAACCCCGCAAAACTAAACACCAGAAGACACCACAGTGGCCATGGGAGATGATGTATTTCTGTCTTAACTCTTCACTAAAGATTAAACTGTCCACTTTTGTGCCTTCTTGACAAGTCCGCAAAACTAAACACCAAAAGACACCAGTGGCCGTAGGGGATAATGTATTTCTGTCTTAGCTCTTCACTAAAGATTAAACTGTCCACTTTTGTACCTTCTTGACAAGGTACCAAAGGTGCTGTTTTTGAAATGTTTGCTTAACTTATAAAAGTTATATATAAAAGGTGTGTTTTTTCCAAAACTATTATGTGTCGTTTCTATTTGCATTTTAGTATGGCGGACAAGAACATTTAGATGCCCCCCCAGCTGAACTGCTGTTAGCTCAAACAGAAGATTATGTGGAGTATTCTAGGTGTGGAACAGTCATCAAAGGACAGGAGAAAGCTATTGCTTGTTCCAAGTATGAAGAGGATGTGAAGATCAACAACCATACAGTAAGTCCTAGGTTGTGTTAAAATTTTTTACAATTAAATACCATCCCATTGGAGGTATATGAGGATTCAATACAATTTAATACACCAAATACATTTCTCCTGTGTCAATGTGACACTTTCTCTTAAGAAGAAACTTCAAATTATCATAGTTGTGATTTAAATTTGAGGAATTGCCATGGCAATCTTAAACTAAAGGGGAAGTTACTCTATTCACCTTCCACTTTGAATATAAGTTGACCACATCCTGTTGTGATTCTTTTTTGACAGTGTACCTGTAAGGTTCATGTAAAATAGCAAAAGTATTTCTCTTAGCTTCCTTTTGGACTGTTTGAGTAATTAATTTACTTACCAGAACATCAGCTTAGGAGTAAATTTTGGCCTGCCTCTTACAGGAGTAACTGTGTGGTGTGCTCTCTTGCAGTGCATTTGGGGTTCATACTGGAAAGAAGGAAAGTGGGGTTACAAGTGCTGTCACTCCTTTGTCAAGTACTCCTACTGTACAGGAGAAGCTGGGAAGGAAATTGCTGTAAGTATTCTCTTGTTTATGCATGTGGAAAGAGCTAAAAAGCATTAATATTCTTACTTAAGGTTTAGACTGTTTTGCTTTTTGAGGGAGGCTGTTTTTTTCAGTGATTTGTGGGACTTTTTTTTTGTCCTGCCCCTTTCAGATATTGTCAGTAACAAGGTATCCTTGTTCTTGTCTGTTGTATAGAATACAGAGGCAAGTTTAATGGAGGAGCAGCCTGAGGAGGAAGAGCACATGACAAAACCCAAAACACTGATGGAGGTAGGATGTTTACCTTTCTCAGGAAGACAGATATTTCTTCTCAACATTTCATCTACAAAATTCTGTAGAGCCCTAATCAGCCTGAAAATTACTAGACTGCATTATTAGAGCATTAACATCTCCATTGAAAACCAGGCTCTCAAATAGCATTAATGGAAATTTGGATTTAGTGGTTTGGGCGTTATGAATGTTGGCAAGTTGAATCTTAACAGTAACTTGTTTCCCACCCTACAGATCCACCAAGAGAAACAGAAAGAGAAGAAAAAGAAGAAGCACAAGAAGAGCTCAAATTCTGACAGTGAGGGTGAAGAGAAAAAGAAGCAAGAAAAACTGAAAAAGGTGCACTATAATCTTCAGTGGCTTTGTGGCAAAAGGAACATGACATATTTTACAACATCACTTTTATGAAGCCTATCATGTAGTTCTTGGTGATATACCATGGAGTAGTTTGATGCTAATTTTGAGCTAAATTAAATTTTAAATGCTATTAGGTGTTCATCCCCTATTCCTCAGGCAAAGCTTCAATAAGTATTTAGTTTCGAAGACTTAATTCAGATGACTTAGAACATTTCATGTCTAGGCACCTATTACACCTGTAGGTCTATAAAAAACATGGAAGAATACAATGATTTGTGTATTGAAGAAAGATGGAGAGTTCAAGGCAGTGTTAAATCTTAACATAGCACTTTGTATCCCAGGCTTGGCCCAGTCTCACAGCTGATGTAATCAATCCATGCCCCAAGCCATGCACTGCTGAGCAGCAGTGTGCTCCCCTGGCCACAGCAGCCTGCCTCAGGCTACTCTGAGAGGAAACGAAACCTGTTAAAACTGTGCTTAATTAAAGCAGGGTACAATGCAACTTCTTTTCCAGCAGCAACAGTAATAGTTTGAGGAATGAGATAGCGCATGACATTTAAAAGTTGAAACCCCAAACATACAACAAAAAGTAAGGAACAATTCATTTGCACTTGCTAGATCACAGTTATATTTTAGGTTAAGTCCTGTGAGTTTCTTACTTGATTTTGACATTTGGAAAGAGATTGTAGTGTCTTGTTTACTAAATAGCATTTTACCATCATTTTGTGTTAAATACTAAAAAATGTGCATTAAGTGAAATGTGCTGTGCGTGAGCCAGACAGATGTGCATTGCTTATCCCACCCTTGTGCTTGCTCCTTGTCCATCATACAAGAATCTAAGACAAACCTTCATTGTTGGGTTTGTGTGGTTTAACTTTCACTGCAGATTTTTTTATTCCTTTTGCTCTCATTTCAGGCTCTCAATGCTGAAGAAGCTCGACTTCTCCACATCAAAGAAATCATGCAGTTAGATGAGAGGAAGAGACCATACAACAGCCAGTATGAAACCAGGGAGCCAACAGAAGAGGAGATGGAGGCCTACAGAATGAAGAGACAGAGACCTGATGACCCCATGGCCTCTTTCCTTGGGCAGTAGTCACAGGAGGCACCATTCCAGTACACAAGGCTTTTTCCAGTTGTTTACAACTCTCTATAGACACTTTATTCCCTTGCACACGCCTAAAATGGCAGAAACCTTTCTGTGCTCTGAAGAAATTTGTGAAAGCTTCTTTCAGCAGACATGAGCAGTCTAGAACTTACTGGAGTTTTGTAAATGTGTGTGTATGTATACAAATGCAGGCACATATATACACACACATATATGTAATATATGTATAGATAAAATATACAAACCTGCTCTGTAAGTCCTTGAAGGAGATCTGACTGAAATCCTAGGTTTATTTGGCCAACTAGCATGTGTGTGTGTGTATATATATATACATATATATATATGGCCAACTAATGCCTAAAGTTGTGATACAGTAAAACTGACTAGTCAGAAGAAATGGTCAGCAGGTGTGAATATAGAACAAAAATTATTGACCAAAAATTGACACAACTACTACTAGAGTTTCTTGTTTGTAAAGCCTGTATCATGACTGTAAAAGTCATTGTTTCTTGATCACTTTGCAGTAAGTACTTTGGAAATGTAAAAGTTAATTGCTTTGTTCTGGTTAAATCAATATGAAAATCTTAATTGCTGTCTAACCTTTTAAATGAAAGGGTTAGGAGAAGCTGACTGTAGAGTTTTTAAATTCCAATTGTTTCTTCAGATGTTTTTCCACAGAAATTTCAGTTGCAAAGATCTGTGTTCTTGAGTTTCCTTTTGATAACAGTGTTGTTTTACATGGTGTGACACCAAATGTCAGGCTCTAATCCCCTGGGAGAGTATGAAGCAGCATCTGCTTTGATTTGGCAATGTTAGTCCTTACACTGGGAGTTTCCCCTTTTAACTAATTAAAAGTTGAAGAACTGGATGAAAAACTGCACAGCATGACTTTAGAGTTGGAAGGCTTGGGAATTACTTCTGTTGAGGCTTAAACTCTTTCCAAGGAAAAACTGTTCTTTTCCACAAATAATTACACACAGAAGACATACCTGTGAGTGTCCTGTGTGTGATTTCACAGACACTGAGGACTGAATGTTTTCATTTGGCACATGTAGCTAATGATGGCAATTCTGCACTGGTCTGCAATTGGTTCTGTATTAATACAATATATGATATTCTCATTGGTGATCAAAATTTTGAGTATTTACTGTGTGTCTGATCCTCTGCCACACAGTAAAAGCAAACTGTCTGAATTGGCTGGTTTGAGCTGAAGTGTTCTTCTCGGGGCTGTAGCACCTGGGCTTGTGCCAGCATGCCCTGCAACTGCTGTTGGCTTGGTCAGTGCCACGTTCAGTTTGAGGGAAGAGGAGCTGTCAGAAGGGTTCCTTGAGTTATTTACATACCTTTCTCAGAGCTGCAGTTTAGTCTAAAAAAAGTTAAATCTGAAAGAATTAATTGTTTATAAAGGAGGTAATTCAGAAATAACACAAAGGAAATTTCAAGACTAACTTTGTAAGCTGTGGATTGACTTCATGGAAACTTTAATACATCGAGTCTCTACTGAATTTATGTGAAGTGATTGTTCAGGAATTAAAATTCAGTCCTAAATTTAGGATTAGATTTCACCAATGAGTCAGTCCCAAGCACTTGGGGCAGTAGTTGCGCCATGCCATATCTTTAGTTTGTAAAGGAAGGGCGCTCCTTTAAAGGGTTGTCAGGTTATTTATTTCGACCTTGAGAGGACAGTGTGTTATCCTGAGACTTGTTCTTAAACAGCTGCAACACTTATCTGATGATTTAAAAAAAACTCATGCATACATTTCCAGCTGGAATACTCCAGTCAGATGGATAAACATTTGTCAGAATAAATGGCAGGAAATGTGAAGCAATGCTGATACATTCAGAACCTTCCAGGAATAAACAGACCTGTCTGATTTTCATCATGAATATGAAATGGCATTTCTCCACTTTGGGAGTTTATTCTGGGTGCAGCATTTCATGCATAAAACTATGTAAGATTATTTCTTGGATCATGAGCTTTTTTGCACTTGCCCCAGTTACTATACAGGCTTCTCCAAGAACAGGAAAGGAGTAAGTCAGAATTTAAAAACACCATTTTGTTCTTCACCTGCCCAGATGTAATTACGCATTGGGCTGTCCACTGAACCTAAGAAAATACCAGTCCTGCCTCAAAGCAAGTATTTCATGCTAATAATTTTTATGATAATCAATATAAATCAGCAAGGAGTTTTTATATGGAAAAAAGTTACTAATACAAAATGATAAATACATACTTTTAGATCGTCAACAACCTTTACATGGGTTGAGAAATGGTTTAGATAGTAAAATACTTTTTTGAGGTGAGCTTTGTGACAATCTGAGCCTGTAAAATGTAAAGGTTTGACCCAAGCGTTTGTCAGACTTTTGTGACTAATTCCCATGAAGTTAATTGTTGAGGTCTGCTCTTCTGCCTTTGTAATGGTCACACCAGGCTGTATATTTTATTGCTACAGTTGAATTTTCTGGTATCTAAAAATACCACAAGCCATTTTTACAGGCCCATTTGTAGAAGACTCAAGAATTACTTAATTTTCACCATACATTGCAGAAACCCAAGCATTTGCAATTTTAAGTTACTGACACTGTCAGAACTGTCCTGAGGAATGCCCAGTGTCTGTTCTCCAAGCTGCCCTGTTGAGCTCTCCAGCCCAGAACAGCCCAGAATCATTTCTGATAGGATTCCTTGGTTTGTGCCAGGAATGCTTCTTCACCCATGCTGGGCTTACTCCCCACGATGGCACATGGCCCCCATTGCTGAGGGATTTGTGCATTCTGGTCCCTCCAGCTGAAGATCAGACACACATTTCATATTTCTGTCTAGTCCAGGCCTAGTGTGGTTGTTGTGGCAGGTGTGCAGTTTGCTCCTCTCTCTGCCTCCCTCTTCCTCTTCCTTCACCTCTCCCTGAGTAGGGAGACCATTTGTAGGTGCTCCAAGACAATTTAATTCTAAGATCAGAGGGGTAAGAGTTCTTACTCGTGGTGTTTGTGTGCTCGTGGTGTTTGCTGCTTTAGCTGCCTGCAGTGCTGCTGGGAATCCTCAGCAGGAATTAACCACCTAAAAAAAGTGTCCCTCTTTCAGGAGTGTGGGCAGCCCTTGCCAAGTCACTGGCTGTTGGTTACCCTGCCTCCCACATACACTTTGGTCATTCTTTGATGGTTGTGAATACCTTGGGGGGGAGAAAGGGATTAATTTGGGGGGAAATTGGCACAAAAACAAAATCCTGTACTTTCAAGGTTTTTTTGTAGATAAGCTGAAAAAGTGATTTCTGATATGATTTAAAGCAATTCTTGCTTAACTGATTCATTTGTCAAACTGAAGATGTGTGTGATGGGACAATGCCAAAAAGCAGTTCCAGGCAGATCTTGGCTGACAAGGTTCTCTCATGCTTCTACTTGTGCAAAATTTTGAGTTTCCAGTTCCAATCTTATGAGACTTCCCTACAAACCCTTGAGTGCAATAAGCTGATTTACTGGAGGCCCTGACTTTCTCTGTAAGCAGCATCTGTTCTTTGGGAAGCTCAGTTAATATTTCTGCCACGTGGCATTTCCCAGCAAGGGCTGAACAGCCCCACAGATCCAACAGAGGCAGAAACAGAGTGAAACTCAGAAGTGCCTGGATGTGAGTGACTCTGGGACGTCCCAGTCCCTCCCTGCCCTTCCTTTGGCACCAGCTGCTCTCCTTTCCCCCAGGCAGATGCGCAGCACAGAGGAGACACCTCCATCCCTGCATGTCCCTGGTAAGCAGCATGGGCTGTGGAATTGCTTTGGTGTATTTCAGAGGTGCCTCGGGGGGGGCTGGGGCGGCTCAGTAGGATCTCTTCTACCACACCAAGGGAATTTGAGCTTTTTCCTGCTCTGCTCAGGTCTCGGGCTTTAGAATCTGTGACCATAACCCAGCATGATCCTGGCAGTGCCCACAAAGCTGGCCTGGGGCACAGTTATCTAACACGGGAGATCTGCTCTGGTCGATAGGGCAGGGAACTGGAAATAAACAACTTGCTCCCTTTTGCACTGGACTCACTGCATGAAAGTGGGTAAACAGCAGTGTAGCCCCAAATATGTCCATTGAGGAGCTTTCCTCAGCTCTGTGTCTGAGAAGCGCTGAGCTCAAAGCACCTTTATCTCTCCCTGTCTCTCTGTCTCTCTCTCTTTTTGTATGTATATGTGTATATATATATAATATAAAATAGTGAGTAATTTTGCCTAAATTATATAAAACAGAATGGGAAAAGGAATTTGCACATACTAAATAAAAAGGAAACCTCTTCCAGGTTTGTAAGTTAATTGTCATCATTAGATGAAACTCCACATGGGTATGTAGGAAAATTGCTTCCTCTAATTTATGTAAAATCAAATTTGAAAAGCAGAGATCAAGTGTAGCACCTTGTATATCCCCTCATAGGACTTTCAGAACTGACACCCTGTGTGCTTCCTGTTTTCTGTTAATGACTTACTGCAACTTTACCACATGAAAAGCATCTTGAAATTTGTTCCTGAGCTTCTTCCTATAGTGCAAACTCTTGCAAAAGTTGTTTGGAAATTTCCATTGTGCATGGCTTGCAGGATAAGGTTCTTATCAGACGGAATGTTTCATAGAAAAGAAAATATGTGCTTCCTAAAATATTAAGTGTAAAATGTCTTTGATAACATTCTGTCATCCCAAAGCCTTCTGAAGTTCAGGGAAACCCCAGAATTTAAATGATTAACTGGCATTTCCAGACTCCTGGCCAAACTAACTCTTATCACATCTGAATGTTCTGTTATTAATGAGCCAGGTTTGCTTGGAGCCCTCCGAGGCCCTTTTTACTGTTTGATTACTAGAATAATATTGCTTTTACTTGTGAAAATATGTGCTCAAGTTGCACTGGGAGACAGCCCGATTTTTTTTTTTTTTTTTCCAAAAGCTACTTTGGTAGAATCACAGGATGGTTTGGGTTGGAATAAACCTTAAAGATCCCTAGCTTCAGCCAGCCTGCCCTGAGCAGGGACACCTCCACTAGACCAGGTTGCTCCAAGCTTCGTCCAGCCTTGTCCCTGAACACTTCCAGGAAGGAGGAGTCCATACCCAGAGCCCACATTGCAGAGACATAGATCAGATCCTGCTGGGTCTGCACATTTAAAAGCTTCACTGCAGAAAACAAAAGCACATGAGAAAGAAATACCTGTTGTCAGTCATTATTCTAAATTAGTCTGTCCTCAAAAGCCAGACCTTTATGTTCTGTATCTCTGTTGTCCCCCAATAATTTTTGCTCTAAGCCCTTCCCCACTGCTGGGTTGCAGCTTGGTTTATCTGGGACCATGGCAGAGCTGCCCTCCTCTGGATCTTGAACTTCATCGTGTAATGCTCCTTTTTCTTTGGCATCTAATGACCACAGGATTTATTTAGCCTCCTGTAACAAAGCCCCACTGTGCTGGAGTGTTGTGAGGGAAAGCAAAGAATCAGCTGCTGCCTTGCTCTGTAACTGCAGTGCAGCCTGCCAGGAGCCCCCTTGGGATTTATCTCTCCAAATGCAGAGGAGAGCAGCACATAGGTGATGACAAAAGCAGGCAGCAGCTGGCATTGCTGCTCTTCAGCTGGACCCTTGTCCCAGGGGAACCATCATGTCCCTCTCTTCTTACTTCTCTGGCATTTTACAGTGTTTAAAGAAACAAACAGATCACCCTTCCTATGGGAGCTGTTTATTTGCACCTTGTGCTATTCTTTTAATACCTGTCTGCAAGTGAAATTCCTGAACACATTTTTTCAGTGTAGTGACAAGTGGTGTTTAAATTCTGGGTTTATAAATACCTGGAAAAATGAGAGCATCCAACTTCTGATGAATGACACATTCTCTGAGCAAAATGCCCTGATTCTTTTTTGAAGGCTCTCTCTTTTAAAGAGAAGAGTTTTGGCCATTAATCTGTGTGGAATCATTATCAGACTGAGTGCAGATTTCTGGTAAATCTCTGATGGTAGCTCTGGATACACATCTGTGTTCCAGGTACACACCTCTGCAATGAGCTCAGGGACCCCAGGCTGGAGGGACAGGCCCTGATGGTTTTTATGTTTCATGCCCACACTCCTTTTCATACTGAAGGAAGCTCAGCAGCATTCTCCTCTCTCTTCTCTCTCCTTTCTCCTGACATTGACTGAGAATTCACCCAATTCCTCTGATAACACCTTCAGCTCAATAAACCACCAGGAAACTAAATAAAAGCCCTGATCAGCTTCTGCCAGATCAGCAAACTGAACCAGCTCAGCAGGGTTCAAGTTCTAGAGCTGCAGCAGGGCTGGTGTGGAGGAGGGGGAGAGAAGGGGTGAAGGCAATCTCTCTCCTTCCAGCAGCAGTTTGGACACATTTCCATTTAAATGGCTTGAGCAGATTCTGCTCTGAGGCCCAGGGATCACTGGTGGTCTGTGAGCCATATGAAATGAACTTCAGCTGCTTTGAGAAAAAAATATTAAACAGTGAAATTAATTAAATTAATTAAAAATTAATCCAGGCTGGTACAGCCCCTTGAATCAGAAAGGGAAATGTCCCAGTGCTGTGTGATATCCTCTGAAGGTTTTCCTATGGGTTCAAAGAGCCCAGACACTGCTGGTGTAGTACTTAATGTGCTTACAACATGGTTTCACATGGAAAAACAAAATTTGGTTGGCTAAATATTTCTTTTCTTTTCTAATGAGGCTTCCAGATTTGATTGTTCCCACTAAAAATCTACCTTTATATATTTCACCAGGGCCAAATCATGTAACCTTACTCAGTCAAAATTCCTAGTGAAAATTTACATGACTAAAAGAAGCCATATCAATTTAAGGTAGTTTTTTGCAAGTGTGCTTTCCCCAGCACACAGCTGCTTCCTCCTGCTCCATGCTGCAGCCAAAAACCCTGCTCCCTGCAACTGCTTATAGTGCTGAGAATTAGGAAACCAGCCTTGGAAGAAGCATGAGGAGAGAAAACTCCCCTAAGCTGCTTTGGCTGCAGAACATTTTGTATTAAACAGGGACTGAAGGAACACGGGGACCTGTCTTTGATCCATGGAACATCAGGATGACTTAGAACAATAGTCGTGACTTTGTCAACCTTTCTTCTATAAACTATTACAAATGAACCAGATAATAGGCAGTGTAGAAAAAAAAGGTGGTTATGTACTAAGGTGATGCAGAAGGATTAACTCCTGTAGGAATTATTGGATTCTAGTGAAAAAATAATGAATTTGTGTTGGTAATGACACTGCCTTAGTCCTCTGTCCTGGTGTGGTCCCTAGGTAGGGCAGCCCCATCTGTGAAGAGAGGGGCTGATGAGATCTCTCAGGGATATTATTTTGTCCATTAGGCTGCTGTTACTTGCATGGTTTTGGTGGCTAAACCCCAGGATTTTTATTTTTCCTTGATATCAGTGCTGACCCAGTTCTGCAGCGAGTAACTGCACAGCCATCTGTACCCCAGCTGATGCCAAGGAATGAAAATATCCCTGAAAGGTAACAGCCCTCTGGCTGAAGGGAGCTTTAGGGGCAGCATTTGCTATTTGTGTTACTTTGCACTTTCCAGCACCTGGGACAAAAGGCTGGGAAGGCAGAAGTGCTGGGAGCAGCCCCCAGGGCTCAGGGGTTTGGCCAGCCCACCCACAGCTCCTCACTGGGGTTCACTTTATCCTGCCTATGGGGATCAGCCAGCAATGGTTTGGTGTATTTGGGACTCTTTGAGAGAAGAGCCAGTCACAGCCATGAGACATTATTTTGATGTTGAGTTTCTCTGCAGTGGCAGAACGGGGGGTGCCAGCAAAGGGGAAGCAGACATCAGCCCTGCTTGTGTTGAGCATTGATGGCTGCAGGTTTTATCCAGAATTGTAAATTCCTGCTTTCAGGAGCTGCACATGAGTGCAGGACACATCCCAGCACAGTGCAGATTGGGCAGCAAACCTGTAAAGTAGCATTAAGATGCAAACTTTGGCCTATAATCCTAATTATTGCTTTTCTACTCTCAAGCAGTTTTGTGGCAGTGCTCAGAAATGAAAGCTGTGCCAATGGCAGCCCCTGACATGGTTATCAAGGGTGTAATGAGATTTTATGCCTCTCTGAAAGCATCAGCTGTAAAAATTCAAGGCTTTCCTGAAAGTCTTAGCTTTCAGCTAAGAAATCCACCATGTATATAAATAGTTTGGGGTGTGAAGAAAAGCTTGAAAACACATCAATGTACTCAAAAAGTTTAGGTACCAAAGGACAAGGAAAATGAACGTCAGCTCTGTTGCTGTTATAAAATCCCTTGTTTATTTTAACTCTTGGCCCTGTTTATTATGGTTACCATAAATTTGTCAATTGCAAACCTAAGCCAACTTTGTTATTTGTAAATATCCTGAGAATACTTTGGTTATTTCCTAGTAGTGATGAATGGATGGTGGAGCACTCGTGGCTGGTACAGGGGTGAGGTTTTTCTTGCTTCTGTCGTGTCCTCTGACACTAATGTGTTCCAGTGTTTTTAACTGCCAAGAGCAGCTGCGAATTCTCTCTCTGGGGATGTTCCCATCGCATCTCATTCAGTCATTATTAGTCATTAAACATCTTACCCTGTGACTGAATCCAAGGATAGAGCAAAGGGCAATTATTCAGCCCAAATATACAGTACTTCATGTGAAGGCAGTGGGAACGTTTAATTGCTAATACTTGTGACATGTGGATTTACTTGGGGCCCTAAAGGAGCTCCTACCTGCCCCCTATTAGCTCTGCTCAGTGTTCCAGGTGTGAGTGTGACTGCAGAGCCCTCCTGGAATCCAGCCTGGGAACAATTTGACTCTGTGAGATGCACACCACTAGGGCTGCAGACCAGATGAAGCACTTAATAACTTCTTTAAAAGGCAACTGGTTTGTAAGTGAGGAGGAGCATTTGGTGATTTATAGTTGGGAATATTTTATAATTGGTGAATGCTGTTATCACACACACAGTGCTGTGCATTAGTGAGAGTTACTGGTGAAATTTCCACTGGTTTAGAGCTCTGGCTGGGTGACACTGTGGTGACAGGGCTGTTTTCACAAGGCTTTGCAGTTCTGCAGAGTTTCAGGTGATCTGCTGACACTCTGCACCTTGCAGAGGCTTTCAGCCCCTGAGGTTATGCAGGGATTGTGTTTGTTTTCAAGACTCCCACAGTTTTTAATGGGTTTATCCTGACAAGAGTGTGGTAAGAAGAGTGTTGTTCATCCCCAATTAACATACAAGAGGCACTTCATTGAAGGACCCTTGAACTTGGATGTCTGCACAGCTGTCTCACAGACAGTCAGGCACTGTGCTGTGCCTGGAAAAGTCTGGACAGTTCTGATGTGTTG
Organism: Pyrgilauda ruficollis; assembly: GCF_017590135.1. Lineage (NCBI taxonomy): Eukaryota > Metazoa > Chordata > Aves > Passeriformes > Passeridae > Pyrgilauda > Pyrgilauda ruficollis. Next base: position 147,795 of record NW_024530599.1, read on the forward strand.
AAATGTCTTTAAAAATCTCCTTATACATATAAGGGCCAAACCTTACAAAGATGTGTGACGAATCCCAGAGCCAAACCAAACTCCCCAGGGTGAACAACTGCTGCAGGGTTCAGCTGTTGCAGTCCTGTGAGAGGCAGGAGCTGGTGAATTAACTCTCTGAGGTGCAGGGAGGAATGATGGCTTTGACTTCCTCTCTTTTCTCATGTGGTAGGCTGGAACCTGGATTATTCCTGTAGGACTGAGGCCAGGCTTGTCTGCAGCACTGTCCCAAAGTGGCGATTCTGTGAAAGACCTGCACCAATGTTTCACTGGCAAAAGGAATGTACAAAAGCTCCTGTGCAGAGGAGCTCTGCCAGCTCTGCCCCAGACCAGAGTTCCGCTCATCACTTGGCAGGAGAACTGCTCAGATTTGCCTTTTTCTCCTCAGTGCAGGATTTTTTTCCTTCTCATTTCTTGGGCTGCTGGAAATATCCCCTTTCCTCCCATTGCAGAACACTTGATCAGATACCAAGCCACTGCTGTGTGAAAATACCATTAAATGCAATGACTAAACACTGAGTTAGTTACTGAGTAACTTCTCAGGAGCCCTTCTCCATACTTGGGGACTTACTGAACACATGTGCTGGTGAAAAAAAACCGAGCTGTGGGATGGCCTATTTGTATACAGGACTTTGAAGGGAAGCCTGGGTGGTTGCTCACAGAAAAACCTCAAATATCAATTAAATGAATAATTAGTGAACAGTACCAGAGGCTCTTCATGCTCAGGAGAAGTGGATTGAGACTACCAGCAGAAGGATCGCTGTCCTGTGCAGCTGCTCTGCAGTAAAGGCAGTTCCAAGCTCTCTGCATGGTGTTGGCACAGCCCAAAGGCTCAGCCCATGGCCCACCGGAGACCACTTTTGTCCTTCCCAACGTGCAAAAACAACACAGCCACAGGTGAGCAGATTATTTTTGTGGGAAATGTGGAAGGAATGCCCAGTGTTCCCTGGAGAGACCGCACATAACAAATCATAGAGCTCTGGCCTGCATGGCATTATCCAGCTTAGTTTGAGGGGAATAAATAGTGCCACAAAATCAGCTTATTTTTTAAGCCCATCTGGAAACTAGTGGGAATTCATCTCACTGAATAAGGCCATTATAAATTATATTGGGCTTCATCACATATATTTGGAGGCAGGAAGAAAGCCTTATTGCAGAGGCTTGAGTTGATCCAGAGTCACACAACATAGATGAAAGCCTTCTGTGCACTTTCATGAACAAAATATTTAGAAATAATTTAAAAGCCCCACAAAACAAAAACTGTAGCATATAAAACACAGCTTTAGTAGCCTTGAGCTGCATTAACTTTTACTGTACAGCCCTTTTTCTCTCCCCCTAAGAAAACAGTACATAATCTTTTAAGAAAATCAGCTCTAAGTCCTTTGTTGGATTAAACCTAACTACTTTCAGTTGGATTTAATTAGATTTTTTCTAGCAGGGCTTCTCAACTGCCCCAGAGCAAGGGCCCTTGGTCCGTGTGCGTTGGCCTCAGGCCGGGGACGGAGGGGATGCTGCTGGGGTGGGGACAGCCCGGTGGGATGCACAGGAGTGCCGTGGGCGGAGAGGCTCCCCTGGTCTCTCCTCTGTGGCCTTGGCAGCATTTCCATGGAATTTTTCAGCGGTGCCCACGTGGGAGGGGTGGCGGCCAGCCAAGGCTCGGCAGGAGCAGCGCCGTGGTTAATGATTGACCGGGAGATAAAGCGAGAGCCCGGCCCGGGCCGCTGCCTCTGCTGCTGTGCCTGTCACCGCTGTGCCCCACAGAGCGGGCCGTGCCGCCGCTGTCACCCTGCGACGGCCCGGCAGCCTCCCCTGGGCCTGGGCCGGGCCGTGGGGACAGGTGAGAGATGGCAATGGCCTCTGGCACCGAGTGTGTGGAGAGCTCGGCAGGCTGTGCCCTGCAGGGGTGAGAGATGGGAATGGCCTCTGAAACCCGGAGTGCATTGGGAGCTCGGCAGGCTGTGCCCTGCACAGGTGAGAGATGGGAATGGCCTCTGGCACCCGGAGTGTGTGGAGAGCTCGGCAGGCTGTGCCCTGCACGGGTGAGAGATGGCAATGGCCTCTGGCACCGAGTGTGTGGAGAGCTCGGCAGGCTGTGCCCTGCACAGGTGAGAGATGGGAATGGCCTCTGGCACCGAGTGTGTGGAGAGCTCGGCAGGCTGTGCCCTGCAAGGGTGAGAGATGGGGATGGCCTCTGGCACCGAGTGTGTGGAGAGCTCGGCAGGCTGTGCCCTGCACAGGGGAGAGATGGGGATGGCCTCTGGCACCGCGTGGGTGGAGAGCTCGGCAGGCTGTGCCCTGCAGGGGTGAGAGATGGGAATGGCCTCTGACACCCGAGTGTGTGGAGAGCTCGGCAGGCTGTGCCCTGCAGGGGTGAGAGATGGGAATGGCCTCTGAAACCCGGAGTGCATTGGGAGCTCGGCAGGCTGTGCCCTGCACAGGCTCTGCTTCACTGGCTGTGAGATCTCTGCGGGCACAGCTGGGACTGGGACCAGAGCACTGCCTTCTGTTTTATAAAGAGAATACTGGAAGTAGAAAATGGGTGCTGTCTGTCCTCACTGGGAACGTTCAGATTGCTGGAGCTGACAGGTAACCTGGTGTGTGCAAGGTGGCATGCCATGGCAGCCAGGGGGGAGCTGGATGAGCTTTAAGAACTGAATGAGCTTTAAGATACCTTCTAACCCAAAGCATTTTGTAGTTCTGTGATTCTAACAAAACCAAACAACATCTCTGTATGTGCGTCTGTGTACGTCTGCCTGTGTGTGTGTGTGTGTGTGTTGTAGATGCCTGTACCTGGTACATATTGCCTTCAGCAGTTGCTGTGCTGTCTGTTTGAGTATTTGCTTTGTGCAAAAAAAGAATGACAAGAACATTCTGGTTACTCTGGTGTTTATATTGTGTTTGCTGTAAGTCTGGAGAACACAATTCTGCTGATCCATGGTCTGAGTAGCTGCTCCTTAGCCTGTGGATAAGTTCCTGTGTTTGGGGAGGGATTCAGTGAGATCCCAGCTGCAGACCTTTGCGGGCCACCGTGCGTGGTGTCACTTGTCTCTCCTGACAAGCAGATTTTCCTTTGCCTCGCAGGGTCCCTTGAGCAGCTGGGGAACACCACACGTGTCCTTGGCCCTCCCAGGGTTTGGTGCAGTTTGTGTGATCCGTGGGTTTGGGTGCCAGAGCCGCCCCCGGCCCTGCCAGGTGCTTGTGGCCTCGTGGCACAAGTGCTAGTCTGGGTGCTCATGGCACCGTGGCACTGCTCACAAGGGGTTTGGGGGTCTCAGCAAAAGAGGAGGTGCAGAGTGTGCCATCCCAGCTGGCAGCCTGGGGCAGGCAGAGCCCATGGTCCTGCTGGGGAGGGATGACCCAAACCTGGTGCATCAGCCCATCCAGGGCAGGCACGAGCTGGTGGGTGGTGGTGAGAGCAGAAATGCTGGCAAACAGGTGTGCAGGGGCTGTGTTCTGTCAGTCCTTTCTCCCCACCGAGGGCTGACTCGGCTCCCAGGGGCATCTGCTGCCAAAGTCCACGTGCTCCCACCTGAGGCACCCTCTGTATCAGCCAGCCTGGAAACAGAGAATGGGGCAGGATGTCTGTTGGAAAATATTAAAACCACATTTTGAAATGTTTAACTTGGGGCTGGAAGCTGTCTTAGGCACACATGGTTGCACCACGCCACCTGAACTTCAGGGCTTGTCCTCGGGATCTCTGACTGTGAAAGGTGGCACTTTCATAGGGAAATGTGTGAATGTAACCAAATAATGGATAACAGAATTGAATTTGTACCAGAAAAATTATCTTTAAAATGCTAAAATTATCAGTGTGTTGTGGTGTGTAAGGGACCAGTCACATCCCTGCACTGGACATGGACATTCTGGAGTGTCACCTGAGTCTAATACAGTCACAGGAGCTCTGCTCTAGCCTTGAGTGTGCAGATTATCTGGGGTTTTTAGAATAAATAAAATCTACGTCTGTGTTAAATGGGTCAGGTAAAGGCTCTGGCAGGTAGACATTTTAGCTAGGAAATAGCTGCTTTGATACAAAATGTACTTAATGATTCTCCAGCACAAGCAATGTTTGAGGCTAATAGTGAAATGCAGGTTACAGAGGACTGATTTGGGAACTCAGAGGGGAATTTCTGTAGAATGGGTTAAATTCAGAAAGGAGGATCTGCAAAAGCTCTCACCTTTCTGTGTGGATGGGCACTGAGTGGTATGAAGTGCTCCAGACAGGAAATCCCTTGGTGCCTTGCTTGTGTGTACCCAGCAGACTGTCTCACAGAAACTGCCCCTGCTCTCTGACTCACCTGTTACCAGAGGTGAGCACCTGGGCTGCACTCACCTGCTCAGGGAAAGTCTCTCACAACAGCTCTGAGTGCTGCCTTTTCCCAGAACTTAATTAATTTTTGCTTCCCCCAGCACTTTTCCTCTGCCATCTCCTGCCCGTCCTGCAGCCTGTCTGGAGGGAGGCTGGAGGAGGGTGGGTTTAGTTTGGATACTGAGAAGAAATTCTTCCTGTGAGGGTGGTGAGGCCCTGGCACAGGGAGCCCAGAGCAGCTGTGGCTGCCCCATCCCTGGAAGTGTCCAGGCCCAGGCTGGATGGGGCTTGGAGCAACCAGGGACAGGGGAAGGTGTCCCGGCCCAGGGCAGGGGGCAGAACAGGGCGGTCCTTAAGGACCCTTCCAACCCAAACCATTCTGTGATTCTGTGATGCTCTTTGCAGACCAAGGGTTTGATTTCTGCATTTTCTGATTTTCTAATTCTGAGCCACCCCCACCCCACCACTGAACCTGCTCTAATGTAACTATTGGATATTTCCAGATTATTTTTAACTACTAATCCATGTTTTCATTTTTCGTTGTGGAGACCAGAGATATGTTTAGTGAGATTAAGCGTGAACACTAATGAATTCTGCCCAAACAAAAGCTATGGGAAAATACTGGAATGCAGTATTTGCCAAAGGAAGAGAGCAGTCTAATGTATTATTTCTTGTGTATATTTGGTGGTTTCCTCTTGTTCCAGTGGAATGTTCTGTAGTAACTGGATACTGCATTACTGTCTGCCCCAGCCCAAAGGCAGGCATAATTATATTTAACATCTGGATGAATTAGACTGAAAACAGACATCTTCTGGAAAGAAATAGTTTCTGTCTGCTATGTCAAAATAAGAAAGAGCTAATGGCTTTTTAAAAATACCACATTAATTGATATGACTTCATAATCCTTATTAAATACAAGAAAATGGAAGTGCTAATATTGTTTGCCAGTTATACTTTAGACTGCTGCTATGAAAGACTGGAAAAGTTACATGATTTCCTGAGGGTAGTAAGGTATTAAAAAAATTAATTTGTAGTTAGGAGGAGTGCTGAGAAGGTGAGAGGCCTGGGTTCTGCTGCTGCTGAGGGACTCACATGATTTCATGGTAAGGCAGAGTCCTACTGGTGTGGCAGAATAGAACTGAAGTTTGTAAGATACACTCTGAGGTTCAGGGAGATTGTTTTGGTGGATGAAGCTGCACTTCCACCCTGTGCTCGCTTTCTCTCTGTTTCTCTCATGGCTCCAGTCTCCTCCTCACTTGTGTTCAGTGCTGGGAAGTTTTCCAGGTACCACAAATGGACTCCTGTGCTCTCCTGTTCTCAGGGATAATTTAGGTGAGCGAGCTTGACCACATCACCATCTGCTCTGGGAAGGTCTGGTGGGATTCTCTGTCCCATATTTTACCTGGTACTCCCTAGATGGAAATGACTTTGGGATGTAGTGAAGAGAGTGCATTTCTGTATCTTCATGAAGTTCATAGCACACAGTCTAAAGCTTGAAAAGTTCAGCAAAAAAGCTTATTTGTACATTAAGGGACCAGAGTATGAACTTATTGATCCATCTGAAGCCATAATTTAAATGATATAAACACATATATTTATATACATAGAATATATATATATATATATATATATATATATATCTACATATATAAATCCCGCTTCATTAAGGTGAACTGGACACTGCTCCTTCCCCAGTCAGTGCCTCTGGATCCATCCTTGCCTAAAACTGGAGCTGCAGCAGAAATGTTTGTTCTCATTGCAGGTTTGTCTGTGGAAAACATAACTACAGCATATAGAAATTGGAATCTGCAGTGTTGTTCTGGCAAGGACTCTTGGACTGCAATTACAGAGCCATCCATAAAGCTTCTGAGAATAGTTTTATATTAGAATAAAGCATAGGTAGGTGCCAGAAAACCACAATTCCTCAAAGATAAGATGACTTCATGACATGTCCCAGCCAGCCAGCCCTCTCTAGTGAGTTTGAGTGAGCGTCAGCTCTCACGGAGCTCTGATAAAGCTGGAAAAGCCAAATTCTGATCCAGGCAGTGCTGGGAATACACTGGGTTTGGGATGTGGGGCAGCTGGTGAAGCTGCCTGTAATAAGCACTTGGGTTTTTCTAATTATAGGTAATTATGAACATGTTTTTAAAACTGCTTGCACAGATTGCTAACCAACTACCAACTCATAGGAGTCTGGACTAAAACCATGTCAGTGGAAGGAGATGTTGAACTGGATTAGCCCTATTAAAGGCCAGTTTCTTCTCTTGTGAGCTTGACTTGCTGCCTAAGCTGTGGGAAGCAGCCAGGAGTAGGTCAGAGGGACTAAGGGAATTTTGTTTTTCCCTGGTGTTTCTTGGACAGCCTTGCTGGGAAGCAGTCAGCATGGTAGAAATGAGAAAACATCTTTATTATAGATAGTAATTAAATTCTATTCTGTTAATTAGTCAATTTAATAATATGTGTAGTAATTCTAAAGACGTTTAAAACTCAACAGTGTCATTAGATTTTTTTTTCTTTTTGATTTCTAGTACTTTAGAGGCTGTAATTTTAATGCTCTTATGGTGTTTTTGTAGCCTGTAAAAACAGCATGGGACTAAGTTTGTGGCATCAAATGAACTTGATTAGATTTAAAAAAGAAATAAGGAAGACATGATGACATTAAAAGGGATGAAATGGAAGTGGTTAGGAAGAAATGCATACATTTGGGATGAAACTCTGATTTCTGGCAAAAATAATTTTCTGAGAAGCACAGAGTTAGAAGAAACAGTGTTTAGTGTTTAATAGAATAGAGACTAGTGCTGATGGAAACCAAAAGAAATTTTTGAGGCTGAATAAGGAAAGTCAGGGAATTCAAGGACAATGGAGAGGTATGTAGTGGGTGACTGCTCTGACTAAAAGGTCAGACTCTGCTGGGTGCTCAGAAAAGGTCTCTCACGGGGCTGTGAAGCATTGCCAAACCTGATCTTTCTCATTAATACCTTGGCCAGAGACTGGGCTACAGCTCTCACCTGCAAAAGCAGTTTATTTGGGCCACAGCTTTTCATCACCCCACAGGCATGTTAGGCAGATGCCAAATGTTCCTGTGCATCAGTGGGATGGCATCCCTTTGGAAGTGGGGCCAGGAAGGTGTGGGATGGACCCATTCTGGTACTGTGGCTCCAGCAGAGCTCCCGTGCTGGTCACAAGGGATCTCTTCCTCCTCAGAGAGCCTGGCCTAGCAGGGTGAGGAAGTTCAGGAAGGTTTGTCTATGCCCCTAGACTAAAAGGGGATACTCAGATGCATTTTATTACTATTATTATTATTATTATTATTATTATTATTATTACTTTCATCCTTCTCTAAATTTCTCATGACGCTTAGATAGCTCCAGAAGCCTCAACTGTGTATCTATGGGTTTTACTGGAAATGTTTACATTTCTCAAACTATGGTGAAATTTATTTCTATGCACACAAGGCATAAGCCTCCTCAAAAAGGGGATACTCAGATGCATTTTTTTTTTATTATTATTATTACTTTCATCCTTCTCTAAATTTCTCATGACTCTTAGATAGCTCCAGAAGCCTCAACTGTGTATCTATGGGTTTTACTGGAAATGTTTACGTTCCTCAAACTATGGTGAAATTTATTTCTATGCACACAAGGCATAAGCCTCCTCTAAATCCCAGTTAGGCTCTCTTTTGGGACTGTGTGACACTTTGACTTCCCTGGCTCCCAGTAGCAGGGTGAGCCTTCCACAGGGCCTGGAAGCCAAATGTGAGGTTTTGTCCTTGGGTGTGGACGTACAATAGCCTTGGTGATCATTACCTACTTGCTCAATAGTTCTGGAAATTGCACTAAATGAGAAAAACAGGGATTAGAGTCTTCAGAAATCTTAGCAAAATAATATAGATTAGCAGAAAGTGTGTTTTTTCAAAGGCAATATCATCTGCTATGTTTGCCTTCCTGTTAGAAACCTAAAGTTGAAAGCCCAAGGGGATAAAATTGTTGATTATAGGCTAGAAACAAATAATAACAACGGGAAAGTATCTATTAAAAAGAAAAGGCAGAGAAAGAGAGGAATAGTGACTTTCAGAGAAGCTGGGCACAAAGGCAATGCCAGCCACACTTTCCTGACTGTAGTCTCCTTCCATTTCTCTCACCCTTTCAACATCATCTCAAAGTGATGGAATCTGAAGACTTCAGACTTTTGTCTGGAATTTCTGGATATTTCAGAGTCTGGTCAAAGAAGCAGCTCTTATTTCCAGACATCTCATGTCTCAGAGAATGCATCCCTGTTATGCAGGGGCATGGGTTTCTGTCCAGGAAGACCTGGATGGAGACCTGGGAACCTGTGCTAGATCACCAGCTGATGACCTGCTGAGGCTGCTGAGGCAGAAGCTGAGGCTACTGGGGTGCCAGAGACTGCACCTGACTTCCCCAGGATCTCTGCGCCTGACTTCCCCAGGATCTCTGTGCCTGACTTCCCCAGGATTTCTGCCCTGGGAAAGCCAGGAGGATCACCTTCTAAAGCAAGAGTCTCTCAGGTGATCTCTTGGTAGCAATGAGATTTCAGGGTCTGAGGAGCAGATGGGTCAGGTGCTGCAGCCTGTGCAACGGACTGGAATCTGAAGAATTTCGGTTAATATTTACATCCAGTGTTTACCCTTTGATAAGGAACAGGTCATCCACTAAAATGACATAATATTGTTAGGTTGTCAAGGTGTTTGCTTTGTGTTTTGCGCACTTGTTCTCTTCTGGAGAACACTTGGGTGCTGTAGTTTGATTCAGATCAACAGCTGTGGGTTTCCCCTTTAATTTCATGGAACCATCTGTATAAAAAGGGCAATTTCACAACAAGGGAGCTAAGAAGGTTTGAACTCTGCTTGTGTTTATTAAGGAAAATTCTCATTCTTGCTTCTGTGATGGAAAGATTGTGTTGGTCACTTCAAGAGAGCTCCACAAGTCCACAGATTATTGCAGACTGTGTTATGTGGCAGGGACCATTTTTCCTGGGTTTTTGAGGGCAAATCACAGATAGAATACCTGTGTGTCTGATTAGTGATGATTTGTTTGGGCAAGCATTGTATATCAGTGCAGATGAGTTCTGGATCAATTGTAGCACCTGGCAAACTCTAAATGAGGTCAAACAAGACCAAACTGTAATTATAATAAATCTTGCCCTTATAAGACAGGTAAGTTGTTCACTGACTGTGGTCTGGAGTCACTAGGTTTTCTCAGTACGTTAATTTGCCAGACATGAGGCTTTGGCATACTGAGTTGATTGCAAAGAATTCAAGATTGTGCAATTCAAATCACCTTTCCCTAGAACAGAACAGGTTGATGTGGATGGAAATTAAGTTAGCCTCTGTTTTTAACAACAAAAAACAACAAGCAAACAACTTAGAACGTAATAGATTGATAGTGGCTTTATTTCTTCCTTGGGCATGGAGTGGATATACTTCCCTCCATTCTTACACTGTTAGTATACTTCCCTTCATCTTTCAGTGGTTTTGGTTCTGCTGTACTTTAATTTAACATTTCTCTTCTTGCTTTCAGTGGTTTACAATGCAAGTATTGCAAGTGGGTCTGGAATGGCACATTGTATTCCAGCCTTGCCAGAATGTATCTGAGACCCAGAGGCGGTGCAGTCCCTGAGGGAGCTCTACCACCTCCCCACTGAGAGCAATAATCATTGCTCATGTCAGTTGAGTTTTAAGGACATTTATGATTTTCTCTTACATGGCAAAGAGGGGGCAGTTTCCACAAAGTTCTTTGAACACATTGAGATAAACTATTCTGCTGCCAGGGTTTAGGAAATATCCTCTTCAAAAGAAATAAGACAAGTTTTCCCTAAGGTATGTTTCAGTATCAGTCAGAGCTTCTTACCTCAGTCTTCTAAGACACTGAAATGGTATTTCCTCCTACTTCTGGTATCATCATAAAATCCTGAGTCAAAAATTATTCTCTGTATTGCCAACTTCACTGTAAATCCAATGAGGAGCTTGAAACAGTGGGGGAAAGGAGATCTTGGGAATGACTGGTATAGGAAACCAGGAGAGCACTTCCATTGACAGACATGAACTAAAACACAACAGTTACTTGGATTCTAAACATTGCTGTGAAAAGTTAGAGCCAAATTCTCACTGTAAATCAGGGTGGCTCCATCAACTTCCATGGAACTGTGCCCGCACATCCCAGACAAGGACTTGGCTCCATCTGTTTACAGCACCATCAGCAAGAGCTGCTTGGAGAGGTTCCACTGGGAGAAAAATTTAATTAAAAAAGGGAGATAAGAATGACAGAGCAATCTATCTTCTGGATCTCTTGTGGAATGTGGCTCCCATGGGGTTTGATCCTGTGCACCCACAGCACCTCCAGGTGCTCTCCCAGGGGTCACTGCCCTGGGCCAGACCTCCAGGGCACCCCTAGGAAATGGAACTGCAGTGGGGTACACCCTGGTACCCTCCCAGTCTGCACTGAGTGCCATTGCAATCATTCAATGATTTTTTCATCAGTGGTTTCAGAAAATCCAAGGTTTTCCTTTCACCAAGTACTTAAGGTTTTTTTTTTCTTTAAATTCCTCATATGCCATGGTGGAAAGGATGGGGAATGGCATCACCAACCACTGAAGTTTCCTATTTCCTTTGTGACCCTGTTATTCACAGACAGACAATTAAATTTCACAACTGTGTTTTAAATCATCTGTAAAGAGGGAGAGAACTCCAAACATCCTTGAGTTGGTTTCTTACTAAAATGTTAAAAAACAAGACAGACACCCTGAAAAAAAAAGAAAAAAAAAAAGAAAAAAAAAAAACAACCAGCAGGCAAATTACCACTTTGTGATGTTAGGCTGTTTTCATTTCCCAGAAACTAGTTAATTTATTTAGTGTGCCCCACCAGTCCAAGTTTCATTTATAGATTAACTTGTGTATTTTGGCTCCTATCCATCCCTTCCTTTGGCTCAAAATGAATGATACCAGGACTGTCTTTGAAACAAGGCAGGAATGTGATTTTTTTTTTTTTATTAAAGAGAAACATCACCCTGCAACCTCTCTTTCTGCCAGCTTTTTGAGGTTCCACCACAGAAATATGATATCAGGAATGGCAGATTAGTGTCTGGTGCGTTCCATCTTTATGAATAAATCAGACATGTAAGATTCTGGAGGGATCTGGACACAGTTCGTGTCTCCTCAGAAGGCCTTTTACTGGAGCAGCTTGTTGATGAAGCTTTTCAAGATGGTTTGTTTGCTTTCTTTCAATAACTAATCTGTTTCTAGAGGTGGTTTAAGCAAGGTTGCTGGTTAGCACCACTCTGGTGCCAGGTTCAGTCTTTTATTTGGGGCTCCTGCTGCCTGGGAGCAGCTCAGGGGGTTTGGAGCTGGCAGAGGTGGCTGGGAGGGTTGGGCTGCTGGTGTGAGAATCTCCTGCTTGTCTTCTCTTGGCCCATTGGGTTGCTCCTTGTGGAGATCCATTTGTTAAACTAAACCTATGGGCATCATGCACAGCAATCAGGGAGCAGCTGTCAAGTGCTGCTGATAAACACAGGCTGTTTTCCAGACTCTGCAAAAACTCTGTCATATGTGAACTCTATGCTGGTGCTTTTTCCTAGTCCATTTGGGGGTTTTCAGGGGAGTTCTGAGCTGCAGCATAAATATCTGGCCATCTTTTAAAATCTGTGACTTGGGACTGACAGCAGAATGTCTCATCAAGATGCTCTGTCAGTCTCAAGCACCTTTTTCTAGGACTCTGGGAAAGGTTTTCCAAGATGTGCCAGGAGAATCCTCCCACTGTGTCTTTTTCACACATTTCTCTTTCTTTTTAGGATCCTCTAGATATTATTGGAATGTAACTGTAGAGGAAAATGTTCATTTCTAACAACTCGGTTATGGACTTCTAATCAGACTTGGATTTCTGGAAATACTACAACATGACTTCAGCTGGGAATGAGATCGAAAGATGGACTCACAGGCAGGGTGGCAGAACTGGGAAGCTGATAGAGCCTGTGGCCTCTCCTGAAAATGCTCGTCTTTTGTCAGTGAAGTCAGTCAGCAGCATGGACCATCTCTTGCACCTGCCTGGAAGGGCAGACTCTGCTTACAGCTCTTTCTCAGGAGGATCAAACATCCCAGAGAACCCCACACCACCGTGCCATGGTGAATACATCTGTGTTCCTCCAGAGCAGGCCCCGTACATGGACTCAGAATATGTGACAGGAATTTATAATCTCAGTGCTGCCCACTCTGCCCTCAGATCCCCCCAGCCGTACACGGCACCAGAGCTGAGCACCCACAGCAGCTCCCATGGCTGTGGGATTACTCCTGCCCAGAGGAGTTCAAATCAGGGCCCTCTGGCCCTGGCAGCGCCTCTGCTGTGCCCTGCCTCGCGCCTCGAGAGCTGTAACGCCACTCACAGGCACTGGGACAAGGCAGGAGACAGACAGGGCTCTGCAGGGCAGCCTGCTCCTGCTGTGCAGCACAGCCAGCCAGCAGACAGGGATGGACCCTGGAGTCAGCACTGCGATGCAGTTACAGAGCAAGATGTAGTGCCTCCTCGGGAAAAGCCTCTGGAAAACAAGGGCCTTTCTTCTGATTTTACAAAGGTATCAAAAGTTCAGCCATTAAAGACAGAGGAAAACGGAGAGTGGAGCCTATCACAACAACCTACAAAGAGAAGCAATCTGCACGTTTTCAGGAGACCTTCTTCTTTCATTTTCCAAGAATATTTAAAGACAAACTCTGTGGCAAATGTCCCCAAAATACTTTCTGCATATAATTCAGGTCATGGTAACAAAATTCCCAAAGAGATGAACTTCAAATCCTATCACCAAGCACATTCCAACCCCAGTGCTGTTAATGATACACAGGAAGTCAAACAGTGTCCCAGGGATGTGTGTAAGGCAGGTGCCAGAGAAGCAGCTCTGCCAAGCACTGTGCCAGGGCCCAGCCAGAGGAAAGAGTCCTTGCCCTGTGCTCAGGGCCCACTCCATGCTGAGTGGCATTCAGACATGGATCAGGATGTGTTTGAGGACAGCTCGGAATTAAAATACATGGAGAATGCTCTTTTGAATAAAAATGCTCCCAGGAGGCTGAGCAGTTATGCAGACAAAAATCAGTGCTATGATTCTGAAGGAAAAATTATGAGCAATATTAAGGAATCAGTCCCAAACCAGCAAAACAAAGTGCAGAGATCACCACTGTCCTGTAGCTGCAAGGCTGTGGAAGTGGAGCACCCTCAGTGTGAGGAGCTGGATCAGGGAAGGAAGCAGGGCTGCAATGGCACAAGCCAAATTACATTTTTCAGACCAAAGGAAGAGTCCACATCTCAATCATTATGTGAGGTCCAGAAAGGAAACCAGGGCAACAACAGCAGTCCCGACCTCAGCAGGTGTCTGGAACAAGAGGAAGCTCCTGCTCAGAAACAGCAGCCTGTGTTTCAAACACAGCTCTCAAGACAGCTTCGGGAGGACCATGCTGGTGAACAAATAACCAGGCAGGCAACTCCCATGCTTTACTATCTGTCTGCAGGGAAAACCACCAATGTCCTGCACCCCAGCAAGGACTCGAGGAGCTCACCAAAGGAAATTCCATCAAGCAGCTGTGCTGCCTCAGCACAGTGTCTAGAGATGCAAAGAGAAGGCCATCGACTTCAGAGGGGCAGCCACCACCATCAGCGCAGTGCTGATGATCTCCAGCTTCAGAACAAAGATCTCATTTTCAGGAGTCCTCCCTCATTCACAGAAGAGAGTTTCCACAATGACTACATAGAGAAACTTAAAGTGGCTCAGAAAAAGGTTCTCAAAGAAACCTCCTTTAAAAGAAAAGACTTACAGATGAGTTTGCCTGTCAGACTGAGGCAGAAATCCTCTAAAAGGCCATCAGTTGAACACCTTCGGTCTTTCTCCTTATCCAGTGCAAGTGAGGATGCCAAACCTGTTCCTTGCTCCCCTTCTCATCTAGAATCCTTGGAAAGCTTCAATAGAAGTGAAGAAATAAGGAGGCCACAAAAAGGTGATGCAGGGAGAAGGAAAAGGGTAACCCATGAGCAAAAGAAACTGTGCTACTCTGAACCTGAGAAGCTCAATCACCTAATGGATAAGGAAGTATCATGGGGTCAAGTTAGGGATGAAACCACTGAGCATGGTACAGTGGCATCCAGGAGAAGGGATCTGGAGAACAGAGGAAAGACATTTTCCAGTTCAACTGTCTCCAGGACAGAGCTGAAACAAATCCAGCACTGTGCACTGATCAAATACATGGAACGAAAGATCAGTCAAAGGCCAGGGGGGTCACAACACCTCCCACTGCATAAGCCACCCCTGCAGGAGAGGCTGTCGAATCCCAAAGGTCCTCCTGGCCAGATTTCCAACCCAAATGGAAGCAGGAAGATGCAAAATGATGAGGTTTTTTGCCAACTGCTCTCTGAACAAAAATCACCAGATGTTTTTCCTCCTTTGCCTTTTGCTCCCCCACTGAAGGTGAGCAGCAGGTGTGATCCCAACCAAGGGGACGGGAGCTGTACCAGCAAGTGTCCATCAGCTGAAAGTCTCCCACAGGCAGGGGGTTCTGCTACTGGGAGAGCTCCTGAGAGATCAAAATCCACTCCTTCTTCCACACAGGTAAGACACCACTACCTGAAGGGGGCATAAAGAAAGTCAAGAGGGATGCTGGCACTTGAAGATGCATTTGCAGAGAACACGTGCTGTGTGCAGGATGAGGCTGTTTGTGCTCCAGCAGTCTTTATTGTTAATGACAGCAGCTTCATTAGAGCCCTATCCCAAAAAAAGGTCATTCTAGGGAGAATTTTATAAATCACCAACCTTTCTTGGCTCATGAATTTGAAAGAGAGTAGCTGTCAGTATTGTTAAGGAGAATAAAGAAGATAAAGGACCAAAAAATAATTAAACATACCACTAAAATTACCCTATTGAAGAGACTGACAAATTTCCACCAATGCTGAATTTCTGAATTGTTGTGAGAGTAGAGGTATCTTTTGTTGACAGCTGTTTTTTTGTTTTCTAGGGGGAAAAGAAATTAATGCTACCTAGGAAAAGTGTAATAGCAATTTAATTAATAAAAAATAGGTAGACAAAAACACCCCCAAAGATTAAAAAAAAAAAACAACTAACAAAACCCAAACCTTTCCCCCTAGAAAATAACAACTACAACAACCAAACAAAAAATCACCCAAAAAAAGAAAAAAAAAACCAACCAAAAAAAAAACTCCCACAAATATTGTATTTGCAGGGTCCCTCATGGCAGGAAAGAATGATGAATCTGACTCCATGTTCTCAGAAGGCTAATTTATTATTTTATGATACTATATTATATTAAAGAATACTACACTAAACTATACTAAAGAATACAGAAAGGATACTTACAGAAGGCTAAAAAGACAATAATGAAACCTCGTGACTCTGGAAAGAGTCCCAACACAGATTGGCCCTGATTGGCCATTGAGTCAAATCAGCTCACAGCAGATCCAATGAAACAATCACCTGTGGGTAAACAATGTCCAAACGCATTCCAAAGCAGCAAAACAGAGGAGAAGCAAATGAGATAATTATTACTGTCCTTTTTCTCTGAGGCTTCTCAGCTTCCCAGGAGAAAAATCCTGGGCGAAGGGATTTTTCAGAAAATATGAACGTGACACACAAACAGAAAAGGTCAAACCTCAGTGAACCTACTTAGAGCTCTACCATCAGCTTCCCTTTCTGGGGATAACAAACAGGGGAGTAACATGAAGCAGCTGCCTCGCCTGCAGTGCCCCAGTGTGCTGTTTTTCCTTGCAGGACGCGTGCAGATGTGCCAGAGGTGCAGCAGCACCGTGCCAGCGCTGCGGGAGCTGCCCCAGGTAAGGCTGGGGGCTGTGCTGGCCGCAGCCCGCGTCCCGAGGGTGGGAGCCCAGCGCTGCTCCCGCCTTCTCCCTCGGGACCCTTCGTTGTCCATACGGGAATATTCCCCGCTGCTGTCTGGGTCAGCCTTTAAAATCGTTTCCACGGCGGGAAGTGCCCCGGAGCAGCTGTCCCTGCTCCATCAAATCTCTGGGATCACAGCTCCCTCATCCGAGCCTGGAGAAAACAGCATTTCCAGCAGCTCGGAGATGCCCACTCCTGGAGAATGTGTGCGATCAGGATTGTTGCAATAGGGGATTTTGGTGTGTTTCTTCAAAGGAGAAAACAGCTGTGCCATTTGCACATCACTAACTAGGAAGTTTGTGTTTTAACTCTCCATATTTGCTTTGCTAGTTTGAGGAGCATCAAGGGAGATAAACATCTGAAATCTGTCTCAGCAAGGCAGTAATGTTGACTCTTTTGTAGTAAAAGAATTCTCACTCTTTCAAAAATATTCCAGTGGTTTCTGGAGACTTGCATGGCTTATGGAAAAAAATTAATTAAATTTTTTCTTACATTTCCTAGTTTAGCAGGTTAGCATAAAAGTAACTGAAAGTTCCAGACAGAACCATAACATCAGAAACATTTGATCATAGCTCTTAAACAGTCTGAAAAAAATCTGTTATAAGAGGGAATGTCTCAAATAAAAGGAATTGTCTTCTTCCTTACAGTTTCCGTGATCCTGAGAAAGATGGACCCAAGAATTGTGAACATAATGACACAACTGGACATGTGTGTGGCCAGGATAAAAAGGAGCAGACTCCTGAAACCCCCATTCCTGTCCCAAGAGGTGGAAGCAAGGAGAGTGCTCGAGTGGAGGAGGAATGCAGAACTCAGTCTCTGGGTGGGAATGCTGCACTCCAGCATCCAGAGCAGCAGCAGCCTGTAGCTTCTCCTGAGCAGGGAATGCATCTCCACACAGCACCAGCTGAGCCTCACCAAGGACACAAACATGCAGCCAAAGGTCTCCTTGCCCAGGAAACATCCATGTACAGCAGCCACGGTGATGTTCCCCTGGAGAGGGACACACACCTGCCCCAAAGGAGGCTGCAGACTTCTCAGGAGCAGAGATACCAAGAGCTTGCTATGGAGATCATTGCCAAAGACAGTTCCCTGGTGGACATTCTCATGCCTCATCCTCTTAGAAAAACTGCTTTGGACCTGATGGAGGGTTTGTTTCCTGTTAACATTTCCATGCTGGATAAATCACGCAGGAAAAGGGGAAAGGCACAGCATGTGCAGGAGAATGAGTAAGTAGGCAAAACCAATTATCTAGCACTTTGGTCTGTTTTAATGTAGAGATACTATACATACTACTATGATAGTAGTAAGATGAATTTGAGCACATTGTTTCACTTTTGTAGAAAACACATAGCTTTCTGATTTACATACAAGAAATGTCTGAGGCTGAGGGTATATCATGGAAGAAAAGTGGTTCAGTGGTTCCTTATTAAAGGGACTGTGACAGACCTAGGCTGAAAATCTTTAGCTCTATATCTTCTAGACAATTAGAAGATCTCCTGTGGTGAGAAGAGAGGAGAGTGATCCTGAAGTCAAGATGGATAAAACCATTAATTCAGTATTTGTGAAGAAAACTGTGTTTGCTTTGGGTATTTATTTTCTGTTCCAATAGCAGGAAAAGTCATGGAGATGGACCAGAAGAATGTCCAAAATCTGAGCATGAAACCAAGCAAAGGAGCAAAGATCCTGCTTCCATGAGAAACCAAGTCCTGAAGAGGAACAGAGACAGCACAAATGAGCTGGATGACATCACATCTAAGAAAGTATGTAAATGACCTTTGCAAGAGCCACTGTTTTTCCATCATGACAAAGAAATTCTTATTAATGTCATTATTACTATGGATATTTCACAGGTAACTTTGAATCCATTTTTGCCAGTAGGTGAAGTCCTGGCAAATTGGCATATTGATCATAAGTGGTGGTATTTAAATCCTGCCTGATTTGACTCAGATCTCTCGTCTATGATTACTAAAGGTTTCCTTGCACAGCTAGCTCCTGTGCAGCAGCAGCAAACTCCTAATTTAACAGTCAAATCTAATCTCAAAATCTGTAAAATAAATTAGAACTGGCAGCCTAAATAAGAAATATTCTTTACTCTGAGAGCTGGCAGCAGCTTCTGCACGTTCCAGTGTCCAATTAATTCCATACATGCAGAGAATGGGGGGCACAGCTGGACAGTGACAGAAGTATGGAGCTTGGAAGGGTGATTATGTACCTTTGCATAGTTAGGTGGGCTTTTCCCAACCATGCTCCATCTCAGGTAATGACAATCTGCCTTCCTGAGGTTCCTCCTGCTGTGCACATTACCTGCTGTCTAACTGCTGCTGCCATTCATGGTGGCACTGTCCAGCTTCCAAACAGCTGATGGTGTGCTCCCACTCAAGACTTGAGGCCTTTTTCCATATAATTTCCTATGAAACAGCTTCCTCTGATTATTTTTCTACCCAGGCACCGTGGCCTGCTTGAATTGCCCATGAAGCTGACTTTTTCTGTGCATATGATAAGTGTAATTCCAGTCAGTTCTTCCAAAGCTTGGTACAGAGCTGGGACTTCATGCTCGTGTCTTAGAACAACAGCTATGTGTAATCATGTTGTAATCTTTATTGCAGTTCCCTTCTGACTGATTGGAAGCTCTCTGAGCCAGAGAATATATCACCAGCTAAGGTGATTACCAGTAATTTGCTTTTCAGAGTTTGAGAATTAAGTACAGCTTAGAAAATACTGCTGGGGGTTTTTTTCCCATTTTTTCTTTCCTGTAGCTTAAAATTATTTTAAAAGTAAAAAAAAAATTGGCAAAGAGAATGAGAAGAAAATCCATTCCCTAGAACTGATAAGGATTCTCTTTGGCAGTAACAGCTCCTGTGATTTGTTTTTGTTGTTGTTTTTGCAGCTGGAACTCATGGCCAGTCTCCAATCCAGGCTGCAGGCGCTGTGGGAGGAGCAGGAGCTGGT
Organism: Pyrgilauda ruficollis; assembly: GCF_017590135.1. NCBI lineage: Eukaryota > Metazoa > Chordata > Aves > Passeriformes > Passeridae > Pyrgilauda > Pyrgilauda ruficollis. The sequence goes on from NW_024530599.1 coordinate 166,984, forward strand.
TCTCCTGGAAGTCAGGGAATGTGCCAGGTGGGGCGAGGAGCTGGAGGTGCTGCTGCGGGAGCTGTGCAAGCCCAAGGAGTTCGAGCGCTACCTGATGTTCATCGGGGACCTGGAGAAGGTGCTGAGCCTCTTGCTCTGCTTGTCCAGCCGCCTCGCCCGCGTCCAGAACGCCCTCAGCAGGGTGGATGGCAGCACGGAGCCTGAGGAGAAGGTGAGAGACAGCAGAGCTGCTGAATTGGTTTGGTTCAGTTCTCCCCAGGTGGGACTTCTTTGTGTCCCAGGATGGGCCGTGTCCCCAGCAGAGCAGAGCGGGTCCCTGGTGAGGAGCAGGGTGCAGTGCAGAGAGAGCCTGCAGCTGGGGGCAGCAAAGCAGCAAAACCTTGAGAGGCTCCGAGCCAGAAGGGTGGCCTTTGGAGCCTTGGGCTGCTCCCTGGGGAGTAGCTCCAAACCTGTGCTTTTTATGGGTTTATTTCTCCACTGATAATTTCATTGAGTTAATTACTGCCTTTGAAATCATATTTCCGTAAATGGGTTTGTCCTAGCGAGCAGGAAGATGTGGTCATAACTTGAGATAAAGCTCACTGTGGTTTAACTCAACTAGCCAGCTTTGATGGAAAATGAGGATTTGTCTCATTCCCCAGGAAATAATTTCAACTCTTGCCAAGTCTCCTTTTTGCTGGAGAAGCCAAATTTATCCCAGGAATTATGCTTCCCTGCTATGCTTATTGCTCTTAGACATGGTTTTATCAACACAATACCTGCTGTTATCTCTCTTTTGGAAATTGGAAAAGCATAGAGTTAGAATAACTGGGATTTTTTGGAGCTGTGTTGCTGCTGACCTGTATCTCTGGAGGTTCATCATAGTTCACACACAGAATAGCACTAAAAAGGTTCTCCTATGCAGTGTGACATAGAGAGCCAGGATTCACCTCTTCCGAAATGTCAGTTGTGTTAATGTGAATAATTTTAAACAGTATTGCATTCTTACTTTCACTTTATGGTAGGCAGGAAGGGTGTTGTTTCTCTGGTATTACATTTAAGTTCTTCATAGGAAACACATTTAAATAATTTATTCAAATATATGAATAAAATGCCTAGTAAAGACTTGGTTAAGTGCTAACATTTTTAACAACCATCTCCCACTGAATGCATTTGCCCTCATGTCAGCAAAAACAGCAGTCTCAATCTTTTACTCAATTTTTAGGGTGTCAGCAGTGACCATTGCTCTGTGTTCTATTTATGGACACTGTCCTGAAACAGAACATTTTCCAGCAGTGTAATCACCATGAAAATTATTACAGCTGAATGAGAATTAGCTAAAGATGAAACGTACAAAAATCCTGTAGAACAAGCAAGGCCCAACTCTTTAAAAGAAGCCTTTGATGAACAGTTACTGTCTACATCACAGTTATTTTATCACACTGATGCCTTTCTGTGGTCTTAAAAAATTGAGAGCTAGACACAGTTAAGGGATAAAGGGTTTTTACCTTGGTATTTAATAAGGACCTTTATGGTGCCCCACTTTGCTAAAGTGGAATGCACTGCAATGCACACACATGATAGATGGCATATACCATTTATAGACCTCACAAATTAGCACTTGTGACAAAGGTGCCCCAATGAGAGGCTTGGAGGAATAGTGTGATCTCCACCCATCCTGAGGAATTCCCCCTGGTTGGGCTAAATCTTAGTTTCCAGGATATGTTCTAGAGAGGACCTTGGTTTCTCAAGATAGTGTAGGGTTTTCCCACCTCCAACTGTGAGGCCTCCAGGGTGTTTGGTATCTTGACTTAACAGAATACCAGGACTATGCTAAGTTATCAGACTTGAGGAATTACAAGTATGCATGCTAAGAGTACTGAGGATATATAAAAGGTATATAAAAGGTGTGTAAAAGAAAAGGCAAAAAATCATCTTGGCATAAACATGGACCTTTTAATAGAAGTCACTCTATCTTTTTAATATGATAGTGGCACTCTGGCCACATGCAACACACAAAACACAAAAATACATACCTTAAAGAGCTTCTAATTGAATTAAGATTGTTACAGGATACTTTAAAGTGACCAGAATGTTAATATTGATTTTTTTTTATGAGGGCAGCATAGGAGAATTGAGCCTTGATGGCATTTACTGTGTCTCTACCTTACAAGCCACAAGAATGAGTAATTCAATTGAGAAAAAACTCAGGTGGAACACAAAGCCCACAAGAGGAAGTAATTAAATTAAATTGACTGTGGCTTCCAAATGAAGAAATAGAGCCTGCCAGGAATGATGGGTTCTCATGGTGTGCTGCTTTGTTCTTTGATTCCACTAGCAATCGCTGAATGAACGGCACAAGCTCTTGTCTCGACAGCGGGAAGATGCAAAGGACCTGAAGGAGAATCTGGACAGGAGAGAGCGTGTGGTCTCTGGAATCCTTGCCAAATACCTGACAGAGCAGCAGCTCCAGGACTATCAGCACTTTGTTCAAGTCAAGACCTCCTTGCTGATTGAACAGAAGGACCTCGAAGAGCAGATTAAATTTTTTGAAGAACAATTAGAAAATCTCGAGCAAAGCATCCCCATCTAACACCCGCCACCAGGCCAGACATTTTTATATGTTATATGTGATGTTTCCCTGGAAATCCACAGGCACTCTCATCCCAGGGTTCAGTTTGGTGGATTCTTCCAATCCTGTTTGTGCCACAGCACTGACAAGGTTCAGATGCTTTGGGATGCTCCAGGCACACTCTGACAGCATCTCACAGTGTGTAGCAAACTGCCTTGTGGACATGACTGATAGGATTCATTGCTCCTATTAACTGAATGTGTATTCCCCTTCCCGTTGTCTGTCCATCTGTTTCCAGACTGACATCATCTCAATAAAAGAACCATACAAATATTTGCCTCTTGTGGGTGGGTTGAGTGTTTGAAATGAAAAATTATGTGGGTGTTCAGATTTGAATTGGTGATTGCACAAAGCCATAGAAAATGTTATGGACCATTTCAGTGAAGCTCCTGCACTCATTTCTACTGTTTATATGTGTGACACAGTAAAAATACACTGTAATGAAAGAAAATAATTACTTCCTTTCTTGGCAGTTGTCACCCATGAGTCTTTCCTGCCTCTGTGTAATCCCGGTAGGCTGTTCAGAGGAGGTCAGAAAAAGGGTGATCTTCACTGACATCAAAGAGCCAATCAGTGATGCAGCCAGTTTAAATGAACAGTTTTGGGAATCACAAACTGTGAGCTTATTCCTGCACAGTCATTTGCAAAGTCTTTGCTGTGCTTTTGAAGAATTTATTTTTCAAGCAGCACCTTCAGGACATTGTTTTTAGGAAGTTTTCAATTGTCAGTATGCACAAAAAGCCTGAACATGGAGGGAAAAGATCTGCTGCACACTGGGCCAGGAGGAACCACTGGAAGAGATTATTCAGTTTCAATGAGACTTTATATAAATCCCTTGGCAAAACTCTTTTAAGCCAGTGTTTGCATTGAGTCAAACCAGTGATGTTGCTGTATTTAAAATTTCACTGTGTTTTGTTTGCAAGAATTCAGTGAGAACAATATTTAGCCTAAACTACATGCCTAGACTGTGAATAAGGCAGCCACTAATTAAACTCAGGTTTCTTCCACAGCCAAAACAGATGTTCATTGTGCCATGATGATGGCATTTCTTTACCAATAAATGTTTTTCTCCTGGCTACAGTAAGTATCCCCACCACTGAGAGAAGCTGTCCTGCTCCTGAGGAATCTTCTCTGGAAGTGCATGTCACTGAGCAGAAGAACTCTGGGAGCACAGTGACCAAGCTGCCAAGTGTGGTTGTCTGAATACCTGAGGGAAAATGGCCAGACACTGTAGAGCCTGTGAGCAATCTGCACAGTGGTTCTCACAAGGCCAAAAATACAGGCTTTTAATACATAAATCAGAAAGCTGCCTTTTGAAAATGGTCTTTAAAATAACAAAAGCAATGTTAATGGAGTCAGTGGAGAATTCATAAAATATAAGCAATGTTAAATGAGCTGTTTACATGATTTGAGAAGCCTGACTTGAAGGTGCACTTTATTCTTATTATTCCTAGTTGAGGGAAAAACACCTGATTGGAAATAGGTGTTTTGTAATTGAAACTAATGCTTGCTTTTAAGGGTAAAAATGGTTCTGCCCTGTTTAGCTTATCTTTTTAGGGTGTTGTGCTCTGGGGAGGGCAATTGCTACCCCTTCCAAAACTGGCACTCACACGTACGCTTCAAAGAGCAATAATTTAAAATATTATTTTAAAAGAATAAATAGGCCCCTTGGTACAGTGTTATACTGTAAATTCCAGGCAAATTGAAAAATGGACACAGTGACAGCATCGGAACCTCTCTGCAGGCAAGCAGAGATCCCCTTTCAAAGCACCAGCAGGTCTGGATTGTCAGGTGGTCTCAGTTTTGATACTGATCATTTGTTAAAAATTTATCAGGAGGGTAATGGTGGAAGTTGATGCTGGATCTCAGCCATGTGCAGCATTCCTGGCACACCAACATACTAAGTCATGGTAAGTGCCCCTTTCTGCTCCAGTCAGCTGTGGCCTCTGAAAGTACAGACTGAAGCCAAGAAATAGTTTAAGCACATGCTCTTGAATCCTGTTGCCTTTGGCTGAAAGTTTGGTATTTAGAGCACTAGTTACATCCCCATACCAACACATGGCAGCTTTTTCCCAACTTCAGCTCCTGCAGCATAGAAGGCAAGATGGCCAGAAATGCAGAGCATCTTCATTTACAGCGCTGTGACCCCACGCTGCTCCACACAGTTTTTTCTGACCCTTTACCATCAGAAGACAAAATTAAGACCTGAACTCTCAATAGCAGTAACTGGAGGTCTTTTGGGGAAGCAGACCCACAGGGATTATGGAAATAAAACCTTGTGCAGTGCTTGTATATAATTACTGCTCATACCATCAGTCACCAGCCTTCCATCTGTGACCTCTGCAGCAAGGGCACTGAGTTACCTCTGACCAGAGCCCTGGAAAGTCTCAGCTTCAAGAGACTTCTGCGCCTTGGCAACGCCCCGTGCCGGGAGACTTCTTATGTAAACGAAGTCAGGTTCTGTGAGTGGGGGAAATGCAAGGAATGAAGAAGTTCCCTGGTACCTGACCCTCCAGGAGAGCCGGCAGGAAATCCCCGCCACCGCCCAGCCTCGGGATCCTCCTCCTGCTGCCGCCTGCCAGCCTGATCCTTTCCAGGTAACGCACAACGTGAGCCCAGCTCCATGGAGAAGTGTAATCGGAGCGCTGCGGGGAGCTGTCTCCATGAATTAATGACAGCTGAGCCAGGAGAACAGCGGGGCTGAGGAGAAGGAAGAGGTGGAAGAGGCAATTGCAGGCGCCCGGCTCTCCCCGTGGTGTGCCGGCCGTGGGAGGCTGGTGGGATTCCAGGAACCATCTCTGCATCTCGCCTGGCCACCCACACACAGGTGGCGTGGGGGGAGACTGCAGTAGCTCCTTAGGGGCCGGATTTTGGGCTAAAGCTGGCTGGTGTTGCCCGGGGCAGAGCCCTGGTGCCGGGGCGGGAGGTGTCGGGGACAGCAGCGCATCCTGCCCGGCTGACAGCAGCGACTGGGAGATGTCAGACACAGCCGCTCGTCTAGAACCGCGTCTGACATCCACCGCAATGTGTGGGAGTCACTGCTGGACCGGGAGCTGCTGTTTCAGCCTTTTGGGCCCTAAATGGAAGGATTTTCATTATTTTGTTTGAAACCCCTGCCTCATTTTCTTCACTGGGGCATTATGCTGGGGGACTTTTGCATGTGGAACTAATTAAGGAACAGAGAGCTGCAGGAGTTAATGCAAATGTACTCTGCAAAAAGATCTATTTTGTGCTTGTGAGAGCTGTATTTAATAAGTAGAAGGATGTTCTCTCTGCTTTGAGAATTCATGGCAACCATTTGAATAAATTTTTTAAAATAAACTCAGAGCAGCATTGCAAAACTAATGTTCTGTGCCTGGAGGGAGCCCACATAGATATTAAGGAATAATCAGCCTGTAGGAATCATGCAACCTCTGGGGTTCACAAAAGGCTCTCAAGAAGCAGCACTTGAATTTCACTGCTAAATGAAGAGAGGCATTAAAGGTTATCAGAGACTCTAAAATACCACATGAGCCTTGAAGCTGAGTCATCTCATAGATAAACCACAGAGAGACAATATGGGCTGCACTGATAGTCTTGATTTAGAGAATAAGAGACCTTTCTAAAAATGTGAATAAAGACCCAGAGGTCTTTCCAATGGGTTCAGCCCATGGTGGAAGAGTAAGAACATCCCTAACTAGCTCAAAAGGGAACCACTTGTGAAACAATCTTTCCAGAGACCCCTGCCCTGTGACAGCTCCTGATGGCATGGCTGGTGCCTGCAGCAGCCCTTTCTGGGTCTCAGCTGCTCCCTGCTGAGCACAGGGTCCGTGTCACCTGATGTCACAGCGGCTGCTTGGAGAGGTCTGGTCTGGAGCTGATCCCAGCCTGGACTGCAGCTGTAGCTCTTTGTTGCAAAGGGAAAACTACCATGGGAGAGTGGTGGAAGAAAATACAACACAAAAATCATGGTGAGAAAGCCTGTCTGTACCACTGCGGTTTGTTATTGTGACCGTACTGGTGAATCATTTTCGTGTGACCATCTGCCTCATGCAGGAGCCTGTGGGTGAGGACACCAGGGAAGGCCTGGCACCCCAATACCTCCCATCAAGGCCTTGTGTGTTTGGGTATCAGGTTCTATTCAGTGGAAATGAACGTTACTTGGTTTGTGTCAGCTGTGACTCCACGGTGCTTGCTGTGCTTCTCAGCTGGAGTCTCTTCTTGTCTGGAGGGTCTCAAGGGATGGGGATGGATGATTTTCCTCTTGGGAAATGGTGGTTAGGGTTTGGCTAAGGACTCATGCTTCCAGGTGAACAAAAGTAATGCCCTACCTGGGACAAACATAGCGCAGAAGTTCTACCAGGAAAGGGAAAGCTGAACACTGCCAGCTTTTTATTGTGCACATTTCTATTTTCTCTTCACAGAAAGGGAAGAAGATGTACTAAAGCTGTGCTAATATTAACAGTATGGATCTATTTTGCATGGTTCCAGGTAACACAGAGAGTATATAGGGTCAATGTGCTTAATGACTTGTTTTGTCTTCTAAATTGCTGAAATAAACCTTGAAACTGGAATAGAAATATTCTTCATAAGGACGCAGAGTTTTTGATCTGTGCTGTCCTGCTCTGCCCCTGCTCTCCCCCTCCAGCAAACAAACACCACACTGTTTGTGCTCATGCTACATGCTGGCCAAGTCCCTGTTAACAGCCTCTTAATTTGGGGAGTCCCACAATAGTACAAACAACTGGAAAGGGCAAAAACTGCCATGCTGCTATTTTATTCAGATTAATATGCAAATCAGGAGACAAGTACATCCAAGGAATGTAGGTCATGGTGGAAACATGAAGAGAGGGAGCAAGAGATGAGCAATGGGCAATCGGGACTGTCTAGAAATGCTTCCTCTACCTCCAGCTGGTGGCTGCAGTTCCCATTGGTCTTTTGGAGTTACTGTGACTCTTCCACTGGACCGTGGGTTTGTGATGAAGCTGAAAGCTCATTAAGACTCCTCTGCAGTGCAGGAACGGGGTTTCCTGGGTTTTCATCATCCACGTTTCCATGCAGCACTCACAAGAGAATGGAGACAGCCAAAAATCTCTGTGAGCCTGACCACAACCACACTGCCTCGCACTGCTCAAACAGACACATCCGGGAGGGCAAAGTCTGTCCCTTTGTGCAGAATTGTGGTTTAGGGTTTGTTTGCAGAGCTCTTCAGAGCAGGTTTTTGAGCTGATACTCCTCAGAACAAAATGTGCTAAGGAACAGACAAACCAAGTTATCCTTAGCAGGCAGACTGAGCCAGGGTCAGGCAAACAGTAGCTTTCCTGATCCCTAGCGCTGCTGAACTAAAATCAGAGCTAGTTTTCATTTGTGTAGGCGCTCCACAGAATGCGCATTCACAGGGTGGGGGAATGACACTGCTCATGCTGCCTACAGGCCTAAAAACATTATCTGATTTCAATTTGCATATCAGTACTGACTGTGTGCTTTAAAGAAGTGACCAAGGTGATTATCTACATTTTATAGCAGGAAAACTGAGACCTGCTGAGAGGGCAGGCTAATAACCAAGGCAAAATACCACCAAGCTGCTGAGTCCTGCCCCTGTGCCTGATCTGTGCCTTCCATCTCCAGCCTTCCCCACCACTAAGCCCTCTCCTGGAGGCGGGAGCAGAGCCGGGGGGGCCTCAGGTTTTTTGGTTTTTACCTTTTCTGCTCTTAGCTTTGATGGTGCCTTGGGCAGCTCCCAGCTCTGGACTGGGCCAGGGATTCAAAGGCTGAGTGCTCAGCCCCGTGGCACAGCCCCTGCCCCAGGCCAGCGGGCTGAGGGAACCCAGTCCTCCCCTCAGCTGTTCCTGTGGAAACATCCTGGCTAAACTTCACTGCTGTCGTTCATTCAGGTGAAAATCCTACTGCCTTCAGCCAGATTTGGGCTTGAAAATGAGAATTAGGGAGAATCAGCCAAGCTGAGGCATTCATAAAACAGTCCTGCTTTAGCCTTTTGCAGGAAAACACTCTCATGATCACTCATCACCCTACAGTGTCCCTTCCCACAGTTTAAAGGGTGACAAACACAGCCAGGCTGAAGGACTGGTTGTACTTCAAGCCAAAGGCACTAATACACCTGTAAGATGACAGCAGTGTGTTCTCAATACCTCTCAGTACTCGACTGCACCTGACGTTGTGCTGCACTTCGTGTACTGATCCCAGCCTCCCTAAATACCACCTTTTCCTCCATCAGCTCAACGAGGAGGAGGAAGGAGCTGAGTCACTGCACAAACTTGCTGGCAGAGCCTGGCCCGGCCTGCCCCACCCACAGCACCTGGCCTTGTGAGCACCTCTGTGACACCAGCCTCCTGCCAGGCCCCAGCACTCCCTGGGGAATGCTGGGAGAGGTCCCTTGCTGCTGGCCATTTTCTGTCACACCAGCTCATCGCTTCCATGCCTCTGAGGAAGGAGTAATGCACAATTTTCTTGTGATATGTGTTGCAATGAAGTCTTATCTCAACTGTGATTTCTTTGACAAAACAAAGAGAAGCAATGAAACCTTCTCCCTACTTTCCCGGGGTGAAATCACAATCATGCTCTCCAGATTAGTCAGGTGGGGTTTTTAAACACAAAACACTCCATCCTTGAACCCTGCCTCTGGCTCACACAGGCTTGACTCTGAAGGAGCACTAAAGTTAGCAATGTTGTCTGAACAGGTATCAAGCCTATACTCATAATTATTGAACAAACTTCTCAATAAGGCCAAGCCAAACTGGAGTGTTTGCAATTCCCACAGAAACAGGACGCCTTCACCAGGCAGTGGCAGTGCCTCAGAGGGAACATGAATGCGCAGACACACTTCTGTGGTTTCAGGGGAGAAAAAAAAAAGTTCTATGTCTGTACACTTGGAAAGACTCTTTAGAACAGAGCCCTGTTTTTCCCAGAACTCTGCAAGCTGGCAGAGTGCAGCACAAATCACAGCTTCAAAGGACCACGCTGGTCAATGGTTACACCAACAGCTAGAGAGCAAATTGGATTTTATTTTTTTTAAATCCTACTCCAGATATAGAAGTCATGAGGTGCTTGATCATTAACCTCTGCTTAACAACTTAATTAGTTCAATCCAGAAGCAGACCGGTGCAGAATAATGCAGTCTCTTCCTAGAACAGGTGCATCAGAGCTGGCTGCAACCTCTGATCACATTCCCAACGAATGTCACCGACTCCAGGAACTTCAGGGAGAGTGATCTGAGGTAAAGAGGGCAGTGCCTCCATCTTCAGGCCTACAGCATTCCTTGTGAGTGTTTAGGACAAGCCAATTAGAACCAATTACAAGCAATAGGTTTAATGCAAGGCAGAAAAAACCAAAACATTCCTGAAGTCACTGACCTGGAAGGAAAACAAACTGCAAAGCATGCAAACTAGTGTTTCAATGCAGAAACCCAAACAGAGCCAGTGCAGCATTGCTCTCACCTTCAGCACCTCTCAATGGTACAAGTTTCTATCACAGTCTTAGAGAAAACGTGCTGGTGTAGCAGACTTGCCCCAGAAGTCAGACAGATTCTGTTCACAGCTCTGCTTCTTTGCATTAACTTTAACCAAGCAGTAATTAAAATAATAATAATCTTACTGCAAACCTAACATGCAGTTAGCATGCTTTTTGAGCTATGTGTAGTTCTATATATAGAACAATTATGTTTATCATTTAAAAGAAGAAGAGTTCATTTTAGGTCAATGATTCAGGCTGTTGATATAAACACTGCTTCAAGAGGTCATGCAGAGGTTCTATCATGAAACACCTAACATTACATAAAGCCCCATGTTTATAAATATTTATTGTAAATAGGTCAAAATGGGCCAAGTTTTAAACAAAAAGAATTAGACATACAAGCTAACTTTGTTTCCAGTTGGCTACTCAGAGAGAGATCCAATTCCCAGTTTTTCAGTTCAATTTCTCACTATCAATAAGGTTCTTTATTCAGCTTAAGTTGATTGAACAACAGTGAAGTTTAAATGTTCACAGTATCATCAAGACATGTGGTAAGCACCACCTGGTCAAAAAGTCTTTCAGGAAGAGAGAAAATCTTAAACCACTAGCCAAGCTTTCAAACTGAGGTAGACAAGTCATGGTGACGTGAGTGCTGAAGGTCAGGGTCTATCTTTTTAAGTAATTTATCTAATAAAATGCATCAGGCAACAATCAAGATTGTTATGTTAGTATTTCTGATGTGAAATACTGAGTGAGAAGCTCTCAAAGTGAGAAACTTTGTTTTTAAAAAGTATACAATTTTTCTGAATAGAAATATCCTTCTTCTACTACCAAAATAATCAGAAACATCATAGAAAACTATGCATCTTTCCTCTGATAACTTAATCCTGTTAGATAACAAGCCTTGTTAAAGTAGCCAGCTACCAGCTTGCTGTTCACAGTGTAAAATATGCAATCCTTCATCTTGCTTCTGCCCTCCAGCTGAAGAACATAGATCAACGAGGCTGTACCTCAGGCATTTTTACCTGTCCACACACACAAAAGGTGTTTTAGTTTTTCAACCATTAAGTATAAAGTCTGTGGTCTCCACCAACAGGTCAGCACGATGGTACATACAGCATGGACAGCTCTTCCTGGCAGCTCCCCTTCCACGGGCACCTGGGGCTGCGTTCCACGCTGTGGGCTCTGGATGTAGACCCTACCACTGATTCAGTTAAAAATCCAGAAAGACAAGGAGAGAAAAAATCCAAACTGCTTCTGCAAGAGAAAGCTGAGACAGCAGCCGTGCTATTAAACCATGTTGATCACAGCAAGGCAGAGGCTAGTGGCCAAAGAACAGCTCAGAAACGGGTCTGCGTTTCACGACAACCTCTTCCTCCTCCTCCGCTACCTCAGAGAGTGAGGAATATGAAGGGAAGCCCCCTCTGATCTTTGGCTTCCTCCTCGGGCCCGTGGTGGCAGTCAGAAGCTTGTTCAAAGTTGAGGGCTTCCTTAAACCTTTGGTGAGATCATAGAAAGCCATGTCATCGGATATGACTCCCAGGAAAGTGCTCGTGGAGCTCAAGATTGAAGCCGCAAGCTTTGTAGACTTCTTGATGGGCACGGAGTGTTCCATGTTTTGGGAAAGGCTGGGGTCCCCCAGCAAACGCCTAATTGTAAGGGAGGTCCCTTCCTTTAAGTACTGGTGCGGCTTCTTCCCACTGTAGTCCCTCAGGTCAATCTTGGCATGGTAGCTGTAGACGAGCATGGTGATGATCTTCTCCTGGCCGTGGATAGCAGCCAGGTGCAGGGCCGTGTAGCCACCATGCGACCTGGCGTCCACATTGACACGGGACCCGCCCTTCTCGGCCGCTCGGATGATGTTGGTCACCATGTCGCAGTTGCCGCTCTTGGCGGCCCAGTGCAGGGCGGTGAAGCCGGAGATGAAGTCCCTGCGAGCCGCCAGGCTGGCGTCGCCCAGCAGCAGCCCGTGGAGCTGCTGTGTCCACTGCCCGTCGGCCGCCAGCAGCAGCCACTGGTGCTCCGCATGCTCCAGGGGCACCACCGTCTCCTCGCTGGCCCGGTGGTTCTTGGGCCCCCTCCGCAGCCCGGGCGAGCGGGACCCGGCCTCCTCGTCCAGCGGCGGGGGGGACAGCGGGCTGGGCTGCTCGGTTGGCCCCGGGGCGGCGGGGGCGGGCACGCAGCGCACGGGCAGCATGCAGGGCTTGGGCGGCGGCTCCCGCCGGGCCACGGGGTCGGGGACGGGAACCGGGACAGGGGCGCCGGCATCGCCCCCCGCCGGCGGGGCAGCGCGGAGCTGCCGCTTCAGCACCACGAACTTGACGCCGTCGATCTCCTTCACCGTGGCCACGGCGTTCACCGCCGCCTTGAACCGCTCCCGCCGCGCCGCCCGCCCCTCCGCCTCCCCGGCCCCGGCCCCGGCCCCGGCGGCCTCCAGCAGCGGCCGGAAGGCGCTCACCAGCTCGGTGTTGCGCACCCGCCCGCCGCGCTCCCTCAGGAAGCCCATCACTGCCTCCGCGCTGATGTCGAGCTCCGCCATCCCGCCGCCACAGGTGGTGGTGGCGGAGCCGCCGCCGCGCCCGCCGCCTCCGCGCGTTGGGATGCCGGGAGCCCGCGGGGCTGGCCGGAGCAGCGGCCCGGAGGCACCTGCTGCGGGCAGCGCGTCCCGCGGCCGCTCCCACGGAGGTGCTCCCGCCGCCCCGNCTGCCGGGAGGGCCCGGGCGGGCGGCGGCACCGCGCTGGGGGACGGGCACAGAGCCGGCACCGACCCCAGCCCGAGAGTGGGTGCGGGCACGGGGGTACCGGAGACTCCTCGGGCAGGACCGAACGCTTCATCCATTTGCTCGTCTTCCCGCTTCCTAAAATGATTTTTTTTTTTTTTTAATTTTAGGGTTTTTTTCTTTATTTGGTTTGGGTTTTGGTTTTTTTTCAGTAGCAAAAAAGTGGAGTAGTATTGGGTAGAAATCACTCTGCAGAGTTTGGTCTCCATTCCTAGAAAAGCCTCAGGTGTTCTGTGGGACTTGTGATCCTGCTGGGCAAGAGGCTGATGCCTCAAAATTAGCCAGAAGATGGGTGGATGGGTCAGTTTTTTGAAATATATTGACCTCTATGTGATACTATATATTATCATATTTATATACATAATCGTATATTATTATGTATGTCTTTTACCTATATTGCATCTACAATGCGGATGTATGTGTCCATTTAAACAATGAAATATTTACAGCATGGCTACATCTGTTCATGTCCACCAGGAGAAGAGAGAGCTTCTTTTTTTATGGAGAAGCTGCCTCTGCTGTCTTGTCAATTACTTGTGCCTAAGCATTTAACATTACTGTTCTCTGCTTTACAGGAGAAAATAAATCCCAGAAAAATGCTTTTCTCCAGGCAAAGCAGGAGGACTGAGGACCTCTTGAAGGGATGTTCAGCCTGCAAACTTGTTTTCTCCACTGAATGCTGCAGTTAAGATCACTAGATCAATGCCTGAACAGTTTGTCTAGGAGAAGAGCAGGAGAAACTGAGAACAGAATGAACAGTCAGTGTGGTTTGAAGACCAATAAAAGTAACTGTATGAGGATGGGTAAGAAAATGCAAATAGATCTGGAGTTGGTTTTAGTCTGAGAACTTAATAAAATGGAACATACTTTTATGACTAAGTGACCTACCTGTCTCCCACAGCATTCTCCTGGAGATGCTGGCAGCCTATGGCTTGGAGCCCACTCTTCTCTAAAGGGTTAAAAACTGCCAGGATGGCTGAGTGCAGAGAGTGGTGGTGAGTGGTGCCACATTCAGTTGGTCACTGGTCACTAGTGGGGCTCCCAGGGCTCAGTATTGGGCCCCGTCCTGTTTAATATCTTTATTAGGCTGGAGAGCACCTCAGTAAGTTCACAGATGACACCAAGCTGGGTGGCTGTTGACGTGCTGGAGGGTAAGAAGGCTCTGCAGAGGGCTCTGGACAGGCTGGATCAATGGGCTGAGGCAGACAGTGTGAGGGTCAACAAGGTGAAAGGACAGGTCCTGCCCTGCAGCCACAGCAACCCCCTGCAGACAGGCTGGGGCAGAGGGCTGGTTCTTCTCCTCCCAGTGGAAAAGAGCCTGGAGGTGCTGCTTGGCAGTGGCTGAGCATGAGCCCAGGTGGGCAAGGCCAGTGGTCTCCTGGTCTGTATCAGCAGTAGTGTGGCCAGCAGGACCAGGGCAGGTCTGGTACTCTGGCACCAGGGCAGGTGCCCAGCCACACCTCGAGTGCTGTGTCCAGTTCTGGGCCCCTCAGTTCAGGAAGGACATTGAGCTGCTGAAGGTTTTAGCCTGGGGAGACCTTATCACTCTACAAGTACCTGAAAGGAGGCTGTACAAAGGTGAAGTTTGGCATTTTCTCCCAGGCAACCAGTCACAGGACAAGAGGAAATGACCAGCTGCACCAGGGGACGTTCAGGTTGGGCATCAGAAGGAATTCCTTTACAGTAAAGATTTCAAACTCTGGAATGGTCTGCCCTGGGAGGTGGTGGAGTGTCCATCCCTGAAGTGTTCAAGGAATGACTGGACATCACACTTAGTGCTATGGTTTAGTAGACAAGGTGGTGTTTAGTCAAAGGCTGGACTTGATGATCTTGGAGGTCTTCTCCACCTTTAATGATTGTCTGCTCAGTCTGTGTCAAAGTTTCCATTTTGAAGGCAATGTGAAGTGTGTCCTCCTTGATGATGCTGACTTCCCTTCTGCCTCTTCTTACCTTTACTGAGGGTAGAAGAGCCTTTTCCCACAGATTGCATTTGGCATTCTTTCCCCTTCTCTCTCCATCTTTGTGCAAATGTCTGTAAAACTATTCCATGTTTTGCTAACAAGCTGGCACTGAACCAGTTCCTCAAAATAATTTTGCTGCTCTAATGCTCTTTCACATAATAATAGTGTTTAATCTTTTATTAGTTGTGTTTTCTTTGTGTATTGCACACCTCCTATTACTGCCTTTTCACATGGCCTGAACAGCAGCCTTGCCCTTGCTGAGGCAGCCACTTGAGCAGAGCTCTGCAATGCTCTATAGCTCATGGCATTGCCTGCCCTATGTAGAGAGCTAAAAATGATCCTGCATCCAAATACTAATTGCTGGTCCTTGTTTTCACTGTTTAGATCCTTACTGAATCCCTTGCAGGCATAAGAAAATCTCAGCAGTCTGTGATTTTTGCCTTGCAAACTTTCAGCTGTACCCTAGGATTAAAGTTCATTTCTGCAAATGAGAGAGAGGAGGAGGGAAAATGATTCAGAAGAACAGGCTCTTACAAAAAACATTTTATGTTACAAATGTTAAAGGGAGAAGTTGCTCCAGTTGCTTGAATTGGTTCAAGTACAGGAGAGGAGACTCTCAAGCTCACTGCACTCTGTCCCTGTGTGCACAGCAGCACACCCCTGCACCCCTGTGTCCTTTGAGACCCACGAGGCTGCTGTCTCATCCCACCTGTGTTACCCCCAGCCCAGCACCATTCCTGCAGAGGGATCTCCCAGCACCAGGCTGCCAGGACACCTCACTGCTCCACACCCACACAGCCAAGCCTCTCTGAGCACTTGCAATGGGTCAAGGTCCAAAAATCGGGGAGTTACTGAGACTGTTCCCCTCTGCAGATCCTGTTCCACTGCTGCAGAGCAGAAGGACACATAGCCAGGAGGTGACAGAAGAGGAGACAGGATGTTTACGTATGCACCTCGTGCCGAGCAAGTCTGAACTGGTTGCTCTGGTTTAACACAATGACCTCTTTGCCCAGGTAATGCCTCCAGCCACCTGTTCCACACACACTCTCTTCATGGGCAACCCATGGAATGTGGTTGTGCTCCTTTTCACAGTCTGTCAGTGGGTTTTAGTTACCTAGCACATTAACACATTTTTAGTAACCTAACACATTAATGTGGTTGTGCTCCTTTTCACAGTCTGTCAGTGGGTTTTAGTAACCTAACACATTAACCTCCTATATAATTTGTAATAAAGAAGAAAACAATGCTTCTGGCTGATCACCTGTACCAGTTCAGACCACACACATCCTGTCTGCCAGCCTTTCCCTTTAGCTGTTGATGCCTTTTGGTTGCCCACCATTCAGGATGTGTGCCAAGTTCCAGAGGACCAGCTCCCAATAAACTCCTCTGAGTCTGCTGAGTGCTGGTCACACTGATCTGATTGCGGAGCAGAAATTAAACCCTTTGAATGAATTTTATTAATATAGATAATAAAATCCTGGAGCATTATGGGTGTTATATTCATCAGTCATCCAGAATTTCCAGCTTTTAAAAAGCATGAGAAGTTTTGCCTCTTTCTGTGTCACCAAAAACCTACAAAGCAAGTATTTCTTGTTGGGCTATTTACAGAATACTGTGGGCTGCTTCGTAGGAGATCTCAAGCCAACTGTCTTGATACTTTTCACTTATTGGCTGAGACAAAAACAATATACATAAGCCCATGATTAGATTAATTTACTACTACTTTTTTAAACACAAATATTGCAGTTTGTTATTCCTGCATCATAGGCTCTAGAGAGCTGGCCTCTATTTATAGCCATGTGACTGATGACAGTTTCCCTTTCCTGTGAAGAAGTCTCCCAAACTCAAATTATTATTATTATTATTATTATTATTATTATTATTATTGTTATTGTTATTATTACAGTGAAATAAACTGCATAGTGAAACTGGGAGCTTTTCCCACCCCCTCAGAGGAGGAAGGTGAAGGTTTTATGACTGCAATTATCCACACCACACAAAACCAGGAAATCAAGTGGGAGATCAAGCACAGTATCTAGTCAAAGCAAAGTAGTTTCTACTACCCAAAACTGAAGGAAATGGTACCCTAGGTCTCGCTCTTTCCCACATGATATTCTCAGAGCCACAGGGAAAATGAGATGCCAGGCTGGAAGCAAAAGAGGAAGGAAAGGGAATGGGAAGGATAGTCCCAGTCAGACAGGATGCTGCTGCTTTGTAGAAAGGCAAAGCTTAGCTGCTCATGACTACAGATGGGACTTCTACCTCAAGGAAAACTCATTTTCCTCCAAAATTAAATCAGGGTTCCCAGAATAAATAGGATGACAAAGCCCATGATTTCCTACTTTTCTTGTTAATATATTCATGTGAAACAAAGACAGCACATTGTGAGGGAAAATAGCTCTTTCTTTGTTCCATGGAGAAATGCAGTAACCTTCCACAGATAAACAATTGAGCAAAAGTCTGTGAAGGGTGGGGGGGGATGGAAGGGGGGGAAGGGGAGTGGAGATTATTTACAGATAAAAGGCATTTTCTCATAAACAAGAAGGATTCAGCCCTAACTCAAGGACCTCAGTAACTAGTTCAGAAGACGTTTCTTAACAGCAGCCATTCAAACACACTTTTCTGTGTATCTCAGAGTCTGTATTTGTTAAATACTGCTTGTTCACACAGATGAGGCAAGGATTCATCCCAAGCATCCTCTGGTTTTCAGATGATGCCTATGAACTTGATGGGATTTCATATTTTCAGGGATAATGCAAACCTGGTGTGAGGTTCAGTGTGGCAAAATAATCATCAACTCATAGAATGATTTGGGTTGGAAGGGACTCTAAGGCTCCCAGCCTCCCTCCCATGGGCAGGGACACCTTCCACTAGCCCAGGTTGTTCCAAGCCCCATCCAGCCTGGCCTTGAACACTTCCAGGGATGGGGCAGCCACAGCTGCTCTGGACAGCCTGTGCCAGGGCCTCCCCACCCTCTGCTAACTAATCTAAATCCACCCTCTGCTGCACTTCAGCATTAGCTGGCAGGGAAATCTG
The DNA here is from genome assembly GCF_017590135.1 of Pyrgilauda ruficollis. Taxonomy (NCBI): domain Eukaryota; kingdom Metazoa; phylum Chordata; class Aves; order Passeriformes; family Passeridae; genus Pyrgilauda; species Pyrgilauda ruficollis. The sequence continues at coordinate 184,821 of NW_024530599.1, forward strand.
GGGTCTCTTTCTGTACAGAAATGAATTACAGCTCCTATTGACTTCCAGCTTAGAAAGATAGCACTTCCATAGAAATGCCTTATAAGCTCCATATACTGTCAGTATAACCAATGAAAGTTTAATAAAGTGCTTGGTGGTGTTGATGCTAAAAGAGTAGCTACAAACCATTTGATTTCTAGTAGTCCCCAGGACACATAGTGGAAAATGTACAGTTATCCAAAAGCTGCTTTGTCTGGCCTGTGTTGAAAACCCTGAAGGAGATCTGTTTATCTGCACCACCTGGATTTAAAAACCAAGGATTTTATTTGGCCCTGAAAAGTTGGAGCCATCTTCAAAAGGCCTTGGTCGTGTTTCTGCAGGTGGGATGATCTCTTGCTCTGTGTCTGCCTACGAAGCCAAAGGGGCTGTGTAATGGCATTTATTTCTCTCCACTTTCATTGCCCATACCTGTGCTCACAGAGTGAAGAAGTAAAGCACCTCCTGCTGATCTCCCCAGCCATCAGAACTGTGCTGCTGCAATGCCACCACCCATGCAGAGAGGGGCATTTCCCCTGCTGTCCCCAGGACAGAGATTCCAGGGACACATTTGTGCCTCTCCGGTCCTTTGTGCTCTCTGCCCCGGGTCTTGACCTGTAAAAAACCCACAGCTCGTCTTAAATTCACTGTGGTTTTAGCAGGTACAAATATTCCATTTTATTTGAAGTCCTTGCAGGAGCATCCAGCACTATAATATAAATTTAATTACAGAGCTATTAGGAATAATTTGCATAACAATTAGCAATTAAAGGAGCCACCAAATCCAAGTCACTTCTCTTGAAGCAGTTTTTGTGCAACTGAACCTTTTGAAAACAGCAGGGTTTCTATTGATTTGGCATTAGAAACTGTGCTTTTTGAAATAACAAGGTGATTAAATGTAACTGTGAGGTTTTATACAGTGCTCTGCTGTCACAGAGATCTGCCCCACGCTGGTGGCAGCAGGACAAAGGGACAGAGGACTCCAGCTCCAGGAGGTCTGAGCAGCACAGCTCAGAGCCAGGAGGCAGCAGTGCTGGCTCTTCATCTGCTAAAAGGTCTCACAATTTCCTTTGTGCTGTGAATCTTTGCAGCTGACCTGCAGCTCACAGAAACCAGCACCTGTTTGGGAATGAAAGGAACGAGAAGGAAGTTCTTTACAAACAAACTGTGGGCCTGATGGTTCATAAGGCCAGATACAGAGAGGTGAAGGAAGTGATGGGGGAACCATAAATTCCACAGGAATTCCACTAATTGACACAGACTGTTATCACTTGAGATTGTGCTCAATCTCTGGATTTAGAGAAAAAGAATGGAGACACGAGGAAAAACAGGGGTATGCATTAGGAGGGGGTATCAGGCATTTTGGGAAGTCTGTACCTCTCAAGTACCGCAGCCAATGGGGAAAGAAAGAGGGAAATGTGGCTGGGAAATCAGGATAAAAAGGAGGCTGGGTCCTCTGAAAGTTTTGAGAGACCCCAGGAAAAATGCCCCATGGTCTCTCCCTTTATTCGAATAAAGTTACAGGACTCCTCTGTCTCCTTTTTGGACATAAACCTCTGGTGTCTGTAGATTAATTCTGCTGAGAGGAATCAGCTTTTGTGAGCCTTGTCTTGTTACATTGTGCACTTTATTGTAACAGAATAGAACTCTTACTGAATCAAAGACAATTGCTTCTGCAAAAGTACCTGGCATTACAGCATTCAGGCTTGTTAAGCAAGAGTTTTACGTTGTCTTAAAGAAGGACTCACAAAGCTGATTGTAAATAAAAACCCCAAACAAACAAACAAAAACTTTATCAGGTCTTTATCTGTTTGTTTTTGCTTCTTTGTGATATATGAAAGCAGCCTGGAAAGTTAACTCTGCTTCTGTATTAACTGTTTGCATCTGTACACCAGAAATACCAGATTTTAGCTTCCACATTTTTGCTGAGGGAGCCAGGGAGAACTGGAGAACCTTTGGGAGTCAGCCAAAGAAACAAGGTGATAAAATGAATGTCTGGTCTGCAGGAACATTTCACTCACAAGGGGTAAATGAGTAAAAGGTTCAGCAAGCTTCTAACACTGCTCAGGCGTGGCTCCAGGTGCCAGGGACCAGCAGGAAGCTTTGCTGTCCCTGGCAGCATTAAGAGCTGTGGCTGCAACAGCAAAAAGGTTGGGGGTGGTTTTGGTAATTTTTGGTGAACATAAATTAACAGATGGTGTTCAGCAATGACCTTGTTAGAGAACTACATTTTTAAAAACCTGTCTTTATCCATAACATAATACATGGATTAGCAGAATTAATTTGGTTGTAGGCAGTCTGCTCAGGAAAGAGAAAAAAAGCTCCTTTGACCTGCACTAGATCTATCATATATCAAAAAGCATATCATACACCATCTCAGAAAATGTCTTGAAATTGCTTAAAGGGAGAACACAATCTTCTTCCTAACCTCTGATGCCTCTAACCCTTGCCCTCCCCCTTCAATTACCTACATCTAAGTTTATATCGTGAATTATTTCTCCAGCATAATCACAGTGCCCTTCTGGAATGAACAGTGTTTCCCAGGACTCCTGCAGGACTGTGCAGGTGGAACACAAGGAAGCTTGGGAAGAATCAAAGATGTGGAGATGTAAAATACAGACACCTGCTGCAATCCAGCGACTCAGTGGCTGCCCTGGGATGGTGTGGGCACCGAGGGAGAAGCAGCCCTGAGCATGGGCTTTGAGCAGCTCAGCTGAGCAGGTGCAGCCTGAGAACGAAGGAGAGAGGGCTCTGTGAGACCCCAAAGCTGCGGGGGGATTCCTACAGGGCCCTCAAAACTTGCACAGTAACTACTCCGCTTTTGTGCAGACACTGCTTTTCCTTGACTCCTGTGTGTAGTGGTGAGAGGGACCAGTCTGATTTTCCTGTATGCCTCAGCATGTGTTCCGCTCTCACAGGGGCTGTGGGTGTTCTGCTCTCACAGGGGCTGTAAAAGTTCTGCTCTCACAGGGGCTGTAGATGTGCTGGCAGCCCTGTCCCCGGCAGTTTCTCCTGGGTCAGCAGTTTTCCCTTTCTCCGGGGAAAGCCTCCAGGCCCGGACTGTCAGTGAGCCCTCACTTGCCCGGAGGCCGTGAAGAACGCACAGGAAATCAAGCTGCGGGAGGAACCTTAGCCCATCAAAGCAGCTCAGTGCGACACAGAGGAGCCATCCGTGCTTTGGGTTTCTTGGAGGGATCGGGGCTCGCTTGGAGGGTCATTTTGGCCCTTGTCCCACCCCGCCGTGCTCCCCAGGCCCCGCCGCCGCCGGCCTGCCCCGGCTGAGCTCACAGCTCCGGCCGGTGGCAGAGCCAGCAGCCAAAAGTGTTTCACAGTAGCGGTTCTCTTGGCCAGTTTAGAGAAATAGGGATTTTATTCTTAAGTGGAAAAATTGAAATCTTAAATTAGGAGAAAAATCTCAGGCTCCCTGCTCAGTTCTCCCACAGTTTAAAAAAGAAAGGATTTTTAAATCCACTTCCTATTCTCTGTCCTCATCTGTGAAACCCCCTGTGAGACACACTGCAGCAGAAAGAGGCAGCAATAACTTCAGGGCCTCTGTGTCTATTTGGCAGCCAGTGAACTTGTCAACACAAGGAGATTTACCATGAAGCTCTAGCGGTATAGCCTGTTCTGGCATAATTATTGCATAATGATTTTCTTTGACTGTTATACAGGAAAAAACCAGCATGTTTACAGCTAATAACACTCTAGCCTTTATTTCAGTCACAAATGCCAAGTTAGGAACAAGCCAAAGTAAAATTTATATTAATATTTCTTAAAATGCTTATTCATCTTCACCTCCTGGTAAAAGTGGGATTTTTTGATAATCTCTCCTCTGCATTGTCTCTTACTTCTCTGTACTAGTAAAAACCATCTGCACTATAATATATTTCAACGTTAAGGATTGGGCTGCCTTTCCTATTTACCACACCTTGGATGTACCAATACTGTGCCATTTTCACCTTCAAATCTACCCCCTTTTCCAAGCATCCAGATCAAACAGCCTTGCAGAATGTTCCAAAGCCACTAAACTTCCATTCTAACAATGCAGTTGTAGCTATAGGAGGAATGTAATCTCCAAGCTTACTAGGACACAAGTAATTCAGAAATTTCAAGCAGCTTATTGAGTTGCGCAGAGAAGATGTGTTCCCTACAGGAAGCAGCGCTGTGAAGGCAGACGGACATTGTCTGTACGGACAGATTTCTCAGTGTTCTGCAGAGCCAGCCCAGGCTGGGCCTCAGGGGTCCCACAGAAGCAGGTTCCTGCAGCCCTTGTGACTGTGTGGATGGAAAACACTTTGCAATCCTCATGTTTGGCATTCAGAGCTGCTTCCCAAAGTCCAATCAGACTCAGAGTAGACACCCACAATGCTTCCTTGTGCCTGTCATCACAGGACAGAATTTGCAATCAGATGCAGAAGTGAAGGGAACCAACTCCTTTCTATTCCAGTCACACACAGGTCTCCTATGAAACAGATCAAATACTTGAACGTTGTCTCAGTTGCAAGCAGGAAGGTCAGGCTTAAAGATGTTTTTTTGACCTTTCCTATCTCCGTAAAATACTTTAGGGTAAAGCCCAAACATCAGAATTAGTGTATATTCTTCCACTGGTACAAGAAAGAGCCAGGTAAAGGTCTCATCTCAGTTACCCAGGCAACTGCAAACAGCAGAGCCTGCTCATGCTCATTAGAAAATTTTTTAAAAAAGCATTCAATCCTGGAGTCTGCAGTGCTTCCAAGTGATTATATTCATATGGTGCATATATACTGCAAAAATAGCTGCTTCATTTTCTGCCAGCCAAATTAACCATGAAAATGGACCAGTTTGAGAATGTAATTATTATAGACTAATTTGGCAAACTAGACAGGCAGTGTTTCCTTGGCCTAGGCAGCTCTGTCTCCTGGGATTTCAGTTGCCTGAGGGTTTTGTCAAAGAGCAAAGGCAGCTGGAAGCAGGCAGTGTGCAGGGAGGGCAGGTAGGCAAGAAGAGCTGTGGTGGAAGGGGCTCTTTGAACTTCATGTCTGCAAACAGACTGCTGCAGATCTTCAGCAAAAGCTCAGAAAACTGTCATTATTGCAGTTGGGAAGGGATAAAGCTCCCACACTGAGAGCTGGGATTCAGAGCTTAAACAACTATTGAAATGATCCAGACAGCCCCATCTGAACCACGCTTTGAGGAGGAGGAATCCACAAATGCTGAATTGCAGTCAGTGGGTGTAAAGCACCACACCCGGGAAGTGTGAGAGGAAAAAAGCTGTCTGGTTCCAGAGTGGAAATATATTTGGACCCCAAGACACCTAAGTTGCAATAGGCAGGACTCAGCTGGGGTACACTCAGTTTAACCACTCAGGTGTTGTGAATAACCCTGCTGAGCAGGACTGGGGCTTAAGGGAAAGAAAAATAAGGTTGGATTAGTTTTTATTTCTTTTTTTTTTTTTTTTTGGTCTCTTTGCTAATGGTAGGGATGGAAAGAAGGCCACATTATGCATGCTGCTCAAGTACTGCAGATGAATTTCTGTAAAAAGTACAGCATTGTGGAATAGCACAGAGAGACTTCCAGGCTCCTGCCCTGGCCAGATAACACCACACACATCTCAGCAAGTGAAAAACCAACCAAGAGACCTCCATTATTGCACCACATTGTAGTAGTGATGCACTGTTAAAGACAACTTCTATAACCTGAGGGTGACTGTTATGAACAGAATGGATGTAATTAGAAAAGATTTTTTTAAAGTTAGATGTTGATAAGGCATTTAATTTCCTCTACCATAAAAAGAAGTAATAAACATTAAGGCAAAATGAGATCTAGGAGTGTGAATTCAGTTTTTAGATGAGGCTTGAAAGATAGCAACATAGAAATCTTATAAAGACTATTTTTGGATGGCACAAAACCAAGGACAAGTATGGATTTTTACCATTTGGAGGAAAAAAAAGAAGACACCTCAAGAGATATAGTGGCAATAAGTCAAAGTGGGAAAACAAGAATAGATGAGGCAGACAGAAAAAGTGAATAATAGCTGTGGGGAATGTTAGCCAGGGCACTGCCAACTGATGCTTCACTTTTTGTCTGTCATCTGGAGTGATTGTCATGGAATCTGCTCACTATTATCTTGACTACAGACATTTTCTCTACAGGAGATTAATCAAGCTGGACATTTTAATGAAATACCTTTGGAAACAAAAAAGCTCTTTTTTATTATTTTTTCATAAAGAGATGATAACTTGATGAGGCTCTTTCAAAGTGTCTGACTGTTTTCTGATGTTATACACGTATTAGCTGCAAAATCCTTAATATAAGAGCAATTTGTTAGAGAGATTAGTATAAATAGATAAGAAAATCTTTGTGGGTTTTTTTAATGGAAAGAACCTGTCATTTCCTGTCAAATATTCTCTGTTGGTAATTATTGTACCTATATATTATTTTTTTCTTTCATATATTATGAGCTAGGTGGAAAAAAAAAAGTCTCTTACGTCAAAGTACAAATATAAAGAGGGGATGGTTTAGAAAACACACCAGATGACATTCTCATGTCCAAGCAAGGTAGGAGTTATTAAACCTTCCATCTGGAGTTAGGATAGAGTGGCTCACTTTCCAGGAAGAAGATGAAAGCCTCAGCAGTCAACAAAGACATTATAAATAATAAGTACCTGTTATTGCCTTTATGGACATAAACAGTTGCAAGAGAGTGGCTGTAGCAGTAACTGTGCACTAGCCAAAAATGGCACATTGTGTTGTTTGTCATCCCTTTTCCATCAGTCCCTCACTGCTTTTCCTGTTGATGTCAATCCCACTGACTGTTTGCACAGAACAGCTCTGCGTAAACACTTCTGAGACAGCAACTTTCATGATTCAGAGAATCCTCTGACTTCCAATTCTGGGAAAAGCTGATTCACATTCCTTTTGGTGTGCTGACTGCACCTTCTCCCAGGCTAATTCCACTCACTTCTGAGGTGTCTTTGTCTACACAACTCAATATCCTCAGGAATGTGAAGGGTGAATTGCGGCTACTTTTCTGTACAGCAGGAGCATTCACCATCTGCTGCACTGTTTTTCTCTGCTTAGATGGGATGTATGAATCTAGTAATTTGTTTATACATTTAACTTCTGCAAGCATTGGAGGGATTTCTGCCCATTCAAAAGAAGAAGAAATCTTTGACATAATTATTACTCTTTTTACTCTTAAGTTAAATGTAGACTTTCACTCAAATGAAAAATCGAACTCTAAAATTGATTGTTGGGGTCATCTGAGGAGTTATTCCAACAGCAGACAAGGTTTGTTGTATAAACATATGTGTTCCAATTCAAGAACTAATGTACAGACAGACCCTACATTTACAACTGTATACAGCATTACCCATTCTACAAGAAACTAAGCACCTTGTTTTTTAATCACATCCAACTACTCCAGCTTCTAGGATTTTCACACTCAAAGTCAAAAGCTGCATAGCACACAGTACCATTAACATTCTTTTATGTCTCCAAGTCTCAAGTCGTGTTCTTTAGCCAAAGAAAATGTACTACAATCTTTATGAAAACTTCTCTTTATTTATTAAATATTTGAATTGATGTAGAACCCCAGAAAATAAGAGCCTACTGAACTTTCCATTTATTCCAGTCTAGATTTGACCCATTGCTTTGTGTGACATAAGCAATTAGTCTTGCTGAAACCTCTGTTTAAAGGTTATGACAGTTTGCACAGAACATGAGAGAACTTGCAATGTCATTAGTGACAAGGCTGCAACCTTCTCTTGTTGTCATCTTATCAAATAATCTCATTCTTGTTTAAATCTTGGCCTGAGTTACTTAAAATGACACTTTTCCATTGCCAGTGACTGAGTCAGCCAGTAATTGCTGCTCAAAATAATATAAATTCATAATAGTAAATGATAGGAGATAGTTATTTTTAACATGTTTGACTTGGTTCCTGAAATATCACTCAGTGACACAGAATAATAACTCATGGAAGGGTGAGCCAGCTGGAAAGCTGGAGCAGATTTACTCATGGGATTGACAGTGCTGCAAGTGACAACAGAAGAGGCTCTGCTGCCTCTTTCTTCCTTCTCCCCACTGCTGCATCCAGATTTGCACAGAACCTATCAAAACACTCTCTGTGTAGGTGCCAAAATCTTTTCAAACATCTGGAGAACTTGAATGGCTTTGTGAGGGACACATGAAATGAAATGACAGATTTCTGGGGTTGGTCATGCTAGTTTTCATTTTTCTATCTAAACAGAATTTTAAAACAAGCCTTCAGAGGAGAAAGAGTTAAACATTTTAACTTTCAAGTGTCTTCTCTCCAAAGCACAAGCTTGCAGATACACCCCTAATAGCACTCAGATGTAGCAGAAGAATAAGAGAGACTGAATTTCTGTGTCAGAACGACCATGATCCCAGAACAAATTGAGTTTTGTAGTTTTACAGAGCCTGTTGGCCAATTACATAAATGAACTTTCCATTAGTGGTAGCTGGAGGTTTAGCATGTTCTCACATGATCATACAGCTTGAGTCAATGCTCATGTGGAGAAATCCTTGTCCCTTGGGTACTTGGCTTCTTGATCTGTTATTTTATAGCAGCCATGACCCTTCTGAGCTACCACTGACCCTGAGGGTGAAAGCAGTGCAGCCTTACAGGAGCTGAGGGCAGCCAGATACCAATGCAGCCAGTGATGCTGAAGCTGACACCAGTGACAAGTCTGTGTTTAGTCTGGGAAAGGCAGACTCCCTCAGGGGAGCCACAGGGACACAGAAGGGTTACAAACTGGTTTAAACACAGGTGCGTGGTCCGGGGACCCCTCTGGGGGCCTTTGATGGGCCAGGACACCCCCTCTGCTGTCCTTCACGTGGATTTTTCCCTGGGTGAAGGGGCCCCTCAGCTGAGCTGCTCTGCACAGCAGAGGATGGGTGCTCACTGCCTCTCACTTTTTTCACCACACACCCAAAACCTCTCCTTACCCTTTGGTGTGAGGGTCTGCGCCAGCCTGGCAGCTGAGGACCCCAGGGCTGTGCTCTTCACCCTGAAGGTGCTCAGCTCGATCCCTCAGTGAATGTATTCTTCTTCCCCAGTCCACACCTGAGTCACTTTATCTTATTTCTATCAATGAGCAGCGCAGGGCCTTAGGGTGTGGTGGTCTTCTCTGCAGCTTTTATGCAATTTTGCTATAATAGGCAAAAGTCATTCATGAACATGTTTTAGCCATTAGTTATAACATTTCAGTCTCCGACAATAAAGTACAAGTCTAGCCTTTGAAATGATATGCCAAACATGAATAAAGCTGCTGAGCAAAACTGATGGTTGGGAACAAGAAGGTTAAAAACAAACAAACCAAAAAACCCAACACAAAATGTCCAAAGAACCCAACAACAAGAAAAAGATCTGAATGGCCAAGACATGAAACACTAGCAAGACTTGACTTGCTTACTCTTCACACAGCCATGGATTTTAACACAATAATTTAACTCTGGGCACTCATTGCCAGCTCTTCTTTTCCTGAGATAGTTCGAATTCTATGGGAAGGAAAAACTAAGTATTTGAAATTAGAAGACTTTAATTACTGTAATATGAAAAGAAGGAGTAAGCTTCTAAGTTCTGGAGATGAATATATGTCTCCATTATCTTTTCTGTTCCCAGGGTGATGGTGGAACAGTGAGGACATATACTCTTGTTCATTACCAGTGTCTTGTCCCCATGGATGCCTGCTGCCAGCATTGGGGAGGTCAGCATAGCACTGCAATGCCTGCACTTGCTGTATTTATGAGATCCTTCCTAGTTTTCACTTTGCCACAGGATTGTGTATGACCTGCACTTGTTTGTGATGTTTTTTTAATTACCTGTCTTAAGCGTAAGATCTTTTGCCATTTCATTCATGGCACAGCAAGTCCCTCTGAATCTTTCCAGTGCTAGTCAGAACTTGAAAAGACAATTTTTTCCACTAAGAAGTTGCTTTCCACAATTCCACCATCATTTATCTTCAATTAATATTTTGTTAGTGTAGGCAGTATTGTGTTGCAAGATCCAGAGACCACTCAGTGCTTCCCTTTTCTCTCAGCAGCACATTTACCTGCTTTGGAAAAGGTATTATGCATTTCTATATAAAAGAACAGCTGTTTCACTTCATTAATCAATTATTTAATCAATAAGTATGTGATATGCCAAGAAGGAGTTCCAACTGCAAGGTGGACACAACAGGCACAGTTGGTTCTGAGACACTTTGTTGTTTGTGCCTGCGAGGCTCTGGCTTTCCAGAGCTTGGTTTGACTGATACTGGACACAATTCTGTATAACCAGACAGTAAGCCAAGGACTAAAGCCAACAGTCAGACATACTTAGCTTGCGCTTCTACATCTACCTCTGCTCTTGACAGACGTACAGAGAATGAGCTGACTGACCTAGTTAAAATTCCCCAATTAGCTGAGTGAATGACAGAGTCTGAAGAAAGTGAAAAAGAGCAATATTCTACAGAAGGAACTATCAGGGACTCTACTGAGAGTAGGGAGAATCTCCCTACTCTCTAGTACTCCTTTTATTTCTCCCTTCTAGTCCTGTTATTTCTACTATTTTCTATAGGAAATTTAACAATGCAAGTGAAAAGACCTGCAGTAAAAGGTGCTTTAATTCCCTGTGCATGAGACAGCTTGTACCTGTACTCAAAGAACAACACTTCTTTCTGATGCTATTATAAATCACATTAACTGGGAAACAAAACAGCAAAATCCTAATGAAACTCATATAGATTTTTTAATATTAAGAAAGAAAATACTAACTTTTTCAGCCATATGCTTAAAAGTGTATTTGCCATATGGTATCACCTTCTGTGTTACTTGGAAAACAAATACATTTACCTTCTGTTTCCCATTATTATCTTTAAGAACAAGAAGATGTGACTTGAAGACAGCAGAGGAAAGAATAGTGAAAATACATAAATAATAACAACACACTGGTTCAAGGGACTGAACCAAATTTAATTATACAGATTTGCTTGGACAGAAGTTCTACAAAGGCAGCAGAACACTGTGGACTTAGCAGAACATATTAAAGCACAGGCTCTCTCATCACATCAGCCAAGTTTCCCTTCTCTGTTGGTCTAACTGCTTTTGTGATCCTCAAGATTTACAGGCCTCTGGGAAAAAGCCTGAGCATGGCATATTAATTAATACAGTTAGAACAATCTTAGTGTTTCATCCTCTTGATGAAATGGCCAGAAACTGAAAAGGACTATTTGCTCTTCAGGATTTGGGCAAAATGACAGAGACTGCACAGGGGACAAAACAAAAACCCCAGCTAAAAAAAAAAAAAAAAATCTGGTGGAGCCCGTCTTTTCTGCTGTTAGAATTCCGTAGCCAAAGCAAATCAGAAGCATCAGTGCCATGTCACTCAGTCCTGTCTGGTGGTCAAAGAGCATGGCAGGATTTCCTTATTACCAGGCCCTAATGTTGCAGCATTTATGCTTGTGATTAACTATTATTATAGTAAAAGGTTGTACAATGTCTCCCACTGATACTGATGCCAAATAAGCAATTAAGAAGCAAAGGTTAGAGTCTTTGCTTTTGACCAGCTGTAAAAGTAGCTCATAGCTAGTGGGATGATAATTTGTCAGCAAGGGACATGCTCTGGTCCCTTCAAACCTTTCCTTCAGGTTTGCATGGAAGTGATACTGCTCAGGTAAAGCATTTCCTCCTATTCCAATCTCTCTTTTTAAAAAAATTATATAACCCATAGAAATTTGTATATGCTAATGACAAGTTCATTTTTTTTGATTCACCACATTTGCCCATTATTTTAGGACAAACTCATGACACCACTGCAGTGTGCGCTATATGGGTTGGTTTGTTTTTTTTTCCAAGCAAATAGGAGTCTGTGTGTGGAATGGATTTTTCTGATAGAGATTCTAAAAACAAGAGAACTGGAAACCAGGTATAAATCACAAGCTATAATTTCTTCCAGATGCTACAAACCTATAAAATAGACTATACATCTGATATCCAGACAGATGCTTTGGTGCCCTGCAAATCCTTATATGAGATGCCCATAGGTTAACAAATAAAAGATTTTGCATTCCAGACCATATATCAAGACCTAAATAAGGCTCTAAAGCAGCAGAACTTCAGGCTTCTGATTGCTCCCAGCAGCAATGTGTCAGATTTTGCATACCAAAAGGAAAGGGCCTTGCAGTAAAAATGACACAGTTGCAGCATTTGCTGCACAAATGAATCTCTTCCTCACAAATGAATCTCTTCCTCACGTGTTGCTGAAGTAGCTGAAGGGGTGACATTAGTGACTTCATGCTGCATCCTTGAGATTAGAATGTGCAAAACAGATGCAATCCCCTGCAAGGACAGTCAGGACCTCAGAAGGGATGGATAGTTTAAAAGCAGACCATGTTGCATTTCTGGTAATAAGTTTTTCTCTATCTTCCTTATATATAATTAAATACTATTTTTTTTTTTTCCCCTCCAGCCCTTTTCTCTGCCTGAAAACAGCAGAAATAAATGAGAAAAATAAGAACAGCTGTAACTTTAAATGGGAGAAGCATCTAACACAAGACATGGGTCTTGTCTCCAGTTCTCATTTCTCAAGAGGAATTTCTGGTAAAAGAGAGCAGAGGAGAATGACAGTAAATTATACATCCTGGAATGTGACATTTCAAAATTGCTGTAGAAAATTGTTAGTGTGATCCTTAACTTCAAGATTCAGCAGTGTTGTGTTTGATTCAGTACTTACAGGTAGGAGAAGCAAAGGTTTAGGAATGTTTCTTAATATGAAGTCTGTGACTAAACTCCAGAACAAACAAGATCATTAACGTAATTATGAATGTTGAGTGAATTTTACTGTCCTCTGACTGTTTGATGTGAGATTCCTCAGGCACAACTTAGCCCAAATGAGCTTGCTGTACAATGTATTTTCTTCATGGATAGCCACTTCAGTCCCTTGTAAGGGTTACATGTTATTAAAAATCAAAGTGTTTCAACAAAACCTTTGCTACTCTCAGAGACTGTAATATTGTCAAGATTATCCCTTTGCCTTTCTATCAATTATGAAAATCAACAGAATGGGAAAGTGTTATTTATTAAATGAACAGCTTTCAAATACTTAGAACCTATGTGGCATACAATTTTTAGTATACTTATACATTCAACACATTCTTCACAATTACTATATTCAATTAAAGTGCTAAACTCCATCTGCAGACAAATTCTTCAGGTACTTGGGATTTCTTCATATCAAATAGCCTGCAGGTGTGCAAATAAGCATTCACAGTCCATACCAGATGTCAATGTCTAATTAAAATTAAAATTAAAATTTTAAAGGGCATGCTCTTGATGGTATTGTTGATTTTCTGTACAGCACATTGCTGGTCCTCACTGCCTGCATGGAACAAAAAGATGTACTGACAGAAACTGATGAAACACACAGTTGAATTACTACCAGACTTTACACAGAAGAATTATGAAAGTGTTAAATTAGACCCAAATATTGCCATTACCTTTTCAAGTAGCCAAAGGATCTAAAAGTTGTTTCTTTGTCTCTTTTCTCTTGTTGTGAGAAATGCAAGAACATTTAGTACCTAGCTCATATACTTATTTAAAAAGATGACTGCTGTCATGGACAGCTGCAGCAGTCTGGATTTTCCTCCTCTGATGGACCAGTCATACAGAATCTCCTATCAATTATTATTTATGAGAATTACACTGTTTAAAACAGCAGCATATCCAACATAAATACTTCCAGAGGGAGGAGGCTGCTTTAGTGCAGCATCAGTTAGCTAGAGCAGGAAAATCACTGTTCCTTATTTTCTAGATAAGTAATGAGCAAAGTTTGTCAAAGCCAAGGAATACTGTAGCCTAGGAGAAAAGCTCTTCTCTCCATCCTTAATACAGAAAATCTAGTCACATTTCCCCCTAAGGCTACATTCTAGATTGGAGTCACAGTTACTTCTTTATAAAGAGCTTAGAAACATAAAGGTCTCTGAGCAAGTGTTGAACACCAAAATGTGTAACATCTTGTGGATACACAAGTAGGAATCTTTAAAATTCTAGACATACCCCTCTTTTTTCACCTTACAGAAAGAAACTCTCTCATAATACACATTCATGAAAGTTGCATCCAGATACTACGGGGGACCATGGTCTCAAGTGCCAACGTGGATATGAAAGACAGTGTTACATCTAAGATCTTGTCTTTACAACAGAAATAACGGGCAAAGACATATGCATGACTTTCCAAATATAGATTAAGCACTGAGGGTGCTGACGAGGAGCTACTTTATAAACAATAGAACCTATGGGGCTGGTTATTCTACTTCCCCCTCCCCCTCCCCTTTTGCATGTCTCAAATCAGGAATTTCTACTTACTCTTTATTTTTAACTAGCTATAGAGATAAGTCAAAACAGGTTAAAAAAAGAGATGGACAAATTTTACAACTGTTTTAGATTTAGAACAATTTAACAACTTGTATTTCAGAGCTCACTTGTATAATAGTATAAGATTCCTATGTTTCTGAGAGGGGAGGTCATTGTTTATATAAAAGCATGACCTTTTCACCTGTACCAGTGTCTTTTTATAATCCTTTTCATGTTCCACTTAGCAAAGAGAAATGCTGTTACCATCTTAGAAGTTTGTCTTTAAGTGCAGTACAGGGAGTGAGCATTTTGAATTCATCCCCCATATCTATATATTTCCTGCAAAAGAAAAAAAAAAATCCACAGCAATGATAAATAATTTTCAAAATAATTTTCACCATCACAAAAGTGTAAAATTCTGTTCTGGAGGTGAAGGAAGTGACAAGCATCAATGCCTGTTCACTTCTGTTACGAGGAGGCGATTTCAAGGTTGGCTCCAACAATATAAAATACCAAAGAGAGACATTCAGTAAAAATGCAGTTATGGTGTTAAGTTTTGTATAGCAGCTGTTCCAATGCACATTAAACACAATTATGGTATCAAGAGGCTTTAATACTGTTTGCAATGTTTTGTGAGACTAAAAGCAATTAATTAAAAGGCAATATGGTGGCACATAATGGATTCTGGCCACTCGCCACCATGAGCAATAATGGATTTCATTGAAATAATAATAATAATTGCACAGATTTTTTTTTTTTTTTCACTGGAGTGGAACTTTCCATCCCCTCTTTAAACATCAAGTGTTGGGTCAATGAGCATTTGAGAATCTTCTATTTTACTCTTGGAAAACACACATGCAAATATAAAACTAAAGGACAGATTTCACGTCAGCCAAAAATGATTACAAATATTTCTGCTCTCCTGCTTATAAGGATAATAATTCTAGGCATTGTATTTCTACTGCATAAGCAAATAAATAGTGACAAGTGCTATCAGAAAATGCCACCATGATTTGACTGGCAGAAGGTCTAGGCAGAAGGATCTAGAGTGTTCTACAGACAGTCTTTTAATAAAAATAATTTCTTGTTTATAAATTAGAATCATGGGTCATTAAGCTTTCCTGTGATAAAACATAATGCTACCCAACTAGTCAAACAAAGCAATGAGCCATAAAGGATAGGTGAGATTATATATTTTCCTAATTTCAGTTCAGAAATCTGAAAAGAAACCTTGTCAGCTAGCAGTGGTTTTGTCCTCCATAGATCTGTGGTCATGTAATCCAGTCATGACATTCAAGGTAATGTCACCTTGGAAGTTACTTGAAAAAAAACCCCTTAACATTCTCTGTGCAAACCCCTTTACATCTGTTTTTACCTTGTCCTCATTATTTCATAGCACTTATGTGCTTTTCTGAAATACTGTACACCTGCCTGAAGGACTGCAAAACATTCCAGGAAACAAAATGTGTGATGGGAAAAAAGAGTCTATAGCCTTATCTGAACTTTCTGCAACTTTGTCTTTCTTCCCTGTTAGATTATTTTCTACCACTTTGTCTTGGGTTACAATGAAAGGTGTAACCAAAATATGCACCCTATTACCATTTACATAAAATGTTAAAATAGGTAGAGAAGAGTTTATCTTCTGCACGATTCAGCTCTGATAAGTCCCTCCAGGGGGCTATCTCCTCTAATGGGCCATCAAATCTCCCTGCATGACTCGCAGAATCACACCATTGTGAGGTGCCCCGCCCAGAGGGAGGTATCAAACACTCCTACCTGGATATAATCTCAAATTTGGAACACCATGAGAGCCCTACCACTGGATGCCCAGAGGACAAGAGCTTGCTAACCACCACTGGACCTCCAGAGAAGGACTAGATCTTTCTGCAGGATCACAGCTTCAAGAGAACCTTATCTACCAGTCCAACAGGACTGCAGCCACCACTTAATTGGACTGCTACCACCACCCTGACCAACAGGGTGTCCGGTTTATTCTGACTTTTGTCAGTTTAAGCCAGTATTTCTGTACTATTGCCTCAATTTTATTTTTAATTTTCCTATTAAATTGTACTTCTGACTTGGAATCTCTCACAAGATATTTGTGTGGAGTTAATTCCTCCCACTGGTCTGCCCTCAAACTAGCACAGACTTACACAGCATACAACTGCCCTGAACTTCCTTTGTATGCAACCTTTGTTAAGTCAAGCTTTTCTTACAGCTTTTCAATAGTTTATCCTTCTAATTGCTTTCCTCATCTTGACATGATGACCTCATTCATATTCTACTCAATGGACTCAGTGTTTTTCAAAAAGACTCAAGCTCTTCTGTTGCATATTGTGGTAAAAATCACTTTACTGTCCAGTGATGCTTAAAATAAATTTTGCAGTTTTCTAGAATCCCATATCTCTTCTCACTTTCTGTAAATGGAATTTACAAGAGCACTATGAAATGATTTTTCAGGGACAAGCATAATGGTAGATTTTTATTTTGCCCTGGGGTATCCCAACATTTTTGTGCTTTTAATTATCAGCATCATTATTTTCCTCTTTCCTGACAATATATTAATCTTTATTTTAAATATAATGGTTTAAAAAAATATTTTACATTATTGATTTCTTTTTCAAAAATGCCTTTCTGGATACATTAGAAATAGTGCTGCAAGTTCTACTCAGTCAGATAACTTAAATGAGGACATCAGGACTAAGTATACAAGGCTCACCTATTCTCTTTATTCTTCATAATCTCATCCAAAATTCTTAAAAATCAGCACAAAACCCCCCCTGTAACAGGGGGTTGTGGCAGAAATTCCTTGCTGTGGTAATTCACCTGAACAAGGCAATGACTAGAATTTTTTTTCAGATAGTGTTTTTATGTACAAGGTGTTCCAAAGTGAGTTACAAAGTACGAAGTTATAAAGCAGCCTGGCAGAACAGATGCTGTGAACTCAAAGAACATTATATGCTTCTAAAGGCTCCAGCATGTTTCAAAAATTGGGTATGGGAAACTAGCTGCTAAATTGGAAATGCTTAGGTCTAGTTGGAAAATGAGTTAAAATAGCGGAGAACATTACCAAAGGACTGCAACAAGGTCTGGTGGATGAAGGATCATTCAAATGTCAGGAGAGGAATACAAGAGGAACTCTCGGTTTTACTATTAGCCCAATTACCACATTGTTGCAGTGTGTTTTATACTTTGTAATACTTCATAATAGTTTTTATTTTGTATCCCCTTATTTTCCCCAGATGATGTACCCCTTTTTGTACCCCCTTCCTCTACCTGTGTAGCCATTCTCCTGTGTTGAGATCATCCCCCAAATCCCCACCCTGGCTCTCTGTCAGTCACCCAGCATCCATCCCTTCTATCTAGATCTTTCGGTCAAAGCCGTCGAGTGATTAGCCCGAAGCCAGGGGTCAGCCCCCCAAGGATGATGTTATACGCTATCCCAAATGTCCATCCCTAAGGCTGCATCCCTGGAGGGTCTTTATTGGTCAGCAAATGTATCTACCCTCCATTTCTGCCCCCCCTTTAAATGTAACCTTGAGATTCCTTTGTTTTACTCTCAGCAAGGAGCCCACTGAGGTGTGGGGCCCCCTGAGGAGCTCCAAATAAACCTTGCTTTCTCCAGATAAACTGGCCCCTTGCTGAGAGTCGGCCTTTTGCCCTCTACCGATGTCTCCTTTGTCTCTTCTGCTGCAAAGGCGACAAGCCTAGCTGCCCTCAGTACCCTCGGGGCACCAGAGAGTGTCCCCCCCGCTGTCGGTCACTTCGGGGCTGCCCCCGCTGTTTGCCGACCCGGGGCTGGCCGGGGTTCACTGGGAGGCACCCAGAGAGACGGAGACAGCACATTATGTTGCCTGATAAGCCATATTCTACAGAACCATCAGACCTTGCATAAATACCATTTGGATGGTAATGTGAGCCTTGCAGTAATGCCAAGGGGTTCAATAGTCTCAGCCTGTCATGGGAGACTGGGAGAGACTCCTCACTCCATCCTGACTACAGAGAGGTGCTCAGTGATACTGCAGGGACTCTGTGCTAACCCTCAGAGAGCTTACTCCTGCCAGGGAATACTCAATATAAATAAATAACAGTGATGATAAAATGCATGTCACCAACCAAACCTGAACTTAGAACTCTACTCAGAGCTGCCAGAAGGAAAAGCAGTGTGTTGATGCATCTTGGTACATACATACACAATCTCTCACACTGTTTTTAATCATGCTTCAATCATTTTTCTCGTCTAGACCTTGAAACATGAAAACAAGAGCATGCAGCCACACAGCTGAGATGTGGCCATAGGTGGTAGTTCCAAACCCAAAGCCTCTCTCTCTTTTGAATTACCAGTCACAGAGATCTCTCCATGTCAGAAATCAGCTACTCTCAAGTTTAATCCTTCTTGAGGGTCATACAGGGGCAGGCACAGAGCAAACAGCAGGAATGTTCAGCAGCCAGACAAGCCCTGGTGACCCCTGGATCTTTCTGAACTCTTTCCCATGTCCCTGGGCAGGAGCCAGTCACACCTCACACTGCTATCCACAGGTATCCAAGGAGTTCTGCCCTCCCAGCCCACTCCACACTGTGAGAAGTCCCTATGCTAGGAAAACTGAGGCTGAAAAGCCGTTACTAAAATGGACATCATACAGCAACAGCTCTAAAAAATTCTGAATTTTTTTTTTTTTCATTTTTAGATAATCATCCCAAGTGCATGCGGTTCTATAGAAAAAAAATCAGCTAAAATAAAAAAGGAATGAAATAAGGATATGCGATAAAACAGATAAATCCCCATTTATTAAAGTCCATTTTTGTAAAGGAAATTTTTCTCATCCTCCATAAATTGGACTTTCAGCATTTAAAAAAACCCTTGTAATAAAGATGTACAATAAGACTGCAAATGGAAAACTTTTCATAGGAAGGGAAATTTCTGTTTTGATCCAAGTGGTTGAAAAAATGATTAAAACCTGCAGACTTCCACAGCTATAGCTGAAACAAACTCACATGTGAAGGTTATTTTATGAAGAATAATGAATAATCTAAGTTAGATGTGCACATCTCTCACTTCTTGATCTTTGCAATAACAAATCATTAATGAAAAGAGCATCACTGGTATCTTTTGTTGCAAGGTATTCTTCCCTCCTTGCAATCATTTATCATTCACATGAAATAAGTGCAGGGGGTTTTGTCACATCAAAGAGCAAGTAAGTCAGTTTGAAAAAAGCATTGCAGCTGTATAAGAAGGAGCTTGTTAGAAACAGCCATTGCAACAACTTTTTACTTAAAGATCAGGTTATCAATCCAGAAATGTTTCTTTCATAATTATTTTTCCATTAATCTAGTTTTGCTAAGTGCAAATTAAGCATAAGGTAATGGAGATACTTAAAATATATGGTTCTATTTACTGAAACTAAATGCCAAATGCAAACAAGATTTTTTAAGGATTCACAGCAGTCATCAGTACAAAGGCAAAACCCTGTTGAATTCCCCAGACTTACTATTAAAATTGATTAAAAGAAAATGTTAACTTTCTTTTTCCTTAAAAAAAGCCCCAAACCCAAAACTTTTGAGTGCATTTCTCATGGTTGAGCTTACAGAAATAAATAGGATATTGAACTCAAAGTGAAAACAATAGGGTTTTCTAAGGGAAAAAAAAGTCAACGTTAAGCTTCTAAACAGCATTTCAGGCCCTCTAGTATTGCAGAAGGGATTAAACAATTTAAAAAGACACTAGAAAAGTTTGAATCTTTAGCTTTGCTATTGGTATCTTATTACTATGGTGTGAGGCAATGACGATTTTGGGAGCATAAGCTCAGAAAATTAATATTTTCCTAGCTAAAAAGCCAAGAAGCACCAGCCGGTGTGATTTGAGTACTCTTCATGCTGGGAGATACAAAGAAACACCTGAAATAGTCACAGCCTTGTTGGTTGGACAGGTGGCAGCAGTGAATTATCAGATTGTTATGGCAGCCTGGCTCTGTCATTTGGCAATTTATTTTCAGTTTTAAATATTACTTTTACAAGAGTATAACATCAAAGGTGTGCTTTCACTTTTTCTGAGTTACTGGAGTCGGCAGAGCATCAGAGTCCCAGTGAGGATCACCACCACACCTGTATGCCAGCGTGGCTCTGCTCAATATGCTGTCGGCAGAGGGGAGCTCTCAGCCTGGCTGTTGAGCTCGAAGATGTGACTCCTCTCCAAAGCAGAGAGCTGTGGAGCTGTGGTTAAAAGCACTGAGCCCAAGCTAATGAGCCCCTTGGAGACGTGGGATTTAATGGCCTGGCCTCACTGCCTCTGCCTCACGCAGCACTTCAGTAGGTGGAGCAAAGCCTGCCAGCAAAAGAATATCTGCATGCCCCTGTGAGCCTGTGCTGTTGTTTCCCCAGGGAAATGAACTCACAAAGCATGCAGGTATTGCTGAGAACTCTGCTTGCATTTTCCAGCTCAGGACTGATTGAAAATCACTGGCAAATCTGGCAGCTCAGATTTGAGCTCATCCTTGAGCCCTCTGCCAAAGCCCTCTGCCAGAGGTCACCACTGCTGGTCACAGCACATGTGCTGGGCACACACCTCCTGCTCCTGATGGCACAGCTCACCCTGAGCTCTGCCAGGACACTGCTCTGGAGCTCTGACCTGAACCTTTCTGCTGGCTGCTCTGCATGGCAGCAGACCAGGGCTGAGCTGGGCAGCTTCTGAAACTCCTGCAGCAAGACCCACTTGCACTCACCTGGCAAGAACAACTGCAAAACTGTGTTCAGCAAAGGGATAAATGAGCTGTGTGCTTTATTTTGTGTGAATTATGTCCAAATTGGTTGCTGTGGACAGCACTGAGAATCCAAACTGGACCTTTTGAAACCCACACATTCCTTGAAGAGCATTCCAGGGAGCAAAGGCAGATGCTACCCTTATGCACAAACCACAGCAACTTCAAGATTCACATTCCCTTAAGAGAGAGTAAAAAAATAGAATTGCTGATAATTAAAACAGCAAAGAAAGAATGATACAAGAACTTTACCTATTTGGTATTTTAGTCTTGGAGGTACATAAACCACTCATGAAAGCTCATGAAACAGTATTGCCTAGAAAGTTCAAGATGTAAACGCTGGTCTTCTAGTAAAGTCAAGCAATAAACCTCTGAGTCAGATCACACTACCAAAGACATCTTTAATACTTTATTAAATGAAGCAGTTTGCTTGCTATTGCTTTGATCATTCTCAACAACATGCAGGCAATAAAAACTGACAAAAGCTCAGTACTAGACCACTGCTACAGTATTGCTTTTCCTCATATAGTCACAACATGCAATTTCTTGTCACAGATCCTGTGTCCCCTGAGATTATCATAACACAAAGTTATAAGAAAGAGAAAACATGCTTCTTTTCCCAAGTGGTTTTACTCTGACAGCACTTTCTACTTAGTCACTATCAGTACTTTTCTTGTATTCTCATGTTTTGTGTCTACATCAACTTATTTAGTTTCCTGGCACTATCACACCACCTGTGGGAGTAACAGAGCTGTCTCATCACCTACACTTTTTTGGAAGTTTGGGGAAAATGGTGACTGTGCCAGCTGCCAGTCAACTACAGCAGATGCAGTGCAGAGGGTGGATGAAGGAGGGATCATTGCAGGGAAACCCTTCATCTGCCAGTTTCTGTCCTGGACAGGTCTGACACAGGAACAGAGAAAAGATATCACTCAAAAAGACACCAAAGAGGAGCAATTTTGAAGCACATACAGCACCTGAACTAACCTAGGTGAACAATTGGGTGAACAATTTCATTAATGTTTGTAAATGAATAAGAGTTTCTGACCAGACACCATGCAAACACAAAGAACAAATGATTAATACAAAGTCAATCAATAAAATAATTGATCCTGCAAAATGACAATAATAGGTAGAACGTCTCTATCTATATGCTTTATGTACTTTAAGAACTACTTAAGGTCAAGTTTCCAGCTGTGAGTACTACAGCTGCTCCCCAAAGGTGTTTGAAAGCAGTGATTCATGCCCTCAGGTGCTTTGATAGAAGACACAGTGTGTCAATAGCCTAACTAAGAGGGGAGAGGTGTGTGTATCTAACAGGATATTTGGCCTTAATATCTGTAAAACCTGGCACTCTCTTCTCTGTATAATCAGAAAAAGAGCACCTGACTGGACGTCAAAGGGTGGTTTGGCCTGAAAGCACCCACAAACACAGGCCTGCAGTCTACTGCCCATGCTGCTCAGAAAGTCTCAGAGCTCCAAAACCCCCTCTCTGGCTAATTAAACTCCAGACAAAGTAGAAAATTACAGTATTAGTTCTCTAGTCGCTGTGCTGGCTGGTTTTATAAGCAGTTCCTAGCAGACCTGCCTGAAAAGCCTTTTGGTAAAAATAAGATAATGAGTTAGAAAAAGGAATAAAAAAGAACACCGACCCACACCTGGTGTGGAAAGGCCACTTCTGGGGATCTCAATGCCTTATCTTCCAGAGGCTGTTAATGAAGAAGAACTTCACACCGAAGAAGGAGGAGAGGCAGAGAGGTGAAGCAGAGGGAGGGATGGCTTGGGAGAAACATCCCTGTTCTCTAAAAACATCTTCTGTAAATCCTGATGGTTTGCTGTCCAATCCAGAACAGACTATTTGCAAGTTATCTGCAAGACTGAAATCCATAAATTAATTTAAAATAAGAGGCTGTAAAATACTTTCAATGTGACAGGAACATTAACACTGCCCAGTATGTGCAAGTACTAACTTCCTGAATTTCTGCTTTTCAAATGTACTTTTAGCAATTCTAGGCTAAAATGCTGCATGCTCAGGCAGACCTCCAGCTGCATAGAAATGAAATATTACTGAAAGAGGTTGTTTACAAGAGCCAGCTGGAGCAGCTAATACATATTATAATATGCTAAGCCCTGATAGTCCCATATCAGTTGCAATTACTTAAAAATGCAGTAGCTCTAAGATTGAGGCAAATTAAATTCTCTTTATTCATGAAGTAACTAAAACAATGGGCAGGAAAATAAAACAATATCGGTGGTAAAAGGTAACAATTGGTAACAGACAGGCTGCAGGCAGCAAAATATGCTTGTTGACAGCACCCTGGAGAATGCTAAAGAAAACACCCAGATTTCTTTAATTGGTTCTTACTTACATTATTTGATCCTGGCACATAAACTCTATTAAAACAATGAAAACAGCCTCCTTGTGTTTACTCATTACATAAAGTTTATTTTAAAATGAGACCCTGGGTGCCTAGAAAAGACTCTCCACTCCTCCAAAGAATTTTTCTGAGGATGATGCAGACAGGCACAAGCCCAGCCTGCACACAGAGAGGCAGCCCCAGGTCTGCTCCTCTGAACAACTGGGCCCACTCCACCCAGATTGCTACTCAAATAATTACAAAGCTCACTAAAAGCAAGAACAGGGTGAAAAGACTGTGTTGACTGGTTTATTCAGACTGATGGTGCACATAGCTCAAGGCAGGAATAAAAATGGCACAGCCAAAGAACAAACATAGCACGTGAGTTATTGTGTAAATGTAAAAGGTTGTGCTCTTTATTTACCTGTGCAGAGTACCTGCAAAATCTCCCCTACCTCTGCTACCCTTTGTCAGCTGAGAATGCTGGATTATTGTCAGTTTTGATGGAGAAACTACTAAAAGCATGTTTCCAGAGTGACTGAGAACATGTGGAATTGGATAACCTCAAATTAGGGCACTTGCTTGGAGGGTTCTGCCTGCAATAGCACATGGGAGAAAAATCTGGCCAAGTGCAGAGTAACTCAAGGGTGTTTGTATTCAGAGGTGTGGAAGGGCAGGAGAGTGAGTGCTGGCTGCTGAACCTGAGGTGAGCACAAGCTCAGGAAGGGGGAACAGCCAATCCCAGAACAATGAATTTAAACTTGGGTGCATTTCTGAAACAGGGAGGAATTAAAAAAACCCACAAACAACACAAACCCATAAGTATGCATTCTTGTTAATGAGCAATAGAACTTTACTCTTCAATAACCTGGAGGTCTCTATTGTACAATGTAATAACAGCAATCTGCCAAAATTAGCTCTGTTTCTGAACAGTGATGAGTGAAGGGACAAAGGGGTGTAAGGGCTTGGTCTGTAAAACACAGGGGACACAGAGAGAATTACAACAGGATACGGCTATAAGAAACAATTAAATAATTTAGAAAATGGCCCTCAGGGTCAGGAAGTTTGGTAGCCTCTGCCCTACAGCTTCACAATCTGCATTAACTTGCGCTCAATAGCTCAGGAGCTTAAATCCGTGCAAGATTTGCAGAGTACTTCATCCACAAAAGGTGGGGGGAGCAAGCAGTTGAGCTGGTGGTTCAAATTAAGCCTCAGAAATACAACAGAATTCTAATATTGGTGTGTGTTTCTAGTCCACACCTTCCTAATCCTCCTGAAATTACCATATAGATAAAGTGTCTCTGTGGATTTAGTCATTAGTGATCACTTGCATGTAAATCCCATTATTGGTCACACTAATGGGAGGATGGTAAACATAAGAAAAATAAAGAGAATGGAGTCTCCAACTATTTTGTAAAAAGGGTATTCATAATGAAAATCTTTCAGAAATGTTGTCTTAATGACAATATTATTGTACATATGGATTAAATATAGCAATAATGTTCTTACCTTTCTGAAATAAATTACTATTAGCCATTCCCCTCCCACACAGGCAGTACTCAGGCATGACTCTGACAGAGATTGATCCCTCAACTTGACTAATTGGTCTGAGGATACAGAAAATTAACTGGATCCTGCTCTGCCTGAGCTAGCAGGTTTTGTCTTTCCTAGGAACAGAAAAAAAGAAAGATTACACAGTACTTATTGTTATGTCATTCTCACTAGAAAAAATTAGAAGTAGTTTACTCTGCCAGGGTAATTATTTCTTTTGCACAGAAGCTTATAATTTTTGTTTTGTTTGCTTGATAATTGTTTGTTTTCCTGGTGCTCATTTTAATTATTTAATTTCTAAAAGCTTTTTTAAAAGCCTGGAATTAAGGACGTTATTGCTTTGGAATGTGGAATAATGAAGGATGACTCAGAGTGCTCACAGAGGTAAATGCAAACACATCTTTGCTTGTCTCAAAGCTCACACAAACAGCCCTGCAATGAAATTGGTGAGGTCAGAAACATCCAGGGCAGTGATGCACCACCAACATACCACTCATCCTTTAGAACTCTTTGGGCTCTGCAAGCACTCCATCTCTGCATCATTTTTTTCCCTCATACATCTTTCAGTACACAAACCAGAATCAACAGGGAACCTCAGAAATGCTGCTCTGAGCAGCACCACCACTGTTTCCTGTGGCTGCCTCCCAGTAAGAGTTTTCAGCAGCCAACACAGGCTGAAGTTGCCCTGCAGACTTTGCATTAGTGGGGTCACTTACTTTACACAAAACATGACAAATCTACTTGAAGCTATGACATAAATTACCCCAGGACAGGTCCCCTCAGGGGACAACCAGGGGCAGAAGTTTCTCTCCCTAACTGCTCCCCAAACCAGGCTTTCTTTAAAATATGAACTAGACATAAAGCTCACAAAAGTTCCCAATGCATTATTCTCTTCTTTTTGTTAACAAAAGGATTATTTTTTTATTCCTGTCTCCTTGAGGGTTCTTTCATTTTCATATTTAAACTTCTATATTTCTTCCCTGAATCTCCCTGGAAGAGCTCTCTGCAATCTCCTGTGAAGTACTATCAATATTAGTATTCTGCTGCTAATGCAGCTCTTCTGCTCTCCAGCCACAGCAGAGTCCCCTAACATAATCATATTGTCTGCCATCCGCAGCAATAAAGATAATCTCTTCTGAACCCCTTCATATATTGACAACCTGTGCTTTAATGGATTACTCTTTGGAGGAATTTAAGGATGTATCTAAATTGTAAAATAAAACTTTAGCAGAAACAGCATCAAAAGTCAACAAGACTACTACTTTATATTAAAACAGAAAGTTTCTATTTTATGCTCCATTTCTTTCCAATATAGATTATTTGTTACTGTAAAAGTCTCTTTTTGGTTTGTTCTAAAACCAGTGTGTTTTCAAAGACCCCAGAAAAATTAAAAAGTCAAATAAGCAATTCATACCAATGATGATTTCTTTGGTATTACTGAATTCTGCAGTTATGTTTACTGTTTCAGGGGGAGTTTATAATTATGCAAATTACCAAGCAGTCTGCATAATGTACAACATGTTTGGGTTCACTGACTGGAAGCTGGAATACATTTCTTTAATGCTGCTTGTATGCTGTGCAATTCAGTTTGCATTTCTTATGCTCTACTGCACTGTACCTGTCTCCAGCAGTATCCTTGTCTTTCTGAATTTACATGCAACCTCAGTACCTTTGCAGGCAGTTGGCTTTCAAGAATTACTTAAATAATTCATGTATGCCAACTTAACATTTTTGCAAAGCAAAGCAACATTTTGATAGGCCTGTACTTGCTGAAACCTACTGAAGAGGCTTTCACCCTTTTCATTATAAGCTCAATTGTTATCATCGTAGTTAAACAGTGTTCTAAGATGTGCATATGACATTTAAATGGGTGTTGTTTTATTTTCCAGATCAGATTTTCTTATATACACTCCATTGCTTTAAACACTGCATACCATAAATATCCTGTCTGTAGTCACTAATAGACTGTAGTATTAGACCATGACATTTCATTTTCACCTGCTTGTGCAAGGCAGTTCTGTGACTGGCTCTGTCCCAGCCTTGTGAATCCTCTGGCCTGCAGTGCTCTTCATCAGTCAGATTTCCTTGGCTTTGAGACAAAATTAGCTCCTGGCTCTTGCCCAAGGCCTGGATGAACGCTCCAAACTGATGTGGTCAGCTCTGATCCACTCTCACTGTATCCCAGGGTTATCACACAGGAAGGAGTTGGGGAGGAAAACTACAAAAGTAGCATCAAGCTAAGCATGAAACCAGTTGGAGAGTTTTACTCTCTTCCACATCTGCTGCTCACTGTGGTGGCAAGACAGCACTCCCCCTGTCTTGGGATCCACCAGGGCTCACCAGCGAGTGGTGTTTTCTATTTTCACATTAACAGCAGCCTCTCAGAATCACAGCAACACTGCCTCCTGCCCCCTCTGCACACATCTCCCTTGTGCTACAATGGCACAATTTTAGTAGGTGATTAATTAGACTAATTATTAACCTCAGCCCATCCTCAGAGTGTGGGATGCAGTGTGAGCTGACAGACTCAAAACCACAGAAGGTCTTGACTCAGCTCTGGTTATGCTGTTATATGGTCTCTGTGGGACTGTGATGCCCAATTAACTTATATCACTGTCTACAAACTTAATAGAGTTTTATAGCTAGATGTATCTGGGACATTCTTTTCACACTCTCATATCTGAGATCAGCTGAAAATGGCTTTTGTTCTGCTGGTGCAGGCCCGTAGTGGGTTAGAGCCAGCAAGTCTGGGACTAGGCATGGGAGAGGGTGTGCAATGCCAGACTTGATTTTGCCATTCTACCCAGCAGTTATGGAATCCACTCTTATTAGCCATTTCTGAAAGAGAAAATATTCAACTAACCCTTCAAAATAAAAGGAAATATTCTGAAAGGTTTTTTTTTTTCTTTCCCCCCCCCCACCTTGTGTCTTTAGATATCAGTTATTTTGTGTCTAAAGTTGAAAATGGATTTTATAATTTTCTAATATCCACTTATTTTAAAAAAAGGATTTGTTTCAGCACTTCCTAAGCTCCCTTGTACAATTATATGAAAAATATAAAATATTATTCCTCCAGGGAATAAGCCAGCTCACACAGTTAAGAAGAAATTATCCTTGGAGACAGATAATTTCATAATTAGCCACTACAGGGTTTCTGGTGGCTTCCAGCTGTTATGGGGAAAAAGATATTCAACCAGCCTGAATCATTGGCCTCAAATAACATCACCATAATTTTGTTTGGACTGGACAGGAGTGGGGTGGACAAAAGCTCTGATAAAAATGCCAAAAAACAACCCAAGCCACCATTATCATCAATGCCTCCTTTTTCCATTTTTTGTTTTATTTCATGTTTTAATAGAGTCTATTCTCAATTTACCCACTGAGTTTATGCTTAATAAATTAAACTAAATTTGTATTGGTCAGAACAAACACTTTCTACATTTTGAGGATTTTGAGCTTGTCTATGTGATCAGGTGACACTTCTAAAGATTTGCCATGTCTAATAGTCACCATGCATGTGCAAAATCCAATAACACAGTGGCTGATGTCATTTCAACACCGGATGTTTCTTTGTAAGACTTCAAAAGGTGCTTGAAAACAATCAGGTCTTTCTTGTGCCAAGATGTGTAACTTATCACAATATGTAAAAGTTCCTTCTTGAAGGAATACACAATTTCATTGAACCAAAAGAACAAGGGCATGTGGAAAGATGGCTATAGAGCTACAGTGAGAAAAGTATTTGTCCAACATTATAAGAAGTATTCCAGATTTCTCAAAAGTCTCAAATCGAGACCCTTAGATCATCTTTATTCCTCTTCCTGGAAGGTGGTCATTTTCACCTAAACAGATCAACCATTTCTCAGACTATATGCCAGGTATTACAGCAACAAAGAGCTCAAATAGAATTTATAAACATTCTACCCTTCTCACAGTAACTAAACCAGCTAATTGATTCCTGTTGTTATTTGTGCATTAGGCTTCCTGTTCAAGAAAAATGCTGAAATCAGTTATATCCTTTAAAATGGCATTTGGATGATTGTGGCCCCATCAATGGTTAAGCAAACAGTACTTAACTGGACGTATCAGTAGGTCCAGGCAGCAGGAAAGTTTGAAAGAAGGCTTTGAACAAGAATAAATGACAATATTATGTACAGTGATCTAGTGAGAGGGAAAACAATCAAAGAATAGCTCTGAAAGGCTGAGATGATGAAATCCAGTGGATGGATGGATGGATAGATGGATGGAAAAGAAAACATGAAGCAGAGGCAAAACAACCATAATTGAAATATATTCATTTTAATGCAAGCTATTTCCCTGATGCTTTTGTTTGTCTTACCTTACAGTTTGGTCTTGCTAAAGTTAAGGCTTTGTATCTCTTTCCCTTCTCTTTTCACATTCAAGTGTCATACCCCATCCAAGGTCACCTCCTTAAGCGGCTCAGCTGCTCTGGGAGGGGAGCAGGACCTCCTCCCTCAGTGAGCCAAAACACAGGCTGGTGTCTTGGCCAGAATTTACTCCTGTCTGAGCTCTTTGGTCTCAGCCTTTCCTTCCCTGAAAAGCCAAGTTTCTTTATAACCTCAGTATCTAACACATCATTGCAAAGATCAAAAATACTGTAAGATAATACCCTCACAGAGTAATTTTCAACACAACTTTAATATGTTTCCCCCTCATGGAAGTGAATCAGACTAACTACTGTCTGCCCCCTCAGGAGCAATGTGAAGTTGAAGTGATCAAGTTAAATATAAATATCTCATATCTACTTTATTAGTGTCTATTAATTTCTGACCCGTGGTCTCAGGTTTTAAAAGAATCCTGAAGAAACAAACACATGAACCAGTCTGGTCAAGCAGAACAAGTGGCTTGGCCCTGCACTCCAGAAGGGAAGAGATGAAGCCTTGTCAGGAAAGCAAATGCTGCTTTCCTAATGGAGCAGGATGGCAGCCAGATGGAGACCACATCAAGGACCTCAGACAGGGATAGTGACATGGAAAACAGACGAAAATGAAAGCTGCTTAGTGTGAAACTTGTTAAAGCCAAGTACCACAACCTCTGAATTTTCAAGCAGAAAATAAAGTCCCCCAAATGATCAGTTGTTATTGTTGGGGATTTGCACTCTCCCAGTGCCCCAGGGCTGTGGTAACTGTACTAACACAGCTGAACATTATGCTTGTTATAAAGAATATGTTTGTATAAAGGCTGTAGTGTTATTTCTAACACAAATCTGCAAATAAAAATTAGAAGGGTTTGTGAGTGACCTAACTTAGTGTTCTACTTTTTACTTAACAGAGAAATAAAAGTAATCCAAAAAAGGAGGCAAAACTACTACCACCTTCAAAATAAAAATACTCAAACTACTGCAAGGAGAGCAGAATGTCTTAAACACCAACTTGATAATGTGTGAGATGTGCTATATGGAAATACTTGCAATTGAGCTGTTATAGATGCAAATGTCCTTATTGTAAGTTCAGTGAAAAGAGAGAGTAGTTATTACAAAATAAATACTGTGACTACTGCAAGTAGAGTTATCTGAAAAATTTTTTACAAGTTATTGTTAAGAACCTAATCATTGAAAATCACTTATAAAGACACATACAAATGAAACAGATCATCTAAAGAAAATAGTGTGCTTGAGACTTTAGTTTAAAGGTTGAGATTTTACATACTTGCAGTATTTTTCTCACCTCCAGAAAAGGGTGAAACAGTTCCTAAAAAAGCTGTAATCATTTTTACATGACTGCATACATTAATAAGCCTCAATAAATAACAAATATTTAGCTGACTTCTCTTTAGGAGATAGCCAAGTGCACAGAAACTGCTCATTCCTCATTGGCACTAATACTTGCTTCCTAGATACTTATTAATTTTGAATGCCTGTACCTCTGTTAAAATAGTTTTCAGGTAGTTCTTTTCCATTTCAGAAAAAGGGAAACAATATTCTCTTCATTTCACTGTCATATTGAAAGCTTGCTTGAGAGACAGAAAGTATCACAAGCAAAAAGAAAATAAAAAATTCTGGGTTTTATAATAAGTAATCCCAAGTTCTCTAAGACAAGCAGTATAAAAGTAACTCCAACATATTTTTTTTTCCTGGAAACAAATTTTAAATAGAAATGGACTCGAACTTTTAATAGATGTTTATAAAAGAAAATGACCAGAGAATAGTAATTTTTTATGAATCAATTTGCTCAGATTTTTCATCACAAAAAAGCCCGAGAAACAGATCAAATAAAAGCATGACTACAAAAGCAACAGACATTTTTCATTAAACCAACAGAACACAATATCTGCTTTATCTCTGCATACATTTCTATATTAGCTTTTGATTGCTTAATGTTATTCATTATGATTTGCAATTCTAATATTTTTCTGGGGAGGAGAATCTGTAACTGTTTCAAGGGGTAAAGGGCTAATTTGCATGCTATTTATTGTGACTTTGAGTGCACCAAAATATGAAGGACTGATCTTGAGCCAGGTACAGCACTTATACAACAGAGCTCCTGAAAGCATCACTTGTAGTTTATTGTACACATACCCATCACAGAAATCATCTCGCTGGCTTTAGAGCACTATTTTAGTAATTTTGTATTGATGAGAGCCTGGCAGAATACGTGCAGGGCTGGCCAGCTGTTTCCTTGGTGTCCATGGAAATGAGCTCCTCTGGAATCCAGCTCCCTTTCAGCTGTGGTGGGGTGGGAAGGTCTGAGCCAGGCAGCTCCGTGTGGAACTAGACAAGAGAAACCACAGGCAGCTTTCCCATTTCCACATGTAAACTCCCTTCCTCTCATATTTCTCTGAGCTCTGATAGAAAATTCTCACTGGCTGATTTCACCATTTCACATGTGCCTATTTCCCACCTAAAATCTGAGCCTGTGTGTCCCAGGGTGTCTTTCTGGCAGTGACATCTGAGCATGGATGATCAACTGTACCTGAGCTCACAGTACCAGCCCACGGCTTACAGTGATTTCTCAACTTGTTTGACATGGAGGATGGAAGATCTTTGTCTCTGGAGGAATAAATTCACCTTCCTAGTGCCAATACCTGCCATTGGCATGAGAAAAAAAAGCAACCTTCATAAGGCATGTGAAGTAAATTCTAGTCCAGAGGAACGACAGGACATTGCTAGTTCATAGAATGAAGCCAATGATAGAATATTTTATCAACAGAAAGAAGTTGCTTCCAATTCAGTTAGATGCAACATTTACCTTCTATATTAAGTACACCTAATTTTCCTTGCGTAGAAGTTCTTCACGACTCATTTTTCTATATTCCTGCACTATGTACACACTGCAATTAAACAACACTCATTCGGCAACTAAATATTGCCACAAAGAAAACCTACAAAATGATACTTGATTAAAAGAAGTTTTGTTAGTTTTCATTGACCAGGAAGAAAAGAAACACACAGTGTGGGGGAAAAAAAGAACAAAAAAAAAACCAATCCAAAAACCAACCACAATCACTTTCATCATGCATATGAGTAGAGCTTTCAGTAAAATTTAGCAAATTTGAGTATCTTTTTAGATCTTGTATCATCTCATTAGACAGGAGTATAAACTAGAAAGACACATGAGCAATAACTAATCAAAACATTAAACATAAAAGATTTACTGGAGAAATTTGTAAGTGTTTGCAAAACTGTAGAGAAGCAAAGTTCCTCTTAACCAAAGAAATGCACAGCTCTAAAAGCATATTAACAACCCTACCTGACTTAATTCCTCATCTCCCAGTCAAAGTTTCAAATTTTTACACTGAATTTCAAAGATTGAGACTGTATTGAACACAACAGCCACCTGGCTATGGAAAAGGGAATCCCAGAAAATTTTGTGGACATCTGTTGATCTTCTGTGTTTGTGAATAGAAAAGGGCAGTAATAAAAAATCTTCTAAAATACAGGCAAAATATATTTCGCTATAAAGCTCCAGGAATAAAATTATTACAATCACCCGTGATCACATCACAGGTTTTGGTTGTGGGGAGTTCTGCAGTTCCTCCGGAGCTCTCTGCCTGCTCTCCACAATTCCCATGGCTGGAGCTGTGCTGGTGTTCCCAGCTGGAGGAAGGCTGAGCTGGAGGCTCCTGTCTGTTTGCCACAGGCTGGGGACAGAGACCCTAAAAAAGGGCTCTTCAAACAGTGCTTAAGGCAACTTGGCTTGCAGGGAACTTCTTCATATTTGTGGTTGAAGAAAGACAGAACAGAAAAATCAATAGTGGAATGTGAGAAAGAATCAATCATGGGGGTGCAATGGAGCAGTAAATAAACATGCAGCCTGACAGGCTGCTTGGGGCTCTCAGGCTGCAATTCTGAAAGGAGCTTTCAGTGCAGCAGTTCATTTTACTTAAGAAGTAAATAGAGCTAAAATCAATGCATCTCTTAAAGAGGTACTTCTAAACATTATATATGTTTAAGTTATGTTACAAGCACATAAGGCAGGAAGGGGAGCACACTCAGCCTGCTCACGCTGCCACCCTCAGTGCTCAAAGCCAATGAGTTCTTCTGCAAGCTGTTGGGATCTCTACTCAAAATTGGGCTTTCCCCTCTGAGACATGATATTTCTTTGTATTCAAATGTGTCCTGTACATGTTATTTCTAAACAAATCCCCAGAGATATGAAATGCTTTCATGAATAGCTTTCCTTTCTCCTTATTTCACTAAGGTAATTTTGACAATTTGTGTCACAAAACTGCAGGGACACATTCTCCAAGGGAATTTTTCCCCCCAGGCTCTGTGGGAAGAAGCTCATTTGTGTCAACTCTTCAAGTAGCTTCCAGCACAACAGCGAGGGGAAGACACAGAGAGAAGTTTTACCCTCTGCACTTCCTATCCCAGTTGACTCCAATACTGAACACAATCCTTTAGAAACTGTGCAAGAGACGAAGTTCTTAGAATATTATAAAGCACTGAATGTTATTATGACTTCAGATAGGAAGTTATTTCTTTGGGTGGTGGGGAGAGAGATTAAAAGGAAAGTTTTGGAAAAAACCAGTGTTTCTCTGAGTCGAGAACTCCACAGCTAAAGCGATATCAAAGGCTCTCTGCCACCAGCGGCTTTCAGCGTGTCCTGTCCCCGAGCGAGGGCACTAGATGGCAGTGTTAGATTTTATTTAGTCATGTGATTGCAGCAAGGATCGAGGGGGCTCCTCTAAGAGAGGAAAACCCTATTCTGATTTATAAAGGAAGAGAGGTTTCTTTGATCTGGCTAAGAATCATGATCTGAATCTTCCCACGTAATCCATCTATAATCAAGGAAAAATCAGCAGAATACTTTTCCAGGAGATACAAAATACAGATGGATGTGATCACTAAGTAGATGAATAAAAAGAATATATTGTGGTAAGAGCACAATATGCAGTAAAACAATAAGAATTTATTACAGTCTCTTAAAAAATATTTTATGTTACAGTTTCATTACTTCACAGCAAGAAACAAAATAAATGTAAATTTAACAGTCTTTTACCAAACTCTTCCCTTCTCTCTATTCTAGGTATTGAGACATCTGAGGACACCAAGTTTCCCCAGACATCATGAATCTCAGCTTAAATTTCACTACAGTCTAGAGAAAGGAAAAGCAATATTTGCACCTAACACATACAACTGCAAAGAAGAAATGTTTTTAGGGCTACTCCTGGGAGAAATGATGTTAGGAGAGAGTTGAAGGAGAGATAATACAGTTTTATGATATGCAGAAAGCCTGGATTTTTACCAAGACTGTCTTTTCAAATCTATTTCACAGAGACTATAGGCATGAGCCTGTCTCCCTACACAACAGAAAATGTGTGAAATAAGAGGTAATTTCTTTTAGCTTGCCAGTCTAACAGCAGTAACAACCATTTTTTCTTTGTCACTCTCAAATAAGAGCAAGATTCAGAGAGAAGTACAGAGATCAGTTCCATTGCCTGGCTTTTTAATCTGCCCTTGCTGCAAAGCACACTTTCCCTCAAACCTCTTTCCTGTTGAATGTTCAAAAGCGTCTCAAAATGTTGTATATGTGCCTCTCTACGTTAGAAATCCTTACCTACAGTAATGAATAGGCAAATGAATAATATTTTATAAATAAATACAATTGATCTAATTGTGCTGCCTCACAGTCAAACACTCCTTAATCTGTGCTGCACAGGGAGTATTAAACACATCACCCCTCATGCTCTCTTTGGGAAACATACATCAATCATGTAGGCAAACAGACTTCAAAAATGTTCCCACTAATTCAGTAATTGCTTTTTCTTATCATCAGATTTGGGGAGAATCCCACTATTTAAAGGACATCTAAACCAAACCCAATAAAAAGCTGCTTTCCTTCAGCTGCAGTCGTTTTTCTCTTCACAGGCTTAGCTAAAACCACAAATGCAAGACATATTTAATGAACCAGCAAATTCAGTCTTGTGACTAAGCAACATCAGTGATTATTTGAGTGATTCTGACATCAGAGATAATTTTCTCAGAGAAAAATAAGCTCAAGGTTAAATTATTTCAGAAAGAGGACAGGAGTCCTGATTTAAATTTTACAACCAACTTCCCAGCTTTCTTGTCTCGTGGTTCTCTAATCTAAGAATAGCAATCAAATCCAATCTGTCTGGTGGGATGCTATGCTGCTTCTTTTTCAGAAGGCATGGGGAAAAAATTTTTGGGATGTTAATCTAATTATCTGGTGGGAACACCTTAGGCAGTATGGTTAGAAAGAGGAAAACACAGCAGGAGTTGCAATACAATTGCACCACTGATCACAGATGTTTTCTACCTGTCTAGGCCAAATTAATCTGTCATCCTTCCTTCCAGCAGCCCTGTGTTGGTTCAGATTTTGACTCATTTCCCTAACCACGAGTATGAAAAAAACATAGCAGAAAGAGAAGGAAACAAAAAAAATTAAAATAAAATGGAATTTGTCTGAGATTCAAAAAATGGCAGATGGACACTTTGCATTCAGGGCAGCTTGGCTTTGGAAATGCAACTAAGTCACAAAGTTTGAAGACTGCAAGAATCCCTCTACACTGCTTAAAGGAGATAAAGCTGGGCAGTACATTTATGTTAGCAGTTATGAGGCATAACTCTCCCGTTTGATTATCTGTTACTTATTCCTTGTAAGGCCTTGAGGTCTCTTTTTCCCTAACCCCCTAAAGAGTTACAATAACCTTCCCACCTCCAGGATTCCCTAAAGTGAAATCTGTGAAATGCATGCATCTCAAAACCTGAATTGGCTTAGATGATAGCTATTTGTATAGCTTAAAAGAAAGGATCAAACACTTTCCAAATCTGAAATATATGGATTTTCAGCACCAGCTATTGAAGAACTTATAAGACTGAAAGGAAGTTTGAGCCTTTATATGAAAGTTTTGGGTTTATGTTCTTGAGAATGACATATTGTCTACAAAAGATCAATAGGAAAAGAGAAAGGCAATACCCAAAATACCACCTGCTGTTCTTTTGGAGGGATATCTCTGCTCTGGGCAGTCTGCCCAAGAAAGAGCAAAAGATTTTGTCCAAATACAGATTACATTACATAGCCATTATAGAGACTTCCTGCTTAAACCAGAGTCTGAGTTTTGCCTCCAAGGCTTATTTTTGACTCCTTTCACTGCAGTTCAAGGACAGGACCACACCATGCCCTGGTGGCAGTACATCAAAGGGCGTTTTGGTTTCATTTGTTGGAGTCAAGTCTCTCAGTCCCTAACACAATAATTCATCTTGGATTCTTCATTAAATGACATGCCAGAAAAGTCCATGCTAAGCTTCTCTCCAAAGCAGACATCAATAATATTATATACCACTAATTTAAAAGCAGCTCAGTGAAAAAAGTAACAAAGGACCAAAGATTAAAGTTGTCCTTTCAATTCAAAATCAAGGAATAAATCTTATGGTGGGTTTTATTGTTGTTGTTGTTGTTGTTGTGGGTTTTTTTGCGTATTTATTTTTTAATGAAGGTTTTTAAAATGCAAACAAAACACCAAAGCCCATCACACAAACCAACCCCCAAATCTGGATATCTCCTTGAAAAAGGCTATATGACTCCTATGACTTACACTTCCACAAAAGATCTACTACAATGAAACTGTAGTTCCAGTTCTCATGTAGCTTTAATAAATAAAGAATGAAAATGAGACCATGTTTATAGGGACTTATGGACCTTTTATTAGATTGACTGATGGATCCAGGGAAAAAAATAGATAAGCTTTCAGGCTCTTATTAACCAAAGCAAAGCCCCTTATTCAAGAACACAATATGATAATTCTGATGGCTAAAATAGTATAAAGTAACATATTTATTAGATTTTATTTATTTTTTTCATATGTGTTCTTGTTTTTTATTATTTTATTACTCAGAGGATTAAATCTGGACACTTGAATACTCAGTTCTATTTGATGGATTACAAAAAGCTTCTATGAGACTTTAATAATGAGAAGTTAAAAGTAAGAAGGAACAAAATCCTGTGAAGATGATTGGGGTCACAGGGCAGGGGCACTTCTGACCACAATTGCAGCAGACCTTGGAGGGGGCTCTAGAGGTTCCCCCTGCTCTGCTCTGCAGGGCATCCCACAGCTGGCACCTGAAGGATGTGTGTCCAAAGCATCTGGTAGGCCAGAATTCCCAAAGGGCTTATAAGTAACACAACAATTTGTTAAGACACTTTAAGTTCAAGGTCTTACCAGCCATTCAACAGTCTCTTATGAGAAGAGCTCAGGTATTTTTCTCCTGATTACTGAGACAGTTCAGTAAGAGGACCTGGGGTGATGTGGCAAGAGAGCTGGGGAAGATATTGGAAAGCCAAGTATGCAGGATATTTCTGCGGATGTAACAATCTATTTATGCTGTTTTGTGATATCTGTTGCTCTGCAAATACTATTCTGCAACTGCAGATCTGTCTTCATAGTAAAGCACATTGCATCCTTGTTAGTGTATGAGGCACAACACCAGGCTGAAACACCCACCTAGCCCAAACATGAGCTCTGTAGGCACTGAGGCTCCAGAGTAAGGTATCTGAATGCACTTAATTAAACACGCTGAAAAGTTAAATTGCACCAGTATTCAGACTTTAAGGTATCAGTGCTGTATCACAGTAAATGCCTCCTGAAAACCCTGTGCACAGACAAAGTACATTTCCAAAAAGCTCTGAACCCCCATGAAAGTAACACAGCTGACAACAGCTTGTGAAGAAGCGGTGTGTTAAGCACTAATTATTGAAAACATTAGCTTGTGTGCTCCAAGCAACAGTATTCCAAAGCATTCCATTAAAAAAGTAAATTCTAAAATACAGAAAACAAAGCAGACATTTAGTAAATCTTCTAGCTTCTAAATTAAAATTGGATTTCCTGAAGGCACCACATGTGTTCTTATTGACAGTGCTTTCAGTGACAAATATATTGAAGTATTAAGCAGCAGCAATGAAGGTGCCATAGCTAAGGCTGAGCTGGATCCTGTTCAGCAGAGCCCAAGGTGGGACAAAGGTTGAAGCTACCATGTCTCTGAATGGCCACTGCCCTCTTTGCAGCACAGCCATATACAAGTCATACAGCAGACTGCAAATACAAAAAAACCAAACAAACAAACCAAAACAAACAAATAAACAAACACAA
Source organism: Pyrgilauda ruficollis (assembly GCF_017590135.1). Classification (NCBI taxonomy): domain Eukaryota; kingdom Metazoa; phylum Chordata; class Aves; order Passeriformes; family Passeridae; genus Pyrgilauda; species Pyrgilauda ruficollis. The sequence goes on from NW_024530599.1 coordinate 223,402, forward strand.
CAAAAAAACCACAAAAACCCCCCAAACCCCCCTCCCCAAAAAACCCGCCAAAAAGAAAACAAAGCAACCAACCAAACCCCAAAAATCCCTACTTCAATGAACTTCTGAGGCCTTGTCCTACAATTGCTGAAGTTTCTTTAAATGGCCCAGTGCAAGAGATCAGCTCTGGAATAGGGGGGCAGGTGTAATGCACAGCTCAGAACTGCATGTTCATCTCTGCATTTTGAAATAGATTAATACATTATATACCAACTGATTATCCAAACCATTTATTCAGTATTAAGGAACATTAAAAACCTACATCATGCGTAACCACTAATCAGCAACAAATTCAAACTTAATAAACTGGTATTTAATTGTATCTTGTTAAATTTAGCAGCTATCTTAATCATAATTAAAAACATTTCTAAGATGCACTTTTAGATCATTACCAAAACCTCTTGCCAGTCCATTTCCAAACTGAAAATAAAATGATCAGAAGTTTCTACTGACTTTTTTCCTTCTCCAAGCTGATGGCAGTAATTTATACACAATCCTATCTCTGCCCCAGTAACCATGATTAACCCACATCAGCCAGTGCCAAAAAAGCTGTCCAAGGTGACAGCCAAGACAATAAAATATAACTACACTACCAACAGCAATAAAATGCTTTGCCTCGCTGCACTGATTTCTTTGGAGCCTCACCTGGCCAGCAGCACTGTAGTGCTGCAGTTCTGTGCAGGGTTCTGGGTACATGATTCTACAATGCTCCTCTGGGTTGTATAAAAATGAAATACTGCCAAAAGGGGCATGTAACTCACAGAAGTCACTGTAAGGAAAAGGACAAGGACCTTGGATTTACAGATCCTTTCATGCCAGCAATAAAAGATTGCAAGGTTCTGTCAGATTGAGGCAGCAGGATGTTTATAACTGCCCTGTTGTCTTTTCATCAGAGGAGATGAAGAAGAGCTTTGGAGATGATGTGCAGTCACTGCCCCAAAGCCTGGCTGGTTCCTGTTGTCCCTGAGAATGGTCTGAACACTGTCCACACACCTACAGGAGAAGGAGGGATGCAGCTGCACGTGGTGAAGAGAGAGCTGGCAAATGCTGCCACAGCCCATGGAGAGAGTCCACGTGCCCCTGCTGTGGCAGCAGACCCTGGGCTGAGCAGGCACAAATCTCCTGTACCTCCTGCAATTCTGCTGCTAAGGGGCCTCTGTAAGTAACCTACCCTGAAGTTGTTTGGACACAGATGTAGATGGACAGCATTTGGGAATATATTCACATTATATCCACGGACAGGAGAAGTGGAGATCCAGCAGAAGGAGGCAACAGAGAGAAAAGGGGACCCCTGGCAGCCACAGCACAACACATGTGATTTCCAGAACACTCTGGCTGTATATCAGCACAATATAAAACAACAAATACCTGAGAGCATAGGTGTGGTTTTGTCATACACCACATACACCTCGAAAATAAACACATATTGCTCTTTTACTTTGGTTCTTTGATAGTCCAAATTTTCTTTTTTTTTTTTCCCCATATAGCTTCAGACCTACAGATGGCTAAATGGAATATGAGACAGAATTACCTCAGAATTGCCCCAATTGCTCTTACTGTTGGGAAAAATCAGTAGTTAGAATTGCCTCACAAATCAATTCTCTAATACTTTGAAATATTTTCAGGAACAGACTGGGAATAATCTGTGGGCCAAGTAATTAGGTGTGTAAATATGGCAAAAAAATCTGGTGCTACTTGAGTGAATCAATTAATTCAATGGAAAACAATAATTGTAAAGACATGCTGTTTGTTCTTTGCACCTTTCTACTCAGTCTGCAAGAGTTACAGCTTTATTCTCTTACGGTTTAAATGATTTTTTTTGTTGTTGTTTAGAACACTTTTCCTGCTTGCTCTATGGTGGTATACATCTATCTGTGTTAAAGCTCATTTAATACACTAGGGCTCATACTTAACTCTGGAATTCTTTCAATTCTCCTTTATTATTTGTTCCTCATCCTCTGCTGCTCCAAATTTAGTTTAATAAGCAACTAACTAGTTCACTCTCCCTGTCAGTCATGTATATACATTAGATACTGGCTATGTTCAAGGACTACCCCTTTGGGAACTCTGATTAATACTTTTCTCCAATTTAGAAGAGCCTTTCTGACAAGCAATTGCTTGTTCCAATTATTTTAGCTGTCTTTACCCTCTGTATCCACTCTTACGTCCTCCCTTGACTAGCTGCAGCTTTCAGTTTAAGCAGAAATCTCTGAAGAGGATTCCCAAATCTATAGATTAATCTGTACACAGTGCACTCTGAAGGCTATTGCCATGTCTACAAAAGAAGCAGAGAGAAAAGTCATACTGTTCCTGCAATGCTGCTTCTGTGGTCACGCTGGCTGGTTCCTCTGAGGTTAATGGAAAATGGAAATGTTTCATCTTTTGTTTCTTTCAAACATGGTGAGAGAGATTCTACTCTGGGCAACATCAGATTATCCATGGAGTAACTCCATGGGTTTCAAAGACTTTGTGTGACCCACACCTTTTCCCTACCATGGATTTCAAAGTTCAAAACCTGATGTGGATTCTAGCATTTAGCACAGTAAGAAACTAACATGCCTCCCCACTGGTTCAGGGAGCAAGACTTTTCTTTAAAAAACCCACAAACAAAACAACAAACAAGAAGGGGACTCTGAGATTAATGCAAACCCTATGCATGGAACAAGGGCATGACATGCTTAGGATCTGTTGTGCAGAGAAGAGTTCAAGTGGAGAATTTTGCCCTAAGGGACAGCCACTACCCTTAATCTGTGCCTGCAGCTTCCAGCAGCATCACTGCAATTTGAAGCAGTTGGACTTTTAAGAAGCCTGTATCCAGCCAGCCTTCATGACTATTTAAAGTCTCTGTCAGAACTCTCTAATGATTTGTACCCAGAACATCTGCCATCTCTTGTTCAGCTGTACATCTTTTGTATGGCCTCAGAGAGCATCCTGCTTCTCTGTAAATAATGGGCCTAAGTGCACATGTAAAGATGATGAAAATTGTTCCCAAAACTACCAAACACTTAACTCACTTCTCTCTTTGGGCATCTTAGTGGCATTACAAGAAACCAACCATGTATTTGCTACCATTTTGCATGGAATTCAGTTAACATGGAAAGAGTAATCTAATATAGCCAAGACACCAACATTTGTGAAAGCTTTCTCAGCATTATTTTCCTACATTGGGAGACAATGTAAGCTTTTATCTCCTTGTGTGAAACCATAGGAAGATCCTTGGAAAAGCAGTTTAAATCTGAGAGTGAAGTGGTGAAAGAAAGAATGGAGACAAAAGTGAAGAATAAGAGCAATTCCTCTGTGCCCCTTGTTTTGGATTCTGTGATGCAGTCACAGGAATGTTGCTTTAGGCTGAAGAAGAAAGGCAACTGGATAAAAGGAGACTATGTCAGGCCATATAATCTCACCAAGGAAATCCTTGTGGAAAACTAAAAACCAGGCACCTTACAAGACAAGGTGCCTTTAATGTAAGCGTTGCATAAAAATCCCTTCCTTTTCCTCCAGGAAACTTTTGTAGAGAATCCTCTTAAATCCAAGGAATTACTCCTCTTCACTTTGCATTCTGCAGTTGGCAGGAGAAAAAAGATAAATCAATAAGAGTTCTATGTGCCATTAAGAGGTTTGCTGCAACATTTACATTAAACCAGAAATGAGCCAAATCAAGACTGCCAGTAGAAGGCACATCTTAGCTGTTGGACATATGGGGAACAGGTCTAATAAAATGAGAAGACAGCACCTCATTGGAAAAGGTGAATGAGGTCCTCCACCTGCATTCTCTAAATCCCACCTCAAAAAGGAAAAATAAGTGTAATGAAGGAGCAATGTACAGATGCCCACCCTGCTGAGGGTGGCTAAGATGAAGAATTAAGCACAGATATCCAGCCTAGGGCTGAAACATCTTTGTTAAAACATGCTTAAAAGATAAAGTTGAAATTTTACAGCTTCTCTTACTGTAAACAGCAAATAGTGAATATGCATTACTGTGATTATCAAGGCTGTGGGAGGGGTGGGCTGTCAAGCAGCCACTGAACTTTCCAGAATGATGAACTCAGGTTAGGAGTTCTTGCCATGGCAGGGGTTCCTGCTGGGAATTATGAACTGAGTGGAAAATTATGACTTTCCAGATGTCATGCAAAGATATTAGAAAAATCTCTGCAGAAAGTTTGAGGCTCAAGGAAAATGCCACAAACTCTTCTGAAGCTATTCAGACCCCCAGTCCAAATGCTCCAATGAAGTCAGTCTAAGTTTCATTTTATGACTTTCTATACAGCGCTTAATTCCAATTTTTATTTTACTCTATTTTACTGGCACACGAGTATACAGATCATTACTAAAAATCCTGCATAAAGGCCCTAACTAATAGAAAATCCCTACTATGCTATGCATCATAAAGCAGATAATTTTTGCAAAGAAATTAGACTAAGAAAACGTAGTTGTAACTTTATTATAGAAACAGAGCTAGGAATTTGCCTGAATCCCACAACTTTTGAAGTACTGACAGAGATCAAATCAACTTCATCTCCTGTGCACTTCTTCACAAAGCCATTTTTTTTTCTAGATTCACCACCCTCTTTCATGAATCAACAGAAAATGAGCTCATTCAGTTCCTTCTTTTGTATGATACAGGATATGGAACCTGAAGGATTTTTGATCTAAAACCCTAAATGAAGTACAAAATAGAATGCCTTCATCAAGTTGGCAATTTAAAGTGAAAGGATACTTTCTGTTCTGGATCAATGGCTGTAAGCAATCAGATATTTAGTGGGCTTCCCCAATAACAATTTTAATTTTTCTGAAAAACTGTATTTTGAATGGAAGGAATATATATTTCCTTCATGAAATGCTTTAAACAGGTAATATTTATGTTAGTAGCAATAATGGATTTCATTCCATAACTGCAAAGAGAACCATTAATATTCAGTAAAGAATACACTGCCTGTAAATGTTTATTTACTGAGTTGCTCCCTTCCTATTTTTCAATCCAATCACTTCTGTACATGCTGTTTATGACCAGGTGTCACTTGGTGCATCCCTTGCCCTTCATCAGTGCCCTTAAAGCCAATTTCCTATGATCATTCTCTTTTCCTCCTCAGTTCTAAGATCAATCAAAACAGGATCATTAGTGATGCAGCATTTGGCTACAGCACAGAAACTTTGTGACCACACACATAAGCAGGAGCAATTACTGAAATTTTGTAAGACAGCAGAAAAAACCTAATTGTTTACAGGATTTTTCCCTATTGATATGGAAAATCATAAGTTCAGAGCACTCATGTGTTTCCTAGTTAGCTTCTTGGCTTGTGTTCAGGAGTAGTTGAATATGTTGGACATGATCCACTGTATCCATCAGAGTCTCTTTTCTCACATTTCTTGAAGTTTCTTTGAGCTGCACATTTGTTTTTATAAATATGCTACTCACAAACACATCCCTGTGTTAAATATACCCCTGAACCTGTGACTGTAACATAGAAAAATCAAGATAGATTTAAAACTATTTTTTTATTTAAAAAAAAAGAAATTTCCTTTTGACATATCTGATCTCAAGTCAATAGTCTCCATAAGACAAATTAAACACAAAATATCACTAGTTCCACAGGAGAGAATTACCACACTTCTGCTTTTGCAACTCAAATATCAAGATCATTGATGAACAACATAAAACCCCCATATCATCATAAAAAAATACACAAATATGGTAAAAGCCTCTTTTGCTGGAGGGTCCTATTCTCAGTGATTGGCAAAATAACTAAGTATAAGTTTAATATCTCTTTTTGGAAAACAACCTGTGTACAATATGTGTAGCTTGAGAGATCTTGCACACAGATTCATGGAGGGGGAAAAAGGTCATTTTTCACATGGGGTAAAAGCCTGTCCCCTCTGCACCCCCCTTCTCTCTCAGCTGTACATACACCCCTTCCAGAGTTGTAATCTATTTATTCCCCAAATATGCAGACACATTTGATTGAATTTTTCAGATTGCTCAGTTATTACATGACATTTGCTTGGTAGTAGAAGACAAAACACTTTTTTCATTCTGTAAGGAAAAGTACAAACAATTCAAGAAGAAAGCAAGATGCAACACAGACCTGGTCTGCCAAATTTATTTATATCAGACAATAGAAACCACTGTCATAAAAAATCTGGTGACACATCATTCAATAGAATCAGTAGGCCTTAAACTTGAAGGATAGGCTTAAAATACAAATTTATTTACCTCTGATCAAAGTGTAATGATATGAAGCAACACCAAAGCATTCATCACTTTCCAATCTGCTGCTGACCTTTTTAACACAGTACAGCTCTGGTTACAAATTTTCAGAAGGCAGCCAGCACCACTGGAGACATCACTCCACACTCCAAATGTGGGGAATGGCTGCAGGGAACTCTGCCCTGGGCAGCACAGGGGGCTAAGGAGCAGCCCAAACTCCAGCCTCTGCTGGAGACAAACTGCAAAGAATATCTTGGATTATATGTAAAGTTTTTTCCATCCTGGGCACGTGAGTGAGTTTGGAGCTGGTACTCTGATTCTTTTGTGTTTTGTACCTAATTTTATAAATAAACTAAGCCCCACACATATTAGATATCCTTCAGATTTTTGAAACACGGAGTGCTTGCACAAGTCACTCTACAGTTGGTGTAAGACTTGTTTAGAAATAATGAATGGCAACTGATTTAGTAAGAAGATCTGAGGAGTCAGGCTGGGTTTACCTGCCTTCCTAGCCTGTCAGAAATCCCTAACAGAAACTGCCTGTCACCTCTGGGTGTGACATGCCAGACTGCTGTCTCTTTTAAGTACAGAGAAGGAAATGGAATAGAAAGACAGAAAATACCACTAAAAGGGAAGTTAGCTTATTTTAAAAAACCTGCTTTAGACCTAGAGTAGAGAAATGCTCATGGAAGCACTGCTAATGAACATTTATACCAGAAGACAGTAGCAGCCATTGGAGCAAATGGTACCAAATGATCTTGACATGGCAAAGCTAGAGTAAACAACAGCTGATGACTGAAAAAGTGCCCAGTTGTGACCACACAGATCTGGGGTGAATCAGTCACATCTTTAAAATAAGAATCATCTCAGAAAATACACTAGTGAAAGATGAGCATGTATTGAAATAGAAGGAAAATATTTATTCTTCTCCAGCTGCTTCCCTGGCAGGTAGCAATCACCAGTCCATTTAAGCCAAATCATTACTCCTAAACTCAGTGACATCTGGTAGAAGAGGAAACTTGAAGCAAACCAGGGAGAGCAATCTACAAATAAAGCAGTATATTTTGCATCTTGTTTATTACCAGCAATGGGCACACTGGCTGCCAGATGCCAGCAGTAACACACAGATACTGAAAGTGAAAACTTGTCTCCATTTACTCCCTGGAGAATCTGAAGAAATCAGCTTTATTCATGAAACAGGGACAAACATTCTGTTTTTCACCAGGCTCCAGAGGATTTAGTACAGTAGGTGACAAAATCTGTGTAACATAAATTGTCAAACAAATGAATGAAAACAAAGAAAGAGCTAGAGCTGCTCACTAGACATCAAGCCCCTTAAGACACACATCATGTCACAGGGGTATGAAACTCCAATAATGGGAAATTTGTATTACCCTTGCAGAAAGCAGTTTGTTTAACACAGACATGGACTTTGGCTGTTTTTTTAATATCATTGTGCCATATCACATTTCAAACTAGGATGCCCTTTGTGGTGGGACAACTCTTGCTCTCCAGTAAAAGTATTTCCCTTTATATCTCACTCATCAGTTGTGGAAGAAGCATCCTCCCCTAGAGTTAAGGGATTTAGGAATTGCAGCTTTTATATTGCAAGAAAACATTATCAAGGTTTCTACTTTCACTGCTCTATTTATTTCCATTTCACTCTACTTTACAGTTCTGCCCCTTGCTTCTACTTTCCTGCTTTCTTCAGATTACATCCTAAATATCAGCTGCCAGCACTCCAACCTACTTACAGCCCATCTGGTGGGAAGGAATTGCTGCAGACTCTCAGCTTATCACCCCATCCAACACATACCAGTATTTTATTTAATATTTTTGTCATCTAGAAATTATTGAAGAATAAATATTTTTGCAAGTATCTTCTGTTGTTTAACTAAATACTGTTGACCTGGTCCCAGACAGAATGTTGCCTGAGTTTTCTATTATGGGAAAATTCAGCAAATCCTCTGGAACCTTGAAAGTTAGGTGTTTCTCTCTTTTCAGATGAGAAGCAGTGGTAGAGCAGTGGTGCTTTAATATGTGTGACTATAGCTAATGCTTCAGCTCTTGGGTGCCTAAACTGGTTTTTCACCAATTTGAGAGCCTTGTTAGTGGAGGGTTAACATCAAGGTTAAGCCAGTCTAAAAAGGAGCTACAATCAAGCAATTTATTCCTTGTGTCCTAATTCTGAAAGGGGCAGATTTATCTCTTTGCATATTGAAATTCAGGAATGGTATCTTAGACATCATCCTTTATTCCAGTGGGTGTTTCACATCTCATTCACCAGTGAAGGTAAAACTGAAAAGTTTTATTTCTAGAGGAAAGTTTGAACAATCCAGAGCAATTTCCAGGATTTCTTATATGAATGGGAAGAGGAAAGATCTCACACTTTTCTTTCTCCTCTGTGTTTTAAAACTCAGTTTGGTGTGTCCCTAGGAGTGGAACTTATACACAGTATCTCAGATAATACAAAATCAATGAAAATCACAGAATATCCTGAGTAGGAAGGGACACAAGGATGGTTAAATCTAATTCCTGGCCCTGCACAGGACAGCCCCAAAATTACACCATGTGCCAGACAGCATTGTCCAAACACTTCTTGAGCTCTCTCAGGAAAAATAAAAAGATTTAGTGACAGCGTTTTGGTGAGGCAGTAGATAGGAAAATAATTTAAAAAACCCCCATGTTAGAATAAAAGTAGAATTTAAATTAGTTTATATATGTAAAGAGGATAAAAGTGTCATCAGTTGAAAGGAGATGAAACATTCAGTTGATGTATTATGGATAATTATAACAACACTGTGAAAAGAAAACTAAATATATTGTTTACCTGATTAATAACTAATTTACCTGTTCATTTGTTAATAACCCAGAAGCACCTGTTGATGTTTGCATAATTTCTTGACTTGAAACACAGTGGAAGCTTAGACCCAACTACATGGTAAGCCTCTCAACTGCAGAAAACTTCAAATTTCTTACTTCAAAAAAGTTAGCATTTATAATTTCAGTATGAAATCTCCACTTTAAGGTTATAATGATGAGCCAAAAGACAGCTTTAAATATATCCAAGTATATAATTCTAATAAATAATATATAAATAAAAGTCCACAAAAATTAGGACTTTTTAATTGCCTTGACCTCACACACACTCACAGAGCAATGCCTCTGCCATCACACACCCATAGGATGGAATGAATTTGCTCCTGTACAGATATCATTGTACACTTGATTTACTCTCTGCAGTGGAAGGATTAATGTAACAGCAGTTTGCCAACTGTCTGCCACAGTGTGTCAGAAAGGAAGGAAACACTAGCACTATTTCCTCAGTGTACTCATCTCCCACCTGTGGAGTCAAAATGAATCTTCAACAGTCAAAATATCATAATTCCTGTCAAACACAGCACTGGGAAAAGCAGAGACTGCAGGCACATTGTATGAACCCTAATTTACCTTGTTTTATTAAAATGCACAAAGCTGGGCTGAGAATATTTTTAAGAACACAGGAATTGTTCTGCTCCCAGGGGATTTGTGCATCTCCTAACTCTGAGAACTTAGAGTTTTGTCAGCCCCCTTACCTATACATACCAAGCCTTTAATCCTGAAACTAAACCACAGCTAGTACTTTTGTAGTTGGAGCAGGTGAGAACCGGTTTTTTTTTTACCTCTTATTATTGCAGTGTTTCTTGTCAGCTCTCCATATTAAGAATTAGGGATCACTGGGAATTCAGAAAGGAGATTCCTCAAAGATAATAAAACCAACTGGCAATTAAATATAAGGTAAATGGATATGACACTATTGACTTGAGTCTGCAGGAAACAGCAGCCCCCCAAAAATGGAACATTTCATTTTACCTATGATTCTGAAGTGAGGCAACCTTAAGTTAAAAAGTTTATATTTTTCGCATTATTTAAATTTGAGGGGAGACAAATTTTAAAGTCACAGGAACTGTAAGAAATTTTAAGTTACTAACTGGAAGCTGGAACTGTAACTTGCACAAATCACTGTGGCAAGAATGAATACAATACACAGAGTTCTGGAATCAGCCTGCTCTGGGCTGTTTGCAAGCCCCAGGGTTGATCCTGACACACTACAAAGCAAGACTTAAACCACCACAGGATAAGAGATCTTAAGGGAAGAGCTGTGGAAAAGGCTGTTTTGCATGCATAGTTTAAAAAATGCTGAGTAGCCAGATCTCCAGTGTGATATAGGGAGAAAAAGGAATCAATTGCTAGGTTAACAAACCCATTTTCCCCTCTGATTTCTTTGATTTAAGATTATTATAATCCAGTTTGTTTCATGATATGAAATCCAATTTGGTATCTGAGTCTCAAGGACACATGAATGTAAAAGCAAAGGCTTTTCAAACTGATTTTTATGTGCATATTGGCTATTACTCCATGACCAAGGTCTATAAATCTCTAACTTGAAAGACTAATAGCTCTTATTGATTATAGTTTGATCATCCAAGATAAAGCAAGTGGCAATAATAAATCACCTTTATGGATTATTTGTGTTCATCAAGTGAATGGGATTAAATGTGTGTTTGACATATGTGTTGATGAATCTGATTTTTATGTAAAGATGTTTCTGTGTATAATCTGTTAATGAACTGTCACACGGAAAAGGAAGAAACATTTTCAGACAGTTTAAACCATCAGTCTTCTGTCTCAAGAGCAAACACTGGGAAATACTGGCACATAAATCATCACTAGCCCTAGAAACTCAGTTTTACATTAAGTTAATTAAAAGGCTGCATGAAAATACCACTGAAATTCACTAAATGGAAGCAACTATACCAGGCAGATTACCTGTACCTACTCTAATTGTGCATACAACAATTTTTCTGTGATTATCTTAGGAGTTAAACTCTTACATGACAATAATTTTACAATTTATCTACATTATCACCTAGAGTCACCCAGGAGATATTTGTAACTTGATATGAAGAATAGCTCCTCACTGAATTTACCAGTTCTGAAAATTATGCTGAGATATTCAGGATTTTCCCCCACAAACATAACCACTTTAGCACCTTCAATTGTTCTGTGAATAAGAGAGAATGAAAAACCCAAAAATAAAAGAGAAACAAAAATTCCTCCTACTTCTAAGCTCTATTACTATTACTGCCAGAGGTGGGATAAACTGCAATATACATTCTAAGGTGATTAGCTGAAATTCTGAATTTTGGTGAAATATAACACAGTACTTGAGACAGCAATCCTAAATCTGCCTTGGAAGAAGTGCAGTGTTACCCACCTCAGTCTTCCCAAAGTCTTCTCCCACCTGACACTTGTGTCTAGCTTTTCTCCCTCCATCCTTCCTGCCCCACTTGCTCTTTCCTCTTTTGTTCATCTGCTTTTTAAGAAAAAGAAATATGGGAGTTTTGTTAGCCTGTGCTTTTATGTGAGCAAACAAACTTGACTCTTCAGTCCCCATAAAAATCTGCTACATACTGCTAGGGAAAAAAAACCCAAACCCCAAGATTAAGGGGCTCAGTGATGGGCTCTCTGAAAGTGCTTGTGTGGCAAAGTGACTATGTTTTTAAACTAATTGCCACTGGCCAAAGGAACTTGTAACATTTTCCTATCAGTTTTTACAACATTCAGTGTGTCAGAAATGCTTCTCCCAGTTTCCCAACAGAAGCAGAGGCACAACCCACCCCAGCAGCTGATGGCTGAATTCACCGCTTCAAACACGCACACTTCTGAACTGCAATTCACATTTCATCCACTGCTGGAACAAAATCTTGTCTCCAAGAGAGCTGGCAGAGCAGTAAGATTATATGATGTCAGGAGGTTATATTTCCAGTACATTACAGATTTCAGAGAGCAAAGACCCTATTATGGTAAGTCGTGTCCCCAGAGAACACTCGAGCTGTTCTCTGGGAGGCTTGAAGTTACACAGAGAGCAGAGCACAATGGGAAGGCATTCTGAAAAGTGGGAGAAGAGAAAATTTGCCATCTCCCCCCACCTGAAAATTAAAAATTGGTTTCTATGGTGTAGATAAGATATGTGTGGATAATCACTCACATAATCAAGGAAACTATAAGGTAAACCATGTCAGTTCTTGATTCCAGCCAGGAGCTCTGAGACCATTCAGGATACTGCTCAGCACAAAGTATGACTTTGTCAAAAAGTAAAAAAAAAATTTGAAAAAATAAACTTAAAAAACAAAACATCAGTAGCAGACCCAGATTTTTGATGTTTAGAAAGAACAGCACATACGATAACTTTTAACCATGAAAACCAATTTCCTTCCTAGACAGCAATGACTGCTGAAACTCTCCATCTCCTGAATCGTTAAAATTCAAAGCAAGTGTGATAGAGTGTTGGTAAAAGTCATTAGACAGTCATAGAGAAGAGCCTGCCATCCTGGAATAACAATTAATTCAAATCAATACGGAAATTAGAAGGAAAGATTAGAATGGCTGAAATTTACCCAGTGAGAACTAATTTATATTTTTAGCAAAATGAATCCTGATAGACAATCAGTAAAACTTCAATTAAGAGTCAAGTTGAAGTTTTCCAACTTATTTTTAGAACACAGTGTTAATATACTTCCAATCTTCAGAAAGCAATACATGTAGTAAACCACTGTGAAAATTTGAAGCACAGCTCTAGGGCTGCAACAAAGAAAGGAAAATGTGGAAGAAGTAAACAAATGGACAAGATTAGATTGTTTAAGAGGTCTAAGCAGGATTTTTCCTATAAAGTGTGACAGGAAGGCTGTACTGCAATGTTTAAGCCTCACAGAAGGATCAGTCACGATGTGTTGGGAGGAATGCATTTGCTCTCAGGGTGACCATGAAGAGATGGGCTGGTACCTGTAGGCAGTGACATGGGCAGGCTCCACAGGAGAGGGGTCTCTTCTTGCTGCCCCAGCACTGCAGGCTTTGGTTACAGCTCAACACATATGGCCACAATGAACCTCTACTCATTCCCTCAAACAGAAGCAGCACACTGTAAAATTCAATGCAAGAATTTCCCCTCTGGATATCTACCAAAAATTCTCATTATATAGCAAGGCTGACATGCAAAGCTTTGCAACATTTGAGGTAATCATCTGAACTTTACCTTCAACAAGTCATATAAATAACAACTTCCTACTCATCTTGCAGTCCCCCTCCTGTTTTTTCTCTTCATTTGACAACAGAGAACATTCTGATGCTTTTCTTTTTTTTTTTTTCCTCTGTGAAAAAGGGCAATAAAAAATGGAAAACTCACATGCACACCAGCAGCTGACAGCCTGCTATGACTGAATTATTTGAGGAAATAGCTTTTCTTAGGGTTCTTCTGAAAGAATTTGCAATATTGCTGGTATTTTGAAAACCAGAAAGCCACTACTGTGAGCAATGATAACACAGCATTTCCTTATAATATTTTTGTTTTTACAGAGGATGACATTACCAAATACATTTGCCTAAAGCACCACAAGAGTGAATTAAAAAACCTCATACTATTATCTCTGGTGTGATAAAAAGTCACTCCTAAAAGCACTCTACTGCTATGCCTGGAGCCTTCTGCAAAGAGAATGGAACTCCCAAGGAAGCTGTGTCTCTTTCCATGTCTAAAGATGTGAACAACCCCAATAGATGTGACAATAAGGACAACTGGAATTTCTAAGAAAAGGATTGCTTGCAGACCCCAATCTCCTCCACATATCATAACATGAACAGGACATTTAAAGGATGAGTTTCATCAGCAGTCTGCAATGTTTAGATGAAGGACAATACATTCAGGGGAGGCTCTTCAAATGACCCCTGAGGAGCCATTTGCTTCAAACAAATCCATTTGTGCAAACACTGACATGAAGATGTGCTGGCCAACTGTGTCCTAGTGCCACGAGTTCACTGGCACCACACAGGAGAGATGTGAGCAGGAAAAGAGCTCTTTCCCCTTCCCAGCACAGGAAACAGAGTCAGATAGCAGGAGGCAGGCACAAATGAGATTAATTTGAGGCAAGAAATATTACATGAGATGTTAACAGGAAACACTTTCAGCTTACTGGTTTGTGAAACCATTATAAAAGAAACACCTTCAGATTTCTCCTTTCTCACTTTTTGTCATGAATCCCAGTTCAGGCCTTGGCCACTTATGTATGAAGCACAGAGTTATTTCTTTCCAAATTTTCAAAGTCCCAGCCAGATCTTTTGTGGTGGTTCCCTTTCAAGACTAGCTGTGTTCAACCACCCCAACTGCTCCACTGCTGCTGCTTTTTCAAGCAGAGGTTTCCTGCTGTCCCCTTGGAGCACTTGCCTGACGATTGCTGAGCATGAGAGGAGAGAAAGGAGTGGAAATAGAGCAGCATTCAAAAAACTCCAGAGGCATCGCAGGGAACCTTTACCTAGAGCTAAATAGGGATGCAGGAGAAGGGAAGAGATGAAGCCACAAAGACTATAATGGGGTTGAAGGAGTAAAGAGAGAGAAAATGATATCTATGGCATGTGGCACAGGGAAAGTTTAAACATCTTCCTCTTCTGAAAACATTTCTGTGACTTGGAAATAAATAATCCACTTCAACCAGCATAACAACATCAACGACATATACGAAATAACATTATACCAGAGAATAGCAAGATGTTTCCACTTTCTTTTTAAACCAACTTCTTATTGATGATCTCTTCAAAGGACTTCAACTTCTTTTTTCATTCATGAAACTCTCATTAAGCTTGGTGGACTGGTTTCTTGCACTATAACCATGACAGCTGGACTACCTTTAAAAATGGGGAAACGCTGTCAGCACATTAAGCCTCAAGCTACATTTGCTTCACAGTCAGAAATCTGAGAAATTAATAATCCTTCTCTAGCAATTTCTAGAAATGAGTGAAAAGTTGCACATATTCTTTGGTGTTAGTAACTCAGCGATGAGGATGGGAGATGAGAATTCAGCCTGGCATTTGTGTAATTGCTAAACACACAATGTATCAAGTGTTTTTAATGATCCTAGCACTTACTGAGAACTGAACAATATAATATTCAAATCATATTGTAGTTCTATCTCCTCAGAGGAGAAAGGGAAGTGAGCGATTGCAAGGGAAGACATATGACCTGTCTGAACATGAAAAGCTGCAAAGTGCTCTTGTACTTCATGCAGAGCTGAAATCTTAAGGAATGGTTCTAATGCAAGTTTTGGAAACAGAAGGGATTTAAGGAATTTTGTGCTATCTACCTGTCCAAGCCCCTCTCAAATTCAATTAAGAAGATTTGCTAGCAGCTGTATGCTTGGATTTCTGCCTTAGCTGAACTGGAAGCTGGTAGATTTGTGAAAGGCAGGAAAAGGCAGCAGCAGACATCTTCAGCAGGGTCACAGCCTCACCTGTGCCAACCGCAGCAGAAGTCCCACACTGAAATAATGATGAGAAGTCAGAGCAGATGTGACTGTGCTATCATAAGTGTGCTGGAAGAAGTGCTTAATTAGAGGATAAGGAAAATATATTAGTACAGGAAAAATAATGAGTTCATAAAATAGAGTACATTTAAAAAAAAAAAAAAGAATATTGGGGAGAACACCAAAGGTTACAGAAGGGGCAACTGCAATTCCCAGTCTTAACCATATCTAAGTTTAGGATTGGATTGTAAAAGCATTTTTGAATTTTCTTTAGTTAAAATTAAAAACAAAAGGCTTCTGAGAAGTTCAAGATATTTTCCTGTTTCCTGATGTGCACTTTGTTTCTGTTCATACTTGGGTAGCAATGAAACCATAACCCTGACTGCCGTTGTTCAAAATGGAAACTCTTCATCTGAAAACAGACATTTTCTTCAATTATTTTCCCACATTGTCACAAAGATTCTCTCTTTGGTGTTTACTACCTGCACAGGTGCTTTATAAAACATGCAGCTCACTGCAGGACTCATGGATGGGGTTTCAGCTGTTGCTATTTGAGATCTTCCTTTCCTGTTCTGCCATTTTAGAAAATGTGGGATCATGAGTTCATTGATGGCCATTGTCAAGGCAAACAATAACTGAATCGAATTTTGTATTCTCACTTGGTTTTTAAAAAAATGTAATGCCTACAAATCTGTGAAAACCTCACAGCAAATTTTCTGCATGCCCCCAGGCACAAACTAACCCAAGTGGCACTAAGAACTACAGCAAAACTCATGACTTAAGTAATTCCTGATTTTCTTCCTCATAGATCACTTATTTGCACTATCTATTATCCATTCTCCTTCTCTGAAAGCTCTAGATCAGGAACAAAGGAGGTTCAGGCTCTCTCCCTCATGGTCACCTCTCCAGGACTAAAGATGGTGCTGAGAAAACACCCTCTTTGATTTCATTCTCAGGTTTGCTACATCTAGGACTGAGTTCTACAGCACAGAAACAAAACGAGAACACAGGAAATCCCATTTGGTTCAGGTTTTACTATTTATCCTTGTCTTCCCACAGATACTTCTCCAGGCACTTGGCAGAAGTTGCTTTTTTAAAGCAAAAGCACGATCATGCAAAGTTAATATACCCCTACCTAAAATTCATTAAATATTTAAACAAGTGATGGAATTATTGATTTTGTTCACAAAATTACACAGATTAATAGAAATTATTAAAGTACAACATATGACTCTTGTCACTGTAGAGAGCTGCTTCAGCAATCAGGATCTGCAAAGTCAAGGAAACACTGAAGAGTCAGGGAACTTAGTAATTATCAATTAACTAATGACCATTACTTACTATTATAAGCATTCATTGCTCTTCCATTCTCAAAATGGTGGAAGAAAGGCTGAATGTAATAACACTGACAGTTAAATATCTAAAATTTGCTAAGCTTTAAAGTATTTTGCTTTTTACTCTTTCATTGAAAATGCTGACAATTCCATAATATTTTGTAAAAGGCTTGAGTATGTTCTTAAAGACAAAGTTTCTTAGGAAGATAGAAACTTGTCTTTGGTGTAGAACACTAATTAGCTGCGTGCTGACTACATAATGAAGAAAAATTGATGATTTTTTCAGAAACCTAAGATTTTCTAGTCAGGTTTCTAAGGCCCATCTTTTTCCCTTATTTTAGGAAGGAATGGAAGTCATCTGAAAATCACCTACTTGGTAACTTGTGTTGAGCCAAGTAGTCATTTTCTATCATGTGTAATTATACTGGGCTGTCAACACTATTCAGAGTTACCAAGATTAATATCTTCCAGGGAGGTGCAAGTTTTAAATTTGGAGAATTTGTAAATTAAAATAAATAAACTGAGAAATGCATATTTAGAAAGGAAAGCAGAGCTGGGACATTTCAGCATAGGATTGTAAAATAAGCTTGAAGCGTGTCCAAAACCCTCTGAATGTCAACGAGATTTGGGAAGCTATATCCCTTCTGCATCCGTGGAAATTCCCAACTTATTAAACACTGGCTACAAGTCAAAATGATCGTGGTAAATTACGCATTTTTGCTTTGATCTTTTGGGTCAATTCAAACCCCAAAGTGAAGCCAAATATGTGGCTTGGAAACCTGCACCAAGGAAAAAACAGGGGACATTTTATCCCTGCAAAGAGATTAGTAAAGCCTGATGTACTTGGCTGTAATCAGAGAGAGGAAATGCAAAGCCATGATAAAAATTTACAGACTAATGGCTTTGGTTAAAAAACCAGAAAAATAACCCTTGGATGTTTCCTATGGAGATGTTGCAAGTAGTATGCAATTTGAACTTAAATGAAAAGCAAAAACTACTAAGCAAAAACTCAGGGCAAGTCAACTTCCTGCAAACTTGGTCATTCTTGTGTTGTTTGGCTGCACAGTTTTAGCCCATTGACACGAGGTGAGGCTCAAGAGTTTGCTGTCAGAATAAGAACACTGAGAAACGAACCAGTGCCTCATTATCACACCCACATAATTACCCACCATAATTATCCGGCTTTTCCAAAGCACCTGTTTGCCCTGCTGTGCAAGTCAGCAGCACAGCTCTGCCCAGAGCTCTCTCAGCGCCCACTAGGTGAAATGCTGCTTGAATCCTCACTACCATTTGAGCTTGTCCCCATAGAAGAAATAAACTTATTCTTTCCTTATGCCTCTACTCATCCTGCCTATAAACTATGTTAAAATGACAGAGGTCAGAGCAGGACTTTGGTGAAAGTTTCCTGTAAACTTTGGTGAAAGTTTACAGAATTCAGCCCAGGATGGATGAGCTCTCTGCAAAACTCATGTGGTGATCAGCACTTGCAGGCAGTCCCTGCTGTACATCCAGTCACTCTCTAATCACTAGGGCTTTGTACATTCCCACACTGGAAGTGCATTTACATTCCACTGACAGGCCAGGAATCAGATATCCTCTAAAATACAGAATTCAGCCCAGGATGGATGAGCCCTCTGCAAAACTCACATGGTGAGTTTTACCCCCGGTCAGTCTCTGCAAAACTCATGTGGTGATCAGCACTTGCAGGCAGTCCCTGCTGTACATCCAGTCACTCTCTAATCACTAGGGCTTTGTACATTCCCACACTGGAAGTGCATTTACATTCCACTGACAGGCCAGGAATCAGATATCCAGCTTGTCTGTGGAGCTATCTCACTTCACAGACAGCACGTACTTTTTCAACAATGTAAACAGAAGATTAATGAATACGAGTGTCAGGGTGAACCAGGGCCCTGACCCAACAGACTGCCTCTGCTTCTGTCTCTGCTTTTTCACTCAGATCATTAAGCAGGGCAGGGGGGCATCTTGTGAGTAGCATTTTCTAATCTAACATTTTGGGAGTTCCTCAAGATTACTGAACTTGAAGTATTAGCTCAAAACCCAGTGCTGGGAAACCTTTACATGGAAAGTTCATCAAGCAGTGCAAAAATCAGTGAGCATTGCAAGTTGCCTGAAACAGTTCATAGTCTGAAATTACATAAGTGATCTGAATTGAGTGAGAACCACAACCCTTGGGAGCAATTTCCAGCAGTGCTAATGAAAGCACATTGAGTTCTTTATATCCAGAAACTGTCAGTGTTTGCAGTAGTATTTGGAGCACATCTTAATGCTGACTCACAGATGCCAAGCATATTATGTCACATCACCTTTCAGTGGTTCTGTTTACTCAGCTATAAAGTTCAGCATCTGGTTCCCTTTTGGGAGTTTATTTATATAGAACACCTACTTATATTCTACATACAGAAATTAACTGTAAGGACACAAAGGACTGGTGACTAAGGGCAGTATTAATGTGGATGCATCCAGCTATATATATATACATAGGGCCAGGGAAAAGAGATACAGGCAGGTTGAATGGATTACTCAACAACTGTTTCAAGTTATGATTTTTGGGAGCCGAAATACTTCAGTTGTTAAATTATTCATGGCAGGTAGAGTGTAGATACATCACTTACACCTTAAATCAGTTGGAAGTTTTTAAGGTAGACTTCCAAGTTTGCTGAATAGTTTTAAAGGAGATGTGCAGAAATACTCCGGCACACACTTGAAAATGTGCAGCAAGTGGTATAACAAGAAAAGCAAAGCCGTGCTATTATTTCTGATTCTCAAAGAAGAATCAATTTCACAAAAAGACCTTTTATAACAGACAACAATGATACTCAAGCACAAACCCCAGTGGGTAGGAAGCACTGTTTTGTTTTTCTCTTCTCAGTGCTTTGAAAAGTACAAAATGAGGCAAGTCTTGGTCCAATTATTACCCTTTAGAATCCTTCATTTTCCTTCACTCAAAACTTGTCCCTTCTGAGAATTTTTATTTGTCTTGGTTCGAAAGACAGGTATCAACCAAAGGAAGGAACGAACCTCCCTTGGAATGGAGAGTATGACTGCCTCCCACCAAATTATTATGGCTTCGAAATTAAGGGGCTTTCAGGCAAAGATATGAGGAAAGGAATAACAGTTCTTTACTATCTATATATATAGATATATATATATATTGTATAACAAGGCAAACAACAACAATGGTAACAGTAACAAACAAGAACAGAAAACTCAACAAACAGAACACTCAACCAACAGAAAGCTCAATAAAAAGAACACTCAATAAACAGAACGCTCAACAAAAATTCTCTTGCGGCTCTTTAAGCCGTTCCCCCTTTGGTGCAGTTCCGGGCACGGCCAGCAGGGGCGCTGCTGGCTCCCGGCCGCGCAGGCGCGGTTGCTCATCCGCGCGGCTGCAAAATCCTTGTAATGTTCTAAACTCACCCAAAACAAGCACACACTGGCTGACTGCGCCGCGGTGCCGCTGCTCACGTGTCCTTTTACCCAACCACCTTTTTGATCACGTAGTGTCCATGTGTTTCGCCAAGCAATCCCTGCCTCACACATGAGGTGACCTCATGCTAGCCACACAACTTGATCTCTGATTATATGACCTGTTTTTTACCTCCTTTTACCTGTTTTTTTTACCTCACTGTTAGCTGAACCTTTCCCAGAGAGCTTTCTGGTGGGCAAGAGTGAACAGCAGTGAACAGGATTTCCTATCTCCCATAATTTATCTGTTTCATTTCTGAATTATTTCTTTTCCAACAAGAGATGTGACAATCTCTCCACTTTCATTATTAACCAAAAATGCTTTGCCACCAGACAGTTTTCTTCTTGAGCATATGCATGCTGCTATCAGAAAGGCAGTGCTCTGTTTTGACATCCCTGCTACCCCACAGGGTTCTTACTGCTGAGGTCCCTGATCCTATTTTGTATTCACTTGAAAATTTCCTCTCTCTAAATGTGAGGAACCCAATCCCATTATGAGCTGGGGCTTGCCTTTTAGAGTTGCACCAGATTTCCCAGTTGTAAGAAAAAGTTCTAGGCTATTCAGGTGTGCTTTGACATACACATGAAATCCATGCCATACTTGGCTTGTTATTCTGTGCTCTATAAATGCTGGGGAAAGAAAAAAAAAAAAGCAAACAAAAGATGCAAACAAAAAACCAAAAATATTATGAATCCTCCAAAGGACTGTTCCATACAAGAAGCTGAGACTTCATTTACTCTATGTTTAGAAGTCCCTAGGAAAACAGTTTCCAATTATTTTCTTTCAGCAAAACACTGTGAATGGTTATTACAAGAGAGCCTAGTATATCCCTAACTGTTTTTACCTTGAAACAGAAGGAAAATGATTTCACTGAAGGCAAAATGTAATCTATCACTGGCAGTTTTATTTTCCTCCCTAGACTCACATGGTTGTTTCAGTGGAGGAAAATGAATCAGAAATTTTTTTCTATGAGTGGGATAATTCCACTCTCATTAAAGGTCTTGCTTAGCAGAGGAGCACCTCAGTACCCCTAACTAATCCAGAGCTGAAGGGAGGAGGATGCTGAGGCCCCAGCACACCAGGGAGGGCCCGTGGAGATCAGCTCTCACCCAGCCTGCTCTCTGGGGATGCTCAGGTCCCCAAACTGCCCTGGGCAGAGCTGCCAGCAGAGACCACTGGGAGCACCTCCTGCTCCAGGGCTGCAGTGCTAATCAAACCTCTTCACAATCAGCCAGCAGGAGATTTCCATCAACAGCCTCCATCGTGCACAATGGCTACCATTAAAATACTGCTTGCTAAGGAGTGGAGTTTAATCCTACTTCATTAATGCATTTTTACTGTATAAGATAAAATTATGGAAACTGGGATAAAAGAAGGAACATGATTGAACTTTAAATAAATCCATGATGGTGTGTTTCAAGGAAAGACTGAATTCTCAGTGACTTGCAACTCCATGCTGTGAGGGAATAAACTGTACATTTGAGAACAACTGAATAGTAACAGAAACGAAAAAAGCTGGTTTTTTTAATCTCTATGGCCAAACATGTAATAGACTTAATCTAACTTTTGATTAAGTCTGACTCTGAAGCCTGCCTTCTCAGGAACACTGCAAGTCATTCTTGAGTAAGCTGAAATTGCAATTAAAAATAATAGAGCAAAGTATTTTTGCTTGTAGTACAAAACATTTTCTCAAACAATTCAAATGTTTGCTTAAAAAATAACTATATTTTGGCTATTTGTTACATCAACTAATTAATCATCACATAGCATTCACTTAATTACCAATTGTTCATTTTCAGCTGTTAAGTTTGAATTAATAATCAGAATTCTTATTAAACTGTCTTCCACATCAGACAGCAGATTAAAGATTCCACAGCAGGAGAAATGAGGCTCTCCTGGGCTCACAGCAAACATGCTTTGGACACAGCTCTCCCTTTGCAGCTCAGGGTGGGGGAACAGGACTCAGAAACGCCACAGTATAAAATATATTATTTTATAGCTTCAAGTAACTGTACATTTTCTATTGCATTTGTAAACCCCCTAAATATTAACGTGTATGAAACAAGCTATCCTTCCTGTAAACCAGGATTTTGAGATCTATGGAGCAAGATGATAATATTTAAGCAGATTTTAAAACAAGTGCAAGACATGGTGTTAAAGTAAATAGTTATATACTTATTGTTATAAAGTTTCCAACATATGGAAAGATTCCAGCTACTATGGGTAGGTGGGGTATTTTCTGATTTTTTAAAAACTTTTGAGATCTCTTCAGATAGAAACTGATGGCAAAATAAAATCAGTTGTGATAAATTTCTAAGCATAGTACAATTACTAAATCAAATACAGATGGCATATTAAGATATGGATCTAATTTAAATAAGTTTCTGTTTCAAGCATCACTTTGCAATTTAAAGATAGGCTGGTGAGACAGCAGTAATAAAAATGCAAGACCATTTTGGTCGAGGCAATGTATGTTTGCAGGATTTTTTTGTTTATTGATTTCGCAACATCTTCTGCCCCAGTTCAGGATAATGAAACTATTTCACCTTCTGATATCAACCCAGGTAGTCCCAAAGTAACTCTCAGGTGGCAATCTCTGCCCCAACCCCCTCCCTTTCCCAAGGAGACAAAACTGGAAAGAAAAAGTGTTTTGGCAAGGTGTTACTGAAACAGCTTGAGGCAGTGGCGGCTGTTCAACAGAGCACAGTCAAATTCATGTCTGCTCCCTGCCAAATATACAGGAAGAATAAAGAAAACAAACAGGACAGAACAAATTAGTAGATGGAAACAAATAGACCTACCCCAGTCCTCTAAACAGTCTTTAGCTTCCCTTGGCAGTGATTTGCAAATTAAATATAAAGGACTCAAGCAAGCAGGATACGAAGCAGCACCACTCTACTCATCCTCATTGGTGGGGAAAGAGGAGCTGTGAGCAAAGGTTTGATTTGGATATTCTCAACACACAAGCAGATCCATAGTAGAAATACTGGGTAGGCTAGAGTAGGTTTATTGTCAATTATGAATCATTTAAGTTGCTTGTTAGCATGCACACTGAAAGTATAACCCCTTCCACAACATAACCTAAAAGAACCTAAAAATGTTAAATGTAATTACCTGCTCTATAAATTGCCCAAAGCTTAAAAAGATATCTAGTTTTGACTATAGTTGAAAGTTAGCATATTTTAAATTTAAATATCCAATATTAGTGGCAGATTAAAACTAATGCAGGAAGCAATTTAAGACAAACATAATGAACTACAGTTTCTAAAAAGAAAATGGATATCAAGGACCAAATTATTAAAAAATTAATCCCATCTCAGAAGTCTAAACCCATGTAGCTTAAAGCTTCATATCTCTGATATACAGAAAGAACTGCAATATTCCTGTAATAAAACTTGTTTTGGTATAAACTCATGACAGAACTTTAGGCATGGCCTACAAATTTAGCCCACTGCAGAATCTGAGAAGTGTGGGCTATAATTTCATTTGGCTTCCAATAATATAGGAGGAAAACCCCAACACTATCACAGGCATAAAAACAGACCATATCTATGGACCCTTGGGGATCAAGATCAGACTGTCACTCCCACCAAAACCAAAACTAGGGTACTACTGTGCATACCACAGTCAGAGACTGAGTGTATTAACAAGCTATGCACAGACTCTAGAAAACTACCAGGAATTTGATGTCAGAATAAAACTCAACTTCCCAGAGAAAACAACAGCCACTCCACAGGTTAAAGAACAGGAACAGAAGCCAAAGATCTGAAATTTCAAACCAGTGCTTTGTTAAAGACAGTTTGCTTTCAAATCCACTTAAAGTTGAACACAGATACTAATATAATTTGTAAGCTTAAAAATTCTGAAAATATCCTGTCAAGTTGTCTTGGCTACAGCCCAACCCTGAATCTTCCTGCAATTTGGAAACTCTCTAAAGAGAGAGATTATAGGTTCCTGCTTAATTTTTCTTTTTTATTTGAATGAGCTTTTATATACACAAAAGCCAGCATATGTTGTTTTTTGTTTTTTTTTTTAATAACAGCAGCTCTGATACAGATATCTTCAGATATAAATCTCTTGCCAATAAGCCAATTTAAATAATTGCATAAATAAAGATTGTTTGCTTTCATTTAACTTAGCATTTCCTGAAATTAACTGCCCTGCCTCCTTCAAGAAGTTGATTTACATCAATTTTCACTGATGGCTGCTGAGGAGAATTCATCATCCCTGTAACAGAGTTGCCAATGCTGTCAAACATTATCTTTTCATTCTGCAAACATAGACCTGCACAAACAGTAACTTGGCCTGGGAAACAATTCTCCAAGACTCTCTGCAAATGTCTGGTTTGACAAGACACAAATTGTGCCTGAAGGAGCAGAGGGAAAGTAAATTTCCATCCAATACTTTTAAAACAGTAGTTGAAGAAAGTAGAGTGTTACTTCACAATTTTATGAAAAAAAAAAACCAACCCAAAAAACCAAACCCAACAAATCCACCTAGGAGGGAAAAAAATTTTAACCTCAAACAAAAAGTATCTTTAAAAAACTAATTAGAATAAAAGCAAATAATCCACTGACTTCTGGGTTTGCCTTTGTTACTGTTTCCCCCCTTTAATGGGTTCTTGCTGGCAGCAAAGGTAGCTCTCATCTTTCTAAAACCATTTTCATTCAACTATCTCTATTCCATCCAAAAAATTGCACTACTATAGATCAATTAAAGAATCATATTGTGCTAAAGTCTGGACAAAAGCAGCTTCTAGCATTAAGATACAATTTCTATGTGCTGTGAGTTTCTTTGTAGAAAGAGCTCATGTAGAGCTTAAATTCTTCTGACATTCTCTGCAATGTTAACAAACGTTATCCTCATTTTAAAGGAAGCTGAAAAGTGAACAAATGACTTGTTCAAGTAAAGCAAAGTTTTGGAAAGAGTCCAACAGACCAGGTTCTTGTGTCCTGTTATAGTAATGACCTTTCTGGAGACTTGTCAAATGTAAGGAAAAAATCTTCACAGCTCTGAAAACATGGATCTTATCAGAGACTGAGCAAAAAGAAGTGTGTGGGGGAATCAGAGATGCAATGAAAGTCAGCAAGAACAGGTTAGAGGCACAGTCCTGGCAGACTAAATTTACAATTTCATCTGTGGATGTATGATAATATGTGTCCTATGCACATAGCTCCTGAATCAGTGGAATTTGAAAAGCAGTAACCATGTTTTATGTGTGGGGGAGTCTACAGTCAGGGGAGATACTCCCTGAAAGAAAACAAAGCCTAGTGTAAATCTGAGATTCGAAACACTTGGATTCTAAGTTTTTGGAGTTTCAGCATCAAGATGTGATTTTAAGCATGATATAATTTGGAAGGATGATTCTCAAAGGAGCACAACTCACTGTTTTTGTCTTTTCTTTCAAGCCCCAGCTCAATTTCATGGCAATGAATGAGTTTGTTAGCCTGGGAATTTGAAGGGATGAACTACAGAGATTTTGAACTCCACTAATCAAGAAAGAAAAATATCATTACCAAGTATACTTGTTTATAAGTGCTTTGAAAGTAATACTCAAAAATTAACTCTGAAAAACTGGAATTCACACTGACTACCTGAAATTGATATGTCAACACTCTCAAATTACCTCAGTAACTTTTCCTGCTAATCACTAGGGTTAATAAGGGCAAATTTTTGCTTTTAGACCCACATATTTAAAATTCTGAGATCTACAGATATTGTATTACAAGGTTCAGAAAATCATTAGAGTGTGTTTGACTGTCTTTCAACACTTCTCAGTTACTTCTTTTCCTGCTTTTACAATTGCTTAAAATCAAACAAATAACATCTGTAATATCCATTCTTGAGATAAGCTGAATCAGTGATTCAGTTCAGGTCAGACACAAGACAATTGTTGCATGTGTTCATTTTCTCAGTGTTACAGATTGGGGGTACTGTAAGGGTCAAACAATCATGAAAACCACAGTGATGCTCCATCCCTACAAGCTCAGGAAACAGAGGCTACACGCACACACACTGGAGAAAGTCCTGTCTGTCGCTGCTTGCAGCTAAGTCCTTACATTTTCCTTCAGACTTTGTCACTCCTGCACCCACGCAGCGTATGCAAACAGAAAACCAAATTCCTCTTTGGCTGTGCCTTCATCTATAATGGAAACAAATTGGATCTCTCTGAGAGCAGCAAGTTGTTGACAACAAAGCTTTCACAGTCAGAGACGTGACTGCTCAGTAACAAACATATTGATATAAATGTCGGCACCAAAGCAAGTTAGAAGGAGAAATCATTCACCCCTGAAATAGCACTTCAGATAAACACTAAAAGCTACTTTAAAGAAATAGAAATATAGAAAGAAGCTTTCTATATTTAAATAACACTCAATTTCTTCAAAGTCTCATGAAGTCTCATGTAGATTAAACCCAGTGACTATCAATCAATTTATCATATGCAGCAATTACTTAGATAATAAGGGGGTGAGCAAAAGGACCAATTTCAAAGTGTCATTTAAAACTCAAGCACTCTTTCCCAAGGCAGATAGTGAAGGTTAAATGCTGTTCTCTAGAAATCTCTTTAAGGTCAAACTATTTTGTCCAAATTAACCCCGAGAGTCCATTTCACTGGCATTGCACCAGAACTGAATGCAACTACAGGGTCCAGTGGAGCAAATAGAATTATATCAACCTGACTTAAGCAGGGTTGTAGAAATCTGGCACACTATTTATATACAGATTGGAGAACTTCATCTTCATATCAGGTATGTGGAGATAATTTATTGTTATAACAGATATTTTGGTGTTGTTTTTTGTTTATTTTTTCCAAAAGTTAAAAAAAAATCAATTACAGCCAAAGAGGTCTAAGAGCACAAAACTCTCATGTGAAGCAAACCTGGAGGAGTTTATTCCTCTCAAGCTGCTATGACATATTCTGTTACTTTTCATAGAGCCTTAAGTCAGAAATCATTCCACTGAGCCTTTAAGGAATTCCTTGGCTTTAAGGAATTTAATAGAATGTTATATAGCTTAGAGGCTGAAACTGTAACATTTCAAGAGAATTATATTCTTACCATGCAGGTCTATCCAAAGAGCTTAAGCAACATAAAAATGCATTATTCTCTAAAAATTGACAGAAATTTGGAGCATGTTCTATAAAGTTGAATAGAATACTCAATGCAGAGTTTTTGCTAATGGCAGAGAATAGAAAGTTTGTCATTGCTAGCCACTATGAAATAAACCCATCACAATTCTTGAATAAATCTGAATGAGCAGAACACTTTCACACCAGGCTGGGACTTTGCAGCATGTGGCCACAGCATTTTTGATTTGTGTTGGAAGGTTCCCAAACCATATTTTTGTCCTATCTAACCACAGCCATGTTTTGGTTTCCTGCCTTGCAAATTTCTGTGTTTTTTCTTAAATGAGTTTTAATCACCTGATTTTTCATCAGCTGAAAAAGTCTATAATATCTTGGTTTTCTGGCCTTAGCCAAGTAGATCACAACAGGAAATTAATTTCTGGATAATCCCTTATTTTTCATCATAACCATAATAAAGGTAGGGGAATTGAAACTTGCACAAAATAGTCTCAATTAGCCACATGTTTAAGGTAAGTTCTCAGTAAACCAACTTGCACTAAGTTTGTGCTTCAGAAGCTAAATAAATATGCATAAACAACAGAATAGAAAAAGGAATTTTGTGTTTTAGAATAGATAACTTATTCAGGCTCCCCAACAGTGCTCAGAAATCTCCTCCTCTATCACCAACAAAAGGTGCCGATCACCTACAACATAATTTAAATACAGTATAATTTAAAATTCTGAAAGTATAGCTTTAAATATCCTGGAACCAGTTTTCAGGAAAGGGGAAGTACTGATAAATGGTATATATTCTTGATACAGTTGAAAGAAATAATTACTACAGTGTGTTTCAGAGACTCTGTCTGCTACTTGAGCAGACTGCCCAGACTATTGGGACAGCCCAGAGAAATACATTGTACTTTCCTGCTTAGGGATTTTAACAAAGCACTCCTCTGTGCTGCTCTGTAAACACCAGGACTCAGAGGTTTTCTTTGTTAAATCAGGGTGAAGTAGCATTTCTCAGCTGCAATCATGAAATACACATTACACCAACACCTCCTTCCCAACACAGCTCAGTGTTCCGGTGGGTGTGCGTATACAGCGTTCATGGACACCTGCATATTCAGCTGAATATTAGCAACCAGCTGAATATTAGTGAGTATTTCTAAACCAGATGAGCTCTGAAGAAGAAAATTTACCTATGAAAATGAAAGCAATGTTGAATTTTCATTTCAGCATGAAACAGGAATTGAAAAAAAACCCCAATGTCTTAAATGCTAGATTACAGCATTTACAAGCTGTAATATCTGTGATCTGTATTTTCATTCTTCCCTGTGCTTTACCTTTGTGCATAAGCTTAGTGCATTTGTTAGAAAAACAACTTCTTGCTACAAAAGTTGAACAGACAATAGCTCTGGTCATTTCCTATTACTCTCAGCCCAATATCTTTCCCCCAACAAGTTTCCATTAATATCTTTCATTATTTCTCAAAAGTAATACTGGAGAAAAATTACTGACATGTGGCTTGTTGTGTAACAGCATCTGTGACACATAAATGGAGACAGTTTGAGAATAGACCAAATTATACTTTTGTTCGCCTTTGGTTAATTGGAATTTATTAAAAAGATGCTTTTTTACTGCAGTCTGCAGTAAGAAGCCAAGGTGAAATGTGGTCAGTGGACATCACTACTAACAGGAAATTATTTTTGTTATCAGAATTGGTTCAGGGAATTTGTAACTGCTTAGGAGCTTAGAAGCCATCTATAGAATGTGCTTTTCTTAACCATTCGGCAGGTTACAACCTATATATCTGCAGTTTGAAAATCACACTTCTAATCTCTGAATAGTGAGCTACTTGTGCTTCTTATCTGTTAGGAATTTAATCTTAAATAGTTGAAATGCTAAAGGCAAGCAAGTGTGTCAGGGGTAACCAGCAGAATTGGGGATCTTCATTCCTTGGCCTTAAGCCGGTTTTAAGGTAAAGATTTTTATTTCTTAATCCATTTAGTCAATTCCAATTGAATGCAAAAGGGCAGAGTTATAACCAGTAAGCTGAAAGCTAGATATGTCCTGAAACCCATATGAATGTACTGTGGGTGATAAAACTGGAATTTATGAACAACACCCCACCAAAAAAAAAAAAAAAAAAGAAAAAAGAAAACCAAACCAAACTAAAGCACTTCCTATTTAATCCTTACTTTATCAAGAAACCTAAAGAAGGCTTTTCCAAAATCAATTCTAGGTGCTAACCAGCTAGACAGTATTTAATGCAAGTTATGCAAAGACTCACCTTTGAGATAACTGCTGACATAACAGAAATGAGTGATAAAACAGATTCCCTTGCTGGCATGAAGAAGGAGAATCACTGCACATTTTCCTTTAGCACTTACATGTGCAGGGAACCATCCTGCCATAACTGTTAAAGATGCCAAGCTCTGGTTTCTCGGCTGGGGCTACAGTGAGTACAGCTCACACTTTGGTCTGAGGCCAACCCCAGGTGCAGGCTGGAGAGCTGCACATGCCAGGTGCCTCAGGTGACACCCCCACAAAATGAAAGCATTGTGCCTCTGCTCCATGGGGAATTCCATGAGCATTATGGCTTTCCAAACAGTCTTCATGCATGCAATAAAGGGACAAAGGGAAATCTCCATCATTTCCAGTTACCTGAAGTCAAAAAGATGGAAAGAGTCACAGTATTTTTTTTCCTGCAATAGTGAGAACAGAAAGCATTTAGATCTGTGGTTGACAGTAGGATCAAATTCAAATTTTGATTTTAAAGTTCTGTCTCTGCGAACTAAGTCAAATCCTCATGTTCTGTGACAGGAATATCTTTGGATGAGGGACACCATCACTGATTTTGACCTGTCAACATTTTTAAAGTAATATATAATATTTATGTTAAAAAATAAATTAAAAGACACAATTTCTCTTTTTCTTGCTCCATAAAACGTTACTATTAATAAGATGGTGAAATATCTGTCTCTGTAGAAAGAGGCATGCTGCTGTGATACACTATCTTGTTTGCCTTTCATCACTGAGAACATTAGTGCAGTTCCTGCTGGGATAAAGATTTATAGTTTCTTAGACTTTTGGAAACAGTTAATTAGGGAGCTGCACCAAGTTTCATGAAAAGGAAGAGCAGAACATTTTGTAAAATGTGAAATAAAGCTCCATATTCAACTCTTCAGTTCCAGCTGGAGGAGCCAGAAAGAAGACAACAACTCGAGAACCCTGGAAAGAAAGGAAGCCCTTTTCTAGACATGGAACAATCCACATATTCTAGAGCCCCAGCCTCAGCATTTCTGCAGTTAAATACCAGGACACACTCAAATATGATTGTAACAAATAATAATTTCTTACCTCCTTGGAGCATGCACTTGGGAAGAAATTATCCTCTTTGAAAGGAAACCTGCATCCACAATTAGCAAAGACAGGCAAACTTGGTTCAGAGACACAAGTTATTTTTGCTTTATTTACTTTGTTAGAATGTGGAACAGAGTGCAATTGAAGAGAGATTCCTTGGCTGTTGAGATATAAGTAAAAGAATTTTTTTTTTTCCTCTGAGACACTCAGAAGAAACAGCTGAGATAAAGATGAAGCTTAGGATACTTTGCAAATTTTCCTCTTGTTTATGAAGTGCTGTGTCATGTCTAGGAGGGAAGAAAGGAGGAGTTGAGAAGTATGATATGCTTAACCTCTTTTATATCTATTAGCTATCAAGCAAAGCAAAAGATGCTAAATGGACTAAAGTCCACTTGTCACTAGAAACAAATAATCTCTTGGAATTCCCCATTCCCCTACAGCCATGCTCAAATGATGCTTTATGGTTTCTGATCTCTGGATCTTGGCCCAGAGTAATGAGATGAAAGGGGAGGTTATGAACTGGAGGCCCTGCCAGGACTGGCTGTGCTCTCCCACATGCCGGACAAGTGAACACGTGGGCTTCAGCAGGAATGTCACACGAAGAAGGGCTTTCTTTATTTTTTTCTTTCTTTTTAAATGATATTACACTGGAGTTTTCTGTCCAAAGCTGGTGGGTGTAGGCAAATACCTTGGGGATTTTTGGCCTCCTCAAATTAACTTATTCATGTCTGCTCAGAGCCCTGAGGAATTTGTTAACAATAGGAACCACTGAATGCTATAATAACGAAATAAGCTTCTGCTCCCTGATATTAATTAGGCAGAGCTATATTAACAACATTGTATTTAAAAGAAGAAAAAACCCAACAGATACATTTCACAGTGTGAAAAGCTGAACAAACATCTCCCATTTTGTATTTTTCTAAATAAGAACCATAGAACTACAGAATATCCTGAACTGGAAGTGACTCACGGGGATAATCACAGTCCAGCTTTTATCCCTTTACTGGACACCCCCAAGAATCACAGCATGTGCCTGTGACCAATGTCCAAACACTTGAAGAAGGGAGAGTTAGTCTGGGGGAAAAGAAGACAACCAGAACCCCAAACAAAACAGAACAAAACAAACAAGCAAACAACAACAACAAAAACCCCAAAACCCAAAAAATAACCTGCCCCATCTTCCCAAAAAATCCTGGAGACATTGTATTCTATTTTTAGATTGTTTGAGGGAAATTATAAGAGAGGAATCTGAAGGAGATTTGGCTCTGGAAAATGGGTGAAGTCTGGAAGGTGCAGGAAGAAAAGCAGCTTTTTAAAAACCAACAGCCTATCCTAAAGTCTCCTGTCATATTTATATCTCCAAATTAGCGAGTTTCTATAAAAACTTGGAAGTTTTCACCATTTAAAGTCGGTAGGTTGTAAAGTCATCCTTACTGTAGTCTATTCAGTTTGATTTTAAAAAGCCAGAAAGAATGATTTTGCTTTACTAATCAAACAAGAATTCTTTACGGTGATCTCCATCAAAGATCAATGAATGTGTGCACATAAACCCCGGGTGAGTTCTGAGAAGCCTTGTGTGAGTGATTTGGATGTGAATAGAGCTGCCTGCTTGGCTCAGCCAATGCAGTTAATCAGGTCTGCACACTGAATACTGTGCTATTTGTACTGTGCACAGGAAAGAAAATCCTTTGTAGCAGAGACAGAACTTGCAGAGTTTTAGCTTGCACTGATTTCTGTAAGAGCCATTTACTGACTATACACAGCTCTAAAAGAGAGTACAGTTGTCACACCCATTGGTCTATAATAGCCAAGCAGTTTGAGAATAGATAGAACACCAGCAGAGGACTGGAAAGCAAAACTTTGTTTGGTTTTTTTTGGGAATATTTTGACAGTACTATGACAAGTAAAACCTTTCAGAACAGTGAGACAGCCGCAGCTGTTTGCATATGCATCAGGATGGATAATTTTAACAGGCATTAAATTTTCTAGAAAAGCAGAAGCATGGCCAAACCTGTAGCACAAATATATAATCACATTTCTATTCAATTCCCTTTGTTCTGCCAGAATCAGGCCACTGAACCATTTAATAAACCTGGTAAAATAAAGATGAATAATTACTGAGGTTCTTTACTTTGAAGAAATGCAGCAGGGTGTCTTTCTGAAAGCTATGGCCTTTGAGAATGATTTCAAGATAATTGCTCATAACCATTGTAATTTACTGCAGCCTTGGTGAATACACTTGTTTTGCTGCTCCAGGAGATTCAGGAGACAAAACCTCACAAACTTTGCCATAGCAAGATAAGCAGAGACTAGCATTTCCAGGATTTTTTTCCTACAGTATCAAAAAATGACTGTTTCTTGCTGATGCCTACCAGCTTCTCTTTGCAACTTCGTATTTATCACAAACAGTAGTTGATAAAGTCTCCCAGCAGCTCTGCCAAGAAAGGAAACTGCCTCTTCCATCATATAGGAAAACACAGTGATGTTTGCCCCAGAATACATCTGCAACTTTTAAAGAGGAAATTGTTAAAATATAAAAGTCCAAATAATGCTATAACAGAAGAAAATTTTACAGTTACAATTTTCACTAGGATATAATGGTTAATTAGAAAAGAAAAAAAGAAAAACAGGTTGAGGGGGGCAGTGTTTGGTTTGGGTGTGAGGTTTTTCCCCTTCTTTTTTCTTTTTGCATTCTTGTATTTTTGAGCATAATTGGAATGTACCTTAGCTTTAATTGTTCCTCGAAAATGGTACCTTAAGCTGAGAAGTGAGAGTAAATTTGAAGATCATCAGTTCTGCTGGCCCCTGCAATATATACTTTGCAAATCTGTTATGAAAGTATAAATCTGCTAAATTGCAGTTCCTGTTGGAACGCCACAGTGCACTCATTGCCAGCAATACAGGGAAGATGTTCCAACAGGGAGGTCTGGGACCTGAAAACAGCACAGGTGTGATACAGCCAGTGTGCAACAGATCAGTTACACACAGCATCAAACTGCTTGTTCTAAGTCTCAAGGTATGACTATGACTCTTGTTCAAGTCAGGAACCTATCAGAGTTAATCACTTAATAAATAAAGTAGTTTGAATAAAATCCCACTTTAATATGTGTATTTATGTCATCAGCCCTAAGTGAGAAATGATGTAAGCTAAAAAGTGAAATTTTCTGTGTCAGCAGTAGGAAGGTACCTACAGACAATCCAACAGTGTTTGATTAACATTAATTACACTGCTGCAGGACTTCAGCCTGAGTGCTGGGCAGGAATAGGGCATAAACCCAAAAAGCCCTGGTGAGCCCTCTGATGCATCTCCTCTGAAAGCCATCAGCCCCACATCAGAGCATCTACACTGCACTCTGGCATAAGTTAAAGACTGAAACACCTGATGCTATTTTCAGTCCTGTTTCTGATTTTCTGGGGTTTGATAGGACTTAGAACACTGAAGCTATTCCAAGGTGGAATTCAGCTGCGACGTGTTTTACAGAGGAAAATATTTAATGCAGAAGTACTGTGCTCACTTGGTGAGTAGTAAACCTGTTAAACAAAAGGTAAATTGTATCAATCTCACAAACCATGAATTTTTCTTAGGCTACATAGAACAAAACCACTTTATGGCCACTGTTGCAGTTCCAATACAAATGGCAGGGAAAGGTGGGAGATCTCCTAACCCAACAGTGGCAAACATCTACCCACTCATCGTCACTCTCAAAGCACTGTTTTCAGTGACTCAAGCTAGCTTTGTGAAAGTGGATGTTTAGGAGCAAAAGTACAAAGCAATACTTTCTGCAAATCTGTTCTATCAGTTTTGACAAAGGGAGAGAGTATTTTATTGTCTCCCTCTCAACTCTTTTTTCCCCTGTTCTCTTTACAGAGCAGGGAAAAATATCATGTCAATTCTAAAGTTTAAACCAGTGAGACTAAAGCCATGGTGATGCTTCTTTAATTAAAGCATTTCTCACAAGGGCCTTGAGGTGCACGAGAAAAAATAATAAGGCACAGGGATTGAATTTTATGCAAGTTCTTCATTGAATTGCAGACATATACAATCTGGTTTAAATCAGTTAAGGAAGGGAGCTTGAGCAGCCAGTCAGGCTCCACTCCTGCATGTTAATGAATACCCTGTAGAGCAGTCTGATATCCTAGAGAAAACTACCAAAATGATATTGCTTTTATTATTTAGAATCAGTCCACGACACAGTGTAACGCAATGTCACTTCAGCAGAACAGCTAATGCCTTGGGAAGTAGAATAGTTATATCACAAGTATCTCAGCAAATACTTACATAAGCAAGAAGCACAAGACTTTTCCTGTAAGCCTTTCAGACAGCAAGTCTGTATTTCCTTCTGAGATACTGGCTCTGGCAAAAGGTACAGGAAAAGGCCATCCCAGTCCACGTCCTGGGCACTTTTCCCCTGCAGTTAGAACTAGGTATTGACATGGTATTACTAAAAACCCAGCTTTTAAAAACAGAAGCAAACTTAACAGGATTCTGTAACATTTATATTAACTCTGTTGGTTATATCAGAGTTTGTTTTCAAAGGTTATCTGAACAACAGGTATTAAAAATAACTACTAGGGAAGTGCTATTTTTGAGGAGGTCTGAAAGGTAACCCAAAGTGTTTCAAACCAGTTATTAAATGAAACACAAGATGTAAAGATGTGAAGTACTCCTGGCTTTGTTTAGCAGGTGGATGTTAAAGATCTGTGTTTACTCAGCTACTAAGAAAGCATCCCAAATAACTGTGGGAAAGTGACTCTCAGGTCCTCCTCCAAGTCAGGTTGCACAAGTTCCACTTTCAAGGTAACACCTTTCTCAGGATGGGCACAATCACAGACTGTCATTTCAAAATGCCCTTTGTTGTGGGAAAGTGACTCTCAGGTGCTCCTCCAAGTCAGGTTGCACAACAAGTTCCACTTTCAAGGTAACACCTTTCTCAGGATGGGCACAATCACAGACTGTCATTTCAAAATGCCCTTTGTGGAGCCCTGGTTTGTATGACATGGCACAGATTTTGGGCAGGATCATTTATCTCTCCCTCAGCTCCCTGCTCCTACCCTACAGCACTGTGGGATCTGCAAGGCAGACCTGCTTAGTGCACTGCAAATCTTTTTACCTCCACTGCTTTGTAGGAGAAGGTAATACTTGTTACCACACACAAGCAGAACAAAACTGTTCTGTTTGCAGTTCTGGCTGAATCAGAGACTCTACTGATCTAATGAAAAAATTTTTTCTATGCCAAATTTCTTCATGCCTTTTCTTCCCCCAGACATTATACAACATAGGGTGAGTAAGTTAGGAGATCTGCCCTTGTGCCACTGAGGTGGAAATGGCTGTTATGGCAAAAGTGAAAATATATACCATTCCCAGGGAGAAATATGAAAAAAAAAGAATTTAAAAATTGTTTTTTCTGCTTCTAAACAGGGATTTAGGTTTACCTGTTTATTTCTTTATCTAGAGAGATAGAATAATTTAAGAAACCACAGAAATAAAACAACATTGAATGCAACAGGCTAAGGCTTTTCAGCTTACAGTAAATTCTCAGTTCTGAAGCTTCTAGGAGAGCATCTTTAAATTTCATGAAGCCACACTGCACCTTGCTGATATCTGCTTATTCAGATTCAAACACTTGTGGAATATGTATAGTTTAAACTAATCTAGAGAACAAAGCTCATTTGTTAAAAACAAACTGATTCAGTGAGGTCATTAAAAATGTCTACCATAACAAACATTATCATAATAAACCACAGCAAGTAATGAGTAAGAAAACCTAACAAATTTATAAAGGTTTACAGTAATATTCTGTGCCTACTGATCTCCCAGATCACCTTAAAGGTAATTTTTTCCTGAATTATTTCACATAGCAGAAGCCAAATACATGGGTGTAGGTAATGTGAGAGAGAGCCTCAGGGATGGCAAACATAGTCATGAGTGCATTTCTACTATGCAGCTGATGACATAAAAGTTAATTCCTAGAGATCATGGTCTTCAGGGGCAGAGGTTACAGAGATAATGAAAATTTAATGTGGAGTCTTTGAAAGTTTGTGGCCTTATCTGATATAAATGCAGTTTAACTAAGGCAAATTAAATGTGACCCATCAGTTTAAACTAGATGAAAATCGAAAATCCTGGATCTCAGATATTCAAATGTAATAACTCTACATCCAACTTGTTGCTGGTAATTAAAGAATTGATGTAAAGAACACATTGCCAGCAAAGGTTTCTGCATGTCATTTTTGGCACCACTCTTGCCAGAAAAAAATGTGTTTTTTTTTTTTTTTACCACCTCAAAACCAGATTTTAATGTGATATTTGATCTCAAAAGGAGAAAGGCAAACTCCTTTTGGACTCCATTCACAGTTTTCATCTCCATTACCCAAATGCACTAGAAATTCAACAGCAGTGCACTCTTGCAAGTAGAGACAACATCTGCAATGGGAACGGCAGGGAAAATTAGACAGACAGAATGTAATTACTTGCATTGGAATCTGGCCAAGACATTCAAATTAGCAGCAGGCCAATGAAAAAATCTTGTAAAAAATCTGAAGTCAAGGAACACCTGGAGTGCTCTTTTTGCTAAGCAAATGCAATATCAAAAGCTGGAGGATGGCAGCAGCAGCCAGAAGTTTAACCAGACTGTCCCTGACACCAGGTGGGTGCCACCTGTGGGATGCACACAGCATGTCTGCCTGAAGGATGTGGCACCTCCAGCTCTTCTCCAAGCATGAAGGGAATGAAAAAAAAAACCAAACTAAATCAGCTTCTGGACAAAAGGACTAGAAGACATTGGTAGGTGGATGGTGACCTTTGGCTCCGGGAAGTGTAGAAAAAAAAGTCAGAAAAACTGTCATCAAGGATATAATAATTTGAGCAAGTTTTTCTTGATGTTTTAGGTTTCATTACACTTTCCAGAAGAGATGAAAAAAACACAGAAACTGGTTCTGACTTTATTCACTGGGATTAAATGAACTAACATTTATTTTCTTACCATTTCATCTGTAGATTAGCTTTGCCAAATCAAAAACTAAGAAAACAGATAAGATGCTCTGAAAACTAAACACTGGATAGAACTTCTGCTATAACATAAAACCCCCATCTGCACCTATGCTGCTTAAAGAGGAGCTGGGCTTAGTGGCATAATGGTCTCTAAGTGTTGAAATTAATTAGAATTTGATTCTAGAATCAGCTTACTATCTCCCCTTTTTATACTCTCCCTTCACTGTGAAACCAACAAAAGATGTTTCTATCATGGAGAAGTAAGGAAGCTGGAAGGACAGGGAGTAAATCAAGGCTCGACACTGAAGGATGAAGTCTGTTCCCCTTCCCTGGTTCAAATTCTGCCTGGTTGTAGCAGCTGGAAAATGCAGATTGGCACCTCCTGACTTCCATGGTGGCCCTTCCTCCTGCCTGCAGCTCCTTTCTGTACAAGGAAGATAACAAGGTTTGTTTGCTGGGGAAAGCAAAAGATAAAAATAACTGGTGTCAGTAACTGATGTGTAAAAGTGTTGTGTTCTCTTTAGATAACCCTTGTACCAATCCAGAAAATGAAGACGGAAAAATAAAATCTAAACTTGGGCTTGGATTTACCAGGAGGCAAAAAAATGAGGCTCCTAAGTGTTATTGAATCAATAATATAGAAATACCAAAAGGGTTTTTTTAGCTTTCAGTAACATTAGGTGGCAGATTTCATCATGGTGCATTATTAGGGCTAAAGAAATGCTCACTCTGATGCAGGATGGGACATCCTCTTGTTGGAACACTGGTTAAATCTCAGTTGGTTTGATAACAAAGGTAACATGGCTGGTGATAGCTTGAAGATCCCAAGTTATCTGCAATATTTTGTGGGGATGGATTTGGCTGAAGGAGAGAAGCACAGTCAGTAAGAGAAGTCCCAAAATCTGAATCTGGTGCTTCTGACAGAGCATTAGGGCAGCTCTGCAATACCACAGAAAAGTAGGAGCAGAAAAGGAAAGGACACAGGCTACCAAAAAATAATAAAAAAAAAGAAATAAAACTGCTGAACTAGGAATTCCAGCAAGAGCCACAATTATAATTTCTAAAATAACCTCCATTCAAGTAATTTCTGTGAAATTTTGGCTTGAGAGATGCTGTGTTATGTAATATAGTTGCACTCCAAGTGTGTGTTATCTAAGCTTATTGCTTGTATTTTGTTTACCTACATCTAGATTTCAAACCATCCAGCTCCCTTAATTTTAAACAGCAACTTTTTGATTCTCTAATCTGTAGGCAAGCCAACATCAGAACAAGCAAACAGCTACAGATCATGGTCTGCTGGTTCTCAGAGAAGCAAGAAAAAATGCAGTAAAACTTTGAAAGGGTTTTGAATATCAGAAGCATCTTTAGCAAGCCCTGAAGTCCAGAGTATTTCTGAGTTATGCAAACCTAAAGCAATAGAAAGGATGAGAGGAACAGAACAGGCTTAAAGGCAGCCTCAAAAATTAGTGCTGCTCAGAGGTTACAGGCAGCATGAAACATGCCACCAGAAAGCTGTGCCAGGAGCCTTTTCATGAGGATGTTTCTGATTTAATGTCAGCAGGGTAAGAAAAACATTGTTCTGCCATCCTGATGAGACAGCCTGAGCACAGCCCAAAGAAATACTCAACTCATTTCCTTCTGAGTCAACAGTACTGATAACCCAACAAACTGGCTTCAAATCATCAGAGTCCGTATGTTTTCTAATGCCTGGTCATATACAATGTCACTGCTGGTACAAAACCCATGGAAGCATTCCTGCTCCTGAGCCGGGGCCAGTAGGAGCAGCCAGGTTCCCAGTGCAAGTGCATTAGAGTGGGCAAGTGTGCCATGAGGGCCAGTGAGGCAGACAGGCTCCAAAACAGGGAAGCAGGAGCTGCATGCCAGCCACCTAATTGTGGAGTTGGTGTCTGCTGGGAAGCCAGCTGCCTCCCCAGCCTTCCAGATGGAAATGAGAATGTTAAAGATAGTAGACAATGAAGGGTACATGAAAATCAAATTGAATAAACACTACTTGCACTGCAATTGTGATCTGTTCTGACTGACTTTTTTTTTTTGTGAAAAGCACTTCAGGGTTTTCCTTTTTCTGCATGAGGTAAAAGAGTTGAGTATAGAAGAAGGTGATGAAGGAAAAAGTACATTGGAGCAGTTGTCTTTAATCTCCAGTATACAACCACATATAGCAGCCATGAGGGAAATGTTCAGTTTTCTTTTGAATTATTACAGTTTGCACTTTTACATGAATCTTTTCAAAATTCTACCATTTTGCAGTCTGAAATAACTGCTTGTACTTTCTTCTCTTTCTTCATGCCAAGACTTCCTCCCAGTCTTGATCAATGGGAACAAGGGACAGCAGCTCTTTGGAGCCCCAGAAGAGGTAGGTAATTTCTGACTCACACAACACTTAGATGATGTCTGAGATAAGATGAGCACTCATCTGAACAAGCTTCCCTATACAGAATACCAGCAGAACATCAGGGGTTGAGTTCCAACTGGCTCACTGATAATGCTGATAATCAATAGTATGATATTTATTTCACTGGGGCATATTTATCCTTAATTATATAATAAACCATTTTCAACAGTGTCAAATGAATGTAAAATTAAGCCACATCCCCCTGTTGCTAGTACATGGTTATGGCCATTAAGCTGCAGCTGAAAATGTCTGCAAAAATCTGATAAGGTTATTGCTGGACTACACATCCCTGCAACTTCAGTCCATCCAAATCACTATACAATCCTCCCAAAACTCTGGATTTAACCTCTGTCATCAGGGAGTTCAGAAAGAAACATAGATATTTTTCTACATGAGGCCAGTGCCCAAGTAGGATAAGAGCTAATCCAGATAATATCACACAGTAAGTTTAGATTTGCATGAAGAAAGATAACAGGAAAACCAGAGTGAAATCTGCAGAACCACACATTAAATCTTCTTGTGGATTTTCTTAACCATTACATGGTTGCAGGAATAAGCCCAGGTTCTTTGAATTATGCTATAAGTAGATCAAAAGAGTTTTCTTACTACCTGCCTATTGCTGACTTATGGGTCCTTTCCACAGAGCTTTCTGCCAGTAAAATGAGCTTCTACCCAAGTTCACAGCTGATGGAAACTAATCTGAATGTGCCTCACCATTGGTGTGAATGAGTGGAGCCCAGCTGACCTCACCCTAATTTGAGAGCTTCTACCACTACAGATTTGCATTTAGAAATTACTCATCAAGTCAAATTCCAAATACTTTCATATCCTTTCCAATCATATAGATCATAAGGACTGTATGTTCTTTGGCCTTTCAAATGTAATTATTAGTCAGAAAAATACTCTCATCATCTTTTATATTTTATAGTTCTGCTTCACAACGCTTTTCTCTCTACTTTATATTCCAGAATTCACATTCTTCTGTTACTACAGCTGAATTTAAAGAAATTATTTTAACATTTGATGAAATAACTATTAAAATAAATTTCTCTTTTTCATTTTGATAGATAGTCATGTATGTATTTCAATATCAATATGACCTTGTCCTTTACTCATTAGCAGGGATCTGGCTCTAAGTTCATGTAAGCAACATCCCAAACCCAAGCACATAAGTAAAACAAGCCAGTGTTTGTTAAAGTGCTTTCTAAACAAACACAGAATTTGCTTCAAATAGCAGTAGACAGCAAGAATGGAAATAGTTAAACTTTTCAGGATGCCCACTCAATGACAAAAGATTAAACTGGCTGTCTTGTGGCTAAATTAATTGGTAGGATGTCATTGATGAGTAGATGCCAAGCCCAAGTCCCCGGAGATTCTCAGACCTTTAAAGTCCTACAAATGCCTCCTGGAATGTGTTTAGAGCTCTCAGTGTGTATTGCAGGAGTCAGCCCCCTCTCTTGTCAACATGCATGCAGCTGGCAGCTGTCCCTGCATCACCTTAGAGCCTCCACTTTTCCTTCTGTGGTTATTCAGAGCTCCCTTTATTTCCTTTAGCATTGTGGAAGTTCCTTTATTTCTCCCCCCACAAACTGGTATTTATCAGGAAACCATTTCTGGCATCCAACACCTACACAGCATCCTTTCTTTCCGTTTTTATCATATCTATGACCTTAGAATGTCTCCTGTAGCTTTTCCACCTGACGCTGCTGTACTACATGCCAGATATCTCCAGGTATAACAGATGGTGGAGGAGCTGTCTGTATTTTCAGTTCAGAGTCAATCTTTTCAACAGGTTATGACAGTTTACAGAAGTATCTTTTTTTTCCTGCTTTTTCTGCCTTTTTTATTATTAAAAAAACAAACAGCACCCTGTGCTTTGCAACAAGAGAGGGCACTTGGAACAAGGAAGATGTTTGGGGTGGTGCAGGGTTAATTACAGTTTTGATGTGTGAGTAGATGTGAAGCAGTTCATATTACTAGGATTGAGAAGATCTATTTCTTCACACATCTTTGTAAAAATATCATTTAAAGCATCTGTTCATTACAATTTCTGGCCTTAAAAGCCTCTGTGATCTCATAGTATGGGAGAGAGGGGAGAGGCAGAAATCCAAGTTCTATTTAGCGTCTCTTATTGCTTTTTAATGATCTCTTTGGAGTCTTAAATGATCATTTAATATCTTCTGTCATCGTTTTTCAGAGTGCCACACAATCCTAAGCGTCACTGTTGGTTTTCATGGCTTTTAGCTCTCTAGCATTTCCAGGCATCAGCAAACTTTCACTCCTGTCTGAGCTGGCAAGGATAACAGTTATATCCATCACAACAGGAATTCAGTGACAATTCACTGAGCTCATCCTCAACATCCTCAATGCAGTTCATTACTTGCAAGTCCATAAAGTCTGTTTTTCCTATGCTCAGTGTCAATCTGCCCCACTTCAGCTCTTTCAAACCACTGTCTCTTGTGCTTGGAACACCAAATGCTGCATATTCCAGATCAGGGACATCAGTGCCTGTGAAAAGCCACTGCCTCTCATTTGGGCCCTTTCTTTACAGCCATCTATCTTGTTTTATAGTCAATTAATAGTTTTAATGTCTGCTAAATTCTATTTTTTCTTTTTGTGGAGCTGAAGAAATAAAAATTATTTTCACTTAATTTTTCTGACAAAAATTATACCATCTCCTTAGCAACCTCTTCTCTTTCACCTGTTTCCCAGGATCTCATTAAAATTTTGTTATTTTCTCCCCTGTTCATATTTTTTATCTTTATTAAATGTCCATGCCTGCTTTCACATGTCTTCTCATTATAATTTAATTTATTAATATTTAATTTTTCTCGAAGTATCTTGAATGTAGTTTTACATTAACCTATGTCTCTTATAAGTTTATTTGAAATTAGGATTAATGCATATGCCCTTTTCTTCTTTTACTTCTCATAATATGAGAAGTCCCCTAGAAAACTATGAATTGTTTATTTTTCCCCCGGGAATTCCTAACATCTGCTTAGATATTTAGAAACTGATTTCCAAATTCTAGCAAAGCAAAAACCAAATGATGAAAACCCATTTCACAATTTGTATCCTCTAGAAAACAAATTATTAGAAATACAAGCAGTAGATTCTCTGCAAGAACGAATTACAAAGTGATGTAAATGAGTAGGAGAGCTCATTTTAGCAGCGTTCAGAACACGTGTAAGTGCACTCAGATACCTGCTCTAAGCTTAGATGCCCCATACTGATCATCTGAAAACTGTGATGTTAAAACATTTCTCTGAGTTTTCCTCAGGGTGCACCCTTTGGGTGCCTGCCAGGAGACTGCACAGCCTCAGATTGCTGAGAATACAAATTTGGCAGAAACATGCATTGTTCTGCTGCTTTTTCTAGTGTTTTTATTTTTTCCACACAAGCTTTTCCTATTTAGGGTTGAGAGGGAAGGAAAAAATATACCATGTGGAGGCCTGTTCAAAGTGAAATAAATTTGTGACTTTTTATTTACACTGGTCATAAGATACTTCGTCATGATATAGAAACACAGCTCCTGAAAGTAGAGACTCTGCTGAATTTTCCAGTCAGAGAATACCTCCCCAGTTTAACAGATAAAAGCAAATTGCAGGGGTGAAACTTTTTCCCTTCCCTTGAAGGAAGCAAAACCTACTGGCAAAATCTGAAAATGTAGCTTTGACCCAAACTAAATGCAAAGATATGTAGAAAAAGAAGAAAAAAAATTAATATATAAATATATATCTCAAAGCTCAAACCTACTGTTGTCTCTATTGAGAGGAAGCAATAAAATCCAACACTCCCTCCTCCGCTCCTATAAATTTAGCACTTGGCTAAATTTATTGAGCAGTTATTTCCAGGAAGTTTTTTCCACAATGATTCTGTCTCCTGTACCTCTCACTACAGTCAGCAGAGCTGGGAGAAGTGTGACCTTCTGGCAGAGGATGGCACTGAGAGGAGACAGAAGAATTAGACGACAACTGGGCACAGAGCCATCAATCCTCTAGCTGGAATATTTGCCTTTCAAGGTTTCAGATTAAAAAATGTGAGGAGGGGTAAGGGAGAAGTTTTAAAGGGAGACTCTGGAAGAGAGAGAGAATGGGGCAGGGAAAGCTGCAGTGTAAGCAATTTATAAAAGTCTGCAGGAT
Source organism: Pyrgilauda ruficollis (assembly GCF_017590135.1). Lineage (NCBI taxonomy): Eukaryota > Metazoa > Chordata > Aves > Passeriformes > Passeridae > Pyrgilauda > Pyrgilauda ruficollis. The sequence continues at coordinate 267,777 of NW_024530599.1, forward strand.
CCTTTGTGTGTTCTGAATGGGAAGCTTATCAAAAAGAGCATAAAGCTGCTCTGACAAGATAACACAGTGCGTGGTATCAGGAAAAAAAGGTAATCTGTTAACAGATCCTTACAAAAGGCTGGCTTTTTTTGGTTACATAAGTGCGCTTGGGCATTCATAAAGTGAATGTGGCAAACCTCCCTATGAATGGCTGAAGTTTAAATGCTTGGTCTCTGAACAAACAGCAGATGCTCAAGGAGAAGTTGGTTATGAAAAGCAAAAACTTTTCAAAGAGCAGGATGCTGACAGGTGATTCAGTGTCCGTCAGAGATACCAATACTGTTTTCAGGAAATATTTAACTCTTGTGATTATTCACTTTCTATGTGTGACTCTGGGGATTCTAGTATTTTTAAACTTCTATTTGTGTCTGGGAAACAGCAAAAACAAGTCATGTGCTCCATCTGCTCAGGGTAAATATTGATTAGAATCTTTATTTCATTGAAGTAAGACTTTTTTTGGAAACCTATGTGACTCATTGTTTTTGTTGGTTTTTATCAGCATATTTTGCCTCATATAACACCACTCCTCTATCTTCCCCTAACACTGGATGCAGGGCATGGGGATCTTATTTGTGCAGGCTTGAGAACCCCATTAGGATGAAAAAGCATAATCTCTTATGTTTTAAATATAGTTTTAATCCATACTTATCAGTATAGATCTAAAGTGCCAGAATTATTCAGCTTGCTGTAATAATTAATTTTTCTGACAAAATCACCAGGGACTCCTGAGGAATTTTTAAAGAAATTTAATATAAAAAAACTCAGGGTGCATGCCTCAGAATTTTGAAGCAAGGAGATAAGTTACTTGAACTGAAGGAAGAAAACCTGAAACAGAAGCAACATCCAGGCTCTGCCGTGAAGGAGAACATTTATGTATCACAATAAAAGTTCTCATTCAAAGTTAACTCGGCAAGAAAGTGTTCACAGTTCATGGTAACCTGTTAAGAGAAATTAAAACACATTTTCTTACATAAGAACATAAAGAATGGCTTATGTTGAGTAGGATATTACTCAGTGTTTTGTTGTGCTCTGGGCAGTGCTATACAGGACAGTTTTAAGAGAACAAACAGGCTTCTCCCTTTTGTACAGTGCCCTGGCCTTGCTGTTCCCTTGCTCCCCATCCCACTGCGTTTGTGCATCTAGAGCACACATTGCTGCAAGGTTCCTTTTAATGAGCAATTAAAAATTTAGTCCTTTCACAGAAGAAATGTGTCCAATTGCTTCCACTCCTTGCTGACACTGCTCAGCTGTCACCTCAGCCTGCTGTGGCAACAAATTTCATTAAATTTGTAAACATCTTAACAAAAAAGTGCAAAAAGTGCATCCTTTGTATTAAACCAACCTCCCACCAGTCCAACTGATCCATGTTTGTTCTAGCACCAAGGGATCTGATGAACAGCAGCTTTTCATTCACCTCATTTTCATTACTTTGTAGATCTTGGCTGTGTCCCCTACTTTAGTATTTTTTTTCCTCCAGACAGCAGTTCCAGTTTTTAAAAAAATTTCCTTATAAGACCATGTCCAGTCCTTTCACATTGCAGTTGCCTCTCTTTGTGCTCTTCCTAACTGCATCAAATCTCGAGATGCAGAAAACAAATCTGCCTACAGCTGAGCACACCAAGGTTTCATTTGCTCACAAAGTGCTGCTTCTCTCATGTTCCCATCTCTCTTCTGACTGAGCACACAATTTTACCACCTTTACAAGCCTCCTAACCTGCCTTACATCCTCTTACACGCCTGATTTTGCTTACATGTTGTAAGACTCTCAGTGCTTCCTTTTCCAAACCCAAATGCTGTATCTCAGTGAGCTCTGTCTCACAGGAGCCTGACCAGACCCATCCCCACCAAGAGCAGCCTTCAGCGCTGCCTCACGGGCTGCTGTGCCCAGGAACACTCAGACACTTCTGTTTTGTCTGTTTGCGTTTGCAAAGGAATCACAAGAGACCTGCCCACATCTACTCCCAAGCCACTAAAAACCAGGTAAATTTAAACCACACAGGAGAGGCTAAAGTGGGGTCATATTTTCATGCTCAGAAACTCCCCGTTTGGTGTGTTGGGGGGAACAAAGAAGAGAAAGCCTTTGGAATTGGTAAAGCCAATTGTATTTAACAAAAGAGGATAAATGTTGAGATTTTTTTTCCTGTAGGGTAAGCTTACCACGAATGACACTAAAAACCTGATGTTTTCTCTTGGACTGTGAGCTTAGACTCCTATAACAGTTCCATCTATACCACAGGGAACTGGAAACCACTTACTGCATATGTCAAATTTTGAGCAGAACTCCCTAAAATATCACAATTATTTCCACCCCCTCTCCCTCCCCCCCCCAAATATTGTACAGAAAAAAGGTCTTCACTTTCATTTTTTTACAATTGTGAAGACTTTTCTCTCTAAACCATTGTTTCAATTTTCTGTACACAAACATTACACTCTTGGCTTTGCCTGATTCAAGCAAGAAAATCAGCACATTTTTTATTTAAGACTTTGGTCCTTTTCTCACTTGTAGCAAAGGTTTGTTTATTTTAAGCCTTGAAGCTGTTCTAGTCATCTCTCCTCATGCTGAGAGAAAAACACGCTTCATCCATTACTATCTCTTCAAACCTCTTAGGAGATAATTAGGCATTGCAATTGATTGCAATTTATTAATCAGACAGTCTGCTATAACTTTTTTCTTGCCTTGTTTTTAAACCATAACTTTATAGTTGCAGAAAATGACATGGAAAATAGAAATCTAGCCAGATTTTCTTAAGTGCAATTCATTCTAAATAATTTTTGTTTTCTATTTATCCCTTATGTCTTGTCTAATATTTTTAAGGAATCACGGAAAAGTGCTCAGTTTCACTGTTATGGCACACAGCAAATTTGTTTCATACAAGAAAACAGTATTTTATCCACCCATATTATACCACTGATTTTTGTGGCTCACGCTTTCCTGTAATCTCTGCTGCCCATCTGTATTGTTTATGACTGATAAAAACCCCAAATTCTATCTCAATATTAATGTCTTAATTTTGTTATCTACAGCAAGTTTGAATATAATGTTCCAGTTGTTGCCCAGACAAATATATTTTTGTGGAATTAAGCAACAGTCAGCCACACACAATTTCCTGAGGGAAATGCATATTTGGAAACAGACATACGAACACGTGCTTTAATTTAATTCTATTGTGTGTGATAACACTGGTGAAAAGTTTTCATGACAGGTTTAAGGCTGCCATGGGGACACAATGCACTGCCATCATATCTGTGGCATGGCCAACAGCACTCCAAGATGAAATGGTGGCTCTGATCTCTCAAACCAGAAAGCTACAGAACAAAAAGCATCAGGTCGTGTTTCACTATCTTTATTTTGTGGTCTGCCTCAATATCAGTTTCGTTTTCAAATGTGTCAAACCAAGATGACCAGAACCACTCCTCTCTCTCTCCCTGCTGTACTTGAACTCCTCCCAGGATTGAGAGAGAATACACAGAAAACCAGTCACCCTGAAACACTGAACAAGCTTTAGAGCACAGCACTGGGGTCAAGGCAACATCGTGCAGGGCTTGGGAGCTTTTAGGACAGGGAGGCTGAAAGGTTTGAGTTTCATTTGTCTCAAGATTCAATTACCCCCCCTTTCACCACAAGGTACACAAACCATTGTTTCTAAAGTGCAGAGGTCCTTTCTAATTGGTAATACCAGACTTTACTCCTGTTTTCATCTGGCTGGCAGATATTGCTCATTTCTAGCCTACCAGAAGGAGAAAAAAACCCCTCAGGTATGCCTCCCACTCCCAAATCTCCCTCAACTACAGCAGTAATTTCATTTATTTCCAATTTAGCTTCTCCCACATGAAAGAACTATATTGCAATATACAGTTATAGCAATCATGTGCCAGCTTCCTGACCTAATTTTGTTCCTCACAAAACCTTTTCTTTGGGTGATTTTTTGAACAAAACCTCTTCTCTCTCTCTGTTGTCATTTCAGAAAAAACCCTCAAACAAAACCATGAAAAACATCAACCCACCTTATTTTTTTGAGTGGACAAAGTTATTCTGATAGCAATTTTGAACAGATATAGTCTTGACCATTTAGCAGAATGACATTTTCTAGCCTAAAAGTGGGAGAGATTGAGATCTGTCCACTCATCTCAAAGTCAGAACTGCACTTGCTCAGATCTACAACAGAAATTGCAACGTGAACTTTGATCCTGCCTCATCTTTCTCCCCCTCTTCTCCAAGGAATGTATTGAACATTCTTACTTCAGTTTAGAGCCATTTTCGTGTTTCACTTGGTTTCTTTTGCCTGAAAACACATGTACATCTGCACTATATCACTACAATGAACTTTTACTCCTATAAAAGATATTTTCTTAAAATTCTTTGCAGATCTAGAAAAGAGTAAGAACATTTCTTTCAACTAAACACACCAAAAAGAACCTGTGCTAATCACTGGTTTTGATGTGAGTCAGTTTTGCTGAAGATCTGTCAGAGATGCAGCTCCACAAGGATGAGCAGTCCTACACAGGACTGTTACAGCAAATGAGTGTTTAATTCAGGCTAGCGCTTAACACTGATACTCAGCTTTGAGTGGGGCTCACTGTAAATCAGAATCTTTCTCCTTCCAGGTCTTCAGGGACTGAATATTCTTTAAATAAGCAGGGAAATGAAGAGAAAGCCAACAAGTTCACTTTGACCATAGGACTATAAACTGGTGTTTCTTTACTTCCAGCAAGAGCCCTTAGAGCCCTTCTGAAAGCATTTTCACATGGTTGGTACTATGCCACTGGTCTCTTACCATCTATAAGTGCATCTCTATATGCCCCTCTCAGCAGTATTTCACACTGGTGGCACTCTCTCACATTACACAATTACATTTTTTTTAATGTAGATACCTCTCAAAAAATTATCAGTACAAACTAAGAGTAAAGCAGAAAAGTATGTTATGTTATGTTGATAAAAATTGCTATTCAATGCCAAAGAATTCCTGTTGGTGTCTTTGTAAAGAATCACAACTAACTGCTGTTTTATAAAAAAAATGTTGGCCTTTTTTCCCCATCCTAGACACTATCTCTAAATACAGAATTCCGGGGAAAAAGCATTTTAGCACATTAGAATATAATCAGCAACTAGGCATTTGAGCTAAAGTTAGGGAATAATCAACATCCTCATGAGAAATGATCATTTTCTTTTAATCACAGTGTGTAGCAGCTGACTGTCAAATAGATGTCATTGCTTATTCTGCCAAAGAGAAACCTCTGAGCAGTTTTATTTTTATGGAGTCTCTCAGTCTGAGGAGAAACACGTTTGTGACACAGAACACGGACACAGAAGAGAAGCACACATACTCTTGCAATGGTCATTCTATCAAATTTTCTATTGTTTTGCTTATTCCATGGCATTCTTGAAAGCTGAGGTTTGTGAATAATTGTAAAGAATGAGAATATCCTGTACAGAAATGAGAGAGTATTATCTTCTGGAATTTTGTGTCAGGTCATTTGATGCAAGAAACTAAAAATTCCTTATAGGCACACACACATATATATACACATAGAATACACCTCAGATAGGAAGAAACATGGACATGTGAAATATTCATCTAAAATATTCTCAAATTAGGTGAAGCACATAAATTCACCAAGATTGCCATTGTCTTACAATGTTCCATATCATTATATGGGATAGATTTTAATGATCTAAGCAATAATTCTGTTCTGATAATGGGGAAAAACATTAATTTTGGAGAACATATCAACTAGATCCTCTTTACGTGAAATTAATTGATGAATTTTCCAATCTCTGTAAAAACAGTGGTATCAAAAGAGTACTCAGTAACTGAACTGCTAATATTGCCTGCCTGAAAGTATCTGCCATCAAGAGTTAGGCAAGTCAGGAATTTAAATGCAGGAACCTAGCCCCAGGGATACAGTGCCAGGAACAGCAATTACTTTTCCAAAGTCAAAAAAAAGGGTAGAGTCAGCACTGGTGAGGTGTCTAAGATGGAATATTTTACGCAGAATCCAGAAGGCAAAACTCATTAGCACCGTTTGTCCAGCTAATGTAAGTAACAGTTGTGGAAAGAAGTTTGCCAGCCTGACAAAACTGAGCCATTTCTAGAGTGCTAACTATAATTTTCCTGTTTCTTAAAGCATCATGGATATATAGCATTTCAGAAGCAGCTCTTATCCAAGAGCACGTTTTTAACTAAGAAAATACAATTATTATGTCCTTATTAGTACAATAAAACAATTCCAGCTTATATATGAAACATATATATGAAAATATATCCAGTTCTTGAAGAATTTTTATTAAGTATTTGAAAGCTCATAAAGGTTTTTTGTTTTCTTTACCTAGCAAAGTGGGCAGAAATGGAATAGCTGGTTTTTCTACATGCTTCCACAGTATAAATAGTGCTTAAAAGAAGAAATTTATAATTTAGCAGCTTGCATAAGATTCTCCAAATCATCTTTAGTAGCCATACTAAAAAGACTAAAATCTGAAGCATGGTGTGGAAGAAAAACCCCACAATTGAAAAAATATATCCCCTATATTCTTATTTCAAAACTGAACCCAAGGAGTTAAGGTAAAAGCAATGGGAATATGCAACAGAAACTGAATTGCAGTCATCAGCATAATGAGAACAAATTGTTGCCATGTCCAGGCTTGATTCTATCTGCTCCCCTTTCCTGCCTCTCACAGCAAATGACAGTAATTACTGCCTAATACTGCTTTTGGACAGTGTATGAAAAAGCAGGAGAGAAAAGGAAAGACTAGAAGCTTAAAATCTAGCAAAATATTCAATCCCTTTGCTAGATTTTTGACATTAATAGGACCAGGCTCACTCAACGTTTTAATTACCAAGAACTTGGAATCAAGTGGAATATATTTATACCATGAAGAATCTACAAGGGCTCTAGACCTTATGAAAACTCATAGGTGTAAGCTACTGGCAGAATTAATCTCTTTATATAATGATATCAGATTTGGTATAAAAAGAAGTTTAATAAAGTTTTATTTCTCATCTAACTGAAAAAAAAATTGGATCTCTTTATGTGCCTGCTTGAAACAAATAACACTGATTGTAGTGAATAATATCAACCTGTGACAGATCCCTTTGATGTTGCATGTGTCTATGCCACTCAAAAACCTTTGTTAGGAGAATGAGTTATGTTATCATTATTCTCCATTAACATGAAGAAATTATTCAACAGCATTAATCATGTGAAATTCTTTGCACTTGACTCCTTTCAGTGCTACAAGATCAAAACCTAATCCTTTCACTGCATCTCAGCTGGAATTTACCGTATCTATCTATTTAAGAACCAAGAAAAGCACTGTTGATAACTGTATGAGTTGCAGACATATAGCTTTTGTCTTTGCAGTGCTGGGTTATCTAAAAGAAATTAGTTACTTCAACCTGGATAAACAGATCTACAGTACAGGCTGTTGAATTATTTTTTTCTCCAGGAGCTGATGCACTCCTCTCTGACAGCAAACAAAGGAAAGCTGCAAGGTAACACGTGGCCATGGGCAGTAGATGTGGACAAATTGAATGTACACTACCAAGAGATGCTGATCCTTCCCTTATTTCAGTTTGTTGGCATCAACGTCCTGTAAGGACCCCAGAGGGTCTGCAGGCAGGACCAAGTGATCAGGAGTGGTGCAGAACAGGAGAAAACATCCTGCACAGGGAGATTCTGGAGATCCCTGGGATCAGACAGGCAGATCAGTCTGCCACAGCTGCCCTCAAACCCCAGCACCTCGCAGGGCATCAGGGATTTTAGGGCACTTCACTGCCCAGGAGTGCCTTTTGCTCAACTCTCACAAAATGTGCTTGTTCCTAGCCTTGAAGTGTGAGACAATCTGACACAGGCCCCAAATCCAATCCATTTTCTTAGGTTCATTGATCATGTCATACAATTTTTATCATCTCTCCATGTTCTTCTGTCTGTGCAAAGCCCTAAACACCACTATTAAATGGCGATCTGGTTCTTGATATACATTCTTTTCTACCACTTCTGAACACAGCAAAGATTTTGGAAATGGCAGCACGTGCAGAATATACCGGTGCCATTTTGGTATTTCATGTTGTGTCTGCTTCTGAGAGGTTGTTGTAATGTGTGGAGCAGACATCAGGGACTGAGCAACATGCAGTTAGGTCAGTCATGCAGAACTGAAGATCAGCAGTGCCTAAAGAATGATAACTTGTTTGCCACACCAGGACAAAAGTCACTGAATGCTATACCAAATGATGCAGATGGTGAACCTATTAAAATTTATTGCTTGATACCCAGCTAATTTCTTCTACCCTGGATGTAAATTGACATGATAATCAAATGCTATAAACAAAATTAGAGCACACTGTTAAACAAAATGCTATAAACAAAATTAGAGTACAGAATGATATACTAAAATTTCAAAGCAGATACCACATAATAGCTACTGCTTCATGACTTCAAAACTTTAGGAAAAAAGTGACTTTCATTGGCATGAATTACCAAAAGTATTAGCTAGATACCTTAAAAAGAAAAACCAAACCACAAAAATTCAAAATGTAGGCAATTCCACAGCAGTGATTATTTTTATTATCATGAAAACAGGAGCAGATTTATTTGCTTTGTTTGAAATTTGAACAATAAAAATTCAGGCTTTCCTTGACTAATGTGCTGTCAGTGCATAACTGCCTGGTTTGATTTGGCTCAAGACTTGCAAAAGCAATCAATCACTGTGAAATGCCTGACTCTCCAGCTGAATGCACTGCTTACAGAGGGCTGAGCATATGCTTTAAGGAATAAAATCATGAACATCACCAATTTTCTCCTTTCTCCCCTTCTCAAACAATTTTTTGTTCCCAGAAAGAACGAAAGCTTCCATAGAAATGCATTTATGACATTTGTGAAGGACATATGCCCTTTCATGATTCCCCTCATATTAATCTTTCCACCTGTAGAGCTCCTACTGAGAGACATGTAACATGCCAGAGATAAGGTTAAAAACTAAAACAATGTTATTGTAATAGTAAGGACAATTGGGCCTAATTCAATATCTCTTTTTTAGACTGGAAAAATATTCTAGTCAACAGAAATTAGCCCATCCTCTTATCTGTCACCACCTCCTTTTGAAATTAGTATCTGTAACATTACAAAGGAAAAGTTTTTGTGTGCCATAATTGAAACAAAGCTCCATAAAATCACATGTGAAACATCCTGTATTTCTCTGCCAGGTCTTGGTGAGACACACTCAGATAGAAGCAAACAAAGCTGAGAACCTGCTGATGACATCTCTGTGCCTGTGCAGGGATGTACAGAATTGTGAGATGCAGCCAAGGTGAGATGATGAAATGTCAGACATTACCCTCTAAATGTGGAAGGGAGCACGTCCTGCACAACCAAATTAACTTTTCTCTTTTCTGCTGCTGTGAGCTCCCCCTGCCTTACTAGGGAGCTGTTGGTTTTGCTACCATTGACTGAAACACTGGAGCAATTCTGCTGTTTGTTGAGCATTTCCTGCTTCTGCTCATCTATGCAGCACCTGTGTACCTCCTGAACCTAAATCAGGCGCTCTAGAGAGGGTTGGAAGGGAAGAACCAATGAAGATGAGAGGACAAAAGAACAGCCAAAAAATTTTATAGAATGGGAAAATCCCTTAACAGAAGTCAAGACTACAAATCCATCCAGAAATCATAATTAAATTTTTTTCCAAGCCAAAAATCCCTAAAAAATAAAAACAAACCCATGCCTAGAAACTGATTTTTTGTTGTATACTTTATCTTCCTTTTCTCTGCTGTTTCATTCTTTTCTTCAACAAATAAGAGCAAGGAAAATGGACCCTGCCATCCAGTGTGGCCCAAGCAATGATGTCCCTGCTCCTTTCTGCAAAAACTTTTTATTTTCTGAGGAGCTGAATAAATCCAAGACAGAGTAAAAGAGGTATTTATGTTCTAATACTGCTGAAATAATGTCATTATGCTGCCTAACTTCTCATCCAAGTACTCACCAACAAGGTTCCCCAGTTTGAATAGGTTACATACAACCATGTTGCCTGGAAAAATGTGAAAAACAACCCCAGAATTTGGCATCAGAGATTTAGATGACTACATACTCTATTCCCTGACAGCTATGTAAGATAATCAGAAATACTGAACTTGACTAATTATGTACTGCAATTTGTGTTTTGAATACAAATAGGATTCATTTATCCTTTCTTATCCTTAACATAGAGAATATAATGAATAATAGGAAGGATTAGGCATTCAGAAACTTACAGTAAAATTCTGTTTGCTTATCAAGGAAAAACAAGGGCTGACTTTTTTTTTTTTTTAACTGTCATTTAATATTTTGGCAATAATAGGAAGTATTATGTGATATTTTCTAACTGGTAACAAAGTATAAGGTACTTTCAACTTGCCTCTGTGGTCAGGGAACAGAGTATTTGGGCCCTTTTTTTTTTAAATGAAACCAGTGAAAATACAGAACATTACTGTCTTGGCAGCACACAAAGAAAGATTTCACCTTAGACAGCATTATTCAGAAGCTCTGTCAGTCCTGAAGTTCTTCTCAGATGGAACACATTATCTCAAAGGCAGCTATTTTTAACTGAGAATTTGGTTCATAAGGAAAATTGAAGTGATCCCTTGTTTTCTTTCAAATTCTTCACTCCTACAATGGAAATATTTAGTTGCATTTTCCTGATAGACAGCTCAGAGGGACAAGGATGACAAAGTTCTAGATCCAATACATGCATGTCTAGTGCTAATACACATTTGCTCACCTCCCAGACATTTCTGGGCAACCCCTTCAGGATGCTCCCAGCACTTGGCTCTATTCAGTGGTCAGTGGGATCCTCTGCTGCTCTCAGCCTGTGTAATTGTGTTTGATTACTGTAATGTGGCAGTAAACACAGCACGGACTCTGCTGCTGTCTCAAGACTAGGGCCTAAACCAATCCTATTATTCACACAGCATCTCAAAGTACACTAGACACCAGCTCATGAACAGCTTGAAGAATTTGCACACTTTCTTTGCAAGTATTTTGCACAGATCTTCCACATTTCCTATTTTTTTCTGCAGTGTAGCAAAGCAAGGTGTATCTGCTGATTAAAAAAAAAATAGATTACTTAATGAAATAACATTGATGCAAACTCTATGCTCCTCAGCCCACAAATTCTGTTACTGATTAAAAAACCAAACAAATGCATTTTCATATTACATTTGGCGAAATGGGTCTGTCTGCACTCCACGCTATTTCCTACAACACACAAAGTACTTCTGAGAGTGATTCGAATGACCATTACCTATTTAGGAGACATAAACAAAGTTTTACGAAAGCAGTTAAGTCAGTCTAATTCCTGAAAGCTATATCCCTCTAGAGGGTGATCAAAATGCTGCTGGAAAATGAGGTTTCAGTGTTTACTGCATACTTGCAATCAGAATATACCTCTCATTGAAATTAAGCTTTTATTACAGAACATGGAAGCTAGAGAGACTTGAGGATTGCTTCACTTTTGGTATAATTCCTAAAACAATATTCTGAAGGAAATGGTTAGGGTCAGCCCTCTAGAAAGGATTATTTTTTTGATTTTCAGGCCTTTGTGGCACAATAGAGAAATATTAAAAAAGCACAATTATTTATGCTAAACATATCAACGTGGTAGAATGAGAAAACCTACATTTCTAAAGCCGACCACGAAGGAACAGCCCCCTTCCCCAAGGATAATCCTTTCAGCCCAGTGAAGAGCCATTCTCTGTGCCTTGCTTGGTCCTGGTTAAAGAAATTCATGGGCTGTGCCAGAGGGTCAGAACTTTTTGACTTATGTTCCTGTGGAACTCGACTTTCGAAATACTCCCTGCTGCTGAGTTTTAAACAGGCAGAAGCACCTGTGCCAGCCCATCTGCACTGCCCCTGGCTTCGATGGCATCGCTGGCTGTGCCAGAACAAGCCCTGGGACTGTCTTCACTGTCACTGGATTACTGATCAGAACATTACTTCTGAATAAAAAGAATAAGGGCTTGCTTTGGGAAACAGTCTCAGGTCTCACTTGAAACCAGGAGAAGAGAAGGGTCTGAGTTCCAGAGAAGCCCAGCTGAGAAGACCCTGCTTGCCCTCCCGGAGCTGGCAGAGGTTGGGTGTGTGGTCACTCAGCTGGGACAGTTCCACTTACTGCAATACTGGGGAAAGAAAACCCCCACCCCCACCACTGCAGATGATTATTTCTAGGCAACTTGCACTGTCAATTTTTTAAGGAAAAAAACGAAACCAACCCCCCCAACAAACCACCTCCATTTGAATTTCTGCTTTTGATCTACTTTTCCAGATAAGAATTGTATTTGGATGGCCAGTTAGAGACAATGAAAACTGCCCTTCCAGGCAGGCTGAAAAATGTCAGCATCTTAATTCAAATGAATTACCATTCTGCATATTCCCATATTAACTAATTAAGAGCTAATCATCAGGCTGTATGTAGGGGTGAGTGATACAAAACTGTGTCTGCTGTAAGGCAAATTTAAAAGAAAAAAATATTTACTGAGAGGTCATGGCCATCTAATAAAGAATTTGTAACTATGTAAAATTGGAAAAGAAATGGTATATTCTAAAGCTATTTTCATGCCATTAACTTAAGTCAGAAAGAATAAAAGCAAATGTTGCTTCAAAGATGAGTTTAGAAATCTGATGTGCAAAGGGTGAACATGACTGGCACTTCTCCTCCTTTCTCTCATATCTTTTAGATTGGTTTCATTCTTCCTTCACAAAAACTGAAGTGTAAAGATTTTTTCAATTTTTTTTTTGGCCAGGTTTCCAATGGCAGGATGACTTTTTTTTTTTTTTTTTTTTTTTTTACAAAAAAAAAAAAAAAAAATCACTGTTTTAGGAATTACTCTGATGCAATTGTCCATTTCAGAGGATAACTGAACAAACCCCATGGTTATTCATGAGCAGAAAAGACATCCTGATGGTTCACTTCACTGCACGAAATCTGATGTGCAAAGGGTGAACATGACTGGCACTTCTCCTCCTTTCTCTCATATCTTTTAGATTGGTTTCATTCTTCCTTCACAAAAACTGAAGTGTAAAGATTTTTTCAATTTTTTTTTTTGGCCAGGTTTCCAATGGCAGGATGACTTTTTTTTTTTTTTTTTTTTTTTTTTTTTTTTTTCAAAAAAAAAAAAAAAAAAATTTCTTNCTTCACTGCATTGCCCTCCCCTTTTTTAAATCTGGTGATCTCAATAATAGTGAGGGCTTGCAATATCAGTGACTTTGATCATTCTTAGAGCATTCATGAACTCAAATTTCTTAACAGAGTCTGTCTTCCATCTTCAGTTTATGTTCTTTTATTGCAAATCTAATAGCTTTTTAAAACTTTGGTTGAAAAGTAAAATCTCAGAGTTTCAGCTAGAAATTAACTGCTGCCAATTAGAGATGAATAATTATCTCACCTGTCTCTTACAGATGCACTCCAACAAAAACATCATGTTCTTCATGAAGCATTATTTTTGTTAAGAGAGTTACAAAATATCTGAGAATGATGATTAATCTAAAATGTACCATGGGACTACCTTTATTCAGCTAATATTTCCATGGAATAAGAGTAGTTGAAAATAGAGGTGCAAAATGAATGGCTTTGACCACATAAAACAAATAGATATCAAAGGCTAGCTAGCCTCAAAATAGCTACTTATTATAGATCCTAATAAAATTGGCTGAAGGTTCTTCAATTCTAGCTACTATCTGCAGGCAGCACATTTTACTTGGACAGTACCAAAGGTTTTTTACTAAAGAGAACGTTCAATCAAAGGCTTGTTTTTTTTTTTTTCATTATATATTTCAAATCAGAATTGAATCCACTTGTGCAAAAAAAAGTGTTTTGACTACAGGTTGCATATTTCAGTCATCTCTATTCTAACTTTTACACTTTATGCAACTTTAAATCTCCTGTCTAATAGTTTTGAAACAGACACCCCCAAGTCCCCCAGTTTTATGGCACATTAGTACCCAAAGTACACCTTCATTAAGTTAGCTGTGAACATAAGAATTAAGGCAGAGGCACAGCATGCCTTTTGCCACATAATATGGGAAATGTGAACAAATATTTGGATAGCCAAGGAATATAATTCTTTCACAGATTAAGGCTATAAAAGTATTTGAAGTTATTTAGTTTGGGTTGTCTCCTGAACTGATAATACTTGAAATGGGGAATAATGGATTTTTCTACCCATTGGATTAACTGGAGAGACAAATTGAAAGAGTGTGAATATCAGGATTATTGCCAGGTACTTAAAAGCATAACTACAGTATAAGCCAAAGAAAGGAAGGAAAAATTAAACTTAGTGTTTGGAAAAATTTAATGTTGAAAATATGCTTTATTTAAAATTATAATGAAGAAAAAACTATTAGCATGAAGTTTAGCTATAAAAAAATATCTTTCAGCACTGATTTAACTAAAGTTTTTAAATTTTTATGTTTGAAAAAAGCTTTGCAATACAAGACATACAATTTAGGATGCTTAGACACCTGTAACCACTTGCTGTGTGAAGCTTTTAAAGAAATAATGTTATGGTGTCTAATATATAGGCTTTCTTTATTTAGGGTTAAATTCAATCATCTTGGGTTTCTATGACCAAGAACATGATGAAAACATTAATAAAATCTGACCTCCACCCACCAGCTTTACCAGTGACAGAAGTACAAAGCTTGCTGTCATTCAGTGAGTGTGCAGAGGTACTGAACCTTCTCAGCCAGAGAGAGACCCCTTCTACTGCTAGCTCAGGATGCATTAATCATGGAGCAGATTTTAAGGCTGGGATAAGTGCAACTGTCATGGGATGAAATCCCTGACACTTATGTGCACAAGAGAGGAAGTGGGGGATGTACCCGAGCTGGCTCTTAACAGCCAAGAGAAAGCAATTTTGCTGGTAAGGTTTGTCTTATTTGTATTTCTACATTTCCACTCCTAGAAGGCAATTTTCAATCTGTTAAACCAACTGCATGGATGACCTGAATGTCAACTCTTCCTATTGTAACTAGCCACAATATTATTTTGTTGATATGAAAACATGTTGAGAACAAACATAGGCATCATAAAGTCACTTGCCCCATTAACACATCCTTTTCTTTATATATTATGATATATGAATTATGATATAAACTATTACAATTCATTAATTTTTAAATTTAAAAGCTAGATTTCCAAAGCATGAAGTAATTATTTTCTTCTGTTTTAGCCAGAGTGATGAAATGCAAAGTCTGGCAAATACTATTATATTACAGAAAGTGACCTTAGATCCTATCTGTCTACTAGAGGTTTCAAAGCACCATAATCTGCTTCAAAACCAATTCACACAGAGCAACAGTCAACACTAGAGCCTGCACTAAGACTGCTACATCCATGCAAACATTAAAAGGTATTTCCTATTTCTTCAAAGAACAATGGTGGAGGGTAATGTACTAATCAATAATTACAGCATAACAGTTTAAAAGTTATTTCTAGAACCCTTTTCTCTCCATTAATTGTTGTCCCATGTCCTGTTTTCTAGATGCTCCATTTCCCTAATTCCCTTTGCTCCCTCAAAATAATGAAATTAATTTATATACAGATCTACTAAGTAGTAGATTATAAACTAGGACCAGGAGCTATTTTTAGATGGACTTATTCAGTTATTCAAACCACGCAAGTTAAATTTAGAAAACAGCTACATCAGCAGCATAGAGGGAAGGTTTCTGACTCAGTAGAGGAAAAGCTGTAACACTGAATTTATTCTATTTGGTCCACAGTCTTGGTTTGCTCAGCTGTAAAGGACTAAATAAGCCTCCAGGGTAACATTTTTGATAAAGTGCATAATGTTGGAGAGGTCCAGGTGATATTTGCCTGAAGATGTGAGAATTGTGTCTCAACTGTTGAGTGACCTAAGTGATGGCACAGACCAGGAAGCAGTAGAGAGAAGAATGTGTTTCATTCTAACTGACCTGAAACTGCAGATGAAGAGCATCTAAGATTTCCCCTTGTGCCATTCATGTTCTTTATTTAATCAGGATTTTTGTCCTCATTGTTTCTCTATCTTTATAACTCTTTTAAATAGCATATTATATAAGCACTGGTGACTCTGAAAAACACAGGCAGAGAATCTCTTCTGCTCCTCACACACACCAGGGAGATTACTGACCACTGCAAAGTAGTGGTAGAGTGGTAAAATTCAGTCAGGTCTCCCATCTGTGATTGGAACACCGAGCTAAACAGTGCCAAGTAAATTGATTCTTCTAGAATTCTCTCAACTTCTGTAATGATTTTAGCAACTCACAAGTTGTCTCCCCTATAGTTCCATACATCCAGAAGTTTTAGAAAAACAAAACAAAGAATTCAAGCACATGAAACAACTTTTAAAAGCATAATTTTGTTTAACAGCTGAAAATAACTAGACTGATAGCAAAGGAAGAAAGAAGATGTGGAGCAAACTGAATTATGGTCAAGCTATCTTTGTACTCTCTGAAACATTAACCCTGACCTTTTTGTACAAGACCATGTCCTAAAGTAATGCTTGAGGCAACAAGCCAGGGAAACAGTCAGTGATAATTGCAACTTTTGTTAGTATGAATGTGTATTTAAAAGACAATGGGGTATGTTTGCAAGACAAATTATGCCAGTTTGTGAGAGATAGTAACAGCTGGTTGCTTGGCATTCACAGACTGCACTTTTGAGTTATGTGCACAGCACCAGACCACACACAAATCTGTAAAGCTGTTTCTGGACCTTAAATCAAGTAATTGTCCCTTCAGTGAAGGTGATGAGAGTTCATCACAGATAAAAGATGATCTAATTAATGATTAGTGAGAACAGGGTTATTTCTCACCTTACAAGGAAACCATGAGTCACTCAAGCAGGTGAACTGTGGGAGCACACTGCCAACAGTTCAAGAGGCAGGTGCTATGATTATTTTTAGAAACAGAACACTGCCAAAGAAAAACATGCAGGCCAGGTTTGGAGTGGGGATTGGCATAGCAAATGAAACAGGAAGTGTTATTTATGCACTGTATTCCTCTTTGTAGTCTCCTGTTCTCTACCAGAGACACGCGACCACCATCAGAAAACATCGAGGCACAATCCCGTGCAGAGAGCCCACTCTGCACTCCCTCAAGCGCCTGATCCACAGCCTGCTCTGCACCCAGAGGGACCTACGCTAGTTACACCTCTGGGTGGGCATGAAGGAGAACTGCTAGAACTGCTAGAACTGCTTCTGAGAATATTCAAGTATATGAACTGGGATCACAAAAAAGGTTAATGCACTCCGAGGTATTTTACAGTAAAGCAAGCAAAAAGCTCAATTATCCCACAGCTTCTGAATGTCAGCCTACAACATCTAGATCTCCTTCACAATGTCTGGGGAAAGAGTGAATGCCCAAGATAGCTGTAGTCCAATGAAGCTGGTCAAAGGGGCTTCATCTATCCTCATTATTGGAAGGGGATGTTTCTCAACCAAGCTATTAACTTATGAGCTAACTTGACAGTAATATCCCTTGTCCATCCATACTGGCGCACACAATAAAAGATTATGTTGTGGGACTGCAGGAGCTCCACCAAGATATGTACGGAAGACAAATGTTATGAATGAATAACTCAGGGACACCATAACTTTCAAGGGCAAAATTGGTTAAGACACAGAAAACAAGAACACTTACATAAAAAATTAACTTGCACAATGCATTTCACAGGGTCAGCATCACTCTTTCCTTTCCTGTGAGTAGATTAATATTGTCTTTAACCTAACCAATAGTGTGCTACTTGCTTCCCTGATAGCCTTGCATGCTCATTAACACAGAATTGATTCTCTCTTCTGGCCTCTGTTACTCAATCACTTGTCAGCCTTATCTCAGGAGAACACGTAATCATTGTGGCTGAAAGGGTCAGGCTTGTCTGCTTGGCATATTTAAACATGCTTCTTGTAAGTGTTGTCTTCAAGAGCAAGCAGCTTGGCAGTGATGTCTCTGATGAGATGTGGATTGCCATGGGATTATCATTAAAAAGGGCCTATTTCTTTAAAAAGGGCTGGCAAATTCTGTTTATGCTGTTAAATTCTATAAAAACACAGATCAGTCTGGGTTGGGCTTGAGGACACTTTTTTTGTTCTAGGTGTGGTGATTTTGTTTTTTTTTTTTTTTTTTCTTTTTCAAAAAATCATTCAATCAACAAAAATGTTCATGCACTGAAGGCTATTCCACCAGAGTAATTTCCTCTGGCAAACTCTGCTCTTCTGAAACTATTTAACTACATACTTTGTTAGCCTCTGAGAGGTGACAAGAACTTAGGTAGAAAGCTAAGCAAGCACGGTATCAGAGGCATCTTGAAATCATATCTAGTTATCTTTTATTATCTGACAGAATAGCGTAGAGAAAACACCTCTCTATGCATCATGGAGTTTTATAGGCAGGTTTAAATCAGACACATTCCTAATGATACCTTCCAGAATGTTATTTATGTTGAATATTCCACAGTTAAATCTTACAAATAACAGGCCAAAAAACACGTTTAGAGCTTTGTAAATTGTTTCTGTCACCCAGACAAATTTATTTGGAGAGGAAAGCCCTTTCAATGTTAGCCTTCAACAGCAAAGTGGCTAAAAAACACGACTGAAGCCCTTAGTGTAAAATCTGTGCCATAACGCCCGATTATATCACTGTACAGTTATCACTCAGCTCAGATATTCCTTCATGGGTCATTAGCCAGGTGCTAAGGAGACAAATGGCAGCATTTGCCACGTGACAGCTTGCACAGTTTTTATACACAGGAGCATATTTTATCAACAAAGTACAAATGGTTCTACCTTCCTGATTCGTTATCTTCACATTTGTAACAATTTCATTAAGGTGTGGAAGTAAATACGTTCTTATAATTGTTTATATGCTCAGAATTTAAAACTCTAATTACAATTCATCTGCCATAATGGTATTTTCCAGGTGTAGTTTATTATCCTTGAACCTCAAATTTTTGATTTAATTATACAGCTACTCTGGAACCAATGAGTTAGTGCTTTGCAGAGCAGTTTAAATTAGCAGCCACCACCAATTTTCAGTGGCTGTTTTCCTTTAAAGCATTGTGTGATAACAGATCAATGCCATCTGCTAAGTCCTTTCATTTTTCACCAGCAGCAAAGGAGTAGAATAAAGCAGAATGGAAAATGGAGGACTGGATTGGGTTTAGGATGGTTATATAGGTCAGATATGGTGTGTGCGCTTACAGCGGCATCACCTCGTTTCACTCTTGTTCTGTCACATTAAAACTCTGTCAACTGCTACAGGATACCAGAGCTTGCCCAAATCACTTGAATATTTTACAACTTGGAAACAGCTTCTCTAAATTATTCAGAGGTGTATTTTTTTTATACTTAAGGCCATGATGGCTTTTAGATATACACTTACATATGATGCTAGGAGAGAAACATGTCTCTCTTCTCCTCAGGTGAGGTTTTTAAAAAAACACCAAACAAAACCCAAATATTTTGTCAGAATTTTAGTGTTAGTTGTAAACATTTAGTCAAACTTAACCAAAATCTTTCTAATTACTTAATGGAATTGATTACTTAAAATTGGGACGCAGTAAATAATATTTTAAGAGGTTCCAAGGATGAACATAATTAGAAAAATAAACTGTGTCAAGAAATTAATTTTTCTACTCAATATTATCCAATGAATTAAGGAACCTTTAAAAAACATTTAAGCCATTTACAACTCACATTCTTTCAAGGTCTGCAATACAATATATACAAGGCCATAAATGCAATGTATGAAAATGTATGAATTTAGATCAATATCAATTGCTGGAAAATAAATTTTACCTATACTTCTCTGGTTACTTCATAACCTCAGGAAATAATTAATTGCAGCACAGGTGGATTTGAGTAATTGGACTGAGTTAGCCTATCTGTAACAAGGTCAACAGCTTTACTTTGATTAGCCACAGATTCCTTAGCTAGAAATGGATTTATGGGATCCAATACAGAAAGAATATATTTTACAAGGGAAATAACCAGGCAAATATGGTCACTAATTAGCTGAAACATATATTCAATTGAATCTTAAGTAAGAAACCTTCCAAGAATAGTGTTCTACACAATCAATAATTGTATTTAATACATACCCTGAAAATTAACCACTCTCTGAGCAAGGGTTATTTATTAAAAAATGTAAGCACACAGCAGTTGCTCATTTTTTAACAAAGAATGTAAATTTTTAATGTACATTCTGCTGTTTCCTCTGTATTCCTTAAAATAAGCATTATATGGAACAGCAAATAAATAAGACCGATATAGACATATCACAGTGAACTTAATGTAAAGAAGATGCAGTATTACATGGTCCTGAAATCAGAGAGAAGGTGTATCTCAGCATAAAACAGCATTTATGACTATGTATGTCATCTGTATACACATCACATCTGTCTTTGGGTTTCCTCATGGTTAAATTCAAATTAGGTACAATGGAAATACTTTGTACATTACCACTAAACTTGGGATGATATGAAAACATCCTCACAAAGAAGCAAACCTATCCTAAAAAGGGGCCTCATCTTCCCTCTAAATGAAGAGGGGATTAGAAAGTTTAAGAGACAATGTAGAGACAATCCCTGCATCCATAGCAAAGTAAATTAAACTTCAGCAAAGAAATCCAAGTCTCAGATAAAAAGTCTGAGAGAGCCTAAAAGAGAATAAGCATTGACTTAAAAGAATATAATAGAGTGCACAAGGGTAGAAACAAAGTGCAAATTTTCAAGAATAAAGCAGAGTTTGACCATGACAAGTAATTAAGACAACTTCTAAAGATAAACTACTCAAATATTTTCACTGGGCCAAAAAAAAAAAAAAAAAAGAAAAAAGAAAAGATAAATCAGATCCATAGCTTGGGCTGTGAAAGTTTGTGGTGGCAGATATAAATCTCTGAGTGCAAGGATTTTTAAGGGACTCTCCTTCTTTTAAAATTAGGTAAATTGATAATTAGTAATTTTCCCCTCCCTATGCTGTTGTTCTTCATTCTGCCTAAGAGCTTTGCCTGTGGGTCAGAGGTCCATTGGTGCTCTGCTCCCAAGCACTGGCTCAGCGTAATAGAAATTTCTATAGTTTGACCACCTATTTAATGAAGCAGAATTCAATTTTCTTCTGAATCTACTATCCATTATTTTATTTGAGGAGTCCTGCTTTTACAGGGAAAGGAAATATTTCTTCTTTTCTGCTTCACCATGAAAGATTTTTTCTTTGCTGCATGCTTTGTCAGCCATACCCTTTAACACAGCTGACAACGGCTCTCTGCTGAGAACCTTTCACCCCATCAAAACTGGTCATTAGTTTTTCACTGTGCTGCTGCTTCTTTATCCAATCCTTTGACCACTTGACTCTTCTGGTCTTTTGACAGCTTAGCCAGAGGTTCTGTTGGGGAGAACTTTGTGAAATATTCTTTAGTACTCAAAACAGACTACCTCAGCTGGATCTTCCGTGCCAACTTTCTTGCTACCAGCTCACAAAATGTAAATAGGTATTCTCTGAGCCATGGCTTCACTTTTCAGGTTTTGCCAGCTCTCCCTTTCTTTGGCACTCATCTCCATGTCCATTAATTCTACTTATTTGGCCAATATGGACGCCAGACTTAAACTCCAGCTCCTGAGACACCTTTAAAATCCCACACAGATTGTGTGACATACTAGCCACTGTTAGTCATCCACACTTTTCCAACCAGAGGTAACATTCTACTCAATAGCTCAGCTCTACCATTGTCAATTTATTGTCAACTTATAGATTAATACAAATCACAAATTAAAGAATTTCCTCATAAATGACTCTGGAAGACATTTCAATCATTTTTGGCAGTATGTGATAACAGACACAGAAAAAAACTAGAGGAAGTTCTGTAAAAAGAAAATGAAGAAAACTTGAAAATAAAAATCAGCATTTTTCATGAGATGATTGAAGGAGGTTATAAAATAAAAACAAAAGAAACCACCACAAGCTACTTGTCTGGGTAAGTGATAACTAAGAATGAGTTATATACCAGGCATAACACATCTTTAGGCTATTAACTTCAAAGTGGGAATGGATTACTTAGTGTGGTACTCAATGCATAACTAGAAACAGATTAGATTATGTCAAAGAAAATGCAGGCTATATATAGAGAAAAACTCACTGACAGGAAAATATGTTACTTCCTGAGAGAAGCAATAGGAACTAAATAGCTAGAAATTGTAAGACTGTTCAACTCCAGTGCATTAAAAATTACATAATATAATAGATTTATCTGAGGATAAGTATTTACTAAAATCACACTAATTTTGACTTCAGTGCAAGCAGGCTCCAACAGAAGTTAGGTTATTTTGTTAAGCCAACCTTAACAAGGTTGGCTTTTTAAGGTGCTTGGAAAATGAGCACTCTCGGGATCTATGACCACTTTACAGTCATGAATGTTTTCCTGACACTCACATTTATTACTGGCCTTGGGATCACAAGTAAATAATCCTCTCCCCTAATGTTCCAGCCATTTATAGAGATGGACTGATGTCCCTATGCACTATTGTGGTTTCCTGTAGGGAAAAGATATATTGCTCAAGATTAGCCCCTAAAGAGAAGTTTAAAATTATTGGTAGGTCTTTTTTTTTTGCTAAAGCAATTGTTCTCTCTTTTATTTGAAACATCTTATCTAGCAAGAAAAACAAGTGTCAGCTAACCATTAAAATAATTTAATTAGCAGGGAATTCACTTAAAAAAGGAAAGGAAAAATATCATCCAGGTCCCAGAAAAACGTCCCACTGATGCCTTCAAAGCATATATGCCAAACACCTATCAATGTTATTTTTCATATCACATCTATATTGCAGATACTTGGGACTTCTGAGATACAGCTTAACTGTTTTTGATAGGTAGCCTCCGTAGATTGATATTCACTCTTGATGTAGGTTTTCAGCATTAATTGATTAATCTTTACTAGTAGGCTTCA
Source organism: Pyrgilauda ruficollis (assembly GCF_017590135.1). Classification (NCBI taxonomy): domain Eukaryota; kingdom Metazoa; phylum Chordata; class Aves; order Passeriformes; family Passeridae; genus Pyrgilauda; species Pyrgilauda ruficollis. The sequence goes on from NW_024530599.1 coordinate 290,754, forward strand.
GCCAACAAAAAGTCAGATTATTCATTCAGTGAGATGACCAGTTCTCATTCCTGCCCTGAGTTTGTTACTGAGAAAATCACATTGGCATGCCATGCTGTGCTTCAAGCCTCAGTCCCTCTGCACTCACCTTTCAAGAAACAGCTTTTCTCCAATAACAGAGAGGAGCCACTGAAGTTATTTAAATGCCATACCTCACAACAAATTTTGATTTTGATAATCTAATCTAATGTCCAGATCTCTACAGATTAACTGACAAGTTTCTCTAACTGCCGCCAAATCTTAGTAGCTTTGCATTTCATCAGAGGAGCATCCCATAAATCTTGCTGTAAATGTGTACTAGTTTGGGCTCACATATCTGGATGCCCAGAAGAATGTGCTTTGTTACTAAATGCTATTTTAAAAAACCCCAGACATTGTGTATGTGTATATACTATATATATAAACCTCATTTTTGAGCAATACTGTAATGAATAGAAGTTAGAAAAGATCTGGTGCAATAATATAGAGATGGACTGGTTGTCATGGTGAACAAAGTGATAAAAAGTAAACCAAAGAGGTTTCATTTTATTTAAACTGCTATTTAGATACCTGTGAAAGCATTTTTCTGTTTGGAAGAAACAAAGAGGTCTACAAAAATGGATTTATGTTGACATAAGTACATGAAATATAATGCAAATATATTTTAACTTAAGGCAAAGTATTTACCAGTCTCATGTAGAATTCCACCAGAAACCTGCTAGATCAGTAAGTTAGCTAAGGCTAAACACAGCATGCCAGTGTCCCAATATCCTAGGTAACAATATTAAGCCTTTAGCATCTTGCCTTTCAAGTCCTTAGTACAAAACATCAAGTGCATCATTTGTCTGATAAATAGACCTTATGAACTAATGCTGTTTAAAAGCAAATGCTGTATTCTTTTCCAATGATCTGATCTATGTATCAATTTATAGATGAGAATGTAGTGGGAGTGCTACTAGACAAGGCAAAGTAGCATCACTTAACTTCCTTCCATATGCCCATGGAAAAGCTCAAGTGTTTTTTTGCAGTCTTGATCCTATGCTACAATGGTTCTTGCTGTGAGTCTTCACTCTGAATTTTAGCTGAGAATATCCAACAATAGAAATATTTCTCTCAGTCAGTTCTAAATGCCAAATCAATTATTGAAGTTATTTAGTGCTACAAGAACATCCTGTGTTTTTCACTGTTTGGTAGTTTAACTTCATGCCTTTCAACAGTACCTACAGCACAAGATTTGGTCTTTTAATTCTCTTCCAGCTGCCACTGTCAAAACATGAGTGTATCAGAGGCAGTGAAATGCCAAAAGCACATTTGGGAAAACACAGAATGTTACCAAAGATTTACTTAAGTAGTGTATGCTGTATGAAGTCATCAGTTCCCACTGACAGCCATAATCTTGTCACTTACTTTTATTTCATATAGTAGCCAGGGCTCTGCAAGAATCTTTATACACTTGAGCTCACATTTGGGTAGTTACTGCAACTATAGAGAATGCTCCAGCTCCTAGTGAAGAGCAATGCCTTGCAAGTAATTGAATAAACATTACTTTTATTTAGGCTGCTTTTCATGCAAATTTGTGCAGAATAATCAAAATAATTACAAATGAGTGACTTAAATGAAAAATCTCTATAAGGAAAGAGAACAACAATCTGAGTCATATATGAGATGTATAAGATGACAAAATGAGAGCAGTAGTCAGGTGATGTGCCTGAAAGGAAAAAATAAACACTGCAGCAAACCATTTTTCATGCAGAGGAGATCATGAAAGAAATTTTTGTATGAACAAAAAGTTTTTCCTGCCAAGTGAGATTCAACCCTGTGATGTTAGATTATAACATGTATTTTCAAATACTTAAGTGTATATTTAAAACCTTTACCTCTCCCCTCCCACCACATCCTCCTTTAAAAAAAAAACAAGCAACACACATGAAACTACTTGGGAAGCATTTTCTAATTATATGTTACATTCTGAGTATAAAGAGGGCATGACAGACTTAAACACTATACAAAATTCTCCTCAGACCATTTTTTTTAATTGTTAGAACTTTCAAGCAGGCTAAGAGTTAAAAACTTCTAAGCCATGATGTTACCATCTTATTGCAAAGGTTTCGTGCCTTCTTGGTGATTGCTCACGGGCAGCTCCTCCCAGCAGGCAGCTCCTCTCAGCACAGCAAACAAGCTCCATCCAACTTCTGGACCAGCCAACCTACTCTTTTACCATACCCATCCCAATTGGAGCTGGCTGTGGCCTGTTAAGGGCAGGCCTGTTCCCAATTGTTGATAATTAGCACAGCTGTAGCTCCTTAGGGGTGAGATTACCTTCAGCACTATCTCTATTTTCCTACACTCCACCCATCCACACTATGATCTCCTGACATGGACACTTGAAGTAAACGTTTGATTTCTCTATGGTTTGGATGATTTTCTCAAAGCAGTACATTAGATTTCAGCTCACAGTTTTGTATCATTCCACTGGCTTCTGAACCACCAAGACCACAGGAAAAAAAGTAAAAATCTTTATAACTAGAGGAAACATGACATAAACAAAAGTTGGATGGAACAATCAAAAGACAAAGCGATGTTTTTTTCATTGTAACTTCTGACCTTAACATCATTCTGAGCTCTTTGCAAAAATACTGCTGAACAGACAACTTTTTACACCTTTTTACTCAGTGCAGCAATAGACTCTGTTGCTGGCTGCTGAACAGACAACACTATTATTACACCTTTTTACTCAGTGCAGCAATAGACTCTATTGCTGGATCTTCAGATCTTTTGCTCATGGAGAGTAAGGGCTGTTACACACAATGTCATTAATTTTGAGTATTTCAAATATGTACTGTGTTTTTATATGTTGTAAATTTAAGAGCTATTTTAAACAACATAAAGCAATGACAGAAATTGAAAACCTTTCAGATGGAATAGAACTGGAAGACTGTACTAAGTTGGAGACTGTAAGATCCTTGGGCTCAGTTAGGATTTACACCTTTTGCAATTTATAGTGGATTTTTTTTCCGAATTGTGCTAACTTCCAAAAGAAATTAATATTTGTTTCTGGGTATAAAGTAGAAGAGCTCTGTATCTTTCAGGGTGAATTTCTGACTCCCCCATCTCCAAATATTTAACTTCAAATTATCATTTAAAATTGAGAAAGAAAAGAATGGATCTCACATGTAGCACTTATTTTTTTGGTAACTAAATATTTCAAAGTGTCTGTCAAATTATATTGTCTCAATTACAACTTGGTGCAAAAAAAGCCTGATGATATATGTCAGCCAAAATCTACCCCTTTTAGGAAGCAGCATTTCAGTCAAAGTACTTTTTAGCTCTGCTGAGTGAAGGCTGTTTCAGAGAAGTTATCAGCTTCATAATCCTATAATCCTGCAGAGGAATGGGAAACCTCACTTAGCAGGTTACAAGCAAAGCTCATTGAAACACAGCATGCTCTGGCCACCATCAGTCACAGCTTAGAGCATCCAAAGGGGAATAAAACTGCTGTACAACCCTGACAATAAATGTACATATTAACATATGTACACCCACAGAGCTTTTCAGTGCTAAGGTATTATTTCTCAAATTCAGTGCAGACTGACCCAGCTTAAACTCTAAAAAAGTCAACAAAACTTTGACAGCTTGCACTTACAGGAATGTTGGATTTTTGTTAGGTTGGGTGGTTTTTCACTAGATGGATCCTCTGCTCAGGATAAAAAAAAAAAAATCAGTTTCTATATGTACACAAGATGCATAAAATAGAGAAATTGGGAAAATACTGTAGCTGGACAAGACACTTGAAGGCCCTGGCAACACCCCAGGGGCAGGAAATTGATATTTGATCCTTCCCTCTTAATGCCTGACTCTTAAAGAACTCACAAGAAGTCATAGATTAGCAAGGTGAATGTGAGTTTACTTAGATTTTTTTCTGAGTTTTCCCCTCATGAGTGCCTTACTGCAGAACCTACAGTGTCTGGCAGTCCTATAACAAATGATCAAGGGGACTCTTGCAGAACATCCACTCAAAGCAATCGAGTACTCAGGACAGAAGCCGTGGCTCAGGAGCAAGGCATTACACCTTTGGTGTTTGCTCAGTCTTAATCTCTGGACATAAAAACTTGAAAAGAAGACCAATGAAGGAATCATTTTACCCATTATTAATCCATTCATGATCTTATTTCAGAGATACACAAAAATCTTAAATTAAGGTTCTATTGGAATATATATGAACAAAAATATGCCACAAACAGCCTTCTATTCATCCACTCAAAATCAGGTCTATTTGCTTTTTTTGACAGATGGAAAATCTTATTGCTCCTGGGACTTATGAAGCCAATTCAGTTCCAGTGAGGGAAATGGAATTTTGTTGCCCAGTCCACAAATATGTTCCCACATACACAAGGCAGGTTTTTTAAACAAATATGTGTCCACAAATATGTTCCCACATACACAAGGCAGGTTTTTTAATTTAGGAAAAAAATTGCCAGGAATTGGATGTTATGTGGGGTTTCCCATCAAAAAAAAATAAAAATAGGATTAATCCACTTTGATTTTATGTAATTAAAAAACAAATACTGATCTGAAACAATGATGCAGGAAAGTGTTTTGTTGTAAATTTACAGAGCTCCTTGCAGTACTACATTTTAGTTGTGACAGTGCTTGTCCCAGCTGTGTGAATACCTGTTTCCCAAGTTTGTGTTGCATGTACCACTTTCAAATGCAGTTCAACTTCATCAATGTCATATTCAAAAACAGCCTCCAGAATATATTTGGTGCTTTATATTCTAGTGGGCTTTAAAACTTTGTTTAAAGGCTTCTTCTGTCTGTTCGTTTTTATTTTGGAATTTAATTTAGTCATGGAAGGTTAATTAGTCTTCAGATTTATAATTAGAGCAGTGAGTCAGCTCTTCCCATCCTGTGGTATGGCCAGTTTTATAGTAGAGTCCTAAAAAAAGAGAATGCAATTCATATTTTTATGCAAATATCCTAACAGCTTTAAATGAAATGGAGATGGAAATCTTTTCAACTCTTGTCTGTGTAAGAATCTGATGCCAAAAGATTTCATTGGAAGCACTAGAAAGAATACAAAGGATTCTTCACATCCCTCGTGTCTATTCTTACATCCCTTACATATGGGGAACTCTTTGCACAAGTGGGGAGTTCATTCCTGAGGGAAGGGGAAGGCTGCACTTTCTCTAAGCAAACTGTTGTGCACTGTTTTTTACAGACACCCCAAATATTTCACAAAAGCATATTAAATTAATCAGCTTTTAATAAAACATTATGGTAGAGATTTCTTGCAACTTAAATATTTTTACTCACCTGATAATGAAGTACTTCAATAAGCTTATTTTGCAGGAAATCTTTTTGCAATTTAAGCAGCAAGGAAATCAGTCTCTTGTCAGAATTGTTGGAATTGAAATCCAATATTCAATCAGATCTTGAAATTTATCTATTAATCATAAAAGAACAAAATCCTCAGTTATGCTCTTATCTAATATGGTCTGGTTTATTTCAGGTCACATTAAGAGGGAAATAAGAAATCCTTAGGAATCAGTAAAGAATCACATAATCTACAGACAATGGATGCATTCCTTATCCAGAATAAGGAGCTAAGATTCAGCCAAATTATGGCTGAATCAAAAAGAGAAAGTTATTCTCTCATCAGATGTAATGTTATACAAGGAAAGGAGAATATTTATGCAGACAGTTAGGTTTAACATGGTATGGAGAGAAATGTCTTTGGACATTCAATTCTTGGTAGAGTAATGTCTGAGAATGTCCAAAGTAAAAATTCAAAGAGACAAATGCAGAAGGATTTGGCAGATTTTCCCCACTGTATGCATTATGAATGTGTATAGATTGCATTTTTATATGTATTACATTTTTTATATTTCCTGTAATAAACTTCATGCTAGGAATACTTATCTCACCAGAGTCTGACCAGCTCAGCTGCCACTGTAAGTGGCCTCAACTGGAATGAGAGAAATGCTTTTTGGGAGTGACCCATTGCCTTCTGAGCCAGTATCCAACAGACGCAGGACAAATCACTGATGAAGACATATCCTTCTCCCCACTGATTATAGTGGGAGTCTAGACTAAATGCTTCATTTGTGCATGTCTAGAAAAGACATCTGTAAAATGCAATTTCTATTAAAATTATTTGGGAACAGAACACTAACTAGTTTAATTGATGAAGCCAAATTGGATATGAGAAAGCACTGAAGCAGAATTAGCTGCAAATACAACCTTGGAGGTTATGGAATTTCAACCTGTTCAGAATTCATTTTCTCTACTCCTTAAACTTGAAAATAAGGAGTTCCTAAAACAAAGAATAGGCTAGAAAATAAAAGTTCCCTGATAGCAAGAAACTGACAGCTGATTTTCAGTCATCATGTAACATTTCTTCAGATAACTCCATAAGAAATGTAAAAAAAATAATAAGACAGTTCTCAAAACAGAAGTGCATTAATTTATTTTTTTTTGAGCCTACTTGATCAAATCTAGCTGAGAGGAAATGTATAATGGCCTTAATACACGAGAAAAAGTGCCTGTATATGTGTCTGCTTTCATGCAAAATTTTGAAAGAAAATAATAACTACAGACACATCCTGAACAAGCAGAGATATCTCTTTCAGAAGGGTTGCTACAGATGGAGTAGAAAGTGGATGGAGGATCTAATGATCTAACAAAATTTTCCTAAGAGTTTTGCATTAGCAGTTTGGAGATAAGTACTCTAAAATGGAGAAAAATTGTACCTCCTGAAGTCTCTAGTGTTGCACAGTGGGGACTGGAGTGCTATCAGAACAACAGAAAAGCAGATAAAATGTCACCATTATGCTTCTACATTCAGTGAAGCTGTGACAGAAGCATTATCCCTTCTAAAATCTTACTCAGTGCTTATTGACTTCATTTTGCCTCCAGATGCTGAAGGGTGTTACAAGACTCAGTCCAAGGATTTTCTCCCTGTGGAATGCTCAGCTGCATCTCACTTAGGAAAGCAAGTGAAAGTCTGGACACTAAACCCCCAAGTGAACAAGTCTGGTCACCTTGCTCTCCTCAGCTAGGACACAAAGAGATCACCTTGCTTATTTGTGACAAGTCATGTGAGAGACATAAAGTGCAAACTCTTAATGAATTAGAAATTCTGGGCTGAACGTTTGTGTCCCACCCTTAGAGGTATTTCATAATGAGTTCCCACCGTGTTCCTGTGTCACAGCTGCCAGTAGAGATAAAGCCTGAAAACTCTGTACTAAAACTTCTGCCTTTCTCTGAAATGGAACCTTCTCTACTCTCCTGAAGCTACTCCATTTTACTTACCTAACAATTTTTATTCCATAGGAAACTGCTGGAAATACATGCTTTAGAGCAAGTTAAGGACACGTGTAGTACACAGGAATTGTTGGGAAGACAAAGAAAGCATTTTTGTGTTCAAAATGTGTTTCAATTTTTGTCCATCTCACTCTTTTTTCCCCATCTCTTTCATTGAACTAGCTTTATTTCTTCTCTAAGCTAAAGTATAATTTGGAGGAAAATATAACTGATAGAAATGGGCTCTTTGTGGAATAAACTGACATCACTGGCAAAATCTGCACATCATATCTTTTTCCCTCACATTGACAACAGCCACATTTCAATGACATTTCCAGCCTGCCTGGTCATATCCCTACCAACAGCTGGTTTAAAGTTTCAGGTGTTATAGCATGCTGGCAGCTGAGCTTTATTGTCCTGAAGTTGTTTTTTTTTCTAGCCTATAATACAGAAAGGACTCTTAGGAGCAAAAGAATAAAAGAATAGTAAGAACTGTTCAAAGGTATAAATATGGTGAAGGAGTGCGTTACTAATAGCCTGTGCTAAGGTAACTCAGATTATTCTGTGATTTTGTGAATTCACAGGATAAACACGTTCATTAGAGTGGGAATGTAAATGGAAACAAAATTATCCTTATTAGTCACTCAGAAACAATTAAAAATGTTGAAAATATTCCTGCATAGGGAATTTCAGGCCTCAGAGTGCCAGCATTTTGCTCACTAATGACTTATTTTTACAGCTAGGTGCAGTATTAAATGGCACATAAATAAAAGGCTCTAAAGTGACAAAGGAGCTGACATAACATTCCCACCATAAATGTCAAAAGGAACAACATTCTGCTGTTCCTAAGTGTTCTGCTCCACACTGCCTCAGGTTTGACTGATGGAAGCCTTGCTACTTCTCTTAATGACAATGGAAGAAAACAACAGATTTGAAACAGGGACCAGTGGACAGCATCCACAATACTGATTTCAGGGAAATAACTGAGGTGGCTGAAGCAACAAATGCTTCTAAAGGACAGTTCAGGTAATAGATCTTAGTAGTCAGCCATTTTTCCAACTCCAATCACTGTAGAAACAATCAAGACTTGCTGAGCCTCTAAGGTTAGCATTAAAGTGGGATACAGAAACTGGGCCATGAAAATTCTGGGTTCCCAGGAAAGAGTACAAGAAATCAGTGGGGGAGAGAGACAGAGACAGACAGAGAGAGAGAGAGAGGAAAGGGGAAAAACCCCAGACCTTACTCTGGATGAACTCATAACTCTGGAGTAAATACATAACTATCTGGATTTTAGACCAAGAATTTAAAGGTAGTATTCCTACACGTCCAAACTCTGAAACTTGGCAAATGTTACAGGATGTGAGTATTGGCTAGTGACTATAATATAAAGTGGCAATCCATCCTGCTGCAGCATTACTTATGCTGAGAGCCTTTTTTTTTTTCCTATAGGTCTTAGAATCCAGCAGCAATGTTTATGCCAGTTGAATTTTACCCCAAATTTATTGGAGAAAAGAGAGTAACTGTGCAACACTGTGCTGCTGTAGATAAACCTGGATAGCAGCAACTGAGAGCAGACAAGGAGGATGCGCGGTGTGTCTCTGGTTAGCTCAGAAGCAGTAACCAGGCATCTCCTACAGCAGGCTTGCAGTGTCAGCTGTGGGAGTGGCTGCTGGGAACAAGACAAATCTCTGGGATATCAAGGAATCTGGATCATTTATAAATTTCTCTTTCATTCAACCTAATTTATTCCAGTCTCATACTCTGCAACCTTATGTGATTAGAATAATTTTTTAAATTAGTTTACAACTTAAAAAGCATTTAATTTACTTTTGGAATCATCTAGAAATTTGCCATACTAAAATTTCTGATGCAAGTTACAGTCCAAGCTGGAATTTCTTATATCTCTAGAATATTTCAAAATGGGGTTTGGAATTCAGCTGTATTTTTGGGGCCTGAATCTGACCCAGCACTGTCCCACCAACTTCAACTGATTTCATTTCACTGCTATGGCATTTTTTGTACCTATCACACAGTGTAATTGTTGATACTTCTCATATACTATTCTACATCTAGCAAGAAATCCAATTTTTTTCTCTCAGTCCTCTTGTGCATTTCAAACAGTATTCTCATGGAAATAAAATGGTCAGTTTTAGAGGCTCTGGCAATAAGATTTCTACAACACCATTTCAAGTTTTATATCCATATTATTAACCCTTGTGCAAGTCTTCAGGCTTTCATCTTCATGGACTGTTCAAAATTCAGCAGCTGTCAGCCTCCTAATAGCTGCATTTCTCCCTCATGTTCTTCACTTACTTTAGCACCCTCTTAGTTGCATTTTCTATCCCTTTCTGGTACTCTACTTGCCCTTCTTTGGGGTCTTTTCTCCATCAGATATCAAAACTGTGTCTTAACTTCCTAACTACTTTAAAACCCTGTCTCAAACACCTTCTAACCTGACCAGGTAACATTACTGATTTTCTCTCAGCTTCTCTGTGAAACTCAGCCAAGTGGCAGCTTCAGGCTGTCAGAGTTTGCTTGTGCTGTCATCCAGCTGTGGGACTGCAGCAGAGTTCTCTCTTTTAAAAAGGAAGATTTGAGAGAGGATGGAAGTTTTTTGGGGGGATCTGGTTTATCTAGTCCACTGTGCCCTGACTATTTGTTTTGGATGGTCTTCTGCTCACCTTGCCTAGAGTTACCAGTTTCCAAAGGAGACCTGGCTGTGTCCATATTTATCACATGTCATTCCTATGGCCCAGCAAAAGATAATTATTCTTTAATTATTTTATTTAGTTCAATTACCTAAAATTGCAAAGGTTCCACATTGTAGCCTGTGGAAGTATTTGTTTAGGGTGGCTCTTTGAGTGGGTGTCTAGCGCCCCAGCTTTGAGGCAGGAGTGTGCATGAGCAGCTGCAACAGCATCTGAGGAAAAAAGCCCAAACCAATGAGTGAGAGCCAAAGCAGTGCACTGTGTGAGTCCAGCACTGATGGAAGAGGGCAGGAGGGTGCATGAGCAGCTGCAACGGCATCTGAGGAAAAAAACCCAAACAAAGTGAGAGCCAAAGCAGTGCACTGTGTGAGTCCAGCACTGATGGAAGAGCCCTGGAGCCTCTGTGGGCAGCTGTGCACACACTCCCAGACAGATTGAGCTCTTCTGGAGGGAGCCCTGGGGGCAAAGTCGGCTCTCTAGCAGTAGGTGAGTAGATCTTAGGAGCAAAACAAAGAGCCAGACTGACAGTGGAGCTGTTGCCTGAAGAGTCCCACTCCAATTTCACACCTGCACAGCCACACCACTAATGCTGTTAGCCTGAGCACATATTGAATGTTTTGGTAGATGAGCCAAGAACCTAAACGAGCATGACAAAGGGACTACAACCAAACTTTACAGTGAGTCAGGACAGAATACATTTCATATAATGCCTAAAATGTTATTGGGTATTTTATCAGTCCATTAATTTTCAGTTCCAGAGAAAATATTCACTTAATATACAAAAACCCCCAAACAACATGAAGTATCCTAGTTCCTGTAAAAAACTTTCCAGCTCTAGATAAGACTGAAACATATTTCATATTCATATTGTGTTAAGGTGTTTTCTATCACTGCAGCTTATAATGCAATGAAGGAGTGAAATAATTGCTTTGTGTACTCAGTAGCCTGAAATTTCAAGCAAATCTGGCTTATTATTCATGAAGTTCTGCCATATGTGGATAGAAACTAGTTGGCAGAATAAAATGCCTGTGTCTGTAGTGTAATGCAGTGAAATTCCTATTCTAGGTGAGGATATTATTTATTAGAATGCAAGAAACTACACTGATATTTCATGTTTTTGTCAAGACCAATGTTTTAAAATAGGAATTCTTTTTATGTCTTTTTTGCTTTCCATTTAATCCCTTACCAAATCAGACATATAGAACAAATGAGAGTATTGTCAGAGTTTTAAAAGAACTCTGTATTTGTGTATTTGATATACAAGGAGTAACTCATTGCACATGGAGAATCTAAAAGCCCAGTCACTCATGGTGTTAGTACTCATGGCTCAGTACTCAAGTATAAATTAGATATGTAATTTCAAAGTGTCTTTGTCACATCTTTACATTTAAAACATTATCTTAGAAAAGCTCAGCAAAGTTTAACTGACAGACTGTTGCTGAAAAATAACCACTTCAAGGAATTGCTTAAATTATTTATTATTGAAAGAACATCTCCTCTTAGAAGCCAGATTAACAGATCTTCAAATTATGTGTTGCAATCTGCATAAGACAGAATGAAATACTTGTAAATACAGTGATTGCTTTTATTGTGTCATGACATTTGTTCACATGGGCTTTGAAATATTAATTATTTACATTAATTGATAGTAATGTGATTTAAACACTAGATATAATTTGAATTTTCACAGTACAAAAGCATTATTTGAAGTTTTTAATAAGTGACATGTTACTTGCTAGAAACACTCTACAAGAAGAAACAAGCCTGTATTAACTTCAAATTTTTTTATATTAATATCACTCCTATTTATTGCACGCCATACTAATAGACAATAAATCCTCACAGGGAAACACTTATTTGCAAAATAATAGCTTACCTCATAAGTCATGTAAACAACCGTTTTATTGTTGTTTCACCTCTAGCATTCATTGGATTTGACATATGAAAAAGTTTTAAGTAGCTTTTATAATTTTGTTTATCCATAGTTTTCAAAATGATAGAAAATAATTTCCTAATGAATTCAAATGTAGTACATGGGCAAAACCCTCATATACATCAACAGATAATCAGAATACACTGTAAAATGAATCCTAAATATAGCTCAACAATAAAAACGGTCCAGAAAACACAAAATCTCTTAGGGGGTGAATATTCTAATGTGCTGTGCTTTTAGTCCCATTACTCAACCAGACTGTGACTAAGACAAATCTGCCCTGTGCCTCTTCTAAGAAATGACAAATGGAGTGGTCCTTTTCTAATCAATTTATGGAACTGCCAACATCAATAGAGCTCCTGCTTTCATCTCTGGGTACACAAGAACTAAAGTTGTCCACTTTTTTTTTTACTGAATTGCTGTAAAATGGACTTAGAACATTAATATGAGCCTGCCCTGATCTGCAGAAATGGCTGTGTTTTAAAATGACAGGAGTCACACTGGGCATCCTCGGCCTCCTACAGCCTGAAGACAGAACTTTGAAGCTGGGCCCTGAGTACCAGACTTGGGATCTTGGTTTTGGTCTCATTGCAGAGACACAGAACTCCCTCCCTCCTCCATGTGTGCAGATGTGCCACATGGAGCACAAATTCAGGGCTTGGTTTACAGCACACCACCCTGAGGCTGCTGTTGACTCTGACACCAGAAGGAAGTCTCCAAGCTCCAGTTCAGAGATTTTGGGGATTTGATAGACTCAAACTACAGTCTAATATCATGGGAGCTTTAAAAGCATATAATGAAGTCACTTTTGGGTTTAACCTCCTTATTTGTTTTAGAAGCTGAAAATAACATAATTACTGAATCTGTTAGATATTGTGAGGAGAGATATGAAAGTTGTTATGTCTCAATGTCTGGATTGAGGAACATAAAAGAATCTAAGACAACTGAAGACCATCCAAATTTAAATCTTGGATCATGTGAGATCATATACAGAGTATGTAGAGAAACTAAAAATATGGTGCAAATTGCACATCTCTAATCGATCAGGATTTCCAGGTGAGAGAAAGAACAGGTTGTTTACTACCACCCTCCATTAACCCTGATCTCAGAAGGGCTTGTGCTCTCATGCAGTGTCACTGCAGGAGAAGAGCACTGGGGGGATAATGAAAGCCAGGACTGCAGGATGGGTCAGTGCTGCTGTGTCCAGGGACAGACACCCTAAGCCCAGGCTCCAGGGCAGCAGCCTGGAATTTCAGGGATACAGTCCTTCAGGCGCAGGCAGCCTGTTCCCTTCTATAACCTCCAAGAGAACCTTTCCCCATATTCACACCAAGGCTTTTTCTCCCTCTCTATCTAGCAGCAGGGATCAGGAAAAATAGCTGGATGTTTGATCAAAATCTTAATTACAACATAAAACCAAACTGATTTGCAGTTTTCATCTCCTTCTCTGCACTTACTTCTTTGCAAACTATAATTGCTGAAGTGGCATTTCATAAGAGGATTCTGCCTGTGACATTCAGCCATACTGGCATTTGAAAGAGGGCTAAAGATACACAAAGGCAACTCACAGAATCTCTCTGGAACTGCACAATCTGGTCATTTTATTATTTACCCTTCAGTAGAAGCAGTGGAATAAAAATAAACCTAATCTGAGGGGGAAAAAATTGTTTATGAAAATCTGATTGTCTCCTCTTGAACCCTTACCTCCTGCCAAGCATTTAGTTTATGCTGACAATTCCATCAATCATGGGTTTTTAATTCTGGGTACCATACACCAGAGCTGCTACAACAGAACAGGGAGGATGAAATGAGACACACAGTCCAACAGGAACCTAAAGGTTGTGCCATTGTGTCAGATGTTTCTAAAATAAAAATAAATAGATAGTCTCAACAGGAATATGGTGACTGAGTGAACCAGCATAACAGATGCTTGAACCCAAGATCTGTTACTTTGTAGAGCTCCTTATGAGATAGTTTTCTAATCTATGGACATAAAATATAATGAATTAATGCCTCAATGTCCTGGAAGTCCCATGGCTTTCATTCTAAAATACCGATTCCGCAATGTGCACATTCTAATGATGTGGTGAAAGTGAAAGTAACTATAAAATAGCTCCTCATTAATATTAGAAAGGCAAAAACCAAGAAACAGAAGTTAAGGCAGTTTTTTTAAACACGTCTCTCCCCATTTGAATTCAGAATTAAAGATAGACAGCACTCCAGTTCTGCTATATCTATTTCTACAACAATAAGAAAGTGAATTTAATCATATGTGGCAATAAAAAGGTTAGAAAATTTCAGGCAGTGGGACTCACAAAACCACGAAGAAAGCCCTACCACTGCACAGCAGAGAGATCTGCAGCAGATTTTAAATTCTGTTTGAGTACACATTCTCAGCTATGCCATGTTTTGGAATCTGGTGCTGTCATTTTGAAAATGAATAAAGTATATCCTTATTCCCCACTACGAATCATCAGTTTACATTAAAAAAATAGGGAAAAAAAAGAGCAAAATAAAACAGAGAGCTTAAAACTTACAGAGAAATAGGGGGATGGGGACAGGGAGGAACATCTTGAAACAGCCCAAAGAATCTTTGATCTTTATTGTGAATTGATCCTGTGATTTTTGAATTACAGAAGAACATCAAAGTAGCTTTTTAAAACTTATTTCAATATGCTTGAATCAGACCCTTAAAGTCTTGTCAGATAATTAATGCTTTGCAATGCAATTAGCAAAACTTTTGAGCAATATTATTATTTTGGCTTTTATTCCTTTTTATTGGCTAAAACAATAGCAGGGCACTGTCTATATTGTTAAGTCTTGTAAATTCAAACAGAAAAACATATATTTATGATAGGGTTTTCTTTTTAAAACAACCCTTGTTTTCAAGCCAGATTTCTGTGGATTAGTACTCAGCACATTGTGAATAAAGTTAGATCCTCCCACACTGAAAAGATTCCAAGCCAGGCAGGCAAAATTGATTGCCTATCATTTTTAGCATCTTGCTTCTCAATATGGAAAAGTATGCACACAGTGTGCTAGATAACTTGTCTCTGAAAATTAGGTGAAGCTGAGGCTGAGAAAGTGATTTTTTTTTAATATGGAAATAATTAGAGTTACTTACAAACAAGAAAATTTTTCTTAATTATGCATTAGTAAATGCAATTTAATTGCAACTGAGTAAGAGGCTTTCAGTAGGCTTTTGGTGAAAACATAAAGCTAATCAGCTAATTTGAAACTTTTACATTTTATTATTATAAAATAAGATGGAAAATGTATTTTGCCAAGTCCCCATACATTTTCATATTTGAGAAGCTTTTTCCTTATAGACCGTGCCACCTTCAATAAAGTTATTAATTCCAATTAAGACTCCTATCAAATACTGTTTAGAAGCCATCAATTGTAATATAGTTCAAAAATTGCAAAATCAGTGTAGAATGTTGAATAAGAAAGAAGAAATAAATCTTTATTCTACTTTTTAAAGAAATATATCTGAGCAGTTGGGATTCAGGTTTAAAATTATACATTAATGTAATTTTGCTAATTATTACTGCTTTTCATCTACTTTGATCTCCTTTGCTCTGTAGTTAATTGTCTTGGCTATTCCAGTGGATGATCAACATGAGAAATACTGGCAATATATCCACAAGAAAAGTCAACAGAGCAGCTTCATCAAAAGTTAAAAGTGAGACTACTAATGTTATAAAGAAGGAGCAGCGTTTCAATATGCATGTGATCCTGAGTCACACCACGAGGAGAGTTCAAGATTAACAGAGCACAAACACACACACATTCAAAAAGAAAATGAACTGGCTAAAAGAGAACAGAGCAGCATCAGACCACACAGCAACAGGAAAAACACCATTATTGAAGGTACAGCTGCTTCTCCAGCACACCTTTAAAGGACTCCTCCAGAAGAGGATAATAGCAACAGCTCCTCTCAAAGAACTGAGCTCTGTAGCAGTTCACTGAACTATTAGTTCAGCTGATTTTTTTTCTACTGGATTACATAAAAGATTTCTTAACAACAATGTCATTAAAATGGAATTCCTATCAAAAGGAAAAGTGGCAAAGTCAACCACAATGGAAACCTGGTCTTGAAAAGAGCATTGCAGGAGCTGTGCTGAAGACTGTAAATAATTTGAACACAATAGGTGATGTTTCCTCACCATCTCCTATGATTTCATCCTTTCTGATTTCAAACTTGCCTTCATTTATGTTTGAAGTGCTGGTTTTGAGCCTGACTTGGAAGGAATGTTGTGGTTCATCAGAGACAGTAACATTTATTCTAACTTCTGGTTCTCAGAATTTTCTGATACGGCTGCTGCAGGCACCTGCAGCACGTTGGGCTGCATTCTCTGTGTTCTATTGCCTCTATATCCCACAGGTCTGTCAGAAATAACTTTGGGGACTCATAATTTTAGGGGAATAACTCATGTTTCTCCTTCTGTTAAGACAAAATTAATATTGCCATGTGATAATGCACTGAAAGGGAATGCAAATTCCATGGTGGGAAAAAACGGGTTTTGTACAGCTCAGGAAAAGAGGAAAGAAAAGTTGACTCAGTCACAAAATCAACCAACCCTGTAGATGACACTTGAGACAGATAGAGAAAGTGTTACACTTTCTCATGGACACTGTTTGGCAATGCCTGTGTTGCAATTTATTGAATTTTATTTCATGGACACTGTGGAACTTACAGTTGTGGAGCAAAGATTTCAAAACCTCCTTATCTTCTTTAGCAGCCTGAATCACTGCACGTTACTGAGCAGCTCAGATTGCAGAACAGCCTAATCAGGGCAGTCTAGGTACCATGAAAATGTCTGGTTATCCACACTGTCCCCCTGAGAGCTCCACACCACCACAGCTGAACCAGTTCTGATACTTGATATTTGCCTCCGTTACTTTGCATATTTCAGAGAAATGCAGGCATATGATATCCTGTTTTCAGCAAAATTCAAGACTGGAAGACATACAGAGATACAATATTCCTAGGCAATGGAGGCGGTTCTCCGTGATTTTGAGGTTTCTTCCATTTGATTTTAGAAAAGAATAAAGAAGAAGCATTATCAAAGCAAAAGGAATCATGGGCATGGGGTTTCACAAGTGTATTTTCTTAGCCCCTAATTTGATATTGTCCTGGCAGGCAAAATAAAGATTAGGTTCATTAAATTTTCATACTAAGAGAGATTGCCAGTAGTTAGGAAGATGTGCTCAGAACTCATATTGGTCTTGACAAAAGGGAGATTAGGTCTTCAAAAAGATAAATAAGATAAATACCTAGCAAGAATTTTAAGGCACATTAAAGTCAGTGTGAGCAAGAGTTCTGCAAAAGATATTCTAGGGACTGTTAAGGAGCCTTACTTAAGTATATGTCATGATAATGAGTAGAATCACTGTATTATGATATAGAAACAAATCTGTGTGAGGCATGAAGTTGGTTTTGTGCTCTTGTACTGGCACTGAAAACACCCCAGCTGATGCTTCAGATCTGATTTTAGGCACTGCCAGTTGGAATACCAAGAAGAGGACAGTGATAATGACAAGATTTAGATGCAGTTCCTAAATGTGCTGAATTTCTTGAACAGGGAGTTGAACAGATATGAGGGAAATATTGTAAGAGGCTTCATAAAAGAGTCCTGGGGAGTGGTAAGGAGCAATCTCTTGTCACTTCGTAAAAAACAGAACAAGAAATAATAGCAACAAATTTCAGGAAGGACTCAGGTGAGACATGAGGAAAACAGCAGTGAGGACAAAGTTTCTTCCTGCAAAGCTGAATGTCCATCCACTTATGGAGAGCACAGGGGCTTACACGACCTGCGAGGAGCAGCACTGCCAACACTGCCTGAAGGCAGTGAAGAGAGGAGTCAAGATGATCTTCTGGTGCTTGTCTTTTGTACTGAAACTGAGTTGTGACTGGAGAAATGTGTGATTAAACCTTGTTCTCTTTAATTGGGAGGGGGCTGGTGTGGGAGAAGGGAAGAAAAGCCTAAAATATAATGAGTATATGAGCTCCTCCATGATATCAACAGTATATCCATACATCTGCAAACAGACAGTTTCCTGAGTCCTGAAAACTGATCTCAGGATATGAAACACAGATCCCAGGGTCACTTTTAAGTTACTTGTTTTAACTTTGATTTCAGAAACCTGGCTAGAATGATTCATGAATGTCTTGTGATTCTGAATATTTCTGCAGCATTACCATGGCAACATGAACTGATAGAAGCAGTGAATATCAAAATATATTAAGACATTTTTTTAAGAAAAGAAAAAACAATGAAAATAGAATATAAAATAATGGAAATTGTAAACTTTCAACATTATATACATACTGAAATTCAATAAATGGATCCTGTGAAAGTACTAAGAATATATTCTTCTTCTGCTGAATACAGGTGTAGAATTTACTTCTCAATACTGGCACCAGTCCAGTAATAACTGGCTGAAGTCAACAAATAAAAGCATCGTTGAGAAGCAAGATGGCTGCTGGTTTTTGATCACCATTATGAAAGAAGTCTTTATCCACCCTTCACCCTCCTCTCAGTTATAAAATAACATTATTCTTAATACTTAGCTCATCTGAGGACTTCTTGCTTGCTTTTAGGGATTAATGTTTGATTTAACTTCCCAACTTCCTCAAGGATTACTCTTTCTTTAAAATTCACTATTTATAAAAATATGGCTTAAGCATTTTTTTCTGCTTCTTCCCCTTTCTTATGCACCATTACTCATTTTGAAAACAGGTGCTTCAGTTAGACACGTGAGATTTAGACAATTCAGATTATTAATGGCAGAACATTTCCCTTTAATGTCTTAATCACTGTCTCCTGAGATTGTGGTTACCTCATTTTGAATTTAAGAGGCCACAATTTATCCAATTTCTGTAAGAGGTATCAAAAGTACTACTGAATTTCAATTTCTCTAATCTTTAATTTTCTTTTAATTTCCCTGGAATACAAAAAACAGGCACAATTTATTTTCAAACATACATTTTGACCTTGGCCTGATCAGACTGATTGTCTCATAACTACTACATCCTTCCATTCTCACCTAATTCAGAAGTGGTTTTGTACCTGGATACTCAAATTCAGTTGTGAACTCACTTTTAGCTGAGTCTGAACCAGTCCAGGCAGGGAGACAGGCACTTCTATTGCCTAGATAGCCTGGATCCTTTCTCCTGTGAGAAAAGTGGTGGTTAAAGCAGGGGAAGAAAGAGTAATGATCTGGATTCAGAAACCTCCAGCAGTTCTGCATAGTAACTACAAAAGGACTTGAACTATTAAGCACAGGACAGGTAGGTAAAGTTGATTCTTCCTTCCAATGATTATTTCTAAGTAGTGCAGAGTCAGAATGTATTGAAGTGGTGGAATTACATGATGCTGACAAGTTTCTTACCTACTAGACACTTGGTGAGCATGGAATTACCTCAGGAGATAACTCCCACCTTGCCCCTTTTCCAGAAGGCTCCATCCCTTCTCTAATAGGCCTTAGGGTTGCACTGAATTAAACACCAATATGTTATGCATGAATTTGCTCAAAGATTTCCTTCTCTGTTCATCAGTGATGGTTAATTGACCACGAAATTTCATTTGTATATCAAAAAGAGCTCAAATTAAAAGTATTTTTCCAGAAAAGCTTTAAATTTAAAAATATTAATTCTAGGATGACTTTTTATTTTGACTTATAAGGCTAGTTCACTTTTCATGTAAAACATTATAATTTGCTTTAAAAAGATAATCAGAGTTTGTAAAAATTCTTTAGTAATGTCACATAAAGAGCTCAGCGTTTACAGACTGCTTTCTAAGAGATGTTTTCGGTAGCAATCTATTTTTAATAGCCACAATATTATCATATTATTACCTAAACTGATATGAATCTCTTGCTTTGGCAGAAGCAGGATATCATGAATCCCACTGAGCTGCCGGAAGCTTTCAGGATCATGCAGAGGAAGCAAGAAGCTCCTTGAAGATCTGCCTGTGACTTTTGTACATTTGTTTATATTATTTAACAGTTTACTGACTTCAGAGCAAAGATACATACATACTACTGCCTTTCCTGTTCCCACCTCTCCTGATGCACGGGACAAAACAAAAACTTTTGCTCTTCCTGGCCTTCTGTGTTCCAAACACAAACTGATTAACTGGAATTACCATTTTAGGGGTCCTTCAGGATTTCTGTATGGACTGGAAAGCTCCATACATCAGCTGTACCACAGGAATGAACAACTCCCCAGATGCCTATGCAAATCTTTTGTGCTTTTGAACTGCAGCAAAGAAAAAAACACCAACAAATCCAGAACACTTCTTACATACCACAGTCTCGGTATTATTATAAATTCTGTCTTAATTTAACAAGACTTTATCTAGTTAATCACAACATCATGTCTAGAACATTCTCTTTCCTAATATATTACAGCAGACATCTTATTCTCTTATATGGCTCCAAATGGCAAAAGGGAGGAAGGCATCTCTAGCTGCAAATGCACAAAGCAGAGAAGTGTGCCCAGACAGGAGCAGGTATTTTAACACTGAACTGCCTCTAGTCATGAAACCTTTCCATAACTTGCCAGAGTACTGCATAAATATTGAGTTATTGCCTTCTTGACCCTGTTACTTGTTGCCTCCTGGTCACTAATGCTGCTGCTCCCGCTGGAACGTGAGCTTTCCACAGCTGTGGCACGAGCATTTCAGCTGCATCTTCTGCACAGCTGGCTGTTTAGCATCAGTCTCAGCTGTGTCACACGTATCAGAGCAAAGCGCTTCAGCAGGTAGATCAGAGTAGAACAGCACAATGAACTCTGGAGCAGCACCCCTGTGCTTTCACTAAAGGTTCAGGGAATGTCCTGGCAGATGGAGGCAAGTATTCTCACATTATGGCAATTCCATTTTCCTAATGAGGCCATTGCAACAACATCAATATAGAGCAGCCCAGCTGGCTGCAGCATCTTGGCATCTATGATTAGGAAAGTGCAAAAACATTCCTCTTGCTCTGCAGACTCTCCTTTGTCCCCATAAAGACTTCTTGTTCTCACACAGGATGAGCTAGTAGATGGCATATTGTCTCCCATTTTTCAGATGAGAGTTTCTTTATTCCTCTCTACTCTTAACTAAATAATTTCACTACTGGGAGCTGAATTTTCCTTTATCAAAATGAAATTAAGTGTGAGTTTTTTAGAGAATATTGCCAAAGCTGTTTTCAGAGAGTAGAATTAATCAACAACATTGTTCTTTTGTGTGTCTCAATGGGAGGTTATTAGCTGTATGTGGGTAGTTTATTTAAATTATGGGACATTGCTGTACATGTATGTGGCTCACAAGTTTGTTACTTCCTCCTCTTTAAAGTCCTGGCTTGTAGACAAACTCAAGGAACCACTACTGTCCCAATGCAAACCCTCAGTCCCCACAAGGGCCTCAGAAGAGCTCTGAGCATTTTTACAAGCTGGAAACTTTAGCCCAAAATGCCTTCAGCCCAAAATAAATAGGATAAATATGAATTAAATATAGACTTTTCTTGTATTGGACCAAATAGGCAGTATCTGGTGAATGGGGTAGCAGATCTGTCAGCTGGACATTTCAGCACAACATTGTTATTATGTCCTTATAAAATCATGTCTATAGTAAATGAACTTATTAGAGATACAGTCAGTGATATTTTCTCAGTTTATTTAAATTCTTATTTATACTAGATATATAACATCTATAACCCATTCACAATGTGCATCCTTTTTATATTGTTTATAATTAAGGAGATAAAGTGCATTCTCTACATTATTCCCACCTATCAGCATGCCTCCAATTACCTTCATCTCAATTGTTAACACTCTTATAATGATAAAACAATAAGGGAGCATCTGGCTGGATTTTTTGAAGCAAATAGCAAACTGGGTTTAGCTGAGGACTTCTAAGGTGCTACCAGAAGGTGGAGGGTGCACTGCTGTCTTCATGTATGAACGCACTGAATTTTCACAGTAGGAGAAATTTCCAATCACAGAAATCCCAAGCAGCTCAGACTGATTACAGTTTGTTTGTTGTGCTTGACACCACAGGATAAATGGAAAGCTTTTTGGAAGGATACCCATTCCCCCTAGCATAGCATTCATTTAATGATGTTCGCAGTTATCTTTACAGCAAAGATACTGGCTTATTATGAGCTATCACCGAGCTTGTGGTGCCATGGCTCTCACAAGAAATTGACGAAATTGATACAGGCTGCATCAAAATCAAGCTGTGTAAATTAGCTGAGTAGGGAGTTGCATAAAAGTGCCTGTTAGGAATGGATCTGGGGACACAGTCTGTGCTACAGAGCACATATCAGTATGCAGTCACACGGTAAAAGAGGAATACAGGGTTTTCACACAGATGTGTCCATGGCAACTGACAGACTATTTCCACTTGTCTCCAAAGATGTTTCCAGCATAAAGGACTCCTTTAAAACTCACAGACAAATCCACACCCAGAAAGGATACCGACCAAGAGCCTTTGTTAAACTTATATTCTGTTTTGATAGGGGCATGGGACTTCTTTGTTTCACAAGCCAATTACCAGTCCATTTTTATGGCAGAAAAAAAAAACCAGTGGGAAGGTTTTCTATACACAACATATAAAAATTCAAGAACTTAAGAATATTGTATAATAATATTTAATTTAGATCATTCTGTACCCGTCCACCCAGTGAGTTATGACAGAAGGTTAAATGTCATCTATGAACACCAAGAATCAAAGTAATAAACAAGCAGATGCTGGAACCCTTGACTGGAGCACAGAAACAAAAAGACCTCAGAGCATTGCTGGTCTTTCCCTGCCTGAAATAGCTGCAATGTTATAATGCCCTTGACACAGGTTTCCCAGAAGTGATGAGAAAAGCTGAAAGAACACTGAAGAATAGCATGCTATGAAAAACCTGTGATCATTAGATTACAAGGAAATTAAGCAGTTCAAGACTGCATGAGGAATAAATCACACTTTGATTTTTTGATTAAAATATTGCACAGATCCATTGCATGGATCACAATATTAAAGGACACTCAACATCCACTTTTAAAGAAGAACAACTATTCCAAATTCCTACCAAGCATATGCCACATTATGCAGTAATTCTTGGGTCTTCAAAAAAAGCCCCTTTATTTTTTGTACCAGTGTAGCAAATTTTCAGGGCTCTTTATTTGTATCATGGAATGACTTGTCTCCGCTTCCAGTTCAACATTGCCTTCATTGAAAAACAAGCAGAATTTATTTTTTACTGCCTGGATCTTTCATTATTTGTTCTTATTTTATCAGATTTAATTGTTTTAATTTTACCAGAATACTTTTTTTTTTTTTTTTGCCAGTTCTTACCTTTTTAATAAGCTTTCTGCCTTCTGAATCACATTTGTTCACTGATCAATCTGTCCCTCCATTCCCTACAGGCTCTCTGAATAATTGTGTTAGGAACTGCTATGAATAGTTGTGGGGGTTTAGGTAATTCTTTGCCTTTTGCCCAGGCCTCTGGCAGCAAGCAGGAGCTTTACTGGGGTGGCCAGCACCCCTAACCCCATTCTCATTCGCCAGTTCTTTAATAATGGCTGATTCAGTCTATTGTAGAATGAATTATTTATGTAATAGACACAAAACTAACAGGTATAAGACTGAAAGCAAACTAATACTACACAGGAATAAGTAGAGAAAGAAACTACAAGCAGGTATATATCTTTTCCCCACTCCCGGCAACACCCAACAAATTAACTGGAACAAATCCAAACAATAAATAACAACACAGAGAAACAACAACTTTCATTATTTTACCTAATAACCTTTTGGCTGCAGCAAAATATTACCTCATCTCTTACACCTGTGATATTCTTCTCTTGAGCAGTCATTCACCCAGTAGGTTTGAAACTATTTCCTGCAAGAAATTCAAAAGTTTGTAAAGACAACTCTGGGAAGCTGTGCAATATTGATTAATAACAACAACCTCAAAAACATCAAGCCTCATTGACACTGAAGAGTTTGAGCTCTTCAGCACAGCTGAATTCTCTGATGAGCTCCTTTAATTTCTCAAAGCTTGCCCTTTTGAAATAATTAAAAACCTGTAATTAGTAATCCACTTGGTTTATTTTTCTATTAATTTGAAATGGACTTAACTCAGGGTCACTCAGTCTGGAATAATTTCCTGGGAGCAGCTTTTTTCAGTGAGTTATCTCCTACCATTCAGGCTGCAGAATTACACAGCCTGTTTTGGTTCGATGCTTGGTAACAAGGCTGTCATCTGGCATAGTCAGAAACTCATGGGACCCAATACTGTCAGCATTTTGTCTCCAAGCTATACAGAGGAAAATTAAGTGTCCCACAGTGAAACAGTTGCATTCAGAATAATCATTTGTTTGTATGAATATTAAATTGGTCCTGAAGTTTTATAATAACAGCATAACAGAGATATGCCTGTGGCATATTTCAGAATTGTATTTTAAAGTAAACTAAGTTTGAGGTTTCAATCTTTCAGGCTCAGTCTAAAACTCAGTGCATTTAGTGTCCAAATTGTCGTGAATATTCCTCATCACAAAAGACACCAAGCAAAATGTGTCTGCAGGATTTCTTTTCTTCTCATTGTTTCTCTAGCTCATTTATGGTTAAATAGACAGAACACATTCTGATGTTGTGGTCTGGTGTGTTCCAGATGAGACTTCTGAGTCA
The DNA here is from genome assembly GCF_017590135.1 of Pyrgilauda ruficollis. Lineage (NCBI taxonomy): Eukaryota > Metazoa > Chordata > Aves > Passeriformes > Passeridae > Pyrgilauda > Pyrgilauda ruficollis. The sequence continues at coordinate 315,386 of NW_024530599.1, forward strand.
TAAACTGGAGGCAAAATATTCAGCAGTAATTAGTAATAGACTGTCACTGAAGCAAAACTATGGAATCTCCCATTCACATCTATGATATCTTTTCACTGTCATTTAAAGTCACAGGTCCCCTAAATTTATCATAAATTTATGAGCCTATAGCAGGGAAACTTGAGAAAACTACATGTGTCTGAACTAGTTTCACTACACTTCATCTAGAAAATTACTCTTTTAATGGATAAGATATATTTTTCCTATGACATTCAAACAGACTCACACATACTAACTGTTTGTATTTCATTCCTTTGCACCAAAATGGTCTCCTAATATTCATAAAAGCCCCTTATCTGGTGTGTAAGCCTTTTTTCTCATGCACATTCAGCCAGGAATCAGATGTGATGGAAATAGTGCTTTTTAATGGATATTCAAAATTCCTTTGGTACTTTTGAAAATTCCATTGAAAAACCCTGATTTAGTAAGTCCCCAGCCCTAGTAGTCTGATTTATCTTGATGAGAATACACACATGATAAGAGTACCAAGATGAAAAAGGATACAAAATTGTACTGAAGACCTTGATGTTCCCTTAGAGAAACTTAAGATAACACTTCTCCATGTGATAGAATTGCTAATGCAAGGATTTCACATTATTAATTTAATGAATATTAAAACTGAGATTTATTTTCATCTAGTTCTCATTACTTTCATAATGAGATATTTGCATGCATATGCATTTGTGTGTAGGATAATGTGCTACACATCATGAGTTAGGGAGAGATAAAATGGTAGAAGGTGTATTCATGCTGTTTGGGGTCAGGTCAAATATGATGCAGGTTCAATAAGCAATGGAAAACAAACCAAGAATTGCTTAAGAAAAAATGAACTAACAGAAGTGTACAAGCATATCAGAGTCAGTGAGAGCACTAAGAAAAATACCTGTGGCAATGCAAACAGTTATCCAGTCGAATGACCAGGAGGATTGTTGATGAAGACAGCAAACTTTTTAGTATCTATTATTTTGAATGAGATTTAAAGTTATTTATTACCCACCACTTCAGTCCCTGCAAATCAATACAAAGCAGCCTGTTGTGTGTCTTGTTGCCTCTGCTTTATTTAGGAGTTAAGCTGCTTTTTAATACTTTTATTATTGGATTGTCAGTGTTATTCAGCTTTGCATAGCCAAGCAGGTTCTTTTAAACCTATTTGCATTTAATTGTAAGAACACAAGTAAGTAGAGCTTAACTTTTTCTTAATTAAACTCCAAACAACAAATCGTCATTACTACGATACACTGCAGGGACAGAGATTAGAGATACATACCCAAACCTTAAAATCTGTTTTTGTGCCTGCAACAGAATATTTCCAAAACTGTCAGAACAGTTTTGTGTTTGTTAAAAAGGCAAGAATATGTTAACAAATTATGTAAGAGTAAGCATTTTATGCAGTTCCATGTTCTCTTCCTCAGTGAAAAAAATCACCTGTCAGGAAGCAGCAGACACCACCAGCAGTTACATTGCCTACATTACTAATGAAATCTGACCTTGAGGTTATCCTTCACTGGCTCAGGGATCATCAGCACAGTCTGCCACTCGATGTTGGTGATCCTGCCATGGTTCCAACCATCCCTCTCAAGTCTGCCCAGCTCTGAGGTATGTGTGGAACAAACTGCCAGCACCAGGCACCAAGTCTTATCTTGCTGATAGGCAACTCTGGCCATCTGTGATTAGAAACAAATTCAGGACAGGAGCAAAAGGGTTTCAGATGTATTTCTGCATTGCCTTGGCTTGGAGCAGTTCAGAGGGATGTGTTCTACTTTCAGTATCGGAGTATGAATGTGAATCATAGTCTGAGCCTTTCAGCCATAGTGTGGGCCAATATAATGAAGAGAACTATAATTTATATGGTTCATGTTAAGAGTGGCTGCCAGGCCAGTCCCGAGGACCACTGACTTCCTCATTACACTGCACCTGCTTGGCCATGGATATCCAAGTGCCCAGCTTGAGGTGCCCTGGTCCATGATTAGTTTCTGGGAACTAAAACAAAATAAATACTAATGAATTGGTATAGTCGTACCACCAATACTACCACTGAATAATCATGAGGTGCAACCTAATGATTTCTGAGTATTTATTAAAGATTACAGTTCCTTTGTTTTTAATTTTCTTTTGAACCCTGAATCATAGAGGTTCAGGTCACATTTTCAAAGGTTCATCAGCACTGAGATGTCTATGACCTTACTTATTTTTTTCATTTTTATATATTTTTGGAAATTTGATACTTTTAAATAGTTAACAGTATCTGTACTTGAATTTTAAAGCAAAAAAAAAGACACGTTATGAGTGTCTGATTCAGAATTCAGGATCATAATTAATTACATTCACTAAAGTGAAGGACTTGTCCTACAAATAATATCTCTGCATGATGGTGTGTGAGAGAGGAAGAGAAGGAGAGACAGGCAGGTGAACACAGACTCTCTAGCTTGAGCCAATTGCAGAAAGTCAGGAAACACAGATGCATGTTTTAGGATTGTCCTGTGAATGTTTTAGTTGTCAACTGTTAACTATTGGAGTCTGCCCCCTCAAATTAGTCTTAAGGTTCATTTGAGATTAACAATTAATGAAATAACAATTCCTGCTAGTGACACTCACACATGAACTTTAAAGCAGATTTTCCCTTTTACTTTTATCTTCTAAACCTCTACAAATGCTTCTGGGTATTGAATTCAGCGCTATTTAAAGAATGTGGAGACCATGCCGGTCCCAGTGGATAGATTTTTCCTTTGGGAGATCTTTTGCCATTATTTGTGAAGAGTTGATTTGATTGAGGTGAGCTATCCGAGGTTTTTGCTTATTTTGTTTTCCCTGCATCACACCTCCTGCATTCAAGAGCTGGGAAGTTTTATCTCTTTAGTTGATGCATTATTCAGTACTGCTAACTGTAATCGTAGCTTTTGCTACAACCTCCTTTGGTTTATTACTTCAGCTGATTTGCATAATTAATCATATTCTGTGTTTGCAGTTTCCTCCATTCTAACATTTCATTTTGCTGGCTTTAGCCCCTCTTATCACCTGCTTACTTGAAAAGTGACCTGCAGCCAACCACTCTGTATTTCTCTCCCAGTGTAGGTTTTGACTGAAGGCCCATGTCTGCCATCATTTGAATTTAAAGTGTATTATCTTAAGGCATGCTGGGCTATCCAGAAGAACAGACAGAGTCTCTGTCTAGGGGGATCAGACATTAAGTGACACCTTGTCCAACTTCTGTTACTTGTACTTAAGGGGCACTAGCCAAACCAGTAAGCCATTTATCATCCAAGCATTTAAAACATTTCTGTTTATGAGTTAAAGAGATACTTTTAAGGGACCTTTGATACTTTGCTCCTAAGATGGTTGTAGATGAATGACCTGCTGCAGTACTGACTGTGAACAGAACCTGAATATTTCCTGTGACAATGCACAAGCCTAAGTCAATGTTGGTATTGCTGAACTACTATTAACTTCTGTTTTGGGTGTGCTTCATATCATTCTTACAAACATATGTAAGTGGTAAAGTTAAGTATGTAAAAATGTATCACTAATAAAAAAATTATTGCTACTCTATCATTAGCCCTTATGAATCTTATCCTACAAGTCAAGCATTGTTATTAACTTCTGTTAATGATTTTAGTGTTTGTTGCATTTAGGAATTTTCAAAATTGGACTACTTGCAAAGAAGGGGAGACTTTGAGCCAGAGATATTTTCCTCATGCTATCTTAAAATATGATGAAAACCTGAGTGATGAATGCATATATTTACTAAGCTCCAAAACAACACCACTCTTTGAAGTCTGAAAAACATCAGAAGACAGGATTAGAACAAATTATTATACGATTGAAGCAATCTTTTATTTATAAATGCAGGTTCTCTGTTTGTCAATAGGCAATTTCTTCAAAACAGGTGTTTGATCTCAACTAGAGAAAAATCAAGAATATTGCACTTCTGGAAGAAAAGCAAACATTGTGGGACATAGGAAAACCAAAGTAATCAATTCACTGCATGTGGTACTTGTATCTCAGCTGCAGACTGTGTCCAACTTAAGCAATAGCTGGAATGACTGGAGAAAAATCCAAGGAGTGCAAGAATAATAAGCAACCTGGAAACATAAGATATAAGTATGGTTTGAAGAATGGAATTTGTTTAATATAAGGAGAAGAGGTGAAGAATAAAAATTCATATGCGCAGCAAGTGCCTGAAAAGAATAAGAAAATAATCTGTTCTTCCTGTCAACACAGATAAGGTTAAAAATACCCCAAAGGTCTTTAGCTGGACAAGGAAGACAGCAGGGATTGCTAAGCACTGAAACAGATGGCCCACATGGGCTATGAAATCATCCCCCAGCTAGCCTGTTGGTTTTTAAAGTAAAACTAATGAACAAAAGGACAGTTCTTCTTGGTATTAAGAGAAGCAAAAATAACCCTAAAGCTGACACTGCTGTAGCATGTTCTGACAGTAGGACATGATAGCAGTGTGTGTGTGTAGGTGTTGTAGCACAGAAATATAGGACAGCAGCTTCACAAGTTGTGCATTATGACTCTGGAGCTTTGTAGTCTCCACCTGGTAGCTCTGAAAAGATCACATAAATTTGTGACCAGAAAGCAAAATACAGATGATTTTTGTTGGTATTTATTGTGAATGGATAAATATTAACAGAAGAAGGCAGCTGGACTACAGTGACTAAATTGCTATGTTTATGTGGTTTTTTATTTTGCTATCTTTTTTATTGCCTTAATCCTGTGTGGTGTCATTCAAGACAAATTGATGTCATTCCTCCTTTATTTTTTTTAATAGATTCTCTGTTATGATACAGCTGGAGAACATAAATAAACCTCAAACCAAAAAAAAAACCCCAAAAAAATTACCACAGATTGCACTTAAAGCCCATTTTTTTAAACATTTCAAAAGAGTCAAATACCTGATTCACTTCAGTTTTTAAAGATCAGTTCTGCAACAGCCCCTTAATGATTACCTTAATGATGCATTTGTGAGCTACATGGCTGGAGAACTCAAACATCTCTGTGCAAGAGTGAATTTCCTTGTGCAACTCTCATCCTAATGATTCAGGAAGGATAGACTCTATTTCCATGCCAAAGGTGCAATGGTTAGAGGCCTTAGGTAATACAGGGCATTGATGGACATCCTCAGAATAGGCTCATTCATTCTCCTAGGCCTTGTTTTCCAGACATTTCAGGCCTTTTTCATTCAACAAGGATACTTCATTTCTGCTTTATGTGCCCAGCTGCTGCCCTAATATAAGGCAGTAGGAAATAAAGCACAGGTATAGAAATAAAGGCAGAGGAAAATAATGTGGACTATTCTCAGGTCCAGTTTCCAAAGGGATAGGACTCAAAAAGGGTAAGGATATAATGCCTTCTCTTTAACATACTTACACCAGTGGGACAACTTGTTTGCCAGCATCAGATGAAATGTTAAACAGCCTCTAATAATCTGCTTCTCAGACAGGAAGAAAAATGAGACAAAGAGATGTGTGTTCTTCATAGACCTGTAATTCAGGTTGGAGTAAAAGTAGAAAATTCAGCCTCCCTATTCTCAGGCATTTGCTCACACAGTGGATTAGACCTCCTGACTGGACAGAGGACAAGCCAATTTTTAAAGAAAACACACAAAGAGCATGCTTCTAGTCAGTGCTGTTATTTCCTGAAAAAAAAATACACTCCCCCCCAAACTGTTTTCAGTTCACTGATGATTTTTAGGCAATAAACCTCTAGTTCTAATATATGGCATCCTTAAGCACTTTCCAGTGACCTGGGTAAAGTATTATTTGTTCAACATCACTGGTGTGGTGGGGTTTGTCATTCTTGATCGGCCACCAGCACAGGTCTAGTTAGGACAGAATGGAACTTCACTTTGGCTTCTGTAAGGTATTACTACTCTGAAGTGAAGGAGAAGACACCAAACTTTTTCCTGTTATCTGGATAAAATGAGTTCAGCAAGATAAACAAAAATTAATTTCATTTTAAAAATGCTTTTAGGAAAGGGAAACTTTGATTCAAAGTGACAGGTCTAATAATTCCCATTTTATTTTGAGTTTTCACCAGGTTATGAAAAAAAATTTAAAAAAGACAGTACAATTTTATGAGCAGAAGGAAGATAGAGAACCTGTCAAAAAAGGGCACAAAACAGAGGTTGCAATCAAGCAAAAATACGGAATTAAGTATATTTTAGGTACATTTAGTCTTTAATAACAGTAATCAAGCTTAGCAAACTTTTTGTGGGATAGATTTTTAAGCAGCCACAAAGCAGGTTAAAGTTGTTGTTAACCGCTTTTATATGGCCAGTATTTCCAGAGACAAGGGTCAGAGCAGGCTTTGGTTTGCCTCTACAGTACCAAACAACCCTTTCATTTCACTGATATATTATACACTACTTATATAATACACAACAAAAGAATTGAGTCAGAGAATTAAGCATGTTCTGAAAACTGTGCTTCATCCTGCTCTAGAAATTTGTCACGACAAGGAGAAAAAACCCCACAATGTTACTTTCTGTGTACTACACATCAGACTATCTTTCCTTGGATAGTAAATCTGCTTAGTAGCAATCAAGCCAAAACAACACTGACTGAGTTATATTTAAGGCCATAAGTGGCTAGGATAAGATTTTTGTCACATTAATTTGAGGGTACTCTAATTTGACATCCTTTTACAATTCAAGGGAAATGCTAAAGGTAAAAAATAAAGTAGATATCTTTCTCAATGTGTAGCTGTGTTTCCATAGAATGACATGATGTTTGCAATTTAATGTGCCCAGCAGAAGCAAGAAATAAGAAGAATTAAGGAGTAGGAAATTCAAGGCCCCAGCAAAGTTCTAGCTTCCTACCTCCTGTATGTTTATTACTTTCAAACCTGTTTAAAATGATGTATTATCCAATCTCCATATTTTATTATTTTAACCTACTTACCTTTCATTTAGGTGACTGACCATAATTCCCTGCAGTCATTCTGATAATAAAAGGTGTCTCTTGATATGATTTCCTCCATAGATAATATAATATTAATCAGGCCTAGATAACATAAATTATTTATATTGTGAAAGTGAAAGGAAGAAGCCTTCAGTTCTGTTCAAAACAGTTATTTTCAGGTATTATTAACAGTGTCTTCTTATATCTTTAATATGCCAGCTGACCCATTTTGACTTCAGATCAACTTTAAGAAAATTAACTTTTGGTGAAACTAAGAAAGAGGTGAAACTAAATTATAACTATTATGTAATAATGTCTGGTCATAATGCACTTTCTTCATGTAGGTCTGATTTCATGAGGGCAATTTGATTAATATATGAATAGGAAAAAAAGGGTTTCCATAGAGTTGAAACTGCAGAATTAAATCCTGCTTCCATGGAATTTAATGAGGACAGAATTTAATCCCTGTCCTTACATTTTCAAATTTAACCTTGTAAAAATATTTAAAATATTTAGGCCTGTTGAAATGCTAGATCTAAGTTCACAAAAATCTCTTCACTACCTTGAAAAATGCAGCTATTTTAGATTCATGCTATGAATCCATTTTAGAGGAAAAAATGCATTTACTGGTAGAAAAAGTTTTGGACTTTATATTCTTACTTAGAATTAATAACATATAGCAAGGTGATAAAACTTATAGAAATAGAAGAGAAAACAGTGGAGATGGTGTGCAGGAAGCAATAATGGAACTCTAACACTGGAAGGCTTCCTTGAAGTAAATTCAGGAAAAAATCCCCCAAAAAAACTAGAATGGACAATTTCATCAGATACTAAGGAAGAATAGGAATAATCTTGGCAGTTCTATCTTATGAGCTCTACTTCAAGTGGAAAATTTTCATTTCACGTAAGCCAGAAATGCACATAGCATCTCATCTTCTTATCTTTCATTGAATGTTTGAAATATTTGAAACTCTGGAAAAGAGGAAAGGGGAGTTTTTTTTATTGAGTACCCTGGATAATGCCAACATTTCTTAGGAAAAAAATTAAGCCAATGCCAAGAACTGAAAAGATTTACAATCTGTGGGTTACTTTCTGTGAAATCCCACTGCAATTATTAAAGATGATAAATTAAAGACAAGTATATGATGTATTAAATATTTATAACTAAATAGGAATTATGATTTAAGTACCTGGAAATCCAGGAAATCAATACTTCTTTGCAGCTACTTAAAGACTTTTTACTAGACTATAAAAGAATACATCCTTTTGATATATCAAATTGTATTTGATAATTTGATACTATTAAACATCTAATCCAGTCAGTATAATAACCAAGGTTTTAACATACATAAAGGAAAGAGAGGGAAGCAAACCTAAGGCAGAGAGATTGTATTTTGTCGTGAAGATGGTTCACTAGATTTATTGAGTAAACTTACACCCAATTTTTATTGTGCTTCCCATTAGGTCACATTACATCTTGGTCCCTAGGCCCCATTGTCTTTAGATATTCTTTTTTCTTAAGTGTAGATAGCTAAATTCAGCTTTTTAGTAGACTGGAAAAATAATTATTTTAAATTTTTGGAGCCCATTTTAGAGGAGAATTCTTTTAAAGTAGACAATTTTGCTATTTTTTAGTTGATTGTCAGAAATGTTTTGGAGGCAGCAACATATTTTTTTTCCAGTTTTGAGTAAGTGAAAAATTTAGTTGAGGAAAATAATCACTGACTTTTAAATGTTCCTCTTCATAACAGTGAGGAATGAAAACCTTCTAGTCTGAGTCTGTGCAAGGCTCTGTCCTTTGTCAAAGCATCCTTTATCAAAGAACAATGAGTGCTGATGTCCTTAACACAACATTGGGCTACATAATGTTCCTGAACAGAATGAATCCAAGGATTTTCGTTTTAAGAGTAAAGCCTGGCCTGAGATTATACAACTCCCAAGATCACTCTTTATTGCTTTCATCACTGCAGAATTCATTCATTGGCCAGGCTGAATGAAAAGACTCACAATTTATGCCTTCATTTTAAAGGGTGATGATTCAGACTTGTAACTCATTCACCATCCAAGATTACAGACATGGATTCCTGGATTTGCTGGTTTATATATGCAACTCTAAGAATTAAAACACTCTTTTTAAAGAAATCACTCACATCACAAGGGGTTTATTATCTTTAACTGTTTACCAAAATGTATGGGAAGAAACATTACATAGAAGGCTGCTTGAGGAACATTCCATTTTCCATGTCAAATGGGTACAGCAAAGTACTGAACATGGTGTTTTGTATGAACTGTGTTAGCAGCATCTTCCCCAACCTCCTTGAGCAACTGCACTTACCACTGATGTAGTAAAACCTGTAAACAAATTGGAAGTAACTGTTATTTTGTACCCATTGGTAAACTACATGACATCTCTGCCAAAAAAGCCTCACAAACTGCCACACCAGCTGGAAATCCTTCAGTTTAGTATAACAAGTGCAACCCTGAAGAGCTTTTATAGATATGACTAATTCAGTTTAGCTTCATTCTAAATTAATGCATTGGGACAGCCAATAGTAAAGCTATTAAAAGAGTGAAATGATGGTGTAATTGTCAAAATTTCTCCCTTAGCCTGCATTTAGGAAGACACTTTTAGCTACATGGGTCTCCAGTCAGTAGCAGAGACAGGCATACATTACATTCAAAGTTACATGAGGTTTTTGGGGACAGGACTTGAGGAAAGCAGTGTTACCCACTGAACAGGCTGTATGCATGCATATGAAATTTATTTTAGTAAACATGACAAAAGGCATGACACTGAAATTAGACAAAGATGGCCCCCTATCAGGCAAAAGCCTGTCCAAGCAGATGGGCTTTCCAATACACTTGAAGGTCAAGAGATTCTAAATCACCAAGTGTGTCAGTAACCGCGGTAGTTTATAATCTCTCTCTGTGTTGTAGCTACTGAATCTAATCTGTACATATCTCAGCAGTTAAAAGATAAGGTCCTGAAAGCAGCTATCCAAACAAACTGAAAAAGAAACTAGATCCTCTTTTCTAAAGAGAAATCTTGTTGGCTCTATTTGGGTCACAGTAAATAGGGAAGTTTATTTCCACTGTGGGCTTTCACACGAGCAGTCCTATGAGAATGAATTCGCAAAGACACAGCAGGCTGTCTTGGTTTGAAAGGCAGGTGTCTGCCAAGGAAGGTGGGAACCTCTCTTAGGGCCCTGGGTTTTCCCCTGGTGTCGCTTGTCCCGGCTGGATGGTGACATGGAAGATGACAAATCCCCCCTTTGAGCCCCGTTGAATCCCAGCTACCAGTGACTGCACAGCATAAACAAAAGAGCAGCACCACGGGTCCCGGGGTAACTTTATTTGATGGTAAAACTTCCCCTCTTCAGCATCCCAGGACCCCGAACTGGGGGCAGACAGTGACTTATATATGGGGGCAGGTCCCAGGGGAGGGTACAATCTTTAACAAATCAGGAGAATTGGGAGTAAAAAACAAGGCAGGGAATACAATGTATAAACCAATAAAGAATTTCAAGGGAGGAGAACAGTTTCAGTGAAGTAATAGAGTTTGGAAAAATGCAAAACTGACAGGGAAGTTTCTTGAGAGAAGACAGGTTCAGGGAGAGACTGGCATTTAATGAAAGAAGGAGTAAAAAAAGTTCGGGAAAAGGGCAGGGACAAAAGGAACAGCATAAAGAAACTACAAAATTACAAATCAAACAGTAAACACATTAATAAAACAAAAACCACACTACAACACCCTGGGGCACCCCAGTAGATGGTGAGGGCTCTTTTCCAGCGAGGTCAGGCATTGATAAGGTCCCAGTTCAACAGCTGCTCTTGCAAGCAAAGGCTCACCCATGGTCGGAGAAGCATCGGGAGGACAAAAGCTTTGCACCGGCAGCAAATCCTTTGGCACAAGGGGCACCAAAGCCCACCTCTCTCCACTTCAGTCCCCAGAGCCAGCGAGGAGCCCAGCCCAGTTCCTCACCCCCAGACCAAATCTCTCAGCATCTCTGCCTTCCCAAAAGAAAACACCTCAGCTAAGAGAGTAGCCAGCTGCACCCTTCCACTTCCTGCCATCCACATCTTTTGTTCTCTTAAGTACCAGTTGTTATCATCTCTTATGCAATAAATAGGGGAAAACTCCCTGAGAGAAAGAAAAGGAGAAATCCTGACCTCCAGCACGTGCAGTGGATATTTAATCCCAAATAATGATGTCTTAATGCTAGAGTTCAAATAAACAAACAAAAATGCTATGTTTTGTTGTGCTGATACAAGTCTTGCATAACAGTATTAAAATAAGTGACATTAAGTCTATGTGAAAGCTGTAAATAAAACATAATTTAAGGTTTTCATAGTAAAATTCTCCAGGACTAGGTAGCCAAAGGATATCAGAAAACTCAAAAACTCTAAATTGTAGGGGCTAATAAACCCTCATTATTAGTGTACCCTTTTTAAAAATCCACATCTCCAACTCAATTTCCTTTCTGCATTTACTTTTTTTTTAATCTTTGTCCTTTGTGTCATAAAAGACTGCATTTGAACAAAAGCACCTACAGCCACTGATACATAAGTCTGTTTCTTTCAGTGAGGTTCTCTTCCCTCTTAGTCTTTCCTCTTGATTAATGTGTGTTTACTTTCTCTTTACCCATTCTTTCTCTCCTCTCCTTCTTCAAATGTTCTTCCTTTGTTTTGGAAAAAAAAAAATGTTCATAGAATAATTAAAAACCAACATGAATTCTGTGACAAATTACCATCATCTAAAACTCAATGAAGAAAATTTTAATCACCTGGAAACACTCTTTCTTACCCTATTAATCAAGCCCATTCTTACAGTGTGGTGCAAGAACATAGAAGGAAACTATTTCTGTTTCTTCACTGTCTGAAAGGATGTTCCCCTCCATTTCTTCTCTCAACATGCTTCCCTTTTTGTCACAGGGAATCTTTGAATCTACCAAGCTTAACTTGGGCATGTTAAAGAATGCACACACGCTCCCACCCACTCATCCCCCCAACATGCCAGATGGAAAATAAGGAAGTAGTATTTAAACACTGGAGACAATATGACTCACTCAATTTTCCTAGATGCACACCGTCCCTACTAGACCTTGTTCCTGATTTCTTGCCTAAATCTCAAAGCTATAGTTTGTTTTGAGAACCTGAGTGACTGTCACCAACATTCTTAATAGCACCCTATTTTGGGATTCCATTTACCACACTAGCCCATAGTAGTAGCTCTGCTCTCTCTTTCTTTGTCAAGAAAAACTGGAGGGATTTCTGTTTTAGAATAATGAAAGATGCATCTCTGCATACCCAATATCACTACAAGTCAGAAAAAAGACTGATATTCTTTAAAAGACTCATCCTTTCTGTCAACTCAGCACAAGTCTGTAGTACAGTGCAGAGTTTCAGTCAATAAAAGTCAGTTTCTTTCATTTCAACAAAATGAAAAGTTTTGAACATTAGAGAAATAAGTAAAAGAGCTGATGGCAGAACAATATGCATGTTTAGCACTTCTAAGACATGTTTATAAATTCCAGTCACCCAAATGAAAAATATTTTACAGAAAAACCAGAAGTGTGAGGACCAGGGTGACAAGTAACTATACAGGAGATTTTACAACTGAACAGTAAATGAATTGGAAACTGCTGTGGTTTGGACCAAATCTGGTTAAAAACAACAGTAATTCATTAGATCAGCACCACCATCAGATGCACCATATGGTCATGCAGGCACTTGTGCCAGAGCAAGTGAGAAAGAAGCATGGGGATGGGGATTAAATGAATGGAAGGGTACTGTGATTAACCTTTCAGGGACAATGCTGGCTTTAAATGTTTGCAAAACAGCAGAGTAAGTAGACCATGACATTTAAACTCAGAAAAAAAAAAACAGCTGAGGAGAAATATAAAGATGGCAATACAAAAATTTCATAACTGAGCTCCTACATAAAATTCTGCAAAAATCAGGAAGGTGACAAATTCTAACTTCACTTCATTCTTCAGAATGGGTGTGTACCAATTTGAAATTATCTGGCAATCCTTTCTGTACAACACAGCAAAATTATTCAGGCATTATCTTCATTTAATGAAAATGTATTAATTCAGCTACTTCAAGTACCGGATGTTTTTATATACAATTGCTGTCAGAGCTACTTCAATTGTGCTTCAGAGCTACTTTAAAGGACTTGAAATTTTTTCATTAATTTGATCACCTCTATGGCTAAAAAGGAAAAAGTGGTTTCAGTTTTTTTTTTTTTGTAAAATTTACTATTTAAAAAATATTTGCATTTTTTGATCTAAGTCTTGTACTTCTACTTTCTCCCTTGTAAGATCACAGTGAATGAAATAACAAACTGGAATGGATAACCAGAAACTTAGATATTATCTGCAAATTTCTTTCAAGTTCAAAAGCTGACAGCTTTCTTTTATCCTTCCTCTACACAGGGGTAGTTACATTTAAAGTTCCATCTGTGGCAAATTCCGTGAAACACACAAAGGTGTTTAAGCTTGAACATATTTGTGACGTCTATTAAAATTTGAAACTTGTTTTTCTTTCATTTATTACAGTGCTTTGATTAGTTACAGGTGATATTAGCAACACTTTTTGATATTGTCCTCATCCTAGAACAGCAAAAAGACAATGTTCCAGTTCTGCCAAGATCATTATGTCTCCAAAAGCTTAAAAGAGAAACACATCTTGAAAATGGAAAGATAGGTTAGAAAGCAATTCATATGAGCAATCATTATAAAACACTGATTCTCACAGAAGCTCACAATTAATCACAGTTCTAAATTTAGATCTGAGTCTTGAAATCCATTTTCCTTGTAGTGTTCCAGGGACATTTTTTTTCCTGAGGGAAAATAAACTCACAGCCCATTTACAAGCTAGCACATAATCCTGTGGCTCTCAAAGAATATAAAATAAACAGCACTAAATCTCCTTCAGTTCTTTATCTTTCCCACTTCATTAAAAAAAAATTGCTTCAAGTGAAAAATGTTAATAACTGAGGTTCTTTGGCCTACGAGAAATTACATAACAACTCAGGGAAATCCATATGGCAAAAGTTTCAAAGTTGAACCTCAGATGAATTTGAATCACCAGAGATATCTTTAAATAAAATTAGTGTAGTGAGAGAAAGATTAAGTATTCCAGAGGGCTATTTCTGCTTGGGATGAGTCATGCTGGAAAACAGCTCACTTTTAAACTAATGAGGCCGAGCACAGAGCCAGAGGAGGGCCTGAAGGAGGCTCTGAGTGCCTGATCCTCATGCACCTGCATATTTTTATTACTATCCCAAGAAAAAAAGAAGGTGAGCCTTATATATTAAGGCTCTATTAGCAGGAAGGGTTCTTTATATTATTGCAGAGTGTCTTAGTGAATTTTTTTTATTTTTATTTTTATTTGCCTGACAAATCCTTAAAACCTGCATAGGGATCCAGGGGCAAGTGTTGCATAATACAGAAAACATGCAAAAGTCAGCATTCAGAAGATCCAGTAGCAGACTGGTGTGTTCAAAGCTATAACAAAAGAATTGTTTGACAGTGAGAACATTCACTTAGAGCAGTGTCACACCTTCACCTATGTCAGAGCCACTCATGCTCTGGGGATCTTAGTTCCAAGCAAGCTGCAGACCTGAGCTGCATAAAAAAAAGCCAGAAAGCCAAAAAGTGAAATGTTGTAAGGTAACTTTTATTTTCTTATGAAATACTAAACAACATGTTTCAAGCTTCAGTGTCATTTTATGGGAACAGTTTTCAGCCTCTGTCAGTTTTTATAAATGAACCATTTTTACTCTCCCTTGACCTGTCTAGGGAATTGATGTTATCTTCTGTTGAAAGGATAATTTGTATTAAAACACACAATCATTTTCTACACCACTAAGGCCTCCCCATGTCTCACTTCATGTTTCACACACTTAATAGCCCTTCCTCACAAACCTCTTTTGAATTAAACACCCAGATCTTAAAGTCTCTCTCAGAAATGCAAGAACATATTCCTTGGCAGCATGACTCACTCCAGAGTCTTAGCCTCATTAGTAAGCAAGGCAGATGTCCAGATACCAATGCTGTCTGTAGCACATATGTTTTATATAACATCTCATTATTTATATATAAATGTACGGTGCCTTATCCAGGGAATACAGCATTCATTTTTGGTTGAATATTACTAAGATTTACACAGAAGTGTCTTGATTATTTTAGTCCACTGCATGTTTTTCTTCTTTAAATTTTGCTGTGAATTATGCTTGTTTAGGAGAAAGCAACCCTCTTTTGGGATATTTTCCCCTTAATTCATTGCATATTATAAAATGTTGGTGGCAGAATCTCTTATGGTGTAGCAGTTGACAGCCTGCATACTTTAATCAAGGCTTAAAGTTTTAATTATACTGCTAGAGGCACTGCATTTACATTTATTTTATTTAATAAAGACTCTGTGAGAAATTTTAAAAAATAAAAGAGGAAAATGTAGAGTTCTTTGGGAAGAAAGAGGAGGGCACTCCTCTGTTTCTTAAACACAGACAAATCTGAACACTGTCTCTATGAAAGTCGAGTGTTTTAGGTTGGAAAAGAACTTAAAGGTCATCAAGGCCAACCTGTAACCCAGCACTGCCAGGGCCAGCACTAAACCATGTCCCTAAGCTCCACATCTACAGGTCTTTTAAACACCTCCAGGGATGGGGACTCAATGACTTCTCTGGTTCCTGTTCCAGTGCTGGACAACCCTGTCAGGGAAAAAAGATTTCCTAGTGGAACCATAGAACATCCTGAGATGAAAGGGATGTACAAGGATCATCAAGTCCATCTCCTGGTCCTGCACAGGACACCCCAAGAACCCCACCATGTACCTGAGAGGGTTCTCCAAATGCTCTGTGACCTCTGGCAGACTGGTGCTGTGACCACTGCCCTCGGGAGCCTGTTCCAGCTTCCAGGGAACAAGATATAGTGTCCCATTAGAAAATTTCCTCTGGCACCACTTAAAGCATTTCCTCTTTGCCTCTTGTACTGTCACTTGTTATCTGGGAGAAGAGACCAACAACAACCTTTCCCCCACCATCTTTCAGGGAGCTGTAGAGAGCAATAAACCTCCTCTGATATTCCTTTTTCCCCATGCTGAACACGCCCAGCCCCTCAGCTGCTCCTTGTAGGGCTCTCTAGGCCTCCCCCAGATCTGCTGCCCTTCCCTGGACCTGCTCCAGCAGCTCAATGTCATTCCTGAACGGAGTGGACTAGAACTGGACACAGCACTTGAGGTCCCTCACAGTGCCCAGTGCAGGGGACAATCCCTGCCCTTGTCCTGTGCCATGCTATTGCTTGTGCAAGGGACAATCCCTGCCCAGGTCCTGCTGCCACGCTATTGCTTGTGCAAGGGTGGGCTCCAGCCTGGAGCACTGCAGGGGGCTGCTGTGACCCCAGAGCAGGACCTGTCCCTGGGGCTTGTGGAACCTCAGACCACTGGCCCATCAATCTGGCTGGTCCAGAGCCTTCTGCAGAGCCCTCCTGCCCTTCAGGACATCAACACTCCCACCCAGCTTGGTGTCCTCTGCAAACTACCTGAGGCTGCACTCAAACTCCTATTCTGGATCACTGGTAAAGATGTTAAATAGGATCATTGATAAAGATGTTAATAGCCCCAATACTGAGCCATGAGAGACATAACTTGTCACCTGCCACCAAGTGGATTTAGCCACCACTTTGTGGGTCTGGCCAGCTTTTTTACTCACTGAACAGGGCAGCCAACCAAACCATGAGCAGCCAATGATATAATTTGGGATTTTTTACACTAAGGAAAAGAAAATGGTATGTTTGGTACTATTAATTATAATGCTTTTGGATACTATAAGTGTTCTAACAATAGCAGGACCTTTAAATAAAATTCTCCTCCCTACCCATTTCCCTTTTTTCTGTGTTCTGGCATTCAGTACCGGGAGTGGGTAGCCCCATGCAGTTGGGAACTGTGCACCTGAACAAATACAGCTGTAAGAACAGCATGTGTCTTGCCCTATTTAAACTCACCTTGAACAATTGTTAAGGCAGGGGATTTTAGCTTGGGAAATATAATGTCATACCATAAATGCCTGCTTTAAGAAAAAAGGCACCATTATGAAATATCTGTTGGCCTTTGAAACTGATTAAAGAAAAAAAAGCAGAAGGACCCTGCTGCCATCTATCAAAACAGAATTTCTTCTCAGAAGGACAGCAAAATTTCTCATCAAAATTTGTTTTACATTTAAATGTTATGCTATTGTCATTGAAGTCACTATGTCAGATCCTGTGGAATAGTATTTTTTAATATATATGTATTTCATTAAATACATTTAATTAATTGTCTACTTTTAATAGCCTGCATGTTTGGGGCTGAGTTCATAATTTACCTTATGGTGTTTTTTCCCCCAAGGATGAGCTCATTAGCCATGGGGTTCCTGATTTCATTCCAAATCAGGTAGTTCTTTCTCTACAAATTCTCTTTAATCTTCATTTGGATGCACTGCATTTTTATCCCTAGTCTTAAAGTACTATTTGTGTAGCACTGCTGTTAGAAGCTTTTCCTCATTCTTTCCACACCATAGGTATCAGAACTGTGAGAGAGAGAAAAACAATCTGTATGGGATGAGTGGAAGGTACAGATAGAAAATACAGATAGAAAATTTATATATAGGACTATTCATGTACATCACAGTAGCATGGTAACAGATATTTTGATTAAAATTGCGCTTAAATACCAGATCAGGTCTCTTCACACTTGTCTTGTTTGACTGAGGAAATAAATACAGCACATGTAAAATGTTTTAATCACCCCAAACCAGATATTCCAGCTCGAAAAAGGATTTAAATGTCTAATACATAAATTACATGGAATTTAAACTCGCAGATGCAAAGACGCAGCCTTGAAACTACTGATTACACAGACTCTAGGTGGCATAAACTCAAGAGGAAGTTCAATATAAAAGTTCTCCAGATAAAAAATCTCTAACCTCTCTAAATGATGACGAATAACTAATGCCTGAAAAAGTTGAGTGTCATGCACCTCACTGCCGATGACTAACCTGCATTTCTCTGCCTCCCCTTCTAAAGAACTTGTGCCAGAAGGTTTTAAAGCACACTGCAGACTCATTTCCTGTTATAAAAAAAAAAAAAAATTCCCAGAAAGAGTTTTGTTTTTCAAAATGACCAGAAAAAGAGTGAGATTTTCCTTTCCCTTGCTTTTAGACTAAAGCTCACTCTTTGGGACAGTGGCCCAGGGTTCATGCTCTTTCTGCCTTTGAAATGCTGTTCAAACCTATGTAATTACCAGGTAAGAAAATGCACTGAGGTAAAGGCAGAGGTGCTTTCAAGCTTCCTATGGAGGCTGTGGCATTTTCCATATAAGAATCAGGCACTGCTTGTTGGGCATTTAGAGGAAGGAGAAAGGCTGGGTAGTATCCCTGACCTAGGAATTACAGCGGGCAACAGGGGAGACAGATTTCTAGGCTGACTTACAGAATAAAAAGACAAATGTAATTCAAATCATTAAGGAAGATAATTGAAGGAAAAGGGATCTTGTTTAAATGCTATCCATCTCTCTTTTACTTTTGGTTCAAATGGAACAAAAGTATTTCCCATTCCCCATCCTATGCTGATTCCAGCAGCAAGTACAGTACGTGACAGTGACAGCTTGTGCACCAACAGATCTACAACTGCTCCTCTCTGGAGCACAGGTGTCCTCTTGTGATATTTTTTTGGCTAGACAGACAGCATGATAATTTTTTGGAGATCATCCACAGCCATTTCATAAGGACAATTGTACATCTTCTCTGCCACTAATTATAGTAATCATCTTACTTAATAACAAGCCAAGAGCTTGCGGCAGAGCGACTAATTTTGTTTTTACTCCCAATTCCCGATTCATGCTACATTGTTCAACCTTGTCTCAATTAAAAATTGTCCAAATGTTTAGCTGGACTTAAAACAGAGGAAGTAATAATATTTCCTTCAAGATGTAGATTGGCTTCCTGACATAGATTGTTAAGCAATACTGTATGCAAGTGTGAAGCAGAAGAAACCACATTTTGAGGTGTTTCTCAGGCAAGTAGAGAACAGTTATTTTGCATACCATGTTTACAAAAAAATACTCTTTTTGGTTAAAAAGGACCTTAAAAGTACTGCTTATGTCAGTGACAACATTTAAAGCAGCCCTTAATATTATTTCAGTTTTGAGATGAGAAGGAATAAATAAGTCAGTGGTGCCAGCAATGTAATTCAAGAAAATGTCAAAAGTTTTATGAATATATTTGAAATTAGTGTTCAGCATTCTGAGAGCCAAAGAAATGAATCAATGGGATTAAATTGATGATGGATATACTTGGTAAAATTCCTGAAATAATAACATTTTAAAATCAGTAACATTCAGATAATTCTCACACAAATACCATGACTGATCTGAAATTTAGCTGTGACATTGTAAACTAAAATATATGCAGGAATATGTCAAAAGTTGGAAATTATTTAGAAAAAATTAAATACTGATAATATAAAATATTACATAATTATTGTCTCCTGTTATTTCCTTATGTGATTTCCTGTATTTTTAAGGATAAATATATTTAGTCTGACCTGTAGGCATCATATCCAAAGTCTCTTTAACTTTGTTCTGTTCCATACTGAATCAATTATAAATATTTTGTGGGTTTAAAATTATCTATACCTATGCAAAGGAGACATTTTCTACTAGCATTGAATATTTTGCCTCTGCATAGACTACAAGAAAATGCTGAATTCTCTGTAGCCTGCTTGAGCTACATTTCTCTGTTTACTGTGTTAGGAGCTTAAGTTCTGAGCTCAGAAATTATTAGTTAGACACACAGTGAGGGACTGATAAGGCTTAACTCAGACATCTAAGTGCCAGATTAATAAATCTGAGCCAGTCACACCCAATCCCTTTCTTAACTGAAGAACAGGCATCTTTAAATGTTTATCATTTGATCAGAGAAATTGCATATCCATCTTTCTCTTTCCCCCAGCCCAACAGTTTTCAAATAAGGGAATTATTCTTGAAAACTAGACATGTGATTACCTTGAAATGATTACAATTTTCTGTGTCACCATTAAGCAGTGCTTTGTTCACAGCTGAGAGTGCAGAGAGAGCAAGAGTTTCTTCAATGATAGAGCAGTATCTCCATATCTTTTCTATACTCTTCAGTGTTAAAATCTTGAACTTACTAAGTTGTAATGCAACTTCAGTAGTCATTCTCTGTTTCTTCACAGCCTTACTGTCCTTAAGTGTTCTTGAGAGATTTGGACAACCTTGAGAACAAAAGAAAAAGCAGAAGTAATTTATTGCAAGCAGTACAACTGCAGAGGGTTTTATGTTGATAAGGGAATAGTCCTGGAACATGACAAATGCAAATAAGGAAAGCAGTAATGTACTGCATGTTTAAGAACTACTTATATAATAGGTAAAGACTGAGGAAATTATTTCATACTGAACATGGCAGCTTTTGATATATTTTGTGAACACTAAAATGCCATTCTTAGAGATGAATCACTGCTTATCAATCCTCTATGCCTCAACACATAAATACATTCATTTTAAGTTCATTTAAGTTTTAAGTCAGACAACCAGCTCAAATATGTTACAAATTAGTGCAACCACAAAAGGTAATCAGAACAGTATAAGTACAGGTAAGTAACCTCAAAAACATTCAGAAAAATCCCTCATAAATTTTATGAAGTTATGAAATTGAAAGGGGAAAACATGAATGTTTGGTAGCATAGGGTTTTGCTTAGGGAACAAACTTTTTCTTGCATGTGCTCCACTGAAAACATTTCCAAACTTTCAAGAGTGTAGCAAGGCATTTCATGGAGCTAAGGAACAAAGGGGGTTCTATTCCATCCAAAGTGGTGTTAAGCAAGCAGGAATTAACACAGAATAATGAATTCAACATTAATTTTTAATCTTTTTTCTGAAAGATCAGATCTCCTTTTGCCTCCAGCTAACTGTTTCACTGTAGTATGCTTGTTTCTGCCATGTGCAATATTTTGATATGCAAGGAAGCAATATTCTCTAAAACGACTTGAAGCTTCCATTGGTTTGCCTGTTACAAAAATCTGCAGGCTGGAAAATAACTCCCACGGGACACTTTCTTCTTTAAAACTTTTAAATCTAAAATGTTATCCTTTTCACCTTGTTCATCAGGAGAGCAGAACTGCAGAACATGCTAAGGTACACATCAGTCACTTCAAGTGAGCTGGCTAACAGAACAGGAGACATTTGAATTGTACAAAATGCACAAAAATGCCTTTCAGATATGTTATGAACAAAGATCGATTGTCATCAAAGCCAAACATTCAAAGAAATTTGATCCAAAGTGAAATGTTTTGCTTGACAAAGCTGCCACAGAAGAAACATTTGAATTTCTGTGTCTGTCAGTGAGAAGTTCACAGTGACATTGAACATCTCATCCGCATCAGTTATCTGAAACTTGTGACACTTTCCCGGCAAAATCAGGAAGGAATTCAGCATGAACATTTAGTAGATTTGGAAACAAAGAAATTTTGTATCTGCTCTTCCAACTAAAGATTAATTGCTCCAGATTTTTGCTTGAACGGATGACATTTCAAAACAAGAAACAGTTTTCCACCATCTTGTACAGAAAAAGTTATACTTCTGCAGCTCTTCCACATATTTCTGTTTGGAAGTCAGCCTGGTTTATCCTATTTTATCCAAAGAACTGGTATGCTCAAATCCGTGGTTAAGTTACTGGCATTTGTCACAAAGTAAGAATGAAATCTTTAATCTTTAGAATAGAAAAATCTTTGTTCTACTGGCCAAAGATTTTATTTCTACTTTCTTACACGTAAAAAATTCAAAACATTTTTATATTCCTGCCTCTATTATCAAATAACACCAGATTTTCTGAATATTTTTTAATTAAAACTGCTTTTTGAAACTGACTTCAGCTTTTCAATCAGAATGAAATCGCATATTCTTTAGCTTTTCACGTTGTATTTAACAGAGACTTTTCTTACTTTAGATACTCTAATTATTTTTGCTTAGTGAAGCTAATGCAGACTTGTACAGTATAGAAAGATATTGCTTTCTGCTCTACAGACTTGTACCCCAATAATGAGGATATTTTCTAGCAATGCATCCATCAGAACTTTAGAGACTTCTTTGCAAAAGACTTGGTACAAGGTGCTAATACAAGGAATTCCAATGTATAAACTATTAATCTAGGAAAAATTTATTGGTTTTTCTCCTATTCCCTGGTACAATTAATCTTTACCATACTTATTTCCATATACTAGAATAAATAATCTTTTCTTTCTCCTTTTCTTAAAATAAGAATATTTTTGTCCACTTTCTGACAGTTTTTTTGCTACAATCTACTCACTAACTTGGAAGTAATGACACACTGGAAATATTCATGCACTCTCTCCTTTTGATTTTGCCCTGTTTTGATATTTTTTGGATTTTTGCTATGCCACTGCTTGTTTCCCTACCTTGTTTCCAGTGAAGTTGAATATGTGTGTGCTGGTTTTGAGGCTTGAGGTACTGGGAGATGTGAAGCCCTTGAAATGACTGCTGAAAATGCAGAAAACTAACCGGGGTATTTAATCCCTCATATTTCCATACTCTAATTTCTGTGTAAGAAAGCTTATGTTGAATAAATTGTGGCTACTGATATTTGTATTCCCCACACAATCAGAGCACCACACTATCTAGCTCATTACAGAAATTGCCTTAGAATGCCTTCAGTATGAAAGGTGTTATTACAGTATCAAATTCTACTCTAGTCTGAATTTCAAATTCTTGATTAAAAAAGCATTTTGGGCTTACAGGTTCTCTATTAACATCTCACCTATATACTTGACACTGAATAATTCTAAATTATTTTTTACAGCTAAGGAAGATGAAGGCTGCTTAAAATAATAGTCTGCTGTTGTTCAAATGAGATATTTATTGCAACAGTGGATTCAATATTATAAAATATTATAATCTATCAGCTACTGCCAGTGAAAGAAGCTCCTAAACATCTGTGAGGAGTGGGAGCTATAAGGCTGAGGTTAGCATCATGCACTGATATCTTTAGTTCCTTGAATATATAAGTAAAGAGTAGATCAAGAATTAGTTTTGTCATTCATAGCAGAAAAAAATCAAACTTTGGTTGCACAAAACTAAATATGCACAGACTGTCTGAGAAGTAAGTATTATGTACAATTACAAATTCAAGAGATCCTGGTCTTAGACATACTTTTACTTGTGGGAATCTAATCAGATGCACAGCCTTAACATATATGGTGTGGTTGCCCATTAAGGTAACCACAGAGATAGGTTTAAAAGAATTTTAAATAAATTCTGGATGTAGAAAGGCATGGCCTTTTTGTGCACTTGTTTCCACGATTTAATATCTCTTGCTGAGGCTAGAAACAGCTCAGCAGTGAGGGAAAGGACTCCAGGGCTGGGTGGGACAGCCTCAGGGCTGGATTGTGGCCATGTCCTGCCACAGATTGCATCCCCCTTGTAAAGTGTGGCCCAACAGACAATCATGGGATCACAGAAGAGTTTGGGTTGAAGAGACCTTCATGGTCATCTAGTTCCAAGTCCCCTACCATTGTCTTCAGAAGCTCTCCCTCACTGACAGCACAAAGCCTTTTATTTCCAGGTAAAGCCAGATTTGCAGTATCACACAGGCTGGGTGAGGCTGATGCACCTCACAGAGTCACTTTGTGTAGGTGTAGCTGCCAGAAAATGCCTTGGTTGCAGTTTTGGATCTCTGTAAACAGGAAGGCCCACATCCTGGAATACTGAAGTAGGAAATCACTGAACCTGCTTCAGGAGGGTTTGCTGCTCAAGCCAGTGAGTAGGCTGAGAGAAAGACAGCTTCAGAAGGGATCTCAGAAATTAGGTCAGACCTAGTTACTATCAGGGTGTGCCAATCCCTCAAGTGACTCAACAATGCCTTTAAATTGCTTTATCAAATTACATTTTTTACATGCTTACATACAGGAAAAATTCTTTCTATTATTCATACAGTTAATTTCCAAATCAAATCAAATATTAATATTTTAAAACAAATACATGTGTTTTAAAGGCGATTACTTTGCTTCTTAATTAACAGGTCACAGGACCCCAAGGGAAAGAATTGCAAGAGCTGTAGGCACACATGCAGGGGTGGCTGGTAGCCAGGAAGGGGCAGCCCTGGGGATGGCCCATGGTGGAAAAGCTGTGGAATTGCACCTACACAGGAAAGTGCCAGATACCTTAGAAGCAGGTCTAGAGAATGAAAAATCAGACATGCATTTAGCCTTGTAACACAACCTAGTTCAGTAATCTTAGAAAATATTGCAGTGAGCAGGAATGTATCAGAGAGATTTTCATCTGCATCTGAAGAAACATTGCACTGACACCTGAAAATCTGTAACAATTTATGGCAGTTCATATTATTCCAAAATCAATTCTAACATACCTTGAATTATATTTGTACTTTCAGAAGACTTTTAAAATCAATTAACCCTTTCAAACATTTTACAGTCTCTGGAGAACTGGGAAGATGGTTTTTCACTCTGCATCTATGGCAAGGAGACCAATTTGCTTCAGGGTTAACTGATTAGTGGGAGAAAGAAACTGAGGACAAGTTTTTAATATAATAATAAAAATTATCAATTAAAGCAATAGCCTTCAGTCAAGTAATCATAAAATAATCAATTAGGATTCAGTCAGAAATAAAATTATGATTTTAGAAAGGCTTAAACAAACTATTCTGTCACTTATGTTTCCTCCATGATTAAGTTTGAAATCATGGTTTCTCCCTAGTGATATCCAAGTAGTCATAATGTTTAGTTAAGAAAAATATAGAGCAAAATATTTTCAACATTAAAGAAAGTGAAAAAAAAAAGGAACAACATTTTTTTTTACCATCTCAGCCTCAGCTCTGATGACCTTGCTCTAAGCACCTCACAGACTTTGAAACAGAGAACACAGCTTAAAAGGAATGACAAATAAGTTGAGTACTGTTGAGGTTCAAAGTTTTAAAATTAATATATTTCAATACAAGATGAAACTTTGAAATGTGCTTGGGTTTGCCACTCATTCACCATAATTCTCTCAGTAATATATTCACTGTTAATATTTTCTGTCAGAGATCTTCAATATGATGAATTTATCTATGAATTTGAATCAGAAGCAAGGAAACTATGTCCAAACAATAATTCAACCCAATCAGATCTACTTCATCTCTCATTCTTAAGGGGTAAGGAATTTTTCTCCCCTCCCTGACTCCCTAAGTGCTGCACAGCAGTTAAATTCTCAGTGATTCATGCTCCCCAGGCAGGCACCATCTCCCTGAGTGCCAAGTGCTGACTGACTCCTGTGCCCTCCCTTGCTCTGAGTTTGCACTGAGTCTTTTTTCTATTTTTGGTCTGAAATTCCAGTGCAGCCATGTACTGAAGGAAACAAGGCCAGATGCTCATTGTGCAGCCCACGCACAAAATACAGTCCAAGACAGGCCCAAAGGAATCAAAGATGCTGCTCTGAGAAAACAGGGAAGGCACCAGCAGTGAAATGTGGCAATGGAGAGGGAAGGGCTGTGATCTGGAAAGGAGGGAAGACACATAATGCATAAGCCACCAAAGAGAACATAATGTAATACTGTGAAGAAAAGAAAACTGGTGGGCTCAGCACACCATGACCTGAAGAGTGATTCTACAAAGGAGTCAATAAGCCTGAGAAAAGAGCCCGTAAGTAAATAGGTAAATAAAATTAAGCAAGACAAAATGAGGTAGAGAAGATATTCCAGAACCAGAATAAGCTGGACAAAACTCATGCAAGAGAAAGCAAGAAAGCCTTTGGCTATGAGAGGAAATCCTTTGGAGTCCACATGGAAGCCAAGATTCCTGACACTTCTGGTTCTGAACCAAAGCATAGCCATTAGCTGTGCTACTCTTTCATCACATTTAGTGCTAATGACCTAATAACCTATAGCTAATATACTAATATTATAAATAATATGTTATATTAGTTATTATAACTATTATATTATACAACTAGCTATTATATTATAACTAATAACTTATCAGAGCTATTACTGCTGTCAGAAATTTCAGTCCGTAGGTCAAACATCTATTGGGTAAATATAGATTTACCCAATGGGTTGTCTACATCCAATTCTTGTAAGATAAAATTAATATATTTTTATAGTTTTAGTGCAGATTCTCTGTGTACAAATTTTTATGTTATTTTAGTAAATGTTTTGCTAATGTGCTCAGAAGTAGAATGGCTAGAAATAAATGAAAGGCAGCATGCTTGACTACATGCTTTTGAATTGTTGTGTAGGATTGACCAAACCCCTGTTGTTTAATCTTGAAAGTTGTTGGAAGGTCTGCATAAAACTGTAGAAATGGAAGCACCATATTTAATTCCTTAATAAAACCTCAATTTAAAACCACAAATTAAAAAGACACCTTCACAGCAGATAGAACTCAATAGAACTCAATATTTTTTCAGATAACCATGAGAATGAGCTACAACAATCTGTCAGAAATTTCCTACATGTCCAGTGAACCCTCTAAGCTAAGCCTACAGCTAAAGAAATTACTTTGCTTTGGAGCATAGCTCCTACATGGAGCTTCAGGAGCACACGTGGGTAACCTGGGAGAGACCCAAATTTTAGAATGCAATCAAGAGTCCAGGTTCCTGTGCCTGGCCTTGCAGTCTTTGCCAGTCTTACTTGCTTTTGTGATATCATTTTGCATTTCATGTCAGAGAGACAAGGCTGAAATCCCCCTGTACTGACAGGCAGCCCAATATCACATATCCCAAAAGTAAATGAGATGGGTAAGTGCCTGCACTGAAACTAAACTCAGAGTTTGATGGTGAAACAACATGAATGCAAGAAACTGTATATGATCTATTTCAGGTAATCAGTCCTTCAAATCCAGATCATGCTGATTTTTATCACTCATTGAGTAATTTCTAATGTTTTAGAACTTCAAAACCATCCTAATCTGTGTTTTGTCCTAATCTGTTTGTGTCTTGTGGCCCACATATATGATGAAGGTTTTTGTTCTATTTTCCCTTTCCTGTGCAGCTGTGGAGGGCAATGGCAGAGAGGCTTTGGTCTGGCATCCAGCCAGGGTCAATCCACTACAGGAACAAAACTATTACCAATTATTGCTACTGACCTGGTTGGAGTGAGGAGTGGGAAGCAAAGAGCTGAAGATTACACTGTGCAGAAGAAAGAGGGGCAGGAGTTGTATTGCTATGGACATTTGAAATTTCAGAATATTCCCACTGTATATTACAACAAACTAAAGCACTCTCAAAGCTTTTCCTGACGAAGGAAAGAGGGCAGAAGAGGAAGAAAAGACCAAAACTGCGTTTGTAGTTACTGTTTGGATGTCCACTTAGGCTGTAGGGAACCTGCATTGTGGTTTTCAATCTTCTGTATTGAGAGCAGGAACTTTGAAGATATTTTTCCTTTCACAGGCACACAAAGACTGTGGGTAAGAAAATCCTTTGTTTTGCCCAGAATCAGTCTCTTGGCTGAACAGAAATTACCCTCAGGACAGGAAAATGGCTCTTTGTAAAAATAAGGAAGAAGTGTATTCCAGCAGAATGCTTCTGTTTTTATAAACTTTTCTTTATTGAAAAAATGTATAATCAGAAAATTCCTACTTACCTCTAGGAAAAAGTCTTTTTTGCAAGCTTTGTCACTATAATTAAATTATTTGTTTCCTAAGATAAATCTCTTCAAGAAACTAGCACTGTATTTGCATTTCTATTAAATATTCTGTTTTCATGTTATCTTGAAAACACACTGCCTATATTAACAGCATTTACTTTTTCTGCTGTTTGTTTAGAAGGCATAAGATTTTCTCAGTACAGATATCTATGAAACTTTTAGTAAGTAATTCAAATGCTTGGTTATTAAATGAAATTCTTTCTCATTTCAATTTAGAATTCAATGAAGAGTTTGTTCATTTCTCTGGTTCAGTGTTTGGAATCAGTTTGCTCTGTGCTGACACATTTTTTATTTTAATACTCAACCTTAAAAAAAAGATTTCTGCGACCATAAATCTACAAACTAAAATGTTTAGGAATGTAACCTATGTTTCAATGTTTGCCTTTTTCCAAACATGAATGCAAAATTCACACTTGTCAGGATCAAACACAAGCAGTCCAGCTGACAAGGTGTGATGTGCCAACTGACTTACCTTACCACCCACCTCAGGCTAGCACACTTGAAATATTAGTGGGGTAAGAATGCCTAGACATAAAAGCAGAGATGAAGTCATTAAAGTAAATTTCTACATTTATTCTTTCACAATGTAAGCACAACTCCAAATTGTCAAATGACTGTCTGATACTGATGTATGAAGACAGCCACATTATTTTTCTAGGCATTTTTCTTTAGTCATTCAGCTATTTGCAAGATACTCTCCACTTAACAAAATTTTGTTTTGTTGATTTTCAGGAATTGTTGTCTTTTTTGAAAATACTCAGTTATTTGCTAAATAATATATGCGGCAGAATTTTCTCTCAACTATACTAATAAGGATTAGAGGGAAATAGAGCTCCTGTGATTAAATTTGCTTGTAAGAGGATAATATATTATAAATCAGCAGCAATCATGGCCTGTTACAATTAAAATACAAGAATTAAATGACCACTTTATGACAAAACATTTCAAAAACCATGAAAAGTAATCTCATTAAGGAGTATAAACTTAAAAAAAAAAGAGTAGAGCTGCATATGGCAAAGATTTCACATGATTTTAAAGTCAATATATAAAAACAGTTACAAAAATTGAACTTCATACCAAGTAATTCACAAATTTAAAGGGGTGTATTGTTGTCATGTATTAACATAATTTCTATTAATTCCTGTTTTCAAATATAAATACATGTCAATAGTCATTTAAGTCTTATGGTAATACCTTAACTCAATTCTTGTGCCTTAAAAAGCTCTTAAAAAAACCAAAAAAAAACAAAAGCTTAAGTTACTTTGGCCTAATTTGCAAATAATAACAATAAGAGCAGATAGGATGTCAATGACTGTAAACTGGTGTAATCTGACTGCAGGATGTGAGATCACACTGTCACACATCTGAAGATGTGGACTTTATGTATTTTCCTTTAGGAACAGTGTGTGATTTACCTTTTTCTGATAAACAGCACAAAGGTCTTGGGCTTTCTGCTTGCCAGATGCTAGCTAGAATTCTAGAACTGAGTCAGAGACAGTTATTTGGGAGAAACAAAAAAGGTGTAAGCTAAGAACAAAGATAAAGCTTCACAAAGAAAAGGACATTTCTGTATATGCATGTGCAGTTAATCAGCTGTTATGGCCACCATGTCTGACAAAAATCTCAAATCTGAGACATCCCAGGAGACTAAAACTGAATCTGTGGAAATCAGGCAATGATGAGAGAGAGGAGAAGGGTAGTGGGAAGTTCACAGGGCTCAGAGAAGAGACTCAAAAAATGCACTGTACTCCTATCCACAGCAACTTTAGTCCTTTCACATCATCTTCATTTCTGTAGAGTAAAAAAATACCATGATTTAAAAAGGTTTTGAATGTTTTTGATCAGGTATTTGCTTTTAAATGAGAGCATTCATAATTGCCATATCTACTCTGTGCTCTATTACCTAGAATTTTTAGTGTGGATGTAGAGCACAAGTTCCATACTGTATTTCAATGTTGGGTTACTCAGCTTCAGAAAATAAGTTATTTTTATATATTATCTATCATGATGTATAAATTATTTATCATGAGAATTGCTCTTCTTGGCAACAATATCCTTTTATTGGTGTAATAAAATAGCTCAGAGTAAAATAAATCTCAGTGCAAAGTACAATCATAAATAGGATAAATATTACTCCATTTAAATAAACTAGTCCTATATTTCCCTCTCTCCAAGTCAAATTTTTTTCCCTTTAGATTTAAATAAGATGCAATTTTTCTCTACAGTATATTCCAACTTTGGGTTCACTTGAGTAATTTTTTCTTTTATGGTCAGTTTCAGTGAGATCTTAGGCTCTACAGATCCTCTTGATTTTTCAGGTGAATATTATAGTAAATGCCAAAAACTCTTTATGAGGTTTTAGTCACAGCAATAATATCAGCAGCAAATGGAAGATAATCCAGGAAATTCCTGTCAACGATCTGGTCTGCCTTGAAGGTTTTGGACAAAAGGTGAAATAGTGGTTGGGACAGTGTCCTTCTGCCCAATATGTCCCTTTAATTTTCTGTCTTAACTCCTCTTGTCAAGTGTAGAAGTTGTTAGACTGGTCACATAGACTCAAGCGAGTTCAGTTTCATTTAATTTAGCTTTATCTTGCTTGTTTTATACAAAGAATCTCAACTGGTGCCTGAATTTAAGAGTTACTTACAGTAACTTTGTGAATTTCTGTTAAAAAGAAATATACCTCAACCTCAGCCATGAAAATTCATGGTATCTCAGTAAATACTGAATATCTCAGAACCAGATTATGTGCTTTCTCTGAGGCAGAAAAGTGTTACCAGTCCAAGATGAAAGAAATGGAAGTCTATGAAGAAAGTGTTTAGTTACTTGAAGACTAACTGCAAACAACATTATTCCTGGAAATGGTGTATATTGCTTTATTTAATGAAATGCATCCTAATTAAATGTGTTTCCATATTTGTCATTTTTTGCCATTTTAAAACATGAACAATCATAAGGGCTTGTTCTGGAAGACCCTATATCTTCATTATTGTGAGGAGCACTAAATAACCTAAATATGAACCGTAATGCAGACAGTTCCAAGTTAGCATAAATGATAAAATCAAGGCCAGTGTTCTAGAAAATATGTTCAATGAAAACCAAAGCACATTAATGTGCTTATCAACAAGTGTGAACTAACTTGATGGCCATTTTCTAGAAACTTTCCAGTAAGAATACTTCTGTAAAATTTTGATGCCACATGGCTAAGCCCAAAGATAAATTTATCATTTAAACTTCAGGAATAATCTTTCTGAGAAATTATGCACAAAAGCAGTTGATGCCAGTAGGTGTTGGTATTATTTCTTAAATCCTCAAGATAAAAGCTTCATTCATAAATTATTGTTTGAATAGTTCTTGAATGAATGTGCCTTAAAGTGAATTAATCTGTCACAAAAAACCCCAGGTGGAATTAACAAGCTAATACCATTTAAAGAACATGACTTAGCACTACTTGAAAGCAGAGCCATCCCTCTCAGGCACACATTCCCACTTTTATATTAAAGATTCCTTTTTAAGAGTAAGAGAATCAAGAGAAAATTGGGAAGTGAAAGCAGGAAAAGGGTTGTAATTCTAAATGTTACTTGGATTTAGAAATGACATTATTTTAAAATTAGGCTGTGACTCTGTAGAACAAGAGGCAAGCTAAAGCACACAGTGAAACAAAGTTTTTGCTGGGAAAATCTGTCCATTTGAATAGCTAAGTGGTTCCACCTGTTGGAAGAAAAGGACCTGGGAAATGATCTGGCAAACAATAATTTACCCTTAGCGCTTGGGTAAAAAAAGATCTATAATTTCCCTAACCTTAACAATAAATGTGGCTCATGTAAATGATGAGAAACATGCAGAGGATTTTCCTGTTTTCACAGGTCAGTAGAAGTTCTGTTTTTTCAATACCTCTAATGCACCACCACAATGGGCAAAACAGTTTTTTCAGACCTGTTTTCCATGAATTTCAAGGATACCATGTACCCTGCAGATCTGAGTGAAGGATTTGTGATTATGAAAGAGCAATACTCTTCATGTTCATGGCTTATGCAAAACAAGAGAGAAATAAGTAAACAAAAAGTATTTACATATCATGAAAATGTTGTAATGGTATGCTTCCCAAAAGATCTGAGAAAAAGCTGGGCATATTTTGGACAAGTCCTCACAGAAAACATGAAGAGATGTGAGCTGCTCAGATATTTGGGTTTGTAAGGTGGTAAGTCTGGTTACTGGCTAACGAAAGAATATAAATGTCATAGATTAGATCTGAATTCTTACAGCTTTAGTATTCCATCTGGGCTTCAACAAGCAAGGGTTTCAACGTGCAAAGACTTTATCAGCAACATCCTTTCAGGATCTCATAACTTAAAAGCAAAATTGGCTTCATGGGCTGGATGAAAGGTGGTGTTCCCAACTAGTGAAGAGGAAACATTGAAGAGTGGGCTGGTGGAATTTAGGCTTTTCTGAAATAATGGCATTCAGCAAACAGTATTACTGTTATAATCCAATAGGGTGGAACAGGTGAAGAGAGCGGAATGTTTTTCAAAAATAAGGAAATAGTTGATGTTATGAATATGCAGAACTCAGTTACATTATTAACTTTTGTCCTGTCTCCCCAGAGACAGTCTTCTGCTTAATGCCTGTCACTGCAAAACATTTCTGCAGGTATGTTAACATGGAATTAATGGATTTCAAGTTACTGCCTCTTTCTGAAAGAAGCTCCCTGGGAAGTGAATATCTGATTTCCCAATTTCAAGAGGTATCAGCCAGCTAAAACATTTCAGGGTGCTTACAGAGCACTCAGATCTGTATTGCATACCTTACATAGAAAGACTTTCTGCCTGGATGTTGTTTTCACTGACCTAAATTTTGATGGGGATACCCAAACATCTGTGTAGCTGCCCTCTTCTAGAGGTCTCCCTCATATTTCCAACCTGACCCCACAAGGAGATGCTGAAATTCATTAACTTGAAAATTAACACAAAGTACATGTTTGAGCACAGCAATGGGACTATAGTTTGCCTTGTTCCAGCTGGCAATGTAACACATCATTTTGGAATGACCAGATATCCTGCAAACTGTATAAAAAAAGCCTCTTACCTCTTAGATGTGAGTCCTGAACAAAAAATATCAAGTACTTCAGGGTGTTTTTCTTTTTTTTGCTGGGCTTTGTTTTGTTTTGTTTTTAATTTTTAATCAAAGAATCTTCTAGACAGAAATCAAGCAGTAATTATGGGCCAATTATATAAATAAAGTTCCATTAAATAACAAAAGCAAAAAAGAAAACATAAATTACTTTAAGGCAAATCTGTCAGTCTTTCACTGCAGGGTGCCACTTGAATGTGTGGCATTTTAGCACCATGCTTGATTCTGTATTAATGTTTACATTTTTTGTTCCCAGGAGACAAAAGTTTCCCTGCTCTAAGCAAAACAGTAACTAAATCAGTATTCTGTAACATATCAAACACAAAAGATGCTAATGTTTAAGGGGAAGGGAAGACTTTGAAAAAGAAGGGGGGTAAAAATTAGTTCTACCCTTCAGGTTGGGTTTTGTCCTCCAGCCAATGTCCATTTTTTAACACCTAGTTAAAGGCTTCCTGCTGCTGTTTATGCCTGGACCACCTGTTCCCACAATGCACTCAGATCAGCAGGGTTTGGCACTGCATTAGGCAGTTCATAAAAATACTAGTTCAACAGCAGGCATTTAGGGTGACCAGTCTAAATCCCATGATCTGAGTGCTATTTCATTTCCATAAAAACCTTAATGGTTATAATTAGGAAGAATAAATTTGATCATAGGTCAAGCTGGTGGAAGTGAAGGAAAAGAGACTCCGAATAAAGGCCTCAAGTACATTTGTAGCATGAGTGCTAGAGTGAGGGAAAAAGGGACAATGAAGAGCAAGGAATGTAGACCATAATTTCTGGGGTTAAAGGAATACAAATGATGTTGAATAAAGAGAAGGAAGAGGCAACTTGTCTATTGATAGATTAAAATAGGAAGAGCAGGTGATAAATCATCTCACACAAGAGGTAAATGAGTGGTGTATAGAGGAACAGAGGAAAGGAAAGGAAAGGAAAGGAAAGGAAAGGAAAGGAAAGGAAAGGAAAGGAAAGGAAAGGAAAGGAAAGGAAAGGAAAGGAAAGGAAAGGAGAAAAGAAAAGAAAAAAGAAAAGAAAAGAGAAAAGAAGGTGAAGTTGTAGATGGCTTGGAGATTAAATAGGCAGGTTACTTAGGTAAATAATTATTGACTGCAAGTTTTAAAAGCTTTCTGAATTTTAAATTTTAATTCAACCTTCACATCCAGCCTCTCACAAATCTTTATTATCCATAGGTATATATTCACATCTGGAAGAAAAAAGTCCTGAAACAGAGCTACAAGTCTTTTATGTTTATCTCATAAGAAACCTTTCTAGCTGCAAAGCTGGAGCTTTCTGGTTCCTTTCTCATTGCTACAGGCATTAGACTCTGCCCAACAGCTGACATGTGGAATTAAGGTCCTGTTGCCATTCCAGGAGGTGAGGAGGAAAAGGAGCTCCTCATCCTTCTGGAATAAAGAGCTTTTCATTCACTCCCATTACAGTAGCAGCCTCAGGCCTCTACCCTTGGACTTTTTGTGGAGAAAACACTTTTTTCCCGGTGCTGGCACTGTGGTGTTCTTTGACATTCAGTCCATGGGGGTATTATCCCACACATAACCACACTGAAGGAGAATCCCAAACTTTTAAGTAAACAGCACTAGATCTCAAACACTTTATCCACTGAATTTGAAATGATTTTTACACACTTCCTTCCACAAGTTGAAACTGAATGCAGACCCTGACCAGGTCTGTCCCCAGTGGGACAATTTTACCATTTCCTGGTAAAATGAGAGGCTTGCTTTGATAGAGGCTGCTTTCTCTGAAAAGAACATGATACTTAGCTAAGAGCTTGAAGAGGGGTGGAGAGACAGGTTAAAAAGCCAAAGTAAAAGGTTTCTTTGTATGAAGTTCAGGAAGGTAGAAAAAATATTAATGATGGAATAGAATAAAAGGTTTTATGAGCCATCTTGTACCTGGTGAGGCTGATAGAGATCCAGAGCCATCAGTCTAATAATCTCCTTGCTCATTCACTCCACTGTCTCTGCTTGGAGCCTTACAATTATGGGTAAATAGCGGGTTCATTAGAGCTGGGTATACAAAGAACTGGCTCAGGTCCATGGTCCTCAGTGTTTTCATAATGTACTTAATGGTTTCTTCATACATTTTAGAAGCTTTTTTAGCTCAAACATTTCCTTATCCATAGTTATCTGCAATCCAGAAGATAAGAGAGTTAAACATTTGATATTTTAAGACAGTTAAACCCAGGCTTTTTATCCTAGACAAAGCAGAAATACAACTTTTCAGAAAACATTTAAGGACACTAGCACAACATGAATGCAAAGTATTACAGTAATAGAATTCCTGCTTCAAATACACACCTTCCTCTGGGATTCTGCCCATGTAAATACCACCACATTTTCTTTTTTAAGATTTTGCTATGCATGTGAAGTGGGTATTAAGACACACTGCTGAATTTAAGGAAAATTATTGAAAATCTTATTTGACTGAGGCCCAGCTGTCACACAGTCTTTTATTTTGCCCCACCATAGAGGAGTTGGGACTTCTGCCCCTGTCTTTCCCTTGTTTCACTGCCTTCCACTAATTCTGAACATATGCATATTTCCTACACTTTTTGACATCATCAAGCTGGCAAGTGTCTCATCCAATTTGCTGGAGCAAACCAAGGTGCTGGCATGGCTTTCTTGAATGGTAAATATCATCACTGAGTGTGTAACAGCTGAGAATTTTGCCTCTAGCATCTGCCCACATGCTGCAGGATTATCTGGCCTATCCACAATCTATCTGCTGGCAGAATAAATTAAAACAAACAAACAAAACAAACCCCAAAGAAACAAAAACCAATATAGACACAAAACCAAGCATTCAACTCTAACTGAAGCTTTCTTTAACAAATACAGAAATATGACATCTGCTTCAAAAACTAAAGTTAACAATGAGATCATTTAAACTGCCCACACACTGCCTCCTGCAAAGCAGCAAACATGATGCAGATACAGAGGAAGAAATTC
This sequence comes from Pyrgilauda ruficollis, assembly GCF_017590135.1. NCBI lineage: Eukaryota > Metazoa > Chordata > Aves > Passeriformes > Passeridae > Pyrgilauda > Pyrgilauda ruficollis. Next base: position 351,136 of record NW_024530599.1, read on the forward strand.
TGTCAAATTCCACGTGGTTACTGTTGCTTGGGAAACCACTTCCTTGGTAACTACAATGCATTCTCAGCACGACTCAGTATCAATTTCTCTCTGGCTCTGAGAGACACGAACCTGCAGTACAGTGTGAAGTGAGAACCAGAAAAACAAAAAGCCAATAACAAGAAAACCAGCCTGAAGAAAAAAGGAGAGAATGAGCAAAAGATTTCTTCTTGCTGTTGTTTCAAATGTGCCTAAATGAAAAATAATGTAATCAGAAATCTATCTGGAAGATGTTTTAAATATTTTTTGGAGGATAAATCATTGATATATGTCAGAAAGTGTGTCCTGAATCACAAGTGTGAGGTTGGAGACAGGTTCTTGTGTGGCTCTGGAGAATTGGCACTGAGCCTGCTAGGAAGGTTGGCTGTCACTGGTGTTTTCTCTGCTCCAGTTTCTCAGGACATTTGTTGCTGAATCCACATTATAGAATTCAGTTTAAGAAAAGATCTGTTAAGAATAACTCACTAGTATTTTAAACATAATTTCTAAAGAAAATTCTTGTAAAAAGAAGACATAAACCTTAGACTCCTTTCCCATACTGCTCCAGAAGAGTGGCTCAGTGATACTGCTGCTAAACCACTGACAGTTTCCTTCCTGCTAGAACACAGTGGTCTTTCTTTTAGAAGTATTGATTTGAGCTCTCTGCATGGAATGCAAAATTTAGTTTATTCATTGTTTCACACCAAAATCTTCTGCTGTGTCATCTGCTTACCTGGACCTCCAACTTCTCTTTGGCAACAGGCATGCAAGCAGCTGAGCACGGTTTTTGTTCATGGGCAACATAAAGGAAATTTAGTTTTTATATGAAATAAAAAGAAGAAATGCTCTATAGCAGCAGCAATTTGGTTGTTTTTTTTTCACTTTATCTTTTTCTTGGCCTTCTATCAGAGTCATTATTGTGTCGTTCCAGTACAGAACATGTGTTCACTGGAGGTTTCTTTTCACATATTTGTATTAAGTAACTTAGGATACTTATAAGGATACTAGAGAAATCATTTAAGCCACCTCTTTCTCAGTGCAGTGAACTACTCCTTTTATGTAGGTCTGTTTAAATATACAGATTTCTATCTGTACATAGACATACACACATTTGCCTTTTCAAGGACAGTAATGCATTAGTTTTCTGCTTTTTTGCAGGCTGAAAATTAACTGGTTGGAGCTATTTTGTTCTTACAGAGGGAGCATCAGCAAAAAACATTAATAGTGCCATTTTAACACCTTTAGTTCAAACATGTCTTCCACCCACACTCCAAATGGCAGAGGATATACGTAAAACACATCTCTTCCAGGAATTCAGGAACTTATTGAGTCAATGCAAACATTGGTGCTAAACCGCAATAATATACTCATCCCATTTCCTGGATTAAATAGAGGGACAAATCAAGGAATCTGAAAATTAGAAGAGTTTATCATTTGTTCTCTGAAAATACAGAAGTTTGAGTATTTGCTCTGGAGTATGTGGCTGTGGGGAGAGGGCAGGAGGATATCCCTGGAATACTAGAAAAGATATGATGGAGATCTGGGATAAATCTGGGTAACAACAATGGAAAGGGCACTTTCTCTTTTGGTGTTGACTACCTGGGTTAGAACTAGTTTCTCTTCAAGTACAGTGTCTTAATTCAGAAAACAAATTAGGAAGTTCAGAGGACTTGAACTGATATTATATTGTGTTACTGTGCTCAGGGAGTTGAAATACTTCTTCAGCATATGTTTACAGTGCTTTGAGAATGAAAAACAACAGTGGGAAATGCCAAGTCTTCCACATTGCTGAGATAGCACTTAAAATGTTTTGGCAGTACTCCTTCCCCTCCCTGTGAAATTTAATTACTCTATCCAAAAGCACCAAGTAGCCATTAGGATCAACATTATTTGGATGCTGATGCCATGAAAGCTCTATACTTGAATGTGAAATTGTAGGTCTCATGGTGCATAATTATTGTCTCCAAACTATTTTCGGAAGAATAGCAGGAAGTTACATATATGTAAAAACAAACCAGACAAAACAATTCCAAAAAAATTCAAAGCCAAAAGCACAAAGTGAATTGGGATATGTTAGGTTTTCTGTTTGTTCTGTTGTTTTTTTAAGGAAGTTTTTAACAGTTACATAATCTAGAAATGCACATGAAATACTTCATTCTTCTCCTGCCAGCATTGCTGTACTATGAATTTAAATACTGCAGTCATACTATTTCCTTAGTTTAGATGAGAGAAAAATTCTTGAGTATATCATGTTTACATGTAAAAGTTTACCACTGTAATTTCATATCTAAATTTGTATCTTGTAGAATAATTACATATTATTAAGAAAATAATGTATTAATAATTTATATGCTTTCCTAAGCAAAAACTTTGCTTCTGTGCCTAGAGTCTGTTGAATATTTTACCATTGAAGTCACAATCAAAAAAAATTAAGGCAAATATGAAACATGTGAAAATGGGCATCTGATATATAAGATGTTAGGCTTGCATCTTGTGGCCTGTTTCAGTGAGCTCCATGCAAAACCAACAAAACCCAGGGGGAGTTCAGTATTTCACATTATCAGTTCCCAGCTCAACAAAGTGGGCTGCTACAAAGCCAGGGCTGAGGCTTTGCTGAGCTGCTGTCCCTCAGGGCTGGTGTGTGGGAGCCACTGCAGCCTGATCCACGGGCTGTGATTTGTGAGCACAGCCACAGTCGTGCCCTGTGCTGACTGGCACTGAGGTGATTGCATCTGTCCATCTGCAGTGATTTGAAAAACTGTGTTTGGAGAAGTGTTTTACCCTACCTTCTCTGTGTAGCTCCTGATGTCTTCCATTCTGCTGTTTAAATGAAAATATAATGCTCTGCAGACTGCAAAAATTCATGTAAGATGAACCAAATCGAGACAGTATCTTTGAAGTCTCTATACATTGACATTTAAGAAATACTTTAGACAAAGAAAAGGTTGGAAAAAAAAAAGAAGCTGGATTTTTTAAAAGACTTTAAATTATCTCATAGGATCAGAGTCTCTCTCTGCCACTATGCCTTTAAATAGATAAATCCTGCTGCTCCTTACGCATTGTTGGCTTGATTCAAGGAAAAAACGTCTAGCTTTTTAAAAGTCAGAGTTTGTATATTTGATTTCTCAGAGGATTCAGTTATGTCTACAGTCTATGGGATTGAACTGAGATAAATATTCTTGCCTTTCAGGCATTCATTTGCAGGCACATCAGGTTTTCAGTGAATTTGTAAAGTATGTTTGCCATACATCTGAAGGAGGAATTCTTTGTACATGGAATGAGTAACAAACTTCCATTTATCTTTTGCTGTGGTGCAGATAAAGGTACTAACTTGTTACCTCCCTCTGCAAGAGATACTGGATTTCTTTTTTTTTTTTTTGTGAGAAGCACAGAGTGATTAAACCTATTTCAGGTACAGTTTCATTATAGAATTTTGTCAGTGTTTGTCTGTGAAGTGTTCCAAAGCAGTCTCAAAAAGCTTTATGGCTCTTCAATATTAGAATATATGGATAAATTTTCAAAAGAAGTGTTTTCAATATATGAGGTTCCTGTGAACAATTTTTGCACAGACAAACAATTAAGAAATATTATTCAGAGAAAAACTGCTGGAACATTAGAGACTTGTACTCAAACCAGGGATTTACACAAAACAGGAACAAATATCCATCTTTCTTGTACCTTTGGTTGAAGTCCTAATCACTGGGATATTGGTATTCTGTGCCATTTCCCATACTTCTTTAAATATGCATCAAACTAATGAAGGCTGATTTGGAACATCGCCCATGACGTTAATGAATCAGGAAGAACAACATCCCAAACCTTGGGCTCCCAGCAGCCAGCCCATTGCTGCTCTCTGATGTTTTCACAAACTTAATTTGCATGGTCTTAATTTGTTTCAGTTCAGAATAAAGAACAAATGTCAAACCCCTCTAATTTTAACAGAGTTTCCATCTTTCAGGCAGGCTTCCCTACCATTTCTGAAGGCCCAGAGGACTCACTTTGTCATAGACAAAATCCAAACACAGTCCCATGAAATACAGCTCTCCTCCAGTATAAACCAGTATAAATGAGCAATTTGTTTAAACTCTGGTTAAACCTTTCTGTGGGGCTGCAGGGAGCCCAAGCACAGCCAGCTCCAGGCAAGGATTGATTTGCAGAGGAGCACACTGGCCCATTTAGGCCAAACCAAGATCCTGTATTTCCAAACGTCCTTCTAAACCCCCAGCAAGGAGCACAGGTGCCACCTTAAGAAAAGTATCAAGGAAAGTTCAAAGAACACCAGTGAGAGCAGCTATTACAGTGGTAAAGCAGGGAAATTCCAAGGAAATCTTCAGAGTCTTAGTAAGACTCATTATTTCCAGTCCATGGCCTCACCTCTTCTGATACTTGCCCTTCACCCCCACACCACATCTCTTCTCTCATGTCTCCCCAGTAAAATGGATTTTTGTATTGTAGCAACTTGGTTGCCCCTTAATTCCCTTTGGATTTCTTCCCACTTACAAGTGTATGTTTTATCACCCTCTTTGGAAAAGTTTAAGGGGAGGAAATGCGTTGTCCTTTTCCCTTGTGCTTTTCATCCACCACTCTATTAATAATCATAACCCCCATGACTGTTAGTAAGTAAAAGTCTCTAGTGTTTCTGCTGTCTCTCACTGAAGTGCCACTGAACTGGTGTCACTTCTAGCAGCCAAGTTTTCAAAAAATAGTGGCAAGAGATTAGCTTAAAGCACTAAAAAAAAGGTTTCTCCCTTAATGAATCTAAATTGACACCCCAGCTGGCACAACACCCCCTGGACTGAGCCACCTGACCATTTCAGCCTCCTCTCTCCTAATCACCAGGATATCCATGTGACCACAGCCTCAAAGATCATTCCAGTGCATATTTGTGTCTCATAATTTCATATGCAGAGTGGTTCAGACCATCACAAATGCTCAAATAATTTTCCAAAGCAAATATTTTAAAGCTAATGAAAATAAGGATGCAGCTAAAATGTTGTGTCTAGCATAAGGTTATTTGCTTTTTGTTTTCAGCTTGCTAAATAATAGTGCTCCTATAACTGGCATGGTTTATGATACTTCTGTTAACAATTCTAATACAACCAAATATGAAAATACAGCCAAGAGTCAGAGATCTTTCTTCTCATGTTTTAAAAGATTAGTGGCATCATTAGTCAGGTAAAGAGAGAAAAGAAAGGGAGATACAACATATATCTATAAAATTATGTGTATTATGAGAAAACTTAACAGCAATATTTACTCTTTGTTGTAACAAAATGACTAGGAAATTCAAACCAAAATTAGAGGCAACTTCACACAAACTAAACAATGGAGATTATTGCTAATACGCAGTGTTGACCCAGTTTATATGGATTCAAAAAGTACATTTATGTATGGAATGAAAATTGGAAAAAGTACAGCTTTGCCTTTACTATCCTTAAAAAGTTGCATCTCTGTGATAAGATATTGACAGACAAGGGACCTGAGAGGTAGCTAAGACAGCAGTTATTAAGATGGAGGACAGCAGCTGCCTGAAAAATCAAGTAAAAATTGATTCTTTTATGCAGCTTCTGCCAAAACAAGAGCAAACCACAAAGCAATGTGTTGCTTGTATGAAAAAACTGGCTTGACATTTAAAGCCTAAATCCCCAGAAAATGCACAGTGCTTAAGGATCTGATTCACACTTCTGCAGAAAAGTAGGCTTTTGTTTCATGTAATGGAACTAAATGCTTGAACTCAGAGTTTTTCCTTAAATGTAGATTATTTCTTCAAATAATATGAATTGTTCTAAATATTTCCTTTTCTCAACATTGAGATGACATTCAATTCAGATTTGCACAAAACTGAGTAAAAAGACAGTCTAGACAAAAATAAAAGTTTTCTCTCAGTTGCTCCTCTTATGCCACAGTAATGTGACACTGTGAATACAAAACATACTCATAATTTTAGAAAGTACTTTTATGAACAATGGGCTTAATTGCATTGCTTGTATTGAACTTGAAGTAATCCCAGTTTCACTGAATTTTCTGTACCTTTATCAATGAAATGAAAAAGAGAAATGGGGCTAGTACTGTCCAACATACAAGTGGTGCCACAGTTGCAAGGTCACACCACAGACCTGCACTCAGCTCTCCCCAGGTCTCCCAGGCCACCTTCTGCAAAGCTGATGCTTTCCAATGGTAGGAAATTACTACTTCCAGCAAAAGTGTGAATATGAGCCCAAAATTCATATTCTCATTCTCTTTTACAGTACTGAAAAGGGTCCCTTTTAATATTCTTCTGGACTATTTTAAATACCCCTGTGGAATCATCAGATCTAATTAAGAAATTCTGGTGTTTCCAAGTCTGACAAGACTTCTAATTAGATTGCTAAACTATTTTCCTATGCAGGACTAGACCAAACAAGAACAAAAACAGTAAGTAATTGCAGTCTACATTAACCTTTACCATTCAAAAGCTAACCTATGAACACTCTGGTTCTTCATTAAAATCAGCTTTAAAAAACTTTTTTTATTATTTACAAACCTCCAGGTTATGCATGAACTTTCATGAGGCCCAATGATCAAGTAGAGCTTATTAGCTTCCAGACTCCACATAGCCTACAAGGTTCAAATTTTAAAAGCTCAAAACCTTTTGCCCCAGACTCCTGACATTTTCAGTAACTTCATTTGAAATGGTGATATGTGTATACATTTCTTTGACCCTCACTTGTGTACATCTTCTCCCTAAAGTACTCTAAAGTCAAAAGAAAGTTGCAAACGCCACTGCATAAACAGTTTTTTTTAATGCAAGCACAGAAAGGGCAAGTTTAGCAAATTCCTGAGAAAGAAAAGTATTTGTTAGGGAATATGTCTTAGTGTGTATTGTAGTATTACTTTAAGTCTTTGCATGTACAAACCTTATTTAGCCCTCTCATTTTGAAAGTGTGGTTTAAATTCAATTGAATGCAACTCTTCCTGTGCATTGCTTGTAACAACCACAACTAATTTAAATCTATTTTAAAAATCAGGAGATAGGACACATTATGTAAAAATATCAGGATAACCATTCTGATTTTGAAATTTTAAATTAAAACGCTGGGATATATGATGTTCTCTCTTTTGAATAGTGAAACAGCAGGAGGACTCAGAGACAGTAAGGGGCCCATCCCCTGGATTCCTTAAGTAACTCCACAATTCTCTTCTGTTTTAAAAAGAGAGATCATTACACACTTAAGAACACCAAGAGAGCTTGATGTTTAGTACTGCAAAAACTACCACTGTACCATAGCCCAAAATTCAGCTAAATATAATACATGAAGCCAAGACACCTGGAGGAAGAGAGCTTCCATCACCATCTCTGCCTGTCTGTACTAGTTTGAAAACAAACCAGTGGGAGACTACAAGTCAGGAAATAATATTATATATATTATACATATATATATATAAAATTAATAGGAAAAATGAAATAAAGGCAAAACCCACTGTCTTAAACTGACAGAGTCAGGATACAACCTGACACCCTGTTGGCCAGGGTGGTGGTGGCAATCCGATTAAATGTTGGCTGCAGTCCTGTTGGAGTGATGAACGTGGTTCTGTTGAAGCTGTGATCCTGTGGAAGGGCCTGGTCTTCCTCTGAAGGTCCAGTGGTGTTATGGAGCTCTTGTCCTCTGGGAATGCAGTAGGTAAGGCTGCTGTGGTGCTCCAGCCTCAGACTGTATCTGGGTAGGAATGTTTGGCTTCTGCCCCTGGGTGGAGCATCTCCCAGCGGGATGATGTAACTCCGTGAGTCCTGCAGAGAGACTTGATGGCCCATTAGTGCAGCCAGACCCTGGAGGGAGTTACCAGGGATGAGATCAGGAACACTGCCCCATCTGTTTTAACAACTCATGAAGATGGTGACAGAATGCATTCTTTTGGTTACATCTTACACTGTAACCTAAGTCACTCTCCAAGAGTGGGAATTGAGTTTATGGCCCAGAAGAGCTCATGATCAAAGTACATCATTCCATGGGTTTCAGGACCAGTGGATGCCATGCCATTTTCTCAGGACAAAAATGAATTCAACAGAATAGAATACTTCAGTGAGAAGGGACCTACAGCAATCATCTAGTCCAACTTCTTAGATTGTATGCAATCACTTAGGACCAAAGAGATGTTTTTGGCCTGAAAGGAATAAGATTACTAGTCACCATTTTTGACCGTCTTAAGGTGATTCAGGAAAAATCAAACCAGAATTTTCAAATTTTCTTGCCTCTTTTCTTCCATATGTTTACTTATAAATTTCTATGCACTGGAATATATTATCAACTATTTAACCTTCAAGAAGCCATATCAATTAATAGCGTAAATGTCTTGTTGTATATTTTTTATTGTAAGTAAGTTTTGTGGCAGAATTCCTGCGGAAATCTTGTAGATAATGATTTATAGTACATAGTGTCCTGAAGGTATCTTAAGAGTAAGACTGGTCTCTTTCTCCCCTATAAGAGGGTGAAAATTTAACATGGAATCGGGGAGTTATATTTGATTTTTAAAATGTTATTAAAAACAGGGCAGAATTTGAAGGATTCTTATTCTTATAAATGAAAAAATAGACAAAAATCTTTTAAAATGGTCTTATAGGGCACATTTGAAAACTACAAGTAAACTGCCATTATCTATATGTCAGGATAACTTGTGCTTTAGTGTCTTTTCTGTCTACTTGCTGTGCAAACTGCTTAGGAGCAGAGGAAACCATAAGCTCCAGGAGCCAATCTGCCACTCTTGTCTGTTTATGTAGTCTGATAGAATTTACATGGGCTGGCAGAAAAAATTGCCCTTTGCATGCTGTGTCTCTAGGGGAATTTGGAAGTATGTCCAAGTTTTATAAAATAATGATAATCACAAAATACACCAAGCACAAATAACAGATATTCTAAGGCGTTTTCTAAGCAAGTTAAGTCTGTGGGCAAACAGAAGATAACAGATAATACTTAAAAGAAAAGGAAAACCAACCCATTTATGCATCAAAGTTAAAGTGGGTCACTCTGCAACATAAAGCACATTTTTAGTGGATATAAATTTAGCAGCTCTCTGCAGCATTATGCATGACAGCTGTCTTGTGATATTTCAAGTATAGAACAGGTCCCTGGAGACACCATGTAATTTATAATGGACTAACCATAATGAACCATAGCAGTCAGGAAAGGAGCTGGTTCCAATGAAATAAGGAATGTTGGTCTACTTGTCTTATAGGAACATCATGTTGAAGATCTCTCTAATCTGGGATCAGACAGGAGCAGTGGGGAGGTCAATTTATTGGTCACTAGAAAGGAAAACACCAAAACAGAAAATCTCCGGTTCGTCTGGAATAAGAACTTAAAATAAAGAAAACAAATACAAAGGATCACAAAACACTTTTCCAGCAGACTAATAACTAGCAACCCTTTTCTCCAAGTGCACAGCAAATGCCTTTCTGCTGTTTGTGCTGGCAATGCTTTATCATAATTGGTGCAGTAACAAAATCCAGTGATACCTGCAGGGCCAAGGGCTCTGCCTTCCTCAGCTGTGCTGCACATTAATTAGGCCCCAGCTGTCTACAAAGGCACTCTTTATTTGTGATGTATCTGCTCATATTTTCACAGGGTCCGTGCAGGTAGGCTGTGGGTGTCTATTTGCTCTGTTCATGGCTACCAGGGACTGATACATAACAACCTGCACAGAGTATGGGAAATGATATGCAGATTAAAGGTGCTCTTTTCCAAAACATAAGGGGATATTTAGCATGTCCATTCAGTGCAGTGATCTGCACACCTTGTAATTAATGACAATTTAGGTTAATGTCTTGCTTTTCAAGGCCTGGAAACTTCATTTCTACATCTTAATTTCTTACCAGCCTTTGATGACATGAGAAATTATTAAAGTTATTATTAACATGATGAGAGTTTCACTTAACATTCTCCCTTCTGTCACTTTTCCTTCAAAATAACAGTAACAAAGTGTTCTAGTTACATAATACTTTGCAGTTATCAATTAATTATATAATTAAGGCACAGGTATAACAATACTACTGATGTGATGGTTAACATCTAGTTCAACAATAGTGGAGGTAAAGTGACTAGGAGAGAAGAAGGGGGATGCCACATGGGATGCAAACCCGAGGCAAGTCCCAGTCTGATAGCAGGCTTACTGTCTATCAAACAAATGTTTTTGGAAATCCCAGAAGTTCTTTCCAAATTCACAGTATGCAAAAGCTATGGTAATTTTAATGTAATTCCTCATAGCAAAGTGTCAGTGCTTGCACACAATTGTCATTCTGTTCCAGAGCTGGGTCTCAAACATAGAATCTAGCAAGAGGCATTCTGGGTCTGCTAAAGAATGATGCAGGGGCATTACAGTTTGACTTTTTGTATTTTCCAATGTCCATATAATTCTGTTTCATTAGAATGAAATAAGTCTCTTTAATTCTTGCAGGAATGAGCAAAGCCAACTCTCTTCTCAGCAGTGTACAGATTTTGCATAAATTGTAGTTTTTATTTCAACAATATGCATGAGTGCTTGCAATATCTAGGCAAAGCATTTTCAATTATAGGGCAACAGATTTGTCTTATCTCAGTTTTTAAAGGAGAAAGTTCTTCCTTCCCCTCCTCCGTTAATACAATGGCTAAAACATTTCTCAGAGTGTGCACAAAAATGGAAATGGGTGCTTAACACCTTTGGAAATCCTCTGGGCAGAGTAAAGGGAGCAGGATTTGGTATTTGCTTTCAAGTATTGTCAAATGTAAAATACTAATCTAGGGAAAATGTAAGGATTTGGATGCTGGACATGCTTTCCTTTCATCGACACCAGCAGCTACTATCTCATATCACTTTCCTGTAAGCAATCTGAAATGGGAAAACCCAGGTGATGGATGGCTGGACTGCAGTTAAAAGACAGGGAAACACATTATGCCAGAAGAGCAGGCAGTATTTACTGTAAAATCTTACAGCACGAGTGAGGAAACAGCCTTTACTTTTCTTCTGCCTGTCCTTTCCAATTTTATGTTTCTTCCTTTTTTCTGGACCCCACAGAAAGATTTCCCTGTGCCTCTTTTTCTCATCCTTAAATAGTTTGAATGTCAAACCTTTTCAGTAATCACATTGCTTTGGCAAATGAAGGCAAATAAATAATGCTTAACCTTTCTTAAAGAGATCTAGATACCCTTCCAAAACCAATTAAGGCTCACATTTTTTCTGGAATTAGCCAAAGTCATCACACTAAATTTCCAAACTTGTTTGAGAAAAAAAAACCATTAAAATTAAGGCTGGGGAAGAAGAAAAATTTTGCCCTTCCTACAGTCTTAAAAGCTTCTAATTTTAAAGTGTGTTATGAGTAGGAGAAAAAAGAAGAAAATAAATTAGGTGATGCATGTTGCACTTCATGGCTGCTGGAGAGAATGGGAGGGAATTTGCTGAATTTCACCACACTGGTTTTTTGTTGTTGTCATTTTGTTTTGTTTGGGATTTTTTTTTGTTTGTTTTTTTTTTTTTTTGGGGGGGTTTCCACCCCCTTCTTCTGCCCAGCAATTTTTTTTCCTATTTGGCACATATATTTCCAATTCAGGTATCTTTTGAATGATGACTAACAGCAGCAATAAAACAGCCTTGATTTTTCACAACCTAAAACACAGAAGCACATCAAAAGCAATCCAATTTATCTGCAAATCTTACAGATAAATCTTGCTGTCCTGACGTGTAGGTTTTGATGTTTATTATCCACATTGCTTCTCCTGCCAATGTCTTCTCACCTGAAGAAACAATTTCTTTGCATGACATGGAAGTGGAAATATCACCCTCAGTAACGGAACTGCACTGACCCTACCATGAGCACATGAGCTTTTGTGCTGTGGGTTTATCCCTGCACCTCTTGCCCTTTTTGCTGCTGCCAAGGAGCAGACGACAGGACTTCATCCCCTGTCTCCTGCACGACACTGCACTCCCGTGCTTCCCGTGATGTCTGCTCACAGCACCTTCACAAGCATCAATGCCATGAAATTTCAACAAAGGGTTGAAGATTAAGGACTGCCATGACCAGTGAGACCCTTCAGGAAAGATCTTTGGGAATGCTTAACAAGGAGATCTCAAAGGTCACAGGCCAGTTTCATCAGGGCTTAGAAAGCAGCAGATTTCAGAAATGAGAGTACGTGTGACCACAAATGCTCACAGTTACACACAGAGCTCTACTCAAGTCCCATCTGAAAACAAAACAGCACCAAAACCAAAAATGTGCAGTTTATATGATTTAGTTTTTAAAGTGTTTGTAAGGGAAGTTAAGATAGCTTTGTTTCCTTGGCTATATTTTTTTCCAAAAACCAGAAAATTTTACAAGAGTGGTCTCAGCTGGAAGCATGCCTTTAGCCATTAGAGTGCCAAAATGAATGTAATATGTCAGCTGTGACAATCTGTCAGAAGGAGAGAAAAAAGTATTTTTGTTCCAAGAATAAGAGGTGTTCAAAAGTTTTGCCCTAACACTGAAACAAGCACTCCCTCTCTCCCCAGAAAACCTGGCCCAGAGTCTCAGCCAAGGGAAGCACATCTCCTTTTGTACAATCAATTTTCATCACCTGAATAGCCAACCCACATTTCTTGACATAACCATCTTTTTTTTTTTTTTTTTTTTTTAATTCATCCCTTGGTTAGACTCATATGAACACCATAATAAATGAGTCATTCCAGATATCCCTCAAGAACAACAAGCATCATGGATTAATAATGTCACACTGGTCATTAATTTTGATAACCACAGAATTTATGTCAGTGAACATACTTGCTATGTAGTTATAATGTTGCATTTATTTATATGCAGCAGTTACAATGTGTTAGATGCCAGTTCCCATTATTTCAGTTTCACAGCTGTTCAGTATTTGACAGATGCACAATTTCATTCTTTAAAATACTCATTTTCCTTTTATAAATTAAGAACTGTGATGTTAGATAATTTCTCTCATGTTTTGTTAATTTTAGATTATCAAGATATATTCAACAGTGCAATTTACCCATAAGACGTTGCTATTAAGGTTTCTAATTTGCAATCCAGTAACTTGAATGAAGGAGGGGCCTTGTTACTTTTTTTTTTTTTTTTTTTGTTTTTAATTCATCCCTTGGTTAGACTCATATGAACACCATAATAAATGAGTCATTCCAGATATCCCTCAAGAACAACAAGCATCATGGATTAATAATGTCACACTGGTCATTAATTTTGATAACCACAGAATTTATGTCAGTGAACATACTTGCTATGTAGTTATAATGTTGCATTTATTTATATGCAGCAGTTACAATGTGTTAGATGCCAGTTCCCATTATTTCAGTTTCACAGCTGTTCAGTATTTGACAGATGCACAATTTCATTCTTTAAAATACTCATTTTCCTTTTATAAATTAAGAACTGTGATGTTAGATAATTTCTCTCATGTTTTGTTAATTTTAGATTATCAAGATATATTCAACAGTGCAATTTACCCATAAGACGTTGCTATTAAGGTTTCTAATTTGCAATCCAGTAACTTGAATGAAGGAGGGGCCTTGTTACACGTTATGAAGTGTTAAAACTCAGAGTAAAGTAAATAAATTATTCAAATCCCCTATAGTACTGGCCTTATTTTTGTGCCAGTTGATTTGATATAACTCCTGTTAGGATGGGATAACATCAAATGCATTTATAAGCCCAGACAAGTGAAATAGTAGATAGACATTTTTGATTTGGAAATTATATTCACCAATTAATATAAATATTTTTTGTTACTGAAGTCATGAACCAGTCTTAAAGTTGAAATACTTTGCTTCCTAGCTTGTAATAATCTTGAAAATAAGGGGCAACAGTATATCACAGAGTTGTAATAAAGCAACTGTGCTGACATTTCAGTCTTTTTTCAGAACTTTGCTCTCCTTTTCAGAAGCTTCAGAGGAAGATGTGGTATTTTAAACAGTGAGGAAAGGAAGTCATATTTGAGCTTTCCTTAACAGTCTGGAATATTTTACTTCTCATGTTCTGTGTCTCCTGACACAGAGTCAGCATCCTGCACCCAGCAGCTCCTCACCTCTGCCATCTGTAAGGCTCAAGTCTTCCCATCTCCAGCCTCTGCTCTGTCTCTGCAGAGCTGGTGCCCTTCATCCACAGAAAAGAGACAGAACAGATCAGTCATTAAAGCAGTGCTGTTGTGGGGCTGGTACAGAGAATAGCCAGGTGGACAACTTCAAAAGGAATTACCAACTGCTGTCTGCATTTCCAGACAAAAATGAGAATTTGGCAGTTTTAGCCTTTGGCAGCCTTTTGTCTGATGGCCATTTGTTCCCTTTTCTGGTGCTCCATCTGCTCCCCCTGGTAGGATCTGCCAAATAATCAACTGCAGGAATGTGCAGCTACAGCCACCAATAAACACCCTGTAGTATCCCCCGTGTAGTAATGCTTGGGGTTTGGAAACACAACTATGGACTTCCTTTTGTTAGAGCTGGGACAGCAGACAACAAGAAAATCTAACAGACACAAACTGCTCACCCAGCACAGCCAGCAAACAAAGTGTAAGTCTGTAAGTCTGAAATATGTTTAAGGCTCAAGATTCCACTACAACAGAAAGAAGCAGCAAAACCAGACCTGTATTAGTGAACATATTACTTTGGAGCACAATGAGAGGCCCAGGTTCTAATCCCTGTCCAAAGCAGTCAGAGCCTCTCATGACCATGCCTGAGGAGAGAGCACTCTCCTCTCCTCTGCTCATCTTGAATTGTTCTTCAACTGAACCATTCCAACAGGAGAATCTAAATCCGCCATCCTGAAAGGGACAATAATTTGTCATCCAGAATCTCTTGTTAGACCCCAAGTAGGAAGAGGAAGGAATGAAACTTGGGACTTCCATATCTGAAGTCCACATATTCAGATTTAATACCATTTACTGTAAAAGGTAATACCATCCCCCTGCAAACAAACCTTTCCATAAGGGGAAAACCAGCAACTCACCATCAGTAACAGCTGCACAGGAGCTGACTCTGAGGAGGTGTTGCTGAACCTCTGAGATTTTTCAGCTGCTCCCTCTGCTCTCAGCCTTTCCTTACTGACCAGCACCAGGCTGCTCACTGCACATTGCTTACTCTCCCCAGACACTCAAGTGCCCCAAGGGCTGCAGAGGCAAATTAACACCCTGTTATGGTTCCCCCTTCCCATCCTACACCTACATTTCAGGTGCCTCAACACCCAACTTCTGAGTCCCTTTCTGACCCAAACTCAGAGTTATTCACTTCAGATGAGAAGGGAAATCTGCAGCTTTGAGAAAAGAGCCTGCCCAACATAACACAACTACATGTACATATTTTAGATTTTCTTTATTTATATTTTTAAATTCAAGAATTACACACTAGCCAACATTATTATATATTTACATGCTGAAACTGGCTGCAATAATTTTAAATTCAAGAAAATATCTCTTATGTGCTACTCATTTACAATCATCATTTTACTACCTCATAAATCCCAGAGGTTAGCAGTCCTTTTGAGAAAGACATGAAAATCTGATGCAATGATATCCACTAGTATTTTGCATTTTCTAGCCATTGGAAAATGTGCATTATGTGCATATAAGAAAGGCTACAAGGTCATTAGTAAGGCTGATGATTACTACATTATGAAATAAATAGTACTAAGTAAAAGATAACTCAGAACTGTGCAAAGACAGTACTAACAGAACCATTTAAACACCCATGCCAATAAAAACGTGATAGAAGTCAAATCATAGGCAGTTTGTCAGAATTAATCATGTTTCAAATGTTCTTTTTGTCTTCAACTGAAAGTAACAGGACAGACCATGAACCATACAGCCTGGTGAGTATCTGCCAAATGACAGGAACAGTGAAAACATACAAAATGCTATCAAATTGGAATAGATGACCTCATGTCTGAAAAACATTAAAAAAATACAACCCTTAGTATGAAAGTAGAGGTGAGATTTTTCATCATTTCAGTTTATTTTTTTGTCAAAGCACTTACAAAGAAAATAATTTTATATTTATGAAATGCTAGTGTTGCATATTCTTGTAGAGATTATCTATTTCAATTTTATATAATGGATATTTAAATTCTTAGTATTTTTACAAAGTAGAATAGGGCAGTCTTTTTGATCAACAACATTCCATTTGCTTCTTAAAAATTTAGACAAAGTTCCTAGTGCATTTTACTAAGCTTTACCTTTGGTGTTAAGCAGTGACTTTTTAGATTTCCCTTTTAAACAATTTCTGGAGTGAAGATTCTTTGGCTTTGGGGGACTATGCTAACGACAGTCAAACATCCTGGATTTTTTTTTTTTCTTAAAGAAAAATATAAGCCTACTATTAAATACCATAAGAGACAGATTTCAGAATCAGACAGATGCAATATGCAGGCTTCTGTAATGAAATCGCCGACAGCTGAATTCTCACTTACCTGGACACCTTCACCTCTCCACTCACTGGAGCAACATCAAGGTGCCTCTTTGTAAGTGAAAACCAGGCCCTGTTTGTTTTGGCTAGTCTGAGTACTGAGTGTGGCCTGAACATCTTAACCATACAAAAGAATCAGCTGTGCCAGCAGGAACATAGCCATGGTGGCTATTTTACACTACAGCACTTCCTGTACTATTTTATATCTGGAGTCCAAATCTGTTTATGCAAAAGGGTGTTTAAATTACTCTGCTAGAGCACTGCAATTATTGTACTTAGTAAAAAAAAGTCACTAAACAAATACTGTATCTATTGACTGCTCATTTACAGCTTATTTAATTATTTACATAATTTTAGGACACATTAACCTAAACCATAAGTAGAATTAGCTTTTTGCCTTACCATAAAGTACAAATTAGAAGTTAAAAATGTTTAAGAAATCTGATAATATTTACACACGTTCAGCTTAAGTTATGGTTGCTCACATCGTATGTTCTATGTACACATAGCAAAATGTTTTGATCACTACTGATATAGTATTGTACCCTGGCCATCCCACCCTAGATTATTTTTCTAGAAATAGTTACTATTTTTGCCTTTTTTTTTTTTTCTTGGTTCCCTAAGGAATTTGTTGGTTTTGAAAACTTACTAGTGGACAATGCTGTTATAAAAAGAGAGAGAAGAAATAGGCAAGCAATGTGAGGACTAGTCTAATTCCAGATGCAAGGAGGTACAGTACTATCATCATGTCAAACGGTGCAATACTCCATACCAATCATAAGCATTGATCTGCTGATATAGAAATGCCCAGTTACCCTGTCGAGTTAGTTGTTTGGTTTTTTTCTAAATACATTACTCTTTATTTTTTTTTCTCAAAAATATATTCATACACTGGTTGATGATAGAAACAAAACTATTATTAGCTTATTCCTTTAACACACCAACATGTGAATGTGTGTGCATATATATATATATATACTCAGCACGTGTATATATACACACATATGTCCATACAGACATTTGGGGGTACGTCCATATGCACATACAGTTGGAAAATGTTTCACGTCTGTTCACTTATGTTTAGCACTGTGTTATAGGATTGGAACACAGTCTAATATTTATAGTGAAAATAAATTGAGGTTTTAAATTTTAATGCATGTTTTTCTGAAATAAATAGGATATTTTCCCCAGGTATAAGACCACCACTTATTTTCTCTATGCATTGTGCTTTTGTACCTTACAGATTTTATGTCTTTTTTTATTAGAATGTAAGAACTCTCTGAAGAACTCTGCTACATGCTGTTATCTAGGACTCTTGTTTTCCTCCCCTGGGAATGAGAAAAGAAATGGTCACAATGTCATTGCTTGAGTCTTTCTTCCCAGTCACCGAACTGCGATAGGATAGAAACATAACATTCCTTATGCAAACACAGAAATATGTTGCATGAATTTTCAGTTCTGAAAATGTGTATCATACTTACTAGCAGTCATGTACAGTATATATTTACAGATTGATCTCAAAGATTTCATTAAAACTGTGCCATGTTATAGTCATAATTCCCCCATGAATTTCGCAGAGATGAAAAACACCTTAATTGCTGGCTATTATGTCTAATAGAACAATAAAATGTGCAACTATAATTATATTACAAGTTTTTATCTAAATTATTAACTTTTCTATTGAAACCAACAACAATTAACACGATTAAAAAGATCTAGAATATTGATTTTCGGTCAATTCTAAAGTAAAAGCAAATTTATTCTAGTTTACCTGGAGGGTAGCACACATAGCAAACCCCATATCTCATGACTGTTGGCATCATTTCCCACTTTCACTCAAGTATCTCAGGAGTAAGTGCTTACCTGGGGCTCGAGTTCTGCTTTTTCCTTGGTAGTGCCTCACCAGCCTTTCTCACCCCCATCTTTTTATATCACAGTGTTAAGCCTTAGTACAAAATGGTAGAATCTTTCTCTTGCACTAATTTTATACATCACATTAATAGCCAGAAGAACATAGTAAAAGCAAAAGTGCTCCTTCCCCACAGATAATTTATCTTTCCTAGTGACACCTGAGCAGAAACCAAACATTTTCTTTCACTCTCTGAGTAGCAATATCAGAGAGTATTATGGCTTGTACTGTAGCTTCAGAAAAGTGAATGTGCAGTTCCAGGATTCGATCTCTGTGATTTTTGTAACAGCTGAAGCAGTTACCAATGCAGAGAGTCAACACATTCCCTGTAAGGTTTTATATTTGATGTGTATCAACCACAGAAAGGCTGTGAGCTCCCTGCAGTCACACTCTGCGTCTGTGAAACAATAAAAGGAGCTGTCAGCAATTTCTGAAATGAAAGAAAAGCTTGTACAGAAGAATACCTTAAGACTGCTTTCATTTAGGATAATTAATATAATTTTTAAAGAACATACTTTGAAGAGAAATACTGAATTTTGATATGTTCCATTTCTTAAAATTGGGGAAAAAAAAACCCAACATGACTCATACCTATCAGCTGAAATCCCAAGTGCATCTACAAAGGTTATTGCGTTATGCATGAAATGCAGTCACAAATTGAATATGTGAACAAAGAGCAAAATTTTGACTTGGAAAGTTAATCACATGAGGAAAACCTGTCTCTACATATTGCAGAGTCTGAGCCTGGAGGCAGTGTGTGAATGCACACAACTTCCCGGCAGGTAGGGTGTATTGCAAATCCCATCCCAGGCTCTGAAATGATCCTCTCTTATTTGAACCACAAATAAGCATATAAAGTGCTCAGAAAAAAAGTCAGAATATTTGCCTATTAGTTCCCAGAACTATTCTCCTCCTATTAGTGTCATTCACTGTCAAACTGGGGGGGGGGGGGGGGGGGACACACCAAAAATAAAACCACAGAAACTTGTAAGAAAATTACTCTTTTGAAGAACAAAAAAATTTAAAAATATATTTTATGAAAAATATTCTAAAGATTTTTTTTTTAGTACCCTGAAAAACCACTTATACTCTCTAGTCTCTTTCAAAAATTTGTACACGGATGAGAGGTAGCATGGATGCAACAGATGTGGCTCTTGCTTCTTGAAACATTGTGTCAAACAACACTGGGGATCTGACCTAGTAAAAGCCATCAAGAATTTTTACTTTTTTGTTACAGTTCTTGTGACTGCTATTTTCATTACAAAAAGAGTTCCACAGTGGAATAAGTGACAAAAATTTTTGTCTAAATTTTTTTTTCTATTCTATTTTGCTATTTTTTAAAAACAAAGCTCAACGGAATGAAAAAAACCTCAACCTTTTAATTCAAGAAGCTTCTCAAAGAAAAACAAATGTACTAGTTTTTCAAGAGAAAACACCCTAAAGCAGGAAACATTCAAGAGTGTACTTACACTCTTAAAGTGATTGCTATGAATTTCTTTCCTTTAGAACAGTGCATTAAGGAAAACAAAAAATGAAATGGTATTGCCTAATCCAGACTGAGAAAAGACCCTGTCAGTACCTCTTGCACAGAAATATATACGTTCAGATCTCAACTGCTGAAAGAGGTACAGAACCTTTAACCAACAGCAGGAAGCATAATGCTGGAAAGATGAAAACCTGGAAGAAATCACACAACTCCACACGACTATTTCAGACTAATGTGTGTACAGCTGACAACATTCATCTGCACTGTGTATATACATACATATATATATATATATATATATATACACACACACACACACTTTTATTTATATGTAGCCTCCTGTCTCCTTGCCCCTGCACTTTGAAACTGCTCTCTCACTCTCCCTGCCCTAGAGAAAGGCAGGGCACCAATAGCTTCCTTCAGCCATCCACAGAATTACTATTTGGGCAATTAATTTTGGCACTTTGGACAGATTCCCTTTCCTCAGCACAACCCAGCAGCATCTACCTGCTCAGTGCAGATGCATTTTTATACAGTCCCTACATTCCTCTACTGATCCCAAGCACAGTCACTGTGACTGAGCATATGTCCTCTCTTTGAAATACAAACAAACTAGTGCTTCTTGCTTCAGCTTCTGTGCAAACACCCAACCCCATTATTATCAGTCAAAGGTTCAGTTCTTTCAATAAATAAAAGGAAATACCTGAATATGGTTGGGAAACCTCTGACCATCATCATCTTGGAAAGATGATAGGCACTACTTGTTTTCAAGTTTACACATTTAAAAAGTAAAGTGTATATGTTTCATAAGCATAACTCAGTACACTCTCTTAAGTGTATATGCATGCCTTGGATATGTACTTTCCCTGGAATGGCATGTACTGCTGTTGAAATTAAGACTTGTTTCTCAAATGCTGCTCTATAATTTGTACCACTAAACTCAAATGGCCATTGGAAAAAAAAAAAAAAAAAAAAGTGAGGGACAATGTGACAGAAGTGATTTTCAAAACGCAATTTGCCTTTACACTCAAAATGCACTTATATTTTGATAAGGGGATATGTCCATACTGCAACTTAACATATATATGGTTTAGCAGATACAACCAAAACATTATAAAAACAGACCATAGAGTGGGCCAGCAACTAAGGTGTTTTAAAATAACTTTTTGTCCTGAATAGAATTTTTCCAAGTCCCACTTTTGGCTGTACAACTGATTTGAAGAGAAATCCAGTTCTTTCCTCCTGCGTGGCTTTGTTTCTTAGTTCACATAGTAAAGCCAATAGACAATATTGAAGAAGGAAAAAACAACAGGGAAGAATATGCGAGACCATCGATCTATGGCATTGACATCAGTCAAGTCAGGGATGGTGATTTTCAGCTGGGACGCGCGTCTCCGTAGCCGGCTCTTCTTCTGTGCCACGTGCCGCTCCAGGGCATTGCGGCCGAAGCTGTGCCTGGGCAAGCCGGCTTTGCGGTACTGGATGCTCGAAGTGTCATAGGCCAGCATTGTGCTCCTAGGGTCCCCAAGCCCCATCACAGCCTCCGAGGCAGCCATCTCGTTTTTAATTTCCAGCGTGCTCAACAATATGTTTTCGTGTGGGTCCATCTGTAAAAAATAAGACGGCGGGTTTAGCAGAGGGGAAAGGAAGCCCAGTCAGCTGCAAACTGAAGCCATGCTGATAAGGGCCATATCTAGCATTACTAATTGATTGGATGTCAGCCTGAAAGACTCTAAGCATAGCTGTGATTATATTTATTATAATTTATTTGTGACCTCACGGAGAAATAGGGCCAGCATAGTATACTGCAATAAATCGTATTTCCCTGGACCCAATGGTCAGCAAGCACAAGCAATACCTGGGAACAGAGAATACACTCAGCTCCTGAAAGTGGCATTCTGTCACTGAGTAGGAGATGTGGGGCAAATATTGAAATTTTCAGGGGTTTTGGAAGGAAATTGAGTGGAAAAAGATGTGCTTTGTTTTGGTTTTTCTTCTTTCAAATGAAAGCTTTGGCTCTGACATAAACTTCTATTATTCACGAGGTCTCACCACCTCCATGAATGAGATACAGAGCACTGCACAAGAGAATGCACATTTTAGGTCCCCATATTCCAAACAGGAGTGCTGGTTACTTGGGGAAAGGCAATGGCATAGTCTAGCTACAGCTGTGTGGAAACTCCATGCCCTAGTACTAATAAATTTCTTCAATACAGTGCATGCTGTAATAGCATGCTGCTGTAATAGCAGAGATCTGCAATTTCAAGCAAGGGAAAAGATGTGCAGAATGTAATCACATCAAATGTACATTGAACAGTTGTTTCAATGGGTAGATTTAGCTGCTATGCACTCTTTAAAGGCAATTCAGTGAAAAAAAAATGAAAACTATATTGTAGAGAAACCCCTTAGACAAGAGGATTTCAAAGATAAGGAACTAAGTTCCACTCTTAGGCAATCTGGAGAAGATCTGGAGTGTGGAAGTAGATTTTAAAAAGAATCCATTTATAGAAAACAAAAGTTATTTAGGGAAGTCCTAATTCTTCTCAGCCATTTCTCTAAGCATGCATTTTGAATTGTGTGATAACAGATTATAATTAACTAAAAGTTCTTAAAAACAATAAGAGCTAATGAGAAGCTAGTTAATTACATTGGATTAGTGATGGTAGTGCAGATATACTCCAGGCCAATTAAGAGAAAAAACTGTCCCAGAGCTCCTTTAAGAATAACTCAGCCACATTATTCATTTATCATGTACAGAGAATATATTCTATGATTAGTACTCAAAGTGCAAAAACTGTGGCCTTTGTGGATTTCTAAACAAAAACAGGGTATCAGTATATTCTGTAATATTTAGAAACCAGCAGTCTGCAGCACGTACCACCCTGCACTGCCCAGAGCAGACTGTGTTCACCATTATTAAACCCCCTATGTAATATTTACCATGGTGAGATGAGAGAACTGGGTTATAACCAGTTGCTTTTTAGTAGCACCCCCTGCCCAGTGTTCTGAACTGAGAAGTCAGGCACTCACAAAGGCACTTTGGACCTACTGAAACACTGTCATTTGAGTGATTACATCTGTTCAAGTGATGCACAAAACCTAGTGTTGCTGAGATGACAGATTTCCCTCTCTCTCACTTTTTCCTCCGATCTGTGTGAGTTTGCACCCCTCTAGCTTCATTGTATTTTAATTACAAATCAAATGTCATAACTCAATGTGAAACAAAGTCTTTTTTTTTGTTAGCTTTTCATGAGAGCCACATGAAATGTATGAAATTCATAGTGTGGGAATTCAATCTTTACTTGAAAAGCACTGGAAAAATTTGAAAGCTGAGCTGGAACTCCAGAAAAATTCCTTTAAGAGATTTGTAGCATGATACTGAGCATAGTGAGGGAATATTGCTTCTATCCAGGAAGGCCATCAAATCTGTTCTTATCTGCATAGGACAGGTAACAGTAGTATTCTGCTATTGTTATTCCAACAAAGCATATATCTGCAAAAGCTTTCAAAGAGATCAATGAAACATCAAGATGGACTTCAAACATTATTTTCTAATGAGTGTATTTATCTGGAAAATTCTTTTGTGATTTTTTGGGGTAAAACAAAAGGGGTCTCATGTTTGTTATTAGATCTCAGACCAATTGTAAGACTCTCAGGGTCCTAAAAATAAAACAATTAATTACAGGCACTTGGCATTCATTGATCCCAAAATGTCTAAAATCTAAGAGGTAAGTTTCCTACATGAGGGGTGCAAAGTCATTTGGAAACTACATTTTCTATATTTTCATATGACCTCAAGAAAAGAAGTTTTAGTTCCAGTGACATCAGGGGAAGTTGGATATAACATCCACTAATGTAATGGGTTTACCCTTTAGCCCAGAGCCTGGGTTATTTTTCACCTCAGTGTTGTGCATTCTAGGATACTATTTTTGAAAATATTTTAGTGCCAACAATTTTTTTCACATCTTAAATCTTCTTAGGATGAATTTACTTTAAGCATTTTATCCTTTTGATCTGCAATGATATTAGAAATTTGAGTGCTCTTTACATATTTGCATACATTCTATGCAGCACACATGCAAGAGAGGCTATTTTAGTCTGCTAGAGTTAGACACAAACATGTTTTAGCAACATGATATCACTCCAGTCAACTTTTTTTCTTAATGCAGCAAAATGCTGCAGATGTCTATAAACTTGGAAGCAGTTAGTAAGATTAGTGATGCTGGGCAGAAAAAACATTAAGCAATATTCTAAACTATCCTCTAGGGAAAAATGTCTTCTTCTGTACATATTACACTCATATCAGAGTTGAAGCAGAGCATTGCATTTTTCAATATTCCAAGACTTATTTTTCAGAAGAAATAATGCAAAATACAGTAAATATTAGAGATGGGCGAATCTTCAAGTGTTACAATACCCAGAAAAACACCTCAAAGTTCAGCTGCTTCTTGAGAACTAATTTGACCCTTCTGCATCTGGAACAATGAACTGACCATAAGAATAAATGCATTTTCTCAAGATATTTTGAATTTCCAAAAGGAAGGAAGGAAGGGAGGAAGGGAGGAAGGGAGGAAGGGAGGAAGGGAGGAAGGGAGGAAGGAAGGAAGGAAGGAAGGAAGGAAGGAAGGAAGGAAGGAAGGAAGGAAGGAAGGAAGGAAGGAATCTAACTCTAGGACCTTTGTCAAAAGGTTCCCTGTCAAATTGGAGAGAGCTGTGACAGTTTTTTCCACCCAGCAGATTCGCCCAACTCTAACTAAAACATGCTTTTGTAACAAAGTGACACCTGAGATAGAATGACAGTGAACTACATTTATTGTAAACAGCACCACCCTTTCAAAAGGATCCCAAAGCGCTTTACAAGCATTAGAAAGAAGAACCACTTCACTTCCCAGTGAAGCACAATCACCTCTGAGGTGAAATGTGGTGACTGACAGTGCAGAACAACACACTTTATTTTAGTCGAGGAAATGGAGAATGTTGTAGCCAATTAAAACTATGGGGTGGGTGAGTGGTGGTGGGGAATGTTGGGTAAGCAGAACAGTTACATAAATTGGTATTTGGCCAGGTGCTCGAGGTTGAGATGACCACACTATAAAAAAGTGCCATGGGATCTTTAATGACCATAACCGGTCAAGACCTAAATTTTACGTTCTCTGAGGATAAAAACATTAGAAAACAATGAAAGATACCTTTGTTGAATACATTTCTGGACAATGATATGTGCCAATTATTCTTCTGTCCTGTAAGTTAATAAAATCAAGACCAGTTTCCTTAGAGATAAGGCAGCTATTATCTTTCATTTAAAATTAAAGCACTGTAGTATAATAGTAGGACAAGTAATTAAAATATATAGGGACCTCTAAGCCAACAATTAGCATAGGTACATTCTGGCTTCAGAGGTGCTATTACTGCCTTGCTGTGCTCCTCAAGGTAACATAATGTTGTGATGTAAATGTATTTTTTCCAGTTGGTCATTTGACCAAGGAAGATATGATGATATGAAAACAATTATTAAAATTATTCTGGGGGAAAGTAAGTGTAAAAGTGGTTTCAAAAGGAGGTGGAGGAAGGTTAAAAAGATCTCTTGGTGCTGAAGGATTGTTCAACCATAGAACTAGACTCTTTATGGTGAACAGGAGAGTTCAAACTTAATGGAGAAATTCCCAGGACAAGAAAGGAAGGGAGGATGAAGATGAAGAAAAAGCAGCAGCAAGTACTATGGAAATAAAAGGTGAAGGCAGAAGTGGAGGAGTAATGACCAGAGCTAAGCAACCATGCAAGACACTGGGGTTTTTATAAATCAATCTTAAATGTGAATGACAAAATAGATGATGCAAATGATTCATTTACAGGTCCAGGTCAAACGGAAGAAAAGTTGACTCTGGAGCCTTGAAAGTGGCCATGACTTTTTTGATGGTCTCAAACAAAGGGAATACAGAGGAAAGCATAGAATTGTTACCATTATATATTCTTCCTGATACCTAGAAACTCCAAAATGATGGCTTTCTTGAGGAATTAATCTTACAATAATACATTAGCAACTGTTAAATACAAGAAAATTACAACTCCCACACACATTCATTAGGAATCCTCCAAGGATGACCAGACCTCTGAAATTATTAACTTTCAGTAAATCAGTTCCTTGGTGTTTATGGTCTGCTGCTCTGCCAAACACAGCTTTATAGTACAGGAGAAATTTATACTGATGAATTGAAAAGATACAACATTGACACTTCTCCTTTCTCATACACTGTTCATTTTCACCTGTAACCTTCAACTACAGGCAGGAACTGGTGGCTCATTTTATGGTAGAGTGGCTCAGAAACTGTGTATAAAATAGACAGTAGGGATGGAATTCCTGATAGAAAAACTCTGAAACAAAACAGTTGTAAATTGAAAACTTACTTTTTGTTAAGTAGAGCTGCCAGTAGATTAAAACAAAATCTGGTGAGGTAAACCATGGAGTCTAAACTGGTACCCAGTCTATTATAAAGACTAAACCCTCAAATTTAGCAGTTATATGTCCTGTGAAGTGACATTCCTAAGAAATGAAGACAGAAATAAAGATCCCTTTCTCAATGAAGACTTATGTGACATGTCTAGATATCTAATTTAATTTGTTATAGATGAAAACCTTACTATCTATAGCACAGTTTCCCACTTCTTAAAAGCTGAGGTTTGCTTGGAAAACCAGTAATATTCCATTCCTGACTAGTCACAGGAGCTCAAGTAAGATCAGATGAAAGTGTGACGTGCACTTTACCTGTAATAGGGATCTTCCACCTCATCAGCAAGGTCTGACTCATGGAATGGGAACCACTGAGCTCTGGGGATAGCCCTGACTGCACAGGCAATGTGTGGGAGGTAGACAGCTCTGTGTAAGCTGCTGCTGGGTTCACTCTGGATGAAAAAACAATTAATGAATTTCAAAGGGCACCTGACTAAAGCTATAGTGGTATTTTTGACATGATAAGCCAGTCTGCTGAGATAAAGCTATGGAAATTTATAAGACACAAATGCAAATATTTAAAAATATCTATATGCGAAACAATGTCTTTAACAATGTAACAAACCCTGCATTTCCATTGTCTGTCCAAAACACAGTTAACTGCCCGTATTGTAGCTACTGTATATGAAACCAGGCTAGCATGTATTGTTGTACACCTAAAATTTGGGTCAGGCTGTAAAGAGTACAGTTAGAGGACAGTAATGGGGTAGACTTATCATTTCAGGTTGCTTCACATGGTTTCAGATCAGAAAATTCAGAGAAACTCTGCAAATTAGAGAAGGATTTTCTTCAGGTTCTTGACCTTTCAAAGACTAAAAATCTAAGCACACCCTACGGCCCTGCAAGAAACCTGTAAGAGTTAAAAAAAAAAGGGGGTGAGGAACAAATATAAGATCTGAACATGGAGCCTTAACATTTCTCTAAATAATTATAAATCAGTTTATAGACATCCATTTCTACCTTCTGATATATATGACTTTTTGATCATTATCTTTAGTAATGCAGCCATAACTTAGTTGCAAGTATTGCAGGATTCTGGAGAAATGGTTGAAAACATAACTTCCCGTTAGTATGCATTACTTAAACATGGGATTCTGTATTTAAGGCACTGAAGAATGAGTGCCCAGATGAAATGTGAGAGGCTAAAGCATCTTTGCTTTGACGGCATTTGAAAAAAACCCATGAAATATGAACTTGTTCAAACCTCTGCACAGAATCCAATAAGCTTGAAGTTTACATCAATGTCTTCTCAAATACAATTTTCAGCAACAATTTTTTGACTACTGAGACATTTAGGAGGAAGCACAGGAAGGTGATCTGGAACAGAAGATTTCTGGGGTAGCAATTAACAACAGCTTAAATCCTATTGTTTCACAAAAACCAAGGTGTTGGGCAGTGCAGATTCTTAGTAATACTGCTCTGATGAAGTTATTTGTTATTTCTTTTTTAAAATATCATCCCATTTACAAGTATACAATTAATTTTTTTGAAGATAATATGAATGAAGAACACATCAGCAGAATCTGCATCTTAACCTGCTCACTTCCATCTGTGACAAGGAAAATGAAATTTTCATCAAGCCTTTATGACAATCATAAGTCTCCCATTATGGTGTCTTACAAAATACAATTTAGCAGATATATTGAGCACCAAAATTCTACTACAAAAACAGAGCAAAATCGGTTATATAAGAAAGTATTGTGAAAGATAAAAAAATGCATTGAACACACAATTACCACCACAACTTGCAAAATTTCTAGGGTATAATTTGGACATAGTTATGGTTTTGAAATATGAACTAGATGGTACAAATAAGGTTGTTAAGTTGCTCCTCTAGAACAGCTCCAGAGAAATATATTAAAGATGTTATTTTTCTTGTTTGAAGCCAAATATAATGTGCAAAGAACTACACAGCACATCCTTGTCATGAGAGTGGGTGGACTGAATGGCAGTCTACCAGTTTCATCCGTCTGACCACGATATCTCACTTGTCAACAGATTCAGGCTTGCGGTTTTGGGGAACACATAATTCTTGGGCCCAGGCCAAAGACAAACATGTTCAGAGACAGCAAGAGGACCAAAGATAAAACTCTGGGGAGAAACTGCAACTAATTCAACAAAAACAACAAAACTAAAAGAAAATTTCTGAGATCTTTCTATGGAAAAATCACTGAGAAGATTTTGTTACAAAGAAAAGAAAGATGAACTTCTAATATTTTATAACGGATGTTCAAATTAAAAAAGATCCAGAAAAGTATTTCATATGATCAGTTCATTGCTGATTTAGAAGCCTGAAACAGAGGCAGTTCCACAGCTACAGATACTGCAAGGCTCAGAGGACTAAAATGAAATGGCTTCTGCTTTAAAATTATGAAAAAAGAAAAACCCAAACAAACCCAAATCTCACTAAATTAAAATGTTCCTGCCCAATTTACTTGTACATCAATAATCTGGGTTTTTTTTGGGGAGAATCTAACATTTTGTTACTCATTTCAAAATGAGCAACAAGAATGAAGACACTTTCTTGTCAAGATATGATTAATAATTTAATATCTGTTTCTGAGTAAATTTCTGTATATGCAAAATATGCACCAATATTATGTATAATTTAAAAATTGTATTACACTTTAATTGTTTTTGTGTATGCATTAATTCTAGGGAAAATAAAAACTAGATTATAGTTTTCTTCATGACATGGTATCTTTTTGTGTCTGTGCATTTCAATCAAATTTGAGTTCAGTTAGTTAAATATACGCTTTGAATACTTACAAAACACATGGATAGAAAGTGGTCCAAAAAAACCCCATTACATGAAAAAAAATCATATGTATTTAGGCTCTGTGACCTTTACTGTTGCATCCTTCAGGTCACAACTGTTAAGTTTCTGACAACCACATTACCAGAACACAGAGCTGGTTTTGAAAACATGAGCAAGGACAGGTATGGAGAGCTTTTTGCACACAGCTGTAAGATGCACTAAGTTTAGGGACAAGTCTTGACAATTTTTTACATGAGAAGAAAACTATATTCAAGTCTCTTCTTAAAAGAGGAATGGAGACATAAGAATGAAAAAGGACATAGAAACCATGTTGTAGTACAACCTTTTATCATTGCAGAAGTATTCTTAAAAATAGTTTCTAAGGAGTAAAAAAGATATATTCACATACAGACATATATTGTCTCTACATACACAGATCTGAGTTTAGGCATAATCCTACCAATCTACCTACCTAGTGTTTTCCTAAGTTACAAAACTAACTCCTGGTGTCTATCTTTCTCCATATGCAGGATACTGGGAAAGCAGTGGAACCCAAAAGAATTTGTAACTAAGTGAATTTACCATGAAACATAGGTTTTCATAGGCCAGCTTGACTGTTTCACTAAATTTAACAGATGTGTAAGCAACACAAATCCTAACATGCTTCAAAAAAGAAAAAAGTATTAAATTTCCACATGTCTAAATGGATGCCTCTAAATGCATCTAAATGGATAGAGTCTTTAGAATGTGGTTTTCATATAAATAGACTGACAGTCACTATAACAACATTATAATAATATTTTTACCACTTAGTGACACCCAAGTGTACATAATCCAGTGAGCCCAAAATTCATGAGCACAACTAGGTTACCTTCTCTAGCACATACTACTTGCAGTCACATCTTATGTTTTGGATAGCAATTTGCCAGCTCCTGGCTGCTGAATTAAGCCTTGACAAACTCTTTAGAGCTGATGTGTTTCAGGAAATCAATTCACCAAATTTCCCTAGCCAGACACACCTTCTGGACTGCAGCTACATACATTTCTTCTACTTCACTGTACATAATTTGTCTTTTTTTTGTGTCTTATTTCTTCACATCTTGGTCTAATGACTTAAACTGCACTAAGGGATTCTTTTATGAACTAAAAATTGTGTTCTGCTCAGGGTCACTGGTTGCAGATGCAGCATAAAAGCAAAGGGGAGAATGTGCTTTAAACAAGTGTACAGGCACTGGCATTACATTAATTAAATATGGCATTCAAAGGAGTGCAACTGAAGAAAAAAAGCCTCACGCAGTTGACTTGACCTTTATTCAGATGTCGTGTGGAATACCAGCACAGATCGTGGAAAATCACCTTCTGACTGCTTCTGCAAAGTGCTGTGAGCAAAATCTGGAACCTCCTCAAATTTCACTCCTATCCAAGCTCTGGTTTGATAAAACATGAAGAGGCTGGCCAGACACCCTGTGCATTGCTGTTTCATAGGCAAGTTGTTCTCTGAGAATGCATGAATAGAAATTTAGGAGAAAGGCTAAGATTTTATAATCCATGTCTACTTTGTTACATGTCCTTCGATAAATTGCTGTGTAAGGAATACCTTCTGATCCTGGATCAACAATCAGTCCTCGTGCAGCTTTACCTGTACTGCAAACAAAAGGAAAACTCTCCTTGGAGAGAAAGAAAGAGGATGAATTCTTTCACTGACATCTGGACAGTGGCAGCATTAGCTCCAGCAATACAGAGCAGTAAGGATTTGAGACCAAAATTTTAAGAGCTTCGTGTTGCCTTAGTGTTCTAATATCCTGTTCAGTTTATTAACCAAGTCTGTGCATATAACCAGTTCAAAAATTCTCTTTTTATCAAAAGCTTTTACATCTTGTAAACATGTTATATATGCTTACTCATGTTTTTTACTAGAAGTACCTCTGGTCCATAGGGTATAAAGTGCCATTTTGTGTAATAGGTACTGACTGGTTTTCGGTACCTTTGCAATAGTTTCTTCTCCCTGAAGATGCATTATATGATTTCTTCAGATAGAAATGAACAAATATTGCTATGAACTGAAAAGGCCAGCAGCAAGCCAGAAGTAAATCAGTGGGGAAATAAAGGCATATTTATATAAAGCCAAGCCTAATTGTTTTGGAGCATTGCTTTGAAGCAAGGTCTATTATCTCGGGCCTAAGCCCTGCTAATGCATCTTCACACCACAGCCTGAAAATTGAAGAGAGTGACCTTGTCTGTTTGCAGTGCACTGAAAGCCATCACAAGCTGCAAAAAGCCACAGGTACAGATCAGAGCATTCTCTTTGGCTCAGGTTAACACACTCCTTCATCTAATTCACTCCTCCTTTTCTAGAGACATCTATGGATATGACAGATTAAAAAAAAAATACAAGGCTCTTCCAGTTATTCTCTTGTAATGTGGTGAAAAAGAAGTTTGGAAGCTGTCATGGGAAATGTCAGGTAGCACATCAGCACCTGAACTGACTCTGCCATTTCCAAGTGTGCTGCTGTAACAGAGGATATTTTGGGCAGAATGGACTAGAAAGTTCTCAGTCTCCCTGCTCCAAGAGGTCCCATACATTAGACAGTGAGTCTGAAAGCAGGCATCTGGGGAAGGAGGATGCTGTGGGAGCCCCATTTCCTTGCTAGATTACACAACTGACAGTCCATCCTTAGCCTACCAGTTGCGTAGTTGAAATAATTAGGTGTAATCACTTGTGAAACAGGTGATTGCATGCTCTTATTTCTCTCAAAGCTCTGATAATGCAAGGGAGTTCCCTTGGAGTGAAAGATCTGAGGAAAACTACTTAACTAGTTCAGCTAAACTCGGTCAGACTCCTTTCCTTAGTCAAAAAGCTGTAGGGAAAAAACCAGCAGCTGAGACTATTTGAAGGGGAAGAAAGTTACCAAGTGTTTCTGAGGGCAGGTTAAGTTTCTATTTGTCATTGGCTTGCCATCTCACCTCTTTTAACAGCCCTGTGCTAATCCAGATATGACAACACTGGGCCAGGAGGGCAATGAATTGCAAAGATACCTGTGTTTGTTTAAACCTTCTTAGCTTCCTAAGCTTCCTTCGTTAATTTTTTGAGAACACTTCTACTGTATTCAAATGTATTAAGATATGTTTAAATTCATTGTCATACTGGCATTCCATGTTCTTGGTACACAAATTTTGAATGGAAAAACGTCATTAGTCTGACAGTTTCCCTTGTTTGTGATTTGCACTACGAGCAGCAATGCACTGTCCCTTTCAGGTGTGCTGACTGAATACCTTATGTAATAGAAAGAGGTCTGAGTAAAGAATTAGTCATTGTTTTAAAAATATACTCAGTATATTTAAAAAGGAACCTTATCTAAATATGCAGAGGTTAGCAATGTCACTTCACATTTATTTACAGAAAATGACTGAATAAATCTGCATAAACAGCTTTACAAAGCATTGCATAATACAGTGACATTTTTCCCCTGTTTCCCAGAGGGAAATTGCTGTGTTACTGCTCACAATAAGAGAGTATGATTGCAAAATTAAAGGTAGTTTTATTTATGTGACTTATATTATCATGTACTTCAGGTATATTGTCTGTGCATTGGAGCATTCTCTGTGCTTTAAGCTAAGTTGGAAGCATGTAGACTTTGATCATTACTGCAACTGCATCCAATCTAAAATCACATTTAGTGATGTATTTACATGTATTTTACATTATGCAAAACATAATGCTGCTTCTGTGAAGTGCCAAATCAAATTATTTGAAAGAACATAGATAAGAAATTCTATATAAGGAATGTTAATTTGCTAGATGATTTAACTATAAAGAAAAAAATTAAATAATTTAGAAATAACTTAAACACTACCTGAATGACATATAGGTAAGAATTAGAAGGACTAGAAATGGAAGAAAGGTGCACTAAATCATTATGTGGTAATGCCTCTGTAAGGTTTGATACCTGAGTTGAAAAAAGGAAGTATCATATCCTGTTTGTAGGTAATGTCCTCGTGAGACAACAATAGTGATACTGAAGAACAGACTGACCAGGACCTCCTCAAAGAGACAGATCTGTAGCTCTTCCTTTAATGAAAATCTTCCTGTAGGAAGTGCTCCCAGTACTCACAGTGAGTATCATCTCTGCTGCCTCTGATGCTGTGGAAGAGGATGGCACAGAGCTGCTTTTCCATGGGAATCACCGCTTGTCAAACATACAGATGGCAAGAAGCACTTTACAGAGGAAGGAGTCAGCCTTTCATTTACCATGGTCTTTAAAGTGACAGTCCTGGTTTTACCACTCTAACAGAAGTTTTCTGATCTATCCAGAATAACAAATATAGATTTAATTGATATTGAAAAGCATTTTCACCCTACTTATGCTTCAAGAGTAGTCAATTAATGCACATAGTAGTTTGGATCAAATGAATCAGATGAGCAACTGTAGAAAAAACAGCAGTAGAGTCCAATAGACAAATCAGCAGGTTATGCAGCTGGCTGACAGGAAATTTAGTAACACAGGAAAACATATGGAAAATATAGAACTTGGCAGGTGATCAGACAGCAAATGTCTACAAGATATATCAGATTCATCACAATGGTCAGCATCAGCAAACCCATCTAAATCAGAGTTCCAAGATGGAAACATCCAAGGTAAAATTATTAGAAACAACAAATTAATAGTACATTTAAAAATTAACCAAAAATAACTTGGCTCCTAGATTCTGGAAAAAAATGTAAGGGGAATAAGTCAGCTCTGAGAGAGCACCAGGAAACTAATTATCTGAGCTGTTATAACAGAAATGAAACTTATTAAAATGACTGGGGGTCTGCCTAAGAAATCATTGCAGCTGAACCAGGCTCTACACTGGAATTGTAGTTAGGCAAATCATCTTCTTGGAGGCAAAGCCAAACTTCACAGGGAGAAAACCTGAAGAGTTTTATGACAGTAGCTTGTTTCCCTCCCCTAGCCCCCTTCCACCTCACAAGGAAACAAGAAAAAAAATTACAATGAGAAGAAAAACAGGGTCACAGAGGCTTCTAGACCAAATCTTTCTAGATCATTTGTATAAGGAGATGATTTATGGATTTCAGTAAAGCCTTTGGTACATTATCTTAAAATAGAAGGGATAACATGTTCCAGATGCATGTACAATTACCCACAGGAAGACAGGTGCATCTTATTGGGAAGTCAGAGGCTGGAATCTGGCCCTGTATTTTAATATATCTTAATTATCTTGAAGAAGCACAGACAATATTAGCATAAAGATTGATGAAATGCAAAGGACCAAAAGGACACTGATGACCATCTTAAATACAAAAGCTCACAGAATAAAAAGACATAACACTGGCTTACCGTATATACACCATACTTTATGACAAGCCTCAAGCAGACATAGGACACACTCAGTGTACCTCTCCTTATGTACACTTGCAATACTATGCCAATCAGAACAGAAGAAAATGAGAAACTTGAGACAACCAAGGCAAGAAAGGCATAGGAGACAAAAGATGAAAAACTTGAAAAGAGAGGTGAGGAAATTATGTGAATGCTGTCTCAAATAAATTAAATGATGTCTAGAGTAAGAAGAAAGGCAGTGGTTTACCCATAGCAGCAATATGATTGTTTATAGAAAGAACAACTAGTCTTGGCAAGGCAAAAGATGATGACTTGGACTAAAGGAACCAATTGCTAAATGCAGCCTGAGAAGTTTCAAGAGCGAAATGATGATACTCTGAGCCATTTTTATCTGAACTCACTGCAAAGAAAATCAAGCAAGTCCTATATGATTTAACAAGTCTGTGGCAATGTATCTGCTGGTAACTGAGCCTGAATCTGCCTGAGTTTTATGTTTTTTAAATTTCTACATGATTTTATAACTCAGGTTTCAGTATCCAAGAAGCAAATGAAGATATAGGCCCAATTCCTTCCCTACCTTTCCATTACCACAAACAGGATCAACAGTCTTTGAAAAGGGAGTATATCTTACATGAGGATTCAGACTAGATACATGGAAGAACTTTTTTTCAAATGAGAGTGGTGAAACAGTGGAAGAGGTTGCTCAGAGAGGTGGTGGATGCCCCCTCCCTGGAAACAGGGATCCAAGGTCACATTGGATGATGCCCTGAGCAACCTGATCTAGCTGAAGATGGCCCTGCTCATTAAAATGAGCTTGGAGTAGGTGACCTTTAAAGGTCCCTTCTGACTCAAACTATTCCATGATTTAAAAAAAAAAAGACAGAACAAACCCCAAACTATCAGATTTTGCATATGATATGAATATATTGTGAAATTTAAAGAAAGATTTGGTCACAGTTTCATCTGGAATAGCCCTGGGGAAGCTCTGCAGCCAGCCTTATGCAGTTCACTCAAATGGAAAAAGAGGACACCTGAGGGGATCCAAAGGTCACATTGGATGATGCCCTGAGCAACCTGATCTAGCTGAAGATGGCCCTGCTCATTAAAATGAGCTTGGAGTAGGTGACCTTTAAAGGTCCCTTCTGACTCAAACTATTCCATGATTTAAAAAAAAAAGACAGAACAAACCCCAAACTATCAGATTTTGCATATGATATGAATATATTGTGAAATTTAAAGAAAGATTTGGTCACAGTTTCATCTGGAATAGCCCTGGGGAAGCTCTGCAGCCAGCCTTATGCAGTTCACTCAAATGGAAAAAGAGGACACCTGAGTCACCAAATCTCCAAGAGATTGCAATGGATTCAGCAGACACTACAGTCATGGGAAAAAAGCTTCCATTGCACAATGTGTTTTAGGCTCCCTAGTATCTTCTGAATAACACCAAGCAAAAATAGAGAGATTACCAGTGCCTGTGTCCACACTGGAATCTGCCCATGGAAGAGAATTCAACAGCATAAAGGGAGCATGAATTAACTTCTCCTTTGATTTTGCCACCAGTTGTGGATGAGAGGACTAGTCAGCACTTCCCCTCTCACCACATTCTGTTGATTGAAAGTTTTATGAAATTGTTACCAAACAAGAGTGTTGGAATTGCAAGAAAACCATTACAGATTTGCTGGTCGGTAAAGTATAAGCAAAGATGCTGTGCTACAAACAGCAGCTCCAATAACTATTTATCCACCTCTTTTAGAGTGTCAATGCTGAATGCAGCAACAGAAGTTTTGTGTAGAAGTTTTCATCCTTATATTTTGAGGTTTATTCCTCATGGTATCAATCTTCTCTTGTGTAGTATCTGAGTCTTGTGAATTCATAATATTGCACATAGTGCTTCAAGAGGAATCTTGTAATATCACAAAAGAACACTCATGCCTTGTCAAATCAGTCCTTCACTATTGGAGGCTAGTTAATGATGAACTGTTTGTGTGATCCCATTTCTAAAATATGTTAGTTTTTATGAAAAACTGTTTTTGAACTAATTTCAGCAGTTCAGACCCCTTTTTGATCCTTATAAATGAAAATAATTACATAATATTTTTCTCCCTTTAATAGATAAAATATTCAGGTCCATTAAATATTAATATGTTTTCTCGCTGCTGGTCAAACAACAAGAACAGCTGTCAGCTCCTTTCCTTCTCCCCAGAGCAGCCTGTGCAGTAGGACAAGTTCTCTGATCCTCTCCTATTTGATTCCCTACTATTGCTCAAAGGATTGCAAACATGATTACCAGATCAGAGTGGATCTGGATACCAGAGCAGAACTGCCATAGACTGTTAACCATGCTGGCCTAGAACATTAACTGAAAGGCTCACTATGAAAAAAATAAAAATAATGTAAAATTGTTCCTTGTGTTCCACAGTATATCTTGTGTCAATCCTGTAAGCTGGTATTCTTGAACAGTTATTGAAATTAATTTACTCTACCTAGTGGATTGGATTAACACAACAGTTAGTGCTTTCAAATTCTGCTTCATGATCAGCAATTTGCCACTGGGCTTTGGCTATTCTGTTACACAGCTGAAAGGTCTATTGTATGAACAAGAATGTTGAAAACACCACAAGTGAAGCAAAGTGTACAAAAATATACCTCAGCTATGGATTTTAAATTTCCATTGATGTTAGAGAAAAGACTTCAGGTAAATTCAGATGTAGTCTTATAAAATTACTTACAGCATAGTATATAGCATTTTTAAAAGTGAAATTTAAAGAAGAAAAAAAAACCTTAACAATTTAAATAAACCTCACAGATTTTTTTCATTGCTGAAAAATCACCAATAGAAATAAAAACATGTTACAGTGTCTTCATGAACTTTATAATACTAAAAGATGATATATGGTAACATAACATCAACATTAAACTCATCATTATGATTATGCTTTCATTCATTAAAATATATTCCACTCTAATCAAAAAGAAAAAAAAATAGAATGAGATCTGAACCATGGTGATAGAACTCTCCTTCTTAAAAGACTATAAATTATAACCTATAAAACTATTTTGTTTTTGGAATAAAAAGTTCTTCTGTCTGCAGACCCACTTTGTGTGTAGAGGTTCTGAACAAACATTAGAAATTTCACTACTAGAGCTGTATGAAACTTAAGTTTCCAATTGACAAATAATCCTTTGGTTTTTTTCTAATGCATTTTTTTTTTAAGATTCTGACTTTGATTTTTTTCTCCTTGGATTGTCAAAGAGCTTCCTTCCCCTGACAAAAAAAAATCCCACAACCCTCTCACCCCCTCCAAAAACCCCCCAAGCCCCAAAGATAATTCAACCTTATTTAACTTTCCAATTCTGCATGTGTGTGAAAGTTTATACATTTTAGACTGAGAACATTTTTGCTTTCAGCACAGATTTGCCACTGTGTGAAATTCATCCCAAAATGGTCAAAGTGATAAATTACAAGTGCTTTATGATAAGTGCCTCATTTTCATTAAGCATAATGGATACTTTTCCCAGAAGTGTGTATCTTGGCAAATACCTTTTCTGCCTCAATTCTCCATCCCTAGGGGGCCACTTTAAATTCAAAATTAAGTACACAGCACATTGATGGTTTATTTCTGAGAAGTTCCTCATTTAGTCAATAGTATCCTGGCCCATTAGACATTGAAAATATGCAAACTTCTCAAACTTTAAACACTTCTGTGGCAAATATTTCTTATCCAGATCATCTGAAAGATTTATGAAAGCAGGTTAAATTTAGAATTTAGTTCCAATGTTCCATACAGCTCTTCCTAGAATATACAGCCATCATTTTGGATTTATTCCTCTGGAAACAGGTTGTACATATTCAAGTCTACATTCTGACTAAGAAAAGATCTCTCAGTAAAGCTTCACTGACTGCATGCTTTAGAAGCAAGTCATTCAGCTTTCCAGGCTGGAGGGCAGCATTCATTGCTGAGGTAGCTAAGTACACTTCTCTGCAGAGCTAAGACAAGGTCATCATAATTCCACTCCACTCATTTTCTATAAGAAATCACATTTTAAAGCACTGTCTGACAGAAGTGAGAGCCTGTCTTCATGGGAAAATGCTAAAAATTTATCCCTGTTACAGTTTACCTTATTGACATCCATTCGCAACTTCTCATTGTTGGCACTGGCAGCTTTTTCTGCTGCTTTCTTTTGACGCTGAGGTCCCCTGCCAAAGAAGATGTAGTTGACCAATGCATACTCCAGCAGAGCCATGAAAACGAAGACAAAACATCCCATAAGGTACATATCAATGGCTTTCACATATGGAATTTTGGGAAGAGTCTCTCGAAGATGGGTGTTAATTGTTGTCATTGTGAGCACAGTTGTGATTCCTGGAAAAAGAATTGAAAAGTCTAGTGATTGAAATAATTGTGATTTATTTTCTAGAATAATAATTTATACTATTCAAATGCTGAAGTTTAAAAATATTTTTTTTCACCCTGGTGGGAAAAAGATATCTCTAACCTCCTTTCATAATAATAGAATCCTGGAAAGGTTTGGGTTGGAAGGGATCTTCAAAACCATCTAGTACCATGGGCAGGGATCCTTCCACTATGAGCAACGAGGTTGCTCATAACCCCGTCCACCCTGGCCTTGAATGTTTCCAGGAACAGGGATGCCCCAGCTCCAGGCAACATGATCCACTGTCTCACTGCACTCACAGTGAAGAATTTGTTCCCAAGATCTAATCTAAATCCTCAGTCCTCAGCTGTCAGTTTAAAGGCATTCCCCTTTGTCCCTCTCCAGCTCTCTTGGACACCTTTTAGGCTCCCAAATGTGCTCTAAGGTCTCCCTGGCACCTTCTGTGCTCCAGGCTGAACAATTCCAGCTCCCTGTCTTCATAGAGAGTGGTGCTCCAGTCACACAGTTATCTTTGTGACATTTCTCCAGCCTGTTAAGGACCCTCTGGATGGCATCTCTTCTCTCCAGCATGTGGACAGCACCACACAGCTCAGGAACTTGCTGAGGATGCCCTCAATCCCATTGTCCATGTTGCTGACCAAGATGTTAAGCAACACCAATCCCAACACAGACCCCTTAGGACACTTGTCACTGATCTCCACTTGGACATCAAATTGTTGACTGCAACTATTTAGGTGCAACCATTCTGCCAATTCCTTATCCATTGAGTGGTCCATCCAAAAAAAAATCCATGACTCTTCAGTTTAGAGAGAAGGATCTCACGCATAACAGTGTCAGATGCTTTGCACAAGCCCAGGTAGATGACATCAGTTGCTCTTCCTTCATTCCACCAGCTGGGACCTGCTGTAGATGGCCACAGACTCTGTCATGCACAACTTGCCCTTAGTGAAGCCAGGCTGGCTCTCACCAATCACCTCCTTGGTTTCCATGTGCCATAGCATAGCTTCCAGGAGGATCTACTCCATGACCTTGACAGGCACCAATGTGAGACTGACAGTTCTGTAGTCCCCCAAGTCTTCTTTTTTCCCCCCTCTTAAAAAGGGGGCTTTGCTTCTACTTTTCCAGTCAGTGAAACTTCACCAGACTGCCATGGCTTCTCAAGTATCATGGATAGAATTTCAGCCAATTCATTTCCCAGTTCCCTCAGGCCGTGTGGATGGATCTCATCAGGTCCCATGGACTTAGTGCTTGTGATCCCCACGTTCCTTAGATGGTCTCCAACAAGATCCCTTCAGCAGGTGGTTCTTCATTCTCCCAGTCCCAGCCTTTGCCTTCTGCTGCTTGGGCAATGTGTCTGGAGCACGTGTCCATGAGAGCAAGGCATTAAAAAGGTGTTCAGTACCTCAGTCTTCTCCAGATCCTGGCAATCCAGGCCTCCTGTTTCCTTTCAGAGAGGACTCCCATTTTCCCTCATTGTCTTTTAGCACCGATGAACCTATACAGAAGCTTTTCTTGTTGCCTTTGATGTCCCTGGACAGATTTAGTTCTGTCTTAGGGCTTTAGCTTCCCTAACCTGATCCTTGGCTGCTCAGATTTTTTTTTGTTTATTTCTCACAGGCTACCTGACCTTGCCACCACACTCTGTAGGTTTCCTTTTTGTTTTTGAAATTTTTCAGGAACATCTTGTTCAGTCCTTATCTTGGACATGGATTTTTTGCATAGCATAAAAAACACTACACCTGTAATAAAGTGAGTTCAGTCAAGCAAACAGTAGTTGGATTCCATAAGTATATTTTTAACCAGATAAACTGCAACCTTCTGTAATGAATCTCAGTTAAAAATTAGAGGCTACAGTTGCTTTATCTTCCTTTCCTTCAGCATTTTCAGAATGTTCAGAATTAAGGCAAAATGCTACATAAAAAGATCTGGTAAAACTCGGATGTATTTTATAACATTAAAATGCCAAATTTTCAATGGCATCTTTTATGGGGTTTTACTCATTTTAGCTGTACAAGAGCTGTACTGGCAGGAATCAGTCTGATTTTGACAAAATTTGGCAATAGATATACTTATTTTTGGAATTATGATGAGGGGCACAGAATAAACAGATACACATAGGACTAGTGATGAGATATACAAATACTCTAGAGATTAATTAGGGAAACAGTTTTGCTTTTGGAACGTAAGGTAACAGCAAGGAAAAAATATAATCAGATTCTTACAATAATTTAGGTTGAAAAAGACCTTTAAGTTCATTGAATGCAACCTTTAACTCACCACTGCCACATCCACCACTAAACCATGTCCCCAGGCACCAAATCTTCAAATCTTTTAAATGCCTTCATGGATGCTAACTCCACCACTTCCCAGAACAGCCTCTGCCAAGGCTGGAAGCCTTTTTGGTAAAGCAGTTTCTCCTAGAATCTAATCTAAACCTCCCCTGGCATAACTTGAGGCCATTTCCTCTTGTCCTTTCACTTGGCAGAAGAGACCACCCCCAACTGGCTGCACCCTCCTCCCAGGGAGTTTTAGGGCTAAGAAGGTCCCCCCTGAGCCTCCTTTTCTCCAGGCTGAGCTCCCCCAGCTGCTCCTCCTCAGTCCTGTGCTCCAGACCCTTCCCCAGCTCTGCTGCCCTTCTCTGGCACATCCCAGCCCCTCCATGTCTGTCTTCGAAGTGAGGAGCCAGGAACTGGATTTGAGGCACAGCCTCCTCCCTCAATGTAAGGACAAGTGAGCTATACAAACCTAGTAAAACTTTATTTAATTCCTGAAAGGAAAAGCAATTTATAATCTATAACACAATGCTGAACGTATGTTCTGGACTGCTATGGGCAAAAGCAAACTAAGTGCATTCTTTTCAGAGAAAAGAACAACAGAATATGTTGAGACAATTAGGTTAATTTTGATTACAATGATTATAAAGTTAGCTGATTCAGACATGAAATCACTTTAATTTTTATTTAAATTCTGATGTTTTAAATGCTGATGCAAATAATACAAAGCTTAACAAGCCAGACATAAAAAGATCTAACGCATATATTTTTATTTTCAAATCATGCACTATCCACTCAGCCAGAAGATAGAAAAACCATTCAGCTAATGCACACTGCATGAGATGTGTAAAAATGCCTACCTAAAGCAACTCTTGCAGCTGAAGCATCATAATTAATCCAGAAGGAAACCCAGGACAGGATAGTGATCAGAATAGAAGGCATGTAGGTCTGCAGAATGAAGTAACCAATGTTTCTCTTAAGTTTAAAGCTGAGAGACAGCCTTGGGTAGGCACCTAAAAGAGAATATTTGGTATGGCCATAATTTATTTGTATAATGCCTGAAAACATTTTTCTTTTCTGTCATTTTTGTTTTGTTTTTTTTCATTCAACGTAGAGTACACTCAGAGGTGAAAGATCCAGGATATTCAGGGGCAGAATTTCTAGCAAGAATTGGGATTAAATAACCTTTTTATGCTAAGGGCATAAAGATGCTCTAGTTGTTTATCTGCTGGTAATCATAACATTCAACAATCAAAAGCCAAAATACACATCAGAGCAACAAAGCACAGAAATTCCTCTTCCCTGACAAACTGTCATATGCCAGCTTCAGTGTGACCCTGATCCTAAACTTGTCTCCAAGAAATGCAACACTCCTCTTTTGCCACTGGACACCAGAAATATTGTAGCATTTTTTATATGTAACATTTGTTAATATGGGTGCCTAGAAATCATTCTTCAAGTACCATTTCTGCTTGATTTTGAAGAATTTGGGATGTACAATCATTTTGTAGTCATTCCAAAGATGATTTCTACCCATATCTGGACAGTGAGTTTTGAAGATAATTTTTTTAACACACCTAATGGGTTTCTCAAGTAGGTAGAAAACATCTCCTGGTAACAGCCCAATCCAACTCTTGCCTCTCTTGAACAATTTAATGTCATTGAAATATGTTAGTTTTTTTTTTTTTTTTTTTTTTTTATGTCATGAAATGCAATCTGATTTTCTACTCCTTCTCAGAAAGCATCTTTTCAGCCTTCAGAAAGTCATGCACTTGCTAGAACAGGCTAAATTGGAAATCCTGGAACAAGCATTTTAAAGATTTTATGTTGAAGACAAAATAATTAGCCTAATACATCTCCAACTTAGCAAAAGGAACACTAAAAATACAGAGAAAACGTTCCTAAATATCCTGCATGTGGGGTTGGTTTTATGGCACTGAGGTGTATAAGTAGCTTTATCAGTTTTCATAGGTAAACAGAAAATACAGCTCATTGGATGACCCTGAATATACCAGATTACAGATGTTAATGAATGGTGCCCTATACACTATGGAAGCTCTGCTTTCCAAATTCACAGCTGCTGCTCTCTTTTATTCCTGTTTCTAAAAGTTTTGCTCCTCAACTGCACACTGAGAATTAATCCAGTTTTAAAAGTCTTTAAAATAATTCCCCTTTTAAGTTCCCCTCCACAAACCTGTAGAGAAAACAACATTCTTGGTGATAAGCTTGTAGTCCACAATGGAGAACTGTGGCAGTTCGATCTTTGTCACTCCTGTGACTGCATTATCACCCCCACGCCAGTAAAACTCAATGTCATCTGTTGTATAGCCATCTATAAAAACAGAAATAA
Organism: Pyrgilauda ruficollis; assembly: GCF_017590135.1. Taxonomy (NCBI): domain Eukaryota; kingdom Metazoa; phylum Chordata; class Aves; order Passeriformes; family Passeridae; genus Pyrgilauda; species Pyrgilauda ruficollis. The sequence continues at coordinate 394,579 of NW_024530599.1, forward strand.
ACAAGTGAGATACAAATCTCTTCTGACATCATGGGGAACAGTTCATTTACTCAAAACATATAAAACATATTTCGAAAATTAAGCCATTTATAAACATACAGACACAGGTCATTCCAAATACAACTTCAAAAGGCAATCCTAGGTGCATTTTAATATTTGTTGGGTTTTTTTTTTATTTTATTTAAAGATACATTACATGAATGTATTAACAAAACAGACCTTTAAAACCAATTTAAGACTACACACATCCCATCTCGAGATAGCAGCTGTACATCAGCTTAAGGTAACTTCTGATCCCAAGGCTGGATAAAACAGCACAAGCTTGCTGTAATTTCTGTCCCTGAGCTGAAACACCAGCACTGGCAATGTTTAGTTTTTAGTTGTAAAACAGCATAATTCTTTTTCTAAAATGGCTTGAAGGCAGTAAAAGACAGGCACATTCAGTAAGGCTTGTAGGAGGCCTCATAGGAAGCAACTATAGCAGATGCAACCACCCATCAGTGGCAAAAAAAACACCCACAAGAAATCAACCAAAGAAAAATAAAATTCCCACCACCCAACAAAACACCCCAGAACACAGCACATGTTCACACAGTGATAAAACAAATCCATGGAAAAGGAATCTGTGTTCCCAAATGGCACCTGAGCCAAGTTCCGTGCTCCAGAGTTGGTGTACAGAAATGATCATGAGACATCAGAAATAAATCTATTGCAAAACCAGGAAATACAATATTCATTAATGTTTCATTATGCATTAATCTAAAGATTTTTGTCATTGAAACTAAAACACAGAATAATGACCATGACTTTTTTACAAATTGAGATAATAAATATATAAAACACCTTGATTTTAAGTCCTCATTCACAGACTAAGGACAAAATTGAACACTAAATACCATTTTAGAGTGCTCAAATACCACTGAGTTTCAAGGAATAATGCATAGAATCTGTAAAATTGTTCCTGTGCATCATCAATTTTTGATAATCCAAGTAGAATCCAGGTGTACAGCATTAGCAGAAGGCAAACAAGTTTGAAGACATGAACCAAATGATCTGTAAAAACACTGAATCAACTATAAAAATCTATCTAATACACACAATTTTTAGAAGTATTTTGGTAGATACATTCCCATAGTATGTTGATAGCAATTCCAGAGTTTGTATAAGTGACTTTTTTACTTTCCTGGTCACAAGTCTGTCTTCAGAAAAGAGGCAGACAGTTTACCTATGTTTCCCTGCCTAGCAACTTCATATTTGTCAAGCCTTTCTCTAGGCTTTCAGAGAGAGAAATAGAATAAAATCTAAAATAAAATAAAGTCTCAAATAAAATGAAGATGAATAATTACATTGGCTGATATTGAGATGTAAAAGCAACTTACTGCACTTCATGTTATGAAGAATATAAAAGAACACCCTTAGAGAGTTTAGGAAGGTTGATATTACTGTTTAGGGAGTATTTTTGTGATATTGTCAAGTTTTGCTGATATCCTGATATTCAACCCTGCCCTCCAATGGCAAGTCCCAGGTTCTAATACCATTTACTGAACTTGGATTAATCAAGGTAATATATTTAATTCTGAGGTAACAAAACTGTTGAACTTCACAGCTAATTAATTAGTATTTTATTTTTATTTCGTTTATTTCTGAAAAAAAAAACCCAAATGCCAAAATAAGTTTCAGCAGGGAAAACCCCACTTTTCTATGTGAGAAAAAAAGTTTATAAAAAGCCCAAATGGCTTTTAATTTGGTTGTATTTTTTAGAATATCCGTTGGAAGAACTTTTTTGCTGAACTGCCTATGAACAGTTTAGCCTTGAACTGTCTAATCATAGCAGGGTTCACACGAGAGATCTCCAGGATTTACATTCCAGCTGACTGCCAAATGCTTCAGCATCTTCCTCTACCAGGAATTCTTAGTTCAGCTCCTCCCTGGATTCTCACAGCCTTATCCTGAAGAAAACATTGACAACTTCTTAGGAGAGAGGAATCCTTGGAAACTCCCACCCCAAAGTTCACACTGAGCATTCCAAACTCTGCAGCTCTGGCTGGCTTTGGGGAGAACTGAGCAGAATTCCCTGCTGCTGAAGGGTCTTACATTGTGCAAATGATAACCTGAGACAGACCCAGAATGACAGGACTTATCAATAAGGAGAATTTCAGGAAGTCTCTTTAAGCTTTCATTAAAATACTTCTCTTTCCAAAGAGAATAAATTATCCCATTCATTTCAGAGTGCGGAGAAGGAAAGCAAAGAATATTACAGTCATCTGCACATGAATGCTCTTGTGTACTGCTAGAGTACCCAAAGATAATTGGATATAAGTCTAATATCTGCAAAACATCTGCCAAAAGAGAGAATGGGCCTATTCATATCTCTAGTGGATGTTTTACAGTAAAGTCCAATTACCTGTGGCTATAATAAACTCTTTCTGCAGGTATCTGGGACTCAAAATAACTCTACTTACAAGTTAAAATTACTTAAAGATCAACCAATTTAAAGTAGTAATAAGCAGTCTAGAAAAAAAACAATCTGTAGGTCTTGACAAGAAAAAGCAAGAATTAATAGAGGCAGTTCAATATTTCTGAATCATCAGACACCACATGTTGGTAAAGCAGAAAGGAAAGCATACTAAACCCAAAAATGTTCCAAGTAATCTTTGCAAGAATATGAGTTTAGCACAGAACACTATTTGATTTAGACTGTAAACAACTGTTGGTTTACTATATATTAAATTGTATGTAGCTCTGCTGCCAGCAGAGAGCATCTGATTGATTGCTTTTCCCTCAGTCATTTATACATCATCATCAGCACGATTTACTTCACGTTCAGAAAGTTCAATTTCTCATTTCTGTCATGCATCACACACTGGCAGTCACCCAAATCAATACATTGTCCTGGTAATATGGCACCAATCCTGAGAGAAGCAAAACATTCTCGACTGCCATTAACACGGACAGGGAGTTTATCATCCTGTATGCATTGAGGGATGACAGATGACGAAGCACTGTAGAGGAAAAACAAAAACTAATAGAACATAAAATAAAACCCCTTTCATGTAGAAATTATAAAAGCACCAATTTTTTTCCAGCCTATTCAAGACAAGTCAAAAATAGGAAATTCTTCTTTCTAAAACAAAAGCTGTAACATTACTGACTGAAAATGAAAATATTTAGACAAAAGACAATTATCAGAAACACCATGCAATGGAAGAAAATAAGCAGATTTTTCTGAAAAACTCATGATTTATCAGGATTCACTGCCTCACAATGCTGCAGTTTATACATGACAGTCTGGAGATATTTTACATCTACACATCTTCGGTGTGCACTGTGTAGGAATTCAAGTGCTCCACTGCTGACACTGTGGCAGCACCTGGAGACTGAAGATAAGGCAGCTGTTGTTTTTTTTTTGGGGGGAGAAGGAAATGACAAACACAAAACAGTGCCCAAAACAAAGGGAGATTTCTGAGGCCATGTCCTAACCTCTCTCTGCTCTGAACCATTTGTGTGAGCTTGGGCAGTACATGCACACGTCCTGCATCGCCTCTGAGCTCAGGAGAGCCACCTCAGCCCTGACCAGAGGCACAGGAGACAAAAGCATCCTGTTAGCAACTGTCTGAATCCCACCTGCAGCTGCTAAAGCTCATCCAAACAACTGCTCCTCTAGTTACAACCTGTGTCTGTGATTCTGAGCATTGAGAGCATGCAATTATGATAAAGCACTGCTCAGCTGCTTCAAAATTTTTGCTGAGTGGGTCTGGAGACTTGGTGAAAGCAAGGAGCACACACCCCTTTGATCACCTGAGGTATTTGTCTTTTGCTCACCAATAAAAAAATGTATGAGAACTCAGTTGACGGCATATTCTGGACATAAATACTATTAAAAAACAACCATTTAAAAGATGAACAGCCTATACCTGGTGGAGAATAACAGAGTTGCATTATACACGTGGCACTTTTTGGGGAAAAAAATCAAACGTACATTACTATATACAAAAACCTATGGCCTCATAGCTAGGGAATGAGTAACAAGCTACTTAATTTCTCCTTCTTCTATCAAATGCATTTTCTTTGCCTAGTCACTCACAATATGGCAGCTTCCCAAAATAAAATGGAGAGAACTCATGTATGATATCTATACCCAAGTGAATGTTTTGATTAGAACAATACAAAATATTGTTAGCTAGCAATCATAATACATTAATTTATATAAATGTAGGTCATAGACTTTCAGAGTAATTAAAGAACTGGACATCTACAGGCCCTGTAAAATGAGATGAACACTGTAAAGAAATATTAAATTAAGTGATTAATCCTGTTTGCAAAATAGACTGTAGAATAGCTTTAGTAGCAATATCTATGCATTTAATTTATTTTTAAACATAGAACCACTACTCCCTCCTTTTTCAAGATTTTCTTCAGCAGCTTTCCATTTACACAGAGTAAACAGCAAAATTACTTATAAAATTCCAAGTAACATGCAAAGCATATTTTGAAATTCAGAAGTCTTTCAGATCTCTCAAACTTGTTTCACTGCATCACCTCAGCCTTTACTTACTCAATTCACTTATTCATTCAAAAACATAGCCAGAAAGAGAAAGTTAGAAATGTTTCTTTGAGTTTGCAGAGATGTTTAAAGCTGAGGAGAACATAAGACATGAGGTGCTGAAACCAGTGGGGTGATACAAGGGTGAGTAGAAAAACCAGAGTTTGTGTGCCAGAGCAACTGAAGTGAAAAAAAGCACATCACACTTGTTTCTTTCTCCTCCCCTCTAAATTCTGTCTTTCTACATAAAACATTAAAATTCTTCTTACATTCCACTTCAAAGGCTTTTTTCCCTAAGGCTCTGAGGATTTGGATACAAAGAGGATGTACAATTTTCTGACTGCAGTGAAATTCAATTGATTATTAGATTAAATTGGCAACATTCTCAAAAAACAATCATCTTCAAGTTGTATAAATGGCTCCTTTACTGGGGAGAGTAGGGTAGGTCAAAGAGAGAGACAGAAATGTGATGCTGTAATTACTATATACAGCTATTTTAAAAAAGAAAAGGTCTTTTGATGAACAAGTGAAATGATAAAATTGATTCCAGCCTTAGAGTGGGATTTCCATGATATTAGCAGAATCAAGTTTAATTTTTATGTGGGTACTTCAAGCTGATTCTTACAGGAAGCCTGGTAACTTACAGAATAGGTACCCTGGTGGAACTCCTTAATTTTTATTTTTTTCCCTAAAGATTTCACTGAAAATCATTCATACTTTAGAGCACCTCCTGCAAAATGCTTTCATAAATATATTCCCACTGCTACAATATTTCTAGGAAAAGAAAGAGAGATCAGAATCAGATAGGGAGAACTGAATCCATGCAATAATATTCAAAAACCTTTTATCTCCTGGAAGACAGCAATTTCTTGCAATCTTTTTGCTTCTAGAAGTTCAGTTACTCCCACCAGGATGAATGATCTAAAAAGTTGCTGGATCCAACACCGTGGAGATCCTGCAAGCCTAGGAGCTCCTCATCCAGCAGAGAAAAGAGCATGTGGAGCAGAAGTGCCTGGTGACAGGAAGGTCACGGTGGCTGAGTGGCACGGACAGGGTGCCCCAGCATCAGAGCCAAGCTCCTTCTGGGGCTCCAGGGAGAGCTGGGCACTCTCTGGGTAGGTTGGAGCTCAGATCTTTCCCACTTCCTGCACACAAGGATGCTCTTCATCTTTTTCCTTCCGATTTCCATCATCCTTTTGTCCTGCAGACCAAGCGCCATGTTTATGCATTAAATATGTCCCAGAACATAATAAAGTACAACACATCTGGCTCAGTTTTATTTATTTAAATGGCTAAAGTCCAGGGATTTCCATCACTGTGGAAATTGGGTATCTGATTTCTGTAGGCAAACAAACAGCTTTAGATGATGTTTTATACAGCACAGAAACATCCTCTCCCCCATTTCTGCCACAGTTTGTATTCCCTAACCCACTTACTTCATTTAGCAGGTGACCTTTTCTGAGGATAAGGCTGACAGCATTATGTCAGCACATTGATTAAGTCTGGATCATCTTGAAGGTTATTTCAGTGTAGCATGGCTGACATTAAGCACATATGTGAGGAAAACATGGGTGGCAACAGTTGTCAATATAACGTTAGAGCTAAACATATTTCTCACATTCACTACTACTAAAATTATGAAGAAAAAAACCCTTAATCTTTAAATTGAAAAAAACAGATTAGTATACATTAGACTTGTGCAGTCAAGTTTATTATTTCCTTATTACACATACCACAGAAAAAAAGGAGTTAGGGAACACACAAGTGACTATGTGAGACACGACAAATCTATCCTAGACATAAAAGATTGTGGGAAGCTTAGTTTCATTTGCAATTAAAAGTAGACTATGGTAGAAAACTCTGAAACTCAATATTAAGAAACCCAATATAATGAACTATTTTCTTAAATCTCAATTTTATTGTCAGTGACACAGAAAACCCAAGAAATTTACTTTCACTTCTCACAATGGTAGAGCTTCAAAGAGGCAGTAGGAAATTGCAATATGCAGCCATGAAGATGATACCAATCATTGCTGAGGAAAGCAACATTTAGGCAGAAATAAATTTCTATTGAAATGTGAACTGATGTAAATAGGATAAAAATGAATACATGAATACTTAAGTGATCTATTTCAATGCCATTAAATCACAAAATGAACAGAACTCAAGTGAAAATAACCATTGAGAAAAGACAAGTGCAATCAGGTATAAGCAGGCAATGGGCTTTTTTTTTTCCCAGAACGATCAACAAAGTGAAAATATAAATTATTTCCTATATTTAAAGACTGAAGATTTTACTACATAATTCATAGCTATTTGCTTCCACATTTAAATCAATGAAAAAAATTCAAAGTTAAATAAAAAATAATTTAAAAATACCTTAAACATCACACAGGCATCAGAAATTGCTTATAGGAAAACAAATGTTTACCCTAGTTCACAAGATTTAATCTCAATCAGAGACAGAACACAAGTCCCAGAAAGCTGAACTGGGACATCTGCATGGAAGAGGGAACTCAGAATGTCCAGAGACTACTCAAGGTCTGCTTGACCCTTCTGCCACACCCAAACCCAAACTTTAAAGAGCATGGTAGTGAAGTGCACACACTTTAATGAACATGGCTAAAAATGTTCAACTGAACAATTCAGTAAATGGATGATGCCTCTCATATATTAACTGGATCATTTTAAAAAGTCCATAAATTTGCATTGGCAATCTCATCAACTCCACAATCAAATATGATAACTCTTTTGTGTTTTCAAATGAGGGATATGTATAAGCAATTATTCAAATAGAAAGGACTGTGTTCTTTTAGCATAATATTAAATAGCCAACATGGGTGCAGAGGGAACAATTTTTTGTACTTTAATGCATATATATATAGACACACTGAGTTTTTCAACTGCATTCTGAAAAGATATTTTTGAAGATTGATGGAAACATCTTAACTCTCAACTCTGTGTAAAACTAAACACTTTTTCTGCTCTTTGACAATAATTATTAGCAACTGTCTTCTACTTTTGAAAGGCCATATTTCAGGAACAGAACTTTTATAGTAAAATGTACATCTAAAGTGAGTGGGTGTAAATGACAAAAATCTCCTCTCTCCTTTCAGTAAGGACAAGGATCATGTAGGGACACCAAATACTTATATTTGCACCCTACCATGAATTTCTTCACTGCAGCCTGTATTTAATGATTTGAGCTGATTCCTATATTTTATCTCATTTGACTACATTAACTCATTTATGCATAGGAAAATTGCTGTCCAAAACAATGATATGTAATCTGTAAATTATCAAGGCCATGGAATATTGTTCTCTCTTAGACAAACAAATCTCACGATCTGTGTATTTCAGAGAAGACTTAATAAAAAGACTGTGTATGTTGTTTGCTCTCTTGTCTGATTTAAGAATTTAAGAAACTGGAAATAGAAATGAGTGGTATATCCAAACAAATGAATCAGCAAAGCATCATCTCCACAAGCTCAATTTTTAATACCTTAGATATGTAAGACCAAATGTTCTAAGTTTCCTCCAACCCACTACCAGCCTACATTTTGAATGCTGATGTACATTTAACAAAAGAGAGGAAAAATGAACAACATCTGGCAACCTTAACCTTATTTATAAAATTGCAGTAATACTCCACTCTGCTTAATTATTCCATAGCTGTATTAAAAATACAAGGCCACAAGGAGAAAAATGCAATTTGTAAAAGAAAGCCCTTCTGTTTGTGGCTGTACCATTTTTTCAATTTAGAAAAATATTCATTATGATATGCTAGCTTGCAATGAAGTGTGAGGTAATATTCTGAAATATTATTCCATCTGTGCCTGAAGGACATCACAGTATCTAAACTACTTCTACTTTTAGGTAAAAAATCTGGTTATGAAGGTTTGGGAACATTGGACTGTCCAGCAGGAACATGCTAAAACCTGCTATTGCTGAGAGTGAAATGTTCATTAGAACGTAAAAACCCCCACAGATTTTTACACATGTAGAATAATGGTTGGGTTTAGACACTTACCTGAACCTGCAGAAATTAATTTTCTTTTAGTAATGAGCAAGCTATAATTAATGCTCCTTCTAAAGTCATCCACATGTATAGATTTGGGGACTTTTTCTTTCCTATCTGGATAAGTCTTCTGTCATCTACAAGTTTTTCAAGGATAATTACATCTACCTTTGATGTGGAGAACTATTTATACAGTACCATGTGAATGAAGTTTATAGGAACTTATAATTATAGACCATGATATTGTTAGAACTACATCATTATTTTCTAAAAATTGCAATAGTCCTTTAACATTTCTGTGTCCTTCACACAGCTTGGTTGGTATCAGAAACCACATCGCTGCCTCCTCAAAATGTTTTAGTGGGAGCTGTGTACCTCAAGGCACAGAGGACTTTCCTGCAGGAAACTCTGTTGTGACACCTCTATCAGAAACGACAGCACAGGTTTGTTGGCAGTATCCCAGCTACTTTCCTAGGATGCTGAAAGGGGCCAGAATAAATTCTTTTGACACCCATCCCTCCAGCTTTTGGAAATGGCATACAGAGAACAGTCGTTTGGTGGGTCACAAGATGCTAATGGTTGTGGATGGGTATGCACAGGTAGCAGGAATTGGAAGCATTTTAATAGGAGATGGGGACAAGGCCAAAGGAGAATGAAAGCTACTTCAGCTCTCTGCATTTATCTGGCACAGGAGACTGACCCTGAGAGCCTCAAACACACCATTCAGCAGCTACTTCTGTAAATCCATGGCAGATGAAACCTCATCCCACATTTTTTTCACTAGGAAAGTCCACTTGCTCTATTCAAGTTTAAAGTTTTAGCTGCATTAAATCCTGCTCTATAGGTAATATACTCTTTTACTTAGTATCTGGTATTTGCCTCTGATCTGCATTGATGTACCATACTAGGTTTCATTACTACATATTAGAAGTTTATAAGTTCACAAAATTGTCTGTAACTTTTCTAACACTCACTTTTCTTCTAAGCTGCAACTCCAGGCAGTGCTCGAGGCTATGCCTATTTCACGAAGTAGATGTGACTGAGCCAAGATAATGCCAAGCCTTCAAGGGACTTTTCCTTGCAAGCACATTTTAACACCCTGTTGACTTTTATTCTGCTTTCCTCTAGCTCTAGTATTGTAACTGTGTCAATATGCAAATATGTATTACATAAGGTTGCCTCTTGGGCTGGAATATCTGCATATAAATGTTCATTAAGAAGAATCCAGTACAATATTTTAACATACATAAAAGGAAATCGGCCTCAAATACAAAAGTTAAAGAACTACAATTTTTGCTGAGTGCCCCATGTGGACTGCACCTCTCTCTTGCCTTTGAAATAAATACCCTTTTTGAGAAAAAAACTAAGAGAAAAACACATGAATAATACAATAATGTAAAATAAACCATGCAGCAATGGAATATATTATAAGTAGTGCTCCATAATCACTATTCAGTCCTGACACAACTGCACAGAATCATTCTTAAAGGAGTTATGAGTCAAAGTCACCTCCAAGCTACAAAAAAACCCCAACCCACCAAAACACCAATGTAACTATTTTCAGATGAACCTACAGTATTCCATACCTGTGTCTATCTGTTCCTTTTTTAAACTGCCCTTTCCTTCACAGTGACATTCATTTCCAGCTTATCCTTACAACCCAAGGCTTATGTGCATCACACATGCCATTATCTACATTTATATTCGTATTTTCTAACTCTGTCTTTTCTTTGGAAGTGTTATCCTGTATGTGTCTGTGGGCTTTATGAATCAGAAAAGTTGCTACTTGTAGGGAACATATTGCTTCAGTGCAGAAGCAAGAAACTGAAAGTACAGTGAGCTCTGCTACCATAAATATGAAAATTGGATTCCTCCTCTGCTCTGCAGCATCCTCGGTGCCCAGGAACACATCCCTGAGGCATGTACCTAACAGCCACCTTGTAAACATGGCTATCAAACTATTGTCCTCTCTGCTCCCAGCTTTGCATCATTAAATTACTGCTGTTCCCTGTTTATGTTACAAGTATGTGAATGCTGTAATAATTGTAAGGAAATATTTTATTACTGTGATTGTATAAAGCAAATATTTGTCCAAAGCTTAAAATGAAAGGCCTCTTGTGTGGCAAAGAATAAACGTGAAACAAAACATCTTTGGAAGGCATTGAGTTGAAGATAGTGATCTCTCTCATTTGAGTTTTATCATGTCATTCTGTCACAAGTTAGGAGTGGGAACACTGAAAAACTGACCGGTCCCAAGTGGCTTTTAACTGCCCCTCTGACTTGGAACATCTCAGAGAGCTGTTAGACAAGTGGAAGGTATGCAAACCCAATGTTTTCCTGAACACAAGATCTGTAATAATATCCAATTTGTGTATAGAGTGGGGAAGCTAAGAAATCCTTTCATTTCCTTCCCTGTACCAAGCATAGATACAGAAAGACAGACTGACTGATTCCTGCTTTTTAAAGTATCAAGAGCTATTGAAACAAAAAACCGTTGCCAAGTCAACAGGGAAAACATAAGATACTTTTTCTTCAAGGAAACCAAAAGCCTTCCAGGTCTACAAACTCATAATAATGCAGTGCTGCTTAAAAATTGTCAGTACAGATACATGCCAAGGACAAACCTGAAAGGGATGAACTGGAGCAGCTCTCCCTGGAGGCTCATTAGACTCTTGCTCTGGATGGGGCTGCCTGGCCATTAGTAATGGTAAATACTCATGAGTACCACAAACAGAAATGCAGGTGACCATAAAGAATGGGTCATCCCCAAATGAGCGCCCAAATTCCTGTGGTCACATGGTGAATACCAGAAACCCAGCAAGTGGAGGATGGAGAGGAGCAGATCTCTGAGAGGATGCCCCACATTCAGTTGTGGTGGCTTAAACAACCTCTACACCTCCTCAGACACACCCTGAACTCTCTGTACAGTTTACTGTACACATGGCTGAAATCACCAATAAAAAAACTTCCAATATTACATTACAAAATACATCAATATCTATAGAGCAGTTAAAGGGCCTAATAATATTAAATACTAAGTTTACTTCCAAGGTTTGTTTATTTGTTTTGATTTTGGATGAAATGGAACACATGGAAGGCATTCTGCCAGTTTAATTACAATGTAAAAAAAAAAAAAAAATCTCTGTTGCACTTTTGTCCTCTTCACTAACCCAAATGTATTCATGACCTGTCCATTACAGCTATTTGATGCACCATTAAATACAGAAAATAGCTCTATATTGTTAACATTTTCTGTAGGATCACTGCACTTGGAAGAAGGTTGGTAGCTGAAGATGCGGAACTAATGTAATACCAACAGTTAAAGAGGCTGACACACTAGCAAACAATCAATTTAAAAGAGCAGAAAACATTAAAAAAACCCACCATTTTTCTGAAAATATATTTAAAAATATGCCATATTTCCTTCTGAATATCCAGATTTAAAAATGTGTAATACATAATTACACTCCAAATACCACAATTACACTACCTAATACATAAAGCTATGAATATAAACAAATATAACTTTAATATCAAGTATCTCAAGAAAGATTCCATATAAATAACAATGAGTACTAGGAAAAAGGAAAAACAATAAGTCATTATCAAATGTATAATTGTTGTACATGATAATGGCAACATTCCCATGCATTTACATCAGAGCTGCATGTCCAGCAACGACAACTTCTTTGAAAAAGGATTTTCCCTTACTCTGTTGATAATAATTGTTTAAGTGAGCAGAAATACAGAAGCTGCACTTAGATCACCTGCGTTGTGCAGAATTACTGTGTTTCAATATTTCAGAATGATTGTAACGCAGAAACCTCAGAATTTTGGATGAAAGGAAATGACACAGGGACAGTGGCTCAGATGGGGTTGATTATCAATAGATTCATGAGGATTTACACCTGCTGGAGATCTACCAACAAATGTTTTTCACACAGAAAGGTGATCAGAAAAATTGTTTGGCTCTTCCTGGGTGCATATTTTCAGCCACTTTTGCCATCACTACAATACTAGGCTTCATTAAAAACTCATTCATATAAAAAACAGTGTGATCAAGGGAAAAAGCATTCTAGTTTGGAAAAGTCAGATGTGTTTTAGGACTGAAATTATAGAAATGCAAAAATCAAATAAAATTTGGAAAAGGTAGAAACCCATTGCAACAAAGAAAGGCCCTTCTTAAATAGGAAAATTATTCAGAAACACATTAGGAAAATCCAAGGAAAACAATTTCGCTTTCAACCTGTCATTACTTCATATTTGGTAGACTAGAAGTGTTTATGGCTCTAGTTTTATCTAAATTTACTTAAACTATATATTTATGCTATGTGTAAATTAATACATAATCTTATGAAGAGCTAACTTGTCTAAAGCTTAGAGAAAAACAGTTATTAGTACCAGACTTCTATCTTATGAGAATAATCTTTCAGCTTAGTTTCTTTTGCAGTCTTTGTGCTGCAGTACTTTCTTTTTAAATTAGTTCTCAGCATGGACAAAGATGGGATTTTTTCTTTTTTTTTTTTTTTAAGAAAGAAACACTTTGCAATTCTACCTGTACATTCCCTAGGGGCAATTTTCTAACACAGTTTTTAGCCAAATAAAATCCCTTGAGAAAACTGAGAGAAACCAAGAATGAGCTTTGTCTGATGAAGATTTCATGGATTTCAGCTATGAAAATTAGTAAATTTTAAATCACTCCCCAAATTATCATTATATGTATTAGGGGTTAAGGAGTATGCCAGCTACAAATTAGATGCAGCCATTTAACAGCACAAAGTGGCCTCACACAACAATTTATGGCATACATTGAGGAATGCAAAATCCAATTAAAATTACAGGGGGAGTTTAGCAGGGCAGAATTTAATTAGCAAAGATAAAATTTTGCCAGAAGACTGTGGCTTACACCTGTTCTGAAGTGTGAAGTGACAGGAAATATGTGGTAACAAACATTTGGGTCATAATTTATGTTGCATTTGCTAGACAGTTCCTCCAGTGGCATTTGGACCCTTGTTTCCCTCAGACTGGGGAAGTGCTGAGTTCTCAGCTCCCAGCGCTGCTGCAGCCTCTGACTCATCCCAAAATCCTAATCCAACCCAAGCAGTACTGCTGGAGCACTGAAATGCTGATTTTCCTATTTCTGCATGCAGTTTAAATCCTGTTTATTTGCATCTTTGCCCTCCTCTCTGTGAAGCTGCAGAGATTCCTGTAAGCAGCTGTGGGTGCCCACGGGATCCAAGGGCCGTGCCCACGGGATCCAAGGGCCGTGCCCATGGGATCCAGGGGCCGTGCCCACGGGACCCAAGGGCCGTGCCCAAGGAACACAAGGGCCATGCCCACGGGATCCAGGGGCCGTGCCCACGGGATCCAAGGGCCGTGCCCACGGGACAAAAGGGTCGTGCCCACAGCACATGGCAAGTGGGCAGGTGAGTCTGAGATCATTCCCTTAGTCAGAGAACAAGGTGGGAATGGCAGGGAGGATTTCAGTGAGTGAAACTGGCTTCCTCACTGGGATTCACCCAGAATGTCCCATGTGGGAGGATAATACACAGCACCTGCCCAGCCATAAATGCAAAATCAAAAAAACTCAGTTCTATCATATTTTCCAAGTTGAATTAATTTAAGATTTTTCTTAAATTCCAGTATCTGCCTTTTGTATGCCCAAAGTAGCAATGAGGAAACTTACACCTTCTGAAATACAGATGACTAATGTTTTTAAGTGATCCCAATACTTAGAAATATTAAAAATTAACTAAAGCCATGAACTGAATCATCACCATTTTCTGTTATATTCTTCTGGATTTTTTTACCGAGGAGAGTGTTGGTATTTGCTTTGATCCACATGCAAAACATCCCTGGAAACATATACAGTTCTAGAAGGGGTATATTGTCTGATAAGAGCATTTTCTACCTCTCACAAGTTGTTATATTCACTAACATTGTGAATTAAAATCCAAATTCAATTTTACTCTCTTTAATGACTGCAGTTAATGTTTTTCTCTAGGTTCACTAGCAACTTCATTATCATTAACATCAAGTCACTGGACTACCTCACTGATGAAAGATGAAGCCACTGATTAAGCTGTTCATTATATCCATCAGCATTATACTTATGAGTTAAAACCCTATCCTATTAGTGATGAAAGGAAAGGAATACATATCAGAAACCCAGCAATAATGAACCCTACTGTTAGTAAATCCACATGTAGCTACAGTGCAGGACAAATAAAGCATCAAGATTAAAGCTTTGAGCTTTGACAATTACGTAAATAATGAGAGAGAAAATAATTTTTAAAACCTTGAAGCAAAGAGTGTTTTAAAAAAATTCATCTTTGCCTTGAGGCTGCCCTTTGAATAACAGAATATGGAGCACAATTACTGTAATTCTCACATAAGGATTGTAATTCAATTTAGAAAATAAAAATTTTCATCATAAAATGAAGGTGTATGCAAGGTATTGCTTTCAATTAATTTAACTGAAAGCAAAATAAAGCCTTGTGATTTGGGAAATTGTGAATTAAATCTATATATTACTGGTTCTCCAAGTTAAGTGCTACATCTTAAGGTAGATGAAATAAAAGCAATTACTGGTAACCCTGAATGAATAAAAGAATGCTTCAGAAGTCCATCTCACCAAGCCATCCAAAGCAATAGAAATTACTGTATGTTCTGAAGTGGTTTTATTAAATATATTCAGCTTTAACAAATCTGATTTATTTTGAAAACATGTTTGTTTTTGTAAAGTTGCTTTTACACTGGCAAGAAAGCCTCCAGGGCATGATATGTGCTGTGTGTTTGCTATTTGTTTGTGCACAGTGGATTTCCTTCCAACCCACTTCTCACCTAGAGCATTTGGTTACCCCAACTCAGCTCTCAGGCAGCAAGTGACTTTAATTATCTGCTGAAAAGTGGCTGCGAGCTGTTGATTGAAGAAATGCCTTAATTCCTGTGTGTGCACCTAGCATCAGTTATAACCTGCATCTATAAAATCAGGTATTTTACTACTTCCTACAGCAGCACTGCTTTTAAATCTCAGCAATATGTAGGAATCAACAATTTTAAGAGACTAAAACATTACTTAAAATACCTTAAAGGGGGTTTTGTTTCTAAAAAGTGAATTGCTCTAACTCTGGCTGACAAAAGGCACACTGAATAAAGAATTGTAGCATAGGCTTAAATCTCCACTTTCCATTATTGCCCTGTCTCTCAGCAGAGAAGATTTAATTGCTGTTATGCTGATTATAATTGCTACTTTTTTCACTGTGCTCTCATTCTGCACCACTGGGCTGTGATAGTAAAACAAGACTAAATTTACTGTTAGTTTTTTACTGTTAGTCTGTTAGTAACAGACCTGGGGAATTCAGGATGTGCAATGCACCACTCTGCTCTGGGAGTCACTAGCAGACAGGTAGGTGCCAAGAAAGAAACATCCTTCCGGTGCTTAGGCTGCGACTCACAGAGTCCTTTACTCCTTTCACTGTGCAGTGGCTGAAGGATCTCTACAGATTGATACAGGCACAACCAGAGAAAGCCTTTTATCTTATTTTATTGTATTTTAAAGGAAAAAGTAACTTCAAGGGGAAAGGAACACACTCTAACTTTCCTCTCGCTTATATTCAATAACTATGAAATGAAAATTCCTGGAAAATTCTCACTCATCTAATTCATCTTTCTTAGTAAAATAAGTAATGTGTTACATGCTTTCTGTCTTTGTTGAAGTAGGTTGGTGTTGATACTACCTGACAGTGAACTTTCTATGCTTTTAACTACACCTAGCACGAATAGCAAAATAATAAAACAATCTGTCAGCAGTTCACTTTGGCTGCTCAATAGTTTAAACAGCAAAGAAGTGTTTCTGTGGGAGCACAAAGGAACTTTTCAGTCACTTACAGGCAGACATCACTCTTGATTTAGATACAAGGCTCTACTCTATAATGGAGCTTTTGAAGACAGACATTCCGCCTCTTCCATTGATTTTCTGTTCATGAACTTGAATAATTAAACCCAAGATTTCTGCATTCATACATCTATCATTCACCTGGTACTTTAAATAGGAAATGGATGCTTTAGAAGAAACAAAAATGCTACCTCATGGTAGTTTATATACATATATCGGTGTTTATATACATGGCATATCTTTAACACAGACCAATTTAAAGGATTTTGACTTTTTATATATACAGTTGTTTTATTCCGCACTGAGTATTTACAAATTCCTCTTATTTCCTTAAGGATATACTTAATTACAGGAATATATTGAAAATTTTTCAATCACTAAGAAATCAAAAGTCCCCCACCCTCAGACCCCTTCCCCCTGTCCTAATGATGTACTTGAAAAACAAAAAAATCACTAATTCAGTTCATAGAAAAGAATAATAATAATTCCAATTTTTTCTTTTCTGTCTAGGAAATGGATTAGCTGTTACATGAGATTAGAGAAGTCCCACCTGTTTGGCATTTAGATAGCTTTGATCAATATGCAAGGGTGAGAAGTCACTTTAACATGTTATTTTTTCACATAATATTGTTTCTTCTTCATCCTAACAATGAATTGCCTTAATAAGAAAAGGCTTATAACTGAAATGGGGCAAGGCAGCTGTAAGAAAATTGAAAAATGTGCAAGGAATATGCTTAAATAAATGGCTTTGCCTTTATTCATCACATATTTATCAAACCCATCAGATTTAATCAATAAAAGCTGGGCTGATTCATGATTTACCAGTGCTGATCAGTACTCTATTACTTTAGGCTCTACCTTGGAGACTTAACATATGTGGCTTTCACACAGTGAAGGCAGCTATATCAAATTTAGCCTCTTTCCAAAATCAGATTTAAGTGTCAGTGATCTCAAGCAAATATGTTCCACAGATTCCACATCAATTTTAGATTTTACTTTGTAAAAAAAGTAGGTAATAGCATAATCTCATCATTTAAATTTATAACCCCATGTCAAACAGAAAGCCTCACACAGCATCATATCTCCTCTAGATTCTCGGCCCTCAATTGTTCTGACCTCTCACCTGTGCTGTCAGGATTTACACTAAAGGAGAAGGAAAAAAACCCAAAAAACACCCAAAAAATCCCAACAATCCACTTTCAAATCCATCCTACAAACCAGATGAAAACTCTGTCTGCTTGCAAAGATGAGAACATAACTGCAGCATCCAACCCAGCATGACCTTGTCGTGCAAGTTTTCCTAAAAACTCTGACCTGAGGGCTTCTCATTGAAATATTCCAGGTCCTCCTGTCTCCTTGAGCTCTGTGCTATTAATAACATGGGCAGCAGGTCTTATTCTGATCTCTGGTTTGGGGTTTTTTGTGGCTTTTTTAGTTCTTCAAAGGAACGTCTGTTTCCTCCGACAAACATTTATTCTCATACTTGATATTCTACAGTTTTATAAGAAAAGACAAAAAATTCCCTGTCCTTGCTGGAGATTGATTGAGACACAAAAGCAGGAAGTTTTTCCTCATTGCAATCCCATTATAATGTGCAAATGTCCTCCATATTCAAAGTGTTTAATTTTAATCAGTCAACTTCCTATACAGTAAAAAATAAAAGGCACTAACTGGATGTTTCAGATAAAAGAAGGCTGGCTTGAGTGTTCCTGAAAATTACACTCTCTTAACTAGACAGTACTTCTCTGTTTTGTACGAGAAAAGAAAAAAAAAAAGTCCCAACTCAAAGAAATAGAAAAAACCCAGGAATTAATGCATATGTTACATAAATGCAATCAGGTGGAGTGCATTTAATGCCCTGGATTTCAATATACCTGCTCTATTTTTCAAATCTTGTTGGTATTCAAAATCTCTTGATTACCTGAAATAATTTGCTTTTCTTAAAAATACATACATAAATAATACTGGATTTCTTTTTAAAATGTTATATGTGAATACTGATATGACAAAAAATATTTTTAAAATAAATGTAGCAAAAATATAATATAATCTGTTAATTGTGTTCAAGCAGGCCAGACGGTGTATAGCTTGTAATCTTTGGGGAGAGACAAATCAGATTAGTGTGCTCCCATACACTGCCTAATGCTATCAATTTCTGCTTGGAATCTGTAAGAAAGGAAAAAAAAATTGGAAAATTAATGTGAAACAGTCTATAATATTATCTTATTATGCAGTTTGCACTAATGGGGCCAATCTGTTCACGGTGTGCTTGCTCTTGGGGAGTCATTAGGTGCCTGAATCAAAAAACATGTAGAATAGAAAAAGCTTTACAAAACCAGCTTTAAATAAAGAGGTAATTACATGCAAAGGGCATAATGTTGACAGCAATTATTGCTGCTAACCTGGAAATACAATTTACTCAAGCAGTTCTCCCACAGTAGTACTGTTTCCAATATTATATTTCACTTCTCTTACTGGGCAGCTTCTTCCTAATGTTCTATGCTCCTAACAATCATTCTAGATTGCAACAGCTCATGCAGTGGGTTTGCCAGAGAAACATTAATGCAGTACAAAAAGAGACTATATCACAGATAAATGTCACCACAGGTCACAGAAGTGACCAAAGTAGTAGTAAATGCAGAATCAGAAATCTGTTTGTTTCCCAGTCTGGTGCTTTTCCACACCAGCTGCTCACCCTTACTGGGACACAACTCTCATAAATGAGAGTTTCTTTAAGAGATACACATTTTTGTCAACTTAATAACAACAATCAGTGACCTGACCTATAAAAAGAAATGCACCTTGCTCTACACCTTAGAGCAGCACTCCTTAAATGGGAATTTTCATCAGGTGGAACCTCCAGGGCCTGGTGCCAGTGTGCACTACTTGGAACTGGGTTACACACCTGAGATATTTAACATTTCCAGCTCCTTTTTCTTGTAACAATTGTACTCACATATCCATTGGCATTTAGTCACCAGTTTTCTCTGCAGAACACAAATATAGCCAAAGAAATACCATTCATATGAATATGGCATGATGTCACCAGGATGGCTTTTAATCCCTGAGCCACACAGGAGTGAATTGCAGAGGGTCTGCTCAACATGTAGGAAACAGTGTTGAGTGATGGGCTGTGCTTAGATACCCTGGAAATTGAAAAAAAAAATCAAGGGAAAAGTGCACACAATGTCAGAGACACTAAGCCTTGCTTCTGACATTATGGTATTAACTCCTCTAGCCCAGATGACTGATCATTCCAAAGATTACTTTGGAATTAAGAAATTTTCTCTGAGACAATCTAGAGATATAAATACTTATAACACATAAGAGGGTTTTTTCCCCTGTGATAAAAGAAGATGACTGAAGACACAGTCCTTCAAATCATGATTATACCTAACCTGAAACCATTCTCATTTTGAATGAATGACCATGATTAAAGCCTCTTAGGAGTCAAATATATTTATATAAAAAGACAGGTACTCATGGGCGAGCACTAAGACCCATGATCAATTGTCCAGATTATAGAGTTGCTGCCTGGATAGAAAATGTATATTCCACAGACACAAAACATGAGGATTTGAGGAAATTCCCAGTTTCACCAGCAGAATAAACAACACAGAATATATATTAATATATATTCATAGTACAAAAAGAACAAAATTAATATACTGAGAATTCTGAGGACTTTAACAGTGCAATTTCAGGCTAGAGAGAGATTTAGCATCCCTAAATTCACAATCCTAATCTTGAGGCTCAGACTAGACACCTGGACTCCATATGCAGAAACTGGAAATAATTAATCTTCAGAGGGGTACATCCCCTTGTAAGTCAGGTTTGATGACCTGATTTTGGAGGATGTACAACTTCCCATTGGCAGTCCAGGAAGACCCAACAGTTTATTTAGCTAGATCATTGTCCTTAGGTGAGTTAAACACTAGCTCATCAGACAAATGTTACTCTAAGGCTGTTTTTTTTATTTCTTTTAGCATTTAGAAGAGCTCAGCAGAATCACAAAACACAAGGACATTCTCCTGAACTGAAGGATGGAATTGCTTTTAATATTGGTCTCATATTATAGGGGGGAAAAAAGAAAAAAAAATATTGTGCAGACACAGCCAAGCCACAGTCATGAAAGAAATATGTTCAATTTGCCTGTGAACTGTGCCATTTTTATATCTGCTGTGAACATTAATAGTCTCAAGAATTGTAAAGCATCACAGATACATGGAGTGCGCTGCTGGCATGTACCTGAACAACATTAAAAGGACTAATATCCTCCAACACCTTTCTTCTCTAAGCTATGAGGAATAAAACATGGGGGCCCTAAAGCCCAACAGCAGATCCCTCTAGTTGAAATCTGTTCCCTTAATTCACTGTGCTGTATACTTGCATTGTGACACAGCCCACAGTGAGGCAATCACATGGCATTTTACCCACACTACTCTCCCTACCACACATAACAAGCCAACAGAGACTTATTGTTCTCTCAGATACAGAAAATATTTCAACAGCTAAAAGCAACTGTGTACATGGGTATCTTTTGTGGCAATCATTTGCTTTCCTGTTACAGAATCCACAAAACTGGCCATTGATTTATCTCACACAATCATGAGTTATAAAAAAAAGAGAAAAGGAAGAATATGTGAAAGAGGTATAATATTCAGTTGCATGCATCTTTCAGGGTACTAGAAAATCACTCAGAACAAATGTGATCTGAATACCTATGTAGTAATAACTTTCATCCTTATTTAAAAGGACTGTTTTTCCACAGAAACATATTAGACAGGATTTCCTCAGTCCTCCTGTAATCTATCTAAAATAATTATTAAATGAAAAACCTGGCTTTTAAAAAGTGGCTGGAATCTATTTAGACAGCTGTACAAGTAGCCAGGATGCAGCGTGCCTGCTCATTGTGAAGAGCTGAGCCCTCACTGGAGGAGCACAGGAGTGAGGCAGCTTCCCCTCCTGGGCACTGACCCTTCCCTGGAGCTGCAGAGCTCGGGAGGTGGCAGGGCTGTCCTGGCTCCCCAGGGAGCTCTGAGTTGGCAGGGACAGGCCATCCCTCCACAGCGCACCTGGGCCCCCCAGAGCCCTGCCAGGAGATGCCTCCTCACCTCACACGCAAAGGGCAGCAGCTGCAAAGGGCCCGTCAGTGCTCAGAACAAGGTGAGGGAAAAAATGGTAGAGAGACTTCTGCTCTGTGCCACAGTATCTGTAAGTATGCAATTAATATTAATGTGTAAGTATCGCCACTGACATAAAGGATATGAGAAAACATTTTAACTGTGTCACATGATGGATTTTGACAAAATCAGGTGGTTCGTTAGGGATACAGTACAGCCCATCACATTAAAAATTGTGTCCATCAAAAAATATTTGAATTAAAACTATTTCCATAACATAAAAAAAAAAAGTAAGCTTAGGACCAATATGAATTCTGGAACCACGCTGCAACTCAACACTTCTTTCTTCATTTCTATAAAACCAAGCAGCACAGTAATAAAACCCATATTTTATAAAACTGCTGCATATTGACATAATTCAGGATTTTTCTTCAGCATTATAGAGCTTTTTCAATTCCAGTTCCACTGGCAAAGACCTTCACTTGATTATTCCCATATGAATTTTTTTCTGTCAGAGCTTTCTCTGAACAAAGTTCAGAGAAAAGTTCTTTCACCTGTATTTCTACTAGATATTTTTCCTGGGCACACGTGCTAATGCCCAGAGCAGAACAGAAGTCAGCAGCAACACAGACTTGCATAGAGCAGGCTGCCAGTCTTCAGCGTGCTTCAAACTAGATGCATCATTTGTCTTTTTCATAAATGTATGGGGGAAAAAAAAAAGGCATTTTGGTTCTGACACGATGCATGATTTGTATTTTTCATAAATGTATGCGGGAAAAAAAAGGCATTTTGGTTCTGACACTAAGATTTTTCTGAATAAAAGTTTTTGCGTTGTTCTACAAAGATGGCAACTTTCATTATCCTAATAAATTAACAAGAAAAGACATCTCTGTTGCAATCGTGTTACATAAACATCTCACCGATAGAGATATATCATTAGATTATATTTTAAGCTCCCATATGTCACTAGAATTCATGCTGAAACCACCTTACAATGCAATCTTTATGACAGATTTCTGTGGATTAACCAGCTTCCAGTTTTCTCTGACATTTTGTTAAAACTTTAATACTCTAAGCACTGTCGCTTGACATGCTTTCTGCCACTACTTTTGCCAAGCACAAGCATATGCTACAACACAGCAAAGGCTGCACTTTGACTTATGTCTTTTACAAGAAAAATATTTTGCACTGACACTGCATATTGTTTTAAAAGTACTTAGCTGAATAATACATTATTTTATACATGTGGGGCTTTGCTTCCACATATTTTGTTACTTTTACAATCTGTTTAGATAGAGCATGTTAATAGTATGAAACTGACTGATTCTTTAAACGTTCCACCGCTGCCTTTCCCTACCATAGCAGAAACCTGGTGAGGTTAATCACAGGAAAGAACTTCTTTAATTAAGGAGCAGGACAGAATACAACACCCATAAAATGATGATGACTGAAGACAGAAAACAGACAGGCTCTGTCCCCTTTATGGCACAGAGCATAGGTCACACATTTCACAAGCATGCTGTCAGGGGAGTTCCCTGGTATATCCATATTGGAATGAAATATATTGGTCTCCCTTCCTGCTGAAGGCTGAATTTTTTTTTTTTTTGAAAAATCTTAGTTTAATAAAGATGATTTCCAGATTTGAAACAACAGAAAATTAGAAGTTGCAGGTCATGAAGTACCTGAAACTAGATTTGTTTCATTTCTACACATTCATCTGAAAATTCCCAGAAATACTTGCTGCAATATGTGATCTTTTAATGATGCAGCATGCCATTCCCTCCCTTGCTGAGTCAGCTCTGGAATGAAAAGTGGAATCACATCATCACCACTTCACGCTGGTCTCCTTTTAGGTATTAGGACTAGCTAGAACTAATGCCTGATACCCAAAAGCATGAGTCCTATCAAGCATAAATATCTGTGGAAACTCAAAAAGGTGAACATCTCCCCTTAATTTCCAGAACATTGGAAGAAAAGCAACGTTGACAGAAATGCATTAGTTCTTAACCAGCAACACGGAATAGTGCCAATTTCATGAACACCTAAAAGCCAGGAATACTGGCCAACTGAAATTGCTCAAAACCCACTGGAAGTTCCTGAGGATATTTTAAATAATATTGCACATTCTTATGGGTTTTTTCTTTCACTGTTATATGCAATAGAAACAAAGAAAATACACACTGTATTGATCCAGGGTAGTAATTTCCCTCTCAGAAAAAATAAAAAAAAACCCCAACCACCAAAACCAATAGTACTCATTCTCTTTTAAATTATTTTCATAGAAATTACACACACAAGGTAATAGAGAGGATAACTACTTCCCACAGCTATTCCAGAAGAAAACCTGAGACAAATTTACAAAGTCACAGCCTTTTATACAGTTCAACCTGTCCTGTGCCTGCAAATATTGAAAGATAAACATATCTATGCATACTCAAATACTACTCAGTATGCACAGCAGTATACTTGTTATTTGCTGATGCTTGTATGCACCTGAAGAGGGAGTGTACACGATCACAAGGAGAAAGTGTAGACAACTTCCTACTAGAAAACAAATCAAAACAACCTTTATGATCTTGGTTATACTCAGAGACACTCATTCTAGCTCTGCTTCAGACTGGTAGGAGGAAAATGCAAATATAGTCTTTGAGCAAGACATGTTGACTTTCTCATCTGTTTATCAAGCCTTCCTTTTGGGTTTTAATCAACTGTTTATAGAATGATAATTTCATGCTGGTGTATCCATCATCATATCCAAAATCTATTTATCAGCAAGGTTAGGGGCAACTGTACCTCCACAGTTCCTGTCAAATGGTTTTCTGCTTGTCTTGAGAGCCCTCCTGGTGTGGATCACAATGGGTTATCTTTTTACTGTGGTTATCTTTTTACTTCCCATTCCTACCACCTCCACTTTGAACTTTCACTGCTGCAATTTCAGATCTTCACTTGTTCTAACCAACATGACAGAGAACAAATTATGCTGTTCCACTGCAGTACATTTTGTATATTACAAGACTCACACATCTCTTCCTTAAATTCCCCTTTACCAGAACAACTCTTTCCTCTAAGTCATGTTTTCTAGGACTTGAGTTAACTTTCTTGCTATGCCTTGGATATTCTCTGACTGATACAAATCTTCCTTGAGGTGCAGCCCATAGAAGGACACAGCCTGACCACCACGTATTGCCACTACAGGACCGAACAGAAAAATGCAGTTATTTTACAAATAGCACTTCCACTTATAGACCCTGATGTCAGCCTTACTATTGCTGCCAAGGAATCAGTGTCACATCACAATCCATGCTATCTCCCCAAGGTTGGGCTTTTTATTTTGTTTTGATTCCTACACCCCTGCCCTGGGCTGCCATTTGCACCTCATTATTTCCCAGTTCTGAGATGCCAGTATTAGATGTAAAACTGGGAATTTGATTTTTTCAGGCCACCTCTCTAGTGACAACCATGAAAACCTAACTCTATCCCTTCAAGCTGCACAAATGTTTTGAAAGTTCCATAAATTTCAGATCATTAAATGAAAATAGTGAAGAGAGACTTGATAAAAAACTGTTTCCTTCCTGTAAATTCAACAATCATGTTCATGTTATTTTCCAAATGTGGTTTTCTCTAGTCATCCATGTTTCACCTTGTTTATAAGAATATCATTCAATACAACATCAGGAACCTTATTAATGTCAAAATATAGGACATCTACTGCCTCCAGCAAACAACTCTGCTGTTCTGAAATCATCCAGGCACCACCACATGGGATCCACTCATGAACAGGAGTGTTAAGTTCAAAATGGAAAAAGCAGTCACAAAAATAGGAGATATTTGCATGGGCAGGGGGAGATATAGACAGCTGACCATTTTTTCAGACTAGAGGTTTAAAAATACTAATTGGGCAAATAATTCTGTTGCTCATTTAAAATCATCAACGTTTCCAGCTCTTACTGTGACTGCCCAGAGGTGATTTTTCTCTGGAGACTGTGTCTCTAACAGTGCCATTGTACTGGCAGCAGTCTCAAGGGCTCCTCAGCTGGCACACACGGTGCAAGGTCTCACTGTGCTGCCAGCTTTCCAAACACTCTGATGAATGCTTTATTAAAGAAGGTTTAGAAAGGATATCGATCCGTTATTGATGATTCAAACACAAGAACTCAGAAAGCAAATAACAGGTTCAGCATGGGGCTGTCAGTGCTGAGGTGGAGTTATGGGGACACTGCCATGGTGTGGCAGAGCAGGCACACTAACTGCATTGACTCTTGACATTTGTGCCACAGCCCAGGACTGACTCTGAAAGGCAGTAGGGAAAAATCTAGAAATAACATTTCTGAGCGAGCTATGTTACTACTCCACTTAAAAGAGCACGGAGGCAAAGACATACATGCATTTACTACTGCAAAGGTAAGTGGTGACAGAAAACAGAAAAAGGCAATGAAAATCAAAAATCCAAACAGCACAGAACTGTTTACATAGCCTTAAAGGTTACTTGCAAATTTTCTGTGGGCTGACATCCTTTTAGGAAAATACTCAATGAAGAATTTCTGGTCTGGTCATAAGTATGGACATTCTTCACAGGACATTTAATGTGTCTGGAGTTAAGACACAAATCACAAGGAATTTATTAATCAGTATGTCTTAAAACAACATGGGAACATGAAAGGAGTCAACTTGGTTTATGGATGAATAACAACTACAAAGCTGGTGCAGGGCTCCCATCCTGACATTGGAGAATTACCAAATTTTGGGCTGAATGTGGACTTTGTGGAGCTTTGAAAAAATTCTGGTAATTTAGGGATAGGTGGAATTTTAAAGATATGTGCAAGACTTTTTTCATTGCTCAAGAGGCCTGTGATAACCTTACCTTCTTTTATATATGAGAAAATAAGTGGTTGTCAGTGTTCCCCCTCTTTCATCCACTGAACTTTAATAAGCAAGAATGGATATTCTCAGAAATTTTTATATTTCACTCTAACAACGTGAAAAATCAAATCATCAACATCAAACACCCAGCAAGAAAACTGGCTACGTTCCTTTTTAGGAAGATTAGAGCCCTTAGTGTTCAGAAAAGAGAATATTGAGACAGGCACCAACTCCAATAGACCACCTTTTCTCTCCTAAAATACCCTGAAAATTACAGAACTTTTTTACTCTTTACTATCATCATTTTTCAGAGAAGTCATACAGAGCATACAGACAGGTAAAAAGTAGATATGGAATGAATAACCCTGTCCCCTAGATGAAATATTCAACCATTAGCAAGATTTATGGAAGCACAAGCATGTGCATTCCATAAGCCAGCATGTCTACCCTTACAAAAAAAATTTCTGAGAAATCTATCTGATCATACACTTCCCAAGGCCTTTTTGCACTAGTTTGAACAACTTAAAATGCAAAAATATGTAATTTAGCTGCAGACACACAGTAAATAACACCCAGTAATTTCCATCAAAAACTGTTATAACTAAAGAGAAATTCTATTTAAGTGTGTTTAACTAAATTGTAAATTTTTTTCTGAAAACCAGACCAATTTAAAAATTAGTATCTCTTTTTGCGTTCCTTCCTTAATTGTAATGCTGTATGGTCAAACATTGCTGTACTGATAGATTGAGAACTGTCAGTCAAGAAGGATTTCATGCTGTGTACACTGAGGCACTGATGCCAAATTTAGGAAACAGTCACAGGACACAGGACCCCCTTGAGACAACACAAATCACCAAACCCTGCCTTGTCCAGATGGCAACTGGAGCAGACTGACCTCACACCTTGGACATCTATGAGCAGCCATCAAGAAAAGACTGGGCAAATTTTTGTCTGTACAGCAAAAACCTCATTTAGCCACTTTGTCAGATGGATGACAGCAGAATGCTTCCATGGGTAAAACTCCATACACTGATGATATGTTCCCAAAAATCTGGAATACAAACCCGTTTATTAAAGACTGGGTATCAGCACACACCAACAGTAACAGGGTTTATGAGAGACCAGCAACACTCAGCTCAAAAGAGCTACAACACACTTCAGACTGCATGTTCCAGTTCCAACAACGATGCCTTGAGATGGGAACATCTCTTATGCAAACCTCTTTAAAGGGTGAAAGCTTTTGGTTAACATTTATTCGATCAGATTTTAGCGAGAGATAAGGACTTTGAATCTCTTTTAGCTATATTGACCAGAAAACTACACTGACATCAGCTGCTCCCACACACGCCACAGGAAATAGCACTGGCTTATTGATAGGTCTGCCTTCTGAGACAGCTGCAATGCAGTGGACAAAATCTAAGATAACCAAGGGGCTGAAAATAGTCCAGGTTAAAGTACACAGAGCTCCACATCAGCTCATCTGCCCTTCTTTGATTCTGTAAGAACAGATGTACACTATCTGCTAATTATCTTCCTCTATGCAACAGACTCCGATATTTTGCTCAGATATTTTTATAGCATACTTTGATATTTTTATCATGATTGGAAAAACAATTTAGATAAGGAAAGATCTAACTAAAAGGCTTGCCTAGTCATCATTCTCATAATTATTTAGGGCTTACATTCATCCTTCCTATGGAAGCAGTTTGCAATCTATTCTGAACAACTCACTAGGGATGATAGTGCTTGAGCTGAGAGCTGAGCTTCTTCGAAGGTCACACACTCATGGAATAACCATTATGCATAAGCAAATTAGGAAATTTGGATATATATTTGTAATAACAGAATTATAAACCCTCAATACAAGGTATTGCCTCCTTTTTCACAGACTGAGTGAATTTTTGGCTGGTCAAGAGGCCTCATGTGTTGACTCATGAACGTGTGGAACCAACACTGCTGTATTTTCAGTCCCAGCTGGAGTCTCCCTAGTGAGTTGTGTTCTACCTTCTGGCTAAAATACTTGCCACAATCATCCAAATCCATGAAGGTAAAGATGACTTTAAAAAGCCACAAAAATGAAAAAAAAAAAAAAAAAACAAACAAACCAAAACAAAACAAAAAACAAACCAAAAAAACCCACAAACAAATTAAAAAAAAAACCCACAAAAACAAACAGCTGCTCTAGGTTGCCTTGTGTTTAAGGAAAACATGCTGCATTCCAAACCACAGTATTTTCCCTGTAAGAGAAAGAAATATCACAAAATGTCATTGTTTTTGTCATCCTACTCACCTCTAGAGCAGCCATATTAACATCTCAGTATTCATTCACAATAACACTTTTCTAGTCCAAGAAGAAACAAACTCAAAGAAGTAGTCAGAGGAGCTGGACTTGGTGGGAGGTGCTGGCTAATGCTCAAG
This sequence comes from Pyrgilauda ruficollis, assembly GCF_017590135.1. Lineage (NCBI taxonomy): Eukaryota > Metazoa > Chordata > Aves > Passeriformes > Passeridae > Pyrgilauda > Pyrgilauda ruficollis. Next base: position 423,438 of record NW_024530599.1, read on the forward strand.
CAGGAAAGACGTGCCCCAGACCTTTCAAAAAAAAGCTCATCTTCCAACATCAGATTTCATGCCCAGAAAAAAAGTGCACTTTTAATCACCTAGAGAGCTCCCTGTAAAAGCAAGTCATTCTAAGATATAAAGTATGAAAACACATTACAATGCTTGTTCATATGTGGCCATTACAACTATGAAAATAATCCTTAAATGATAATTACATCATAGCTTTTACAATTTAATGTCTGGCAAAATTATGGCCATACCATATGTAACAGGCATATTGACCTAATTTATCAAATATCTTTTTTTTTAAAAATTCCTTAAAATCAAAAGCAATTTGGCATCCAGCCATAGAACAAAGTGTCCCTGAGTACAGCTTCAAGGCCAAATAAGAGCTAGCACATATGTAAATGTGTGCAAACTGGAACTCACTGTTCAGTTACAAAGACCTATCTTCAGAACAAGGTGACTAAAAGCCTGCTCATGGATCACTCCTCAGCACAAATTGACAGGAATGTGCTCAGTACAAATGCTACTCATATTTGCATCACTTTCAAGAATCTCCATCCAAAATAAATTTTTTTAAAGTATATTTTTATATGTATAAATAGAAAAATTAGCTGACAGACATTCAGACCTCACATTCATCTTCTCTCAGCAGATTTCAAATATTTTCCGTGTTTTGCTGTGTTCATAATTCCATTACACTCATAAAGAAACACACAGATATCAAAGTTAAAACCACCATTTTATTTTTTAAAGAAAGTTACCATATTTAGCAAGCAACTTGTAATTTTATAATGCAAGCTAGTTTCCACACCAATACAATCAATTCTACAGTAGTATCAGCAGTACATAAAGGGTCACTGAAAGGGGATAAGGGGAAAAATGGGAAAATGAGAAAGGAAAAGAGGAAAAGAGAAAGAGAGAAAAAGATCAAAGGGGCAAAAGACAAAAAAAAGAAGAGACAGCTATGCTGTACATTGCACACTGCAGGGTAAAATGCTAATTTTGGACATAGTGAGATGCCAGCTTTTCTGCCATCGTAGCAAAATGTAAAACCCAGTTCTTTAGTACCATCTTCCCAAAAATGAATAAAAATAGAGAGAAGTAAAAGATAGTTCTTCTTGCGCAGCAAGACAACTTTGACAGGAAGTTAGGTTGATTTTGCAGGAGAAAATGTCATGCATTTACCCATAATGCTGTGGAACCTGCAGGATTTGAAGAAAGTTGTTCTTGAAACCTGAAAGGAAAGCAATATTCTAACTAGTACCTGTGCACAATACCACCACTACCTACCTGTGCTACAGCAACATAAACAACTTACAGCATAAGGGCATTACACTTGCAGCACTTTGATGCACGTCTGCTCCCCTGCACATTCCTGTTAGCTCTTTGTGGAGAATGAGAAGTTCCTCGGCATGGATACCACCCCAGTGATAATAATTCTAACAGGATAGGAGTCACTGATGTTTCTCTTTATATTATTCATTTTTGGTCTGCAAAGAAAAGAAGATAGAGAGGTACCATAGGCAAAATAAAAAAAAAAAAAATCTACTGTTCTGCTCTTTGTCCCTTTACAGAATTTTCCCCAGATTGTGTGTCAGGAACAGGTTACAAGCTTCCAGACACAAAAAGCCCCCAAAGGAATAACATCATAATTCACAAGAAAAAATGTAACTTACCAGCATTTCAGGATCACTCAGGTTGTCAGTGTAACATTTGGGTGCACTCATTCTCCCAGAAGTCAGCTGTTGAAGGGATGATTGTTCCACCGATAAACTGTTGGCTCCTTGGAGTGCCCGGATGTTCACTGATGGGCTCCCACACAGTCAGATTCAGGTGCCTGCTGTGCTTTTATGGCACTTGTTCCCACAGCAGCCCACAATACGTGTATTTGGCTGGAATAGAGCTGGATCTGATATTGGACAAATATTCACTTCTAATATATGCTGTCAGTTACTGTTAATAGAACTGGCTAAAAGTGGTGATTTTAGCAGGAAACTGAAACGTAAGTTTATGCAAAATTCTCCAAATTCTCAAATAATCAACTTTGACACATCAATAAAGTGCCTGGATTCAGCAGAGAACTTGATTCCTTCCATGCCATTGCAGACTCCTACTGGTAACAAGGGGTTATCTCCAGCGTTGCACAGTACCAGCCACATCATGTCAGAGTGGAGAGGTGTGTTCCTACACATACAGCCAAATACTGACTCCCACATTGTTTTTTTCTGTTATGTTACCCTGTTTTTATGTGAGATTATTGGCTGGGCTCAGGTAACATCTCAAATTCTGGCTGCAGTGACACATCAGTCACCAGATGACACAGGCTTGTCAGAGAGGAAATGCACATAGTGGATTGCTCTGCAACTAGAAGTATGACATACCACAAGTTCAAAATCTCTGCATTTCCAATACATTCCTGCAAAACTGACTAATTATATCTGTGTCCCATACCCAATAAAGACAACTTGTATGTTGTACAGTACATATAGAATACAGAGAATTGCCTTTTAAATGCATGTAACAACAAAAATGTTACTGACTCAAACATCATAGTGAAAATTCTGAGATCATTATCCAGGGAAAAGAACCCTTATTTGGAGAGTTTTTAAACCATAAGAAGCAGTGACAGAGACACTTCAGTCCATGTAATGGCAATAGTACCTGTGTGCCTGAACAGAGAGATAGGGAACAGATTATACCACACCAGAAACTACATGGAAGAAAAACTGCATTGTTAACTCTTTGTTAAATTACAAGGCTTGTACAGCATACTGATTTATTCAGAGCATTTTCCTGGTATTGTCATTCTGATACATGACTCGGAACTTTTTCACAATGCAGGTCACGCAGCACTGAGGTTCTATTTCAGATCAGTAATGTTAAATACTTATTCCTGATTCTGTAAGGCAGATGTAGGATCCCAGGACAGGATAAATCAGATAGAAAACTTCAATTAAAATTCTTCACTGTTATGGTCAGGCACTGGAACAGGTTGTCTGGGGAGGTTTTTCAATATCCGTCCTTGAAGGTTTCCTAGACCACACTGGACAAAGCCCTGAGTAACTTGGTCTGACCACAGAGCTGACCATTTTATTAATAGATTTGACTAAGGACATCCTGAGGTACCTTTCATTGTGAATGACTCCTGAAGTACAACTTGAAATGTAAGTACATGTTAATCTATTAAGTGACTTCTCTTTCCCCACAGCAAAAGCAACATTAAAAAACACACCTTAATTCTTGCGTAAGAAAAAGGACAAAATAAACCCCAGCTCCTTTATAAATACAACATAAATGATAAAGACTATAATCTTTATTTCTCTCAAGCACTTAGCCTTTCCTTTATAAATGTTCATTCACAAAACATGTTTCAGGGTACTTAGAGTAGTAACAGTATTATTCGTGCTTAATTTTTGCTCAGAACAAATGCATATCATGAGAAAATTTATCCAAGAGTTAGACTATTTCATACATAAAAGATATCTTGAATTTCCATCCAAATAATTTTGGACAGTGTGTCAAAACCACATTGGATACTCTGAGTATTAGGCTTAGGTATCAAATATTCCTAAAACTGGAATAGTTTCCCTGTGTAGACCTGCACACCAATGCAACATAGTAAATTTGCAGTAGCACTTTTTCACATCAGTTATAGTGGTGTCAGATGGATAGAAGAGAGGAGAATTAGCCAGAGGATAATTCCCCTAGCACTGCCAAAAGTTGGACAATATAAGGCTGAATTCTTTTTAAATGAATGACTACTGTCATAAGCAATACTAACTTTGACTTCAATATATAAACTTAAGACATAGGAAAATGGGACTGCATCCAGTAAGAGAAAGCAGCTTGTTTTTGCTAAGTACTGGTGGAATTTGATCAGCCTGGCTAGCAGCACCAAATAACATGAGCAATAGAAAACAAAATTAACTTGTTTCACAAAGGTCTCATCATTAGCAAGGTGTGATCAAGAGATGAAAAGATTGTAATTTTTAACTTTGCCAAAGCTGCTTCTAATTCAATTTCTTCTCTGTTATTCCACCAAAGTAAAATAATATTTCCTAGACTTGTCTGCTTGGAAGGTCAACCCTTCCTCAACCCAAATTTCATGTCATAATCAAAACTAAGGATGATCTTATTACTCACTCTGGCTTCTACTTGCTGAAACAAAACCAATTAAATTGTTTTCCTGTTCAGTGACCAATGATGCAAAATTCTGCATTTGGGCATCAGTAAGAAAAAATAAAGAAAACTTGGAGTTTGGAAAAAACCAAAACTAAATCACCCAAACAAAAATATTACAACCCTGCTGGAGAATACAGCTATTTCTTTTCTTTAACAAGAGCTACTGCAGAAGGTTAAGCTCATATTTGAGAGATGAATCATGGAATCATGAACAATTCCTGTTCTAGAAACTTAGGACAAATGGACAAGTATCAGTGACCCAAATACAGAGCACACTGACCAATCTGGTGATTTGGCTTTCTCCTCAAGCAGCAAATTGAATTCTTGTCAGAGAAGGAACCTAATGGGCACTGCCACATCTCGCCCCAGCCCAACTGTGCTGTCCGTGGGGACAAAAGGACCTTTGCCAGGGTGGGTAAGAGCTGATTGCATTTTGATTGGTGTTGTTTTGTAAACAGGCCAAAAATTCCTAGTCAAATTTCATCTGAATCCACAGTTCTGCAGTGACTCAAATATTCATGTTCATTCTTCCCCCACTGAAGTAATTCAGCATGAGCTGAAGAGCATTAGCAAGAGCCCTGGCATTAACTGTTTGAGCTGCTGCTATCGATGACCAAGGGTCAGTACAGATCAGACTGACAACAGACTCAAGTATCCTCTTGCCCCTAGATGTTTTAAAACTAAGCTAAACAAAATTGAATTCATTTTTTAATGTAACTGATGAACAAAAGACATTGTAGTTATAGATAGGGAAAAAGCCCTCTATCTTGGGAAATAAAATGACTGTAGAAACATATTTTACTTCTTTTCACAGGTATGTGATCACTGTGTGATAGTCACAGTTTGCACGGTCTTGTAAAGCAAGAGACCTGAGTTCCAGGGATTCCAGCACCTGATAAATATTACTATTTCATAAGAGCTGTTTATGTTGAAGAAATTATTTCATTTTGAAAAAGACAATAGACTGCTCAAGTAACCAGACACCATGAAGAATGAGCCATTAGGTTTCAGTACCACCTCCATCCCTTTCAATGGTCTAAAAAAATTTTAAATGACCTAACCACATGTGCCCTGCAAAGAAAATAATAAAAACAAAGTATAATGTCAGAACATATCCGAAACCCTAGTAAGGTATGTAACAATATCACATGAATTTTCCAACAGCACTTATAAATACTTATTTTTCTTGAAGAAGTCACCAGTTACAAGGCATCTGAAAGGAATACCAGAGCTAGAGAAAAAAATTTGCCTAAAGTATAACATTTTATAACTGAGATCCTAAAAAATAAAACAAACATAAAAAGGTGAATATTTACCTTGTAAAATTCATACTTTCTCAAAACAGGACTGTAAAGTAGTAAGCCATCAGCTTTCCATACTTCCACATAATTTATTGCATATGAGATTATCAGAGCTTTTGTTAGAAATATATTCTTTCTTTTGGAAAATATCTTTCTGCACAAGAGATGTCTTCCTGGACATGTAATTTTTTACCCAAACCTTAGCAAATACATTTTATACTTTCTGAATGGGGACTTTTTAAAAAGGGCCCTTTTTGTTTCCAATAATCCCTTGATAAAATGCAGGGTTATTTGTAATAAGGAAAAACTTTCTCTTGTTCAAATTGAATACAAAAGACAAAATGCATTAAAGGTTTTTAAACCATTTGCATCTTGTTTGTCTTTTTGATTATACACATTCTCCATATTCAACTATAGAATGAGAAGAAAAGGAAAAAAAAAGGCACTTAAAATTATTAATTTCTTTGTGGAAATCTGTGTTGTTGGTCTGGGGCTGAAAGGCACAGATTAGATATTTGTATGCTGTATTCCCTTTTAGATTTAACTCCAAGTAGCTCAAAAGCATTAAGAGTCTGTTACAGAGTTCCTGTGCAATTCTTTCTTCATTTGCAACCAGTACATCACCTTGTTAGTGCTATGAGAACTCCCAGGATGCAGAGACTGCTGCAAAGATGTACTGAGATATAATGAAAAAAGGAAAATACTTCCCTCTTGCCTACCTGCAGGTAAGCAATAAATCTCGGTGTTATTTGAGCTCCAGCCTGAAAGCCCAACCCCCAGCTGGGTGTGGGGGTGTGTGTTATCAAACCCTATAAACTCTGGTTCCCTTGTACACAGCCCACCCTGATCATATGCACTGATGGTGAATCTGAATTTCCTTCCCCTCTTCAGGCGACACAGAAGAATCATCTACTGCTGGGGATTATTTTAGCTCTTCCTGAATCATCCTATCTCCACACTGAAGAGGAGTCAAGGATTTCCTGTTAATTTTCAGTGTGCATTATGCCACTGAAATTATACCTTTTCTCTTCTCAGCATGCTTGAGATGAAATTGCTGAGGACAAATAAAGAACAAAGTACCTGTCCCAAAGAAGCCACACTAGAAGCTGATGGTGCCAAAATGGCAACAGACATAGGTGGAATTCATCACTGTTTGTTAAACAACCCATGTCTCTCCTCCACACACAGTGCTGCACAGGCTGAATTGGCACAGAATCCAAATTAGGAAATCTGAATATGGAGATGATGAATGAGATGAAAAAAGGGGCACTTTGATAAGACCACCTTCTGCTGATAGAGGAATATCCTCTCTGCAAGGGCCATGATGCAAAACAGACTCAGCTGAAGAGACAAAGGGGATGGAATACACATTAAGCTTGATTAAAGGAAGAAAAAAAATTCACAACTTTTAAAATTCTAGCTGCCAGTGGCCCAGGAGTCATGTTTAGCTTTCCACTTGCTGTGCAATTGTTGGCAGTCAAGTGTTGCCATGGTATCCTGTGCTGAACACCCCACTGCTGGGGACCGGCAGCTCCTTGCCTGGCATCCAACCCATTCGCCTCTAACCCAGAAAAGCCCTGCCTGGTCAGCTCCTGGAGTTCTACCATTTGTCCCGTGTGACCTGATTACAGCTTTGATCGATGGCCAGAGCAGCCATCTGCAAAGTACTCAAAGCTCCAGCAAAAGGCTGCTTTGATTTCTTTTCAGCCCCTTAAAAGTACTCATAAAGTCACCTTGAGCACACAAAGATGACTTCTCTTTCTCTTCTTGATGAGATTTCACAGATGATCTGATTAGGAAGCGTTAGCTACTGGGCTGCACTGCCACGGGCAGGAATGATACTCTTTTGACTCTGTTTCTGGCTTTTTCCTGATTCTCTTACTAAATGGAGGTTTTTAACCTAGTGTGATTCTCTGGTGGTTTTGTCATGAAGTAGAAAAAAATTCTAATGATTTCTACTCCGAACACCTCAGGCTTTCATATAAACGAAACGTCCTGAAAACAATTATGTCTCATTCATCAGCAAAGCATTCCCCCTGCCTGTCTGTGAGTGCTTTTCCTGGGTCAGCACAGCCACATGGGGAGCTCGCTGTCTGCTAAGGGCTTGGATGCCTTGCCTTAATGCCACACACCATGGGAAGTGTTTCTGAGGAGAAACTCAGTGCATTCTTGTTTGTTCCACAGCAACAAAGAAATGGAAAAAAAACCCCAACCCACTGTCACAAGGCAGATTCTGAATTTTATCTCAGTATAACATAAATATAGCCAGGCCTAACACATTATGAAACAAGATAAAAAGGAACTGAAGTAAACTTTTGTCTTTATGTGGTACCACATAACTGTCCACATCTGGACAAAGGTCCAGATGTTACCACATGAATCTTGAATAATTGTGTTAAAAAAAATTCAAAAGAATCACAATTATTTCTGTCAGGCTGAGGATGTGCAATATGATATCTTATTAGTTTATAGGAATATGAAGTATTCATCAAATTGTCTTGTAATTCTTATTGCCTTTGAGCTCTCACTAGTCTTATGGATGATTAGCTGCGACATTCCTCTCAACAGTTACAATTCCAGAGAGGCAGGAAACAGTAGAGAAATAAAATCATTCCCAAGAATCATCAGAAACTCAGCAATACAAACTGCAGTGGCAGATGTAGTGTGCAGAATAGACAGGTATTTACTGAGTCAAGTCAATATTCAACTAAAAAAAGAAAAAACTCTGTTTCCTGCAAGTTGGGAGCCTAAAAAATGAATATATAGGAAAATTTGTTTCCCTCTGGTATTATAATCCTGCTGTTCAGTATGTTGGAGAATAATAAAAGAAAGGGAGAAGTAGAACAGCTCAGAGGAGGCCCCCTTGGACATGATAGCCCACAGGTTTAGAAGCATCTTAGCAGAACAATATTCAACAAGCTTCTGCTTTTAAGGGACCTCAGAGTGTAGCTATCTATATGTGAAAAAAAACCACAGGATTTCATGTTTCAAAACTGACACATTTTCAACTAATGGAGAATAGTCCTCTCTTACACTTTGAGCATCTCACTAAGACTGCCCTTAAAAATGCTCTCTTGCATCTTAATAGATGATATCACCCCCTTTATAAAATGTTTCATATTTTATATACAACTCTTTTGCACAAGAATTTCTAATTTGCAAATTGATCTATATTTATGCAAATCTAGGCTAACAAAAACTTGATTTTGGCCACAAATGTCAGTAAACACTATGACATGAAGAAAAAAAATAGCCCAGGTATTTCAGAAGGCATTCAACTCTGGCAACAGTAAGAGGATGAGGGAAGTAAGGAAGAAGGAAGCAAAGAAAGAGAATGAAGGACTTTAGAGACATTAACATGTATTGAAACAGAATAAAAATACCATTACAACTCAAATGACCTGACTTGACAATAACTTCTTTTTTAAACAATGCATAGCTGAACTGGGTTTCATAGAAGTATTTGCTATAAGACTAAGTAAGAAAAGACAATTAGTAAAGATATGTAAAAGATGTGCAGGAAATTGCACTGCACTGAAAGGTCATGCTCAATACAGAGAATGACTGTCAGGAAAGCTCTTCCTTCTTGACATTAATATTCTTCAGTATTTGTGTGTTGATGAAGTTTCTAATGAAACAAAATCAGCAGGCATTGTCAGGACCAAGGATGATCAGAACAAATATAACAAGAATTGGATAACCTTGAGGACTGTAGCAATATTAAGAACACTGATTTATGTGAACAGTGTTATGAAATACCAAGTCATGTGTTCTTAGCATTATGCAAAAAAATTCTTCAAAAAGCCAGCATGAACCCACTGCTGAAAAATGAGTGAGGAAGGGAGAGACCTTACTGTACTGTTCCAGAAAGGACTCTCCTGTGATATGCACTTGTGAAGAAGGCAGAGGTGGCTCTTTGAAGAAAGGCAGGGTTAGTGCCATAGTGTAATACAGATTTCATCTGGGACACTGTTCATGGTACTAGTTATTCCTGATGAAGAACTAATGCCAGTTCTGCATTTCTCTTAACATGCTCCTGCATGAGAAAGCTAAAAAAGACTGGAATATTCAGTTTAATGAAATGAAGTCTATGAGAAACTACAAGTGTTTTCATTTAATGGGTTATGAAGGTCCCAGTAGGGCCAGAGAAGACACTGAATTAAAAAAAAAATAAAATTGCAGGCCCAAGCAGTGAGTATTAATTTCATGCTTTCATAGGTATGAAAAGACCTGGGGTAGGAATTCATAGAATATCTAACCACTACAAGAAAGCAGTGGTGAAACAGACATCCAAGAGGATCACAAAGGCAAGAAACCAACCTTCTTCAGGCATGCAGCTTAAGCACTTTTTAGAAGTGATTATGACTTCAGCACTGGCATGGAATGACTTGGAAAGTGACTTTCAATCTTATTCACACTGCCCATCTACCTACCAGCACTTTTGCCTTAAGTGATTCATGAAGAGTAGACACACAGGTTTTCATCAGGACAGAATGATGTTTATGGAGACCAATCATTTTCTAAAGCAGTGTGACAGTGCTTCAAAACACAGGTCAAGTGTTACTTTATCCACATTCTTTAGTGGACTTTATTATTGCAATGACAGGCAGGCTGGCTACCCTTAGTATCCTGATTTAAATCCATTTTACCTTTGTGATGCTGCAACAGAGCTCACAAACCCACACATGACCTCTGCTCCAGGCATCCCAACTTCTATGGTAAATTCAGCTTCTACCCTTTCTATGATATAATGAGCATTAAGTTTTCATACTGAGTGGAACAACTTTGAGCACTCAATACTCACTTTTTAGGATTGTTTCTTGAAAGATAAGTAATCTGCATCAAACCTCTACTCTAAATCAGATAAAAGGGAAATTTCAATTTACAAGTCCCATATTCTAAGTCTGAACAGGAACAAGTGCTCTCACTGAAAAGCAGAGACACGACTTAATTTTCTGCTTTGCCCAAGGACTGACCTGACAGAAATTTCCTGGGAATATTTTCCAGAGCAGGTTGTGAAAGGATGAAAGGAGAGATATCTACTTTGTGAATCCCAATAAGACTTAGTCATCTCAGCAATGCAGAGATGGCAAGACCTTGTTGGCCATTTCAACAATGCTGTAAACAGAGAGAAAGGATTTCATCTGACTCTCCAGCTTCCCACTTTACACACACATTTGGAAAATAGGAAAATGCCAGGTCCTTGCTACAAGTACAATTAAAAGACACTGTCACAGCAAAAATTTTCCCCAAAAAAATCTCTGTAAGCCTGAATTATGCCAATAGTTTTCTCACACATTATAATCAACCTAATATATATACTACCTATATACTGGTTGCAGGTATGAGATCCTGAATCAAATGCTATCAATGGAAATTGTACACAGAACAAAACCCCAAACAAACCAGATTTTATCCACTCTCGGTGCAGAGTCCACCATTACATTTGCTGCTTGTGAATATCAGTACACAGAATTTTAATGATAGTCTCAACTCTGCTTACATATGCATGGAAATTATTTCAGGCAACAGTGTCACAAGAATTTTAGCATATCTGTAAATTCCAATAAGATGAATGAAATCTGGACATAAATGTAAAACATATTCTTAAATGCTTCCTCAAACACAAGTTCAGCCGCACCGAGTTCCTACCAGACTGTAGCAGAAATTAAGCACAGAAATCACACATATTTAATAATACAGAACTTATTTTAAAAATACACATACTTGTGTACTGTATATTAAAATGTTACATTAATCTTGAAAGTTTTTATATAATCTTAGATTGTTAAATAACATGCTTGCAATATTGTCATTATAAAAGTGATCATGAATTTTTTTCAGAGAAAAGAGAGATTTTACTTCATGAGTATTATCTACATAAGTTCAATAGACACCAGCCATTAAATCAGTATATATAAAGAGACAGTTTACATGCTCTGAAAGTTTAACTAGAGCACAGTGGTTAGGAAAAAACCCACAAAACACCTATTTCAAGGACAATTCTAACCTCTTGCCTTCATTTATAAATGGAAACAAGCTGCTACACAGTTCAGCAGTAAAGGAGGATAAAGAACTGATATAATCCTTGTGCTCCTCACATGAACTCCAACAAGGCATTTCAATGAGACTTTTAAGCTGTAAATTGTCTATGAAAACACAGAATAACTTTTGCTAATCCTTGTGCCACAAATTATTAATCCATCTGGAAAGCTATTTTTTTGCTTGTGTTTACAGGGATCTAAACATCATCAGACAGAAAGACAAGTGGGTTAGTAGCATGTAAAAAAAACAACCCCTGAATACAACACATGAAAAAAACCAGAACTCAACAGAAATAAAAACTCCCAAGCAGTTGAGCACAGAATAAGTAGGATTTGCAGAAGTACTTACAGCTTTCAATCTCCAGCGTGCAGTTCTGCTCATCCAGCGGATATCTCCGCAGGTCCATCATGCAAGCAGCTGTTGTTGTAATTCTGGGGAGGAAGGAGAAGAGTTTGTTAATGTGTCTCATTCCAATGTTTCCTCGATCACACTTTGCTGAAAGAAGAACCTGTATTTCTGCAGAAGTGATGCTCTCCCTGGGTGCCATGCCTGCTGCTGGCTGGCCACCAGGGCTGTCCCAGGGAGGCTCTCCCAGCTCAGCTTCCTCTCGACAGGTACCTTCTGCTGTGTGCTAAGCACAGCTGACTGGCCAAAGCACTGGGGAACCTGCTTCCACACCATGACAAAAATGAGAGCACTGGGCAGCAGACATTTGTACAAGCTTTCTTCAAGCTGAAAGGCTGACCAAATGAATGAGATCAAACTGTAAAATCCAAGATGATGAGCTCCACAATGGGACCCAAGGTGGACCAGATGGAGTACCTACAGACACTAAGACATTACAGGATCAATGTCTTTCCAAGGTATTAATGAGAGATTGCGTGACCAACAGTTTTCTTCTCAACATCCTGTGCCATGTATGAGGTTTACTATTGGCCTTTCATAGTAGATATTTAGAATGTTCAACAAGAGTTCAAAACTTATTGTAAATTCTCTGTTCTGATAAAAAGACTTCAGAGAACTCCTTAATTTGACCCATCTTATTTTTTCTCTTTCAATACCTAAAAAGTGTTCATTAGTGGCAGAAAATTACAGTTGCCTGGTTAAAATTCAGTCAAAATTGACTGTAGCAACTATTTCCAAGGCACTTAATCTTCATAAGTAAGATTGCTGTCCTATCCTATTGGTCTTTTGGAGAAAAGGAACATCTTTTGGTATCAAGTTCTTTCTTCATTCCATATATGTCTATTCATAGAATTGCTTTGGAAAATATAATGGTTTTAATCAGTGAGTGTTACCAGAGATGCTTCACAAGAAATCTTTTTGGAGTGGGAGAAAACACAGGGAAAAGGCTCCTTTGGTGTCCCTCAGTGAAAGCCTTCCATCTTTTAACAAAATCAGACTGCTGAGGAATACGTGTGCTGATAGCAAATGCAAATGGAGCAAGCAGTAGCGCATATTGGTAAAAAATTGGTAAAAACTCTTGGCAGTTAATAGTGGGTTATTTTTAAATCTAAAGAAAAATCAAAGAAATTGCCTTGTTCCAGTGTCAGTATAAGATTGAGTATTTTGGGGCAAACTTCAAGAAAGGTATAGTGAGACCAGAAAAAAAATTACAGGTCATGGTTTTTGCTGGGTCATGTTTTGGATTTTTGTGGGGAGGTTTGTTTTGATTTCCTCAGCACTTCTATACTTAGCTGTATATTATAGTCAGGATTTTACAAGGGTTTCATAGTTCACAGAGGAAAAGGCAGAGCACAGACTTACAGCCAAGGTTTAAGCTAACCTCGTTGACTACTAAGCTTTCTCAGAGATTTCTCTGCACTAAACACTTCCTTCTAGAGTCTACCAAATCCAAGGGTTCCACACAGAGACAATCCCCAGCCCATGCTACCCTCTGCAAAGTGTCTGTCCCCACTGATGGAGTGGAGAACTCACAATTCTCACACATTTCCAGAGGATTTTTGGTACAAAAAACTGAGAGGGGCCAAAGGCTGCAGACAGTTGGGATAAAAGCTCTGTAGGGAACATCAGGAAATCTTTAAAGGACACAATGCCCTGCACCTCACTAGAAAGTAAAGGGAAAAAAGGTGGCATGGTAAGGAAAATGATTTGTAGAGCAGGGATTTAATCAGGTCAAAACAGACGTTTTGAATAATGTATTAAATTCAACTTGCTTGTTCCTTCCTATCCATAATGCAAATCCATTGAAATAAAATCAGTAGCCTGTCCTTTCCTCTTACCTCCCTCATATTTTTAGCCTGGCTTCTCACATTTACAATAAAGTACAAAAAGTTCTCTTTCATCTTCATAGTTAATTAAACAGCAAAACTACCTTTAGATAATTCTTAGTGGTTCACAATTCATGGTGATTAGCTAAATCAATTTACTAAAGCAACAGAGTGCAAGAATTACCACCTTGGAATACTTTTAAAGGCAAGAGATATGACCCACACCTTTTCAGACAGAGGAAGAAACAGCAGTTCATTTTAGAAGTTGGGAACACTTGAAACAGGCCCAAAGCCTCTCCCCCAGAGCAGAGCTGTTTCAATTTTCACAGCAGGATTAAAAGTATTTTTATACAGTCTGTACTAGTGCAAAAAATATAACATTGTGTTTTGCATAATGTAACCTTGAGAACAAACAGTGAAAAAGGAAAAGCTTTTAAAAAAACAACACCGTGACTCAAGGCACTGCAGTCATTAGGGATGATACACAATAACAGGACTCAGAGAGGCACCACATGAAATGAAACACATCACAGAACTGTCTCTCTCATACACTCATCTTTTAATCTGTTGCTGAAGAAAGAGAAACCTTGTGATATTTTATGATTCCTAACAATGAAAATGAGTTTTCATCTTCCACTTTTATGAATTATATTTTGAATGTAGACTGATTATGAAGCACAAAAAAAAAGCAAACCCTGAAGCATCACTAAACTGACTAAATAAAGTATTATGAAGTAGACCTAGAGAAAACTTCTTGTGTTAAAACAAGAACAGCTACACTGCAAAAAATCTGCACCAAAACTGACTTGCAGGGAAAGTAAAGTCTGTTGTCAATAATTCAAAATAATTCAGATAAACTCTGAGAAAGATGAAAATCTGCTTACCTTGCAGGGTTTGGGATTCAAATAAGAGTCAGAAATTCTCACTACTTCTTTAAGAGGCCAAATGTGAAGGCCATAAAGAAAATCCTATAAATTTTACTTTTCTGACAGGTTCAAATATGATTTGAAATCCAAAATAGCAACTTAAACAGTTCTGACATCACTAGTAAAGAAAAAAGAGCACTGGAAGACAGGAGAGCATTGCTAATGCCATGTGGAGATGGACGGAATCCAATTCCCTCTTGGAGCTGCAATGGCTTTGCAAAGCTGTGGAGAATAAGCAGTAAGAGAAACTTCTCCCTGCCCTGGAAGGAAGCAGCCCTGACCTGTAATTACAGGTTTACAGACACGCAGGAATGGTGAGCAAAAGGGTGACAAATTCAGATAGCTCTCCTGAGTGGAGTGCTAGTGCAAGAACTCTGTCACACCCTCCTCTCCTGTTCTAGCTCTAACAGACCAGGATACTCAACTGTGGACTCAAAGAAAGAGCTTTGACTCCAAGAAGCCCAGGAGGAATACACAAAAATTAATTATTTCTCTAAATGTATGCACATATATCCTGTTGAAAGCAGAGTGAAATTCTGCTTCAGCTTTGTGTGTCCATAAGCTGACTGACACCCCATCAACAGCACCAGGAGCAATCCAATGAGCTCACAGGGACAACAGACTCAATCTCTTTATTGGGGATTTTATACGAATTCTCTGTGTGTGGTGAAAGAGAGTCAGAAACTCTCTAAATTAGTTACTGTAATAATTTACTGTAGCTAAACCCACTGTTCACCTTTGCTTCTTGGAAAAAGTCGTCGTGCATGACAGCTGGAAATGCCTGTGACAGCAGCAGCCAACAGAACCAATTTTAAAGACCTGGAAATTCTGGGAACAGGACATCAGGGGGATAAATCTCTCTCCTGGATGATAACACTGGATTTAAACATATGTCAAGGTTGATAGACATACTAACAGATCTACTTTTAAATAAAATAAATTTATTGCTAATTAAAGAGTTCACAGAATTTTTCTCCTGTTTATTCACAGAAAATAAAAGCTTCCCTTGTGTGATCATAGGTAAAGAGCTGGCTGTAGGAAACTCCAAACAATAATGACGTTTCTAAAAGTTCAACATTAAATCTAAAAATTCAGCTACTGAATTTTTCAACTATAAATCAGCTATAAACTTTCAACTGTAAACAGCATATAGAGTGTCAGTGTAGCTTTATAGGCAAAGAACAGCTTTTTTATTGATGTTGATGTCTCTATTTGAGATGAAACAATATACACATGCTACCTAGAATCTGTAATATGCTCTCTTCTAACATCACTCCTCAACATTTCCTGAGTATTCCAACCTAAGTGCCAACAGCTCACTTTTCTTACTCCATTTGGAAGTAATGACATGTAGATATTTCTCCCTTGATTCTGTAGTGTGCAATCCTTAGACAGTAAGATGTTCCCTGAAAGTACTAAGTATATTTGTCAAAGCTGAAAGGCACAACCATAAGGCAAATACAAAGAATAAGAAAGGATATTATACTAAAGCATTACCTAAATGTAACGCAAGAGAGGAAAAAACTTTTGCAGCTGATAAAACACAGGGAGTCAGAACCCACACAGAAACTTTGACCTCATTAATTTTGTTGTTGCTGAGATTATTGGTAAAAGAATCATACCCGATTTTTAAAGGAAACTAAAATCTATATGCCTCTGATCTTTCTTGGGAAGATATTCTGCATTTCTCTGCTGAAGTACAGCCTATTGTGCCATCTGCATGCCAGAAGGGAAGAGTCATGGAAAATCAGAGAACTGGGCTCTTATTTCATGGTAAAAGAATTCTGTCACAGAAGAATCAGAATTCTGCTGCAGGGTTCCATTCCATCTTTTGCTATATGCTATACATGTAGCTCTATAAATTGTTTTTTAAGTGAGATAGCTTTTCCTACTATCCTTTCCCTGTGTCCAAAATTCAGCCATAACACCATCGTAATTTAAGTCCTTGCAAAAAGCACACATCACAATGCAGTAAAATCTTCTGCTACAATAATCTCAACTTTAGACTGAATTCATTCAAACCTTTCCCTGAAGTAATAGGTTCTTCTCCAGAAAATAACACCTACAGAAAATGGCAGAAAAGCTCAGAGGAGCACTTTGTAATTTTAATATTTTATCACTGAGAAATGTATCCTTGTCTTTCAGCATTCACTTCACTTCTCTCTTTCAAAAGAAATAAGTAAAAGGCTAAAATAATCCAGGACTTAGAGAAAACTGAACAACATGAGCATGATCAGTAGTATGAAACAAGCCACCTTGGAATAAAGAGTTACTACATCTTCTCCACTTATCCAGAGTTTATTGTCCTTTTGCTTTACTAACCATCACTGAAAACATGGAAGTCCTACTTTCAAATATTTCACAAAACATGTTTCTTATTCTGGTTGGGAAAATTACATGTCTACTTCACTCAATGTCAGCATCGAAATAAAAAGTGTATTATTTCACTGTCTTTCTCTTAAAAATTTATATCATTACCATCCAAGTCACACTGTATAAAATAAATCATAAATACAAAACATTTTTAAACCAGTTGCTCTGATATTACACCACATTAAATACAGACTCTCAAACTAGGGAAGAGAGCTAGAACTTTTCAAGGGGACACAGGAATTTAGTGGGTTTTTAATCAATTCTCACCACCTAAAATAACATGCTTGGCTCAAAGAAGTACATTGCACTATAAATGTACCCTATATTAACAATTTTTATTGCTGACACAACCTGCACCTCCCTCTGTTAGTGAGGACCTTGTGCTCTGGATAATGAGCTCACACTGAAACTGCAGCCACTTGATTATGTTCTTAATCCACGGTTTTTGTGTATTTGATTTATCAGATGCAATTGATGTATCAGATTCCAGGAAGCTGAGTGGAAGGTATTTTCCCTGTTCTGGAGGAAAAATGTTCTACTTGAGTTAAAAACTAATGTGAAAGTCAAAACAATCTTCAGTAAGAAGTTTTATGGTTGCAGCTTATTTATTAATTCTTACAGAAGTAGTAAGATAAGAGCCTAAACCTCCCATTCTTCTGGCTTTTGTGAGTCAGACAGCTCATTTCCCACAGGAAAATGTCAATAGAAATCATAAATGCAAGTGGAGTTTTAATAAGCAGAATTACTCCCAGATCTAAAAAGGTGGGAAAATCAGTAAAAAAACCCTGTGGCACAGATCAAAATTAAGTTTCTTCCAACAATCTTTACAATAAAGCAGTAACCCATGCCATTCTTACAAAACACTGAAACAAAAGAAAAATGAACTCTCCCTGTCCTAAAACAGGAGCCACACCTTAAAAACAATCAAACAGGGAGACAGTTAAGAGTCAGCATGAAGAAGAGCTGCAAGAAGCACAGTAGAATACCAGACACAGGTTATTAGTACCTAACTCAATTTTTATTAGAAATTTTTATCCAACACAGACTGGAATGCAAAGAGAGTTGCACTGCCTCTGTGTAGGATTTCTATGACACCCTTTACTCTCTATGCCTTTTCCCCAATAAGGCAATCCACTATAAACCTTTGCATTTCTAGCAAAAAAGGAAAACTCTCAAATATTTCCTCTCCTCTGCTCTGAAAAGACTTCACCAGAGCTAGTAATTAAGTGTTTGCTCAGCTTTTCTTAATACCTTCTATTTTCTGTTGATAGACAACCTGACCTTCCCTAAAATGCATCAGAAACTATTTCAGTAGCATGTCAAAGTGACATGGTACACATAACCATGATTTGCTCACCGCAATAGAGAATGAGTAAGAGAAAAATCCTCCTCCAACACATCCACAGCTACACCATTATGTGTTAACCCTACCACCATTGCCCAAGATGTCTTGAGTGCCCCAGTTACTGAAACTTTCTAGAGAACACTGCACCAGGCCACCTCTATCCATGACCAAGTCTTATAAAAATGTAGATTTTTTTATATTATTTTTTTTAATTTTTTTTTTTGGTTCTGCTTTTCCTGACGTCAAAGAGGATCCCATTGTGCTCCCATTCCTTACTCCCTGAATAGGTCTCAGATCAAACTGTCATTGACCAGATACTCAGTTTAAAAAAACAGCATGCCAAGCAATCTCCCAAAGTAAGAGCCACAGATCTGTGTCCCAGGAAAACACATCCTGAGCAACCTCACTCCCCGCAGCTGGAATACGCTCTCTACTTTCCACAAAGTGCTCTTGCAAAATGCATCTCCACACTTACCTCTGGTAACACATCCTCTTTCATTCTCTGAGAGGTGAGCCACTATCAAGCAGCTGTAGAAAATAATTTTATTTTTAAAAAGATTTCCCATGAGAGCTGGAAGCACCTGCAGCTGCTAAGCTCATCAGAAGGAGAATGATGTAGCCAAAATCTCCCCTGTCCCCTTATGCATCTTGGAGGCTTAAAACAAGCAAAAAAGAGAATGAGAAACGCTCCTGTTTTGTCCTGCTATTGCACAGGCTGATTAAATCTCCTGTAATCATTCAGTAAAATAACCCAAATACCCTTGCAACTGACTATTGTCATAAGATCAATATCTCTAGCTTTGCAAATAAATATTTCAGCTTATTTCTGATATTTAGGGCAGAGCAAGAGACACATACCCAAATATGTAATTTTACCCTCCTGACATCCTTTCAAATATCACTGTAATATCAACTGTCAATAAAGGCAGAACACAAACAACACACATGATCTCAAAGCTCCAAAGCATCTGAAAGCCCTCAGACTTTATGTCTACTGTGCTAATGTATTACACTACCATTGGCTGGATTAGCACACTGACACGAATATCTCAGTTTGCTCTTAATTTTATTGGATGACCATTATTTGTAGTTAGTAGGTCATAATTCTTCATCCCCCTGTGGCAATAAGGAGATGGTGAATTGTATGGGTAGGTTGTGATGCCCACAGCAGATTTTTTAAAACAAAAAAGTCTGCAGTGCACAAAAGTGTGTATAAATATATATGATATACATGTATGTATGCATATATTATATATATAAGATATGTATATATACGTATACATATATTATATGTATATATCATGAGATACATACACACACACATATATATACATGTATGTATGCATATATTATATATATATGAGATATGTATATATATGTATACATATATGTATATATCATGAGATATATACACACACACATATATATACATACATACATATTTCATTGCTACTAGTAAAATAGAAAGTAATATAAGGGTTATTATATTTCAATGAGAATCAGACTGTCCATACTACATTTATCTTGCATCTACAAAGCCAGTGCACATAATACTAATTACAAGCATGTTTGCATATCCTCACCTGATCAGCATCTGCAGGGACTGTGTAAAAGCTTTTAACAGGAAACAATAAGAAACTGGCTTCCCCCCTCTCCTGCCCCTTTCTTCTGACTGCAAAATTCCTGACTTGATACTTTAAAAATCACATCTTTCAGGACTCAAATGAAAATGGGAACCCTGTTTTGAAATAATTAAATCATCTTTTTCCTATATACAGTGGGTGTCAAATTATATGGAAGTAGGATTTAAAAAGACAAAAACAAAAATAGCTTTGAAACACACAGAACAATTCTATCAACTGTGCAGCCATATCAGTAAACACTATTAATTCCATTTTTTGTTCACATTCATCATGACTGACAAGCAACACAAATACATTCACACACACACATCTATATACATAACAACATGAATAACATATGCTCCTTAATTATACTCGATGAATGCCCTTTCTGACTTTTAGGCCTTATCCCTGCAGCTGTATTTTCCTTTTTTTGCAGCCAAATACTATTTTCAATCCCTGCCAAACAGGGTAACAAGGATTGGGTGTCAGTGGTTAGGAAGTATCTCACCAAGTTTTTATCCTTGATTTTACACAAATATTTATTACCAATAATTCCTGAACTGTACTTCACTACTGCATCATCCAAGTCCATATTTAGATTTAACACAGAGAACAGAAACTGACCACAATATTAATGTCATGTGACCCCAATTAATAGCTAGCACCAATTTATAATTGCATTCCTAAGAATTCAACGTTTTACCACTGTTTTTATCTAATTTTTAATTTGATTTACTGAATCCTGTAGCTGTTAAAACAAACAATACAACTGCTGTCAACAAACCTATCATCCCAAGTGGTTTTAGGTTTTGCTTTTTATTGCAAAAAGTTACCATTATATGACTACAAAAATGTAATAAGTATAATTGGACTGGATTATTCTTTTTTTCCCCACGGCTCTGATGTCAGTAGATCACACACACTGCACACAAAGAGATCATTGGCCAGTTTTTAAAACTGTGTTTAAGTCATTCCCTTAGGAGTGTCTACATGGCAGCACCAGGGGCCTATTTCCAGATATTGGAGTGGTACAACTGACACAATACATAACGACCTGGAACATCACACAGAATTAAAAGAGGCACTGTAAAATTACAGAGAAGCCCTTGGGGGAAGGTTTGAATGGTTCTTTTGCAGCAACTGTTATGTCCATAGAGCAGTGATTACTGAATGGTGTCAAGTTTTTCACTTAGGAATGAGAGCATTTTTCCCTACAACAGGGAGAAATGTAATGGGTCAACAGCACTCCAGGGATTAGATACCAAGAATATGAAAAAAAAACCCAACCAAAAGCCAAAAAACATACATATAGTAAAATTTAGTTTTGATGCTGGTGTTAATGTTACAGCTGCACCATACAGGCAGTACTTCACAAGCCCTCTTGCACAGGTACAGGACTGCAAGACCTGTAGATCCAAGTGTCTAAGCACATTACAGGCATCAGACATTGACACCTCACAAAACTACAGAGAGGCAGGATGAAGACATTTTTAAAACAGAATGAATACTTTCAGTGTCAGAACCTCAATTAAGATTCAAATCTTTTAGTCCAATGTGGCTAATTACAGACTACTTTCAACTACTTTTTTCTTTTTTTACTTTAACTCCTCCTCACCTGCTTGCCATGATCTACAGAAAGGCCAGCACTGCACTGCTAAGTGGGAGGGAGGCAGTATTAGCAAATGAAAAATGACAAGTAACTCTGCTGCTAATTGCTTTTGAATTGCCTCATTTTACTTTAAGTGATGTTTTTATTTCCATAAGATTTCTTGTGGTTGTATCAAGGATATCATATCATTTATTCTGTAGAATAGACTCTTAACTAGTATTTTAAAAAATATGCATTTTTTTATCAATTAAAGGTTCAGTGCCTATATTTAATCCTACAAGTTACCTAAGCAGATGTCCATGTATACCAAGCAGGGCAATAAATCCTGCACAGAGTAAGTAAGATCTGACAAACATGGACAGTACAAATACAGATAGTGGGTATTCCAGAACAACATTTTGAAATTATAGAAGAGAAATCACTCACTTAAAATGGCTACCAGAATTCTTAAAAATGACTACAATTTATTCAATTTGTATTAAATTATTACCTGTAAAGCACAGATGAAAGAGACATGGATGTAAATCCTCTATGTGCACACTATGAATTAACACCTAGGGATTCAAAGCTACAGATCTTCACCCTTCACTTGATCCCAGTGTGTCCAGAGTGCCCATGGGACAATTGCCAGTTATCAATTATCCTGCCCAATTATCAGCTGGATCTGAGGATGTTTAAGCTTTCTTGAACAAATCACCTGTTTGCATTGTAGTTATATTCCTCAGCTCAACAACTACTCCCATGTGAACAGTAACTGGGGAAATGAATAAAGATTTAGAAGATATTTTTAGGCCTAATTCACAGCAAATAAGTTTCAAATTACAATTTCTCTTACTTTAGGTAAGGCTCCTGTAGAGATGGGGGGAAGAAAAAAGACAAGGAAAACGACACCAGATGACTTTTTATATAAAATGTTGTAATGGGGAGTTGGGAAGAGAAGATCCTCCTTATTCCTATAAAGGCATTAGGATAGGTCTGACATGGTCAAAATATGAACAAGCTTATTCTGCTCATTTTATTCTTAAACATTGCTATTTTTCCTGCTCAGGCTAATCTGCAAGTGGAGATCTGTGGGGAAAATCCATTTTGCAGCTATTTCTGATCCTACTTCCTCTTTTCTCTCTTCTGACAGATAGATGCCCAAGCCAGTACAATTCTTTTTTATATTGACAATGAAAAAATAAATTACTTAGAATTGCCTTCTATCACATTCCAGATGTCATATCTGGCCTCAGCACTGTCCTCATCCATTTTGTTAGGCTTGTATTGCCCATTTCATACCTGATCCATTTGGACCACCAAATACTCTTATTGCTTTAATATGTTATTAAAGCAGCAGGAATATTATTTTGAAAATGGGAAGTCACGTTCTTCCTGAACATTTCAAAATCTCTATGTACATGAATTCAACTCAGCTTTAGCTAAGAGTTTATTGGATGTGTGAGAGAAGCACAACAATGAGTCAAACCTAATGACTAAAATTAACAAGGCATCTAAGTTAACTCCAGCCGTCCTTCTGGAATCCAATTCCCAAGGGCTACATCTCCTCCTCTGCCAAAATTAGGATGCTCAGTCACGACCTTTCTCTTCCTCATCCTAATTTCAGAACATTTGTATCTTTGTTTCAAACAGAAACAGGAAAACCACCCAAAAGGCTTCTGATATATCAGCTGCATCATACTGGCAAGAGCTGAAAGCTTGATAAGCTATGTAACACACTGAATGCTAGAAATCTAAATAGAAAATCTGGATAGGGAATATTCAGTTGGTCCTGTCCTGTTTATGAAATAAAACCTTTGAAAATTCTCAGTAATTAGATTTCAGTGGCCAGAACACTAAACCATACACTGCAAAAAAAAAAAAAAAAACCCACACACACAAAATAAGTTTCCTCTTCATTACCATATTTTCCTGCAAAAAATGCTTTTTAAATAAATCAAATCTGAATTCCTTTAAGACAAACTTCAGAAATCTTACCAAGGTTCCTTCTTTTCCATTCTAAAGCTAGCTAGGTCCATCAGTTTCTGCAGTCCAAGTTATTTGCATTTATGATCAATAAAGCCATTAGATTTGGAAGATACGTGACTCCGACCTGTCAAACAGCCCAGGATGATGCTGTTCACAATCCCATTAGCAGAGAGGGTGTGACCTGAGGCAGATTAGAATCAGTTGAACTCAGACTCTCTTTGACACCTTCAGTCTCAAAGAGTCTGAGTTCAACTGATTCTAATCAGAGTTTAATCAGGTCTTGGCTTCCCATAGACTTATGCAGACAGTGGGGATCCCTTTGAACGTTCTGTGCAACCAGAACTGCATTTTAATGCTTCACACTGCACTGAAAGTTGAATCAATACATGGGCTACTTATGAAGGCTTTCTTTGTATTGTGTACTTTTATAATTTAATTTAGAAAATATGTCCCTCATTGCTTTTTCTGTTACTTTGTCTATACATGAACCCTCTTTTCTCTAAGAAACAATTTAAAACTAGTTGAGGTAGACGAAAAATCAGATGGAAAATATCAGTCCTACCCAACACAGCAAACATATGTCTGATGAGAAAATAAATGTTTATCTAAGATATATCAGATCTGTCTGGGACCCATTCCTTCAATTCAGGGAATTTTTAAAGCGATCATTTTGCTGTAGAAAGTACACCTCTTTCTTTCTTTTTTTTTTTTTTTTTTTTAACCAATCTCTAAAATTACTCCTATGCTTTACTTAAAAGTCTTTTATACATCAACAATAGGACAACACATGCTGCAACTCAGTAAATCAAATTCAGAGCCTTGGAAAGCATTTACTTGATTAAATGCACAGGTGTTTTGAGGTGACCACAAACACTGGCATAAAGCAAACGCACCACTGGCACAGCAGGTTGAGCACAGAGCCATCCCTGAGGCACAGCACAGGGGTTGGTGTCCCCTCTGTGTCCCCTCTACACCTCCTCACCACTCCTCAGCCCAGGCATGTGAGCAGTGCCCAAACCACAGACATCAGCAAGACCTACAGAACCACAGACATGTCACTTACCATGGTAAAAAGTCATCACTGTCCACCTGGCAAGACCTTTTAACTTTTTTAGTGTGCAAGGATAACAACAGCACAGTAACAAAACCAGCACTCCCTCCATGAGGCAGAGTGCTCATGGGAAATGTGCTGGAAAAGATTTTGAAAAATAACTACTAGCAGCAAAGTCTTAGCAGGGATGGGGGACTCAAGTTGGTGCTGCCTGCAATATGCAAATTATCTGTGCCATGTTTTAAATGGATAAGACAATTCTCTATAAGCCAGTCCAGCATTTTCCTCCTTTCCCAGTACACCTTCTCAAGTATGCAGTTAAATGCTGTGTTAGGAGAAACACCCATCTGTTTGGGTTTTGTTGGGTTCATTCTGGGTTTTTTAATTGTCACAACATATCAGTATTTTTGATATAAATTTACTTTCAGATATTTCAAGCATTGGCCAGAATTTATCACTACTGTCATGCATTACCCACGTTCATTTAACCTAATGCTAAAGCCAGTGACTCTGCAAAATCTCTCTCAGGTGGTAAATATCATTTCTAAGCACAGACCAGAAATTTAGTTAAAAATTTCAGCAGTTTAATAGCTCTCCTGTTATGGTTAAATGTTTTTCTCCTGCTGCCCCTCCAAGATGACAAAAGAACAAAGTAATAACATGAACATGAGTACTGCATTACAGAAATCATTCTTAGGAATTTAGATGGGAGTCTGTTTATATTGTGATCCACATTTTATAGAGACAAAGAAACTGAGGCAATAACCAGCTTGCTCAAAATGGCTCCACTTTTCAGAATTTTCAACAGTAATCATCTCAAATTTTTAATGTTGAAAGGATTACAAGTTTGATTGTGGTGCAGTGGATCTGCCTCAGTTTTCCATTTACTCCAAGGCTTCCTCTATCAACAGATTCAAACACGACTGCAGTGCCTTAAAAGGGTATTAATAATTTCTCTGTTTTTGGAATAGCAGAGACACTCCTAAATTCAGAATTCCAGCACCTCACTGAGAGAGCAAACTGCATATTGTGCAAAGCCTTTGCATTTTCTGTGTTAAGTAACAGAAACCATGCTCTGGGTCAAGCCTACAACTCTGCGTGGAGGAAAACCAGGTTCTCTTCAGGTTCTTTATACTTCTTTTTAGGTCACTTCTTCATTCACATTTCTGTTTATATTTTGGAGACCTTGACACATGCCAGACACAGCCCTGAGTCCCTCTCTCACCATCACTTCTTTGTGTCACTCCCAAAGGCTCAGCATCCCCAGCCCCTGCATGCAGCTCCAGGTGGAGGGGAATTCATCCCTGTATGGCCAGAAGCAGCAAATATGTACTTGCTAAGGAGGCACCTGTGGCACAACTCTCATTAGTAGAAAAAGAACTGTAGCTTTTTAAAAGAAATTATAAACTTCCTTTAATTGCACCTGCAGCACAGGAGCTTTCCTAAACAAAAACAAAAGCAAAATAGACCAAACCAAACTGCCTTAGTATTTGCAAACAACGATCAGGTGCACAGCAGTGATACTTAAAAGAAAGCAAGTCTTTAAATTATAAGAAAAATATATAAAATCTGTGACTTTGGAAAACAAACCCAGAAAATGTTTGAACACAGAAATGCCAATAATATTGTGTGAAAGAAGCAATAATAGAAAATCTGGGGAGCAGAATGGCCATGAAAGACAGATGAAATCAAAGAAATAAAATTTTAAGGAATTTTCTTCATTAGTTTTGCCTAAATGACTCCTGTTGTTTCTTGCAAGCCATGAAAACAAATAAATGCATGAGTAGAAAAGAAAAGCAAAAAAATAAAGCAGTAAAAATATTTCAATTTTACCTGTCACATACAAATTAGGCTTGAATTCTAGAAATTAAAAGAGAAATTATTTTAGTGAAGCTTCAATATCTGGAAATCCTGACTTAAGTTCTGGCAAGTTCACAGACTGAAGAGTCTGAGAATCTCTTGAACACATAAGGAATGACTTACAGTTACCCACATAAACCTGGCACTGCAAATGTCACATGCTGTTAGCAGGAATGAAAATGAAAATTCAGTGCTCCTGGCTGTGATTTGCTTGAAGGTTTCAGGCAAAGCTTGGCACAGGTGTACTTAAAACAGAAAGTGCACATGCAAATTCTGCCTCCTAGCAACAAGATGTGATCATAGTATTGGGTTTAAAGGCAGGTGATGAATCACAAACCCTCCTAAATAATGAGATGGCAATACACCCTCTTTGCACAGTGTAAATGCCACCAGAGGAGGAGATATCACATAGCTAAGCCACTACCATCTGCACAATTAATATATGCTCTAAGCAAGGAGGGAGTAGGAGGAAAAGCATCATCACTTATGACTATGTAGTCATTAGCCAAGATCCTCATCTTCATTAGACAAATAAATTAAAATTCACATTTACTGAAGCTGTCACAGTAGCTCCAAAACAATACTCTAAAAATGGTTCCACTGGATTTGGATGAAAACTATGCCTTTTGAAAGAGTAGTTGGTAAGCAGAGGCATCACATCAAATACACTGACAATCCTGTGCTATTAATCTAAGGCAGCCCTCCTCCCTCCCCCCTCTTTCACAAGAAGGAGAAAAAAAATAAGGCATGCGCCAAGTTTTAGTGAAAAACAGTAACTCAGGATATTAAAGGTCTGTAATTCAATGAAAAACTGACTACAAAAACACACTGCTTTGCCAAAAGTTTTAGAGCTTGGAGAGAGATTTTACATTAGAAAATTGCTAAACAGAAAGCATAGATGAGCACAGTGATGAGGTAGAATAGTAAAACTAAGCAAAGCCAGAAGGCGAGAGGATAATGCATTTTCAAAACAATCATAAGAAAGCAGGAAAACTTAATCAGTGCTAAGACTGTATTTGATGAATTAAAATTTGGGTGGGAGCAGGGATAGGGGCGCTATTTTCATTGCTAATCAATCCTAAAAATAACACAAAAGTTATGCTCAAACAGAAGGGGAATGGTTTTTCTAACACTCACCCTTTGTACCAACATTGACAGGGATGTCTTTAACTAAATGGAAGCTCTCCCATGTTCCTGGGCACAAAACATCATCACTAAAAGTTTTTTATCAGATCAATCCCCTGATGCAGAGCTGACACCGTGCTCTCCTAACTGGCATCACACTTTGAGAACAGAAGATAATAGATTGTCACACCAGGCCTGAACTGTCAATGTCTTTTAAAAAGCACTTTGAACATCATGTTTTCCTGGGCTAGTAAGAGGTGCTGAACAACAAATAACTGTGAGGAATAAAACTTTTCACTTTTCATCCCTGTCTAAATTAACGAGCAAAATGAACCCTGATACCCTGCTCATTTCTCTCAACTGAAACAGAATTTTAAACATCTCAAAGTATAAGGATAATTTATTTCTATGAATAGGGGGTTATTATAGGGGTTGTGCCATGCACACAATATTAAATTTTCTGCATTCCCACCCTATTTTGCAGGAGTGGGAAACTGAGGATTCTAGGAGAGATATTCAGCCCAGCAATCTCTCTGCGTTTATCAGCTTGGCCATCACACATCTAACATCAAACAATTTGCTGGTCAATACTTAACAAAGCAAAACAAAAACCTGTTTTTACTATGCATTGCACTGACAAATACAACTTAATAAAAAATTTATCCAAGTGAAAAAAAACTGCTTTACCAATGCTTTTTTTCTTTCATATGCGTAAGTAATAATTATCTTTGCCTATCTGAAGTTTGAGTATTTCATCCACTAGTCATGTATTTTCCAATTGCTTTATATTGATGTAATATCCATATCTTCCTCTTAACAAATTACTAATAAAGTTCTGTAATACCTGTAATGGCAGGTAACATTTAATATTTATTTTCATTTTTGACATTAAACAATAGCTACTCTCCATTCTCTTTTACTTGTCTTCAGTTCTGTGAGGTAGTGTTCCCCATTGCTAACAATTTCAGTACCTTGGTTCAGTCTTACCCCTATTTCTAAAACCAGGACACAGCCAATTTTCTTAGCAATCCTATAAATCATAAATATAGATTGTACTCAAATTAAAGCCATATTGAAATAAAATGGAAAGATGAACTGTAATGAAAATTAAATGAGGTGAACCACAGAAGATGTGACCAGATAAGACAGCTGAAATGGGAGTTTATCCCCTTCAATACAAGAAAAATACCTTCAGTACTCATGGAAACAAAATATTAACACAGAAAAAAAAAAAAACCCAAAAGTGCAAATAAACAAAACTAAATAAATTACCAAAACACTTACCATAATACCCCAGTATCAGATTCTGGGATATCCTTACTCATAACCTTTTTTACAAGGTTTTGTTAAGTGTTCAATTATAAAAAAAGAAAGAGCACCATGATACAAGCTTTGGGTCTGTCCAGGAGGAGCAGAAAAGAAATGATGACTGGAGGCCTGAGTTAAATGGCAAAGTGCAGCTGCAATTGATTTACATGAGTGGGACCCCACCTGCAGCATCAGTGGTAACCTCCAGAACCACCTGTGCAGGGGAAAGGTTTCCTCCTAATCCTTGTCTACAAAGATCTTTATACCCTCAATCAGATTTTAATTTCTTCTAGGTCTGTAACTTGCCTACTCAGATTTTTCAGGGCTTTTTTTTGTTGTTTTGTTTTTTAAAGTAACTATTAAAAAAAAATCATAATTCTAAATACTGCAGTATATGCATGTGGAAATGACTCTAGCACCCTATGAAGCCAGGCTAAGCTTTTTTGTATTTGTATTATTATGGACATATATAACTGCAAAATAAGAACACCTTCCTGAACACCAGCATTCAACATTTTATCCATATCCTTCAGTTTTAATAAATGGGCAAATAATTTACTTGAAATGATACTGGGACTTCTTTAGAACATAAAATCACCTTGCATTAGAAGATGAAGAGAGAAGGCTATGAAAAAGTAATCTTGAGTGTGATTTCAGTATCTCTTTCTTCAAAAAGAAATAAACTACTCTGGTTGGGAGAAGGGGTGGATGTTTCTTTAACACACAGCAGTGTCCTTAGAAAATTCTTTTTCAGATAAATATTGCAGCTCTTGAATGCACTTCTGGAAGGCATAGCAAAGTTACATGAAAATGACTAATGGCATATCTTATAGCTAATCTACCACCTCTTTAAAAATCCAGCAGCAACAAAAGTCATCTCCTCTCTGCTGTACGTGCCATTTCTCCAGCAACACTAATGCTGTGAAACAATATTCAAAGGCATTTCAGGATAACCATAATGTAATATTTGTGCATTCCAACTGTAGGTGCTTTGGAGACCCCCTTGGAGAAGAGCCCACAGATTGGTGTTTAAAGATGCACAGTGTTTTACTCTCAGTTGTTTGCCAAGAATAAGATATACCCTGGGATGGAACTATAAAATAAGCTCCTGTTGTGTGTAATGAAAAATAGAAGGAAAGAGGGATGAATATTCAGTATTTGCCTCCTTGCCTTTGTCTTTTTTTCCATCTCACGCACTGATGGTCATCTCTGCTTTTCACAGAGAGAACCAAAGGGAAAAGACATGAGCCATCTCCTAGAGAGTAAATGATATGGTGAAAACACAGGTGATATCTCCTGAAAGGATAGAGCTTAACAGCAAGGTCTAACAATAATTTACCTCCTCAGCTGAGCACAAACTAATGTCCTGCAGTCACCTGAGTTCAAGGGATTTCTAAGTTCTTTCCAAGTAGTTTTCATTGCCTGAAATTTGTAATGTTTCAGTAAAAATATCTGTGAGGTAGACTGTAACAAGCTTTATGATTACAGTAAATGAAAGATTTCTTGGTTTCTCACATCAGCAGAAGCATTCCAAATTTTGTTGTGAGTGTTTCTTCCTGTGCAGTATCAGTCATATTACCTTGTTAAGGTACAAGACTATTATTCTAAAGCACACATCTTGGTCTTAAGTTAAAAAACTCCAAAGCTACACAAAGATCTATTGCTGATAGCTAATTTCTACCTGTTACAAATGCTGTAAAAACCTGCACAACAAAGAAAGTCACCATAGCAAAGCACAAAAAGAGAGCACAGAATTTGTTGATGACAACATCGTGATAAAGAACATTTTCCTTTTTACTCCAATATTTCTGATTCTTACCCAGGTATCTACAAATGGAGATAGGTTCTGGATTGACAGAAACAACACACTGAAGGAGGTTAAAAAGTTATGATCCCTGACAGAGAAGCCAGCCAAATAATGCTGGACCACCTGGTCCTAACCCTACTGTTTCAGTTTCCATTAATGCAAATTAAACTGAGATCTCAAAGTGTTTTCCCAACAGCTACACATCCCCTCTTCTTCTCCATTCTGACACTGAAGAGAATGACCATAACATTTTTCAATATATACTGAATAAATTTTCCACTACCAGTTTAAATTGGAAAAAAAGCTTGCATGCAACACCTTCTACAGTGAAGATATCTCAGTCTTGCAGGGATTGTTAAGGTCTATCACTACATTTTTTATGTGAAAACAAATGTTAACTTTATAGTCCCCAGTGGCTTTACAACCCTGCAAAGGGCTTTGAGAAAAGGATATTTTTCCACATTAAAAGGTCTTGTGCTTTCATATGCCTTTCACTTTTCAAGATAAATTTTTTGAGCAAATATTTTAAAATGTCAGTTTTAATAAACAGTCCTGAGACAGATCCCTGTCAGTGAATGAAAACAAACCCATAAGCTGTAAGTACTTTTTCTGGGCAACACACATGAGGAACAGGGGGCCACTGTGCAGCAGAAAAATTATTATATATTTACCATTGTGGAAAGACAATGGGATGACTGACACAACTGCAGGGCTCAGTTCAGGGCCCCTCCCTGCAAGGAAGAGAAGACATAGAGGCATTGGAGCAAGGGCAGAGAAGGGCAATGGAGCTGGGACTGGGTTTGGAGCAGCACCTGAGGGACCTGGGTGGGGTGAGCCTGGAGAAAAGGAGTCTCAGGGGAGACCTTCTCCCTCTCTACAACTCCCTGGCAGGATGCTGTAGCCAGGTGAGGATCATTGTCTTCTACCAAGTAACAAGCAAAGGGCAAGAGTAAACAGCTCAGGTTGAACTAGGAGAGGTGTAGGTTGCATATTAGGAAAAATTTCTTTACTGTAAGGGCTGTTAAGCATGGTAACAGGCTGCCCTAAAGAGGCAGAGCCACCATCCCTGGAGGGATTTCAAAGATGTGCAGATGTGTCAGCAGCAGCTGCCACAAAAGAAAAAAAAAAACCCAAAAACTAGGAAAACCATTGAAGGATGTCACGTGTATCAAATATTTGGCAATTGCTGCAGTTTTTTTGTAAAAAGTGTTCTCAAAAATGACCCACTGCACCACATGAAGATGGAGAAAACACTGACCTCTCAATTCAGAAGCTGAGCAGGATAAGGCACTCAGGCAAACTCTCCCTGGGAAATGCTGAATGTGGACTGCACAGAGATTCCAACCCTTGTGTTCTGCCCACACAATGTGTGTCATCTCCTGAGTCTGGAGAACTTACCTGGAAGCACAAACCCCCAGAATTTCTTATAATTTATCCCAGTTTCTCTTCTGCTAAGCAGGACTGAAAACTGTTCCAAGAAGAGCTCTCTTCAATTACTTTGCACACTGAAGACCACAAGAAATTTGAATTTTCAGAGAAATAAAGAAACTGATGCAGGAGATGCAAGTAAAAAAGACCTCAACAAACCCCTTACACTTGCGGAGTTTAGGTAATCCTTACCTCAGAAAACATTTTACCATTGTTTAAAGTTTAATAGCAAAATAGAATAAAACATTGGGTGAACAAATCAGCAATAATCTTCCCAGAAAATGCATTAAAACATAAAGGAAATGTGATTTGGGTGAAAAAAATTACCCGAACTAGATATTTAACTAGAATAAAAACCAAATCCAAGTACTTAGACTTTCAGATTTGGTAGGGGAAAAAACCCCATATTTTTCCATTCAATAAATAGTATTCTACAATGCCTTACATTAAAATGTGAAAGAAAAGCTTCATCTGTAAATCACAACAACTAGAAAGTGATTATGGCCCACAAGAGGTTTTGTTAGTTCTACAGTGTCCTAAGTTTCAGTTTTCTTACATATGCAAGGACCCCAACCCTCCTTCTACTTCTGAGATCCATCTCAGATTTTACCAATTTCAATAAAAAAACCCCAATATGTGCAATTAGAATTTATACATATACAAATACACTCTATTTATTTATGAAATATATATCGTATATGTAAGCATGTGTTTGTATACACACATTTAGCATCTATCCCATTAGCTGAGTCTTTATCAGAGCATTCTGAGATTTTGTGTATGTCCTTCCAACTGGAAAATCTCTCTTCTCAGGATCACCAACTACCAGCACAAATAATAAGATCAAAGACTTTGCAGAAGAGAAATGATAGATTGCTGTAATTCTAAATCACATAAATTATTGCATTTTAATATAAGATTAAATGTTTGATGACCTGTATTTGTTTTTTGGAATATGCAATACCCTTGGAGCAACTTAAACTATTTCATGGTTCTGATGGAGTCTCTGTTTGATATGGTGAAAGACTAATGAAGACTAAATGCCACAGTCTGTCTGTTAGGCAATAAAACTCAGAATTCTTTTCACTTCATTTCAATGTAATAATTTTGGATAATAGGGCTTTTAATGGAAGAATTCCTGTGACTTAAAGCTTTTTTTTTTTTATTAAGCTTAATTGAATTAATTATTCACATACTAATGACTTAACAGTGACTTCATAAAAAAATAAAAACAAAAGACCCTTCTGAATACTTATCCCATACTTAAAATCTAATAAAGGGATTGAAAGAGAAAGATATCTTTGTTTTCTTTCAGACAGGGGAGATATTTAAAAGACAACTACTCTCCCTCCTGCTGAGGATGAATGGTGAAAAGATTCCATTCCAAATCCTACAGAAAAATGCATAATAATCTATGAGTCCTTAACTGAAAAGAGATTTTTAGGAGAGGCAATGATCTCCTTTTTTTTTTTTTCCCCAAGAAATTGCATCTTTCCTAAAACTGGCTCATTTTGTGAATGGACTGCTACATAGGGAAAGTGGAACAATGTGATTCTCAGAAAATAAAGCAGATTTGTATCTATAACCCGGCCATCCCAAGGTGCACATGAGGGCTGGCATTTTTTAATTCTTCATAATAATGCTTGGCACTTAGGTAGTTTTATGGGATCAAAGCACTTTACAAACTAATTAATTAATCTTCACAATACCCCTGTGAGAAGGTAGGTTCTAGCATTCCAATTTACCAAATGGAATAACTGAGCAGAGAAGCTGGATGATTTGTTTCATGCCCAAATCTTCAGTTCACAGGACCAGTGTTATTAGAAATAACAGCAGTTGCATTTCTCTGCTTTATTCCTTGGAACCTACAAAAGAACTATTTGCATGAGAAAAGAAAACAGCACCTGGGCACACCTTGGGCCAGAGCTGATACCTAATTTATTTAAAACAACAATTAATTCACTTACAACACACACTGGGATTTAAGTTCCTTTCCTCATGCTGGATCCATATTGACAGTGCAAGAAAAGAGCCATGATCAGACATGTCCTGCCCCAGGATTTCCAAATAATGAGATTGAGGTGGTAATGATTCCTTGTTAATGCAGAAATTCTTTGTACTTGAAATTCTACACAACTGTACAGTATTCAATTTTTTCAAGTCTTTGAAACAGCTACATGACTTCAGTTTGAAATGATATTTTACTATATTTGCATTTATTTCTTCAAGTTTCCAAAAAGTTCTTGCTTTGACCACCTGCATACAAGATTTAAAGGTTCTTACAGATGTCTACGTACACTAACAGTCTTGAAAATCTGGACATAGGAATTGAATTAACCTCATTTCTTGTGCAAGAATAAACAACTGCATGTCAGACTGTGATTTAGCTTTGGCAAGTGTTGGCAAAGGAAAAATCGGTAATTGCATCTATAGGTGTGAGCACCAGCACAAAAAAATTACCCACTTAACACAATGGAAATGCTTCATGTTCAAACAAGTCTTGTAAAATTACTTTTTACTTCCTCTCTGCAATGCCTATATATCCAAAATTAAGAAAACTTGTATTTTTAATTGGAGAACAGAAAGCTACTGACACTTCAGACATCCTAATAATCATATTCACTTATTTATTTTAACAAACAGCAGCACTACTCTGAGATACTGTTGGTGCTATTTATGCTACAGGCTACCTCATTATAATGTTTATTTCCTCTTCTCCCCTAAGGCTGGACAAGGCCCCACTTGGTGTCAAGGGTTGCATAGCCAAGAGAGGCACGAATGTGATGGAGCCAGAAACACCTTCACAGGCATCATGATCAAGAGCAGAGCATCCAAAACAACATATTCTCCCCAGAAAAGAAGTCCAGGTTCTTATCTCTTCTGAAATCCCCAAAATGAAAAGATTTTGAGAAAATCTTTTGCTTAACATGAATGTGCATTAAAAGTCCTTAAACACCTTCTGTCCGGCTTCTGGAATCATCATATCATAGCAAAAAGGTAGGACAGGTCTGCTGCTGTCTTGCAGAAGATATTTTGGGATAACAACAGTATTTGAAATATTGTAGGAAGTCCAAAAATTTCATTTTAATTCACAGAATCACAAAATTTTAAGGGGTTGGAATGGACCTTTATGACCATCCAGTCCTAAAGCCCCTGCCATGGGCAGGGACATCTCCCACCTGGTTCTCGAGCCCCCTCACACCTGGCCTTGAACATTTCCAGCGTTCCAGCTAGTACAAATGATTGTACGATTTTAAAACTGAAAAATGGAGCTTTACCTCCAAATTATGCTTAGGATTTAATTAAAATTAAGTCCTATCAGAAAAATAAAACCCACAGAACACAACCCTCCCACCAAAAACCCCCAAACAAAAACAAACAAACCCCCCAGAAAACACACACCCCCACCAAAAAAAAAAATGGTTCTCGAGCCCCCTCACACCTGGCCTTGAACATTTCCAGCGTTCCAGCTAGTACAAATGATTGTACGATTTTAAAACTGAAAAATGGAGCTTTACCTCCAAATTATGCTTAGGATTTAATTAAAATTAAGTCCTATCAGAAAAAAAAAAAAAAAAAAAAAAGAAAGTAGCAAAAAAAAAGTTCAAATGCTTTACTGAAGTAAACTGGTGTTTACTTCACGTCTCAAAGCACTTCACGTCTCAAAGAATGTGGTCTGAGAACTAAAGACATTTGCAAAGCAATTGCTTTTAAAATTGTCCATGGGATTTCATAGACAATGAGGTGCCTATGAGGAGTAAAACTGCTGAACAAGTCTAATAATGCAACAGAAATGCCCAATGCTCTGTTACCAGAGCCAAATATGGCAGAATCTATTTTATTTGCAGAAGTGCAAATTTCCAAGCAGCTGAAACTCAGTGAGCAGACAGAAGAAGGCACAGCTGAGACAACACAAAATACATCATCCAGGACTGTTTAGGATTTTTTGACTCAGTGATGCTAGCAGGAAATGGAGAACAAAGCAAGGTCATCATACACATAATTCTCCCATTTGTGGGAGATTACTGTGTTCCATCAGTCAAATAAGAATTATTGCTGGCTGAGGTGGAGACTCATAGTTGGTAATGCATTAGATGAGTCTTGGCAAGCAAAACTGTTGGGCTTTCAAGTGGGAAAAGTCTTTAATTTCTAAAAAAACTCCTCTGTTCTACTTCCTTTTGTTTTCCTTTTGGCTAAAAAGGATAGGAATGTCAATACCTCACAGAACATGGTTTGTATCAGATGTTCTGTATATATTCAATTTTTCTGTAAAAAAACCCCACAAACTTCATTTACAAAAAAGCATGAAACCATCCTACTGAAGAGATACAAAAGCATCCAATGCTCTTGGTCATGTAATTATCAGTTGTCTACCTGCTGTCACAGAGCTCTCTTGTGAGGAATGCTGGGAGAAGTGTATGCAAGGGTCAATATCTCTGTAAACAGCCTGGTAATGGTGCAAAACCACACAAAACATCTTGGTCTTCAGGCACTTCTTCAAATATTTTTAATCCTTGTATTCTAAACTAAATTTCCCCCCTTACTCTGACACATGGCATCACAAGACTACCAGCAAAGAGGCAAGTTCCAGAGACTCCGTAACGTGGTTACTCAAAAAGCAGTAATTCTAAATTGGCAAGTTTTATTCAACCTATACTATTTACTATCCTCGATTTGAACGCCTAAATTTACTGTTCCAAATGTTGTCAAATCACTAATATCCTCTTGCAAGTCATCTTAATTTCCAACATAGTAATTTTCCCTGTAATGACTCTTCATTTAAGAGTACATGTTTACAATTTTCTACCATTTAGGTGATTTAAGTATATCATCTACTGAACGTCCTGGTCTTGGCAGCAATGAATAATTTTCTTGACAGATGGAATATGAAAAAATACTAAATAAAACATTTTCCCAAAACATAAATAGCTGGCAGTTATCCCTCAGAAATAAAAGTCCTTCTTAACTTAAAAGCAACCAGCATGACATGTTCTCTGTAAAGACAAGGTCAAGAATTTAGTTATGCCCTTAACTAATGCCCTAAGCAG
The DNA here is from genome assembly GCF_017590135.1 of Pyrgilauda ruficollis. Taxonomy (NCBI): domain Eukaryota; kingdom Metazoa; phylum Chordata; class Aves; order Passeriformes; family Passeridae; genus Pyrgilauda; species Pyrgilauda ruficollis. Next base: position 460,667 of record NW_024530599.1, read on the forward strand.
TGAAGACGGCAGGCTATGAGGACAACATACCAGCCATTTAGATGCTTCCATTCACTATTAGCCATTTCTCTTTTTTCCCTTCCTTCTCTCCCCTCTTTCCGTGACAGCATAATCCAGGTGCTCACAAAACTGCCCCTTAGTCCTTCCTGAAATTTACCTTCCCAACATCTAATCTAATCAGATGTGACATGCACACCATGTATGGGCTCTGCTCACAAAAACAAAGAGAGCAATGTTAAGGGATCACTGCTTGCTGTATGAAATAGAAATTCAATTGTAAGGAGACAAAAGAAAGGGATGGTTAAATTTGTACTGATAAAATCACTTGCTATTCAATGAATTTAGATACAGCAATCAAGGTAAATGCAACCAAATTCACAGCAATATTTATATATGTGTGTATGTTAGGATGTTTATAAATAGACGTATGGGGAGATGAAAAATTTCAGACTGATACTTAAAGGAATCTCAGTTTAGAAAAATGAATCCCACAGTAAGAATATGTGACTGCAAGTATAAGCTAAAGTAAATTAATGCAGCAACAACAGTAGTGATTCTCAGAATAAATAGTGTACAGGTGGTTTTAAATATGTGAGAAATATAACTAAGCAGGCATTTTTAAGACGTGGAAATTACTAATAAGCAAGAATTAAATATATCAGTACTGTAGACATTTGAAATAACAGTAAGTCTGGGTTGAATTTAGATAAAATAGATAAAGCTATTTCAAGCTATAAAACTAAAACCTTAATGTTAGAATGAGATCATTGATTGCCACTTGGTCCAGGGAAGGCAAAAGCAGAATATGTCCAGTCACATAACCCTGTTATGCCTGTATTTCCACTGGTGCATCTTCCCCACCCAGCCCAGGGTTTGAAGGATGTTTTAGCCACAAAGCCTTTCCGAGCCCTGCTGGGCTGAGTCTGAGGAGGAAGAATCAATTCTACATTTCACAAGACTTGTCTGGGGTTCATTAAGAATTAGGACCTGCAAGAAGGGGTTTTTTACATGTCACCTATTAGGTACCTGTTATGTTCCACAGTCCCTGCCCAGAACACACGAGAGCCAGCAGTGCCACTCACCTCTGTGTGCCCAAGGACACAGCTGCCCCAGGAGTGAAGGCAACTGCAGTCCCCAGCCTCAGGTGACACTCACCCTGCCCTCAGCTACAATTCACTGCAGCACAGCAGCAGAACAAGGGCACAATTCACAGCCAGCACTCATCCTGTGCCAGCTCACAGGGCAAAGAGAACTCTGCAAATGCACTGAGTCTTAAAAGAGGTCTAAGAACTGATAATATCAAATGTGAGATTGCTAGGTATACCAGAATACTAGAAAATTATTTCCTAAAGTGAAGTTGTTTTACCTAGAAAAAAAAGCTGTCTAAATACCTTTAACTCTGGGCTGTGCACCAGTCCTACAATAGGAAAAAGATTTAGAGTTATTCTAGAACCATTTTGGATAACATATTGTGATTGCAAGTATTGATGAAAATAACTCTGGGAAACAAAGGTTCAAAGCATTAATAATGATTCCTCTAATTACATTAAACAGCTTTAAGTAAAAAATAGATACCATTTCACTGTACTGCATCTCATAAGAGACATTAAAACTGATTTGCTATTTATGCTGAATGAAAAGGAGGAAAGGTTTCACCTAAAAAAATCAAGCAGTATCACTGCTGGTTCAGCTCAAAGGAAAGAAAGAAACAAAAACCCTCAAAATGTTAAACAAAGCATATTTCATGAAAGGTTTTAAGTTTTTGAAAAACAAATGAACATCAAAAGAAGCTTCCAGAAAACCAAACTTTCTTTCACTTGATTCTTCTATGGACAATTTTTTTGTGAGCTCTACTTACTGTTTACCAACCTTTTAAAAAACCAGAAATTATTACAGATGCTTAAACACCCAGAATACAAAATGCCACAAATAGCAAAAAAAGTTAGCATTATTGAAGACATTAAATCTGATAATTATTTCTAATTTATTCTAGAAGAAAATAATAAAGATTATGATTTTAGAACCTTAAATTGAAAACTACACCAAAACCATTGTTTTGCTCTCACTCCATTAATATCAATATGTGTTACGCAGCTGGTTTATATTTCACTTTAAACTACAGCTGTATTTCAAGGAACCAAGCATCTGTTGGTTCACTGAGCAATCACAAAAAGTCCAGACTTGCTCACAGCCATAGTGCCAGAGCCCACGGAAAACCCAACAAACTTTGGTAAATGCAATCCCCATCTCTGCAGCATTTTCTGTTGTTTACCCAGACAATGCTTTCCTGATGTTTTGTTGCCTACCCACACGGCATTGGCAGTCACCTTTTGCAGCTATATTGTTAAATCAATTTCTCAGCAATAATTTATCCTGCTGACATCACTCAAGAGACAATTTCCCAAGTTTTCAGAACTTCTCAAGAGTGAAGCCCTTTTGTTGTTTTCTCCAGTCACCCCTCTCCATACAATCATACAGAACAAGAACAGGCTGTAAAACATTTCAAGTCATACCTCATCTTAGTGAAAATCAGAAAGCTGATTCATCTGGGCAGCATACAAACCAATCTAATATTCAATCAAAAATATTTTTAAAACATATCACTTAAACTATCATTTCAGCTGTCATATACATTTCCTGTTTTTTCCTTTAATCCTCATTTTGTATTTTATATTTCAATTCCTTTGGAGAAACAGTTCTAAACTAGGCTTTTAATCCAGAATGAGTATTTCAAATAATATTTACAGTCTTATCTGTTCTTAATACAGGTCTCTGAACTGTACTAAAAATGGCAGTTTATCTCAAACATTTGTATAAAAATAAAATCCTTAGATATAGAACACAAACTTAGAATACTTTTTTTTTTCCTGGAATATAATCAGTTATTTTACAGTAATAAAAAGAAAATCGTTAACAAACAAACAAAAAAGAGCAATGAATGGCTTTTATTTTTAGCTTTTTAATAATGGTTTTAAATTGAGAGGCAGAAGAGTTAGAAATGTTCCTACTGACCTGAGTCCATAAAGGACTGTTCCATCTGGATGCAGACGAATCATTCTGTTCTTCACAGTAACACCATGAACAAATGACTTCTTGTCATTCAAGAAATAGGTATCAGGCACCCAGAGCTGATCAGCTACTCTGTTGTCCAGGGTAAGGTTTAGAGGTATTACATTGTAGGACAGCCTCTTATCCCTCCATGCTTGCTGGAAGTACATTGTCAAGGTATAGTCCTGTGATCGGAAAAAACAAACAAACAAACAAAAAGTTTGCATTGAAAGATAAATATGCAAAAAAATGACAATGCAAATGCACATGTGTTCATTGTGACTGTTCCTAAAGGCAAACATTTCTGTTCAGAATTTCCATAAGTAGATTTAGTTATTTTTTCAGTGAACATCTTGTATGCACTTAATAACAGCAGTGAGAACACAAAGATGATGGGGCATTTAAATTTTATGAATGACTTGGAAGTTCTCACTTCAATATTTAAAAATAAAATTTTAAAAATTGTAGACATTTAACAGCCTGTAGCACTTTACAAGCCTGGGAGTTCTAGGAAATAGGAGCATTCACAGATCCAAATTTAATTTCAAGGTCTCCACTGTATTCATAGAGCTCTGGATCAAGCCTTCTGTTCCTGAAGTTGCAGTCACCACCCAAAGACTTCCCTAAATTAAAATTCCTTCTAAGTCTGTTAACTTTCCCCCGGGCACTGAAACCAATGGGAATTTTTTAAGGTTCCTAAGCTACACACTTAGTCTTAATTTTACAGATGAAGTAACTCTGGTTACTTCAGGAGGACAATTCAGAGAGCACAATTAGCATCTCAGTGATTATTCACAGTATTATGAGACTTGCATTGTCTTGATGCAGACCACCACTGTACAGTGCTTCAGAGATGTTTTGACTTCTTGATTTTTTAAAGAATAATGCATTTGCAAAGGTTATACCTTTGTCAAAATTGTTATCCAGATGCAGAATAATCATTATATTTAGCCAATGCTAAAAAAACCTCTACAAATAGTACAAAAAATATATTGAGAGCAACCCTGTGGAGAAAGACTTGCAGAAATGGCAATATTAGTTCTTATTCCCTGTTTTATGTTGTAAAGGAGAGTCCACTATTTAAAGCAATTTTTATTACACTTGGAAAAGAAAAAATTAACTTCCTGCTGAACTACTTTAAAAGTATATGCCACAAGTGTATTTTATAAGCATTCTCATTTAAAAGGATATTTGACATATGAACATTATATAGAACGTCTCGGAAAATACAAAAATAAATTTTTCTTATTCTGCAGTTTCACAGACTGAACATCCCAGCAGGAAATCACTGAAATTGGGTTGCTGTAATTATTTTCTTTACAATGTATAACACCCACCCTTGAACTAGGGAGGGCCTGCGAGAACTATGGCTATTTCAGCAGAATTCTCTAAGCAATGACACAGAACCTTGAAACTAAGTGACCCTGCCTCTTCTGCAGAACAGTGTGCACTCAGAGAAATCAGTATAAACTATTTTTTTATAGAAATGTGCATTTCAGTGGTGGAAAGACTCTTATTTTTTGCCTCATCTCTCCCCAGAAGAGCCCATGTTCATGGGCTTGAAAATGCCTCTTCAATTTTCAGCGAAGCAGGGGGAAATACATGTGCTGTTGTGAATAGTTAGTGCATTTCTTCCTTACCAACACAAACCACAGATGGTACTGCTGTCCCTCCAGTGCTCCTGTCTGCACTGGTTACAGGTCAATCCCCTTCCCTTGCTGCACCCCTGGCATGCCTGGAACCCCAGCACCTTTGGCCAGGTGCCACAACAGCCACTCTGCAGGGACTCAAGTAGGCAAATACCAAATAAGCCTTCCCAGTTGTTTAACTACCAAATATATTCACCTGGTGCTGTTCTACAATCTGGTCAGTTTTAACAATCTGAAGCCTCTTCCCACCTCCCCAGGATCAGGATAAGATTCTGCTTGCAAGAGCATTCCACCTACCTCTGAAGGATTTTACTGTTATGCTTCATCACTGTTCTGCAGGATTTGATTCATAACCAGCTATCAGAAAATCTCCAGTAGGAAAATTTATTAGTCTTTATGATACTAATATATCACATCATCAAGTAATGATCTGTAGCAATTGTTTCTCTATTATCCTTGGAAAGCTGCATTTCATTCCTATTCCAAAGAATAGCCTACATGTATTAATATGCTGCATAAATACATAGAACATGCTTTCCTTTTTACACCTCAGTAAAAGAGGAAAAGAAGAGGAGGAAAAACCCTAAACATACATGGTTCATTGCATAGAAGTGAATTACATAAAACTGTAAATTTGGAGCACTGGCATTGCTGAAGGAAAAGCCAAGTCACCAGGCTGGAGTTTAAAATCAAACACACTGTGTTCCAGAAAGAGCTGGTGTTCTGACTAAAAATTATTTGTCATCTGTTGGCCCTGGTTTTCAGATGTGACTGAAGTTTCTGATGGTCAAAACAGAAATCCTTTGAAATTGTTATAATACTCTCACAAGCTTTTGAATTTAGGTGTTTTTTTAATGATAATTTTTAAAAACCCCAATGATGTTCCAAGCTACATATTTCAAAGTGAAATTGATAAGACAGGAAAAAAGCAAAACCTGTCACGTAAACTGTGATCTATTCCTTAGAAAGGAAAGAGGCATCTGTTTTCAAAATCCCAAATGAAAGAGTAATTCAAAAAAGCTGTGCTGGTACAAAATGTCCCTAAAGCATCCCAAGACCCTTTACATGATGACATTAAGAACACTCTCATCTAATAGGAATACTACAAGAAAAAAAGACTGCTAAACTCACTTTAGGTATGGGTATATTCCCCTCTATTCTAGGGATAAATATCAAATCAAATATGTAAATATCTTGTCTCTAGGAAGAGAGGCACACAAAAGAAGTAGAGGACTAGAAGTAAAGGATGATTTTATTTTGTTAAGGTTTAGCATCCTTTTAAATTCACAGGATGGGACTATTAGAAGCAGTGTAAGTTTGAAGAGAAAACAGGAGCAAATTCATTTTCACAGCCTTGCACAATTCACTAATTCCAATGAGCTGAGAGAACTCCAAGCCCAAAGCTCCTGATGACGGCGTCAGTGTAAACCATTGCACAGACACAAACTACAAAGGTACAGACTGTTTGCAGCACAGCCACATGGACATATTTCTATATAGAAGTAGAGGTTCCTCAGTTGCCCTGGGCAAGAAATGCTGCATAAAACTGTATTAGTGTTGACAAAAATATAAAGAAGCAAACATATTTTCTGTAAATAATATCCATTTTGTAGTTTTCATTATTATTACATTGTTTGCCTAGATTTAAATTTAATAATTTTTTTGTTCTGTCTAGAGCAAAAATCCATCAGAAAATGGATCATTACCCCTACTCTGTGATCAAAGAAAAGATGTCACTTTTCCTCACCTCACCTTTCCACTTTCCCTCTTCTTTATTTCATACAATGAACAAAAGAGCAGCAAATACAAGACAAAGTTAATGTTTACGCATAATTTTCCATATGAATGAAAAAGTATCAAACAGTTTCATTAGTATTAGCATATTCATGAGTACCTTTTATTCTGCGCATTTACTCTGTGCAGTGGTTGCCTGCAAACAATTTAACTGCTGGAAGTGTAAATACACTGAGGATTTAAACTTGTATTTAGATAAACAGGAGTATTACAGACAGACATGGTGTCAGTGAATGGCCATCAATTTCAATTATGTAACAGAAGATACTGGACAGGAAAGCATCAAATCTGAATACTAGCATTCTTATTTATATTCTCACATTTCATTCATGCTCTCAAATATTTAAGCGAAAAACAAACAAAAAAAAAAAGCCAAAAATCAGTTTGGGTCTATTATTAGTTTAAAAAGATTAGGATACAGGCCTTAGCTAAACCCACCCATGGACCAATAACTGACATATTGCTGATCCTCTTTTTATATTGGAAAAAGGATCAAGGCAAAAAATGAAATAGAGGTCATGAATATTCACAATGACAGTGGGTGTCTAATGCAAAAGACTCTACCAGATGTAAATTTTTTCAAAGCATAATAAGGTCCAATGTAAGAAAACATATTTAAAATATAGCTCCTTCTTCTGCATTACACAAATCAGGACTGATTCACACTGCAGCTTAAAACTGTAACCAACACTTGTATTAATGGGGATAGAAACCAGCTATTGAAACACTGGAAGCAATAAAGGCAGAAAACTTCAGAGGAGAAAAAAATAAGAAGAAGGAATGTACAATATCTAATGTACAAAGTGTACATTCTGTGTATTGTAAACATGGAGTGAAGACTATAGACAGTGTATAGACAGAGTGAAGTTGAAGCTGTTAATCATTGCTCTGCAATAATAAATGGAGAGCTCATTTGTGGTTTGGCTTAAGTCCACTCCTCATCACATTCCTGGTTATTACTAACTTGTAAAAATTCTTTACTACATTTCCACATATGGCTATTTTAAAACAGAATAATTCCCTTCTGAAAATGCTTGAAGTCAAAGACTTTGCCCGAGCATTACTTTTATTTAACACATACTTTTATAAAACTGTTTGTTGATAACATTTAAAAGTGCTGATTGACAATCCTTTCAAATATTTTTATTTAAAACCAGCCACTACAACATGTTTGATTCAAAATTATCTACCTCATTCTCTCATTGAGAAAAAATAATGTAAAAAGTCTGCTTAATGCTAGAGACACCACAAAATACACAAAGTGACATATAAAAGTAGGAAGAACTGTTGAAGGAATGGGTGATACCAAAGAAAAGCCAAAATAGTCATACGCCCTTTCAAAAAAAAGTATTTTTCACATTCTGTGAATCTTTACTTCAAAATAAACAAAAAACCCCCACAAAGCAAATAAAAAAGCCACAAACAATGACATCAGGAACCTTACACAATTGATTCAAGTTGAATTCAAGTTGAATTCTCTCAGTCTATCAAATCTGACTTCCCAAGCTGGCTTTAAATCTGTGAAACACTTGTAATTAACTGAGTCTCCTAAAACTTACTAGGGGAGTTTTCCTTGATGGGAATTACATCTTCACAAGTTTATGATCTTTCCAAAAAGAAGATCCCAGCACCAAGCTTACCATTTATTTTGCTGTGACTCTCTTGGAATTATTCATCAGCAATTCTCATTTGTCAGCTGAGCAAAGCAGCAAAGATGGGCTGTTATCTCCCACCACAGCTCTCAGAAAAACACAGTGTTATAGAAACAAGCAAGAGACTTGGGTATGAAAGCCAAATGACTGTCAGCAGAGCTTGCCTCCTTAGCAGGAAAGTTTTGACTCTGATTATATGAAATAAGGGACTGTAGGATTTCAGAATTAAGAGCATGAATTTGTGTGTCCTTAGCACTACTGAGGGTAGCCAATATTTATATTATATTTATGTTTCTCCATGGTAATTTAGGTAATGGCACAGCCTCACAGTACAATGGATTTCATGCACTGAAGTGAAAGGAAGCAGTTCTGGCTGGTAAGTTTCCTGTAACCTTAATTAGTTTAGCAAGACTCTGTGACACTTGATTTTCACTTCTGACAGGTCACCAGACTGAAGGATGACACTGCACTTCTCCTGAGCCAGCAACCTGCATGTCACTGCAAGCAACAGCTCCTGCCACAGCTCTTCCAGCTCTCTCCGGTTTGCTGTCTCTTGATAATAGGAGGAAGCTTGATTAAAGTGAACCTGGACTGAAAACTGTAATCTAGCTGCTACTTGATTAAGAGAGTCATGTGTCTGAGATCCTGAGATTGTTCTCTTCTGAAAGGAGCTCATCATCCTGATACAGCACTGCAGGATTCTCAGATGAATAAAGCAAATGCAGAGTACAATGAATAAATGCAACTACTCTCACTTAAAAGGAGTTATGAAAACGGTAGTTTTCTGCCTCAGACAAAATTATTATTTAGTTCTGTCTTTGAAGTAAAATAAAATATTTTAGTCCACAAGAAACATCAAAAAGTTTATTTTTATTTGAATTTCAAAGTTTTCTTTACTCGTGTATCTCACATTATTTCCCAGAGCTCACAGATCATTCCCTATGTAATTGTACAATAGCACAGACCTTCAGAAAGGTAAATACCTTCAACAGAAATCACATTTATATTGCTTTCTATTATAACCTATTATATAGTTGCCTTGCAAAATACTAGAGAATTTGTTGAAAATACTAAAGAACAAAAATAATAATAATCATTAAGTAGAGTGGAAAGTATCAAGTCAGATTTTTAGGAGGCATCAGAGTGAAATTCCTTATCAAGCTGGACAGTCCCATAACGTTTTCAAAATTTAACTGAAACTGTGGGTAACCAACAGTTAATAAACCCCTGCCATATTAGCACTGTAAAAGTGGACAAAATCAGGGTACTTTTCTCAATGTTGCCCTAAACAAAGAGTTGGGTATATAGATAAATTATTAATTAATTAACTAATTGCTTTCCGTGGTGCTCCTTTACACTGAACACAGTCACACTTTGTTCTGACTTGGAATATCCTTTAGCAAGATACGGGCTCAGCTATTACACAGTTTTGTCAAAGCAGTTATGATTGTCTTATATTTGTAACATCTGTAAAACTAGATCAAGGATATATTTAATAAAAATATTTTAAAACCAATTTTAAGATCATCTCAAAAAGCAATATTTACATAGATTGAACAAAAATCACTGAGAATACTGATGTAAGAGAGGCAGTGAGAGAGAGATCATGAGTTAAAGGAAAATATTTATAAAATAATCCAAAACACTTCCTTTAGTATTTAGTTAATTGCAGAATTACAAAAACAATGGGATACTTAATATTTCCTTTAATAATATGCTGTATAACTGAAACACAATTAGACTAATTTATTTCTTTAGCTTATTACGGTCTCTAAAAGCTGCTGATACTTCACACAAATTTACAGACAAAATCAGCCAGGTCTGTGCATGAGATTTCCTGAGTTTATTTTTGCTTTATTTTTCTTCTAAATGAGCTCAGAGTCCTTCTCCCTTTGTCTGTATGCATGCATTTTCTCACATACTACTACTAACCATCATAGACTGTCATGCTGATTTTCTTGGAATTTTTGTGTTTTTCTTTTTCTTCTAAATCTTTGTCGAACACATGCACTTTGGAAACAGAAACAGAGCTGTTCCTAGGCAAGGGTGACCTGGCAGTTTTCTCATGCCATTCCCCAGTCCCATGAGGAGCACCAGCAGCAGTTCCCTCCTGTTAACCACTGTCACATTCCACAACACTTCATCCTCTGCCCTGCTGATTCCCAGCTCTCCAAAACGGTTCATTAATCCAGCAGCAACAAACTGACACCTTGAAGGAAGCAAAGTGCTCTGGAGAGCACAAATCTCCCCAGAAACATCCCCAGAAGTGTTTCTGTATCTTGGTGCAATATGCCAGAGGCTGCACTGCAAACGGATGTGTTTCCTCCCCGTTTACTCATCAATCTTGTGGGAACAGACAAACCACCCTGGTTCAGCCCTTCCTCACCAATAACCTCTTGCATACTGCAACCTTTTGTACAGATTTAATGAAATCTGAACAGTGAAGAGTGTGAGGATGAAAAAAAAAAAAGCAATAGTGTCATGTCACCTAGACCTTTTCCTGTATTTTAAATGCTCTCCTCCCTGAAGCTCGAGATATGACAGGCTGCTTCCTCTCAAAAATGTCAGGCGCTGCAGAGAACTGGCAGCACTGAAGTAAAAAAGACAATTTATTATAAATGCATATCATTTCTTTCAGTGATGACAAGCCTGTGGAAGCTGGTAGAAGGTCCAATTTGCATGATAGCACAACACTTCAGCAAAGAGAATACACTCAGTTGAGACACTGCAGGAGAATAATTGATGTATTCAGATGAAAGAAAAATTATTACTATTATTATGCTCTAGGAAAAAAAATATGAAAAAACCCACAGATTGAAAAAAATTTACAGCTCTAAGAGTAATTAATTATACTCTAAATTGTTCCTGGTTCAGCAAAGCCAAAACCTACTGGAATATCTCACAGAAAAAATTTCATTACAAGTGCCTCTGTCACAAAGGTGTATTTTCCTCCAGTTCAACCTCACACTCAAAGCAAGATCTACTGTGAGGTCACACCAAGTTACTCAGGGCTTTCAAACCTCTTGGAAAGGGATTAGAACAAGACTTTAATGACAATGAAACTGCTACTTGCATTGAGAAAGAAGCTCCCTATCCTTCAAAACGGAAAAATTGGGATGGTCACCCTAATCTAGCAGTGACTGCAACTTAATTTCAGTTTGATTCAAAATCACCACTGTCTGATTTTTAGAGCCACTGCACACTACCACTTTTATCTGTTCTGTTTAGTGTATTATTATTCAAGTCTTTTTGTGTCATTTTCTCAGCAATTGCTTCCACTCTTTAATCTTACTACTATTTGAGGCACTTAGAAATCAACAGGATTCAGTTACCACTGAGGTTTTGAATGCAGCCATTGTCCACTATTTTCTATATTCTTCAATTGGCACCAACAATTCCTCATGAAAATATTCCCTGTCCCTATACAGTACATGATTTTTGCCTTTTTTTGTTTTCTTTCTCTCTTAATCTTCAAGGTTTCCATCTGTACAGAAGAACTTCTATGCAATTAAACAATTTATTCCCACTTTCAACACTGTTAATAGATACTTTGTAAACAATCCTGATTGTACCTTATCAGACTGAAGCTATCTTTTCATCAAGAGCTAATAATGTCTCTACACTTGTACTATCAGTTCAGAAATGTACTCCAAGAACCAAAAAGAAAAAAAAAATTAATTTGACATCCTTTACTGCCAAATGGGTTTATTTATCTGTGGCTGATTAAATATCTCAGCTCAACCTTCAACATTTGTCACCTCCATTGTGGTTCACTATTTCTTCCGGAGTTCAAGTCAGACTTGTATTTCAGTGACTGAGTGGAAGTAACTGTTTTTACAGCTGGAAAGATCAAGAACAAGACCCAAGAGAACATTTTTTTCAAGGAATGAAAAGTATATGGTTAATGGAAATGACATGGAAAGTATTTCTTACTTGGCATTAATACTAATCCAGGGTATTTTAACAAAATAAGGATAAATAAGGATACCATACTTTTTTTTTTTTTTTTCCCCTGGTCAGATAACTTGTTGGGGAAATGGCAATAAAAATATCACTGGTTCCATGCTTTTTAGCCCTTCTAGCAAATACCCATATAAGTGAATCAGGAAATTATTCAGGAAACACGGACCTCATTTTAAACTAAGCTGCTTCATTATAATTGTACTTTAAATGTATTTGACTTGGCAGACACATGGATGGGTTTTAAGCAATTTTAAGATCTTGCACAGAGCAAACTTTCAACTTCCACAGCAGTTCCCTCCAGCTACACTTACTGGAAGGCATTTACACAACCTGCTGGGACTCAGCTTGACATCATTCCTTCCATCTGGACATCCAAACCAGCAGTCTGCATACAATCTTTCCTGCCTTCTCTCTACTTCACACACTTGACATTCATTGAAATTTCTGGAAAATTGAATGCCTAAGAATTAGAACTCTATGAATACTTCAGAACCCCTTGAGAAAGGGTTTTGCTTTTTCTTCACAGCTGAAGGAACACTAAACCAGTGTTTCCAAAAGCAGTTGCCATTTTTTCACATGTAAAAAAATGCAATGCATTTGGTTCCTTTTTTGACATGTGGAATTGGATTATCATTCTCACATCTTTATATATTTGGAAACAAATCAAAATTAAACAAGTCAATGTGTATAAAGGAGTCTAAGGACATATTCCAACTTAAAACCTGTCAATTCTTACATTAAAAACTCTCAAAAATTTGATAAAGATATGGAAATGAACTAATCCATGGATCAGAAACAAACACTAAATTTGCAGGAGAAACGATCATCAAACATTCTTTAAAGCTTACACAAAACATGCTTTCATTCATAAGATGACTTGGCAAAAGTGTTTCAATCCTTGTTTCTGACAGAACCATTATTTCCCTTTCCCTTCAATGGTCAATAGATAGCAAACATATTTTGCAGTCCTACCATTGGAATTTTGGAGCAAAATGAAAATAAAAAACAAATCAAATAAAATTGTTTGATTATCAAAATAATCAAAAAGCTCTGTTATGACTCCGTTGAGATTGTCCTGAAAACAATGACTCATCTCCTGGCAGCTTCATCAGTCCTGATGAATTTGTAACACTGGATTTTGTACCTTTACAATAAAGATTTTGTTAAATGTGTTATTCATAACAGGTTCAAAAAGACATTAGCTGAAATGGTTTGTTTTTTCTTTCAAATTATTAGACCATAGTAAATAAGTGCAGAGCCACAGCAATAAGTGCAGGGCTTTAGCTGGTGCTAGACAAGCAAAACCTCCAGTAGCTCAGATATTTGCAGCCATGACCTCATGTGCACATACTATATGTGCTGCATATAGTATTTCTGCTCGAGCACCTTCCATATTAGCTGGGAAGCAGCACACATCGATTTGATATCTACTGGCTAGTAGCTGCTTAATTCATGCATGAAATGCACTTATATAGCAGTTCACTGGTTTGATTGATGACACATCTATTCTTTTAAAATAACAGCATGCTTCCTGTCTCAAGAGTCACAAAGTGCTTTACAACATATCCTTATGTTTCTACACAATACTTGAAATTTAGGATTTTTTTTTAAAGAAACTATTCTTTGAGATGCATTCTCCATGGTGTTCAAAGGAAGTAGAAGCTCTATAAAATTCTTCCATTAAGAATTATTTTGTTTTATTTTAAGAAGTGAATTCCTCAGTAACGCATTTGTCAGAAAGGCTGTTTCACAGGTGTCAGTAATCTCTTTTACTTCCTCATTTTCCTCCCTCCCATTAAGTAAGCATGAAAGAAAGTAGGCACTAACATCCCCGCATGACACATGACATTTTTTTTACCTACTGGGCTTTGCTTATCAACATTCGATTCTTGAATTCTGATCATCATCTTTCCCAGAAAGTCACAGGGCAAATGAGGAAGCATTCAGATACACATTTATAAGTAAACACAACAGAACCCAAATTTTATGCCAGGACCATGGATAAGAAACCCTTCTTTGTTTTTACAGACAGGATTTGCGTTTTTTAATGTTACTGTTTCCATTAACACATAGGATTAATGGAAACCACTAGGAAGCTTGAAACATTCTTTGCTGTGAAATAATTAGAAAAGAAAGGAAACTCAGCTCATAATAATAAAACAAAGTAAATTGGTGAGTACTGTCCCATATGCTCTGCCTTGTTCTTGAGGAGAGAATAGCTGTACAATTATTTTGAGACAAGAGTTCCGTACCTAAGGGTACTTAAATTAAAGGTATAAATTTATCAGAAACTTTGGCAAATGAAACTGGTATATGGGGATTCTACCCACAGTTCTCTCTCTTGTTTGTAGTGCTTTCCTGAAATAATTGTTATATCTCAGTTCATTATAATAAGTAACATACAGAGTAGAGTAGGTAAGAGTTGTAGATCTTAAAAAAAGGAATCATGCTAGCAAAAAGCACTGGTGTTATATTCTTGCAACAATATTCTTTCTTCCCAAATGTCTAAAAGTCAATTTAAGTGCAAAGAGAGGATATATAGACATGAATGAAATCAACAAAATCAACACAATGACTAAAAGTCATTAGCGTGGATGAAGCTTTTTTTTGTTTTGACTTAAAATATAAAAAACCATTATGAGAATAACCCATGTTTTCAAACACCAAGTTGAATCATAAACATGTAAAGGATTTTGAAAATCCTATTGAATAGATCTTCCTATAAACAGGTATTTATGTTTTCTCATGGCTCTGTTATCCCAGTACCTAAGCCAATCCTAAAGTTAAGCAAAAATCTTCAAACAAAGAGTAGGTACTCATTCCAAACAGCATTGCAGAACCAGCACTTACACACTCCTCCCAAAAATGTCTTTATTGATTCTACTCAAAGTAGCTCATTTATTGTCACCATTTGCATTTAACTTGGTTTTAAGTTCTGATTTATATCAATGCAAATTTTTTACTGTTTGTTTTTGCTGTGTTACTCGATGCAACATTTCTTCATTACCTGTACCAAAGGTCTCCTCCTGAACACTGCAGGATGTTGCAGATGCTTGGAGTATGTTGCATTAGCAGTGATTTCACTAATGAAAATATTGCCCAGACACAGATTCTAGCTCATCGTCTTATGTAGAAACCTGGTGCACAATTTGGCAGGTTTTTTGTTTGTTTGGTGGTGGTTTTTTTGTTTTTTTTTTTTCCCTCAGTGGGTGTGAAGAGGGAAAACAGGGAATACAAGCAAGTACATATGATCTTTCAAGGTCCTTCCCAACCTGGGCTGCTCCACAAGCATTTTGAGACAAGCACACCCTAAATTAATTGCTTCATTTCTTGTATTAGACAACTTGTGATTAATGTCACCAAATATTACAATTAAGTACTCCTCTCAAATTATCTCCTCATCTCTGCAGTGTTCAAAAAGTCAAGCTAGACCTCAGCTGGCCTACGGCATAACATGATTATCTACAGCAGCTCACAATTAACGAATTACGCTTGGAATGCATGTGCTCTCACACACAATTATTTAGGAACTCACTGAAACATGAATTTAGTGTCTGCTTGTTTCAGCTATTCAGCAAGGAATATTTACAGCTGGAGATGTTTCTGAGCCTGGGAGAATTAAAAACTCTTTAGATTAAATAGGAAAAAATACCTAAAATTAATTATAGCAAATTTTGCACAAACCGAAATTAAATACAGTCAATACTTCATGAAAGAACCTTTCCTGAGGAAAATATGAAGTGCTTAAAACTGATCATATAATTTGGGGTTTTACAAAAGAGCACTTTATCAAACCCCTGGTGCCAAACAAGACAAACCAGGTAAATTCTCAGGCAAAACCAGATCTCTCTTTCAGTTTCATGCAGGATCATGGATTTTAGGCACGAAGCTTCACACACCTGCTAATCCTGCACCTACTGAAATCATGGATACACTTCAGTACAGGGCTTGGGAAAAACAAACAAACAAACAAAACTTCCATGGATTTTTGATGCAGACAGTGACAATTCTGAGCTTCTCAGAACTGGAGAGACATGTGAGCCACTTAAAAATGGATTCTTCATTAGATTCTGTTTGATTCTTAGGTTTTGTCTGGATCCTTATTTCTCTAGATCAGGGTGCAAGAAAAGCCTTTTTGTACTTTATTTCATTTACTTTTTATTTGAATTGTTATCATACTTTGTAAAAAATGTACCCATTAATCATTTAAACAAACAGTAAATATATTTTTTATTCCCTAGTCTAAGTTTATTCTAAATCCTTACGTGAGTGTGATTCCTTTGAGTCAAATATACACAATGGAATTAAAAACCAAAAAAACTACATTGCCCTGAACTTCTCTATTTTTTCTTAGCAAGAAAAAAAATTGTCTCTGCACTCTGCTATATAAAAATGCATAATGTAAATAAGTCTTTGGATGATTTAATCAAATATGTACCCCTCCATATCACAGACGTCAACTTTTATGATCACATCACATGCATTTAATTAGAATTTAACCTCCTCTTCTACCCAGATGAAGTTACAACAAAACAGACAAAAGTACTAAATTACTGAGTATCATTCTTAAGGATATCATGACACTTTAGTACCACAACATATGAGTTTTCATGACTTGAGAACATGACAATACAACTGCAGTCAGTGAGCTGGGAAAAGCTGGTATTTATAAGTTATTTTTTCATTTCTATGTTCAAGAGCAGCACAGTCTCACAGGAAATTCCTAGTTAATAGGGAAACCTCAGTCTATTCATTACTACATGCTTATTTGTAGTACAATAGCAATTTTTAACATTCATCTTAGGCCACTATAATTAACCATTCTTCTTAGAATTAAACAGAAACAAAAAAGAAGGGGTAAAAGAAGATTCAGATCCCAACCACTGGATAATTATCCACATATATTATCTATTATCTATATATTATCTATTATTAACATTATTATATATTATCTAATATTAACATTATTATATATTATCTATTATGTACATTAAAAGTCACATTTTAAAACCTGAATATTGAAATCCAGCATTCTTGGCTGCTAGCCAAGCACGGAAAACAGACAGGCTAATACTAAAGAAAACAAATTTTTATTCATTTACCTTCTGTTGGAAATGAACTGTGTAGTGAATTTTTTAGAAGACAAAAATTGTAATTGCTTGTATAATAAAGCTGAAAATTAAGGAGAAACAGATGGAAGACTAAAAGTTCTTTTTTGTAAGTGATAAGAGGATGATTCATAAGTATTTGACATAAGTTAAAATTACTTATGGAACAAATGTTTATGGAAAATGTTCTGCTTAGGACAATGTGCCATCATACAATCAACAGTGAATTATTCCAATTGTGATCCCTAATCAAAAAGAGAAAAGGAAATAAATGAAGTAAGAAGAAAAAAGTAAAAACTTTTCATTTTCAGTGACTTGTGTCTTCAAATTCTACCTCAAGAACTGAGGGCACTATCAGAAGCATTGTAATAATTCAATTCGTTTGCAATTTTAAGATCACTTTATAATGCCACTAAATAATAATTAACTTCCTAAGATCAGCTCAACAGAATGTGGGAAAAATAGGTGGCATGTAAGTGCATATTTTGATTTTTATTTTTTCTTGCAATGATCCATTTGCCTACATAATCTCTTGTCTTATTTTCTGTCTTCCCATAAAATAGGATTCCAATGACTATATGAACAGGTCATTGAAACCTGCATCACAATATCCCATATTACATATGCAAAATTAGTATGAGAAAATTGAGGAAATTTTCCAGACTACGGCACAGAATACAAAGTGTGGAACAGCAACAATCCAAAGCATCTTAAACAGCAAATTTCAAAATGTCAGTTAAAACACCTAAAACCCTCACTCTGTTATATGTCTGATGAAGAAGAACCAAACACCACACCTAAAAGCAAGAGGTGCCATTGCTACACATGAACAACAAGATAAGCATGGACATAACAAAGTTTGAAGAAATCACTTTGGTACCTCCCATTGACAGACTGCTTCCAATCTTTCACTGGTGGATTTTTCTGCATCTATTGCAGACTTAGCACCTCCTGTTCTGCATGTCTGTTCTTTAAAGATACATTTTTGTTATGCCGAGCAAAGTTATCTGCAACCAGCTAAGAGTACCCCACATCTGGGAAAAACCTGTTAGTGACAGGACATTAGCAATATTTAGCAATATTAGTTCCACAAAAATAAACCACATATTTGCACATTCAAGGAAGAAAAATTGCAATGAGGCAAATACAGGAATAGATGAGCACAAATTGTGACGTTTGAGAATATAGGTCATTCTACAGAGATCTCCAGATACAAATATCATTTCAGCCTAGAACACGCTCTCTTTTTTTTTTTTTTTTTAGATTTCCAAATCTAGTAGATAATTTTGCACTGATCACTTTCTTTAAGTTTGGCAAAAAAGAGATAAATAGGCAAGAAAATTACTGCAGAAAGTGGAAGGCTGGTATCATAACACATGGCATAACTCAGGACCTGATGCAGTGAGGGATGACATCTGTGCCAAAAGCCTGGCTGTTACCGAGGCTGAAATCCAAAAAAATAAACCAAAACAGAAAAGGACCAACAGAACCAGACAACCCCATATCATAATGCAGCTTTCAAAAAAGTAGAAGATTAGCTGTGTGGCTTTCTAATTAAAGATTTAAAATCCCACACACAATCCTCTAAAAGCATCATAAAAAATTTCCTTCTTCATTTGTTAATACCTTAAGAAAATCTTAACACAAACGTATCCCAATGAAGGGAAAAAGCAGATCAGCAGAAATTAGCTGCATGAACTACCATTAAACACTTTGTCTTCTGTATAGAAGGAAACACACCTGGAAAGTTTCTTTGTGCAATATGTGTTACTTAAGAGAAAATGTCAATGAAATAGTGCATTGTTAGTGGATAATGGTCTCCTGCTGCTATTAAATGCCAAGGCACAGCTAAGCCACTTGCAAAGCAAGGAACATTATTCCAATGATAATATTCTAGTACAAATGGCATTTCTACTATGCTGAATAGGGTACGCTGATTCAATCATTTGATCTGATACCTGCTATTGTGACAGAGCAACAGTTGCTCAAAACTGCTGCTCTAAAATTGCAGTATTTGAACTGACCACCTACAGAAAGAACCTGCAGCATTTGCAACGTTTAATCCCAGCACATAAACATCAGCAAAGTCCTAAATAACATTAGATTTATATTTTTATGGCCATTTGGCACATAGAGAGACTAAGACTTGCCCTACCTTATAGTACAGCTTAGCAGAACAACTAGAAACAAAATGGAGAAATATTTAACCTTACAGGAGAGGTACACCTTCCTACTGGGGTTTGCAACCATTTGCTAGCACATACAATCTTGGATGTTTTATACCAGCAGCATGAAGAGTTTGCGTCATTTCAGCCTTCCAAATGAGGTATTCTAGATGCCAAAAAGAGGGCATGGAGGGCATGTGGACATCATATTTTCAGGATTTCACATATCTAAACAAAGGAGATTGCTCTTGCCTTCAAGTTGTCATTCAGTCTTCACTCCTGCACAGGAGGGGCCTCAAAGCCTCATAGCCTCATAACTCAGATTTGTTTGGTCTCAGAAGCATGGATCTCTCACTACTTTAAAAATGTTTGTTTTCTGAATTTTTACACTAAGATGAACTCCTTGAAAAGGACCTGCAGCCCTTCTTCATATAAGGGCAAAGCAGATGACTGGAGTGAGGCTTCATATGTCCATGAAGTGGCTGTACCTTCAGAAATGTTTTCCAATTTCTTTAGGTGGATGGAGATTTGGGATGGCCCGTGGGGAAGACTGGTGCAAAAGAAGAGAGAACTGTGATGGCAGGGCTTGTGGGTGATTGCCTTGGTGCCTGCCCATGGATCTCACTAAGCAGCAGTAGGTAGAACGAGCAACTGCAGCCAGTGTCAGTTCATCAAGAGCCATGCTGAAACACACAGAGCATGGGCAAGCCACGAGAGCAACAGCTGCATAGTGCTGTTGGAGACAGAAGCACCTATCCCGTATTTAAAAATAGTTTAAAAGACTCTTCACATGAAAATGGAAACCCATCAGGGATTCCAGGGCCTCAGTGACAGCGGAGGCACTTGACTCTCCTTGCACAAATGACTGCTAGTGAAGAAGGTCTGCCCGGTGCTGCTGCCACTGCTGGCTCCTGGCACACAAATGAGGGGGCAGCAGCTCTCTTCTGACCCACACAGTGACCCGTGGGCTGGCAGGGCCAGGAGGCTCGGCAGGGTCACACCATCAGGAGCTGGGAGCTGAAGAACCAGAGCCTTTCTGTGCACCAGTTCACAGCCCAGTATTTCGTTCTGAATAAACACCTCCAGATTTCAGAAAGAGCTGCCAACTGGCTGCTTTTCTTCCCTAACAGCTGGTGAGCTGGTTTCCTAACACAAACTTGACAGAGTGGATAAGCACCACAGTGCAATGCAAACTCAACCATCATTGGTTGTGTAAAAACATAACTGGAAAGCAATTTACTAATTAAAGCAAGGATTCCCCTGTGGTCCAGCTGAATAGAGAAAAAATTAAACTTGACTATAACTCAGACACCAGGCACTTGAGAACAAAGGCACAAAACTCTGTTTCACATTTTAACAACTACAAATATCTCTAAATTTGTGAGATTAAATTACATGCATATTCACAGCAAAACATACACACAGACAGTCATGGGAAGGAATAACAACACAGTTCAAATGATAATCATGTTCATATGAGTAACTGATAGAAGAGTGCTACATTATAAACTTCATGAAAGTGTTGATTTTTATAAGCTTGCTTACAATAGTTCATTTTGTTTGGTACAATGGTCATTCAGCTTCCTCTAATGAACTACCACAGATGTCATGTTTACAATTACATGTTACTGTATAGCTTCAATTCTTCCTATTAGGAACTTCAAGCTCCATTATATTGCATAGAACTCTATTGCATTATTTTTGTCTTTCAGTTTGTATTTGAATTATGAGTAATTTCTGAGGGAGCTTACACAATAAGTGAAAGCACCAAATTTGTCACAAGGAAAATCATTCATATTAATCAGTTATTCAGAGGCAGCTTATGTCATCAGCACCCATCCAGTTCAGACCAGGAAGTGGTACTGCGAAGGCAATGTGACATAAAATCTTGAAATGGTCCTCTCAAGGAACTCCAAAGCATACAGCCTTGATAACTTTTAAGTTTTCTTTCATTTTTTTAATCTGGGAGAGCAGATTAGGCCCAGGGCATTTTTATCCTCTTTTTATGCAGACCTCAATTTATGGTCTAATGTTCGCCTGGTGATTTGGTCATTAAACCTCAGTTATGTTCCTCTGCCTTCTACAAACTTCTGGGATCAGGAAGCAACCAGTCATAAGACATTATGTAAGTTCACTATATCCCTGCTAGCAGAAGTGTATTAAGTACATTATATGACTTAGACATCCTAAAATTTCCTAGAATTTGACCAGAAATCTATCAATACTTAAATTTATCTCAGCAGACACCAAGATACCACTAATGCTCTAGAGGTAGACTAAAATTACACATGCTGCATGTTTGTGGTTTTGCTTGTCTCCATAAAGGATGGTTATTTCCTTTTTTATACTCCCTGTGGCATAAGGTAATGTGGCAGCTAAAGTAAACAACACCAGACAGACTTAAAAATTGATCCTACAGTTCATTCTATGTGTTCCTAAGGGCTTTTCATTCATAGCACTCAAAGAGTAAAAGCATAATTTACCTTATGTGAGGTCAAGTTAATTATCTCACATTAAAGCCCCAGTGACCAATCTATAAAACAGCTGGTAGCATCTATTTTCAATTGCAAAACCATTGTCTATCTATCTTTTTTGTTTCCAGAACATTACATGCAATTTTTCATGGTAATTTTTGCCTCATTAAAAGCTGACCTGTCTTCAGATAATACTGCATTACTAATGTCAGAGCTAAATAGAGTCTATTATGGGCAAAAAGCACCTCCTATGGTTCTTACCAAACCATTTCAGATAGTTCAGAGCATCATCTATCCATAAAATACGCTTATCCTTTCAGGTCGGTCTCATTTTTAAAAAAATTCATTGTGCATACTACGCCAAAACAGATGGAAATCTTTGCTGATACTAAATACATGAATACTGAGAGCCAAAGAAAACTCTCTTGTTCAGAGATGTATAATAATGTTACTGCTGCATGACTACACTTAGACATGACTACATGGCAAAGCTTACCAAAATTATTTTCTCACTCACATTTCTATGGATAAGAAGAGAGCTTTGATGAGAACAGAAATTGCTCATTTTTCTAAAAATGCAATGTAACACCTTTCTTTCATTTTTCTGTCTCATGTACTTCAAAAAGTCTAAAGCACTTCTGAAAATAATAACTTAAAACCTGCCATTGCTGCAGAAATGTTTAAGTGCTATTACTGGTATTACTACAGAATTACTGGATATTACTACAGAAAGAAATCCCATAATAGTAGCAATATGTAACAGTCAAAAATGGTGCAGGGACAATGCAAAGTTTTAATTTCAAAACATGGTGATATATATTAATGAGGTATTGTGAAAAACTCCAAATGTAAAAACTTGGGGATTACCACGTATCAAAGGGGAAAAAAAAGACAGAAAAGGTCATATGAAAAGAAATTGGTGACCACATTTATGTAGTCAGAAATAAGCTCCTTTAATCTTAAACTCAATGCTGATGAACTCATTAGTGTGAAACAGAGCAGGATAATGAACAGAAAAGACCCTTAAACACAAGTGTTGCAGTACCACCAACTCAAATTCCTTCCCTCTGTTAAATTGTTCTTAAACCACAGACATTTCCCTCTTTTCTTCTCACCATTTTGGATGATTCCCCCACAACACAGATGTGTTTTTCAGAGTGCATAAAACTGTTCAGATTCCTCCTGCTTCAAATTAGGTGTGAAATTAATGTACAGCATACATGAGATAATTTGGCCACTGAGAATCCACAGGGGTAGATAGGGAAGTGTCCTGTAGTATTCTTAGTAATTCATAAAATGTCATTTACTTTTGTAATATGCTTAAAAGCAGTCTTCGAAAGAAAATTATCTCTTGAGCAATGCAAAACCAAATTCTGAAACATTTACAGAAAAATAGTGATCAAAAAATCTTTCACCTGTCAAAGTAACAGTCTTTCAGTTAATGTCTCCTCTAACAGAAGCCTTTCAGGGCAATGCAAATCTCTAAATAACATGTTTTTGTTCTTCCCAAAATCAGATGCTCACATGAATTCTCCCTTGAAGCTAAATGATTCTCCCATCACCTGATTTTTACCATAGTTATCATAACTGCAAATGCTCTCAGAAGTAAGTCAATTGAAAAACAAACAAAAAGCCCAAAAACCAGAAACAAACTCCAAGCCCCTTAAAAATGGTGCTCAAGCAGCTCTTGAGGTCCTGACTTCTCTATCTTGACCATTCCTGTGTGCTGCTTTGGCTCTACAGGATATTTGTCTTTCTGAATCTCCTGCCCTATAAGTAAGACCTCCTAAAAGCCACTTCATAGCATTTATTACATAAATTACTCTTCTTTAAAAAGGTTTAATAAAACTCTGAATGGAATAGATTTTCCCAACTGCGAGTATTTCTGCCATAGAACATTCTCAGGGATACAGGTAAGATTACAGGTTCCTCACCTTGTTGAATGAGTGAGGAAGGGAGAATGATGCAGAAAGGAAAACAAAGAAAAGCCAACATCTTTATTGTTACTGAGGTGAAAAATTAATTTACTTTTATCTGAGGCTTTGGTTTTGTAACTACTTCAATGTTTTTTAATACTTCTGAAAGCATGGAAGAAGCATATTGATTCCACTTAAATTTCTAATCTCAATGTTCCTCCAGACAAGCAACAGCTTTGTCCGCCTGAAGATTTATCATGAGACAACAAAGAATATTACATTGAGAAGAATATAAAGAGCTGCAAAAAATGTATCCCTTTCTCAGCAAATATGGACAGACCAGAGCGAAAACTGCAAAACTACCCAGCTTTAGGCTAGGCAAAAAATATTACTCCCACACATCCAAAAAATAAAAACTACTGTGAAATATAAACTATTATAGTCTTTAAGAAAGTGAAAACAAACAAATGGTACATAAACTTGAATAAATCTCCTGTCATTGATTTCACTTGGGAAACATCATTAAAGGCTGATTTTTTTTAAACACAAATTTCACATAGTCATATTCCTCCTCTATTGCAGGATTTCTGAAAAATTACTATTTTCTTCCTGCATAATAATTCCTCATCCCTTAGCCAAAAGGGATTAAATGTCTTATCCATTAAATATCTTTTTTGTTCTTGTTCAAGCTGTCTTTTTTCTGTTTCACACCTCCTGAAGTGTTTCCCTATACAGGTCTACTCATTTCTATATATCCACTGGGAGCCTTACAGCAAGGTGTCTTGCATTCCTTACCTCCCACCTTCTAGCAATGCAATGCCTCTTTGCATCCCTGCTGCTTTTGCTAATGACTGTATAGGAATGTTTCAGTGTCTATTTAAACTCCTCAGTGCTGCAGGTTAAATTGTGATGTATAATAATAGCTCTGAAAATAAATCTGCCAGTAATTAACGGCTTTATCCGTACGATTGTAGAGTCATACCTTTTCCCAAAGTCCACTTGCCTCAGATTCTTAGTGTGACAGCAGTAACTGCACAAATGTTGTTGTGCAAATGTTACTGCCTGTGGATAGTGGATAGTGCTCTAAAATTCTCACTGCAAATTAAAGCCCCAGTAGGCTTGCACTGGGCCAAACACATAACAAAAGAATGGTCTATGCCCCAAAAAGTCCATTGCATATCATACCAACCAACTGTTCCAAATTTCCAAAGCTGCATCTTCACAGACGTTGACCTCAAAAACCAGAAATGCTGTGCTTTTCAATTATACATAGCTTTTTCCACCTGAGTCATCAGTTTTGTCTGACTCTGCACAGGCCACCTGCTTGGCCTTCTCGTGTTGTGGTGCTCAGTTAAGTACCTATATGTACCTTCTAAAATAGGTCTGACTCCCTCACCCAAATCACTCCCTAAATGAACCTCCTTGGTGCCATTTTGCACTTTTCAGCACTGGCCAGATGACTTATTTGTTATTGTAGTGCTTCTGAATTAAAATGCAAATTCACCAACAGGAAGACGTGCAATTACATGCACAACAGAATGCTCCAGAAATTACTGTTTCCCTCTGTAGAAAGTAGAGGTATCTTAAATTTTAAAATCAACATTTTGTCTTTTGTCTCAACATGCATTTTATGCAACAAGGTTCAGAATATGGCAGGTAGATGAGAATAACACACTTCAAAAGAAGAAACCCTCAAACTCTGTGTGGTTTTGACGCAGATACCTGTGTCACCATTCACCTGCTTCTAAGGATGTTGCAAACTTGAAAAGACATGTGCTCATGAAACCACAGCTTTCATTTCCCATCAGAAAATCCTCAACAATCTCTCTACTAAAAGGTATGAGAAGTCATGAGTAAGAAATAGGGAATGTTCCAGAAAGTGAATTCCCTGAAAACAGGAGGCAGCAGCTGCTCACAAGCCCACAGAGGGTGGGGGAGCAAATGCAGGTGACCTTCAGAAGGAGAGTATGCCAGAAGCTCAAAGCAAAATCCAGCTCTCTCTTTTTTACAAAGGTTAGCTAAGGGTTAGCAAGAACAAATGAAGAACCTGAACCTTAGTTTAGAGCACTTAATTCCTCCTATATACCTCCCAACTTATAAAGTAAACACGTGGCCAGAGAGAAAAAGGTGGAATTTCCCAAAAAGGGAACAGATTGACATTCCACACTGAAAAAAATCCTCATCTCCAAAATGTCCAGATAAAGTAAAATATGAGGACAGAAAGGTAACATAGTTGATATGGCCATTAAGATTAATTATTAATTCACAGAGATTGCAAACAAAACTGAGAACTCTCTCCTTACTCTCATCACATCATGAATCAGTTATACATTGCTCACAGTAATAAATGATGTCACTAATTCAAGTTTATTTTGTTAAACTTCATTCATTTCTTTAGCTCTTGGTTCACTTGACTTCCTGTCATAAAAATTAAAAGTAGAATTAAGAAACAAAGCACTTTTCTGACTACTAAACATCAGCTAAGAAAAACTGACAACATGAAAGCTAATGGCTTCTGGTCTAAAACGTGTATTTCACAGTTTTCAGACTCCAATGTTTTCATTCTTATCTCAACTGAAAACATTTCTACTGAGATATTATGCAAATGAAGTGTGGAAATAAAGACAAAATTTTCTACCATGAGGACTATTTATGGAATGGAACCCGTCCACACTGATGGAGGGGATTAAGGCATGCAGCTGTAGTCTAGAGGAACCATCCATCACTAAGAGCCTGCTGGTTTTATGTGACTCACTTCACTTATACTTTTTTTTAAATTTTAAATCCAAAGTCAATTACTGAGATACTGAAGCTTTCTTGAACCAGACTTTTCATATAATTAAGGTCCTCTGAAATGACAGTGATTTTTAATTGCATTTCACACACTAGTTTGGATTGTGTGCCCAAAACCAGAGGTGACAATTTCTAATACAGTACACGCTTCTGTCTTCCATCATTACTTTCCATCTCCAATTCAGAGCTGAGAGATAAGAAGTAATTCCTGGGAAGCCCAATTCCTATCAGCTCCAGCACATGCCATAAAAGGGTGCTACACAGCTCTTGGTCCCTGAAAATAACCCCACAGAAAGCACAGATTGATGAAAACAAGTCTGTTCCCAGTAAAAGTAACAATTTCATCAGGAGTATAGATCTGGAATTATGTGACAACTCTAAAGTGCCAGAAGAGGTTTGGAGTGCAAGAATTTTTCTGGAGATTTTTATATGTGTTATACTGAGGTTTTTACAATACATAAATCAAATATTTCCTTTACAGAATAACAGAATATTCTGGATTAGAAGAGACCCACAAGGATCACCAAAATCCAACTCCTGACCCTGCACAAGACATCTCAAGAGTCACACTGTGTCTGAGAGTGTTGTCCAAACTCTCCTTGAGCTCTGTCAGGCTGTGCTGTGACCTCCTCCCTGGGGAGGCAGTTCAGTGCCCAGCCACCCTCTGGGTGAAGAGCCTTTTCCTGTTATCCAGGCTGTACCTCCCCTGACACAGCTTCAGGCCATCCCCTCAGGTCCTGGCAGCGCTCACCTGTGCTTTCCCTCATGAGAAAGTTGCAGATTGCTTCAACCCTGTGTGGACTTTTAATGGAAATTGGCTGCAGTCCGCCAGCACTTGCCAGCTGCACACAGCACTGAACAACAACCAGGCCATTAGTTGCTTACTAATTTTAGCCTCTTCTATGCATTCTCTCCTTTTTTTCCCCTTTCTTTATTTTCTGTTACAAAAAATTACTAAATTTTTCAAAAGGCTTCTTTATAATAATTTAGGAATGCATAAAGAATGAGCTGTGGTTTAGGCAAGCAGAGCACAGCCCTAATGCTGACTTATTTCCTGCATTGCTTTCTACAGAGTACAAAACACACTTACACAAACATACAAAGCTATGCCAGCTTTTTTACATTGCAGTTAACTGAGATAATCAGCTGGGACAGAAAATATTCAAAGAAACACTTTTCTCAGCTCAGTGAAAATGCTATGGATTATAAATATGTTAGACAGGAATGAGGCATAGATGTTGTACCTTGAAAACAGAATTTGATGCTTACTTCTGAAAAACGCCTAGTCATAAATAAAATTCTGCATAAAATAAGGCACTCCCCAATGTAAGGACAGCTACAGTGCACAGTTCTAAGTTAAATTTTGTATTTCCAATTTTCTTATCCATGTTCCTGCACATATTCTTTCTCCATCAGAATGCAATGACTCTAAAGGCTGCTTAAAGTGTATGTGTGTATGATTCAAGTGCCCTCGAACACAAACTGGAATTATTTTTAAAGTGCATCTCTATTTTCTATTTGGAGGATAAGACTGAGATAAGAGCAATGCACTTTTCAATATACTTAAAGAAGAGCAGGTAAGATTCTGCTGCAGGCAATTACCTTAATTTCACACATATTCATTTCAATTTTTAAAAGTACATTAACTACAGACAATCTGCTAAAAATAACATGGCATTGTACAACTGTATAATATCGATAGCAAAACACCAGCATATTGGCCAAACTACTTTACCTGTCCATTATTACTCAGCTGAATTCCCCATTCACATCACCATTTTTTATACAACCTAATACACTTACACATATAATAAAGTCCTCTCAGACACATAACACCTCTTCAATGCCACTCAAACTTGCCCTCTACCAGCAGGAGAATAACCTCAGGCTGCACTAATGTCTATGTCACAGGACTTAAACACTTAAAATATTTAGAGTTTTCTGAAAATATAAATAAAAGCTCTCCTCTTTGGAGAAACAGCACGCAGACATCAAAGACACATTATTCTTTATTACAAGTGTCTCTCAAGATGTGTTGCTCCCCTGTGACAAAGTCTGTTGCAATCACACTTTTAATAACAAGATCAATGAAATTACCTTGGCCATAGAATAATGGCATGTGGAAAGCTGCTGAAGCTGAAAATTATGTTCTCCCAGCAACTTGAAAGATAAATTGAATCACTGAGCAACAATAAAAAAAGTACGACTTTAGGATAATCCCACAGAACTAAGGCTCAACCACTGTCTATCCTTAACTTGTGCCATTTAAAAGCAATAACTTAACTGCCATTTGCTGACCTAGATACTTGGCTTGCACTCCAGATGTTCTCACATTCCCTGGTGCTGGATTTGTTTTCTTCCAGGCAGTATGAATGGGTACTCCAATCATTAAAATCCTCAAAGCACTGGATAGTCACAGTAATACAGAAGTGGTTTTCACATTCTTTCCTAATGCTCTTATCTTCCTTTTTTTTCTTGCGCTGTTTTCATTCAGCAATAGAGGTCTGGAAGGTGTTGGGGAAAAATTCAAAACCAGCTGTTTAAAAAAAGGGGCTAACAGTACCTGGGGAAACTGTTACCAAACAATCATCTGTGGGTAGTACTTAGTACATAGTCATCCCTTCTGTGAATGGAACACTCAGATCAACCTCCAACCAAAGTGCCACTGTCACTACTTTTTAGTTAACAAAACATACATTACATTAGTGATTCCCTCTGTGTTACAGACAGCCAAGCACCAGGACAAAACTTCATCATTAGCCATTTAACATTAACCAGTCCACTCATTTAATTTGCCTTTCAGGCTCAAAGATTCAAAGCAGAAATATGGCTAAAGAGAACTCGAGTTCAGCTCCAATAACTCAAGGAATTTCATATTTTACAGAACTGAGAGGAACCTTGCAACAGTGTCCAGATGATCCAATAGATGAGGCACTAAAATTACTCTCAGATTATTTTATCAGCCCAGAGAATTGCATGCTGTATTCCAGACATATTTCCTTCTCTAGGCACACACTGACATTCTACTAAAGGAGCATTTATGAAGATGCAAGAGGAAAAGGGATAGCATGAACAGCATGTAGTTGATAAAAATGAAAAGAAATTTACCTACATGGAAAAGATAGAAGGTGCATTAGAAGGGTCATAAATGGAAAAGGCAATATTTATCTGGAGCTGGTACTTAATATTTTAGAGTGGTTACTTCCAAACATATAAAAGTTCTAGCTCAAATGCTACTGTATATATATGTCACTGGTAAGTGATGACTTTTTAAACTATTTCAGATATTTTAAAATAACCAAGTCAAAGTTTATGGATAAACACACATGAAGCTAAACGTCTTCTATCCTATCTGGAGACTTTTACAGCTCTCAAACTGATATCTGAATGAAAATAAGTTTTAATCAAAAAAAGGGGCATATGCAGCCAAAATGAGTAGCCCTAGAGAATGCTGCTGACAACAGATGCCTAAAGAAGAAGGCATTTCATAAGTCAAACCTTGTCTACTGTAGTATGACGAGGAAAGGTTTCCCATTACTATGATGATGAAAGGTTTCCCATTATTACAAACACTAAAAGTACCTTCAGAAAAATACCTGGGTTAAAAAACAAAACAAAGCAAAAACTACCAACAAAGTAACAAGCAAAAAAAAAAAAAAAACCCAAAAAAACCTAAAAACCACCAACAACAAAAAACACCCCCTGAAAAAAAATGCAAAAGAGAAAAAGCCCACACAAATTTAAAAAACACCAAAAGTAAGAAAACTAAAATTTCCTCCCAATTCTTAACTATGAATCTCCTTCTGCTATTGCCACACCTTCACTCAGAAAAGAAAGATGGACCCAAAAATCAGAAAAAAACGTCACACAGAAATAAAGAACTGCAAAGTAACAACAGCAACGGAGCACCAGCCAAAGAGATAATCCTGAGGATTTTGTGTGTCACTGTCAGGCAGATGAATTCCTGGGAGAACTGCAGCCCACAGTTCTGGTTTGCAATGTAATGACAGCGTAACCTTTCTCAGTAGAAGACAGGAATACTGAACAGTAACCTACAAAATTTGAGTGATAGTAACTAAAAGAATGCTGCTTTTAAATGACTGCCCTCACATGAATACCTTTGCAGGTCTGAACAGTGAGAAAAGTTTGATTGCTATTAATCATTCCAAGCAGAAATACTGGTTATTTTATAAGTGGCCTGTGTCCAGTTAAAGGACTATTTTTATAACAACAGTGATTTTGGAAAACTGACACTGCTGGAACAATTGGCTTAGCTGAGTTCCACCTGTTAACTTAAAACCTCCCCTGTCTGTGGTTCACCTTGAGAGAAATCATTACCCTTTTCCTAAGAGACAATGCTTTAGGCTGAAAAAAGGGGAAGTAAAAATCTCAGAGGAAGGTGAATAATTACTGCTCTCTCAAAATTAGGTCTTAAAAAAAGATTTTGAAAGCACTTCCACAGTTGGGTGCTACAAACAGGAGAGAAGAACAATCACCAGTATTACAAAACCTCTTTGCTGTAGCTCATTAATAATCCTGTCTTTGCTTAAAAGGGTATCTCCTTATGAAACTATTTCAATTTTGCCAATTTTTGCTCACTTAAAAATAAGTGACTAATATGATATTTTATTTTCTCTAGGCATATTAATGCAGATGGCTTCAGGAACCAGACTGCTGTTGAGTTATATTTAGAAAACATGAGGGCAAATACCCCAATGCAGCAAGTCTTTTCTGCTGGTGAAGTCTTCGTTTGAGACAGAAGCCATGTGGCAACTGTTCTTACCTTCATGATTAAGATTATTACCTTCATAATCTATGTAAATTCCAGCCGTGAATTAGTAATCAATAATTTTAGAAGAAAAAGGGGCTGAAGGATGGGAAAATTTTCTAAGGTTGCTAACAAACCATGTTTTAAGGTTTGCAACTGTGAAATTGAAGTCTTGTTGATAATGTAGCCATCTGTGCAAAATCCTGTGTCAGGGGGCACAGAGGGAACAGAACCATTGTTTCACAGCACTTAAAAATACACAAGTAGCACTTTGGAAGCCCAGGCACATAGGATAGTGAAATTTCACCAACTGAGAAAAATCAGCTCTTACATAACTTACAACTATTGGATGGGTAACTGTCATATTGTCAAAAGTCAAGCAAACCTAATTCTGTGAAAAAGGATTGAGTTCAGAAGGATGGATAGGTCTTTCTGAAACCCACATGGTTTTTTCCCAAGATTTTAAGTTTTCATCATATCATCAATATGATGATAATCATAATCAATGATTATCATCATATTGATAAAAGCCAAGAGACATTATTACTAATGCCCATTCACAATTAAAGTAAATATTAAATATTCACAATTAAATCCAAATAACTTCATTCTCTCTCCCATTCTTTCTTTAAGTATATGAAAGGGTAAATTGAAAGTAAACAAAAACTCACTGCCCTCTCTCACCTTGTCCAGCTTTAGAAGGTCAGCCAGTAATTAGGTACAGGAGATTTGAAATGGGTGCACTTGAAACTGGGAATCAACAAATTCCTGTAACATTGGCCTAACTCAAGAGAGGGCTCCAAGGTTTAACATATGCTCAAATTGATAAAAAATTACTTTGATGTCTTCAGACAGGAGGAATTAAAACCTTATTTCTCCATCACACCATTGCTTTTTGTGACAATTCATCTAAGACTCAAGTTATCTTAATATTAGGAGTACAGCTACACAAGCAAAGACAGAGGAAAAAAATAAACTAACACACCCCAGTAAAATTCTGCCCATAAGAATATACAGCTCCAGCCATTTTACTATTGTAAATTGTAGACTTACCTGTGTTCTAAGCTTTCTGAAAAGTAAGTGTTGCATGGGCTTTTTTTCCTGAATTTGTTGTTTTGGTTTGTTCGCTTTTAAATACAGAAAAAAAACCCAGGTGAGATAAAACTTGGCCTCTCTAGGAGATCTTTCCAGAGTGGAAAGTTTGCAATCTTTACTACACTACCACCGGTTCTAGAAATGCTTTTCTCAGCAGTGAGCTTCAGAAAAAAGTTTATCATAAAATACTGCATTTAGTGACAGCCCCACAATGTTTCTCTTGCTTTTTGTAGAAGCTTTTAGGCACACTTAAAAATTAATCTTTTGGGAATCTTTCAGATAGCTTGGGAGCTGGATTATTAGTTCCCACTTGAGACAAAAATTGCAGTTCATCTCCTTCAAGCAAGAGTTCTTTGTCATTTTTTACAAAAGGGTCATTACCACAGCTTGGTGGCTGCTACTACAAAATAAAAAGAAACTGCAGCTTTTCATAACCCATAGTTTGGAAAGTCTTACTGATACAAGAGGAAGCCCACAGTACTATCAAGCAAAAGTTAAAAGCTGAAGTCAAGTTTTACAAAAATTAAATTAAGTCTTAAGCAATTCTTCTACTGATAATATGTGATATAGTTAGACAAATAATTTTTCTTCCACTGCTATTCATCTATTATCAATGATTCCATGTGCAACTGCATAATTTTTCTATTCTTTAAGACATGTGTGTCATTGGACCAGCAAGACAAAGCTCTCACTTCCAAATCAACACCTTCTTCCTTTTTTCCCAGAAGAAACTGGTTGAAGTTTTACTGGCCTCTCAAGAACTAATGTTTCACCTTGCAGTTCCAAGGTTTTACATGGTGGAAATTAACTAATTCTGAAAATTTTTATTTTGGTGCAAATAAAATCATACAGGAGCACTTGCCTACAATGGTGTCAGTGACATGTTCCTGGGAAGTTCAGGACATCACAAAAGCAGTAAATAGCAAAGGTTAAAACTTCCCATGCCAACCAAATTAAATAACTGCACTTTTTTCCCCAGAGAAAGACTGGTTTTCCATCTTCCCACTTGGCCTCCAATGTACCTGGACACTACTTAATTCATCACAGTTGATTATTTAAAACATCACTCATACGTAGCTTTACAAATTGCTGTACTCCTCTATATTCTAAATCTAATACTCTGCAGCAAGGTAAACTCTCTAAAAATAATACTAAGCATATTTTAAAAAGTCTATGGAATCTGATGACTACAATCAAAACACTGTTTAAATTTGCAACTCAGGAATTGTGAATTTTAAATACATTAATTACTTCATATTTGCTACTCATGAGTCAGCTTTGATCTGCTAAAATAGCATGCAAAAGGCATTCTTTCCCCTCTCAAGATTTTTATTTCTGCATTATAAACAAAATACTTTTGTTAGTATTTAAAAATGACATTAAGATGACACAGCAAAGTAGTGTGGGTGAGAACGTGTGGGAAGCTGATCAGAAGCACAATGAACTTCTTGGATGCTCAGAGAACAGCGGATCCCTCCAGGGAAATTTTGAAAAAATATTCTGCATAGAAACAACTCTGCCTATATATCACATTTTATCTTTTTCTCCTAAGGTTCTTTATCACTTGAAATATTTGCTGGAAAACAGATTTTCTGTCTTGATGGTTGTCTAATCTGCTACGTACAACTCCAGACATAATCCTGTTTGTGACATTGCCATTGGTAATAACAGAAGACTCCCCCCACATCCATCTGCACTCTGCGGTCAGGATGATCCAAAGGATTCCAAGCCTAACCCCAAACATATGCTTCTGTCTTCTGGTGTGAGTCCTCACCAAAGGAGGATGTGAGGGCAGAACACCCAGAAGTTCCATTTCAGGTTGTCATTACTGCTGCAGTCAGAGCCAGGATCTAAGGGCAGTGCCAGGCAGATCATTAAAAACAAGAGGGGAATTTTGCAGTTAATAACACGCCTGTGCTATTTGAGGAGCTCATGACAGTGGATAACTTCCAGAGGTCCTTCTCATCTGTTCGGAACCAGGTTTACTTCAAAGTCAGATCAGTCCCCTCAAGGCCTTGTTTCAAGTGTCTGAAGCACAAAGGATTTTCATAGCGAGGGGAGTCAGGCAGTGGTGGGACCTTTCTCCCTGCTATGAGGCCACAAATTCCCTTGCAGAAAGCTACGACTGCTGGCTCTTGTCTTTTCCCTGGGCATCTTCAAAGAGAGTCTGGCTCTGTCTCTTCTGTAGCCACCCGAATGGAAGACAGCAGTTAAGTCTCTAGAGCACAGAGATGGCTGATGGTCAGACATTTACACACTACAGCTCCACTGGGTTTGTTTGTAAAAGTGCTCACACTGATGCTCAACCATTTTACTCCATCAGCCAGAATGAAATAAGAGACCCAGGTATGTGATCCCTGAGATCTCTTACACACACACACAAGGGGAAGAGGCAGACACAGGCACTGCAGAGCCAGGCCAAACTGGCAGAAATTAATGAACAAACAGGAAGAACAAGACCAAGCAGTAGAGGAACAGATCAGCTATGACCAGGAAAGGTTTGCACTCCAGTTAAAGTGGAATACAAAGAACTCCATGATGGCATTTCAGCTTGTAAAAGTTACTCAACAAGAAAACACATATACACATCCTTTGTTTGCAAAAAGTTTAACTCAAGAGGTAATTTAAGTTACATAAAATACAAAATACTTCCTTAATTAAACAACTTGATTAAAACCAACATTGATTAAAACAAGCCCTTTACATATCCAAAAGCAGCAATATTGATTGAAATCTCGTATTCTCAATCTTTACAAAGTAATTGCTGCCTTCATGAATAAACAAAACTGTTATCCAGCCAGCATATTATTGGAACATAGATAACTATCCTAAACTCCCATATGCTGTATCAAAAGTTCATACACCTTTGCATTAACAAAAAATCAATGCAATTAAAAAATTAACCAAAATTTAATCCTACTCTTTAGAATTTGCACTACCATCTAGCTTACCCAAGATGATTCTACAATTTTAAAAAGTTCATTTTTATTCATTTAAGTGAAAGGAAAAAAAACAATACCAGAAAGATTTTGATGTCAAGTGATGTCTCCCATTTAACAAGAGGCAAAGTTTGGCCCCAGTAGGAGCCACATGAAGCTCCTAATGCTGCCTCAGAAATGCATTTGGTTATAGCACAAAGTCAAGACCAAGAGTAAAAAAAGTGTACTCTTCCTATGACTGGACTAATTGGGTTTTAAATATCCTTAAATCAAAACTGCCAGCAAGGTTTTATTTATGACTTTCCAGCCAATTAAAACCACCAGTAACATCTACTCACCTCAGAAGAGCACCTATTGCACAGCAACATTTTTGGAGACTATTACCCACTCCCATCTACACTTAGTGGCAGAGACATTATAAGAATCATCTTGTATTGCATTGCAAGTCACTCAAGTGCCCACAAATCTGTGAAACCCATGCAGAAATAGCCTCTGTGGAAAAATCAGCATCACATTTACACATCTTAAGACTTCAAAACAAGGCTCACGTGGGACCTGAGCTCACAAAAGCATTCTGCAGAGCCTATGCACAGAGGTGGGTACTTTTAACAGCAGATTTGAATGCAGCAGGCTAACTAGAATTATTATAGATTTCTCTGTAACTGGTCACTTGTGTCACATAATAGTAGATTAATGCAAAACTGTATTTATTTCCAGGCATTTACACTAACAGGAATGATTATAGTTAAGGGCTCCCTGGCATTTTCATTACAAATCTATTTTTTGAGGATTTATATGTCAGCTATAATAATGTATTTTTAGCTGAAACTCAATATGAAAGGTCTCAGCTACACATTATTCAGGAAATGCTCCCACACCTTTGAAAAGGCTTCTTACAAAATTAAGAAAAGTGAGTAATTTAACCTCATTTTCCTATTTATTGTGGCTGTTGAGCATTTTAGTTTGAGCAACCTAAGGCAGCATTTGCTACAAGATACAAACATTACATTGTTAATTCTGGATGGACTTCCTACAAGTATTTCACAATGCAAAATGTCAGTGAAAAAGAGCAATTGGACATAAAACACATTGAACAGTCACATAAGTTTAAGGAAGATTTCAGGCTGATTAAAAGTGCTTCTTTGGTCATTTCTGGACCTACATTACTGAAGAAACAATGATGGAATTAGTAGAAAAATGCTCCTTTTCATGTGTAAATGACGTGCATATTTGTTTAATCCTTTTTCCTTCTTCCCTGTATATTATCTAAAATAATAAATCATTTCCTAATAAGGAACAATGGAACAGTTACACTCCTAAATTATTTAATTTAGGAATCCAATCTACTGAACCTTCAAACTACTTTTTTCCACTTAAATTTTATGCCTCCTTTGGTGCACATCTTGTCAAGCACGGATTAACACTTATTCTGACACACCTGAGAGAGCCAGCAGAGTCTATTGGGTCACCAGTCCTTTGCAGAGGAAAAAAAATCCCACAGTGCTCTATAAATTCTTTGGAACTGAAGGACTATTAACTCAAAAATACACTTATAAAAGAAACAAATAAGGATTAGACAGTGGACCATAACAATTTCTGGACTATTGGGTGAGAACTGTTATGCAAATGACAACACATTCACCCTTACTGACCAAAAGGAATTAACAGTATTTCACTACTTTCAGTGTGGTTGCAGTAATGTGTCTCCTTTTTTAAACAATATTCATTTTTAAAGGTCTATACAGAAAATTTTAAAAGTCTGAACACTAATTGTATTCAGTCAAGAAGAAAGACTCTCTTCCAATTATTAAAAAAACAATTCAAACTTCCATGGAAAAAAATATTAAATCAATTTACAATAGAAATTAGGATCAGATTTTCCAAAGGCTTCTGCATCCACGGTAGTGAATGGTTATTAGAAAGGCTTCAGAATCTATTCCAGTACTTATTTACTACATTTTAATAGCTGGTTCTCACTGAGAAATAGATGCCTTCAGTTCTTTGAAAGCAATAGGAACTTCTGGCTACTTCACAGCTCTATGTAATGCAAGAAATAGAATGAGGAAGACTTCTGAAATATAAATCACAAGTCCCCATTCTGAGCCCATCCCAAATATATGAATATCCACACGCATTTCTGGAAGACCTTCTCATCTCA
Source organism: Pyrgilauda ruficollis (assembly GCF_017590135.1). Classification (NCBI taxonomy): domain Eukaryota; kingdom Metazoa; phylum Chordata; class Aves; order Passeriformes; family Passeridae; genus Pyrgilauda; species Pyrgilauda ruficollis. The sequence continues at coordinate 498,189 of NW_024530599.1, forward strand.
GTTGGGCTTAGCATGACCTTTACTTAACTCTACACCTAATAACAACTCCTCTCCAAGGGTTATATCTAAAAATAAACAACACTTGGAGCATTTTGCACATTAGGGCCTTTTGTCCAAACCAACTGTTCAAGGAAATTGTGGCGACTACTCTCTGAAAAATATTACATTCACAAGTTTCTGCCATTTTGATGATTTATTTTGCAGTTCACAAAGATCTGCACTGCACCTCTGCTCAGGAAGGCAGTGCTCCAGGTGAGCAAGCATGCTGCTCCTACTGAATCCCATTCAGACAGGCTATAATATTTAAATCTCATGCAAATATAGACAAAACCAGTGTGCTTAGGTAATGCCTAGTAAAAGAAAATCATGGCTACTCTGGTTCAAAAACATTTCCAGTGACAGAGAAGGCAAAGGATGTGTTGTCAGCCTTTCACAGGGTAATTCAGGACATGCAAGGCCTGTTTTTCTGGTCCCTTGACACCTGAACTCTCCCACTCCCAAGCACCAGGGGCTAACAATCCATCTAGAGTGGAGGTTCCTACAGCCAGGCTGCTCTGCAGCAAGGGATGCAAAACCTGGCCATGGAAAGAGGCAGTCCCACGCAGAGATAAGGACATCCAATTGTGAAGGAAAGTTCTGGGATTTAATCCTTTGTTGCAGAGTTGTTTGGTTAATAGAAATGCCTGTTCATGAAAGAAGAAACAGTCCAGAGAGCAGACACTGGAACAAGGACTTTCCCATTCAAATAGCTGAATTTTTTGAGTAAGGCTCTCATTAGGGTAATTTAATATATTGCTCCTGTTCAAGGCCAAGCTTGCTGTAATCTTCTTCCACTTGTTCAAAATTTATAAAGTTGAGTTTGTCTTTCAGCACAATCAGTGGTTTGTACACAAGAAAAATCAGTGGAAAGACTCAGAAGTGACACATTTACTATAACAGCACACACTTGAGTTGCAAAATGTATCTCTCAGAAGGGTTGCTTGTCTCCCCACACAGTTAAATTATTACTTGAAAACTAACAAGTGAATCCCTCTGTCAGTATTCACAGAAAAAAAAATTAACAGACCTCAACTTTGATGGAAATATGCAAAAAGAAGCTCAGTGTAGACAGAAATAGCACAGTCCCCCTGTTCTTTTAAGTCTGGGGACAGGGGAAGAGGTCACACTCTCAATGCTTTATCTGACCTGTGATAAACTACATTGAATATGATCTATGTATTCTGTATTCAGTTGCATATATGCCAATTTCCTGAATATTAAATGCTTTCTTATTTAGAGCAGAACTTCTAGTTTTCACTGGGAATTAATAACACCCTTATTTGAAAACCTCATACAAAAATGTCACATGCAGTTGGTGTGATTCCAAGTCTTGGGAGGATCTTTGCATTGTTCAACTAATTTGAAAATACTTAGCCAGAAAATTTGCATGCAAAGATTTTTGTAGGGAAAAGCTGTGAAGTGAGAGCACTGCTACTTCACTGGCCCTCAGTCAGGCAAGACTGAAACTGTAAATATGCCCCTATGTCACTGTTCCTCCAGGGCTTGTGCTGTCCTGGCTGTTACCCATCCACTGTACATAGCATCTGTCAAGAAACGGGAGCAGGGTGTGAATCCCTGTAGAAGCTCAGTTAGGGTAATTACAGTAGAGCACAAAGGCTGATTCTGTCCACGTTTTCTTTTTGCAAACCCACAACTGACAACATTTGTTAATGCCTACAATTCATAGGTAATTATACATAGGTACAGACAGATTGTATCCTCTCATAGTAGCATATTTTTCAGTTTTAATAACTCCAGACATTTGACTGTTGATGAAGTTATCATCTCTAAAGACAAACAAGACATGTCATCTTCCATGTCTTAAAAGAAGACTTACAAAAATGCCCTTGTGGATGAGCACCATCCTTTGAAAGGAGGGCACTGAACCTTGCTTACTTTATTTTTACAAGCACTATCTGAGAACTACAGCATTAACCACTGGAAGTCTACTAGGAATCTGGATTACTTCTGGAAAAAAAAAATATTACTATACAAGACTGTACTTCAACATGATTGAATACTAAAGGTTCTACTATAAACTTTGCAGAGGGTTGCATGATGTATGAGGATAAAAAAGGGAGGGAGGAATAATAAGGATTTAGTCATGATGCACTGACAGACTTTGGAGTCACTAAGGAGCACAAATACAACCATTGGAACAGCTTAAACTTGTAACAAGTTTCTAGAGTACAACATAAAAATCTTTTATTCTACTACACAGCTCATCTATAAAGATTTTATGTGATTTTCAATAGAGGAGTTATGAAATAAAGCAGCCTATAGCAGGAGCTAACAAGTGCACTTCATGTTCATTCCCACGCATTAGCACCAAGACACTGCCCATAAAATACATTAAAGATAAATTTATCTTTTCTTCTGTGGCAAGAGCCAAAACACTTCAATATTTATAGATCAAGGCTTTCTTAAAGGAAAACACAAAAAATCCCCCCAGAAGACAACAATTCTTGTTGAATACAACAATTCAATACAAATCACCTCCAAGGCAATCTCTTTAAATTACTAACAACCATCCCCTGGTCTGCAGAAGGCAGTGATCACTTTGAAAAATCACCAACCACATCACCACCAACCAAACAAGAAGATTTTTCTACTGATTAAAGTCGTGCAACACTGTGGCACCCTGAAAGTGCAATCCAATTAACAAACAATTTATATTGACCTTAAAGAAAAGTGAGAATTATGTCACCCTTCTAGAGATGTAGAACATAGTTCACAAGTAATAAATTATTATGTATATTTAGATATATATTATGTGTATCTATCTTGTAAAAGCACTTACAAACTTGCTATATTCCTGCATATATGCTCTAGATTAATACTTTCATGCTGTGGCTACATATATTCAAGCAAAACCAGCAGGAAAACTTCAATCCTTCAATACTTAAAAACTTCAATTTTGAAAACTTCAAAATGTGGAGTATCAATAGGAAGACTCATTTTGGTCCTCAAGAATAAATATTTTATTTAGACATAGGAGCTCTTATTTATTTTCACGTGCCTTTAAGCTAAGAAAGGAAAATTCCTGAATTAGAGGCATGTAGTAACCAAAAATGGAAACCCACACTAATGTAATTTAGTTCAGTTCAAAAATGTCCTGTGATGTTATTCCAGACAGTAACTGAAGGAAAAGGTGAAACAAGGTTTTCAGTAAAAAGTTCTCACTTCCAAGATGTACATCACCTGCTCTGCATTCACAGAAGTCTCTGTAGACACATTTCAGTATGAGTCAGTAATGCATAAGCACAATAATTTGACAAGAGCCAAATTCAAACTGTCTGCTGAGAAATGCAGTTTTATGTGAAGAAACATATGCATTTATGACACAGAGAAACTAATAAAACCAACTGTTTCTGGCAGCAGAAGTATTTAGCAAAGCAGCACCTTCTCAATATTCCAATATTTCATTTTTAATGCATTTTCAGCCCTGTTCTCTCCTTTTTCTCCTACAGAATACATGCAGCAACATAAACAACGAGGAAGGACTACAATGAGAAGATATTGCTGACAGAAACCATTTCCATGACCATTTTCCTCATCTCTTTCTGCACCAGTGTATATAAGACAAATTTTCCTCTTTTCATTTTTCTCTCTCAGGACTTTTCCATGAAGTTTTGGGGTTTGGAACAGCTCCACTCTATTTTCTTACCACTTAATCCCCATTTGTTTTTATATCACAGGCCATCTATTCCCTTTACACACATAAAGATAATTGCTGCTATTTGAGAGGCAGCAACACAGCTCCTGTTGTTTTCATTATTTAAATCTATTTCATAATCTAAACCCTGAGCTTTGTTAATGTCCCCTGCTGAAAATACCTCAAGAAAAAGGAGAGATTTTAAGTAAGCCAGTAGTGGGCTTCCATTATCAAGAGCAACTCAAAATCTGAGGTCTACCAGCAAATTACAGCTATGCCTGCACATTTCTGAGAATATTCTGATCTATGAGAATGATACTTATTGTTTTGTGCAACTTGGGCGTAACTGAAATACAGAAGTGAAATATAATATTAGAAAAAATAAAAAGCTTTTTTTTAGAGCTTTGAAGCTATTAGGCTCTGCTATGTAAAACTTGGCACACACTAAGAAATAAACCTTTCCCTGATAGATGGTAACAGCTCCTTTGTTTCTCCAACTCCCACTTGATGGAAGGATTATGCTCTCAATCAACAGCAATGGCCCCACTAAGACAAACCAATATATCATCTCTAACTGCACACAAACTACTGACTCCATGTGCCAAAACCTGCACACTGGGCAAGCAAACACTGGGAGTTAAATAAACACTTCAGATTCCTCTCTGCAGACCACAATCACCCACAGTGTGAATAGTTATATTTAATTATACTTATATCTAGAAAAAAAAACCCAGACAATAGTGACACTGGACCATGCAGCCACCCCAGGACAATTATACAACCCAACCTCAACAAGCATATATTTCCTGAGTAAAATCTGTAGCTACAGAATATTTCTCTCTCTTTTCAAGACATTCTGTACTAGAATCCCAGAATAGCCACAGACCAAGGTGGGGGGGAGGGGGGGAAGGAGGGAAATGTTGACCTATTTAATAGGGAATAAGCCAAGATATTGAAAACTAACACATGACCAACGTTATCCATAGAAATCCTCATGTCTTATCTAGATAGACCAAATGCAGAACATATTACACAGAATCTTCAGGGGTGTCTAAGGAAGAAAATTTATTTCTGGACTTCTTAATGAACCTGTAACAGTTTTTACAAAGAGTTCATGAGGGAATAGTTGGGAGAAAAAGGGAGAAAATTAGAATGGAGAATAGTCTTCATTGCTACATTTTCAAGGTGTCTATTCCAAAAACTAACTGAGAGGAAAATGTGGAAATGTGAACATTGCATTAGACTCACTGCACCATAGCTAATCTTACATAATATCAAATTCATTAGCCCAGGAAAACCATTTAAGTAGCCTTCACAGATCTCCATCTTTGTTCTCCATTGTTACCTGAATAAGAGAATCCCCAAGGAAATCTGCAGTATAACTACAACAAAGGATACACTCAACAATATTGCAGGACCTGCTGCTGAGTGGAATTAGCCATCATCATTCCTGTATCACATAAAATACCTGCTGCAGATTTTTTCTTTGCAGAATACAAAGAAATTAGTCAAAATAGTCATGATATTTGTTGATAACCACAAACACTTGAAGTTCTCACAAGTTTCTCATGTTCATTCAATGCATTCCCCAGAGCTAGAACAAATTGTTTTCACAAGTGCCAGTACTTTGAAACCATTTCTGTAAACTCAGACAAATTCTAGTTCAAGTTGCTGACTGCCCAAGGTAAACAGCTTACAGTTTCAGCTCTGTTGCATAAAAGAAATAATTATAAGGCACCTGTAAAGCCTTATACAATCTGAGTTCTTCATGATGCAAGTACTTATCACCTCTTTAAGAACTCCAAGTCAACAATAATATTCTTGAATATCCTTAACATACTTTTACTTTCTATAAGAGCAAGTCTGAATTATCCCGTTCAATAAAGTGAAAACTTCATGATTTACTTCATTACACTAGAGTGACAGAAACATTCTCCCTGCAGGGTGGCAGAGGTTTATATGGTAGATGCAATATATCAAGACTGAGAAAGAAATGTAATTTTAAAATAAATAAACATTAAAATTAATAGAAATTATCTCAAGATGAATAACTATGATTATTTAGCCTTTCTCCCAAGGCATAGGTTTGATCCCAATAATGTTAGTACAGGAGTCCAGGCAATGATCTGCCTTTATCTAAAGTCAGTAGTGTTTGCCATGACTACAGACAAAGCTACAGCAAGGCCATGCTTAGAACAAAACAGGTCCATAAATCCAAAAGGTTCTTTCTGTGTCTCTTATTATCTCAGAAGGCTTTGCATCATGGCATTCCATGGTATTCCTCCTGGTTTCTACTCCAAATTCTGGTGAATGTGCAAGCAAAAAACCCAAGGCCTTGCATACTTATTTTGTTGTTTCCTTGTATGTCTCTCTCCTCACTTATTTCAGGTTATATTCAGGGTATATTAGGACTTGCTATGTTATACAGACCATTGTAAAATCAAGTGTTACATTTTGCAATTAAGCAGATTGTAATCTTGGTTTGGTATCTCTAATGAAACTGTAAGTGAAAAAAAAATTATGTAACATGATTGCCTGGGTTTAAGAAATAGGTGGCTTCTTAGAGTAAAATAAGCCCAGAGCTTAAATGCTTTAGGCAAATTAGTAGGACAAAATTGTATATACAGTTCCTCCTCTGAGATCTGCAGATAGTCTGAAAAGACTTTTTTTCAGAAAGGTCAAATATTTCATTATAGAAACACAATAAACTCACTACAGAATACTAAAAATAATACTGCTTTATATAGTTAGGCTGTAAGTATCAGATCACAGTATTCTGATATGCTATCACCTTTAACTGGAGACCAAATGTCTAGAAACCATTTAAAGAAGCAAAGAAAAAAATCATAAGATTTTTAAAAATTTTTTCACATGAACTTTCCAGTTCTGAAGGGATGGGAGGATATAACACTGACGTGGTAGACTGCAGCCCCAACAAGAAACCCTCATCCTTCCCTCACTGCTCAGGGCTAGCTAAGAAATAACTATGTCCCTGTTTCCCCTACCCACAGTTCTCTTAATGAAAAACAAGTGGTCTAAAATACAGTGTACTTTTCTTCCTCGGCACTTAAAGCTCCCGGAGGTAGAACACTAGATAACAAGTTTAGTGATACAAAGTTTGGGAGCCTCTTTGAGCCACTTAGAAATTTCCCAGAATAATGTTTCAGAAGGTGAAATTATTCAGGTTCACTGGTATCTTGAAAAAGAGCAACATCAAGCACATGGTCACCAACACCTCCCTGTCCCACAGTAAAATAACCTGTAACGTTATCCTCGAATTAGGCCAAGGGCTTTATTTTACATTCTGAAAAAAACTCCGGTACATCAGATAAGTCATTCAGTTTGAGAACAAATGTTTTCCAAATCATCCAGTGCAACATCTCTGAGAACCCAAACATGACACGGAGGAATTAAATATTTTAGTAGTACAATGATCTTAAAACAACTGATAACTTTCCAAGTGTTATTTTCAAATGCATGGTTACAGCTACAGCAATAGCCCTAAAATCACATTTGTATTTAAAAAGATGGTCACTTGAAACCTCTTCAAGAATACTTGACAAAATCACATTTATTTTGCATCACTTTTGTATCACGTGCTACTATGTTTTACTCTTTTGTTATTCTTTATAAGCCCCTATGAGTGTTAGGCCAAATTCCATGTGCTTAACCAATTAACATGCAAATTAAGATAAAAAGTTTAAAACTGGACCCCAAACACTTCCAAATAATAAAACTGAATGCTAGTAAAGTTTCATCTAAGTCAAGAACAGCTCTTTCTAAAGTATGAATCAGACTTGTCCAATTTTCTCCACACCTCATTAATCTCTCAGGGGATGTAAGTGAAACACAGAAAGAAACACGTCAAATTACTACATTCTGAACAAGTTCAGTATATGAGGACAGTCAGTTCTAAATAAGAGAGACAAACACCTCAGAAAAATTAAACTTCTAATATCATTGACTCTTTCATCACCACCCAAAAAAAAATGTCAGGCTAGGGGAAAAAAAAAAAAAAAACAGGTAAGTTTTGAACACACACATAAGCAAACCCCTCTCTTTTTGTTTTTACTGGGAAGTGCCCGGCTAAGAGGCACGGGAAGCCCTGCTGGCTGTTGTTTTTCAGCAAGGCACGCACGAAGGGCACGGCCGGGGGCTGAAGCCGAGGCGCGGCGGCTGCGCGGGGCGCGGGTGCGGTGCGCGCGCGCGGCCGGCAGGGGGCGCCGTTGCTCGCTGGAAGGCGCTGAGGGCGGGCGCGCCCCCGGAGCTGCCGCAGGAGCGGCCCCGCGCAGCCCCGCTCGAACCGCCGCTCCCCGCCCGGGAGCCGCCGCCGGCAGCCGGGGAAGGCCGCCCCCGACCCCCCACAGCCGGTGTGCCCCGCCCCGGCGCCTCCCCGGGGCACGAGGCCACGCCGGGTCCCCGCACGCCCGCGGGCACCGCTCCGCCTTGGCAGGGGCGGGGGGAGCGGCAGCCACCCCCTCAGAGAGCAAGCGGCCCCGAACCCGAAGTACTCACCATATTGACTTCCGAGACCATATCTATACTGGCAATGTCTATGTTCATGCCCACAGCCACTGGGGGACCTGCAAACCAACAAGATGGTCCGCAATGTGATCTCGAAGAACTTAACTCGTTCTTACCAGAGTTAGCAGGGCGAACATGAAACGGCGTTTGAACACAACCAGAAAGTCAGGAGGGAGGCATGAAGCGCTCCCCCCGTCTTTCCCCCACAGCGGGGTCCGGAGCGGGGCCGCACGCTGCCCGGGCCGTGGCGGTGCTTTATGTAACAGCGCACACGTGCGGCACCGGCGCGCCCGCTCCGCGCCCCTCCGCGGCACGCTCAGCCCCGCGCCCCGGGAATGGCAGCACCCAGCCCCGGGAGAGGGATGCGGGGGGAAAGGGCCACCCACAGAGAGCACGTCCGAAATAAACAAACTAGTTCGAAGTAGGAGCACGCAGGGGGTTAATGACATTTTTGTATCAGTTAACGGCACGTCTTGTACTCGAAAATAGTAACTGTGATCACAGGCACATTAGGCTGAAAGGAACAAACGTTGGGTGAACTTAAGAGAGGTTTGCGTCTCGATAAAGCCAGTTAAACAAGGGTTTAATTACAGGTTGGTAAAGTATCATATCACACACACACACACAATGAGGGACCGATTACGAATATACAAGTGATTTAAGTGATGGCATTAAGAGCATCCTTTGCTAAGAAAATTGAGAAACAATGGGCTTAACTTTGGATCAGCTACAGGAAATGGCAACACACACACCCCCCAAAGCAACAGCACCCACAAGACGTTTGAAACCGCCCCCATACACAACGCACCCAGCCCGGATATGCAACCTCTCTTATGCAAAAGCAGTCAAATTACCTCCAAAATCTGGCCTCAAGCGAATATCATAGCCCTTCAGCAGTCTATCCACGGTCTCTTTCACCAGTGACATATTACTAGGGTCATTGACACTAAAGAAAAAAGAAAGAATAATACTGTATTATTTCTGATTTCTCAGCCCCCAGCTGTACATTTCTCTCAGCAGCAGCATGCACTGCAATTCAAAGTAAAGGAAAAGCGATGCCTTAATGACTTACCTCTGTGCACACACCGCAGCTATTATTAAAGGGAATGACCAAATCCCAAAGTAACCCTTTTTCCGGACTCTCAGCATCCCTTTAGCTTTTGATATGATTTAGGGTTTCAGTGAAGAGAAGAAGAGATCCAACTTATTCTGGCCAGTGCAGTAATTCTAATGTGAAGCGCATGCGCACGGCGTACCACAACATCAAAAGGAGCAGTGGTTGCTGCTGGAGATGGAGCAAATTTCCTTGAAAAAAAAATTAAAGGGGAAGAAGGAAATGCATTATTTAAAAAAAAAAAAAAAAAAAAAAAAGAAAAGAAAGAAAAAAAAAAAGAAAAAGAAGGAGGATCCAGTATATTTTTGTTGTCCTTTTTGTTATTATAGAATATAAATCACAGTCAGAAGAGAAGTTTTAGGAGTTGCAGGGTACAGCGGCTTTGCAACCTAGTTTAAAAGCGTTGGGGGGGCTGTACGGACTCGGATTAGGCACAGGGAGAATAGTTAAAAAGGCGAATGCACTGCGTACGTATGGGGGCAGGTGGGGGGAGAGAGGGGGCAGCTTAACTTTTTAGTCCCTGGAAAGAACCGCCTGAAGCGAGGAGAGGTGCGGGCAAAGGAGCCGGCGCTGGCAACGGGGGCGGGCGGTGGGGGAGGAGGGAGATGAGCGCCTACAATATTTCTCACGGAGGAAAAAAAAATGATGACGAATAGTTTCTTGTAAGAGGGGATTAGGCTGTTTCTTTCCTTACTGTGATGCCAGGCGCTATTCCCGGAGCACAGGCTCCGGGAGCTGAGGGGGTCGCTGGCTGCGACCGCCGGCTCCCGCTGGTCACTGGCTGGTGCCTGAGGGGCACCCGCGACCCCGCTGCCCCCCGGCGCGTTTTCCCTACATCGACCGATGTTTAACCCAGGGATGCGAGTTCTTCAGGTAGAACGGAACCTGGCCACGGAGCTGGGGGAGGGGGCTAAGGGGAAGAAAAACACCACCCTGAAAGGATTTCAGTGACCATCCAGACCCCACGTAGGTGCATAAACCCACTTACCTTAGCGGGTAAAACACCCAGGCTCTTCAAATGCAGCGCGTGATCCAATTAATGCCTCGGAAGAAACCGGCGACGAGCGGAAAGCTGATCTGGGGATGCTTTGAGTGACATTTAAATCCTGAGCAGAAAACGAGATAGATAGGAGAGAGAGAAGGCAAAAAACAAACCCATGAAAAACAACAAACACCGGAGTTAAATTATTCCTCTCAAATCTGCTTGGTGCCCGTCGCTCCTTTTACACCACCTCCTCCTCCTCCTCACGCACATACCCGCTCGGCCCCGCGGATCTGTGCTGCTTCACCGAGCGGATCTGGGCGTGCACACGTCCTCGGTCGGCCCGGGCGACGCGGGGAAGGGATTGGGAACACTTTGGGCGTCAATTAACAAAAGAAATATTTAACTCGCTGTAGGAGAGTGGAGGAGCGGAAAAAAAAAAAAAAAAAAAAAGAAAAAGGAAAAAATAAAAAAAAACCCCGGCGGGTGGTGGGGGGAGGGACAAGGGTGAAGGTGTTGCACGGAGATCGAGGCGGGCTGGAGAGCCGCTCGCTCCCCGGCACGGCGCGGTGCCCGGCGCGGGCTGAGGCGCTCCGGAGCTCCTGCCCTGCCCTGCCCCGCCGCCCCCGCCAGGGCCACCGCCTCCCGCTCCCCGGGAAAGCCGCGATTCGCCTCGCACGGCCGGGCCGGCCCGGCCCCAGCCCACATCCAGGCGCACCCTGGCCCGGGAGCAGGAGAGCCAGGAGGGGTGCGGGGCCGGGGGGATGCTCGGAGGGAAGAGGCGGCGGCGGCTCCCCGGGAAGGGCTCGGGGAGGAAGGGCTGAGGGGGGGGCGGACGGCGAGGCAGTGGGATGAAGCCTCACCTAGGGAAGCGGAGGGGTGGAGGGGGCAGAGCTGCAAAAAAAAAAAAAAAAAAAAAAAAAAAAACAGCCAAACCGTGAAGCAGTCGGCAGCCCCGAAAAGCAGGCAGCCATTTAACAGAGACCGACAGCTACCTCGGCCGGAGCGGGGAAGCCCCGCAGCATGCACCTGCCGCTGGAGCGGGGCCAGGGCGGCCCCCGGCCTCCCCCGTCCCGTCCCGTCCCGTCCCGCCAGCCGGCCCCCGGCACCCGGCACCGCTCCGGGGGAACAAACCGTGCCCCTCTCCCGCACTGCCAGTGCCTCACACCGCCACGCTGTGCCTTTCGGCTCAAGTAAGTAGCTGCTCGGGTTTTCCGCCCAGAAACAAAACAGCTATCCTTTAGGGGGCTGGGGGCAATTCGTCAAGGCGTTTTCATTACCTTTTCCCAGTTGTAAGAATTGGAATTGCACAGAGTGGGAAAACACACTTTTCCTGCTGAAACAGACAAGACTGTGTGGATGATAAATTTCTCATGTAAATTTTCTCATGTATGTATTCAATAGAAAAGAACCCAAACAACTAAGTTAAAGAACGTTTAAGCATTTTTAAAATCAAAACACCCACGGCCCCCACCCCATTTTTCATCTTTTCTTTCCGTGGCTGATTTTACAGAGCCACTCTCCCTGCTCACCAGCGGAGGTTTCTGTTCTCACACAGCCAGGCTGTTTCACTGCCAAACCTCTTGAAGTATAGCCCTGAAAGGAAGATGGTGGATATGCCGTGCAGTGAATCATTTGGCTTTAGATGTATAATAGACACTTTTTTTTCTCCTCTTTCTGCAATCATATGATAAGACCAGGAGGTCTCAAGATAAAACACTTTAATCCTGCACTGTGAAATTCACCTGCAAGTGCTAACTTGGTGGCACATCTGACACTCCTGAGCTGTTTCTGAGTGTCTGCTATTAATTGCCATTAACACCACAGAAATGTGTCATTTGCCACACCTGAATATGACCAGATATCAATGTGAGCCCGATGCTGAAGGCTGGTAATATTTGGTGCTGGAATGGCAATATTTTTGATTTTCATATTAAGAAGCATTCAAGCAATGCCAAAATATCTCTGATCTGGTGTGTGCACTGGTAGTCAGAGAAGACTTGTTCCAGGCCCAGAGTACCCCTGTGCCATGTGTAGTGAAACCTATTCTGTCTGGCTATCCTAGCAAAAACCAATTGAACATATCTAACAAATTCAATATATGTGGATGTCGTGGTGCATTATGTGTGGAAAATTAATGTATATCCTTGGGTTTTGGAAGTTAAAAGGTTCCATTGAGCCAAGTTTGGGTTGATCTGCATAACTCATTATTTTTGCTAGCTGTAAATACACCACTATCTAGATGTGTCTATAGCAGTAACATTGTCTTAGCAACACTGCAGGCTCTGTGTGCCCAGACAAGCCTATGGGCTAGGGGTTTCATCATTATATATTGACAGTGTGCAAAGTCATACAACACTTCCTTTTACAAATGTGTTCATGCTTTGCTATACACTATTGATAATACCACTTTTTCTCTGACTATGGGGTTGTGGTCTATCTCTGCTTGTTAAAATTTCTTATCACCTTCAAAATTTCCCATTTATTTTAAGCAACTTGTCAAATAAATTGTTTCCCTCTTGTTCTCACTTGTGTCTGTGTGTTTGATTGAAAAGTGGAGGAAATAACTGGTGTGAACACCAGTATTGGCAAAATGCAGAACTGTTCATGTGACATGTTTAAGGATTGCTAAGATTTTGGGTGTCTTACAATGGGCAAACAACCTGGTTCCCAGCTGGGTGCTTCTGGTTCTAAAAATATCTCAATTAGACTACAAGTACCATAATCTCAAGGAGAAACCAGCAAAGATGGTCCTATTTTAAATGACAGTTGCAAAGTATTTTGATTCTTAGTTTTCAAGATAGAAAAAAATACCCCTCAGAAGTGAAATATTCTTAAATAATGGCGCACAGCCCTTGCTGAGCTGCATGTGATACTGTGCAATAAATGGGCAATAAAGTAACATCATACTTACTCATCTTGTGAACCCTTGTCTACAGATTATTTTCCTGTCACCACAAGTAATATCCTAGTCCATATACTAAGAAGTCTAAAAGGTTTTCAAATGGGTTGCTGTAAATGTGTTCGTTATGCAAAATAAACTCTCAGATGGAGTAAGAGTTTCACGATAGGTTCTCAAGAGATCCAGTCACTCAAGTCGGTAGGGACAGAAGAGATGGTAGCCCAAGAACTGTAGCCCTGTATCAAAAATGGTGTGACTAACAAGTGCAAAATCCCACTTCAAAAAAAAAAAAATTCTTTTCATTGCACCTGAACAGGCTGTTGTGTTGTCAAAGTGACGGTTCCTGAATTTTTTAGCATTTGGATAAGATGCAGCAGTATCAGAAATATGCAGGTGAAACTTGTTTCTATGTATCAGATAACATTTAATTATTGAATTAATAGAAGGATTTTTACAATAAACTATTTTGATGATTTCAATTTCCAAACCCTTTAAAGCTATAAATTCATGTGAAAGACAACACAATATAGTCAACTGTTGTAGACATTTCCTGAACAAGGTTTCAATACACTTTATCTTGGTCTCTTGACTTTCACTGTAGGTTTTCAGATCTAGTGTGTCACCATACACCATCCCATTAGTAATCAGCATGTCAGCATAAAGATACCTGTTACATCACAAACACAGAAAAAAATATTCATGCAAGTGTCTTGATTCTGCTTTTCATGGGCAATGGAATTCACTTTTTCATAGCCCTAATTTTCTGGGATTCACATCAGCTTCAACCACTGTGTATCTAAAAGAATCCAGACCGGTAAATGTATTGACAGACAATAAAGCAAACTTTGTAAGACTTTCCAGTTATATTGCTCTTGGCCCTTAAAAAATATTAATTTCTCAGTATTGTACAGAAAATTAGTTCAATAAGTTGCTCAGGAAACAAGTAACACTTGATACAAGCATGACTTTCACTTAACTGTAAGAGAAGAGCAAATGGGAGGGGCAAATAATAATCTCTTCTTGGTCTACATAATTCTGTAGGACTATAGAATTTGGAGCTCATATGTTTTCATTCTGTAACTCACTACATGCATCTCCACAGGGTTAAAGATACTACAGGTAAGACCTTACCCCATTTCTTGATCCAGGCAGTATTTTATGAGTCAAGGACTTGCTGTATCTTTAAACAAAAATATTTTGTGTAGTTTGAGATCAGCAGAACTTAAGTGTATACTGAGGAATGTCTTTTAATATGAAATTGAATTACAGATTTAAAAAAAAAAAGGCAAGTAAAAGGTTGTACAAAACATCCCCGAGTGATCTGATTGCAGACAGTTGGAAGCAACTCAGTGGGGACTGGAACAAAATACAAAGTGTCAGGCACTGAGAATTACGATGGATTGAGAACTGAAGTCCTCTTATCAAACCATGAAATCACCACAAAAAGCTGCCCTATTTCCTTCAAGGTAGTGGAATAAATTAGTTTAACAGCTATATAGACAGCAAATTTTTTTTAATTCCTTGGTTTTAGCTACACTGGCACTTAGCTAAGAAATATCTGCAGCATTCATATCCTTTGATAGGAAGGCAGGGCAAGGACGAATGAGTGATTGTATAGGGTAAGGATAGTAAAATGCTTAAAAGACAGCAAAAAATGTGCACCAAGATTATGTCACTCTGTGTCTAAAGCTCTTTCATGATGTTTGTGTAAGATTCAGCCTGAAAGCAGACTGCAGAAACCTGTTATGTTTCATGGAATCAATATTTGCTTTTCCTGGGATTCTGCCTCTGTTTCCAGATGTAAAAGGTAGAAATTTCACTGAGAGATGTTTCTGTTCAGCAGCAATCACCAAGTCTGAATGCTCCAGTTTTGCTGCGTTGGGAGTGTTTTTAAAGAGCTGCATTATCCTCTACAGAAAGAGTATTGTTGCCTAAAGGGTATAGCATGGAGGTGGGCTGGTGCCAGTGAAGATGGCAAGGCACCTGTGTTGCAACTCAGGCCTAGAGGACATTATCATAATCCTGGGAAAATTCAGAATGCCAGGACAGGAAAAAACAACAACAAAAAAAAAACCGCTAAAACCAATCACAAAACTTACTGTGGAATAATCCCTTTCAAGAAGCTATAAACAGCAAAAACCTCTAGGAATACTGTCAGTATTTACCTCTTTGCATTCAAGGATCTCTCTTTAAAATATTTCAGTGTTATTGTGGAGAGCCCTCTTTCATTCTCTCCACCCATCCCATTTTGTGCTCAGACTTGGCAGTTTACAAACAGCAATGATCTGGAAGAGATCTCATTCATGCCAGTTTGTACAATATTACCAGGCCAGGTTCACAGGTGAGGTAGAGGAAGCATACGCTGACTCAGCACCCAAGACAATCCCTACTGGAATTAATGGCAAAATCCACATTCAAGTCAGCAGCAGCAACATCAAGGCCCATCATACAAAGCACTCGGTGTTAAAAAACTGCAAGACACCCAACAGACATGATTATTCAATCTTTTTGCCACCCTGGTCTCTACCACATTTACAGGGAAATTAAAAATACTTTCTAATTTTTATCTAATGAAGTGCTAGATGGAAATGAAAACATCCTCAGGTTGTTATAATTTTTGAGGCTACAGCTTTCAAACTAGAGGATGTCTTAGATCTGCTAAGGTCCTTAGTCTTTCAAACTAGATGTCTTATTAGAGAGGTCAAAGGCACAGCAGTGATAGGGGGCTCACAGAGGGTGTGAAGCCTTGATGAATTTGTTTTGTGTGACCTCCCCTCTGATGCCTAGGGACATTTTGTATTGATTCCACACAAGCCAACCATAAGGTCACTTCAACAACTCCTATCGATCGCTTTGCCAGACGTGGGCAGTTCAGGGAAATCTTAAACAGGGTGACAAAATTGTCTTGAGAGCCACTTGGAAGAGCTGTGAATGAACCAGTCAGAGCAAGAATCTGTCACTGGAAGCAGCTCTGGGTAGTCATACTAATCAAGGTATTAACTTTGTAAATTTATTCTCATATGTGGCAAAAGCAGCTGAGTAATATCCATAGTTGATGTTGTTACACAGCAAATTCAAAGCACTGCTTTGCATTTTTTCTCTCACCATGGCAACTTTGGACATTTCTTGCCAGTGTAAATCAGGAGCAACTCTACAGGTTTTACACCATTACAAAAAACCTCCAAATCCACACACCCACACCCACCAAAAAACAATCTAAAAATAGAGTTAAGGGAAAGACCTTCTCTGCAGAGTAAAATAATCATGATTCTTTATTTATATATTTACCCTAATTTTGGTGACACATTTCTCTTTAGCTCACTATGAATAATTAAGTATGCTTTATGCAAATTCCATAACAAATCTTGATATTCCTAACTCTATACACGAATTACTTGCATATTCATTCCTTCTCAGAGTTCAAACTCAAAAAGAGCTGGACCTTTATTTCAACTACCTTTTCATTTCTCGAGTTATACATTATAAATACAGATAATTTGCATCACCACAAGGCATCAAGGATCACTTGAATATGTTAAGAACTTATGAGTTAAACACTTGTCTAGTTTCCTAAATTTTAAGTCCAGCTTAAATTTTTTCTGTTTTGAGCTTGACCATCTTCTTCCCGGTATTAGTCCCTATTAGAAGGTTTTATGCTAAGTCAGAGATCCAGCTGACACTGTCACAGCTTTCTGCTGGGGCAATGGGTAAGAGTTCTCTTTTCTGGTGCTAATAGGTGTTGCTGTCATTCATTTGCAATTTTTTGGAGATTGGTTTTCACAGAGATTAGAACAGCCTCTAACAAAGTTTGTTAGGGCAACTATCATACCAAATATATAACAGCATAAATTGGAAAGACAATTTTGAAAGTAAGAGACAATTGCATCTTGCAAGAGCTAGGTCTGAAGCATAGAAGAGAAAAGGCTATTCTTGACTTTGCCTTAAGTAACTTTCTGAAATAATTCCTGTAAGTATAATTGACCTGCTAGAGAAAAAAAAATAATTAAATGTGACATGTTTTGTGAGACCAAACTAAGTGGTACTTTGCAACACTGGAATTTAGGAGCCAAATTATTTTTAAATGAGTAGGCTGTACCAGTTCAAAAGACAATGAAGTAAAAAGAATAAAAAACTAAAATCTATAGGCAGCAGCCTGGACACCATGCTGTTAGAGAGTCATGGGAAAGCTCTGAAAACTCTGGTATACCAAATCAACAAAAATGCAAGGAACAGAGTAGGTTTAAATATAAAGTTGGCCTTGAAGCCACTTTTTATCAATGAAACTCAGATTATGGCAGCAAGTAAGAGTCCTAACAATGGCTGCCTAGGAGGCTGTAATTCCAATATGATTGCCAAAAATAAGAATGAAATGCAGTAAAAACTTTGGAAGCTTAGCAGAATGCATGTGGGATGTCAGTACCCCCAGAGATCTTTCAGTGAGACAATAATTTTATTTTGCTCTCTAGATCTAAAGTGAATATGAGAAACCCATACACAGCACTGAAGTAGAAAGCAGCTTTTGAGGCATTCCCAAAGATACAGATATCAAAAAGTCTGCAAGTAGTGGGTATAATAAGAAGACTGAACCAGTGCATTGCCTCTGCATTTTGTACCTTTCAAAATACTCATCTCCACTACTGTATCCTTGGAGGGCTTCTTGTGGAATTATATTTAGCCTGGGTATCAGGAGCTCAGCTCTAGCAGCATGAAGCTCAGCATGCACTAATTAGTCAGGCTCCTCAGAAAGCACTTGCAGGCCATGCTCAGCCCTGAGATGCTGCAGACACTGCTGGCATTTGAAACACACACCAGCCCAAACAGCTCATTTGGTCTTCTTGTAACTGCACTAGAGAAGACCCTACAAAAAAGATGCATTTTGCCCTTGTGTGCAGGTGTTAATGAGCTTGAAAACAAGACACCAGGCAGCTGGGCATGAACATATACAATTATTCCATGTTATGTCATATCTTACTTATATCTTCTATGTTTATGTATATAGAGAGAACATACACCTATATCATGTCTTCTGGCCTTTGCTTTGCTTTACTTCAGCTGGAAGTTGTATGTCGTGCACAAAACAACTGCATAATGAATAACAAAAGCATGTTATTTAATTATCTTGGGGGAGACCAGCAATTACTGTATACTGACTGTTCAAGGGTGTTATTTTTGTAAACAAGAAAGAAACTAAATGAGCATAGAATTCATCATTAGGAAATCATCTCTTATTCAATTAATACACATTCAAGAGAGCCCCATATGCATGTGCTCTAGTCGGTGAAGTACTGCAGGAAAATAGGAAGAGAACTCCCAGGGTGCAGCACACCCTGCTTTCTCTGCCATATGCCTTCTAAATATGTTCCTCTGTGTCACTACACTCACAAGGCAACTTGCTGATTCTTGGCAGATTGATTCTCATACATTAAAAACATATAATTCCTAAAGAATAGGTTTTTCCCTTATCAAAACAAACCAGCAAAAAAACCAAAGCTGCCAAATCACCAAAGCAACCAACTAAAGAGAAGCACCCTTATGAAAGTGATCTGTGAATTCTGGCAACCGGTAAATAATTCCAAAATCTGGAATAATCTACTCTTGCCAAATTATGGTCTCAACAAGGTCTGAAAACAGCTTGAAAAACTTGAGAGACTCCATGGTGCGTGAAACATATCAAATGTATTTATCTGGTTGAGGTAGTGCAGACAAGAGTTATTATAAATATAAAGAAAGCATGACAGATACAGGGAAACCATAAACTTTTTTGAGATTAGCCTAAATGTGGATAAAAGAAATTAGTGAATTTTTAAGAAGAAAATGCTAGAGGAAGGCTAAGGAGTTCAAATAAGCTGCTGGTTAACTGCAGATTTTAAATAACATACTAAAATTTACATTTATGGTCTTAATTTTCAGCACTGTTCCATAAAGTTGTACAACAAATTAAGTAGGAAACTTTGTTATTAAAAAGAGACTTTTAAAGGTCCTCCAAATAGTCATAGAATAAGGAACCACTAATTAAGAGGAGATGGGAATATAAAGGATAATGGAAGAAGAATTTAGTTATATAAAATTCAAGATATATTAATACATTTTAAGGAGTGTGTGTGTCTGTGTGTTATAAAAAAAAGAATAAAAATGAACACGGAGGAATTAAGGCTGGATGAAAATAAAAGTGGTAATAAAATAGCATCTACAGGTGGTAACTGAGATTAGAAATGCAAGAGTTGAAGCATTAGCAATCACTTTTAGAAACTCTTTGAGAATTGAAGAGGTCGCAGTTGATTACAAACCAGTGATTTGTTTCAGTACTTTGAACAGCTTTCTTAAAATTATTTAAAATAGCTGCACATCTGCAAGTTCTACATATCTTTACTGTGGGTTTTAAAGACACAAAATTCAGTTTGTATCTTGTCTGTTTGATTCCTAAAGTTAAAATGAGTAGGAATGCTTTTCCCAACCACTCAGGAACCTGAATTTCTAACCCCACAGCCTGTGGTTTCCCTGAAAACTGCCTGGATTTGGGGACACTAAGATGTTCTAGTGCTTAGCATCACTTTGCCCAGCCATGAGTTCCAGAATATTTTGTCCTGTTTTATCTGAACTTTTGCAGTCACTGACATCCTAATTACAAACTGTGACGGAAAGTAGTTTTAAAACCAGTTGTATAAACTAGAAAATTCCATTGAGTCCAATGGGAAGAAATAATAATTAAAGTGTGTAAAAATTTTCAATGTTATTCAAGAAACACACTTGGAAATAGATACAGTCATAAGACCACACATTATGTGATATAATAGATTTTTTTTCAATACCAAACAAATAATTCTTAAGACAGAACCTTTTTACAAATCGCTTTTTAAAATATGAGCAGAAAAAAGTCCATCTGCAAATAAGATAAATCAGGGATGTAGCGAGTATTCACTGGGTAGATATGATTTATTTCCACTGTGCTTCAGAGAATCCATCAAAATCTATCACATACAATGTAGAAAAGATGGGATCTATATTAAGAAGATTTTAGTGTGTAGAAGGCTCAATATAAATCTTTTTTCAAAGTAAAGCAAAAGCTAAACAATGTATATTATGGTAAAGGGAGTCTAAGGAGGATTTTGGTTTCAAGTTGGCAGTGAGTCCTGCCAAAATATCATGACTCTTCGAAATTAATAAGAGAATTTTTAATTAATAAGAGAATTAATAAGTGTCCATTTTGAGAAATTCAACCATGTCATAAAAATCTCAGAGGAACAGAGCTGTCTTATTTTATATTCATAACAAATCATATAATGTGCAACACATTTTATTTATCTTGACTTAAATTCTAAACAAACAAGGCCTTAGTTCTAAAATAACACATAATAATAAACTATTCAGTGACCACTGATAGCATCAGCAATACAGGGCATTGCTGGAGAGTTACTTTTATTTTCCATGTTTGAAGAGTAGCTTTCTGTTCCTTAGAAAATACACAATTGAACATTTGAATCTGAGGCTTCTGTTGTGCATCTATAAATAAATCTGCTGAATACTACATGGCTTTCACAAAGTTTCCACCTATAATTTTGTTTTACCTCTCTATCCTTGGCACCAGTGAGTCTCTGGCCTTAATCTCCTCTGTTCTTCATACTCAAAATTTCCAAAGTAACAAAAATTCTTATTCAAGCATTCTAAGAAAGTTGCCACCTTCAACAACAGGAAATAATTTAAAATATTTCTCATTACACTGTTCAAAGAGATTGGTATTTAAAGTAATTTTTTAGATTTAAAAAAATTGCAAGCTGTTTGCACACTCAAAATTACATTCCCATTATCCCATTATTACACTAACTCTTAGTATCTAATTTTTTTCTTCCTCAAATTTTTGTTCAGTTTTATGTATGCAGATATTTCTCTGGCTATTCACATTTAAAGATCTTTTTGAGACCATTTTGAAAATGCAGCCGCTAATGAGAGGGATGATTAAGAGGCCTAGTAGTTTGCTATTAGCATATGGAAAAGTGAAACAGTTTCCATCTGCATACCTATTTTTATCTCTCTGTTTCTCCTCCTGCCCTTAAAGCAGAACTATTACATTAGGTAATCTGCCTTGTTAAGGCATTGGAAGAACAATCCAAAGTGAGAAGCATCCTGTGACTGCTGATGGAACTGCCCAGAGAAGCAGTGGCTCTCTGCACATTACCATCTTTGTGCTACCACAGAATGAGCAGCACAGTTGTCTCGACTGACGACTTGGATTTTAAATTGTGGTGGGGGGGAGGGTTGTTTGGTCAAAATCTTTTATTGTATTTCAACATTTCACATAAATAAAAATGTGTACAAAGATGTCACATATTAACATAAAGTACGGTAACTGCTATGTGTTGCATGCTAAGGATTTCCTCCAAGTTCATAATTTAACTTTTGGATTAGAGCATATCACAAATAAAATGTATTTGAAATTTCCTTGTGAATATTCAGTGCAGTACATCAGGCCTAATCTCCAGCCTCCAAGGTTAAATCTGCTAACAGCTTCTTATTAAGCACCAGACAAAAAAGTAAACAAATCCATCTTTAATTAGACCTTCACACTTCCCCCCCCCTTTTTTTTCCTTAGTAACAGACTAACCAATGCTTACAGAATTAACACATTGAAGAATAGTAACAATCTAAATTTTCAAATTAGTCTAATGCTGGATTCAACTTAAAGACATTAATCATTCTTCAATACTGCAAAATTACAACCATTTCCAAAACAACATGCATACTAAACACCCTAAACTTCATCACATTCTGAAGCACTGGCTTTGAATTTCTTGTGTTTAGGTTGATCCCAGCAGAAAGTTGCTTTCTCTCCCTTACACATTCTCTCTTTATTAAAAGAGCACAAAGGGACACATCATCTGCAGATGGCACCTTTCAGTGAATATGCATCAGTGGATTGCAAGAATTTCTGAATTCCATGTTAATTCTTGACCATGCCTGAGTCAGGCAAAAACATCCTCAAACCAACCTCAGTACCCACCACTGGACCAGCTGCAGTCAGGAGAGCTGTAAGAACTTTGAAGTTTGAATTGTGTAGCTTTCCTACATCCTACAAGAAAATGCCTGTTCATTACAGTAAGCTAGGAATTTAAAATTAAAATATATAATGATGTTACTTTAGCACAAGTGGTTTCATGACTTTTAAGCCACTGTAGATTATTGCTAGTCTGAGCACACCTTTGGAAGGCAAAGAGGGACAGGCAGGTGTCCTTTGTCCAATCTGTAAGCAAGTTTCTGCATTTACTTTAATAGATTGTAATAATATATTCAGAAAGTACTTGCACAATTTGAATCAAATACTTTTTAAACATCAAGCTAGCAGTCAAGCACGTGTGTTTTCATGGAAATAAAAAAAAAAAAAAAAACCAAACAAAAAAAAACAAAACAACAAAAAGCTAAAAATAACCCTGCCCCCCACAACAGCCTGATCAACATGGCTTGCCTGGGACAATGAAAAATAGTAACAAGACCAAACAATATGAAAGACAAAGCTACTTTTACAGAGCTAGATTTTTCTTATATTGCTAATAGAATTTCTTATATTGCTAATAGAATACTCTGTCCAGAGCAGTATGTATAACACAGAGGCAATAAACTGAACTCAGGCTTCAGAATAGCATACAGGGTACTAAATGCAAGCAAGAAGTTCAGAAGCAAGCAGCTTCTGTACTATTTCAGTACCTGAAATATAATCTAGTTAGTATAACACAGGAAATAACTTGCCTAATTTCAGGTAGAAGGGAGATAAAGCCATGTTTCTTAGCAGCATCTTCATAGACAAGGAGAAGTATTTCCCTTTGGATTTACCTCTTTCCTCTTGAAAAACAATATTGCTTCATGAAGCCAGTCTTTCAGAATAGCATACAGAAGGGTACTAAATGCAAGAAAGAAGTTCAGAAGCAAGCAGCTTCTGAACTATTTCAGTACCTGAAATATAATCTAGTTAGTATAACACAGGAAATAACTTGCCTAATTTCAGGTAGAAGGGAGATAAAGCCATGTTTCTTAGCAGCATCTTCATAGACAAGGAGAAGTATTTCCCTTTGGATTTACCTCTTTCCTCTTGAAAAACAATATTGCTTCATGAAGCCAGTCACTATTTATTTGCATTCTAACAATGTCTATTATCAAATATGGGCTGCAAGGAGCAGCCCTGCCCTTTCTTACATAAATCCAGTCAGGAAAAGATTTAGTTTCACGGAAACTACAGGCCTGTACACAGTCTAAACACAATCAAACATTGATAGACAATCACTGACTCGAGGGTGGTTTTTTGTTTTAGTTTGAGATTTTTGTTGTTATTGGATTTTCTCTCCATCAGCAGCTGTAACAGCTGCTCTGTATCTTCCAGTTCATCACAGTGGTGTTTCCTAGGATGCAGGTATGAACTGATGCAAGTATGATCAGGCTGAGAATTTTACAGCTCTCTTGATGGAGAGATGATGACTGAAGTCAGACACAACCTGCCAGGCTGTGCCAGGCTGTGACTATTGCTAAGTCAGCTCATTCTTGCTAGCTGGTGAGGTGTTACAGGAGACAATTTCCAGTGTAACTGCATATTCAGAGCTCCATCTATTAAGTGCTGTTGAATCCTCGCTGTTTCACATATGGCCACAGGGACTTGTTGCTACAAGCAGCACCTAATACCCTGTGGAATCACTTGGAACACAAAGATGCTTTTTCAGAGCTGCCTGACACTGCAGCTCTTTACCTGGGGCATGTGTTTCAGTACCTCCTACATTTTTAACACTTGACATGCCCAAGTAAATCTTTGAGGTATGGATAAGGTACAGACAAAAGGAAAATAATTAAATTATATTTAAACATACAAGTTACAAAAACTTTCTCATATCCAAATCTCATTAATTTCAAAATTAGTCGAGAACACCAAATCTTTACAAAGATTTGTGAGTTGTCACAGAATGAAGATTGGGCAGTTCAGTTCAGGTGTGCCCAGTCCTGTGCACAGCAGGACACAGCTGGGGGGCATGACAGAACCTTAGAAACAGAGAAAAACAGCAAGAAAATGGTAAGGAGAAAAGCTGAAGCAAGAGAGCAAGAAGGCAAATCTAGCAGCTGCCCAGGGGGCCAGAATGCAGTGGAACAGGCAGAGATACACTGGGCAGAAAACCAGGCAGCAGCAGTTGCTGCCTTAATGCAGTGCTGAGTTTTCCTGGCAGGTGATACCTGATGGTGCTTCTCTGTCAGAATCTGATTTTAAATACTTAATTATCCATTGGAGAAAGCAGTGAGCAACATTCCAGCTCCTTGAGATTCCATTAAAAAATTCTGCATAAGCATCAAGACTTTATAGAATTGGAGATATAGAAGAAAGGTTATAAAGGCAATACTGCAAACCAAGTAAAGGTAAATATTTGCTCAATTCAAGGAAGAGTAGATCTTAAGGGGGAGAAGAAAATAAAAATTGTACTTTAAAGCTCTTACAGTGAAGGAAACAGTTGGATGGTTGGTATGAAGCTAATGATATGAATTTGTATAATATTGAATAAAGATTCCATGAGAAAGAAAGACTGAATGAAGAAACCTGAACCTTTACATATAAGAGGCAAACTTTCTGAATAGAGGACTAAAAAATCATCAATAAAGCATTGTGTAATACCAGTAACTGAGATGCTAAATGTCTTAGGTTACAATGAAAGGTGTAACCAAAAGCATGTATTCTATTCCCATCCACATATAACTCCCTCCAGGCTCTGGCTGCACTAATGGGCCATCAAGTTCTCACTGCAGGACTCACAGAGTTGCATCATCGCATTGGGACATGTCCAGCCCAGAGGGAGGAATCAAACATTCCTACCTGGATATAATATGGGACTTGGAGCAACATGAGAGCCCTGCCACTGGATTCCAAGAGGACAAGAGCTCAATAACCAGCACTAAACCTTCAGTGGAGGACCAGATTTTACTACAGGAGCACAGCTTCAACAGAACCACATCCATCATTCTAACAGGACTGCAGCCACCATTTAATTGGACTGCCACCACCACCCTGACCAACAGGGTGTCAGTTATTTTCTTAGGTTACAACATAAGATGTAACCAAAAGTATGAATTCTGTCACCATCTTCATAAGCTGCTATGAAAGATAAATAGGAAATTCTCCTGGATGAGAAACAAACACATATATAATTGGTATTACTGCTGGTGGTGGTCACCAGAATTAAAATCCCCTTAAATTTAAATTGTAAATGCATTTAAATCAGGATGCGGATGGAAATTCATCACTTGTTTCAGAAGGTCAAGAACCTTTATTTGTAAATGCATAGTTCATGCTCTAAGAAAGCCAGGAAGGTTCATCCCCGAAAAAGCCTTTTAAGAACAGAAGAGTTCTTAAACACCAATCCAGAATGCATGGGCTCAGCAACACGTCAGGAGAATTTCCTCATGGCAGATTGGCCAATAATGTTATTCTGCAGCCAGAGCAGTAAAATGCTATTATGTTTTCAAACACTGTAGCTGAATGTATTCTGGACTGTGCTGATCTTTAGTTACTAACTATCCTGATTCATATCTTTCAACATGATCAAACAGGTGTCACTTCCCATCTTCAGTGCTTACCAAGGGTCGTTTTTCCTGCCAAATAAGAAATCCAGTGGCTGGCAAAAAAAACTTAGGAAAACGAAGATTGAAAATTCAAAGGTTGCTAAAGACCAGAATTTTAAATGTTCCAAATTTATGATAGTGCTAGAAAGCGACAACTTCATTTCAGTCATCAGGTGATGATGGAAATTAGATGAATAAAAAAGTGAAGAGAGTAAGTAATAGAAATTAAAAGTTATGCATCACGGATAAAGTAGAGCTACTGCACTTAGCCCATCATATCTTCAAGATATTTAAGCATATTCTTAATTTTCAAGTTTGAATTTAGGATTAGTGGTACAAAGAACTTTTAATAAGCTCTATTCTTCATGTTTCAATAGGAAATATAATCATCTCATTCCACTCTCTCTCAGTTTGATTTTAGGATCCTCTCCCAGAAAGTCAGACTGCTAAGATTAAGTTAATTCTGTCATTTTTAATTAATAAGAAATTTTGGAGGTTTTTTTTTATAAAAGAGAAAAAAATAGTCACAGTGTAAATACAGTAAAAAGTTACATAATTCATAGTATAATAATTAGAGATACAATTAAAAAAAATACAACCAGTAATGCTTTATATGAAAAAAATACAAACAACAACAACAACAGAGCACAAACAAAAAACCCCCAAAGAGTACTAAAGGAGAGGAATCAGAGGCAATCTCCTGTCTGCTAGCATTAACTTTCTAATAAATCATGGAAAGCTGGAGTAACTCCAGAAGATTAGAAGAGAGGCAATGTTGTATCCATACTAAAAATGCCAAAAGGGATGAATCAGGTAACCACAGGCCAGATGCCCAACTTCTGTTCTTGGCAACATAAAGGGAAGCTGCTGCAACTGTTTGACAAATTATAGAAAAACATTTAATTCCCACCAAAATTATTTTAGAAGCAATTGGTCTGGACTAAAAGCTTGATTTTATTCTTTCAAAAGACTACAAACTTTGTTGATTAAGGTAATCACGTGCATGTAATAAACTTAATTTTTGCGAGGCATCAAAAACAAGCAGAATTTAATATTGTGCTCCATCCATGCAGAAAAAGGTATCTGATGGCTCTGGAGGATTAGCCCTTAAATTTCTGGGACTTTCTGCTTTAAAAGACTGAGTGATAGTAGCTACAGCTGAGCTGAGACTGGAGCAGCCCTGCAGATCCCTGTGTCTGACTGCCCAGCTGGTGAGGAAAGTTGTGAGAAATACAAAAGAATTTACTTCAGATTCATTTTTTCATACAACAAATAATAGCTTAAGAAGTTGCACAGAAAATTATTTGATCAGAATATTTCTGATTTGGAGATCTGCTTTGGGTATTTTTGACCACCTTGAAACAAGAAATATGAGAAGACTTCTGTGGCCACCACTGGAAACTCCAAAAGGGGAATTCTGCACCCTGCTTCAACATATACATTTTAATAAAAGTTTATTTATTTTGTCCTGCCCTGTCCAGGGCAAAATAGAGCAAATGACTTACAGGGTAGACAAACTAAGTGTCTGTCCAGCTGCTGGTTTTGAAGCAGGTTTGGAGTTGTTTTGCTTGTTGTATTTCAGTATTCACTTACAATGAGAGAGGCATCAAGTACCAACAAATTCCTTAATGAGTAATGGAAACCAATGGCTAAAAGCTACAGTCAGATAAACATTAGCTGGACATAAGACACAGTTTTCAGTGAGATGGTTCACAGTATAGGACAAATCAGGCTGGAAGATATCTCAGCGGTCATTTAGCACAATCTCCTGCTAAAAACCAGATCAGCTCTGATCACTCAGGGTTTATCCAGGCTGGTCTTGAAAACTTGCAAAGGTGGAGACTGGAAAAGCTCCTTGGCAGCCTGTTCTATTGCTACTCACTGCTATCAGGGCTGAGCATAAAGATGAAGATATACTATAGTTATACATTGTTTTCTGAATTGAAAAAAAAAAAGTCTACAATTCTGAGAGTATTGGAGTCATTCAAGGATGCAAATGAAATGCTACTAAGAAAGGGGCAGCTGAAAAATAAAGATACTAAACTATCTCTGAATGGTACAGTAGTTTTACTTTAAACCCATTTTTTACTCCTAATACAATCATAGAAACATCCAAGAATAATTTGGGCCATTAACTCGTTGCAATGTGATATCAACTCTTCACTAAAACCGGGTATTTCTGTAGGCAATGATGGTCAAGTAACATCAGATACTGAAAGCATGTGGGAACTACATTGTCAATCATGACTTTCTAAAGATACTCTCAAGACAATGACTTTGCTTTATGCTAGACAAGTTGCTTTTTTCAAAAGCAGCTGAGAAAATTTGACATAAGGAGGCCTTAGTCACCAACAGATTTTTGGTTGAAAACAAAAGATGTGTTCCTACGTTGTTGAAAAAAAAGTATGTAAAGCACAATCAAGATATTGAATGCATCACTGCAGGCTATCATTATTCATCACCTCATCAATGGGAGCAGGACAGGCTATTAAGCAATTCTTAAGAACTCTGATATCAACTCTTATGCCATAAAAAAGGGGAGGCCTATAAGCAGCTCAAGGGATGTGAATTTCTATTCCTCTGACAATATAAAGTAAAAGGTTATATTTTGTAACAGAAAGAACTATTTATTGTTTCAGTATGGGGTTCTGGGTCTATTGGTGTGGGGGAGGTTGGGAGTTTTTTTTTCTCCTTTCTCTCAGACATACTGTGCATGTTCCACAGTAGAAACATCCAGGAAGAAAAAGAAAAACCAAGGCACATCCTCCAAAGCACTATAGTTTCTACAAAGAGGAAATTTGCAATCCATTACTCATTCTAGTCAAACTTCCAAGGCATTGCAGATGTACCGCTTCATGTGGCTTACTTCAAAATAAAAGAATCTCAAATTGTGAATCATTTAGTGCTACTTACTTGTGCAACCTATGAGATGTCTGGCACTTGAAACTGCCCACGACTTTAATAATCAATTGGAGGATGCAGCCAATCACGTTGTCCCCATGACAGTTTCCAAGGTAACCAACAAAGATACTGACATAGGCTGCATGCAGTGCAGAAATGCACAAAAACACTGCTACATTGCCACTTTTTTTCAATACTTTGGATTGTATATTATAAAATGCTAAATATCCCCTAAATTAGTATTGACAAACCCAGTAGCAAAAAGGCCAAAGCAGAATTAAAAGACAGTGATGACAAATTCCTGTCTGCAGTGATTCAGGAAGATTACAGAGACTTCTTGAAGCTCTGCTTTTCATCAGCTGCAGTATGGACCCCTCCCTTCCCTGGTCAGCCACAGAAAATGAGAGCTGCAGCTCATTAACACAATTAGGACACCTTCTCTGTTTTGTTCCTGTAAATACTTTGCTTAATTGATATTTGTTTGTGGTGCCTTCATCATGAGATACTATGACACACTGTTTTTTACATAGATTTATGCTAGAACTTTTAGTTCTCAACTCCCAAGAAAAGCCCTCCAGATCAAAATAAGATCAATAATATTCCTTATAAAGGAGTCATCAAATTACTCATTAGAAAAGCTCTCTCCCCACCTCTCCTTTCTCACCCCATCCTGTCAATCAAAGCAGAACATGCAGGGGGGAAAATGTTGGGATTTTTGTTTGCTTTTCCTCCCCTTCATATTCATACCAGAATTTCAGGCCCTACTTTCTTTTACTTAAAGTAACTCCAAAAAAATCGTGATCTGGGCAAAATGAATCTGGAGCCAAATTGAGTTTCTGTTACTTAAAGGCTTAAAATTGGGATTTAGGAACACATGGGTTCTGTGAAAACAGAATCGAGCATTGGGACTTTTTCAATAGCTATTATTATTAAGAATAAATAACTGACACCTGATAATTGGCTCTGGTACATGAATGTTTTCCTGAGAAGCACCTTGGCATAGTTTCTCTAATTCTGAAGCTTTCCTGGTCAGAGATTGTCAGTCACATTTCTCAGTGCAAAGCCAAATCGTGGATAGACATCACTTTCCCCAGAATCCAATCCGGAGTCTTGAGTTTTCTTGTGAATTCATCAAAACCCAAACCCTTGACCTCCAGAAAAAATTCTTCTTCAACAGGAGAAGGATAATTTGCCTTATCCAAGAAAGTCCCAGAAAACAAACCAATCAATCCCACCATCCTAGGGGGCCTTTATGTTTGTATCCCCAGTTGTCTGTTCAGTTTATGCTGGATATTAAGTTCTTCACCTTTAGGACTGGTTCCCAGAGCAAAGGGGGTTTAATATTATTCATTTTTTTATGCCTGTGAATACTTTGCTTGTTAAATAAATAGGTTTTTCCCCACTTTTCTCCAAGGAAATCTTTTGCCGAACCAGCTGGGGGAGGGGCTGCTTGAATCTGCTTTCTAGAGGCTCCCTTGGGAAGTTTCCTCCCTTTGCCCTAAACCAGGGCACACACCCAAAACAAACAAAAAACCAAAGCAGAAAACCCAATCCACACACAAACATACACAAAAGACTCCACTCACTGGAACTGTTTCTCTCTGCTCTGTATATCATGTAGGCAAGTCCTTCATGAAGGTATTCAATTGTATTTTATTTTATAAAGTGCAGAATGACACAGGCTGCTTGATGATGTTTGTGGAATTCACTCTTCAAGCTCACAGATTGGTCTAAGTAGTTCGAAATGTGTTAGAAACTCAAATGATTTGAATAATTTCAGCCAAACTGGTTAGATTATTAAATTTAAAAACTGTGCAATAATTGCTAAAAAATTTAAAATGCAATAGTACTTTTCGGTTACTGAAAAATTTAACACTAGCACTCTCTAAGATAACCAAATATATAAGCATGAGAGTAGATCTGGTGTTGGCAATCAAGTCTTAATTTTAATTACATGTATATCCTATTAAATCTTGCTGTAAGAGAAAATGGTTTCAGAACATAACCCTAATTCATTTATATTCTACAAGCCTTGTGAAAAAAGAGGCACAGCTAAATCAACTTCCTATGTTGTTTAATAAACAGCTTTGTAAATAAAAAGAAGGCCAAAGTTTGAAGGCAAGGTGTAGGCAATGAGACTGCAATAATCCTTGTTTGCACATGCAGACAGGATAATAACATCCTTAGCCATCTGTCAGCAGAAATACCAGCTTTTATTCTTCAGCTCTGAAAACACAGTTTTTAAACTTTACCCTGAAACTTCATAGACTACAATAAAAAGTAAGATATATTTTTATTGTTCTCACACTATGTAGTAGTAAACAATAACAACATTTCTTGGAAATATAAAGATGCAATGCTCCTAGCTTGCCCATTTGCTTTACATTTCCCCATCTATTCTGACTGCATTGGGTGGGAGAAAGAATGTGTTTATTAAAAATTTGTATGAGAACAGATTGACCCAAATGTCTGCTACAAAAATAGATTATATTAGCTAGAATGAAGTGTGTTTCTTCCATGAAATCAGCAACAGTCTTATGAAAATGTCAGCTCTTATATATACATTCTGATGCAGGATAAGTAAAATTATTTTTCAACTCGGAAAATACATTAGAAATACTTTGCTTTGTACTATGAGCACAGAACATAACTCTCCTAGAAATACTGTTCTTGCAATCAGTTTCCTTCAATGCTGAGTTGTATTCATTGATCTTGGTAGACTACCAAAATAAATCAGTTTCAGACAGTCCTTTAAAGTCACTAATACTCAAAATTAGCAGATAGGCATTTGCCATGATCAGTGGTGATCTCTGGTAGACCAGTCTAGAGCTCCTTACGTCTGGTCAAATCATCCCCAGCATGAAAGCACAGCAGCTTATTCTTGCAGATTTAGGATATGGTATAGTTGCACTGTAGATTTCAAAGGATAGGATTTCAAAGGACAGGACAAGTCTCTTGCCCTAAAAACCTCCACAGTGCTTCCATTTCATCCTGCACGTCAGAAGGAAGCCAGGAACCCCTGCCTACCAGACAGCAGAGCATTTGTGTGTATGAAGACATTAAACCTGCAATGGGTTGTAACTTGTCCTATCAAAGATTGTCCAACTCGCTGTATTCCACCCTTTTCTTCATAACCATTTTTCATCTAGATTTTTATTTATATGCATTTCTGTCACAGCACATAGGGGAGAGCAATGCCTCCTTTAGTCTCAAAAAGTTACAGCTATTTCACTTTTATCCAGAGTTTTCTAACAATTAGCTAACACAAGAGCTGTAAGATCTGGGTTAGATAAAATTTATTGTAGAGTTGGGTGTTAATTTATTAATAATGATCTCCATAATGTTTCACAGTGCCACAGAAGCATTTGCAAATGATCAATCAATTCATGCTAAAAAAAATACAGCAGAGAAACTAACAACACAAATAAAACAGGAACCTCTTTGGGGCCTAAGCATCCAAGGGCAGCTGACAAGAGTCGATTGTATATCATCCATAAGCTATTTCTCTCAGTAGACCCTCCTCCACACACTGTTTGCAATTGCTAAGACATTTACAATCTATATTTATCAGCAAATGACCAATACATTGTTATTTCTTCTAGCAAAATATTTCTCAAGCCATGACTATTTAACCACCTACTGCTTTATACACGTGCATGCAGGAGAAAGGCTACTGGTCTACTTAAACACTACTCAGTGCTGCTGCTTTATGTGTTCACCCTTTACACCTTTCAGTTAATTTACTGACATCACAGGAGTTACCTCTTATTTCTTTCATTTCCTGAATAGATTATCCCAAAACCTATTGGGAAGCATCCAAGTATTTACCAGGCGGAGTCACCTGCTGTCAAATTTATGTGCTACCTTTTCATTAATAATCTTGTAAACAGGATTTTCTCACTCAAATGCAGGTACCAACCAGCCATGGATAATGTTCTGTGTTTTATATGAAATTATACCTTTAAACACCCTTAATGATTGATATTAAGGAAAACTCCCTAGCTTGAAAGCTCAAAATTAAAGCATTAATGTTAAGGCTCTAAGATTTTGGGTTTTATATGAATTGATTCATTATAAGAATAGGTCTTTATAAAATGAATAAGTAGAATTGGCCTGAGAGCGTACCAGCATCCCCACTAACCTTATATACATTTTTAAGAGTGGAGATTTGTATTTATTATGAAGCCAGGCATACAGTGCACACAGATTTAGCATTACATGATGCATCTGGAACTCTC
The DNA here is from genome assembly GCF_017590135.1 of Pyrgilauda ruficollis. NCBI lineage: Eukaryota > Metazoa > Chordata > Aves > Passeriformes > Passeridae > Pyrgilauda > Pyrgilauda ruficollis. The sequence continues at coordinate 531,123 of NW_024530599.1, forward strand.
TTCCATGCATTCAGTTGAATAATATTAAGAAAAACAAATGGTAACATCAATTGAGACTAGAAAGAAAAACATTGTCTACTCTTCCCTTCTGTTTTGTGGCATGTCAGCATAACAGACAACTGAATATGACGATGTGCTTCCAATTGTGTTGGCCATATGAGTAATCTGTTAAATATATCCATAGAACTATTTGTATACTTGTGTTAGAATAAAAACATTGCAGTGTGGACTTTACTCATCCCTAGCCCCTACTGGTGTGTAAGCTTAAAAGTAGAAAAGCTTAATACATATTTAAAAGGAAAAAAGCAAACACCAAACACAAATTTATGTCTCCCATTTTTTAGGAGTTTGTTACTTAGCAGATTATTCCATTCCTACAAGAAAATAGCTATACTTACTTAGATTTATGATTATTTAATTTTAGAAAATATTAGAATTGGTATTCAGCCAGCAACACTTAATAGTCCAATTTCTGAAAGAAAAAAAGAAATGAGAAAAAGGAAAGCTGATGAAAGCACTGCAGTTGCAGTTATATTTCTTACAAAATTAATTATGTTAGTGAAAAAGTAATATGCACAGATGTTTCTACCAGGCCATACTGACTAAATGTCACAAATAATTTTTATATCTCCATTGAACAATCCTCTCCAAGGTTGAAATTCTTGTTAATTTGAGGACTAGCCTTAAAAATGGTTTTCTTCCAGCAGCAGAAAACAGAAGTCTGCCCATAGCTTTAACAGATTTTCAACTAAAGTTGTGTGCCTAAAGATGTAGAAGATACATATGGGATTTATAGAAGTGACTAAGTGAAATTCAGTGGGAAGTAGATACTGCTGTCTAAATTGACTTTAAATAATTCTGTTAAACATCTGACTGTATCGTCAAAGCACCTAAATAGATCTTTCTTTAGTAAATGCTTCTCTTCATCTTCAGCATTGCTGGACAACGTGCTTAGTTGTTAAAGAGATTTTCTTTTTGCTTAGCAGTCACACCAGCTTTGAGATGTTAAGAGGCAATGAGTTATTTAGAAATACTATTTGAAGTAACTAAAAAGTAGAGTGTCTTGCAACCCGGAAGTCATATTCCATATTTGAAGTCTCTCAAATTCAAAACCAGAATTACTGCCAAATCTACATAACTTTCATTGCACAAAATAAAGTCTTCATTTAGTTTCACTGTTTCCAAAATAAAATGTCTTTCCAACAATTTGGTTACACTTATTTTATCGACACTTTTTTGGGGGTCATGTCCAAATGATGTCCCCAGGGAGAGAAAAAATAAGAAAGGAAGAGGTGACAGTATCACAGACACATCTGAGAGGGCAATTTACTTCTGGGTTTCTTAATTCAGATTCAATTGACAAAGCAACAGGAAAGTTATTTTGTTATCATTTGACCTGGGTTAGAAAGAAGAATTCGTACCAAGGCACCTTTGTCATCAGGCTCTGTCCTGGGGAGGATGGAACATGGAGGAGAATAGCTTCTGCATCCCTGCCTCCCTCCTGCTGCAGGGCCAGGTACCCATCCATCCCTCCCCTCCTTATTCCTGCTGCAAAGCCTCCTTCAAATCATAAAGTGACACTTAAAATAAGAAAAAGTCAGGCCATGTGCTCCTATCAGACAGATTTAATGCAACAGAAGAAAGTATTTTCCAGCTGTGTCTTCCACCTTGTACTCCATGGTTGGGACCGATTATATGGGACTTTCTATCTCCAGCCATGGAAATCCTCAGAACTGGGACAAAACCAGCTAAACAGTATCCACCTGTACATGGTCACTCAGAGTCAGCACTTCCAACTCAAACGGTGTGAAGAAAATAATCAAGTGCGGTTACCGAGAAGGACTTGAAAGATAAGTGAGAGACATGAGCTGTGATTAACAAGCCTACTAATTTTTAAAGTCACCAGTCCAAGTCTTGATAATAGAGATCATATTTGCTATCAGGAGTTGAAGTTAACAGTGAAAGGCAGCAAAAAAGTGTTGAGAGCTCAGTACAGTGGATTCTTAAGTGGCTTCTTAAAGAAAAAACTAAAAAGATGTTTTGCTCTTAGAAAGGAAGACTATTAAAATACACACCCTTTGAGTACTCTAGAAGTTATCATGTATGGCCTTCCCTTCCAAGGGTTTTCTTATTTCCACTTGAATGAAGGGAGAGAAGCAATTTCTAAAGCTCTCTGAAAACCCAAGGGAATGTGTTACCTATTCAATGTTAGGTTCTGGTCCTACACATTCACCAGAAAAACCTCACTTATTCCACTCATCTTTCTCCATAGATACTTCTGGCAGCCATGAATGAAATTTCTCCTTCCAAATAAGTTGCTGCCTTTCATTCATCTGACAAAAGAATAACTCTACAGATCTAAAGACATGCTTACAGGTTTTGCCCACTGACTCTACTACAGCTTATAAACCCAAATGTCATCAAATTTTGCTGTTATTGGTGAACCTGTACTATCAAAATTTTCCATGATCAGGAAAAACCTATGTGCTTTAAAAATTGGAGTAATGAGAATGTTTTAAATAAGAGATGTTAAAACAACACCTTGTGCTCCAGAGTACTGGAAAAGTCTCCACATATTCACATTCAATGACCCTACAGTGATCCAAACAGTTGTTATTTATCTCAAATTACCTTGTGATACAGCTAGAATTGCAGATAGAATTTAGTAAATCTCTGCATAGTGCTCATCTTGAGTGCATTAATGAGCTTCATTAGTCACATGACACTGAGCATCTTACTGACATGCTCCATTCTGGTCATGCCATGGAGAAAGTGACTCTTGGAACTGGACACTTTTGAGCTACCACAACCTGCAGCAGGGAAGGATGGCAACGCATCAACAGTCCAGTTGCTTGGTACAAGAGTTGGAGTTGTAGTACAGTAGTTCTGGAACGCTGGATTCACTCTTTTTCATTTATTTTTTTTTTTTTTATCATTCAAGGTCATAAATAAAATGGCAGGAAAATTGTATATGAAACATCTGTAGCTTAACCTACTTGCATTACAAAAAACTAAAAAAACAGACCAGTAGGGGAAGCCTTACCTTACTTTTACTAAGCAACAATTTTAGAGTATTTTTTATTTTTTTTAACATTCAAGGTCATAAATAAAATGGTAGGAAAATTGTATAATGAAACATCTGTTTCCTATACAGAAATATATATCTGTTAACCTACTTGCATTACAAAAAACTAAAAAAACAGACCAGTAGGGGAAGCCTTACCTTACTTTTACTAAGCAACAATTTTAGAGGTTTTGAAATGATCAGGAGAATCAAACTGAAATCTTGAGCAAAAGATGATCAAGTTTATAATTCCAATTTAATTACTATAGGGGTAGTTTTTCCTTGAATTATGTTTTAGCTTTCAGTTTGGACATTTCAAAGCAGAAGACAATTTTGTGAATTCTGTTGATTATATTATTGAGTTCCAAAATAAAACCAATACTAACATCCAATGCTTGCTCACTTACCCAAGTGAGGTCACTCAAAGTGGCATAGACATTGTTTCAGAAATGAGGGGCAGAAAGATTTGTAAGGAGAATTTGCTTATGTTGCAAAGGCTCCTGAATTCTCAGTCTTCTCACGCAATAGAGGTCTTCTTTAAATAAGGAAGAGTTATTCTGAATTATCAGGTCTCCTTCTGCCCCATTAACACAATTTAAAAATTTAATAATCTCTGTCATTTGCCTCAAGAATTAATTTTTAGTACCTAAAATGTATTTTCTGACAAAACTGACAAATTTATCACTTGCAAGAACTAAAATGATCATCAGCTTGCAGAAGCTGCGAAAAATTAATTAACTTGAATACACACAGGCATGCTCACTTGTATTGAACATAACACCTGAGTGTGCTGAAAGAAGTAACTGTCCTTATAGAGAATGAAGCACATATTACAGACATAATTGTACACATCAAACATTAAAGATATACTAAAAAGGTCAAATATTTTTCTTTCAGTCCACCTGCAAACTTCTTTTTAGTTTCAGTCATAGTTTTATGCACCATCAGAACTATTCCAAAGGATCTGATTTTCTTCCACAGTTATCTCTGGCATTGTTCAGGAAATTTAGGTATTTTATGCCCTAATAATTACCCAGATAACAGAAAAGGTCAGGGGAAAACAAAAATACACTAAACCCCCCCACCCCAATACTTTTGGTAGCGTTAAGTCATTATCATGTATCTCTACTATAGCTCAACTAATGACTTTACTGAACTGCACATAAGCTTAATCTTTAATGTTTCATTAAATTGGATTATTTATCCATGCTATGATTCTGGAAAAAAATAAAGTCTCATTTCTTATTGGAAAAAAATGGTAATAATGGAAAATTAACGATAAGATTTAGTAGAAGACAAAACATGAGGAAAACTCACTAAAAACATTTTTTTAGAGTTTTAAACATTGCTAGCAAGGTAATAAAAAATTGAGACTTCTCTTGGTGCATGAAATTACAATATTTTAGGAATTATGCAAAGATTCAGATTTAGATAGGGCAGGTTTTGCAGAGTAGGAGAAAATTAGTACACTTGCCTGTAGTATACACATTTAAATTAAGACAATCTGCATTTCAGTTGGTAATACAATATAGAACTCAGTTGATTGTTAAAATAAACTGATAAAGTCAGTACAGGGCAATGAAAGACCAATATAATTTTCTTTATATCTTAAACATCTTGATATCATTGTTAATGACTTTGGATCAAAATGAACAAATCCTGATATAATGAATGCACATCAAAACGTGACTTTGATCATAGTTCAGCATAGTTCAGACAGAAGAAAGCACATAAATAGTAGCCTGATCTTCATCTTGGAATAAGTAACAAAATTTTCAGACTGCTAATATTAAAAAAAAAAAAAAAAAAAAAAAAAAAAAAAAAAAAAAAAAAAAAAAAAAAATCACACCCCACAACCTCCTAATGAGCAAAAGTTACATAATCATGTTCAGATAAAAGTAAAAATAAGCTGGGAAGTTCAAGCAAGAGATGAGTAGATGGCTGGCTAGATTCACATGCAGCTGTGTACATAGTTTTTTCTCAGATAAAATATTTCAGTAAAATATAGCACAGAGTAAAGGCTGGGCACAAAGATATTCTTCTTGGATGGTTCTCTACACTCAGTCAAACTGGCATTCTGGTGTACCACAAAAAAGCAAACTTCAAGACCAGCAGCTTTTCTATCAGGAATTTCTAGCGTCTCTAGAACAGCTTATCACCAATAATCATGCAAATCTCAACCAATAAGCTAAAGATGTCAAACCCCACTTTTCTCTGTCTCTACAAAATAGAAATTCAGCTGATTTGGGATAAGAAAACTAAAGAACACAACCAAACTTTGCAAATGAAAGTATATAGTGGACTTAAAAGGTAAAGTAACTTTGATAAGAGTATGGAAAATAATAAACATTTTATTAGGACAATTTTGAAGCATCAATGCCTCTAATTTAAGGAATTTATGAGTGAAATTACACAATGTTTGCTGCTGTAGTCATAACCAAACTGCTCAACTTTAAAGACTCCTATTGCAATAATTTTTTTGTGAAATATGTAATAAGTGCACATTAGTACTAATACAATTAATTCATGCTATGAAGGAAAACCAATTAATAAAAATCAGTGATGCATCAACTGTTAAAATCAATAGATTTCACGATGAATGTTCCTCTCCATAAGATTGTGCCTCTATATTATAGGGCAAAGGAAGCTGAAAATAGGATTTTTTCAATAATTTGAAATAAACCAATATGGTCTTTATGCAAATTATCTTAATTGGCTGTAGCACACATGTGATGTGTTGCAGAACACGAAGGTTTGTCTGTGTGCTAAGGCAGTCCCAGAGCCTGGGTAAGCGCCCGTCAGTGCAGCCACCGTGCAGTGCTGCCTCCAGCAGATGGAGACAGGAAAACAAACGAGATGGGCGCAGCCAGCAACTGCTGGGCAACTTCTGACAACTGACATCGTGCTGTCAGAGACATGGAAAAACACGTGTTTTCTTTTATTACTATTGTTTCCAAGAATACTTTCTCCCCATCAGGTACTCAGGGTACATTCAGTAGGAATATTTTTGGAACTGCACTGCGGCCTAAAGGAGTTTCATTGCTACTCTCTCATTATTATGCCCTGCTCCTCTCCTTTCACATTTTCATCTGTAATTTCACATTCTCTGCTGAACTCTGTCACACAGACTGTTATTATTTCCCGTTGTTCACTGTGTCAAATGCTGATTGTGTTGTGCTGTTTGTGGTGTTTCAGGTACCTGGTGCAGGCTGGCAGCATTTGCATGTGCAAGGCAGATCAGAGAGGGTGGGAGGAATCCCAGAACAGCTGGAGTTGGAAGGGATCCAGAAGGATCATCAGGTGCAACTCTCAAGTGAATGGCCCGTACAGGGATGGAACCCTTGGTATTATCAGCACCATGCTCTGACCATCTGGAAAGTTCCATTTCACACACAGTCAGAGGTTCTTTGATGAGAGGAGGAACTTCTGGTGCAGGACAGAAAGACTAAATTTATATAACTGATATAAAACATGAAGAAAGCAGAAAAAACTGCAAAAAAAAAAAAAAAAAAGAAAAAAAAAAAAAAAACTGAAAAAAAAAAAAAAAAAAAAAAAAAAAAAAAAAGCAATTCCAGATAGATAAATAGAAATAAAACGTCATGGGAAGATTGGTCAAACAATGGAACAGACTAGCCAAAAATGTTCTGCAAGCCTATCCTTGGAAACACTCAAAGCTGAGGTAGATTTCAGCATAAGCAAATTGATTTGACATTGAAACTAGATCCAAGCTTTGAGCAGGGGGCTAGAACAGATTACCTCCAGCAGTTCCTTTCAACTGAAATTATTTTAGGATTTTATGAAAGCATATGGTTCCTTTTCTTATCTCAGATATACCAAATGAGAAGATAACATTATCATAATACAATGAAAAAGTAAGCAATTAGGTTTTTTTAAAATATTTTAGGACAATATTTTACTAGGGCAGAACTGTTAGTACAACTAGTATTTTTATCTGTTGGTAAGAAGCTGCTTGTCAGACAATGACAACTGGGATTATTTAGTAGTCTTTCGTTGCTGAAACTGACAGACGTTCAACAATACTCCCACAGAAAGAATTTTTGACTGAAATTTAGTTGTTAAATCTGCCATTGGTTTAACAAATACATTCTTGAGGAAAGCTGGCAATTCCCATGAGGCATTTGATTATTAGTTTTCAAAGCTTCAATAGATAAGCATTACCACGTCAATGAAGGTTCTCATGCAGAAACACCACGAGTCAACTGTACCAGCACTGGAGAAACTCAGATTATCATGGACTTCTGCAAACTACATGATCTAAATCAGAAAGGCAGACATGTAAGAGAAAAGAAGGACAAGGAAGGCAGTATCATAATTACCTTTGACTGAGAAAAGACAAAGGGTTTTTGCAATGGATTTTGACATTTGGATTTATGAAAGATAACAAAATCCAGAAACACAGATGTTTCCTGCAAAACTGACTTTATTGCAGTCTTCCAAGAGAGTTTTCCTGATCTGTGGTTAATGGGAGCCCAGATAATAAGACATGGCAAGAGTTCAGAGCTGCTATTGTAAGGACAGAGTCCTTAGAGAAGGTTTAGATCATGTTTCCCCATTTAGGGGACAATGTGCCTGCTGAGGACCTGGGTCAGCAAAACTTCCAAAGCCTACAGATGCTCCTCACAGGAAGAAGTCCAAGGTTCTCTACAGCTGAGACAGAACTTGAGAGCTCCCTCAGAGTATTTATTTCAATAAAAAAATCATGAGTAAAACATTTTGTTATCATCATAATTTTTCCAACTGGCTATTGCTACAACTTATCCTTCATCACTAGTATAGACATTTATAGAACGTTTTACATTAAAAAAAATTTTAGTAAGAGCTGGGCCATTAACAGACTCCCATATTTTCTTGTCACCTGTAGTTTTCTCATGAGACAAGATTTACCTATACTAGTTCTTTCTCATGAATTGATCTTCTTGCACTTAAGTGAACTTAAATATATGTTCATGTAGTATTAAAATTGGAATAGTATACCCAAATAAGTGCACCACTAAAAACTTCTGATTTTGGGGTAGATATGCTAGACCAGAAGTAGTTGAGGCTTCACGATGTAAAATGATCAGTCTGCAGAGAGACACTACATTCACTGGGATACAAAGGACGATGGAACTCACTGGACACGATATAAGGTGGCATAAGTCAATCTAAAATTACTGCTGCTGTATTTTTCAGGTACTACCTTTAAAGCAAATGCTACCTGGGAAAAGGTTTAGAGTTTGGCGATGGACAATTCTATTCACATAAATTTTGGGTAAAAAATTGCATAAAAAATAAGCCCAGTAATACAACGTGCAAATAGAAGAATTGCAGTCTCTGGTAAAAATTAATTGGGCGGGAGTTGTTTTTTATCCAACCCAGATCCCATACATTTGCTAGAGATAGCACAATATTACCACTTCATCAGCTCAGAAATTATACACAATAGTTTTCTTCCACTGATCACCACTTGCACACATAGATATCAAGGCATTTCAAAATAGAACCAGCATCCTTCTTCTCATCCACTCAAGCACTCAGACTTTAGAAAGATGAATTTATGTTAAGAACTTAAAGCCACTGTGACCCAACATATTGATTAAACTGAGAGGAACAGCATCTGTATCTAATTTTCTACAACTGTAGCATTTGCATAGGAAAATCACATGAAAGATTCAATTAGGAATACCATTACTGTTGTGAAGAAAGGGCTGACATGTCGACATTAAAATAATATAAGCATTAGAATATTTTTTTAATGCTATAAACACATTTGCGAGAAATGGAGAAAACATAGCTATGTAAGTTGGGGAAAATAAATTGTAAGGATACATTAGAATAAAGGAAAAAAAAAATCATCACTATCTTCACAGAAGCCAGCATCCAAAAAGGAGGACACTGATCCAGAAATAATTATACTGGGAAATAGGATAAAGAAGATAAAAATAGCTGTCATTAAACTGTTATTTTTCTTCCAGTTGTCCTATAATAGCATGGGTTTTGCCCACTGCCTAAACTATTTTGTCTCATATATTACATGTATTAGCACATATATGAAAAGATGCTATGGCTGAATAAGACTGTGTGTTTATATGGTTATATATAAAAATAGATTGCCTACTATATACAAGAAATTACAAATGCTGTAAAAATACTGGAGGAAATAGAAACCATTCAGGTGAAGTAAATATGTACTTTCAGATGGATTTAATTTTAAATGGATGGGCTTTTTCCCTATGATCAAGTTTAAATGAGGCTACAGAAAGTAAAATTATCAACAGTGAAGTAGGAGGAGATGAATGGAAACAGAGGGGCACAATCCCACGAAACCATAGGTTAGATAGTGAGCATTGCAATAAATCTGCTAAACTACAGCCTTGCTTGATTGGAAAATCCACTGTCCATGCTTAGGCTGTACCCAGTCCCTGTGCAAACTAATACTGTACAGTCTTGGAAGAAAGCACATGTGGGGTTTTTGTTTGTTGCTAGTAGTCATAGCCACTATATTTCTTTTGCTGTGAGAGCTCAGCTGCTGACTTGGACAGTCTTTGCTCAAGGTTCTGAGGCACAGCCCAGCTCTTTCAGGTGCTCTGTGCCCAAGGTCCAGAGCTCTTCACAGAGCAGCTCACTGCCATCCCTTCATGGTGCTCAGCAAAACCAGCAGTGCTGGATCACATCTCTCCTTCCTCGGGTCTATCAATAAGAATGTTCTGGATGAAATTTCATGTTCCAAATCAGATTTCCTAAGCTTTGTCTGCATTTCTTTACTTACAAGGGTTCTGATGATGACAGTAGAAGATGGGAGAGTTCACTAAGTCATATGAACAGGGCTAGAATATCATGCATATATGAAGAACTATCAAAAATCCACTTCAATCCACTCTTGACATTGTGTTTATTTATCTTTCTATTTAAAGACTAAAAGGATCATTTTATCATTAATGTAGAAGTGTCAGCAGCTTGATAAGCCTCTGAGTATTATATCTGTTGTCATAAAATTACTCTGGAGTATATTTAATTCTTTTACTATATATCATGTGAAAGAACATCTGGCAAATATTTGAAGCAAACAATTTATCTATTTTCTTTCTCTCTCTGTGTCTTTCATTTCAGGCACTGCCAGATCCCCTTTCTAGTAAAGGTTATAAATACCTAGAAAGCACGTATTCTAATTAGTATATCTATATTTTATAACCAGTGTCAAATTACTGATTCCAAGATGCTCACCCAAGAAATACAATTTTATCCACTGTAAAAACAGTAGTAAATAGCATATACAGTACCACAAACTTCCAAAGATAGGAAAAAAACCTACAATAAATTATAATTCTGAAGGTTGTTGTAAAAGAGGGGCAGATGATTCAAAATTCTTAAGAACTGGAGGAGTACTAATCAGTACATGATTAAAAATTTGATCGACTATATGGGTTTATGAAATTCAACAAAAATTATTTTACATTAAATATGTGGCAAATACGTGATAAATATAATAATATTTTTTATTCTTGTAATTTTCTATATAAATAATTCCACATGAAATTTTTGAAATAAACCCACATCTTTAATTATCTTTTTATTCAGGATTGCATTGGAAGAAGGCACATGCTATATTTATTGAAAATAAACTACATTTTCTTGCTTTGTTGTGCTTAGGTTTTTTTCCCTGCAGCTCACACTATAATTTTGGTTTGGTTGTTTTTTTAACATTTACACATAAACAATGCTCACTTTTTAAGCTAAGAGAAGATACAAAAATAGATACTTCCTTAAACTGCATTACATTAGGTTTTATCTGAAGCTTTTAATCCATATGTGAATTGGCTGAGATAGTGAGCTCCAATTTGGAGTGAGGCATGTTATAATTTATGGCTTAAATATCTTCATGAAGCACCTTTGCCTATTACAGCAAAACTGAGTTACAAAAACTGCAGAGAAACCACCACACCCTCAATAGGGCTCCTGACCTGCCCTGCTCATTGATAGAAACAAGATAAAGTGATTCAATTCTGGGCTGTGGAGGAAGAATATTCTCTGAGGGATCGAGCTGAGCACCTTCAGGGTGAAGAGCACAGCCCTGGGGTCCTCAGCTGCCAGGCTGGCACAGACCCTCACACCAAAGGGTGAGGAGAGGTTTTGGGTGTGTGGTGAAAAAAGCCTCCGGTGAGAGGCAGTGAACACCCATCCTCTGCTGTGCAGAGCAGCTCAGCTGAGGGGCCCCTTCTCCCAGGGAAAAATCCATGTAAAGAACAGCAGAGGGGGTGTACTGAGGTCGCCCTGTTCTTCTAAGTCTTTTGATGTTTACGTTCTTGTAACAAACTCTCTCAGACACTTTTCTGTAAATACTTATTGTTTTGCATTCTTTTCTGGAGGAGGAGAAATTTGATGGACTGTTGGTTTGTCCAGTGTCATTGGAGAAGTGGCACTGTCATCCTCCAATCCACTGTCACTTTTGGACATCTATAAATGTTGGAGTCAGAATTTAAACTGCCCTTCTTTTTATCTTGGAGATTCCAGTGTCCTCATCGTTTTATTTTGTGTCCTAGAGCGACATCCTGGCCCATCAAAGGCCCCCCAAACCCTGCACCAGAGATGGTGCCACAGACCCTCAGGGTTGCAAGGGACAGTGTCAAACTGGCCCCTGCAAGGGAGGCACGTGGGTGTTCCCCCCTGCCCAAACTCACATTAACCCATTGCATTCTGTCCTTTCCCTCTGTGACAGGTGGCAGGGGACTCTCACCACTGAAACCAGCTGGAGGGAAACCACGAGAGGCTGTTGGGACCCCTGGAAAGGTGATGTATTTCTACCTAACCCCTGTCACTCTCTCCTGGTCCTCCACCCCCCCATGCAAAACTCTTTTTCTATCTCTTTCCCTCTTTTACTATTAAATAAAATATACCAATATTTTTGGCACCAACTTCTAACCTTGCTTGGTTTAATCTTGTTTTTTGGGTATTTTTTGAACCTTTCTGGGTTTAATCTGTTTTATTCACAGAAGCTTAGTTTCTCTCACCCTTCTGTGTTTAAACTAGTTCATAATAGGCATTTAGGGACAATCTTTACAGATGTACACAGCGAAGTCACAAAACTGTTGGGTTCTCTAAGAGGCCTAACAACTTCTGTTAGAAAACAAATAAATGCAGCACCTTGAATATAAATCTATAGCGATTTACTTGCAACATAAGAAGGAGCAGAATTTTTTTTGCAGTATGAGAAATTAATATTTTACCACATCTGTTTAATAGTCTAAAATATTTACAGACAGGTAAGCAAAAAAATTGACTGTAAAATACTTCAGGAGATTTACAAAGACAGGCTACATTTTCTGAGATGTTTGGCAAGTTAATATTTTACAGCACCATAACTTTGATGATGCTAGGACTGATGTTAAATAAAAAGCCCCTTCAATATTATGATTAATATGCAGGTTGTGTGAGTACTAAAGTAGAAAGAAAAAGTTGCTACCTCCACAGGGAAAATATGTGACAAATATAATTTGTATTGGTTTTAATAGAAAATTTATTGTTGTTGTTGTATTTCCTGACGTTGAAATAGGAAATTTCAGAATAAAATGTTTTTGTATTTTTTTTCTGCTAATACAGAGCACTACATGTGCATCTTACTGCTTTCTATAATGCAAACCTCTAAGCTTTTCTAATAACTTCAAGCAACTGTTGGGAAAGATTCAGATGTCAGATGGGGTGTTTTATGCAAGCATCCAAATACTCTCCAACATGGAAGGTAAAAAATTTCAATATTGTGAAATGAAGGAAAATAAGGAGAAACCTTTAAGGATTGCCAAATAATCCACAAGCAATACTTTCAGAAGTCTTGCCTGCTCCCCCTCCCCTCATTTTTTCCCCTGAGAGGGCAAAGAAGAAGGGAAAAGCCTGATGGTTACAACTACAGGAAAAGTATTTGCCACAATAAAAGGGACAATTAAATTTTTTCATTTCAAATACTTAACATATTTTGTATAAATGGTGCTCTACAGTATGCAATATTTAAAAGCTGTCTAACTTGTGACTGCCACACAACTTACAAGAGGCTCTTGCTTTCTGTTCGAGTACCCAGCTAATGGCACATTCCTAAATGCAGAGAAATACAAGTGCATGACTTTGGAACTTATGCATTTAAATGATGTATTTCAATTATATAACTGTTTTTGAGAGAATATATAAAACAGAGACAAATATAGATGAATTAATTTTGCTCAAGTGCTTAGGTGAGTATCTACAGGGAAGTGACATAAATCCAGTCTCTGATCACAGTCAAGGAGTGTGAGCTGGAGGGGACGATGGTGGTTATCCGTGTATGCCACAGTCACTCAGAGTGAAATATTCCTATGTTTAGTACAATAAGTTCTATATTTAAGGCATTCTGGACCTGACATATATTAATTTTGTTCAGAGCCCCTACAATAAATTAACACTTCAGCATTACTGTGTTGGCTAACATACAACCGAAAAATCAGTGACTGTGAGATTCCAAGAGAAAAATATAGATTCACTAGACACAAAAAAAGTCATCCAGGCAATGTAGGGGTTTAAGTGACTAAGTAAGAGATGAACAAGCTCAACACACACACATTTTTTTAAAAGTCTTGTGTAAAAGCAAACAAACAAAACCCACTGAAGATTAAATCAGAAGTTAATTTTTTTACCTTCCTTTGGGTTTTAAAATGAGTTGAAGGGTGTTAATGATATTTTTGGAAGAAAAACCATGTAGAGAAATAACCATATCTCAGAAGTAAGTCTATAAGAAAGTTACCATTATCCAAAGCTAACACAAAACCAAATTAAATTTCACCCTAAGTCTGTAAAACAAAACAAACCTCATTAGGCAATAGTTGGGAAAGTCTTATTAAACACACATCTGAAAGTTGGTTTGTTCATTTGGGCTACTTTCTAAATTTGGGTTCCTAAAGACATGTGCTCAAGGAAAGAATACCAACCAGCACATTACAGTCTCTTAAATATTTGTCTAATTTATGTATCTTGTGCAGTCATGCATATATTTAACCAGACAGCTTTATCTTTATATTAAAGATATTGAATGTGTCTATGCTCTGTCTGTACATCCTTGGCAGTCCACCACCTCCATGGCTGAATAGAAACCCATTTAACCACTACCACACAACTACCAGAAAGCCAGCATAGATTTACTGGGCTTTTTTTTCACTGTGCATTTGGGCTCAGCATTGTCTCTAGGCAATGTACAAAAGGACTGACTTACAAAAAAAGCAGAAATCTTGAAACTTAACAATTGGCGATCACTGATTCTTCAAATGTGAAGGAGGCCAGGCTAGAAACCATCTCTCTCTCATCAAAGAGTTCCTGTTCAGTGAAAAGAAAGCATTGCCACCATTATTACAGTTATATAATCACAGGCATTGTTATTAGCTGACACTGTTGAATTCACTAAGCTTCAGACCAAGTCAGGGGCAGTGAGCCTGCAGCTCCCAGCACCTCCCACCCCAGGTGCTGCTGCTAAAGAAGGATTTCCTTCTCATTTGGAGCTTGTACCTTACACCTGTTCCAGAAACTTATCCAAACAATCAGAGAATCAATGTGTCCTGGGTTGACAGTGACATAAGGACAACTTGCTTCTGCTAGATTAGGACTTGGACACTTGCCAATACAGTCAAGACAGGAAAGTTTATGCAAGATCCATAAAAAAACAGAGAATATGGAGTAGAACCTGTTTCTCCCCTACTATAAATGTTTATCCTCAGATAAAGGATATTATTCCTGACAAATTAATATTAAGCCTCATTCTTTAGTTGTGAATGGCTCTGTAAAGATTATTTAAGTTGAAATAATAATGGATAGATACTACCAAGTACAATTAACATAACCTAGTGAATCAGATTTTTGCTTTCTGCATTGCATCTCTGAGGTACAAGAGAGCATCTTTTAGGAATTGGGAATCTGACTACATAAATGAGATGATCTGGAGAGCCAACAAAGCTTCAAAAAGTTCAGTGACAGAATGATCACTCTACCATCAGCTCTGCTGTCAGTGACGGTGCTTAAAAAACAGGTGACTGAGACACACAGGGGCACATGATGACACAGTAGTATTGCTGTCACTCCTGGTTCCTTCCCTCTGCAGTTCAGAAGAGGAAACAGTTGCTGCCCTCTTGTCTGTTAATATTGAGAGGTGACTGGAATGGCACGTGGCAAAAATGCCAGCAAAAGGAAAGGTCTTTTTGGTGCCTAAAAGAATCTGTAAATGAAACAACACACACTTTTGAGATTATATTAGTATAGAAGGTAATAGAAAGGTTGATCTTTATTGAAGGCCCCAGAGGCAGATATGGAAAATGTCCACAAAAGTCCACCACTCCACAGGGTGAATACTGTTTTATAAGTTTAGTAAATTAGTATAATTGACAAAAATCACCAATTAGGAGTACCAGTGGTGATGCAATTCTCCCCAGTTCAAGCCCCTTCTACATCCTCCCCGCTCAGATGGGACGGAACTTTGCTGATGAAAATATGTCTAAAAGAGCTGTTTTCAACCTTGGTTTCTAAGGAGAACCAAGATAGCATGGGGGTCTTGGAATGTGTTTTGTCTTTCTGCCTACCAGGGCAGGGAAAAGTACTGGGAGAACTAGCTATGAATGCAATAACAGGCACAGAGCTCCAAATATATGTGTAAAGAACACACAGAATGTATAAAAGAAAAAAGGCAAAAATCATTAGGCATCATTTCAAGCCCTAGGGCAAAGGAGGGTTGCACAGTTTATTCCTGTGTGGTTCCTGCCAGGTTTGTTTTGTGGTGTTTCACCTCTGTACAGCAAGTAAGGAGCCTAAGGCCTTCAGTCTGGTTTAGGTTATTTGTAGATGCCTCAGTAGGCATCTAGAGAGAGCCCTCAGCTTTCACAGAATGATTCATGGATACATCACATTTCCCAGAAACACACAGTTCCTATGAGGACAGAAATACCAAGAAAACCAAGAAACCACACAATACTTGTATCAATTTGTACACACAGTGTCAGCCAGTTCCAGCTGTACCTCGAAATGCCATTTTTGTACCTGCACGGTAGGAGGAACAAGTACTAACAACTGAACAGCAGTCTGTCCCCTATCCTTCAAAAACGCTTAATGAAGAATTTGATTCCTTTTTTGACCAGAAGATCTGCCAAAAGCAAGCTGCTTTCCATTACTGAGGTGTTTATGCTAGACTGCACACTGAATAATGCTAAGAGTCAGTCTGAGATTTGAAGTGCTGTGGTTTCTGTGTGTTTGGACCTTTGACTTCCCTGGACATAAAAGCAAACTCAGATTCAATCTCTATGCAAATAGGTTCAAATGTTTAAGCATTTAATATTAAAAATGAAAGTGTATGTCTGCATATGCCTTTGCAGGTGCACAAATTTCTATGTATCAATTAGAAATTTTTTCATAGTCATGGAGCTTTGTACAGGACAAGAATAAATAGGGCAGAAGCATCTTTACCTCAGTGTGTTCCCTTAGTCCAGAGAGCTGCTCTCTCCTGTGCCAGCTCCTGGTGTTACAAGGTACCAATAAGGCAATTTGTGAGCAGATGACTCATCCACACTTGGAATTATCTGTGGCAGAGTGGGGTGAGCAGCACAGGTAACAATATGTGCATACATTCTCCCTGAAGGTTTTGGAAGGCAGAGGAAACATTTGAAAGGGTAAACAGAGTAAACACTGTCCTCTGACAGCACGATGAGCATGAAGGAATACCAGTCTGGCAGGCATTCCATTTACACAGAATTGTACAATCTTAAAACTATGTGCCTTATATCTCTGCTGCATATTCCCTGTAAAAATAATTAATTCACTGGGAAATAAACGTTGTAAAAAGAAAAGTCAACAAACCTTGAAATGCAAGCTTTTCCCACAAAGCAAGGACAGTTTTAAAATAAAGTTTCCCTATGACCCTTGAATTAATTTATAATCACATCCACAGCATAAAATCTTATTTCTTCTTATGTAGTATGTAGATGCTGAACAAAAAGAAATGGGAGATGCATTTCTCTGTCAGGGGCTGAACAGACAGCAGGTATCAGATTAAATGCAAATATGAGAGAATCAATTGCAATCTTGTAAGCCTTTGTGCCAAATTTGTCATATTTTAACTTCCTAGTTGCCACAGAAACTTCAGTCAGACTATTTTCATTTCAAAATGCCTCAATTTCAAGAAGAAAACAAACATATTTCTCAAGAATTTTTCAGCTGTAGCAAAAGATCTAATTTTCAGCAACAGTATTCCCAAATGAATCAGAAATCTCATTTTTCATCTCAGTGCTAATGACACCCTACAAGGTGATAAAATTAGCAGCTGGAAAGTGTAATCTTGCCACCACACTTCTCAATTTGCCATTCACTTTTTTTTCAAGCCTGTTGTTCAGTTCATGTCATTTTCTCAACAAATTTCCAAATTGTTTGTTTAATTAAAAGCCCTAAGCATATGTTGCTGACAAGCCTTTTATAACATTTTCATTATTCTCATGAGAGCTTTGTCTACCAAGAAACATCTCTTCCTGTCTCCATGA
The DNA here is from genome assembly GCF_017590135.1 of Pyrgilauda ruficollis. Lineage (NCBI taxonomy): Eukaryota > Metazoa > Chordata > Aves > Passeriformes > Passeridae > Pyrgilauda > Pyrgilauda ruficollis. The sequence continues at coordinate 548,715 of NW_024530599.1, forward strand.
TCACTATTCCTTTTTAAAGTGTGCTTAGTTCACTTATAAAATTCTAATTTCCAACTGATTTTCTCAGATATGCTTATTTTCAAACTGGTTTGAAAATCATTCTCAATAGACTTTGCTGGTTTGATCTTCTCTGATAGAGAAATTTGAACAATTGATAGTAATTCATTTCATAAACAGAAAACAAACACAAGAGTACCCAACTTCTTGGTGCAGAGAATTTCAAAACTGCTGGGAAGGGGAATATATCTGTTTCACTCTTAAAAGTTTCAAATCCACACAAAGAAAACATTAACAGAAATTTCAAGATAAATTAGATCTAACAATCTGTCCAAAGCCTCTTTCAGCTCCTGAAACCATCTAGCTCTGTGACAGTAAAGCCCCTCCTACTGCCTTTACCATGCAAAGGCTGCTTTAGCATTTCAAAAGGTAGGCTGGAATATTTTGAGTGGCTTAAAGATTTTTTTTTTCGTGTCTTAGACTCTAACTGCAAATTTCTTATGAAGAATATTATCATGTAATTTTCTTGCAGGGAAATCCCATCCTGAAATTATACAACTTATTCAAAGAATGCAGCCCACTGGCCAAGTTTCCTGCTTTGCCATCAGAGATCCTTCCTGCCATGCCAGAATTGCTGGGCTAGACTCAGAGGTGAGATAATAACAGGCAACGAGGGGAGTCCAGAGAACATTCCAGCCTGGGATGTATCCCAACCTGGTACAAAAAGCAAATATATTAAACTCTCCCAATTCCCAAGGGGGAAAAAATAAAATTCTTTGTCTCTGACTCACATCCCAATCTACTCTTAGTGAAAAAGACAGTTTATGTTTTTACACAATAGGAGTCTAATTTGGAACAGGGTGCTATTGAACAAAAGGTAATTGACACTTATGCAATTAACAGAAAATGAGGTTTACCTAATTCACAACAAAACAAAGTGAAGTAAAAGAAGTAAGGAGTGGTTGGTGGCCCCATGTAGCACTGGCCTTTTAATACTCAGGAGATGCTTATTAAAAGAAGCTGCAAAAATAAACCTTTTAAAAGAAGACAAATTGGATGTGTTCTATTCAGCTGGGGGATGCTGATGGGACACAGCATATGCTTAATTTTATAAAGTTAACTCTTCTTGCACATTTTGTGAAGGAAATTTGAATACTCCTGTTAATATTTTGCCAAGACTTTTTTCCTTTATTGAAAAAGGAACAGGACATTATGCCAAGAGGAGATGCAAGGTAAAACACAGAACACAAAACCCTTAGACGTAAATAAAGTGATCCAATAGTTCCAGAAAAATAAAAGAAAATTTAAAAAGAGCCTTTAAGTTTTAAGTGTATTTACATATTTAATATTAATGTGAGCATATTTACAAAGATGAATATTAATGATGTTTACATGCTAAGTACAGTTTTAATATTCTGAGAAGAGTTCACAAAAAAACCCTCACACATGTCTAAGATTAAACATAAGTGAAAAATGGGGTAAAGTTTTAAGTGATAGATTTTAATCAAGACCAGAGACAAGAACATATCCCCAGAAGGTTCTCATTTGTTGAATTTCCTTTTCTTCTTTTCCCTGTTCCATTTAGTATTTCATACAAACCTTTGATTTTTCATAGATGCAGTAGTATTGTCCATGAATAAATTAATGCAGATAAATGGTTCTGAATACCAACAAAAATCATGAGCGACACCAGCCCATGGTGAATTCACAGAATTCACATTGGTGTATTCAGAGAGCATTTCCAGGGACTGTCAGGAGCTCATGTTTCCAAGTGTTCAAAGGCAGACCTGGAGCTCTGGCAGAATGCAGAGCCCACCTATGTGGATTATGTCACATTACTGCCCATGGCAAAAGGGAAAGGGACTCAGTGACAGAGGATATCTTACATTTTTGATCACATCATTGAATTCTCTTGGTTTTGTAGCATCACAGTCTCTCTAAAACACAAAACTTGAGCACAGAACTCCTGTGTCAGTCTTAATCTACTTTTACTCCTGAATAAATACGTGATTTTCCTAGTTTCATGTGAATACATTTTCCCATTTCTTGATAATTAAAATATTTTCTTAGGAGCTGAGAAAATGAGGCCTATGCAACAAAATATTATGAAAACAACTAATTTATTTTGGTGTATTTATTACTCTCTCTGTATTACCATGTAAAGAAAATGGACCCAATTCCTTTGTTTACAGTGTAGCTAAATGACAAGGTGTTGCTTCATTCACTGTTTTCTTGAGAAGTAATAAGGCCACACAGAAAGCTGGAGCAGTGTGAACTTTTTTCCTTTAGGGCAGACTACATTAACACACTTACTAAAGGAAGGGACAGTAATGATCCAGTCAGTGCTTATGAGGACAAAATTAGTAATGATATATAATCCCAGTGGTTTAAAAGTCAGGAGTTCCAGTTCTAACAAAAGTCCTGGTAATGCCTTGGTTTAAAGTCTGAGTGAAATCTGTGTGTGTAACCCTCCAAAACAGCTTAGTATTAACAAAAACAAACAAATAAACAAAAAAAAAAAAAAAAAAAAAAAAAACCCACCAAACAAACAAATGTAGAAATCTGAACCAGAACCAACTTTTAGTGTCCAATATCAACATTTAGATACTGGAAATCGCTGTACAGTTCTGAAGAATTGATCAACAGGAAAACTGTTGAGAAAGGTTAAAACCCCCAGTAAATTGTAAACTGTAGGGTTCCCCCCCCCCCCCCCCCCCAAAGTTTTAATGATGTGGAAGCTGCATAATAATCTCCCTGTGAACCATAAACATAATAAAAGCTGAGGCCATTTCTAACATAATCTCTATCAGCAAGATGCCAGCGCTTTTCCAGATTTCCTAACGGGTCCCTGCTAATTCCATGCCAAAACTAGCAGTGGATTTCTTCCTTTTAATCTCCCCTAATGCCTTATTCGATTATTGTCACTGCTCTCCGACCGCGCACCGTCCCTTCAAACCCTAATTCCCCCCGCGGAGCGGTCAGATGAGGCTGGACGGCGGCGGCGAGTCCGAGGGACGCGCACGGCCGCGGACACCCCTCACGGAGCCGCCGCGGACACCCCTCACGGAGCCGCCGCGGACACCCCTCACGGAGCCGCCGCGGGCACCCCTCACGGAGCCGCCGCGGGCACAGGCCGGCCCGGGGCCGCGGGGCCGGGGCTGAGCCAGCCGGGCTGTGCCACAGCTCACCCGGGGCAAGGATGAGCGCCGACACTGGCTCCAGCTGACGGGTCTGAGGGCACCTGAGCCCGCACACACCTGCGGCATGGCTCTCCTGCTCGCCTGGGCGTGTGTGGCTGTGAGGTGAGTGAGCCCCCGCCACAGGCCGACCCCCGAGGGCTCCCCGCAGCCCGGAGGGGCGGGAGGGGCTCTGCCCTTTCTCCCTGCGCCCCCGGGCCGGCACTGACGGGGACTCGCCTCTCCCCGCAGCGTGGGGACGGCGCTGGGGGACCAGGGCGACGGGGCGGACCTCTACTCGGAAAACATCACTCGGATCCTCGACAAGTTGTTGGACGGCTACGACAACAGGCTCCGACCGGGATTTGGAGGTAGTGGGGAAGCCTCGTCCCTCGGGGAGCCGGCGGGAGGGGAAGGGCGAGGCAGCGCTCCGGCTGCCCCGGGCAGGAGCGGCTCGTCCCGCGGCCGTGGCAGGAGCGGGGGAGGGAGGCGGTGGAAGCCCAAAAGCGGCGGCGAGCAGCAAAGTTCCCGTGCCCCGCAGCTCTTGCGGGGCGTCTCCGCTGCCCTCGAACAGGGGTCCCGCAGCCCCGGCCCCGCTCTTCTCCCAGCCCCTCTCCGTGTCCCGCAGGCGCCGTGACAGAAGTGAAGACTGACATCTACGTGACCAGCTTCGGGCCGGTGTCCGACGTGGAGATGGTAAGGGCCCCGCTGGCCGCCCCTGCTCTGTTTTCCCGGGATTCATTACGGTGGCATCTGAGTTGACCGTCATTAAAGCAGATTACGAGGTTTAATCTCTTTGACAATCTCTAGGGCCCAGCAGAGCAGTTTGGCCAGAGCTGCATACAGCTATTTCCCGGCCGCGCCGGCGGGGCTGAGCGCACACAGCCCCAGGTGAGGGCACGGCCGCAGGTAAAAGATGACTCTTGAGCCCTGTGAAGAGGATGGTGAGCGCCCGTGTCCCGGCACAGCGCTGGGGAACGCTGCCTGCTAGGAGGCAACGGAATGAGCAGCTGCAGGGGAATGCACAGCTGACATTGCTGGCACAGCTGCCCTGGTCATGCCGGGTGCCCCACACTCAGGCAGCCACAGGCTTGGGTGGACTCAGTCTGTGTAGACAGAGGTTCAGACTTGGGCAGCTACAGCAGTAGCCCCCAGGAGCACGATAAGTCATGGAAGTGAGGGTGGCATTGCTGTTCTCTTTCTAGAGGTTGACTTGGGCTGCTGTTTTTGCCCTTCTACACCCCTCTAACATCAGCTCACCTGAGCCTACAATCCAATCTGCAGGCTGGGAACTGTGGGATCCAAGTACTATCAAAAGTTTTCCACTGCTCTTCATCAGTCAAAGAGAAGGCATAACTTGCATTCTTGCAAAATTTGTCCCTGGCCAGGTTTAACTCTGTTTCCTAAGTAACTTCTGCAGAGAGCTCTTTTCTGACTTGTGAAAATATTACTAAGAATTTTTGGAAAAAAGTCCCATTGATTTAATATTAACTTGACACCATAATCCTACTGTGATGTGACTCAGATCAGTCCTCACTTTGTGAATATCCAAAGGAAGCTGCAGAAGAGTCACTGAGCGTGTCTTTTTGTTTCTGGCAATTAAACACTGATAGCTTGGTCTTTCACTTTGAAAGGTTGCCTGCAATCCAGTGTGCAGCCTGGGAACTGTGGGATCCAAGTACTACCAAAGGTTTTCCACTGCTCTTCATCAGTCAAAGAGAAGGCATAACTTGCATTCTTGCAAAATTTGTCCCTGGCCAGGTTTAACTGTTTCCTAAGTAACTTCTGCAGAGAGCTCTTTTCTGAAGACTTGTGAAAATATTACTAAGAATTTTTGGAAAAAAGTCCCATTGATTTAATATTAACTTGACACCATAATCCTACTGTGATGTGACTCAGATCAGTCCTCACTTTGTGAATATCCAAAGGAAGCTGCAGAAGAGTCACTGAGCGTGTCTTTTTGTTTCTGGCAATTAAACACTGATAGCTTGGTCTTTCACTTTGAAAGGTTTGTATTTCCTTAGACCTCAGTCACTTTGAATTAAATTAATATCTATGAGAGTACAATGAGGATTGTTTTTTTTTTCCTTACTCATGTCCAATTATCTGTTCACTGCTTCATTTGTAACTGTTCTTCAAATAAGAAGAAAATAGGATATGTTTTCATGCATGACTTTTTTAGTAACTACTTAATGATAATAGGATTGAGTGTTTAAGCAGTAAATGAAATGCCATGGACATGTGTGTTAGAGTGTCTCATGGAGTTACTGTCCCCACAGCCACTTGGGACTGCCGACCCCCACACAGATGTCAACCCCTATTTATTTTCCGCAGGAATACACAATGGATGTCTTCTTTCGTCAGACGTGGACTGATGAGAGGCTGAAGTTTAGTGGGCCAACAGAAATTTTGAGACTGAACAATTTAATGGTCAGTAAAATTTGGACACCAGACACGTTTTTTAGAAATGGAAAAAAATCAATTGCTCACAATATGACAACTCCTAACAAACTTTTCAGAATTATGCAGAATGGAACTATTCTTTACACTATGAGGTGAGAGCTTGTTCTGCTTTTGGTTGACCTGTATTTTTGATTCTATCAGAATTTTCCTTTGTACCATATTTTTTCATTATCTACAACTGTGTTCTAGACTAACCATTAATGCTGACTGTCCTATGCGCTTGGTGAACTTCCCAATGGACGGACATGCTTGTCCACTGAAATTTGGAAGCTGTAAGTTTTTCTGTATCTTTCAGTTTATTAAAGTAACACATTTGGTCAGAAGATCCTAAGATATAACTTAGTGACATAGCTGAAATTTTAAGTTGTATTTTTATACTAGAATTTTACCTTTTTCTCTGAGACTTATACCATTCATATAGACATGGATTTATTCACTGAAGGGTGACTGCTGAAGCATATTTTATTGTTTATTATTCTTACACTTCTGGTCGTCAAAGTTGGTCCTTCAACAAATTATAAAACCTCTGCTACATTTACTGTATTACATATAATTTTGAAAATATGGAGTCTGTGGTAACCAATTTTGAAAATATTTAGTTGAGCTGTGGTAATCAATGTGCATGTTTTATAGCAAATTAAGAAGTGACAGCTAGCTCATGTCAGGTCCCACCTCAGCCATTCTCTTACTGGTTTGGTTTTTATTTTCTTTTTGCCATTAATGAGGTTAGGAACTTACTGGAGTAGGATGCATGTTTCTGTGGGCATTTGAGCTGCAAAAGGGATTATTCTGTTTATTTTTTCAATTGCTTATAAAATACATCATGGTCATTTTACCCTCTATTTCTCAGATGCTTATCCAAAAAGTGAAATAATTTATACTTGGAAAAAAGGACCACTGCATTCAGTAGAAGTACCACAGGAGTCTTCCAGTCTTCTGCAGTATGACCTCATAGGACAAACTGTATCTAGTGAAACAATTAAATCTAACACAGGTAAGATGGAGCCATGTGGAAACTACTGGTGTTGTGAGACATCTTGATAATAAATTACAGGGTTTTTTCATATATAGTGAAATTAATTATCTTTTGCCATTTTAAAATGTAAAACCCTTGGACAGACTCTAACCACTCTAACCATTGTCTCTTAAAAGACAGCTTTTCAGTACAGTCCCATCAAACACAAAATTTTTTCATGAGATTCTTAAGAATGCCCACTGCCTCTCCACCCCAGTAAAAACAATGCATAAAATGAATATTATTCTGCTCTGTTTCCATAAGGTCATTTTACCTTTTTTTAAGCAGCTTATTTTTATTATGCACTAAGAGGTCTGTGATTTCATCAGAACATATTATGTTGGGTTTAAGCCAATAATGTTCACTCACATGTTGCCAGAATAATGCTGACATACTTGTCTCTTAACAGGTGAATATGTAATCATGACAGTTTATTTCCACTTGCAAAGGAAGATGGGCTACTTCATGATACAGATATACACTCCTTGCATTATGACAGTCATTCTTTCTCAGGTGTCTTTCTGGATTAACAAGGAGTCTGTTCCAGCCAGGACAGTTTTTGGTATGCTGTGTTAAGGTCTTTGAGCTCAGCATCACATCCAGCATTCATTCATTCATTCCTTTCATTACTTGTTTGTTTTAGGTGAATATTCACTCCAGCTGCTCTATTTCCATCTGCAGAGGAAAATAGGCTACTATCTCATTCAGACATACATTCCATGCATCATGACTGTCGTCTTGTCTCAAGTTGTGTTTTGGATTAACAAAGAATCTGTTCCAGCAAGAACTGTGGCTGGTATTTGTGTTTTTCCTTTTGTCATTCATTTCATTCACTGTATTGAATTCGTTGTATCAATCAGATACTGCAAGCCAGGGGGGATTAGGAAAGGCAGCTACTAGGTTTCAGTCAGCAAAAGTAAATACTAAAGTGAAATGACAGTCAATTTGCCTATGAGGGTCAAAATTCTTGACTCAGAATGTTTGGGTAGCCAGACTTGTTTGTGACAATTTTCAATTGTATTCCAATTGTATTTTTGTATGCAGAAAGGGACAATTTCAAAGTAAATGTCCTTTTTTTTTCAAGAGGATTTTTTTCCCCTATGGATTTATTGTCTCATGAAACCAATATGAGTTAAAGCTTTAAAAGGAAAAAAAAAATCAGATTGAATGGAGTTGTTATCTGACATAAGGTACCCCATCTAACACTCATTCTGGAGTGCTCTCTTCCCCTTGGTTACGAAGGTAACAAGGGCTTTAGATGGATAAAGATCAGTGAGATGAATAATGTCCCTAGCACAGGTTGAAGTTATAATGAGAAAGATATATCCATACTGCATGGCAGGGCCTTTTTCTTTCTTTCCAGTGGTTTGAATTAATGCTCTCAAAGCTTTGAGCCTCCTGGTTCATATATATCTGAGGTTTATACTCCAGATATGATGCTGCCTGGATTGTAGAGTCACATCCTCTACATTTTGAGTAACATATACTTGTGGGCATGGAAGGTAACTGTACATGCCTGAAGAGCTGTGCAGGTAGGTCTGTAGCTGATTTGATAATAATTATTTAAATACCCCAGACTGGAATGACAGTCCCTAGGTGTTGTATTGAAGAGTAACATGGACTTGAGAAAACATTTTATGAAAGAGTAAAATTAACTCCTTTCTGTATTGTGGAAAATAATGATAGCATTTTAAAAGAATTATTCCATTTGTATTTCTCCCAGGGCACAGTCTGAATTTGTAGTCCTGACTTGTTCAAAATCCCATGGATTCTGAATACCTTAATCTAAGGAAAAGAGAGCAAATTCCTTATGACAAAAAAAGACTTCTGGTCTTTTTCAGTGAAAAAGAAAATTTTAAAATGGAGAAGGTTTAAAATGCATCATACTACAAATACTTGAATTATGAATTTTCACTTTTACTTGTAATTCTGAAAACTAAGTTTGAAAGAAGAGAAATTAATAGTAGAAGAATAACAATGTGCCTAAACCAGTTTTTCAGCACAAAATAATTTAAGGACTTTGTTTACCTCCAAAATGGATGCCAGCTATCAGATTTCAGTGTTTGCATTATGTAACACATCCTTCAAAACTTACCAAGAAGTGTTCAAAATGTAAAGACAAGGGTAAACAATCAGCAGTTGCACAGTTTACCAACTGCAATTTGGTATTCAGTTTGATGAAGTAGCTTTCCACAGTGCAGTGCATTTCATCAATATTCACTCCACATGGAGAGAATTCTTATCTATATCTGTAAAAGAATAGGAGACGTATTCCTAAGTTAAATTCCTGCTGCAGTAAGTTTTTATTCAGATACAGAATATATCAATTTTATTACTAACTAGCACATGGACAGATTCTAATCTAATCACACGTCATTTCAAAGAGTTCACTCTGGACCTTTGAAATTAAAATACATCTCAGCATAGTTGTATTCATATAATAAAATGAGTCTGGCAGATTTGGGAGAAGTAGGAATCCTACATATTTCTATACCATCTCCTATTTGTATTTCATTAAAACGTGATAAGTAATGACATTGGGACGTAGTTAACCTCAGACAGCTGGCAAGCCACATCATGTGAAAGAGTTGCAGAGAAACTCTGAAAATAATGTCACCCTTTCTGGATGCTGCAATATGCTATGACACTGCATCCTTTCCTCTGAGCATCACTCATAGCATATTGCTTCATCAACTCAACATGACCATCACAATATGACATTAAAACATCTTTTACTTTGCCACCTACCCTTTCCCAGCTGCAGAAAATAGAAGAGGATATTCTCCACCTTACTGTCTTTAAATACCCACAGTTTTTACATTCTAGCAGGCATAATTATAAGTAAATATGAGTCATGGAGGCTTGTATTTAAATGATGAGCTTGTTCTTGCATTTTTTGCTTGTATCAGGCAGCAGTAGGAAGTAAGTATATTTCCTACATTATTAATGCTGTACACTCCAAAACAGAAAGAATAAATTCATGAATTCATGTGACGAACACCATGGGGCCCATGGGTTACATGAGCAGATTTGCTCTGTGAAAATAGATAAGCAGCTCTAGAGAAGTAGCTTTTCTGTCCTTCCCTGTCTGTAGCTAGGGGAGCTTTCAAATCCAGATACTCTTAGTGAATCTTAAAAAATGTATCCACTGATTAAAGACAGCAGCTCAGGAGACCAAAGCATTGTTACTTGAAATGTTTGGATCAGGCTCTGACTGTTTCTAATGTAGAATTTGACTGATTTGTGAGGGTTCTGTAAGCCATGGTCTGTCTTGTACTACAACTGGAGAAAGAGAGGATCATTGTTGGAGAATGACAATATGTGAATCCAGGTTTCTGCCAAACATTCTACTTACTAACCCACAAGGAAAACCTCCTTCATATTTTGAGTCTGGATTTTGTTGTAGCCATGTTTATCACAATTCTAAGAAGCTGTCCCATGTAGAATGTTGTTATCTTTTAGTCTCCTCAATGCATTAAGGAAGTTTTTCCAGACCTTTTAGATGCTGAATCCAGTATACATGTGTTATTTAAGGATACAAAATACTTAGGAGTCTTGTTGGGATGCAGGATTACAGCTAAAATAAAATGGCTTTTTTCATATATGTGAATTTAAGAGTATCAGGGCTGAAGCCAAGTTCTAATGCCCCCCATTTCTTTCTCTTGTTTCCAAGGAATCACCACAGTCCTCACGATGACCACTTTAAGCATCAGCGCTCGCCATTCTCTGCCCAAGGTGTCCTACGCCACCGCCATGGACTGGTTCATAGCCGTGTGCTTTGCCTTTGTCTTTTCTGCACTTATTGAGTTTGCAGCTGTCAACTACTTCACCAATCTCCAGGCTCAGAGAGCAATGAGGAAGGCAGCCAGGGCAGCAGCACTGGCAGCAGCACTATCAGCAGCAACTGTACCGGCAGAGGACGAGATTGTCTCGGTAATTGCTCGCTTTTCTGATAATAAGCATCATATAGGAACAGGCAGCTGAAGTAGTGAATGCAAAACAATATTAAAGTGATCTTAACCTGAAGCAGATTATGCAACCAGATTGTGTCTATTTATCAAAGCATTGTTCTGATTCCAGAAAATGAAAATACTTCATTTATTTGTAGTGTTTATTTAAATTTGCAATATGATTTTCTGGAGAGATGTTTATTTGGCAAGATATTTAAGGAAAGCCATTAGACTGTTATCCATGATACTTCTCCTGAGCAATGCTGTAGGCAGTGTGGGCAGGCAGCTGTAGCTCCCAGCAAGTCTGCAGAGTTTGTGTGACAGTGTTCAATGGAATGAACATGTGCGTTGTCCAGATGATTATGGGATCACTGTAGTGCAAGGGTACAGACCATAAGTGAGCCATTTGGAAGATGGGTAGTTAGCCTATACATAAACTTGGCATCTCTTACCTTACTGAAAACTGTGTTGGTGGAAGCTTTGAGGAGAAAAAACATAAATGAAGGATAGATTTTAGTACACGTGAAAGAGAGGAAGTCTTTCTAGTATCAAAAAACTGTGTCAGAATTGCTTGCAAATTTCACTCTGTAAATCTTATGCTAAATTGTGAATGCTGTCTCACAGCATATGTTCATCTATTTATCATTGTGGCCTTCCTGTTTCAAAATCAGTTTTACTACCACCATGATTTCCATTTTTAGAGAAATAACAATTTGAATGACCTTTTGCAAAACCTCTGAATCCATAATTGAATAAGGGAGTCAGTCTAAGAGGTGCCCATACCAAGGCAACACCTTACCCACCAAAGAGTAATTTTTCCACATTTGCTGATAAATAGGAGTTAAAGTTACAACATTTAAGTACTTTCAAACTATTAAAATCATAGTTGATAAGTTTTGCTGACTCTTTTTTTGGAGGACAGGCTATCAGAAAAGAAAAATAAAAAAGTTCACCTGATTTTATATAGCTTGAAGAAAATATTGATAGCTACTACATCTTGAAGAGGAACAACAGCTTGTATCTGTCTTTCACACACTTCCTTATTCAAGTTTGAGTTAACCATAAGGAGGTTTACTAGAAAGAAAAAAACAAAACAAAACATACTACTTTTGTTTTCCCTGAAAAGTACCTGCTGAGCAATATGAAAACATTTAGGCTGACTCTGCGCGTGCTGCTGGTGCATTCAGTGTGGCCACTCCCCTCACATTCCCAGTCTCAGGAAAACAACTGATCCAAAAATAATCTCCTGCTTCTTCCCAGATAAGCTAAGAACTTGTTTCTGATGATAGGGCTCTTCCAAATTTACATGAGCTATGAATCCCAGCTGACCAAGATAGGCACCAGACATAAAATTTTGGTTGAACAAATGAATAAAAGATAAAGAAGTTAAAAGGCTCAAGTTTCTTATCAAGGTCTTCAGTCTTAGACAAGCAAAGAGCAAACTGAAGACCCTCCTTCCTGTTTTGTAAATATTGTTAGGTTTTCCAAGTAAAAACCAACAAAAGAAAAAAGAAATCATCTAGGAATAAAATACACGTCTAGGAAGCACCCTGCAACAATCTCCTCAAGAAAATTATTTACATCTAGCTGACAGCATACAGATTTAGAAGAGTAGTAAATCCCATAACATTTAGGCCCCAAAGTAAACTCAGTCTCTAAAACAGCCCACAATGTCCACAAAATTCTACAGACCTCATCTTGCTCAAGGCAAGACAGCCATTTTCAAGCCCTGTACATCCAATACGTTTTTCTCCCAGGATCAGCTCTCTGTGAGAACTGCAGTAAGAGAAAGAGCAAACTCAGTGAGATCATAAAAACAAAGGGTACCTAAAATCGAGGGCAAGATGATGTAGTCAAAAAGGTTTCTAGAAGAATTAGCTATTGGATTTAAAAGGTTCCCTTCCAGAAGGGCATTCTGGGAAAAAGGAGTGATTATAGGATAACAGATTTTAAGAAGCTTTTCTTTTTTCATTCCTTTTTTTTTTCCTTTGGTAGAGATAAGGGGGAAGGAACTTTTGTATGTTGACACATCCATAGATAGACTGCAGTCAGTGATATCATTTCATATGACACAGACCTGAAGTGTCTAATTTGAATGCTAGCAGTGTATTTAACACAGGCTGATTGCATGTGTATGACCATTTCCTCTGGACTGTCATTCTCACTGAGCCTTGTGCTTCTATAGCTACATTACTGGTCCTAGAGCAGTTATTTTTAAGGCACAGAGCATAATACTCAGTGTCCTGCTAGAGTGAGGGCTAGAGTCAAGATAAACATATCTACAGAATATTTCTTTTTTGTAATTCCAGATTAAAGTTTTTGTGAAAAAAAAACAAACAAAAAATTTAAAATATTAAGCAGCCTTCTTTCCCCTTCAGTCTAGTTAATTTTATTTAAAATTTTACTTTATTCAAATAAAGTCTCTCACACAGGTTTTTATAATGTAGAGAAAAAACCTGTACACTCAGAAAAGAAATATGTTAGATCACCAAATTCTGCTCTACTGTAGAATGAAAGTAGGAGAAAATGCTGCAGCCACTGAACTGTGGTGGGGTCAGCAAGAGAGATGAGGCTGTGCCCATGTGCTCAGCAGAGAGCCCAGCAGGCCTGGGCTGGCTCCAGGAAAGCCTCTCTGTTTACCTCAGTTAACTGAGAGCAGATTTGGCTTGCTCTCTCCATCAGCTGCAGGCAATCCCTGTGTGAAATACAAAACTATGGGTGTTCCTCTGCAGAACACGAGGGCAGCAAGCTGAGCAATCATCTGGACCCTGACACAAAGCTGTTCTTACTCATATGGTGGAAGCTGTTTTTAGCATGTCAAAACCAAACATCTTATACATACACATATAAAACCATGATGGCATTTAGCTTTTAAATCCGTTTCAAATGTATCTTTTCTACATCAGTTGCATTGTTTCCTCTTGATGGCTTTCTTTTCCCAGGGAGATCCCAGTCCTGGAAGTTGCAGGGGAAGGGGATTGGTGATACTGTGTGAGCACACCATTGGCAGAAATGCTTTGTGGGATGATCAGGGAGTAACCCCATGGATCAAAAGACATCCTTTCCATGTGAGAGGCTACTTGTTAAAAGACAAAAGATTACCACCCTGTAACAGCTTGCTCACAGTTATGTTCTAAAAGTCCTCATGTTTTAACAGAAATCAGCACAGAGCAGTGAAATACCTCTGGGAGAGCTTCCTTCTCCCTCCAGCCTTTTTTCAAAACAACACAGCTTGGGCAGGAAAGGATTCTTATTCTTTTTAACCTGGCCAGCTGCAGAACAGCTGTATGTCAATGGTATAGAGGATTTAGTTTCCTACCATTATGTCAGAATATACTGATTATGTTTAATGAGTATCCTGGTGTAACTGGATCACCAACCATGCTTTAGGTATCACCCTAAAACAGCTATATGCTTTAAGGTCTTGACTGAAACATTGAGGCCTAATCCCAGTACTTTTTTTTTTTTTGCAGGAGGGTAGTAAGAAAATCAAGTAAATTTAATTATAGGAAAAAAACATATGGGCAGACACTGATAGATTTAAGAGCCAAACGTGGCTTTGAAAATTTAAATCTGTTTCATGTAAAAACATATTTTGACAGCAGAGAGGCTCTGTGCCAATTATATGTTTTTTCTGGCATGCTACAAATAAATGTTAGGAAGAAACTCTACCATAGCTCATTCCCTTTGAAAAGAGAATGACCAGGGTTCCAATCTGTGCACTCCTTACCGCATATCTGGTTTATATGACAGCAATTTTAATACAAAGGGCATTGGGTATTTTTCAGTTATGCTTCCTGCCTATATAGATACTTAGATTTTTCCATGCAAAATAAAATAGCTTTGAAGTAATAGGTAACAGCCTCTCCCCTTATTCACTCTCACCTGATGTTTAGGCTATATTCTGAGAGAAGTGAATTTCATTTCGTGGAGGTTAAGAAAGGAGTTGAGTGTGGTTTTCCCTGCTCTAAGTGAGCAATTTAACCTAAGTGATTTAACCCTTTTACTAGGGTAAAAAATGATGAAAACAAGTCTGCATGTTTTTCCTCAATGTTTCTAGCAAAGGTAATTTAAAATTCCTAAAGAGATGCCTGAAGCTAGGGCTGTTAATGACTTCTAAACTACACTCAGCTTTTGATTATGCAGGACACTGTTTATAGCAATTCACACATTATTTGCAATAGACTTTTTTTAAAATCAGATCCCACAGATGAGACATTTGAAGTGTCCAAATTAGGGTTTATAATGAATCTGTGCCATGAGATGGATACTGAAACTGCACAGGACTGTGTTGAAGGAGGTTCCTTAGTCACTGCCAAAAGATGATGTTGCATAGTGTAGTGAACTTTCCTGCTGGAAGATGCTGCATATGGCTTGTTCAAGAGCTAAGGAGAGTTTTTGCAGATCACACTGGTGGATGTAGGGGCTAAACCATGTTTAACTCCCCCTTTGGGAGATAAGTCACTAGCATGCTGTTATGTCTGTAATGGCTGAAATTTCTCAAACTGTATCTACTAATGAGCAGAGGCAAAAAAAAAAAAAAAAAGTTTTATATTTAATTAGGCATTCTGCCTTTTATAGACACTGAGCTCTGGTTCTAGGTTGGTTTGTGTGTTTGTGTGTTTTGATATAAGGAAAGTTCAGTGTCTTTAATCAAATAAATTATGAAGAAAAGAATTAACACATTATTTTTATCTAAACCTTTAGAGTTTATTCTCATGAACCTCTTTTTACTGCATTGCAAGCAGGAAAAAGAGATGTGAGTAAAAGAGAGATAAGGAAGGACATACAGCTATTCATTTTTTTTAAAGTTAGTATCTGGGTTGCATATATAAGAGACTGATGTTGCTGTTAAATCATAAACTAAACTGATAGTGAGAATATGCATTTGCAGTACAAAGCAACAGAGGAGAGAATTCTACAAATATGAATTACAGAAATCTCTTGAGGGAAAGAAACATAAGAACAAAGTGCATTCATAAATCACAGTTAGCATGCACCAAAAGAATCAGAAAAAGCAGACAAAGAATTTTATTTTCTCCAAGGTTATGTATGCTGTATTTTTTTTATATCTGGAAGGCAAGAAATTTGGTGAAATTTCTTAGAATATCTCCTGAGATATTCTAAGTATAAGCAACTTCTAGTGATATTGAGGAAGGTTGTGAGAGAGCAGAGCTTTATGGACAGGAGAAGAGTGCTTTGTGAGCTTTCCAGGGGTTGGATAGCTTGGCTGCAAAGCTCTATAAGAAGGCAGACTGTACCTTACAGGCCATTTACATACCAGTGCTGCCTAGTGCAGTGTGGTGGTGTCTCACATTAAACAATGGCCTGGCAATCTGCTCTGTGTCACTGCCTCCTCACACAGAGCTGCAAGTTTAATTGCCTGATGGGACTAACATTGCATATGAGTGCAAGAGTTCCTCTGAATCAAGGTTCAGTAACTTCAGAAAATCCATTATTTCCTTACGACAGAGTGTGCTGTGCCTCAGGCTTCTTGTTCTTGCTGCTTGTAAAACAGTCCTCACTTGAGTGATTGGCTCTGGAAGCTATGCAAAATAGGCTGTTCATTTCCATTTTCTCTGTTTTGTTAACATTTCATGATGTTAGTGTATGTAATCTTTGTCAGAAGGAGAAGTTAAATCTAGATACAGTAAACAAATTACTGTAGCTGCTGTTCAGAACAGTGGTAATATGGAATTATATGGTCTCCTCACTGCCTCCTGTTCTTGGTTTAGCAGTGAATTCCAATGAAAAATACGAGTTGTGGTTCTGGGGCAGCAGTCTGGGCTACAAACAACTCCCATACTGAGAGACATCCTCATTACACATCTGAGATAAATTTGGACTTAGAATTCCATATCCTGAGTAGGGATTTAGAAGAAAATAGATTTGACCTGAGTTTGCTGTTACGGGGACACAGGACTGTTAAAGATAGTTAAAAGAACTACTCAGGGTTTTTCCTGAGATGAAATCACATTGAGATAATGCTCCTACTTTAGCAATCCTCCTTTTATAGGAATAAGATTTAATAAATATAAATAAAATAATGACCAGGATTACACTTTTCCAAGTGCTTATTCAAATGACCACAAAGATTTTCCTACCTCCACATTCTAAATATGTTCAGTACTAAACATCATCCAAAGACCATACACTACATCTGTTCTACTTACTATTAACTCCGTCACCTCAGCACTATAATTCCTGATTCATGCTTGAATAATCCAGAATAGAATTTGACCCTCCTTGTACCAGAATATTGTAGTTAAAAAGGACTAAGATCCACCTTAATACTTGTATTTTTAGGAACCACACAGTCTCCACAAAAGGTCAAGCTATTCCACAGACATTGAAAAACAAGACTGAAAAAACAAGATGCCTTACAAATTGTACAGTTCTGTTCAAAGCAGGGCATGCAGGCAAATGGAACAGAACTTGAGTGAAAGCAGGCAGGCAGGCTCAGCCAGGCAGTCTGCTCAGAGAGGGGGATTATTATTATTATGATTAGCGCAAGTGGACATGGATAACCCTCTTTCTGTTTCTGTGACACATCTGTGGCTCATCCTCCATTTAAATCTGTCTGTTGCTTTCTGTGTTACTGCAAAATACAAAACGAAACATCTGTGTTCCAGATAGGCACAGAGCACTTTTTAATACCCATTCAGAGCACGACACCAGTCATATAATGTATAGAGGGCAAATTGGAAGTGATGATTGGTTGTAGGGGAAGAAAAAGAGCAATAGGTAAGAGAAATATATAGAGAAAAAGTACATTTTTCCTTTTGAAGTAAGGAAAACTTACTTCACTCTTCACCTTTTGTTTAGATTAAAATCAGCTGTGAGAAATCCATCTCTCCCTAATTTTAGTTGGATACCAGTCCATTCATTCATGAACAGAACTTGGCATCCTGTTGTGGAAATGTCACTTGTTCTGATTCTCTGACAGTAACAATGACTTCTGGAAGGATAATTCCTGTTACAGCTATTTTAAGTCACCCAGGAGACACCAGTTGTGCTAGGTTAGTCTGTTATCTAGAAATTGTGGCCCAAGTACAAGAGTGGAAATTTATCAGAAAATGCTTCTTTTCCTTTTAGTGACTCAGTCATTTATCTGATTGACTAAAATCTGTTCCCATGCTTAGAAATCCTGCAAGATAAATCCCAAAAATGCTGACAGCAGGCTACATTTATGTGAATGGTTGTCATTAAATCACTCCCAATGAATGGCTTTGGAAATTGCCTATCTAATAGCATTTTTCTACCTTAAAATCATTCCAATGTTAGTCATCCATTTTACTATAGATGTATGTGCTGTTATTTTGGGAGTTATTTACATTGTCCAAGACTTCCCTCATCTGCTTCAGCCATTTGGTCATCTCGTTCTGCTGACCGAAAAAGCTTTGTATTCAAATCCATGAACATCTGTGTATGTTATGTGATTTTGTGCACAAGATTTTTCCTCAATAATCAGGGAAATTAATTTTATGGACAAAGTTTTAGGCTTAAGCTCCATATTAACAGAACACTACAGTACTTCATCTCAAAACAAGCAACAAACAAACAAAGTCACTCTTGGCATCCCTCTGTGTTTTCTCAGCCATCAGATGAATCTTAGAGCTGCTGCCATGCATCCACAAATGGCCATCCTGGGATGTGGCAGGAGCAGCAAGGTTTTTGAATATTTCCTCCTATTTGACACTACTGTGAAAGGGAGCAATTGATATCCATTAGAGCAGGCTTAGAGCCTGGGATAGGTCCTGTTCCTAATCATTTCTGCAAGGAAGAACTCTATCACTTCTACTCTGGTGAAAGTAAAATAATGGCATCATGGTCCCAAATAAAACAGATGTACAAAATTAATGTACATTTTAGCCTAGTAACTAAGAGGCAAGTTCTACATGTCCCTGAGTTCTGGGCTGAATTTTCAGAAGAGTTTAATACAGCTTTCTGAAGAGTAATTGGACCTGGCTGCAAATACTGCACAAAATATGGGAGTAATTTGGTTTCATTTCACCATAAATGAAAATAAAAATAGTCCCATTACAGCTAAGTATATTTTTCTTCATTTGTATGCATGGAAGTGCTGTGGGAATTATGAGATATATGTAAAAAGGAATTTTTTTCCTAGAAAAAACAAGAGGACAATTCAGCATTCATGTCTTCAGCAGCTGTAAAGTTAGTCCATTGCCTTTTGTGCAGCACTTTTCTAGTTCTTGCATGACTGCTTGACTCCATTCAGTGTTTACCAAACTCATCAATGGGTTCAGCCAGGGAAGATTGCACCTGAGCCAGCCTGTATTGCTGTTTGGTTTAATCTTGATCCATATCTACACAAACTTCAGTCATATCAACCTACTACAATTTAGATACACCATTACCTTCTTTTCCTTTTAACTCCGTCTTCTCTTTTTCTCTCTTGGAGCTTCCACTTATCACAGTGTTAACAATGTGAAAAGCACATATTCTTTCATGGCTTTACAACCAAGCTTTAGGCCATAAAAATATATATCTTTCTGTACAGATGCATTATTTTTGTGATTTTCTGAGATTGTACTATAGCAGAGAAGCAACAATAAAATCAGGAAGTTCATTTAAAAGGTGGAAAGAAGTCTAAAGATCACAAAACCTAAGACTATGTATATTGATGCACGGGCAGCTTAGGCATGTGTGAGGGAGAGAAAATGATGAGGCATCTGACTCCATTATCAGAAGGCTAAATTACTTTATTGTTCTATATTATATACATTGCATCTAACTGAATCTGCCTTGCACTCACCCTTGCTCACAGCTGCACACACTGCACTCATCTCAATTCTCTCGTGACTGTCTGGTGACAGTCTGGACTCACACACACGCTCTCCCTGATAGGCCAGGGGAACAAAACATTCTCACTTTGGGTAAACAATCTCAATATTGCATTCCACTTCAGCACAGCAAGAGAGATAAGAATTATGTTTTCTTTCTTCTCTGCTTGTCTCACAACTTCTCTCTGTTCGGAGGGCATGTGAATATCACATCCAAATATCACTTTTTTTCCCTCTTCTTTTTTCTCTCACAGCATTCTGACTCCAACTCTAACCTGAAGAAGCGAGTGAACTCCATAGCATCTCAGACAGAGCAATCTCCTGAAGCCAGCATAATATCAAACACTGCATCCCAGTGTCAGCCTCTGCCTGCTCCTCCACCAGCCCCACCACAACCACCAGCTATTGGAGGTGCAAGTAAAATAGACCAGTATTCCAGGATCCTCTTTCCAGTGGCATTTGCAGGATTCAACCTGGTGTACTGGGTTGTTTATCTTTCAAAAGACACTATGGAAGTGAGTAGTAAATTTTCTGAATACTCATCTATAATATGTAATATGTTTACTTGGCCAGCATTATTTCAGTTGTTCATTTACTGTTGCAACTCAGTTCATCAGTCCTTTCTGAGAAATACTAGAATATTTTCTCCAAAGAAATCATCTGTAGCACTCAGTACAATGCAGAAAGGCTGTTTGAGGAGGGGAAATGTAAACACTTCTCTCTAACTCATGCTGCACTGAGCAGAAAATGCTCTGTAAGACAGCACAGGATGACATTCTCAGCAAACAAACTGATCTTAAATCTTCTATTTCTTAACCTGTTGTAAGGAATGGTAGAAATATCTGTTGAAGCCATGAAGTGAAAGAGATAAGAACTTTAATATCCCAAGGTTTTCTCAGGAAGCTAATACCATAAATCTCCCCAAAAATTTGTTATCTAGTATAAAATATTAATAACTGCAGTATAAAATTTGTGAATCAAGAGTCCCTAGTTTTGTATGTCAGTACATTTTTCCTGTTTTTTCATATAAATTATACTGCCTCATGAAAATAAGGCTGAAAAATATTTTCTTAAGTTTGTTTGAATCAGGCACAGAGTGATTACACCTTTAGATATCCATAAGGTCCAGAAAAGACATGTGCTCTGCAAACTGAGAATGTCTAGAATAATCAGTCAGTAATCAGTCATTAAACTTTAAGCCTTTAATGCTTTAAATCTCTATTTTCCCCCTTTTTGACTAAATAAAATTAATGGTGTCCTATTTCTTTGGTAAAAAAGATATTAATTTGCCTCGTTGCTATAGAGTTTTGGATCTCACTGTACATTGCAGTCAATTTGATTGGTACATTTAGTTTATTTAGGACAGCTAGAGAGATAATGATGGTATTTAGATAGCACCAAATGCACAAAGTCCCTACATCAATAAAAACAGAGGCTGGAAAACTGGTATGAGTGAGGATCAGGCTGTACCTTTGTTACCTAGATTAAAGGTAAAGCAGGCTGAGGGAAATCTTGTGGGCAGCCAAGAGACTCTGCAGTTCAAAGAAAGGAGACAGTGCTGATCAGCTGACTGGTGGCACCTCACCTCTGCTAGAAGGCTGCTGCTCCAGCAGACTCTAATTTTTGCTACCAGTATGATCTGGAAAATGCTGTCTCTCAGAGATGGAGTGTGCTGCCAAGCAGCTTCTATGGAATTGTGAGGGCAGGAGGGTAGGAGACACTGTCTCTCACAAATGTTCCTGCAGATGTCTCTCAAGAGGTCACAGCTGCCAGCTCCTGGCCACTCCAGCCCTGCCCAGTGTTAAATTTAGCATTTGTGCCAGAGTTACTGATCCTGCTCTTAAAATATTGACTATGTGTGCAAATTACTTTTCTCAGTCAGAGAAGGGAGGTATTGAAAAAGCTCATGTCTGATCATGACAACTTCTGTTTAGAGGCCAGCTCCTCAGCTTGCCAAGACTCCAGTGATTAAACCATTCACATTCTGGATCTGGAAATATTTGGAACATACTTGCCATTTCCCTTGGTGCTGATGAAATATTTACACTAAACCTCGTATATTAATAATAACATTAGAACCAGGCTTTTAAAATTCTTCCAAAATCTAGGACTAAGTGCTGACTATAAATATTTTTAAATGCTACTCTGCAAGCTCACAAACATGCTCAGAAATTATGTTCTGTAGTAGCATTATACACTAACAGAAATCCAGCAGCAAGACTTAGAAAAGAGAACAGTATTGACAGCTGGGGTGTTTTGAATTATGAAGAATTTAAACAATTGTGTAATTTTTGACCAAGCTCTTCTTCCTAAATTACATTTCTGCATTTGTGTACTCAGTTATAACTAATAATAATTGTGGTACACACTGCTAGGTTTCTAATTCAAATGTTGTATCACCAGTTGTTACTTTCAACAACCAGGAATCTTTTTACTTTAAAAATGTATTAAAAATATGTAAGCTTTTAATTCCAAAGAGAGGAGATACAAAGGTTGGGTGAACAAAGCATGGAGTGCTTCAAGGGCAGTTAAACTTAATATTTGGCTCCCTCAGGCCTAACAGATTTAATGTTGCTACAGTATTATTCAGTTTATTCAATTTAAAAAATGCATTTTGTGCATTATTTCAGGTATATTAGCTTTTTTAAGGTACTTTTTTGAGTTCATGGGACTTTTGTTTAAAAACCAGAAAGAGGAAAAAAATCTAATTAATTTATTGAAATAAACAAATTTCCAGTACACCATTCTGAGCACAAAGATCATTCACCAATTCATGTGCTTAAACCAAACAACTGCCTACTGGCTTTGGAGGTACACAGAGAATGGATCAGGCATTTCATGAGACTGTTTGTAAAAGCAGGTTATTAGCACTGGAATCAAAGGTCATTTTCAACTGCTATCATTATTTTCTGGCCAGGCTCTGCCTTTGGCTTTGAAGGAGGAGCAAGAAGAGTTTTTTACTTCATGTACTGGATTCAGAGCCTCAGCTGGAAGGAGCAGCCTTGTTAGTGTAATGACGCAGAGTTGCATGAAATGAGGAGCTCTTTTCTAAGCTGTTTGGTTCAATACACTACTAAGCAATTTTCTTTGGCTTAGATAATGTGTTACAGAAATGAAAAAGTAATTTTTGTGTGTGGCATCTCATAAGATTTATGAGAACTTTGAGGACTGACTATTTTTCAAAGTGCTCCTTGGATAACTTTTTCTTCCCCTGCCATTAATAATTTTCTCTTCAGGTTAATCACCTTTTCTCTTACTACACATGTAAACTAAGAGTATGGAAATTACACAGACATTTTTTGATTTGGAAGGTTGTATAAAGAAGAAGGTGTTCTTAATAAAACGTACACCTTTAAACATTTGAATATTATCATCATAGACTGGTTTGGTTTGGAGGGGAGCTTGAAGAGCATAGAATTCCACATCCCTCCCATGGCAGGGACACTTTCCACTAGACCAGGTTGCTCCAAGTCCAGTACAATCTGATCCTGAAAACTTCCAGGGATGAAGCATCCACAGCTTCTCTGAGTAACCTGTGCCAGGGCCTCAGCACCCTCACAGGGAGGGCAGCCAGGACTGGACAGACAGCAAAAGTGCTTTAGACTGAACTTCGTATTTATACTTCCATACATACTGCACCAAGTCAAGCTTTGCAAACTAGGAAGCTTAGTAGCAGACTTTCATTAAAATATTAACCATTTTCTATATTTTAAATCAAAACAGCACCATTCTCTGAAGCAAAAAAAAAAAAGAAAAAAATCTAGCTTAAAATTAAGCAATTCACCTGAATGATTTTTTTACATGGATGGGGATAACGTTCATCTTCTGGCAATAATATTTAAATGAAGGGTTTGATTCTCTATTGGAACAACTGGGAAAACATTCTTATTCAATAGCAGTCATCCACTGTGCAACTTGATACATAAGATATTTCAGTGTTAATGGTTTTGTACTGGGGAGTAACAATAGCATTGCAGGGCAAACGACTGTACTGGTCAAAATAAAGAAATTAAACTAGCAAAGTTCTCTGTCTGCATTTGGTTAGATTGTATATTGGTAGAACCTAATATAACCAAAGGACTACAAAGTGTACAAAATAACTGATGCTAGTTTTCAGACCACAGAAAAGGATGTAAGATACTTGTAAGATAAGCCCCTTTTTCTCTCAGAAGGTTTTATAAGTTAATGCTGACAGGTGCTAATTATAGTGATATCACTGTGCTATTTATACTATGAAAAAAATAAAGCACCAGAGTTACTCTAAAGAGAGCTTACTCCCTCTCTATATAAGGTAAATTAAATTAGGTGGAAGGTTTGAGGATGTAGCATCCCCATGATTTGTACATGGGGGATGGAACAGACGCATTTCTATGGTTCATATTGTTCTGTAGGGAACAGTAATATCTGCCATCCACAAGAAGCTCTAAACAGTAATGAAAAAGACACATTTGTCTAAATTGGACAAATAGAAAAGTTCTTGAAAGAAGAGCAAACCTCTCTGGCAAATGAGGAAAAAGATATTCTAGGTTTTTATTTTGTCATACAGCATATTTTGGCTTTTTTCTGTTTTAAATCTTCCTAAGTCATTGAGCTGAATACTAATTTATGACAGCGACCTTGGTAGATGAATTGCACACTTAGTTTATTTTAAAATTTGCTTGATTTAGAGTGCAAGGAGTCCCCTTTTAGAGGGCTGCAAGTATTACCTTTGCCACATAACTCACAATGCATATGCCACTGCCACATCAACTTATGCACCTTATTTCTAAATTTATCTATCTTAATTTTTATATGTAACATTATATTACAGTTTCTCATGTAATTAAAAAAATAATAATGGAGAGAATCAAACTAGATAAGGACATGATGTTAAAATTTTGATGATAAATCCAGAAAAAGAAGCAGCGGCAGCTTTTATATTTGGGAGCATAGGAAGACACAAAGTCACTGAATGGACCAAAGTTGCTGAGTCCTGAATATTATTTGGATGCAGAGAACATAGCAGGATGGCAGGAGAAGAGTTATATAATAAGCTGAAGATGCTAATGATGTCAGGTGTGAAGAAAAAAGAACAGAGAAAGAAACAAGAGCAGGAAAAGTATTTACCTTCAGTGTATTGGTATTATAAAACTTGTAGTGAATGTCATTACATCATTTTTCAGTTTAAACACTGGAAAAATAAAGGTTAGGAGGAACAGTCATTGCCATATATACTTAACAACTGAGCTTTGATGATCCAGGTAATGAGCATCAAATTCTAAGAGGATTCTCCTTGTAGTGCAGTTCTATTTTGAGTCTGCTGAGAGAGTTAGAAATCACATGGGTTTGTGGGTTAACTCAGTTGTTGTTAACAGTGGTTAACAACCCACAGCTTAAACCTCTCTAAACTTTTCTTCCAGTTTTTTGAACCTTCGGCGATGCATTTTCGAAATAACCCTCAGTCCAACTGAAGAGCAGCTCGGGATTTCAAGCAAATCACTCAAGGTCACAAAGGATTGAAGAGACTTCAAAGGATTTGTCTGTCCACAGGTGATCTCAGTTTTCAAGCAGGGAATATTTTTATTGGTGATTACCTGGATGCACACTCTGGACAAATCAAGAGCTGCAAACTTCTTAGCAATCTAATTAATATTTTCTTAAGATTTCTTACAATGATTCTACCACAGAAGTTCTTGTAAATTATTTGTTTAGTTGTCAAAGGAAAGAACATTCATTTCTTCTAAAACATCTGTAAACAATTGAATGTTTACATTTATATGAAACATCAATTAAAGGTTTTGGGTTTTTTTAATAGAATAGGAAGGGAAAAAAAGGAAACATAAGCTATTTTTTGTGTGCTTTAGCTGGTTGGTTACCACAGCGTAGCTTTCTTTGTTGAAAGTCACCATTAAAGTACAACCAGACTAATAACAAGCAATTTCTTGTCAGGGTCTAGAAATGGAGGACTAGAATTTCAGGGAGTTTTCAAGGTTTAAAGCTGAATAGAGAGAAAGATGCAGCTACCCATCAGGCTAAATGCAAGCCTCCAGCTCCAGGGAACTTCCTGGAAGCAAGCCTTGATTACTAGTTAAGGAACAGCTTTTTCTCAGCTGATTCTACTGAATTGCCTGTAGCAAACTCCCTAGAAATGTTTTCTAGAGCCAAAGAACTGCCAGCACATTCAGAGTTTAAGGGTAATAATATTTTGCCACTCTCAACACAAACAGTTACAGAATTCCTTCATTCACCCTTCATCTCCATGATGCTTCTCAGGAATGCAATTAGGAAACATATGCCTAATCAAACCAAACCCTAGACCAAATTATTGCAGGTGTAATGGACATTGGGAGGAGTCAGAAGCACTCCAAGAAGTTTTATACGAAGCTAAATAAAAATTAAGGATTCCATCCTATCTTGAAATTTCAGTACAATAAAATTAACCAGAAACATGAAATAATGCACAGATTCAGGATATCCAGGGTCAACTGCTTTGTCTCCACAAACATCTTAATTCCTGTGAGAAAATACTTACAGGCTGACTAATTGGTTCCAATAAGTCATCAACTCTTTTATTGCTACTATAACCATTTTAACTGTTTGAAGGCCTTGCTCCAGCTGTTTTCCTCCTCCTATTTCTAGAACTTTTACTAGTTTGGTAGCTGGAGTGATCATGGGAATCCTTTTTGCACACCCTGTTCTCTAACTCTGAAGGGCTTAAATGGAACAATTTAAGGATTCTGCTCAATAATAAATATTCTTTGTACAGAAATGTCACATTTGCTGCTTGCTTTTTCTGACTGGCTGCAGGCTGGCACACTTGGATGTTTTTGTAAGTGCATGGAATTCTATCTACATTTTGTTTTCAAACTAAAGTGAAAAAATTTCCTATTTTCAGCCTTTTTATACTGTTGTAAGAAAAAAAATTAGATTAAAATACTGGGCAAATATTTTATAATTTGTAAATACATCTTATTTTGCAAAAAGCAAATAATACAGTAGGGACCCAAAAATTATTTTTTAGAATAACTATACTCTTGCTTCACTGACTAATTTCTATTTTGAGCACATTAATATCTGTAAGAGTTTCCAGAATATTTTAAAACTGGTTTATGCACAATATGAAAATGTTTAAAAGCTATGGTAAAACATGTGACACTAAAGGAGCTAAATTTTGTAGCTGGTCTTTGCTTAAAAGAAATCTGAATACTAATTTTGCAGCAGATGCAGAGAGTTACTAAATAGTGACTATATCCTTGAAATGTAGTATTTCAGTGTATAAAATGGTGTGGTAACTTCCTGATTAGGAAGCTGTATCGACATCTTAAAATTGTTTTAGTAGCTCTTGGTATTTAACAATAGATTTCAACATCAGCACAAAGACTGCTTGTATTTTTTTTTCTGAAGAGCTTTTCCTGTGGATATGACTGAGAAGGGTTGGTTCTCCTCAGCTTTTTGAATGGTAGGAAGGGAATGTGTATTTTTTACATATTTTGTAGAGACACAGGTGTAATCAATAATGTTGATAATGTCAAGTTATAGCTTAGAATAAATGCAATTAATTACAATTAATATCACTTAGCAATCCTGGTTATGGTCAAACACTAATCAACCAAGCAAGAGAATAAAAGAGCAGAGAAATAGAAAAAGGTTATATACATATATGTATATATTTCTGTATGCATATATATATATGTATTTCTGTAGAAAATATAAATAGTAAATAAATAATACCATAATAAATAATTTATATTCCTTTCCTTAGCACAAATTGAAAGGATATTGAGGGGTTTGGGTTTCTTCCAGTATTTTTGTCTGCACTGCAATTGGAAGAGCAGAAGCTAAGGTTGCTCTGGGATGGGAATTCCCATGTGTGAAACAGGGCCCTGTGGGGAGGAGATGTGCAATTACATTGAGCTGTTGCACTCTGATGCACATTATTCAACACCAACTTCCCTTTCTATAGATCTTGGTTAAAAGGATGCTCTGGTTTCAGCCCACTCTGAGACCAGATGTAGTTTACATTCAGTTTTAGCATGTTCTGCTTGATCAGAAGTGCAAGAAAAAGGATAACTAAGAACAAAATTACAGAATTATTTAATAGTAAAGTAGAACCTTCAATTACATATAAATCTTTCCTGATCTGGGCTCTAACCATCCCATTATTTTTTTATAATTTCTAAGCCAAATGAGAACCCAGCAGTTTTAAGACATAGAAACTATGCAACGGCACACTAGATCAGCCTTGAGATCATCCACTCTTGTGTTCAAAGGGTACTCTTCCCCAGCAGCTAAAGCAGGAGCTGCATAAAACCTATAAATGTGAAGAAAATGTCCTGATAAAGGGTACTGTCCAGTGTTTTGATGCTACCTGTCAGGTAACAAATTCAAGGCCTTTCTCTGATATGCAAATAAAATTCAGAGGTGACTTTGTCATTGCTTAGTTCATTACATTCTTGGTTCTCTTCCAGTTCATGACAAGAGCAGCATTCCTCATCTGCCTTCTATAATGAATTCATTCTTGCAGGATTGTCCTCTAATTGGTAATCAATCAAGGCCTTTCAACTCTGCATAAATGATGCCTGTCACCTGGCTTTATGGAGAAATGTGTGAAGGAAAAAGTCCTTATCCACAGTCAGAATGGGTAGGACTTGAGAAGTAAACAGTTGTGTTCTGCATCACTGCTTCAGTAAAATCATCCAGCCAGTGCTGGTGTGGTGCTTGTGTACAGAATGGAGCTCTGCAGCTCATTTCCAGACAGCACTTTGGTACAGCCCACAGAAACTCAGAAAAGTGTATTGGAAGTAGAAGTTGGTGGCAAAGCACAAATGAGACTCAGCCATGGTTGGAGATGCAAGTCATAAACCAGAAGTTTTACCAAGAGAAATGAAGGAATCCAAAGAAACCAAAGCATCTCTACAATTGTGAAGTAGGACATAGAATTTCATACTTATTGAGAGTCCTTAAAGAATGAAACAAATTCTTACTCCTGCCCAAAACCAAATTATGTGTGATCTTCCAACCACAGTTAGGGAAAAAAACCCATGCCCATGCATTTAATGTAGTTCTATAAAAGTAGGACAACACAAGGCATTGAGGAATCCCATAAACCATGTAACATGCATCTGTACTAAATCACTTTGCAACACACTTGGCTGGTTCTCAAACGAGTCATTAGTTCATGAAAACATGATCTGGCCTCAGTTATGACTATTTTAACCTTCATAAATAAGAGTAATTTCTAATGTTTTAAAGGTACTAAATTCTTTACATGCTTTAAGGAGCCAATAAACCTCCTCCAGGCTATACATAGTTACATGTTTAAGTATTAAAGCAAAGGTTTTTCTCCCCACCTCATACCTGCTTTGTTTGTAATAACATTTTCTTGGAGCAGATAAAAATATTTTATAATTTAAAACTAAATAAAACTAATGAAGGAATACTTATTTCTGCTATTACTGTACATTAAAAAATGCTTGAAAGTATCAACTGTTAGAAGTTGACTTTTTGAGGGCTTTTTACATCAGGACTCTGTGTCCTGATGTAAGCTAGGTGGAGTCATGGTGTTCCCAATTGACACGTGGGGAATGGATGTGAGATTGAAAAGTGGGATCTGAGCAAGAAAGTCATAGGTTTTAACATGAGGATGTTAAATTAATGAATTGTTTGTTCCATGGATGAGTCTGTTGGAAAGATTGTGATGATGAGACTGACTGGAAATGATCAGAAATAAGCTACTGCTTCATCCAAAATTCAAAATTCACTGAACTGAAATTCTAAAAAATAAGCCAGGAACATCTTTGTGTGAACAGAAAGTTAAAAAGTTTTTTCCATAAATGTAATTAATGTGCATTCTCAAGTTTTAGAAATTATAAATTCCTTGTGAGCTAAAACATGTAATGCTTCACATACCCCGCACTTTTCCTTTTAAATAAGTAAAAACTATTCTTATCTGGTGCAGTCTTCACATAAAATCCAACATTAATTGTTTGGTATGAGGTGTCTGCTTGCAACTCAAATGTATTCAAAAGTCTGACTTAAAAATAAGTCTGACTTCATGGTTTTAATAGTAGCCACAGTTTTTATTGGGTGGATTTTTAAACCAATGAAGCTGTGAGCTTTACCCTTACTACTTTAAGGGCTTTATTCTGATGTCACTTCCAGCACAATAAAAGTGGAGTAATACTAGTGAAGCAGACTGAGGAAGGCCAAAGTGAAAGGAAATAACTAGTGACATATATAATAAGCTGTTTTAAATGCCAGCTTTTAAGCCTAATTGATAATTCAGTTGTAATAGTACTGCACTACTTATATAGACCAACTATTACAAAAAGAAATTCTATAAATCAATTTAGACTGAGACCCCTTAAAAAAGGCCCTCTAAAAAAAAGTAGGATGACCTACAACTTTCAGTAATTACATGAATTAATGCAAATGTATCCTTAAATACTGTATTAAGAATGCCTATCACAGTACTTTTTATAAAGAGTGAAAACAAAAAAACCCAAGCCATTGTTTATGTGCCCTATGAAGCCAGCATGAGGAGATTATAACAGTGAAAAAAAGGAAAAAACAGCCACAGGAGTAGGAATTTAAAAGCCAGAAACACCACAGAAACACAGAGTCTTTATTAGAAGCTCTATATAGAGTGGACCTATTTGTACTTCTCTTCTGTGCACAAAAATTTTATAGCGGAAATTCACTTTTTATGTTTGAGATCTGTTCATTATAGCTCATTATAGAGTAGTCACAGGAGTATTACTGTGTGCTTGAAATAAATTAAAACCACCAGGTAAATGTGCTCTACTCAGGACCAATAAAGAACAAACAAAGCTAAGTGATCTTATAATTCCAGCTGCTCTACAAGTTAAGATCCACATGACTCTGAAAGCCTGCCTTTATTTTAAGATTGGAAAGTAATTTATTCACTCACGAGGTATCATTCCTTTGTGGGCTGATTGTGGAGTCACCAGTTTTATAAGTGAACACCTTAATGTTCTGAAATCACCGGGAAAATATCCAGGTCAGTGATGTGCAAGCTAAGACTTTTTCTCCCTGCAAGTTCCATTTGAAGGTGCAGCAACCTCAAAACATCTCCCATGATACTCTTGCAAGAAAAAAATAATTTCTTGAGTTGCTAATGGGAAAAGAGTAGTTGGAAACTGTTCTGATTTTATTACTAAAATGAGAAGGCATAACTGGACTTTGTTATTCTATATTTCTGCAAAGGAGAGTTTGGTCATTAATATTATTCAAATAAATGTCCTTTGTGATGGTCTCCAAAAAGGAGCACTGACAATTGCAGACAAATTAAAACTTACATTTACCATCTAAGCCATATTCCTTATTGGCCACACTAATATTTCCTCAAAGGCTGAGAAGATGGAAAAGGTGTTGGCTGGATTACAGAGAAAACAAGGAGCAAAGCTCCTTTTGTTTGTGGTGTTGAAGGACAGGGAGCTTTCGAGTTCTTTCACATCACTGGAGCAGCAGAAATGTAAGAACACTTGGACCTGAGTGCAGTGCAAGCACGTGCTGCCAAGTGTTCTTGCCCTGACATGTCATTGTCCATGGAAGCCAAGGTGTCACATGAAAATTAGCATCAACGAAGGTAAGCAGAAAGCACTCACCTCAGCACAACTGTGCTTGACATTGCTTTCAAAGAAAAACATTTCATTCTAGAGACAGTAAAAAAATTCCTCGGAAATTATCAGGGCACAGCTTTTCTCTGTCAGTTCTCATTTTATTCTGCATTCTTTTCTAGGCAGTTTAATGAAAACTGGATGGGTTAGGTCAGTCTGTGGTGGCCAGGAGTGACACCACAGATGTGTCACTCCCTCTTAAGCCATTTTTAGTACAAATGCAGGTCCTTCAATCTAGAAGGAATTCTGAGTAATGTTTTTATTTCTGTGAAGGCACATGCAAAACCTTTTTGGATCTGCACGACAGGACTGCACAAAGGCTGCTGGATGGATTCTCCAGTAGGTGAAAGAAATAAAAAAGGGCTGAGGATCAAACACACAGGAGAAGTGGGTCTTGAACTAGAGAACTTAAGTGTAGAACTGGACAGAGAAATGAGCCTGCCTTCCCTCCCTGTAAGATTTTGATCAGCACAGATTAAATCAGAGTATTAATGTAAATTGTGATTTTATTAAAATCAAAATATTGGTTATCAAAATTGTTTCTTTTGTTCATTTTAATGTTTCTGGCTAAAATTTTTAGGTTTGTTTTTAAAGTGTATTGCCATCCCCACCACACCTTCCCTTAAAGATGCTGGATGAATTTTCACTAAAAAACATCCTGAAAATATTCTCTAGGGAACAAAAATTTTGTTTTTTGAAGAGACCAATTTTCCATTGAAAAACAACACCACCAGAAATTCATCAGAATTTAATTACCTATAATTTATCCCAGAGGCAAAAGAGTTGGGAAAGTAAAAAATGACATAGAAGGAAGTTACTTCTAATGATGGTACATGGATCACTTCATAGCAGAATTAATGATAAAATGCAGGACACACATCCAGAATAATATTCCTGGGATGGCATGCCTTTCATTATGAAGAAATTCAGAGGGTTGTTACTCATTTAATTTGAGACAGCAGTTCCTACTGCAAATTTAAAGATGAAACAAAGAAAATTGGCAGGACTCTCAACACCCAATGCCATCCCCACATCCCCAATTAAATTGCATGTAAGAATGCAGTAAAATGCATGTAAAAATGCAGTGGCCTCCAGGGGAAGAGCCCACATGGACCAAGAGGAGCATGGCAGCCATCCCAGACTTTGCCAAGATACAAAACTCAGTCAAGGGTGTCAAGAGACTTTGAAAAGGACACAAAGCGAATGAACAAAGCACCACCAACATGCCAGCAATGTAATCTGCTCAATCTATGGGGAAGAGGAGGAGGTGTGGACAGTCATGCACAGCAATGAGGAGTTCTGACCTAATTCCAGAGAATGGTTATAGCTTGATTTAGGCAGCCAAAGGTCTTCTGTTCCAGACACTCCCTGACAGGGAGCAAATGCCTCATTATTGGTGATGATCTGCAGCTAGCTGGGATAAGCTGGGACTGTGATTCTCTCACAGCTGTGAAATCAAGCAGCCTCAGCTATTTCAGTCATCAAACTAGCTAGGTGAGTCTGCCAAAAGAGGGGTTTTTGGTCTTAGAAGGTGTCCAGGAATGTTCCAGTTCTGTGAAACCAACTGGGTCACAGATTCCTTGGTTGTTGAAGTGCACAGCAGTTTTTCATTTTGTTTGTTTTCCACTTCATTCCAATAAAAATGATGGACAGAACAGCAAACTCCATTGTAACCCATTGAGGTGCATGGAATAGGCATTGCTGTGGCTTTTGTGACAAGGCTGTCCCATCACCCACTATCATCCACTCAAGGCCACGGCAGTCTGTCTCAGCATCTCTTCCTCACTTCTGCCAAGTGTGGTTCCCACAATCTCGTTATCTAAAATTCTTTTCCAAAATATGAAGACTTTCATAATCCCAAAACCCCAAACTTGCTTTTTTCACATTATAGTCTTTGTACATGTGGCTGAGTAATACAAATCACTGCTTTCTGACATTTTTGTCAACTGCTGAATACATTATTCATGAATGTTTGTTTATTACTGCTGAACCAGCTCTAGAAATAGTAAAATAATATCCACTATGTAGTTTTAGTGTGCCTTTTATTTTTATAAATCAAATAATTTGGGAATGTATTATTTTTTAATCCAATGTGCTATGTTCATTTTAAGGCCAGTGTAGTCTGGTTAGATTGTCATAAATACCTTCCCACAAGGAAGCTGGACTAGCACATGTCCTGATAGCTATTTAAAAGATAGAAAGAAAATATTCCAAAATATGGAATGTGGCTAAGGGCAGACAAGTGATCACCCTAAATCCCATGGCCCTTTTTGGATACAGAATTCAGTCAAATCATTATGTTATTCTAAATGCTGTGTTTTTTCAAAAACATGAAGGTACATTTAGTGGGACAGGCCAAATTAAGATCAATTTGAGATCTTCATTACCTTACCACTAATTTAATGCCAATTCTCATCCAAGGCTATTAACAAGGTTTTAATTGTACATATTTGTTACATAAACAGTGGTTTATGCCCACCTTAGAGTGAAAGACTTAGGAAAAGATAGATTATCTCTGTTTTTATTTAAATACAGCATTATTTTCCATGAGCAAAGTGACATGATCCCTTAATTTTTTATGACACATAAAATATGGAAAAAAATTAGCATCATATATTTAATCTCTGTCACAATTTAACTGCTAAGACATGAATTGTCTGCTGTCACAGACTGTAGGAAATGGCACCTCTGATACTGCCAGTGAGCTTTTCTTCATTAGCACCACACCTCCTCAGTTTTCATGCTCTTACAGTGCTTTAAGCAAGTTCTAAATAGGAGAGAGGCACCTTAAAAGAGTGGAGATATTTCACGTTTTCATTAAATAGGCCAAGGCCACTTACAAATTCCCAAATTCCAAACAAGTGCCTGTCCAATGCACATCTCTTTACAGAAAGAAAACCCTCTGTGAAAGTCCCTTCACGACTGCATCCAAATACAGATATTTATAGTAAATCAATATTAATTCACTGTTACAAAACCTTGTACTAGACTCCCATCAAGTTGATGCTGTCACTTTGTCTTAAAAATATTTTATAAATGACTCAGAGCTACTTTTCCATAATAGTTTCTTCAAGAGTTCATTTCTACCTTTCGCTATTAAATGTTTTGATTGAAAGGCTTATGAGGCCCCTGTAATTTATTGAATTTTATGTAACTTGTAGACACACTTATGTTCATCTGGTGTTTCAGTGTATGCAATTAAGTGCCCATAATGCTGGTTTATGAACAGAAATGCCAGGGTTTGCTGGAACCCAGACAGTATTTCAGGTCAATACCTTATTGAGTTGGCACACTTAAGTAATAGAATAATGCAAGAGTTGTATGTATGTGGCAGTGAATGCACACATTAATTAATCTCATGACAAAATAATTACACAGAAAATGTAGAATTTAAATTTCTCCAGTCAGAACAATGAAACAGACAAAAATATGTTGAGAGACCTCTAAAACATTTCACCATGCAGCAGATGGATCAACAATTGAAATTAAACTCTCCAGTACCATTTCTCTAAATAGTATCTATGTAAAAAGTGTAGATTAATCTGAGGTGAACAGGCAGAGAAGAGAGCTGGAAGGTGCTTTTCAAAACTGAGAAAACTTTGAATGCCTAAAATCTTTTACTGAAAAAAAACCCCTACCCGATTTCTTACAAGATTGTCAGAAACCTATCTGTAAATTTTAAATACACCAGGGCTATCTCATTTTATTGCTGTGGTTGTATGTTATGCAATGCAGGATATGAAAATGTATTTGAGTACATCATGAAGCACTGATGAGTCAAAAGTTCAGCACTAAGTCAGCATCTGATTTTCAGTCTAGTTCAGCTCCCAGTCTGCTATCAAATCAGACTGAGATAAACTGGGACTAAATAACACCCATTAACTTTGCTTGGTATCTTTATGACCAGTATTTTCTCTCTGGAAATATTTAGAGAAATTTTAAAATGGAGTTGTCATTTTTCTACTGCTAAGAGCAAGTTGGTTCACTTCAGCAAGTGCCTTGGGTAACTCTCTGGCTGCAAATGTCACTTTGAGGAAGGTCTGAGGAAACATTTCTTTAATGTGTCTTTTACATCTTGTTTCTATCTACTTGGCATCCATTTTGCACATTTGTTAACCCAACTGCTTGATCCTTTAGATGTATTTGTAATTTTAGAGAAAGCAGTTTTGTGTCTCATCTATCAGCTGCCTGCTGACCTACCTGCTATCAGCTCTTCAAGCTGGGTTTATTGTCCTAATTAAAATATTGGTACCATGACAGCTTAAACAAGCAGCTCATTACTAAGCAAAAACAGTTCTAGCAAGTAAATCTGTCTAATTTAATAACAAAAAGGAAGTTTCTTTTCCTTCTAAATCTGTTAAATTGCTATATAGCCTTTGTGGTGATACTTTCTGAATGTAGATCTATGTATAGTCAAGTCACTTAAATTGTGAAGCTTTCTGGACACATGTTTTTCATGCTTCTGTTTAGGTACACCTGAAATGTCCCTCCAGTGCTAATAAACTGGCAAAAAATTCATTTCTGCAGGCATTATTATTATCACCTTCTATTTCTTCACCTTTAAACATAACTGTCAAATGTCACAAATCATCCCCAGTTGAGGGGCATAAGGACAGTAAAAGTAAAGTATTTTCACAGTAATTTCTCAAGTTTTGCTTGAGTATAAGGCCAAGAAGAGGCAGAAAATGGGGGGAGGATGAGGGCATCATCACATACACAAAATGAAAACAAAAAAATCCAACAAAAATCAAAACCGCCAAACCCAAACAAGTCAAATTCATGAAAGTCTGATCACTGGCATTAGAGAATAACCTCTTATTTTGCCATCTCATACAGGGTGACATTCCCTATCACTGCAGGAATGGAGCAGGCAATGAACTCTATGATAATCCTAAATTAACTAAGAAGACCTCTTGGCAGCATTGTTCTACTATTTGGAATGAGAAAAAATAGAAGAGGGTACAAAATACAGTATGTTTATACTGTCAGCTCATAAAGTTTCCAAAGAGATGCTATTTGGGAAAATAATTCTCAAGCAATTCAGGTTACTAAACTTCACAGGGTTTTGTGAGGGGAACAGTGTTCCTGCTTTAGGCTTGCTGGTCTTACATTTCCATCTCATTTCTTCCCTGCAAATTGTGCAACATTTGCAGTTGACTACTAGCAGCCAAAAGCTGGTATCAAAGCCCTGCTTTAATTAACAGAAAACTGTACACAGAGCTCAGGGACTTCACTCATTTTGCTAAATAGAGAAATTGACAGAGGTACTTCTTAATATAAGAAGATAATTATGGAAACTCATATATAAACATACCTTTCACAGAAATTTTCACTTTGTGCCTTATTAAAAGTGCTCAGTACTACTCTTGCTAGCAAAGACGTGCAAAGCCTGAAGGGTGAGTGGAGAGCATTACTCTGCTGGTTCCAGTCAGCACTTCTGAGACTTTACCACTGAATTTGTCAAGGGTTAGAAGAAGCAAATTTATTTCATATGTTGATAAATAAATATTTACATTTAATGTAACACAGTCCACTTTCATGGTGCCCTTAAATAGGGGATTTTCCATAGGCTTCAGCAATGTCAAGTCCTCCTCATTTATTTTCATGGAGCATAACTTCATGTGGAAGTGTTGGAAGACACTGGCTGTATAGTTCACTGACTTGATTCCAAAAGTACAAGAGAGAATTGTGAGAGTTTTCAAAACTAAATTCTGCCTACCATTGAATTCCTTTTAATTATAATCTCTCATCATCTGATTAACTTCCACCTGATGCAGCTTTCATTATGTGATTCTAAAAACCTGCATTTGTATTAAACATTTTAAGATGAAACTATTAATGTGAATTTAATGTTTCATGCAAGATTATGTATTAAATGTATGTATTAAATATAAGAGTAATTTGAACATATTGTAATGACAGGTAGCACCAAATGCAGCAGCTACTGGTCATAGGAGCTCACATTCAGTTGTGAATTATTTACTATAACAAAATGAAACATAATTGTTTGCTTTGCAATTCAGATTCTACTGACTGCTTGTTTCAAAAGAAAATGGAAGTGTTCTCTGATTTTTGGTCTCTACCTTTTTAATGGTTGTAGTCTTAGTGTGGATTTACATACCCCCCTGCTTCCCCCCAAGCCAATAAACTAATGTTTGTTCTATGCTTCTTGATTAAAATAAGAAAAAAAACACATTGTGCTGATGAACATCTGTTCAAGACAGTTAAATGCAGATTCATGTTTATTGTTTAATTTGCTGGGTGGGCTCAACATCGCTGAATTCTCTGCCCGTGGGAATTCTACACCTATTGATATTCAAAGAGGCCTGCATTGTTCACCCCTCACCCAGTCAGAACATCCAAATATTGACAATTCTCTTCTACCACTGCCACACCTGTAGCTGCAATGAATAAGAATAAGCAACGTCCTTTGGAAAAAAGGCATTGATTATGTCTATAAATAGGATGAAGAAATACAAATTAGCATCCATTTTGGAAACAAGGGGCTTTCTGAACATAAAACTTGAAAGATATGGGACCAAAGTGTCAGACAATTTTCACTAATATCTTTAAAGAATGCTTAAAATTAGAGCCATCATTTCAAAAAGTCCACATTATTTTGGTCTTGTCCAGTTTTACGACATAATTATTTTTTGCAATAGATTTTTTTCAGAAGACTTTTCAAGATTAACTACTTAATTTTACATCATTCCTGTGAGGTGAATGCAAATGTGGTGGAGGTCTTGTTTGGCTTTTTTTGGTGGGTTTTTTGGGGTTCTTTAGGTTTTTTTAGCTGATCAGAAAACAAAAATGGCAGGGTCACCAGCTCAATATGACAGTCAGCACTCTATGCACTGGAAAATTCTAATACTTCATAATTTAGGTTAAGGTTGTGTGTACATCTCAGATGACATAAGACATTCAAAATTACAGATCTCAATGCAATTTTCCAATGTCTGATGAGTCAAGACAGGAAAGAAATGAGAATTCATCACTTCCCTCCTCTGTGGCATGTTTTATAGTTACCAATAGACTCACAATAACCATGCAAGGAACTCCAAGGGTTGTACCATTGCAAAATAAAACATTCTGCAGAAACGTAAAGTCCACCTGCTCCTCTTTTAGCTGGAATTTTCCAATCCTCTTTTGTGTATTCAGCAAAAGCTGAATTCTGGTTTTAAGGAGGCAAAGGATAGCACTCACCTAACCAACAGGTGGATTTGCTCCAACATTCAAAGAAGTGAAGAACTAGCACACAATTTTCTTAGCCACAGTCCAGACTCAGGTGTAGCAGCGTGGACCCAGTTTTCTTCCCAAAGGACACCAGTTAGATAGTGAAGTTTCCAGTAAATGCACTAAACAGTATTGAGGACATTTCAATTTCTTTGCTGATGCAGTCAAAGGTCTCACATATGACCTTGAGAAGTTAATGATTTCTCTGGAATTTACATCTGGGAAATCCTCACAGTAATGATTTCTGTCTCCCCTACATACACTGTAAACTCTTCAAATCAGGGTCTGTGCCTTCTTATGTTTATTTCACCAAAAGTTCCCAATTAGTACTAACCCATCATCGCTCTCTGAGTTTCCACAATATATAAATACACTAAGAATTATTTGAGTATTCTAAATCATGCAAGTCAATGTCAGGAGACATTTTATCTTGTTAAAGAGAATGTCAGGAGCCTCTTCATCCCACTTATTCTGCAATTGGTGAACATTCATCCACCTCACTGTGGGTAGAAACACCTCTCACTTTCAGAAGATATGATATTTTTATGCACACACTTATATGCAGCTGTTATTAAGAATGCAGTCACATCATTTTTTATTCTAATAGTGGGAGTACATAATCAGTTCAAGTGCTTCACTAGTAAGGAGAATTCAAGACAAATTATAAGTCATAGATAATTACTATTAATAGAAAATATGCCTCAAGGAGAATGGAGTTATTAGATAAACATCATTGCAGTGCTTAGTAGCTTGGGAGTGGATAAAAAGAAAGGAGAATGACTTGCTCTGGGATTCCTTCACCCTGTAATAGTTTAAAGGATATTTTTTTAGAATCCTCTCTGTTCCTAGTCACATAAATGCAGATTTCCTTTAGGAGGCATGAGGAACTCCAGAAGTGCCATCTTGGAGCAGTGCAGATTTGGTTCCTGCTGTGGGAGATGCCCCAGCTCCTCAGCCAAAGCAAAGGCTCTCTCACTCTCCTGCCCCAGGGATCACAGTAGAACTCCTCACAGCAGCACTGCTAGAAACAGGAATTACTTATCAAAACCAAGATTTCATCTACATGACCTGGCTGCTTTAATGTGAATTTGCATAGAGGTGACATATTTTGCTGCCTTTTGCCCTGTACTGGACGGAATGTTTCCAAGCTTGCTCTTTTTCTTCTCTTCTGAAATTTGTTATAATTTTTTGTTCCTCCTTTTCTCTCCACCCCAGAAGCTGGACAGGGTGTCTGACTGAGGCAGTTTAGCAGCAGGGAGAGGATCCCTGTGGAATATTGCCCTGCACAAGGCTGCTGGAGGCTGAGAAGGAGCACTTAGGCAGCAGGAACACGAGAGCTGACATTAACACTGTCTTCTCGGTGTTTTGTGAGCGAAAAACAGTCTCCATGGGAGTTCCACAAATCACAATCCACATCTCTGCCTGTTTGAGTCCCTGACACATTCCATGTGACTTCCCAGACACAGTTCTCAGCTTTTTTATCAGCACAGCACCACAAGCTCACAGACACACAATTCCCCTGTTGGACTGAACAGCGGAGCCGAGCTTGGCACGGTGTGATCCCCCTCTGTGTAAAGATGTCTCGGGACATCTGTGGACTCAAGTGGGAGCCAATGATGGCTCTCTCCTGCCAGCTGGCTGAGGGGCAGCAGGGATGGCAGCTATGGAACATCTGCTCTTCCACCTGCAAGAGCCATGGTGGCAAAGCTGCCTTCTGACCAGTGGGGGAAGAGACAAATGTATATTTTCTAATTATGCAATTGCACTCTCCTGCTTATTTTCCACTTGGGAAAGCAGAGAAAATTGGCACAACTAGAAGTTTTGCTTACTAAGGCACGCATGGAATCAGCATCACATACCAGAAACAGTAGTCAAACAATTCTCAGCCTCTAACTAAAGTAATGACAGGAGTTATGGCATCAAGTAATTTGATGTACAAAAACTCAGCAGTGGTGTAATAGCAAAGAAATTACATGAGGAATTGTCCATGATACATATAAATGTTTCCTTTACAAGTCACAGCAATCAGAATTTGTCTTTGAGACACTTCAGAGAAGAGTCAGTTCATGGATCCAGGAACCTAGGGAACTTTATTTCTTCATTGGATGTGTGCCAGAGCAGCCCTGTGGCCATCACTGGCCACAAACACACCTGGATGGAGATGTGAAAGTGTTCTGCATGGCTCAGCATCTTGACTTGTGCCTGACAACCCTGCAAGGTACACAAATGGGTACTCAGAGTAGAACCTGTAACAGCTGGTTTTGGTTCTCACAGCACAAATATTCTCCACTAAAATGCAGCGCATTAAGAACCCCTTATTGCAGTTTTGGACTGTAAAATACTTCATACAAATGTAAAGTAGAAAGGTGTGACA
The DNA here is from genome assembly GCF_017590135.1 of Pyrgilauda ruficollis. Taxonomy (NCBI): domain Eukaryota; kingdom Metazoa; phylum Chordata; class Aves; order Passeriformes; family Passeridae; genus Pyrgilauda; species Pyrgilauda ruficollis. Next base: position 589,345 of record NW_024530599.1, read on the forward strand.
ACAAAGACTTAGGCAGCTTCAGCAAACCTTCTGAGTTTTCATGCTGCTTTCAGACTTGCTGAGTGGCATCCTAAAATTCTCAGCTGGTCATTCCTGAAAGGCCTCATATGGAATAAAATGCTGTATCACACAGTAATAAGTTACCTAAATTTGCCCTTTTTAAATAAATGTTTTTTAAAAGCAGGTTCTCAAGTAAAGAAAAACCTTTAGGATGGAATCTTGGGCAAATAAAACACAAAGGAAAACAAATAACTTTCTGCCAGCATCCTGGTGATAGGTAGCAGGACAGAAGCCTGAACAATGTGAACATGTACAGAAAGTGAGGTGGGAATCATTAAATAAGGACTTAATATTTCTGAATGACCCCTGGTTTAAATCAGGGGAATGTACAGTCAAATTCAGCTTTGGAGCTGTGCCTGTCAGAAGCTCTCAGAAGAAGGTTTTCAAGCTCTCACTGTTGATGTTTGGAGCTGTGCTGCCAAGGGAGGAGAGCTGACAATGAAGTGCTGTCATTAAAACCATAGAGCTAAACTCTTCTTTCAGAAAACAAGCACCAATGTAACATAAAAATAGTTACAGATATTCAGGATTGTTTTGTTGTTGCTTTATGTATATTTTGTTGGCTTTCTTAAAAATGGGAGTATCTCTTCCAAATCTGATGTTTGAAAAGTACCCTTATAAGGCTGGCTAAAATTAGAATGAATAGAACTAGAATAAACACAACTTCATATTAGTTTTCATCTGTTATTATTTTCAGCTCTCCATTTAACTGTGAATGATCATGAACAAAATTTATTTCTCTTACTAATGATACAGTCCTCTTACTCTTTCATGTGGGATCACTCAGATTGAAACACACTAATGAAGCTTTCAGAGCTGAGCTCACATTTCCCACTTTCTTTGAGCTTTGCTTCAGAAAGCAGATTTGCTATTCGTGGAAGCAGAGAAGATGAAGAAGCTTTAAAAATGAACCCAGGGTGGGTCCAAGGGCTGATCCTCAGGATGCACCAAGCAAGGACGTGGGGGTGAGATGACAAAGGAGGCAGAGTGAGCAACCTGCACCCTCCAACATTCCAGCAGCACCTAATGTTCTGTTTTTCAGAGGTGCACAGCCTGAGTGCTGACTCATTAATTCATACAGAATCAGGGAGGTGATGAGCCACGCAGGTCCAGGCTCCACCAGAATATTTCAGTGTAAACCCCACACTTCCAACAGTCTGGGAAGCAGAGAGACACCAGGAATGGGTAAGAAAGAGTCTCCAGAAGTTCATTTGTATGCAGTAATAGCAAAGCACTCTTGCTTGAACACAAAATAAAACCACAACCCAGAACACTCATACAAATACATTTTTACTCCATAATTGGTTTTTGCTCAAGACAAAATAAAAGTTAGAATAATGACATCTTCTTTTCAGTAGTATCTTAAGACAGCAACAGTAGATTTATTAATAACAAGCAAGCTATACCTGAATGCTTTAGGCTGGGAAGCTTTTTCTACTCTTACTTTTATACTGGAAATACATTCAAAAGCCTAGAATAGAGTGGTTAGAAATCAAGAAACCTACAGAAACAATAATAAAAAAAAAAAAAAAAAAAGAAACAGAAACTTGCACAGAAAAAGATTTAGAAGAATGCAGTTCTATAAAAGAGCAAAAATAAAAACCTGTGAATATTAACAGGAAGGCAGGAAGAAAAAATGAATACTAAACATTATTTCAAACCCTTGAGAAGGTGATTTCAAAGGAAACAGGGAGATAAATGGATGACAACATGCATATTAATGAGACCAAAGCAATTCTCAATTACAGTTCATTATCATTAACCATTTGAAAAGTAAAAAGCAGATAAACAACTCGGCCTGCTCCAGCAGGAGTTGGAAATTGCCTGGCAAGAGATGATTCTCTCTCAGGAATTCTGAGTTAAGGCAAAGAGTGTTTCTCTGGATGTAACACTAAGGATTCCATTCAGATAATAAAAAAAGACCTGGGGAAAGGGGAATTGAGTTGCATTACCCAGAAATCAGCACACTAGTCATAATCTGAACCCTCTGTTAAATACATCCTCCCATGGTGGCTTGCAGTAATAAGCTGGTCTGAGCACAAAATTGCAGTGCAGCTCCCCTGACCTTTCCACCTTCATTTAACCTTTCCATCTCTCTCCCAGCCCAGCTCACTCTGAAGTAATGCCCTGTCAGCAGGTTCCAGGGGCTGCTGATTGTTTTCCTGGTGCTCACTACTGTAGGGACCTTCCGTGAGGATTGCTGACGAAATACAATTCCCATGCAACTGCATACATGCTGGGACCTATTCACAGCACACACATTATAGGTTCAATGTCAACACTTGCCTTGTAACTATAAAATGAATCACCTGCTTTGCTCAGATTAAGTTTTGGAAGGGACAAGGATATCAGAAGGGGGCAGGATTTAGAAACTAAAAAAAAAGAGTGAAGAGACTGGTAGAGAAACTTTGGGAGCCAAGGACTCCTGTTACTTGCTGTAAAGAGTACGGTGTGCTCTGTCTGTCACACTGAAGTTTTAGAGACTCCTTCTCCTCTCAGGGCCTGTGACTGGCAGCTCTGGTAAGCCTAAGCCATCACAATCTCCTTGGAATGTCTAGAGTTTGATAATTTCCAGAAACCTGGAGAGAATTTGGTGACCTACTAATGAAAGAAGAGAGCTCAGCAGCTCCTCGGCTTCACCATCTACCAATACAAACAGGTTTTGATCTTGGCAGTCTGGCATCAAGCACTTCATCCACAGAGCAGATGAGGCACCTAAAGGAAGATTCTGGATCACCCTGCTACAAAATAATCCAGGCTTTGGCACCAATGAAGAGATCCCCAGAGTGCTACCTTGGAGTCAGCCAACAGGAGGGGTGCAACTGTGCCTCCCCAAGGATCCTGCCCTCCCCTGAGGCCCTGGCAAGGCTTTGTGCCTTGAGGATGCTCTGGGTGTCCCTGTGTGGCACAGAGGATCCAGCTCCCCCTCTCCCAGCAGCAGCACCCACGAGGGATGGGCTCTTCTGCCATGGCACAAGCAGCAGCTCCCTGCCAAAACTTCATCAATAGTGTAATTTATGAACCTATTTCATCCATATCACAAACCTATTTCATCTGTATTCAAAATTTATTTTTTCTATGTCAAATCTTCATAAATAAACAATTTTAAGCTTTTTTTTCCACCAGACTTTTGACCACACAGAGATAGGAGTCTCATAATTGACAATTTCTGTTTCCATCAGAATAGATGTATTTATGCCCTAACTGTCCCTATAAAAATCTGTGACAAGAAAACAGTGGGTAAGCGCTTGGCAAAGAAAGAGAAGCCTTGCAGTAATTTGGTGTGAAAACCAGAGAGGATCAATGCAGCACTTATTTTCATTATTTTACTTACTAAATCTTATTTACAAACCTATAACTTTTGCTAAACTCTATGCATTCTTGGTGTTTTTCCTCTTTTGATGTTACAAAGTCTTCTGCTTTCATAGCTCCGTTCTAGACAAAATAGAAGGCCATTTTGCTAGACTTTAAATTTTGTAAGATTTTCATAATTGGATCTTGAAAGAAATTCGTATTCTGCCACTGGGTCCTCAGTACAATAATTACAATGATTCCCTTGATGTGAGAAACATACATTTTAACTTTGTAAAGTAAGTTGCTTTAAAGTTTTATTGCCATCATGCATCTAGTACAGAGGGAATAAAGCATTTGTTGAACACTAGACCATTACAATTTCTAGGAACATTTTATTTCTTAATCAAAAGCTGAGAGTTTGTGCAAACCATCAGAAACAGAAACTGGGTTTATTTAATGGTGCTGTATGATAAAGTTACTAGACAAAGAATTTGTTGTGAAGATCCATTTCTTTGAACATTGCAACATGGTTCTTGTTCTTTGTGGTGAAATCAGGCAACAATTTGGGTCTGTACAATACACACTTCCTAATGCTTTTTTTTACCAAAACTGGTATTGTCCAGTCCTAGTCAGAATTTCAGAACAAGTGCTAAGACTTGGAACAAAGGAACAAATCTGTAATTTTGAAACCTTTTTGCTAACGGAATTAGCAGCTTTGATGCCCAGTTCTACACAAATACCTCCAACGCCTCTAAATGAGAATGATCTAGATTTCCAACTTTTTAATACAGTAAGCGGAAAAGTGCATGTATGTAGTTGTTCAATATTTGCATTTGATCACTAAAATTTAGGAATTATAACCTGATATTTTGAAAGTATTTGAGTATTTCTTGAAAGAATTTTTTATACAAATTACACAGCAGCTTCTGTGTAGTACATAAATCTGATTTTGTTTCACTTTTTAATTTGATGTTGGAATACTGTGGGATGCTTTCCCATAAGAATATTAATTTCCCAAAGCAATTGAAATGTATGTGGTCAGCACAGGGTTTGGTAAAACAGAGCAGGAATAATTAATCTGGATAAAGATCTTGAACTGTAACACTTGTCCATTTGTGCAGACATCCCTCAAACACTTAAACCAGAGTTAACCTGTTATAAACTCTTTGATTAGAAGGGCTCTAATGACATTTCTTTTAGCAATTAACAGTACCTCTTCTGAATTCAAATGTGTTTAAGCAGGCAGGGCTAGGGTAGAAATCAAGCAATAGAGACCACACCATTACAAAACCATTTCAAATAAAATACTCATCTTTTAAAGTACCTCCCTATGCACCAAGCCCACCATATTCAGGTAGCAATTGACAAAAATGGTCTAAATTTCCTTTCTGAAGCAGAAATTTCTTTATAGAATTAAGAATTATCACCATTTTTTATTTGTTCTCTAAGCAACTTTCTACTTTACTTACAGCAGACCTACACAAATTCACACAACTCACTGGCATCTCACAAAATTATGAAGTTTCATTTACTCTTCATTGCAGCAGCGTGGTTTTCATGACTTCTGGCCAAAAGGGTGATATGGAGAAATCACACAGCTTTTACCAAAGCCTCTAGAGAACCCTCAACAACAGCTACTATTCTTCTATTCCTAAAGACACTATCATATGTGGCATTAGGAAAATAAAAAAAAGGGAAAAAAAGCCATCCATAATTTATTTCATGTTCAATTCTTTTCCCTGCAGCTTTGATTAACAAAGTTCACTATTGAAGGCATTTTCTGCTTTATTGCTCAATATTACAACCACACTGTATTTTTTCATTTGAGAAGACATTTCAGTGTAACATTTACTATCGAAAATGTCTTGATGACTATCAAGCCAACAAAAGTTTCACCATTAATTTCAATAGGCATCAGCCTCCAAATTCATATTAAAGATATATTTTGCTGATGTGCCAGTAAGCAGTGTGATTAGGGGGGTATATTACCCAGTGATCATTTCAATGCATGGCTATTGCAATAAAACATTGGGTTTAACTAAAAGCTTTGATGTCATCAGCATCCATGAAAATGGAGCATAACGAATGTGTGAATGGGAGACCTCTCCAATCTGGAAGCCAATTTGCATGACATTATGACCTTGTTTGCATAGCAGAATATTAAAATTTCCTTTTAGCAAACACTGGCATTTTGAATACCCAGGAAATGCCATGCTGAGATTTTAATAGGTTATTAGTTATATTTCAGCTTCCCCAAATTTTTTCCAGATGGGTGTAATAAAAGAAAAGAAATCCGTATTATGAGAGAAAGGGTAGGATTTTTTCGCTTTAAACATCCAGAATAATGTTCACATATATTAAGAGACCAGTATTAATCTATTGTCGGTCCTCCTTGTTAATATTGCACTGTATTTGAGAGTAATACATCTCTGTAAGAATGTCTATGGATAAAATGTTCAGGATAAAATTATTTCCTTTATAAAAAGCTGAATTTTGTTATTATTATATTTGTTAATGAATGAACAGAAGGAAGTAAGACAGAATACATTTCATCCATCAGCACAAAATCTTCAGCACTCAAGGAAGCAATAATGCCTTATTACCCTCAAAGGCAACTGAAGGGAACAAAAGAAGCTTGGCTTACAGCCCTAGCCCTTAGTTACACTTTGGGCTGCCCTGCCCAGCTGCTGACCTGAGGCCACCAGGGCCAGGGCTGCTCCAGTGAGGGCAGTGAAAGGGGAGCCTGTGGCCAAGAAAAAGCTGAGCTGCTCCTAACCATGGCAGCAGCTGCCAGCATTCCCAAATGGGACCCCTCAGCCTGTGTCCCATCCCAATCTGATGGGGACAGACCTGACTTCTCCAACAGGAAAGCCAAGAAAGAAACAGCAGATGTACAATCACATTTAGTGTTTGAGGTAAATAGTATTTTTATGCATAAAGTCTTTGTTATTAATGGAATCTAAGCTTCAGAAATATTTTCAGAAAGTATCATAAATCTCATCAATCTTCTATACATCATGTCACTGCACATGCATGTAGAACTTGTACTTGGGAGCTCATCAGAAGACTCAGGATGAAAGATATTTTTTCTAAATGCCCAGCTTCCAGACTAGCTCTTTGGAAAGCATTCATTCAAAACATACTGAGAAGGAAAAAAAAAAAAAAGTTTTATGCTTAGGCTAAGCATTCCAAACTGCCTCAAAAAGGGACATAAATATCTGAAAGGTAGGCAAAAGATTATCTAATGGCAGTCCACAGCTACACTCCTATTTTCATACAGAGTTATCTGCTCTCTTGAAAAGAACCCAAGAACAGCTCTTGTTTTCTGAAAAATGGTACTTAAATAACAGTCTGTTCTTTTCAAGAATTTAGAGGTGTAGAATATTCCAACTGATGGCCAAAATGTTCTTGTTTTTCTATTTATTTTTTTGCTTCGATTGTCTCCAAGATGTTAGCATGCTGCCGTTAATGAAAGTGTTACGAACCACTGTATGATTCTGTGATCACCAGAAGTACAACTGCAAGATCAGAGACAATGGAGTCAAAAACCAGGTGGGTCATTCCCAGTCCTTAGTTTGGAGTGGAATGCAGAGTCTCTGGCACGCCCAACAGCCCAGGCCCAAGGGCAGGCTTAACCCAAGCCCTTTTAAGAAGGATTCACACAAGGCTCAGACATGCAGGACACCAAGGGAGTATAGAATCTCTGACATCAGACTTCCATGTCCAGCTTATATCCCATGAGATTTTCCAGATATACAGTCATTTCATCTGCAAAAATAATATTAGCTGTCTTCAGGGAAGGGGATGAGCATTTCACTCAGAAATGCAGAGGACATAAATTGGAAGGGAAATCTAAAGCTCTTCTCAGAAAGCAGAGGTTCTGGCAATGGGAGGACAGGGGGCCTAGCCATTGCCGGGCTGCTGACAGAGCTGCAGGGCCATGCACCAGTCTCTGTTTCCCTTGTTCTTATTTTCCCTTTTCTTTTTCTGCTGTGTTGTTCTTTCCCTGTGCTTGTTGCCTTTGCTGCTTTCTAGACTGTTTGGACATTGTCCAACTGCCAAGTGCCAAACCTATTTGACTGTGAGCTCTCCCCTTCCCTGTGGAAGGACAGAGCCTAGGCTAATACGGGCTAGTCCTCCAACCTTGATGTTAGAGAGACCATCCTTTGCTAATTGTCTGGGAAAAGTGAACAAAAAGTATTCTTAAGTGACTACATTTTCCTAAGACTGCCAATGCCACAGAATCATCATGTCCATGTAGGACAAGGAGCTGTTGTTCAAAGGCAAAATCCCCTTTTATTCTTTATGGGCATAGAGATAAGTTCTGAAATTTTTTAAGAAAATTGTTGTTTGCAGCATGCACCAGCAGGTCTGAGTTTCTGTAACAAATGTGATAAATCCAAAGCCCTGCTCTTCCCAGCACACAGGCACTGCCTTTGAGGACTGCTGGGTGCACAGCAGGAGTGAGCCAGTTCTGGAGAGCCCTGGCTGGATGTGAGCAGAACAGGAGGTGTGGTTGACAGCAGATTTCACAGCCCTGGTCTTTCCCCATCATCTCAGGAGAACTTGAGCCTCCATCTCCACTGTGCCTGCTGTGTGCAGCCCAAGGGACTGGTGTCAGGTCCTGCCATACTCTGGGGACACCAGCCCTTGATGCAGTAGGGTTCATCTCCCTACAGCTTTCCTCTGGTGGAGTGTTATTGGGAAAATGCACCTCTGTACCATCTGAAATGAAGGAATGAAAGGTCAAAGGAAAGGAAGTGGACTATTTCCCTTAGGAAAAGGGGAAAAACCCCACTCCTAAAATGGACATGGCATGCCATGGCTGCTTCAAGGCTGCTGTGCTCTGCAGTTCAAGCACAGGCCACTGGATCCAGCCAAGCAAATGTCCTTCAACTGCTGCTGCATTTATAGGGGTACTGAAAAGGGGACTAGCAGCACACGTGCTGCTTCTGACTTTTGCAGCAATATCTGAAAGAAAATAGTGAGACCTTTTTTGCAATTTTTAATGGAAGAAGACAATTCAACTTGAAAAGGAAGGACTAGAGCAAATTTAGCCCAAAGACAATTTGAATACGGACTACAGAATTTAAAGGTAAACTACAGAAAGGTCACTTAGTAAATTTTCAAGATTTGGATACTTCATAAAGCCTCTGAGGCCTTGTAGACTACTGGCCCTGCTACTTTCAGAGAAAAACAGATTCTGACTGAATGCATGTTGAAAAGATACCTTGAGCAGTGTGCAATGTTATACTCTTTTATCAGTGACCTGAAAATGGAGTCTTGGCTGCTGCTTCCTGCAGTGCTGCTGAAAGCATTATGCCCACTTCACATGAAAATGGGACAAACTAGATGGGCCATAAGGGCAGATAAGGCCTGAAGCAGTTTGTGTTTGGTTAGCAGGTATGGTCAGCATGCTTGGCTTAGTAATGTTCTAGACAGAGCCCAGGAACTCTACAAATAAAACAGCATTCTTTTACCTTTTTGGTTTTTTTTTTTTTCATTAGAAGAAAATAGTGAAATACTGAAACCATAAATTCCACAGAAGTACAAAAATAATTTGAAAAGTTTTGGCTACATGAATCTGTAAATCAGCAAAATCAGTCACAGACATATATGTAGATTTAACTTTATGCAGAAATATAATTTCATGCATTTAGAAAGAGAGATTACTATTTTGTCTCAGGAAAAAAAAAAGCTCTCCAGTAATTTCTTTCTGTTTTGATAGTTTTCTGCCAACAGCATAGTTGAGACTGGTAGCAATGAAAGAATGTTAGCAGCAGGTGAAGGAGTTGCTTTTGTTTTAGAGAACAAAATATGACCATCCTTATTTTTACTGTGCAGATATTTAGTTCCTTCTGCTGGGCAATCCAGTCATCCCCTTACCCAATCCTGTCTACAGGTAATCCTAGATCTTGTCTGGGATGTGTTTGTTACAGCAAGAAGCCAAAGACTTAAGGGTTTTGGCTGAAATAATGATAATTTCAGATTTATTTGGTCTGTAGTACACTACTCAGTACCTAATGATAAATCATCAGTACCTAATGAACTGACCTAATGCTATTTAGAAGTAGATATTAGCTATGGATATCAGTAGAGTTGGTGACAGCTCACATCACTCTAGTCTTTGAGTCAGTATATATGATTTTATCAATGCATGGCATGCCGTGTCCATTTACAGGGTGGGGGTTTTTCCCCTTTTCCTAAGGGAAATAGTCACTTCTTTTTGTTTGACCTTTCATTCCTTCATTTCAGATGGTACAGAGGTGCATTTTCCCAATAGCATTCCACCAGAGGAAAGCTGTAGGGAGATGAACACTACTGCATCAAGGGCTGGTGAACAGAGCTCAGCTAGAAGTGGTGTGCGGGCACCAAAGTGAGGTTCTGTACTGTCTCCTCTTGGGACTTAGTACCACTTAACAAGGGAAGCTCCTCAGATTTGGTTTTGATTCAGAGCCTTTGTGAAACACCCATTTTAAGGATGCTTGGGCCTGGGGGAAGCAGAAGCTTCCTCTGAGCATCAGTCAGTTGGCCTGAGCAGGTGCATCCGATCTCAGACATGAATTATGCCCATGGTTAGATAACACATCTGAAACCCAGAGGCTCTGCTGCCTTGAGATGGCCATTCCCCCTCCCCCAAGCTTATATATAGCAAGAATATTTGTGTGTTCTGAATCATTATTTTTCTTTGAAACATCTAAAAATACTATTGCTGGAGGAAGCCAGCCATTTGAACTATGTATATTTAGTCTTCTCCAGCTGCTGGAAATGCTGATAGGATTTGAATTTATCAGAAATTTGGTTTAGGCTGCAGGTTTTTTTCTTAGCAACAGTTGCTATGCAAATTATTCAGAGAGTTTCTGCTGCAATTGATGCTGGATAAAGATTTGGACTATCACATTCTTAAAAATCTTTGCTGCAAGACACCAAGTTCTTAACCTTTCAATTTGCTGAAATTTGACAGCTATATCAACAGAATCATTTGCCCTTCCTCACTGCTCTTCAGTCATGAAATCTTAATATTTTACATATATAATACAAATATAATACGTAGAAAAATTCGTTTCTAATCTTCACAGTATTACACAAGAGAGCAGTCAAACAGAGATGAAATGGCCATTTTCTCTACCCTTTGGTTACCACAGAGGTCTTGGTCCTTTGTAAAGGGGAAAACACTATTTGTGCCCAGTGACAGTGTCAGACTTGAAGGAAAAATGGGGAAAAACTAGAATTCCCATCTAGCATTATGCCTATTAACATCTTTGTGAAGTTAGGTTCAATTTTGCATTCACTGTATAGAGACATAATTCAAGTCATGACTAGGCTGAATCAACTGTTAAAACAGCACAATGGAAGTAGGAATAAAATAATCCCAAATTTCCAACACTCAATGCAAGTCTGTAATAAAGAAATACTGATCATCTTTCTCGGGTCATCTCTTGAAGGTGTTGAATTTCTATTATCTGCTACTATGCATTTATGCAAAAGCATTGTATATAAACCCTCTTGTTCTGCCAAGAGTGCCAGTGGGGGACTGACCTAATGCTACCACTGCCATTCAGAAGTAGATATTAGATATGGGCTGAGCTCTAATCATATTTCAGTCCAGTTTAAAAGCAAGGATTCAGTGTTTGAGGTTCTGGGTGAGTTAGAGCTATAGGTCAATACTCAGTCAGAACTGTCTTTCAAAAACCCCATTAAGTTAATACAAGAGCATTAATCACTCAGATTTTGTTACCAGTCTAGAACAAGAAAATTAACCACTAACACGTTGAGCTCATATACATAGGCATGTGCCCAGAGCTACATATCTCAACAACCTTGTCTTAACCTAGGAAGAGGATGACTTAAAGACAGACTTTTCAGCTCCCTGAGAAATTTTATATTACAAACGTTATCCCTTTGCTCACCCCAGTTAAATAGAGGAGCAGGGCAGATCATCACCAGTGACCGACTGATACTTCCCGAACCACAAACGCGTGGGAAGATGGGAGAACTGCAGGTCTGTGGTTATATTTTGCATATTGCTACAACACTGATCAGCTTAGAGGAAACCTCTAGCATTCAGCTGGACTCAGTGGCACATCCAAGCTGCATCCAGAGGAATGGATAAAGCAAGGAGATGCTAGGAAAAAAGCTAACCCTGTCAAAGTTAACTAGGAGGTGAAGAGTAACAAATTTACAGAGGTCTTCAAAAACTGAACAGAAGTTGGGCTACTTGGAAAATTTCCCCCTGTGTTCCAGTTCTGTACTATCAATGCTGGGTGCATTGATATTTATAACTGGGAAGTTTGAGCTCAATCTCTATATGCCCTTCTGTAATCCCTGATTACTTCTGCAAATGTCACACTGATTAGCCAGATTCTTATTGTCAGAGACTTGTGCATTTCTGTTTTGTGTAAACAATCAATGAACAAGGAGTCCTCTTCCAAGGGCATGACAGGCAAATACATTATGTAATATCTTACATTAAAGAAGTGGAAAGCTTAACACTTGGGATTTTCTAAACTCTCCAGCTAAAAATGGTGTAACAGCAAAAAAAAAAAAAACAACAAAAAAAAAAACAACCAACCAACAAACCAACCAAAAAAACAACAACAACAAAAAAAACACACAAACAAAAAACCCACTCAAAAAAACCACCAATTTGTTATTGTGAATAGAAAATGTAGATTTCAATTATTGTGTGAAGTAGCATGCAGTAGAAGCAAATTCACAGTTTAGTTACTCCTGTCCTCACTGCCATAAGCCATTGTGGCTCAGCAGATGTGGCACTCACTCAACCTTCTGTGCCAGCTGGGGAAGGTGGGCCTTTGGCAGACATGGCAATGAGCAGCACAGAAGCCTTTTGTATAGGCAGCTCAGGGAGAGGGAAAGGGGTAACATCTATTGTAGTAACTTTGTAAGCCATGAGCAATGAATTTACTCACTGAACTGAACTAAGAGACAAAATGTTAATAACAGCTTGCCTTGGGCAACAATTTTTTTTAAAAGGAGTTCTGTTGCCATCATCTCTGAGCATTAAAAAATGTTCCTCTGACTATTTACCAGAAGGTTTGCTCCTGTGGCAGGAGGGCTGCAGTGCCACTCTTGGGGTGAACACCCTTTCCTGGACAGGGCTCATTGAACCTTGTGTCAGACATGCTGTAAGCAGCTCCATTTCATCAGGAGCCTGGACTCCTTTAGGGACACAGGGGAGAACCAGGCTCGTTTTGGGTACAGCTTCTCCCACTCTGGGGCAATTGTCTGAACCAGCAGACAAAAATTATACCCTAGAAATGAGTCTGTGAGGAAGTCTAGCTGAGCAGCTCAGATGCAGGCACCTATTTCGTAGGGAGCTAAAATTAGGTGAGGAAAAATTCCCTACCATTCCAAAAATTCCCTACCATTCTATCTTCAGTCTCAGTCTAGTGCATACCTGAAGCCATAACATATGGAAGAAGTTATCAGACAGATCAAAATGAGTATTTTAATAACTGTTTTTGAACACTGCATATCCCCAGTCAGGTTCCTTTATTCTGCTAATTCCTGATATCAGGGTAGAAGGCTTCCCTCTGTCTCAAGAATTGTCTGTTCTATTATAACTTTGGTCATTAACATATTTCTGATAATTTGTTTCTCCCAGGAATAAGCACAGTTCTTTGAAGCCTTTTGGCGTATTGTAGGTAGATCATGCTTCACAGTCAGGGCCTTTCACTAATGGGCTCATTGGATGGGTCACCAAGCAAAAAAAAAAAAAAAAAAAAAAGGAGGAATATCCAATTGCTTTCTGTTCCCTTACACAATAAGGATTAATTGTGTTCTCCAAGTGAAGAATAAAGAAAATTCCTCCCTGTTTCTTGTCTGGGCAAAACTATGCTCATTTAAGACAGGTGAAAAGAACTAGAAGAGTTTGGCCATTGAATTTAAAGAACTGGCCTTATGTACAGTATGTATTTTATGATATGGAAAACCAATTTTATCTTCAGGATTATTTCTAGGAGCACAATGTAAAAATAATGAAAAAACTACAAGTATATGTTTAAAGTTGTAATATGGTCCCTGGAAAGATTGAGGAAAGATAAGCCTAACTTCACATAAAGATTTCAGCACAATAGGTTATATTTATTTAAACATTTATTCACTTTTCATTTCTTGTAGGAATTAAAGTGAACTATTATAACCTATTATAAGTGAACAAGTTAGATAAAATAGCATACAGATCATTATCGCATGGCAAATTTATTGTTATTTTAATGACTTTGCTGCTAGACTGCAGGTTACTAAGATTCATAGAGAGATTTGAAAGCTAAAGTTGATTTTCCACCATAAAAGACCCTTATTCCATCCTCCTCTCAACCCCTTGCTTAGATACCTCCTATTCTGTCTTTTTACATAGCCTCAGCAACTCCAGCCTAAGAAAACTAATTGCTTTGCTGTTTTTGAAATTGCTGTGAGCATTCCACTGTAGAGAAGCTGCTTTTCTAAAGCAAACATATATGAGTTTCTGAGATAGAAAGGCTTCAATTGACATCAGAGGGCTTTAGAATTGCTTCTTACTGTTCACATACTTTTTAACAAGGCTGAATTCCCTTTGTAGAAATCATTAGTGCAAAATATTTTAGCAGACTACATTCACTTCAGCCATTTCATTTGCAGTTTATTCTGAAATGATTTAACACTCCAAGCAAATGAAGGCCTGCTGCAGTAAAAATACAATTTCTTTCTGTGCCTCTCTGTGCCACTGCATGCACTAAATCCAGAGAAGACAAAACAGAATAAGAGCAAGAGTGATTCAAACCACAGCCACTTTTCTGATATGTTTATTACTGACCACTACTGCTTGTTATGCTGATTTAACTGGCAGAGTTGGGGTATTTTGCATCTCTCACTTCCTACCTGTTCCTGCAGAAGTCAGATCAGTTTATCTGACCTTAATCTCATAGCTCAATGAAATGCCAAAATCCTGAGCTAAGGAAGGAAATACATTCTCCAGTGAAAAGCTATTCTTTTCTGTGAACCTGCCCCTAGTGAGAATCCTTTCCTTATGATTTCCAACTCCTTAAGGTAGGTTTGGGACAATATTATGTCAGACCTTCTCCAGCTTCCTCAGTCTACTGAAGCAACCTGACTGATATGGTCCTGACAGCTGCTATAAATTGAGTAACAACTAAATCCTTCCCCAAATCTCTTAACAGAGATCCTTTCTGCCGGTGGCAGGGCCAGCCAGCCAACCCTGAAAATCCCAATAATGCTATCACTCTGAATTTCACAAACTCAAGGCACAGGAATGGTGGGGGCCAATCTCACATCTTTTACTTTTTTTACAAGCACATTTTTTGGCAGCCATCAGCTACTGAATTAAGTACAGACCTGAAGAAAATTTCAGGTTAAAATCATAATATATGTGAAAATCTAGAAAGAAAAAGAAACAAAACCATGTAAATCTTCTTTTATATTAGCTTTATTGGATTCCTACTGAAAAATTCTCAGAGACAAGCACAAGCCCACAGAGCAGTGCATTTAATGTTTTCAGTATTTGATGTCCTGCTACTTAAATTATGAGCCAGACTTGGGGAATAAACCAGAGAAATTTGACAGGCAAAGCAAAGAGGGAGCTGAGCACATCCACGTCCATCAGCATTCCTGCAGCACAAGCTTTAGTCACCTGGAAACAACTCCTGTGGTCGTGCACAGCCCATTGTGGTGCTTAATGCAGCTGTGAAAAACATCAGTGCTGTCCTTTTCGGCTGGAAAAAGGATGTTGCTTGCAGGGCAGGACAATATCAAATAGAAAACTAAGAGACCTTCAAACAACTTGGGATGGAGTGAAAAAATTCTTCTCTTTATCTTCAGTTTCTTTAAACAAAAATAGAGGAACTGGAAAAAGGAAATCTGACTCTGCCTGGAAATTTTCAGTCTTCAATAAAGCCGTGTGTGAGAGACGGGAGAAAATTCCTCTGAACTCTGTATTCAACATTTTAAAATGCAACAGTTCCTGTTATTTCACTGCTCTTTAAACTGCTTTGTCACAAGAGGCTGTCCTACACTTGATAAATTCCACTTTAATCAGCAGGTGCCTTAATTTATGACTCAGAAGAATAAAGAAATTGGTTAATCAGTCAAAAATGTATATAATCAAATAAAGAAAAACTCATAGAACCTCTGGGGCACAGTGTCTGGAGGTGATTAATAATTAAAGTTCCCATTTTCAAAGGGAAGTTTTATTCTTAGAAGTGACTAATTTTCCAATCCAAGATTCCATTTTCCTTATTGCTATAATATCTTTTTGGAGTAAGGGGAAATGTTATTCACAAAATATCATAACTCTCAAATAAAATGAAAATGGAAATGCCTTTTAGTACCAACACTTGCTTTCCTTAGTTTAATGTGGAAATTGTTTGTCATTTCCCTCACTTTATGTATTTCAAAGGAGAGGAGGCTGATACTGTACAGGAATATATTCAGAAATGAATGAAAATAATTAATTATAAACACTGTAAAAATATAGTCTTGCTTGTCAAAATGGCCTCCATCTTAAGACAATGCCTATAGCATAATATTTGCCACAATGTCATTCCCAGCTTTCTCTATTCTCTCTCACTCCATACACAGATGTTTGAGAACTGAGATGGGTCATTAAAGAATGATAAATTAAAATTGATAAATTAATAAATAGATAAATTACAATTACCCATTGTAACATAAAATGAGATAAAATTAAAAAAAATAAGTGAGGTAGAGTATATTTGATACTTAGTAAAGAAATCAAGATGCTGCAACATTTTCTCCTGTCTGCAGAACAGATTAGCAGAACTGTGATAAACTATCCCTACCTAAAAAGAATCCAGTTAACAGTTTCTAGTGGACCATGGTCAATAGAAATTACTTGTGGTTTTACTATCCAGAACTCTAACACTTAAAACTCTGTGACTTAATGAAAAGCACAGCATAACCTTCAGCAGTAAACCTTTTCAGCAAGAACTCGTGTGCTTAGACTGCCAAGTGAATTTAAATGCCTTCCTAACAGAGAGGCAGAAGTTCCCTGTGTGGTGTGAGCAGGCATCAGCTCCAGCGGGATCCTCCAGCCCAGCTCTCAGACTCTGCACACAATCACCAGCTCTGCCACAGGGCCCTCAGGGCTCCCCCAGCCTTCCTTGGAATCCCACCACCAAACCCAAGGCAGGATTGATTTCCCGTCCCCAACACAGCACATCCCTTACTGGATACTGCTTCATCATCCCTGCTAGAAATTACTTTTCCCTGGAGCTTAAGGAGAGGCTTCTGCAGAGCAAAATCTCTCTTTTGCAGTGTATCAGGCTGCCCCAAATGGCAGGTATTTTGAGAGAACTTGTTCCTGAAGGAGGATAACCTCCCTACAAGGTCTTTACTCTTCTGCTTTACCCATCTCCCCCAGCTGAGCTCTGCACCAGCATATTAGCATGCACAGCATCCCCTTCTGAAAAGCAGAAACATTTCCAGCAAGGGCACTCCGTGCGAGCTGGTCTGCTAAGTGGCTTTGCCTTCTCCTTAAAATATGCTTAAAATAAAGCGGATCTCAGCAAAATAGTTTCCCTGTTATTCCTCTCCCTGTGCAATGTATTCAGAGTCAGGACATTTTTAGACCCTCTCCTTTAACTCCTGTGAGTTTGCAGCCAGCCCCTCTGCCTGTTTATGGAGGAGATGTTGCTCCAGGCTGCCCCGTGCCCTCACTCTGCTGTGGCACCAGCACAGACCAGGCACGCCCTGCACGTGGGCTCTGGGCTCTGCCAGCACAGCCCAGCCTGGGAAGCAGCTTTGTGCCATCATCTCAAAGTCAGGGCAGAGGATTTTGGTGATCTAATGGCTACACATGGCATTAGAGCAGGCTTCAGTAGTCCTGCTGGATGTTACTCTGTACTTGGGAGAAACAGTAAGAGGAAATGTATGGGCTCTGTTTAGTCTTTATGTCCTAATTAGCAATCTTCAAGTGCAAAAATAATTTGCCAGATCCTTTCAGATTTCACCATACAAACTACAGTTCCTGTGTGGGTTCAAAACCACTGCTGACTTGAGCATATCAGAGGTTGTTATACTGCTTTCTTACACCAAGAAGAGACTTCACAATTAGGTTCTGCAGCCAAGGCTTTCTTGTCAAAGATAAATGCAACTGTGACCTGCAGCTATTACTGTTAATTTATAATAATTATTTTTATTTCTCAGTAATCATGGCTACAGATCAGATAGTCATATCAGTTTGCTTTCAATTAATAAAAAATATCAAATGAGGCCAACATTTACGCACTTATATTGCTACATTTACACACATCTCTGGAGATTCAAAACCCACCTGGATGAGTTCCTGTGTCAGCTGCTCTGGGTGACCCTCCCTTGCTCTGGACAATCCCCAGAGGTCCCTTCCAACCCCAAGCATTCTGTGCACATACATCCCACAGGTCCACATCTACTTCAAAGGGCAGAATCTGACCAAGACCATTCTAAATACAATTTTTTATGCACAATGATAAAACAGAATCTATGATTTCATGTAATGACACAACTGGATTTCAGCTACTAAACTTTTATCCCAGCAGAAATATCCATTTCTTACTTTGTCATAGAGTATGGATTATATTCTGTTAGATCTTAACTACAATTTGAAATATTTAAAATCCTTTACACAATCCCTATGAATTTTATATTTGCCATTTATCTATGACACTGCATAGAGGAGTTAAGAAATTAAAAATATCTATTGCATAAATAGAAACAACGCGAGACAATCAAAGACAAAAGATCCAGGAGGATGCTTCAGTTCAGTAAAATACTCAAGTGTCAGCTCCTCTGAATTAACTGGGACTTTTACATTAAGTTGTATGCTTTGGCTGAAGGCCAAAGGAGAGTGTGGCTGTGCTGCTGATGAGTTTGGAAAGATTTCCCTTTCTGACCCACTGCTGGTCCCAGCTCAGTCTGGAGGTGAGCGCGTGGCTCTCGCAGCCCGGAGGATGGGCAGTTCCAGGCTGGCTGCCCTGCACTGACTCCAGCCCAGCCACCCAGAAACTCAGGAGCAGAGCCAGGCTTTGCCCACCTCCAGGGGCTGCTTAACTGTCCCAGCCAGCACAGCTGGAGCTCCAGCAGGAGCAGATGGAAACATCGAGGCACTGTAGGTGTTTGCTGCTTCACCACTCACAGGTGCTCAGACTTGATTGTGCTGAGCACAGAATAGGAATGAGACTGGCAGAGAATAGAATACAAGCTTAATGAAGAATAGCTGTTAAAATACTGACTGGTATCTTTTTAAAATTGTTATAAATATAGACAATACAATCTCTGGTGAAGCCCTCAGACCTTCAAATCTATACTTAGCTCAGCAAGTGAACAGGAGTAGAAGCTAAAATGGAAGTGATGGTATGTATTTTAAGAGAACTGATAAATCATTCATCAGTCTCTAATTATCCTACTCTATAATCAGGGAATCAAGCAATAAGTATTTTGTACCCAAATTGAACACTTCTACCTGGCCATTGACTAAAATTGGGAAGCACTTAAAGACTTCTGTTTTGGTTTAATTATAGACAGCCCAATTTCAATCTATTTATTATGTCATTTGCATCTCATCCTGAAAAACCCATATGCATTTCAGCATCTTTAATTGTGCGATTAGACCAATGACATTAATGTCTGCAAGAGTTTTTCTTTTATTTTGAATAACATTACTCTGGTCTGAGAATTAATCTGAAAATACTTAGTCACACTTTACTGTATTTTAATAATATTCCTCAGCACTCAAATATAAGGGCTCTTCTTTTGCTGACCTGCTTAGACATATTCACAGGAAAATGGGTTTTCTGGGCATATGGTAAAATTCATATTAAAAAAATATATATCCATCCCCCCCAAATAAAGAAAAAGCCCAATTCCTAAGGACAAGGTCCAGATCTCCCAGATGTTCTGGCAGAAGATGCCTCCAGCAATGCTGGGGGTCA
Organism: Pyrgilauda ruficollis; assembly: GCF_017590135.1. Taxonomy (NCBI): domain Eukaryota; kingdom Metazoa; phylum Chordata; class Aves; order Passeriformes; family Passeridae; genus Pyrgilauda; species Pyrgilauda ruficollis. The sequence goes on from NW_024530599.1 coordinate 608,643, forward strand.
CCAGCCTTATCTCAGAGATGCTGTTGACAAAACAACTCTAAATCTTGAAAACTTTCCAACCAATTAGGTCACCCAACACAACTGAAACCAAGAGGAAAAATGTTCACTGATATCAAAGGCAGAAAGATTTGGCTGAATTATTTTTAACCTGCTTAAAATATGAAGTCCTCCAAGACTATGTGTGAGGGCACTGTAATGTAATTGAATCCATTTTGAGGAGAAGATATTGGTAACAAAGGTGCTGGGAAAAGATTTTCATATTCATCTTTAAAAAAAGAGTTTCATTTTTAAGTGTTTTTAGACCTTCCAGTGAAGAATACTTGTATACACTGGCTAAATATACTGCAGAAATTGTAGCAGATCTGGATGTGATTGTGTAAACTGAATACCAAAAGTAGCCTATGGTCATGCTTTAAACAGACTATCAAGATTGCTACTTTATTTAGGCTCTGTTAGAGCCTTTTATGTCTGTTAGACATAACAACTGAAATAAAACGTGAATGCATATTTTTGACTGAGTAAATCTTTAAATGCCTCAGAGATTCTCCATTATTGTTAAAGTTCCATTTACATAATAAAAAATCTTGCATGTATCTTTATAGATTATAAGCCCTATTCTGTTTGTAAACTTAAAATTTAATTATGAATTTTTACATAAACATCACCTTACAGCACAGAGGCATAACAATATTAAGTGGAAAAATACCGTTTAAGAGAGTCAAACCTGCACATTTACTAATATATTCTGTTTGTAGATGTTGTGGTTTGACACTGGCCCAACACTAGGCACCCACCAAAGCTGCTTGCTCTTCCCTGCCACAGATGGGCAGAGGAGAGGAAAAAAAGTTAGCAAAATGTTCATGAGTTGAGATAAGGACTGAGACAAACATTTCAAGGATAAAAGAGGCCTAGCTTAGAGGTGCAAACTGAATTTATTACTAAGAGAGGTCCTTAAATTTTAACAAGGGAAGAAAGCTGACATTATTCCCGGTTCATTGAAATCTCATCCATATTACCTTCATAATGTAAGTTTTCATTGAGAAGATAAAAATAACACCATGAATTAGCTTGAGAATCTGTACCAGTATTATGTCTTGACACACAAATAATTGGTATTGATAGTTAATACTCTCATGTTGTATGTGAAGAGCCTTTTTCCTTGAACTTGGGAGAAATAGAGCAGTCACACAAAAAATATGGCAAAAACAAAACAAAAAAAAAAAAGGTTTGGCTGGTGTAAAGATGTGATTGTGCAAGGGAAAGAAATAGAAACACATTTTCTATCAGTTCCTGTGCTTTGTTCTGCCTACTGACTTTATTGACTGGACATGAATGTCAGCAGGTGTCCTGGCACTGATAGGAAGAATAAAAAGAAGAGATTCTTTTAGTTTTTTTTTTTCATGTTTTAAAAAGAAAGAATGTAGATTGCAAAGAATTTGTTTTATAAACTCATGTATTTCCTTTTTGATTTCTTTTATTAGGTTTTTGGTCCAAAGCTATGTTTGTAAAGTGTAAATGCAGAATAATAATTTTGCTGGAAAAAGTAAGGATTGACTTAATGCTGGAGCTTTTCTTGTTTATGAGGTGTGACTTGAAATCCTGGAGACACTGAAAATTGGGATATTTTGAGTGCATGTGTTTTATACTTCTCTTGATAGTCTTACAAAAAAAAAAAAAATCACAAAACCTGCAAAACTGCTGCTAAAAGACACACGCATTTTTCCTGGGAAGGTTAGTTATCTGTCTACTCATGCCTGGTGCTAACCTTCTGAAGAGTTTTGAAAGGGGCTTTGAAGTGGCAGCAAGATGAGTGCCAATATCCCCAGCAAGTCAATATATTAATTCCACTGAATACCAACTCAAGGCTTTGGAAATGCACATAAAAGGCTGAGGCAGAAATGACACTTATAGCTGCATTCATTAAGAGCAAGTTCGTACCCATTTTCTGCCTAATGAGCATCCAAGATAAATCAAACTTACTGAGCTCCCCAAGCTTTGATTTAAAGAGATCCTTAACAACCTAGGGCATAAGATATAAGTGCAACTATAGTCACACCATCAGAACCAGGCCAAGGATAAGGTCTTGATCCTTTGTAATGGCCAAACATCAATTATCATATACTGACACTGAATTTCAGAAACCTTGATTTACTTCCTGATTTGTGAGTAGTTTCTATTCTAAGCAAACAACTGCAAATTCTGAGTTGATGAAAAATGTTGCAATATAAATAAATGTTTAGAACATTAAATTGCTTCCATAATTCACCCATGGCGTACACTCACTCCATCTCTAGCCCTGTATAAGAACTTATTTAACTAAATGTATTAATGGCTGAAGAATGGTGCTGGGAGATTAAGACTAGGAATTGAGCATATAATGCATGTATTAAAATTACATAATGTTAATGCTCTTTTAAAGAGCAGTTTCTGTAGAGGAATTTAACAAACATTCTGGCTTAAAAAAATGATGGATGCAAAGTTCAAGCCCAGAGCCATTAATAATGCTGCAATATTTTTTTCCAATACAAATTTGACAATGTTTCATAGCTTTGACTTTCAATTCTCCATATTTTGTTGCAGCAAGATCCATAAGGTGTTTTCCTGGTTAGATTTACTCTCAGCTTAATTCAGAAGCACATGTGTTATCCCATATTTTCAAAGGAGCAGTGGCTGCATCAGGAGTGTGTTTCACATCTTGCTTCTCCTACTGTGGTGCTACACCTCTGCTGATTCTTTTCTGTGCAAACCTTGTCTTCATTTTTCTTGCTATACTTTTTACTACCAAATTTCCTTCATTTAGCAGGTTTATGTCTCATGACTTGAAACATAGATGTCAATGCATGGACACTCTCAGGTGTCACAGGTTGGTTTTGCAGTTGTCGTGACCAGCTCAGGGTATAAAGTCCTGCTCCCTTGCTGAAACACAAATACTTCTGCACAGGCCATGCTGGGACCAAGGCTGCCTGGTGGTGAGGCAAGAAAAACTGAAATAAAGCTTTCTATCAGTGCTGGTAGGGCATAAACCACCCTTTTGTATGGGACTGTTCTACACTACAATAGTCTGATTAAATTATCAGGGAGTAGAGAATACATGTAGATACTGTATTTGAAGGTCAGGGAGGCAAAGGATGACAATTCACCCTTCAGGATCTTTTAAAGATTATAGTTTCCATTGCTTTAATGTTTCTTCCTCCACAGCAGTAAATCTGTGTTAAGACAAGTTGAAGGGAGCTGGCCTGTTGTGCAGTTCTATGAATTACCTGTCTCCATCACTTCACTGGAAAAACTCTCTTATGTGGTTATAATAATGGAAGAATCCAGCATATTTTCCAGCAAATTTAAAGAGCTGCAACATAAATTTTCTTCTGTGGTGGTTTGTTTACTTTTTTTTTTCTAAATTTTAATACCAATTGAGTAGAATTACCTGAAATGCCTGTTCAGTTCTGAATCCTTGCTGTTGCTTTATAGTTTCACTCCTACTGTAAAGCACGGCTTCCAAACTACAGCATTTAAAAGCCTTCCAAGTTCCTTCCATACATTCCTACTGTATGAGTGATATAAGAGCATCTGATATTGATATTTAATTCTTACCATGATGTCATCATTGCCATCAAACAAGAACATCTTACAGTTAAAAAGTATTTGCTTCTTACTCATTATCAGGACAGCTCTGTCAGCATCTTTGCATTTTTATATTGAATGCTTTAATAGATAATTTTGTGAGGATTGGACACCTCACAAACATATTTCACATTTCTCTGCAGTACCTTCAGACACCTCTCAGCTGAATTTCAGCTGCAGTGGTTGCTGTATAGTAAATGAACAGACACAATCTGATAAGGACTTCCTTGTTACACTGGCTGACTCTTGCCCTCTGAGAGCTTTAGCTTTCCAATTTCTTCCTCCCGTAAAAAAATAATGAGGTCCCTTCTGTGCTGCTCATATTTTCAGTCATTCTTTATTGCAGTGGTCTTTAAAAAAGCTTTTCTGTCAAAGAAGTTGCTCTGAAGGTATTAACTTGGATACTGAAATAAATGCATCCATTCACCTTAATTATAAAAACTGTCTCTCTTTATAACCCAGTAAAAATCTACTTGGGTAAATAATACTTTAAGTTATAATCCAATTTTAGCACATATTTTCCCAAAAAGATTTTTTTTCCTTTCATTGTTCAGACCAGTATTGTTCAATATAACAGCAATTTTATTTAGTTTACATACTTTTTCTAATTTTGTATAATATTTTGAATAAATCAGAACTTACAAAGAAATAAAAGAGGCTGAGAGCTGTGAAACCATATAACCTGTGCTGCTTTACTGAAGACCTCTTAAAACTAGGCTTCTAATCTTGTGCTTTTGGCACTTGCTATTTTTCACTGACTTGGTACCAGTAAATATTTTTTCCTAAGTGCACTCACATACAGTAAATAGTCCAGAAGGTACAGTTAAAGAAATTTTATACATAAAACCCCTCCTGCCATATTACACATGGAAATGCCCCCTTGAGCTCTGTGTCAATCCAAGGTGGTTTTTCACTAAATATTTGCTCTGATAAGGTTTCAAATGTATGATAAGGAGTTGGTGAGGCATCTCCTGTTTGCAGCATATTGCTCTAGAAAATCTTGTGGAGGTCAAGAAACATTTTAATGAAATGTTCTACTAAACAATGTCACTAGCAGAGTTTTTTTTTTGAGAATAGGTCCTACTTTGATAGTACCTTGTACATCATTTTGCTGAGGAGTAAACTATCTAGTACCTTTCTCAGTTTGAATTGTTTAATTAAGCCCAGTCACAGTTAGTATTGAAAAGGATGGTCCTTCCTTTATAAACATTAAATAGAAATTCATGGCTTTCATTTTTTTTCTGGCAGTAGTTGACATTTTAGTGATTACACAGGCAGTAAGAGAAGCTATCATTCTTACAAAGTTCTGTCAATGGATTGGAGGGGAGATGGCTCTCAAATCAAAATCCTGGCTCCTTCCAGTCACCCCCCATGACTCCACAACCAGCTCCATAATCCTTCTGGGACAGAGGGAACTGGAAGGTGACTCTCAAGGGAAATGGGAGGGACGTGCAGGATGGGCTACATGACTGCAAATTCCTTGACTGAGCCAACCATTCTGAGTATTTCACTTTGCTGGTTTAAATATTTTTCCAGGCAGTCTGAGTTTGTAAAGGGTACCTTATAGTACTTTTAAAAAAAGCAAACTCCAAGAAATTAAAGCAGTCTTGCCCAAAGACTCCTTGTACTTGTTCAATTAACCTGCATGATTGACCTAATTTCTTCTAATAATACACATAAAAATGGCAGCATATAGCAGGGAAAGAAAAATGGGGCTGGTACTAGGACCCCACTGAAAATCCTCTGCAGGACAATAAGTAAATCTGATGATGCAGGAAACACTGGCTATTCTACACAGCCAAGGCCTACTCTTGCAGAAATGAGAAGGAAAAGAACCCAAAAATCAAAAAAAAAACCAAAAAAAAAAAAAAAAAAAACAGACAAAGACAAAGGCAGAACTCCACAGGATGTTGGAAGCAGGGAGGCAACATTATAAATCAGAGAAACTCCTGGCTGCCATAACCATAAGCAGATACATGCAGATCTGCTCCCTGGAAGAATTCTGAGTGTTGGGGACGTGGATATTGGCATATCTAAGATTTATAAAATCAGCCTCAAACACACGGCAAAAGGTAAAGTGAATTCATGTAAGATAAAATTTATGATGAATATCTAAATATCGCAGGCTGGCTCTGCACTGACGTGTACCATAACCCAGTAAATGGAGGTATCAAAGCAAAACACCTGATGCTGTGGATCATCACCCAACCTTTATGAATTTTGAGAGGGTTCTTCTAGTCTGGCCCTGTAGGATGAACATGCATTACTGCTGGACCATATCAGATACACACCTGGAGACCATCATCTAATTATGTTCAATTTGCAATTATTTGAATTTTCATGTTCTGAGACTCCTCCTTAATGTAAGCCAAACTGCAGGGAATAGGAACAGCCACATTTGCTTCAAAAAGCCACAAGATACAAATAAAACACTAACATAAATCCTCATTTACATAAGGGATTGATAAAAAATGCTATCTTTGAAGCATATTCTGATCTTAATTATTTTCCATCACATTAGATGAATGTGAATTAATTCTTACATTAGATTGTAAGAGCTTCTAAAACGTGTATTCTTGCTCTTCTACCTAAAAAATAAAAACCTTTGAGCTCTAATGGAAAAATCTGACCTACAATCTGTTACCTGCTCCCTGTATGTTTCTACAGCAATATATTAATGGAAAAGTAGTTTTAACTTTAGACAGTAGAAATGATCATGCTTGATGAGCACATGTTTCAAAACTAGGGGGGAAATGCCTAAGTTGCTTGGGTGACTGATACTTTTTTTCTATGTTACTTAATTTCAAGGTCAATGAAAAAATAAAACAACAAAAAGTTCACAGAAAAACCATGGGGCTAAAAGTGTGAAGAGTTATGAACATCATTCTGTTCTTTGAAGAAAAAAAATGGTAGAAAAATACAAATTATAGGCAGAATTATGTCCTTAAGCACCTTCTGGCTGATTCTCCTAAATTACAACCAAATTTTGCCATTTTGACAGAACTTACATTTTACAGCAGATGTTTTGTGATAGTGAACTTTTTGCCTTTAGCAGACTTCCTTAGCTTCTCTGTTCTCTTTTGTTTCAGGGGAGAGGAGCAGTCCAAGGCTGAGCCCTTTCTGGTTGCTGTCTGTTAAATATCAAGCATTAAGAGATTGGAGTAACTCCATTTCTGTTCACTGATCAGTTTTATTTACAGGCACGTGCTGGTTTGCTGGCCCACCTGATAAGTTTGTATCACTGTCTCCAGAAAATGACCTCTAGTCTCTTTCTTTAGCATCCACAAGGCAAAGCATACTTTGATATATTTTAATTACTAAAGCAAACCACTCTGCATACTAAAGAAAATACCGCCAGTTTTGCAGTCACAGGGCCACTGGCATCCCCAGCTGATCAGAGAAATTAATGACACCATTGCAGAGTAGCTGAAGGTTTTGTCACAGATTTTTGGTAAGGCAAGTGTCACATGCAAATAGCTGGATGATGCAGTCTCAAGTAATTTCAACACTTAAGTGTCTCAAATTATTGTTTGAATTACATATGTTAGTGAATGACACCGCTTTTACTTTGCAAGGAGGAATGTACTTCCACTCTTGACAAGAGATCCTGTACAACAATATGCTTGGGGGTTCGTCCTGAAAAAACAGAGGGTATTGTTGTGGCATCACACATTGCTCAGTATCAAAATATTGTTGCATTGCATATTTGTCCTCAAACTCTCAATTGATGAGATACTAATTTAAAAAGTGTGGAAAGCACAACCCACCAAAGCTGCTACAAAACAGAAGCTATATTTTATAGGTCTGATTTTACAGACTTTATTACATTTATGCAACTAAGTTTTAGCTAAATATTTATTGGTATTGTGAGGATACATCTTATTTTTTGTCTATTACAAATGGTGTCTACATGAAGCTTTTAATCTAATCAGTCACAGCTGAAGATGGGTGAGATGTACCCTGCCTTTAATAACCTGAAAAACAGTTTTACTTTGAAAATGAACTGCTTTAGTGGTTACCTTACCACAAAATGAGAAAGTCATGATAACTTTTTTGTCAGTCTCAAATATTGCTAATAATAACAACTTTGTGTTGTCCAAAGCCTGTGCAGTTTCATTCTCTTTGCTAAGAGTAGACCATAGCCATCAAGAGGATGGTTGCATATCCATGTCAGCAAGTTACTCTCAAAAATACAGACCTCTTTTCCCCACAGCAGAACACAAGTAAAAAAGTGGCTTCCCTCCGAGTCAGACCAGTAACTGTTAGCCCAAATACTCCTCAAATTTCAATTGCTTTGCTCTTGATTGGCAGCAGTCAAAAGAGAAGGCTCAATAACACTTTTGGGGAACCAATACTGACCTAGGAGGCCCAGCATCTATGCAGACACATTTGCTAATTTTCATAAGCAACAGGTTAAGTTCTAAACCAAAACCAAATTAATACTGGGACATGAAATCTCAAAAGAGGTAAAAATGCACACCAATATCCCTGCAGCAAAGACGTGGTAAATATTAAAAGTTTTTATGAAAGCAGCAAGTAAAGACTATGGATGCTGGCTGTGGCTTCACATGAACTTGGCTCTTTTCACATATTACCTGGGCAGGCCTCCCTGCTTATACCAGTTCCCAGTTTTGTGAACAGGGTGGTGGGCAGGGACCAGACCAAGCTGTAACAACGCAGCTGAACGCAGCTCAGCTGGGCTGGGTACAGGAACTGGGCAGCTAATCCTTACACCTACAACACTGTTCATACTATTCAACAGTAAAAAACTATTTGGTTGCATTCAAAAATATCACTTGGATCATCTTGGATTATCAGAGACCTTCAGAAATTGTATTGGAAGGGCTCTCCCTTAGAATAAAGGGCAGAATTAGATTATAAAACAGTTTCAATTCCAACTAATATTTACATTCATTAGTAATGTCCAAAAAATATTGATTTTCAAATCTTTGGGGGTTTGACTCTATAACCCAGTGATTATTTTGTCTGCTTCTGGATGAAAACAATCATTTCCCAGTATAATATAAGCATCCATGCAAACTATTGCAAATGCAGATTTGATGTTGAAAAACTTGCCATATAAATATAACAACTGTGAGGTATTTTTCTATTAATTAAATAGATGGAATAGAAATTGTAGTTAAATCACCGTAGTTCAATGAACAAGAAAAAAAAATTAAAAGTTCATCAAGCAGCTCTCCAACTAACATCAAAATTTAAGTTCTGCCTAACACCAGTGGCTCTGCAAGGAAATTCAAAACATATAAATCATGATTTAATCTGTAACAACAAAAACAAGCAGCACAAACCAGAAAATAAATCAGGAGAAACCCACCTTAGGAGGAAAACGAGTAGAAACAAGGATCCCTGGGCAGAAGAAAGGCTTCCATCTACCATACTCTGCTCTTCTACTGCCTGTAAATGCCTGCCGCTAACACCTGGAGCTTCAATTTCCCAGCACAGCTGTTCTGGGAAAATGACACAGGTTTTGCCCATGTAATTTCAGTACATATAAAGCTAAACATAAATAATTTTAAAATAGGAGGAAAATGAAGAAGATTTGTCTTTTGGACAAGGACTATAAAAGAGATGAATGCAAAAGCTAAGCTAAAAATCATATAATTACATCCCTTTGTTAATGATTGCCCCAGTGCATTCCTCATCTCCACTTGCTATCGCTCACTACATCTTTTTAACACTAAGCAGGTCATGCAAAAATTAAATTTGAAAATGTGGCTATCACTGCAGTATTCATGTGGCTGTTTCTACAGCAGCCCTGGAGCTCTGGAGCAGGACGGTGCAGGCAGGGCGGCTCTGACAGGGCACTGCAGGTGGGCAAGCAGAGCTCCATGCAGTGACACCAGCAGTCAGGGAGTGTATGGTGCTCCCAGCTGGAAGACAAATTCATCTTAGGAGGCTCCTGGTCACCATCTGTAGGAAGGGAGGAAGGTGCTGGAGCAGGAGGAACGGGGGAGCCGAGCACTGTGCCCCTCCGTGGGGAGGGATGCAGAACCTGGCAAGGCAACCTGTGCCTCACCCCTGCTTCACAAACTTCTGTGACTTCATATTTGCAGGAAAGTTCCAGCTTAGCACTGCACCCCCTGAAATCTACAGGCATTTAAATGGGTAGTTGAGCTTCACAAGCTGCACTCCTCTCAGTCCAGATAAAGGCACAGAGACAGGGAGAGAAGGTAAATGTGTCTAAGGTCACCTGAGAAGTCAGCAGGGTATTTGACTTGCAAAGCAACAAAGCAGCAAAATTCAGCCTAGAGGGACACATTTAAGTTTGAGAATATTTGTGACCCATGGTCTTAAGTGTATTCTGAAATGTTTGGCTGAAAAGGGATGGATTTAAACATGTTTTAAGCATCTATCTGAATACAGATTGAGATATTCTGACTCTACATCTTTTAGTTCAATCAAAGGCAAAGTATTTATAAGAGGACAGGTGAACTGAAGTTTTTCTTAATTATTTTTTGTTAATTTTTAAAAGATATTTGATTGTTTCTTATTTCTGTAAATATTTATTTCAATTTACTCCCATTCCTTTAATAATCACCTAATTTTCCTTATTGTCAAATAATCAGTATCAAAGGTTTCTTAATGCACTAAACATTGTATGGTTTGATATTTTTTTTCAAGGGAAGAAGTGTAGGCATTCAAGAATTCTGAGTAATCTAGAACTTCTCCTTTCACAGATTTTTGTCTTACCCAACTTTAGGAAAAAATCATCAGTATTGTTACTTAAGAAACTATGAAGACACAGGTGAGTTTATTGGTCCATAGGAACATGAACTGTCATTAAGTATATCAAACTGCAAGTCATCATTCTAAGATCTGAGTCCTAAACAAATCTTTTCTTCCATCTGCAGAGCAGGAAGGACAGCAAGGCACAAAACTATTTATTTTTGAAGTATAACTAATTGCCACACCACGATGCCAGGAGGCCACACCTGACTTTCTGTGGGGAGAGCTGCCTTGCTGTTTAAGGCCAGCTGATCTTGTGCTATGACAGCTCCAGGGGACTGCAGGTCTCTAGCCAAGACTTCACCTCAGCAGCAGCAGCAGTGAGAGTGAGTGCAGGAGATAACCCCATATGGTGCTTGTGTTCCACTGCAGATGAATCCAGCTGCTGGAGGAAAAGCCTCCTGACAAAGATCTCATCAATGATCACCACTGCATTTACAAGTCTCCTGTAATCCCCAAAGGCTCCCAGTTGTGACCTTTGTTCTTTTCGGTGTTTTTTTGTAAATTCCACAATGGGTTTTTTAGAAAATAGATTAATTTTCCATTCTTCCTTACTGACATCAAACAAGAAATCCTATTAGTATTTAGGGAAGAATCCTCCACTTTTGGCTTTACAGATTAAAACTTGTGGTGATGTTTGGCAACAGCATGACAAGGCATAATTAATTGTTGCCTCTGTGGATTAGAAAATTTGAGAAAATTTTCAGTAACTGGGTTTTCTGTTTGAAATACTGTACTCAAAGACTATAAAAATCAAGAGACAATCATCATCTCTAAGTTTCTGGGCATCAGCTATTTTTTCTCTTTATTCCATTTTTAATAGATAATGGGTTCAAAGAAGTGCTACTTCCAATATTCACACAGTTCTAGAAAGAAATATCTTTAATGGACATTGTAAGTGAGACTGGCAGTTTGAAAAGAGTGCAACTTGTTTTGATGAAGATTCTCAGTTGCATTTCCCTGAAAGTTTCTACTATTTTTTCTCTATCTACTAATTTTTTGAAGAGGAAAGAGATGATGAACAAAACCTTATTTAAAATGAAAGAGGCATAAAAAGAATCAACTTTTTTATATATCATCACTTGCCTTTTACAAAAACAAAACAAGACAAAAGTCCACCACTAAGTGACAAGTAAATGTCCTATTAGTTTCTTTTCTGTGGCTATAAATTAAAGGGGGGAAAAATTAAGCCACTGAATTTTTTTATGTCTACTAAAAGGTTAACAACTGTGCTTTTGATATATTACTGAAACACATTAAGATAGAAATCAAGTTGGAGTCATATATTTTACAAAATATTTCCATTTAATCACACGAGCAGGACTTGTAAATAACAGAGCTCAAAGCTTTGGAGCAGATGGTCTTTCTGTTTTAATTCTTCATCTGATCTGCTGTATGCCAGTAAATCTCTGAGTTTCATTTGCTTTATTCAAATCCCTTGGCTATTCAGGACACATTGTGTCAAAGTGTTCTGCTATGGAATTTCAGTTGTTTTATACATCCCTAAACTAAAATAAAACATATGTATATTTTGCCTACACAAAGAAAAATATGATAAAAACCACAAGACTGAAAAAATATATTCTTTCCAGGTGACCTATTTAAATACTATGTATATGTATATGAATTCATACCAAATTAATAGGCCAGACTTCAAAAAATGCTTACTAGAAATTTAAATGCAAAAATAGTTCTAACTATGCTGAAAATCTTTCTCTATGTCAATTTTAATCCATCATTTAATAAATATATTTTACCAAATTAGGATTCAATTGGTTTAACTTCACTGCTACTAATTACTTGCACTAACATTATCAAAGCATTGCACAGAGCTGTGCCAGCCTCACTTTGGCTGACTGTTTATATTTAATAATATTGTTTATAAAGGATATAGTTCTACATTCCCGTGTAACATGAAAGACATAAACTCTTTTTGAAAACTCTACGGAGTCATAAAGCTGGCTTGAAAAAAACACATCTGCCTTACATCTTCCTTTTCCAAATGTGACTGTAAAACTGCAGAGATGCACATCACCTAATACTGAGTTACCTGGAGACGTGTGTTCAAAGGCATCTTTCCTTTCTCATTTGAACAATTTGTTCAGGAATGAAATCATATGACCCTAAGACTCACTGGTACTGTGCGCATTCCTATATATAGCTTGAGATTTTCAAAGATATTCTCTTAAGTTAGGTGCCTGAAATCCACAGATGGACTTATTTGATAAATGCATTACCCCCAGATGTGTTTGGATTAGGTCAGTGGAATTTAGATGGAAAAGGGAAAAAGTAAGAATTGCAAGACACTTAGCTTTTTTCATTCAAAAGAGCACTTTTGCTGGTAAAAACAATTTGTATTTTCTTTTCTTTTTTTGAATCAGTTGTTTTGATAACACAAGCCACAAAGCAGCCTATTTGTTTGATTACATCCAAATATTTTTAGCATTTACTATGGAATGACATGATAACTGCGATAACAGCTTTTGAAAGGAAAAGATAAAATCTGGGTTACATGTGAGCACTGATGGACAGGAATCTCAGCCATGGAGGAAAAATAGTTTTGTCCTACTTTCTGAGCAGATGCGAATTAGAGAGAGAATGAGCAACTTCCAATTTTAGGTCAATATTTTCACCCAGTGAGAACTCAGGAAAACATATAATCCTTTGGCACACAGCAATTGTGTCCATGGAGGCAAAAAGGCAAAGATGTGTAACCCTTGACACTTTAGTAAACTAAAACCAGTTGCCATTGTTTATATACTAATTAAAATAAGTCAAGAAAACTATAGGGTGCAAGGCTATGCTATGTCTCACGGGCTCTGAAACTGCTTCAGCTTTCCAGTTGCTCAGGCTTTAGTGCACAGAGGTGCATGAATCTCTGTCCATTCATTCAGTCACCCACCTTTCAGCCCATCTTTCTGTCCAGCTACCTATGACAAACAAAGAGCAAATATACTTAAAACCTCTTTGTTCATGAATAATGAAGGACAAAATAAAATATCAAAGCTATGTTGAATATTTAATTATTTTTGTAAATATATCTTATTCATCTAGAAAAAATAGTTTAAAGTCATTCTAAGAATGCAATTAATGCCTTATTGACAGGGAAGGGATCTCAGTGGTTTTACAGCCACAAAATGTCCATGTACTTCAATAAAAAATCCATTCTGTAGTTTTTGTAAACTCAGCTAAGTTTACCTTTGTTTACTTGTTGCATAAGCAAAGCTCTCTTGTGTTTCAGTGGAAGAACAAAAACAGTAAATTTTGTTAGCTAAGAGCAAATGAAGGTGAAAACATCGCATATCTGAAAAAAATCCCTCTAGCCACTAAGACTACGTCTATGCAGTAGTGATTTGAAAACTTGCTACTTATAATTTCCTTGGGAAGTGGGTAGGTTTTTCTGTTCCCTACTTTTCTGTGCACTGCTAACAGCCTTGAATCAAAATGAGATGAAGCACATTGGAAATGCCAAGAAACTAAGCACAAAGTCCATTGCAAGCTTTTAAAATAACCTGTGGCTATTCAGTGCTGATCACAATGACTGGCTAACTTGGTGCACCAGGAGACTTTGATAAACAAAGTTCCAGTTTTCCTTGTGCTTAGGGAAATCATTGCAGTGTTTGACCTGACTGTTATGTCAGGCACTTATCCAAAAATGACTGCCACCTTGGAAGTTATTGCCAGACATAGCTATGAATGTCATTGGTTTCTTGGGTCAAATCAAAACCTTCTTATGCTGTTACAAACAGATCATGCATTTCCTGAGGATGCACAGAATGGGCAATATTTCATTTAAAAATCTGAATAAAGCTTGCAACACATAGCTTAACCGTAATATATTAGTTCAGGTTATCTCTGACAAGATATATGGATTTTGATCTTCCTTGGAGCAGCATCATAGGAAGGAAGAGAAACTGAATCAGTGATGGCGTTGAAAGGAGAAGAGGGAAAGCAGATGGTATTTCAAACCCAGTAGGTGCATATGATATAAGGATTTTTTTTAAATTTTTTTTTTCACCCCAGAGACGCTGGTAGTGCTTTATAAGGAAGAGCTACTGTTGACGAAGGACTTCATTTAATCTTTTCATTAACCAGAGCAAGGAGAGCTGACCACGCTGTGCTCGTGGCAGCAGTGTCTGATACCTCTGCAGAGGGCTTGGAGCTGGTGAAAGGCGCCTCGAGCTAAAGGCACGATAGCCTGTGCTGGGCAGGTGAGCGCTGCCTGCGCTCCCCCGCACACCGACACCTCCCCGGACCTGATGCATCCAACTTTCCTCTTGTTTCTCCGCACAAGTGCCGGCGCCCGCCGGGCTCGCCCAGCTCCTTCCCGTCTGAGGGGAGGAGGTCTGGCTGGGGGTTAAAGTGACGTTCGTGTGGGGCAGGACTGTGCCCCCCGGTCCCCGCAGGTGGGGCAGGCAGGGCGGGGCCCCCGCCCGGCTCCGCGGGGCGGCCGGAGCTCCCTCCACCGCGGGACCGAGCCGGGGGCTCTGCCGGGGCCGGGAATGTCCCGGCTCCTGTGCCGGCGGGGCCCCGAGGGACAGCGGGACAGTGGGCAGGGGCTGGCAGCCCCCGAGCACAGCCCTCGGCCGAGCCCCGGGACCGCGCCGGGCGAGCGCGGGACCTGCCGGCTAAAGGCTTGTGGAAGTGGGGGAGAGGCGCCTGCCCCTGCTGCTGATCTCCTACGGGGCTCGCCCAAAATGCGTGTTACCTGCGTTTAATTAGTATTGCACAGCATCTCTGTCCCCGTCTGCTTACACCGTGCTCTGCCGCCTGGTCCCTATAGGTACATGCAGTCTATAGGCACACGCGCGTAGTGCTGCATCCTCTACACTCCTGGCCAGCCTTCATTCATATTTACGCCGCGACTAAATATTCGATCAAAGGTTGAACGCTAACGCAGATCGGTTATATTTTTAATGTACGACCCTTAAAATAGACTGTTTTGTAAACTGCGAGTGTCTAAAGATGTTCAGCGCAGCCTCCCCCGGTCGCGCAGCCTCCCCCCCAGTAATAATAATGCTGCAGATTGTAGAAGGATTTGAGTCTGCAGCCAGAGAGAAAGGGATTAGGGCGAGAGCACTGGAAGTTAAATTGTGCTGCATATAAAAAATGGGCGGATTGGTCTCTAGATGAGAGCTTGGTACCACCTTCCTTTCTAAAATAAAATCTCTCTGGCATGAAGTCACAGCCTATTTCACATCCGGTTTACCCTGGGACGTATTACTACTGTCTTGGTAAAGAGAAAGCTTTTGTTGTATAGCGGCGGTCGGAATATTGGGAAGAGAAATTTGGGTGCTGAGCCCGGAGGAGCGGAGCAGCGGCGGCGATGGCCGAGGCGGAGTGAGCGGCGGAGCCGGAGCCGCGCAGCCTCCGCGCCGGCGGGCGGGCACCCGGCAGGGCAGCGCCGGGCAGCGGCGCCGCGGACCCGCGCCCGAGGGCTCCGCTGAGGGCTCCGGTAAGGGCGGCTGCTGGCTCGCACCCCCGGGCACACACGGGCACACGCGGGCACACACGGACACACGGACACACACGGACACACGCCCGCACCCCTCCGGGCGCTCCCGGCTGCGGGCACCGCGTCCAGGCGCGCGGGCGGCTCCTCTCCTCTCTGTCCGCAGGTACCGCCGGATCGGGGTGATTTTTTCCCTCTATCCCTCCAGCTTGAAAATCCGCAGCGATCGATGGGCATTGTCAATTATCTTATTTATTTATTTTTTGGCGCGGACTGATTTCCGCCGGTCCCTCGCAGAAGGGTTTTGGGTTTGGGTTTTTCCCTCCCGCGGGCGCGGTGGGAGGGGTGGATGCTCCGGGCCGGGGGATGCAAAGTTGAAATGCCGGGAGGAAAACAAGTCTCGATTTAAGCCTCCGAGAGGAGCAAATCTCTCACAGTGAGTCAAAATGCATCCAAATGCCCCTCTTTTACCCTCGATTTTGTTTTTAGCAGTCCCCCCCCCCCCCCCTTTTTTTTTTTTTTTTTTTTTTTTTTTTTTTTTTTTTTTTTTTTTTTTTTTCCCTTCCAGTGGGCGCTGCTGAAACGCTCCCAGAAGCGTGGCTCTTGCTCCCATTTTGAATGGGAGAACCGACGCTGGTTTCTCAGGCGGTGCGGGTAGGGGAGGCCGGGGCTGCCGGGCTTTAATACTCATTCAAAGCCTTAATTAACATTTGCTTTTTCCAGCTGCAAGAAACTTTCCTTCTTCGGGATTTATTGTGCCTGGATGGGTTTATCGAAGCAGGGGGTGGTGTTGGGAGAAGGGGAGCAAGCGTGGAGCTCAACAGATCAAAATAGTTCAGAATAATTTACTTTCCATTCTTCATCTCGAGGAGCCTTCTGCAAAGGCAGAAGTTGGCAGGACCGGGAGAAGGTGATTTTTGAAGCCACAGATGTTGTCTTTCCCTTTGTAAAGGGGCTGATTACGGGGCAAGTTAGGATGCAGTGTCGTCCCTGAAGATCTTTATCCACACTTTCCTGCCACAGCCAGCTCCTTCCTATCCAGTTAGATTAGCTCAGCCCCATCCAATGCATATCTGCCGATCATTTGGCTATAAATGCATTAATTATATCTCATTGCTTACATACTGCTTTGTAGCGCTATTTTATTGATTTAAATTGTCCCTGAGAGTGTGCACTGAATTGGGGGAGCTTTATTTAAAGCTATAATAACATTTCTGTGTACAGCGCTTCATTTTCTCAGGCATGCAAAAACCCCTCCAATTCACTGCTGGGGGAAAAGAGAGGCTTCGTATTTGTTAACCTTATTTATGTAATGAATCCTAAAAATCGACTGTATTCCAGCACACTTTAAATTGGTATGTAAAGGGACCTGCAACCTCTCCTGGGCAATTAGTTGAATCTGCAGCACTGATGCCACAAATATCAGCTAAGTTTTTACTTTATAGTTTATTAGAAAGCAGAAGAAACTTTCTGAGTTGTGTTACTTTTTACTCAAAGGTAAACTGAGAGTAACTCAATGAAGTCTGGAGAGCACAGGAGATGTTTGGAGAGGAGGAGAAGGCTGCTAATGCAGAATTCAGAGACTGGTAGGGATTTAGGAGATAGTGTGTAGGTTGTCAGCACATGGTTTCATTATGAATTGTGCCCTTTAGCCCTGAAGTGTGCCTATGTAGCAGCAGATCATAGAGTTAGAATCTGATCATTTTAGTCCTTTTCTGATGCTGCATTTCAGGAAAGAGGAGGATTGTTTTATGTCTAGAAGAAAGTTGCTTCCATCACATCAAAGCAGAGCAGTGGTTGTGAGGAAAGCACCACTCTTCTCAGTCACACTACCACACTCTGACACTTTCCCAGAGGTTTGGAAGGACTTGGGATGGTTCAAGTCAAACAAAAAAGACAATTACACTTGGTTATCTGGAGATGCAATGAAGGTACCTTGACACATTTTCAACCCGGGGGAAATTGAGTAAGAATTGCCACAGGGTTTGGGGACAGCAGCTCTTACTTGCAATTGTTTGCGCTAAAGTTCAAGAGTAATGCATAAAGAATACACCCTTAGCATGAAATAAACTCTATCCTTGGTCTGTGGGTCTAAAAGTAAAAGGTAACCAGGAGAGCAGCCAAGGCCATACACCCTTATTCAGAATGGCATCAGCTCTGCTGTTGTGAGGTCATTGCCTGACATCAAATTATTCTGCAGAAGTTTCCAATGTCAGATTTTTCCCCCTAATACCTGTTTTAATGTGGGGTATGTTAATGGTTATTTTCCTTCTAGTTCCAGAGTCCACCATGAAGAGATTCCTGGTGCTTTGTGACTGCCTCTGGGCCTGGAGCCTCCTCCTGAATGCACTGACTGAAAGAAGGTGGGGAGATATTTTTTAATGCACCAACATATTTTAGGAGACTTTAATTTAATGTAGCAGCATAAAACAAATACTGCATGGACTGCACTACCACTAAGTGTATTGGAGGAAGTTAATCCCTATTCAAGTCCCACCTAAATCTAAGTGAAGTTTAAAAGAAAACTACAATTTGTTTGCTTGAAACTTTTTTGTTCAATATAGTGAAGAGAATAAGCAAAAGCTTTCTGAAACAAATTGAAACTAATCTACCTCTTAAACACCTGTGCATTTTTTTCTATTCTTATATAATGACTACTCAGAAATACAAGTTTCTTCAGAGGGGGGAAAAAGTATAATAAAGGGTTATTTTGAATCTAATTTAAGTGCTTTCTGTAACTTTATTGTGCCTGCAAACAGAGGCATAATTTGACTTTGTCAGTCAGGACTGTGTGCTAACTTAGTAGTTGTATTGAAAATCTGAAGTAGACCTTCCTGCTGAAAGGAGACTGCTTGCATGAAGAAGAATTTATAAGCTCAAAGCCCATGACAGTTATGTTTGAAACACCATTCTGTACTGAGTATTTGTGGAATATTTGTTGAAATCATAATCTAAAAATAACATTAAGAATAATTTGTCATCATACAACACCTCATCAAACAACTAGTATCTTAACTATAGACTGTAAAGCAGTTTGGAGTATGCTTGAAGTGCTGCCTGCAATTCAGAATTCAGTGGAGACATTTAAGAAGACTCTCAGATGTATTTTTGTATTATAAAAAAACATTAATGTGCTTGTCAATGATGCTACCTAATGACCAGAAAGCAGTAGAATATTTTTATTGTCAATAGTGATCTCTAAAAGATCTATTTGTGCCTTGATCTACACAGTGTCTTCTTATGCATTCACAGTGCTAGAGGAACTTATTTTCTGACTGCCTTGAAGATTTTAAATTTGTGTGGAGTGGTAATGGGAAAGGTTCATCTGCACAAGCATTTCCTTAAAAAAAAATAAGAGTGGGTGATTCATATAACAGCTACTTTATAAAAAAAAATATTTTAGGAAAAAAAAAAACCCTTTTATTTTTATAATATATTAAGATTTGAAGTATTCCTGAAGTGCTTCATCTGACCTGGCTAGAGAATTTTGTGAAAACATCTTTATTCTATAGATATTTGCACATATATCTATGAACATACATTTATTGTAGCTGTAATGGGTGCATGTGCATTGTTAATGTGAGAATTAAAGCACATTGGACCAGAGTTTAAAAATCCAGTGGTGTGTCAGGAATATAATGACCTGTAGATGGAGTCCGTGCACAGTTTTTTATGAGACTGGGCTTTAATGTGAAAACACGATTGCATGCAGTAATTTTTTCTTCAAAATGTACACACCTTACACGAAGTAGATTTGGGTTTAAAGCCATTTCGTCATTGTCAGTTATCTTGCTTTCCCTCTGGAGTGCTGGTAATGCTTTGTGACAAAAAACAACTGATAAATTAGATAAAGTGTCTAATACAAAAAGACAGTCTTCCCACGCCACTCTTGTTGTCATGAAAAAGCCCTGCAATAGGACTATTTTAATATATGTGTTTTGAATGAAAAGTCACAATCCCTCTGCAGTTACAGTTCATTCCATATGAGCATAAATGCTCAGAATTTTCCTGTTGTGCCCACGTCAGTTAAACCTCACGGTGCTTTTACCTTGGCTAAGATGGTGGGAAGAACAGGTGAGGGCACTGACAAATGGGACTTCCACATGGGAGTGGGGCACAACTGCTCTGCCTCCAGCCCATCTTCCTGATGCCTCCTCACAAACATACTCATTTATTTATCATTAACGTTTCTGAAGAGGTTTTGTATCCTTTTTCCACCTTAATACTGATGACCTTCTGCTATCCTTGAGATATGTATGAAGAGCAGCTTTTTTCCTGACAATGAGTGTTAATATAAAATTTAATCCACTAAAGGTCCTGTGTTGAA
The DNA here is from genome assembly GCF_017590135.1 of Pyrgilauda ruficollis. NCBI lineage: Eukaryota > Metazoa > Chordata > Aves > Passeriformes > Passeridae > Pyrgilauda > Pyrgilauda ruficollis. Next base: position 628,790 of record NW_024530599.1, read on the forward strand.
ATTCTGGGTAAGGTGTATGAGGAAAGATCCTTTAAAAGATAAAATGCTTGCTAAAGACAGCAGGATAACTTGTTCTTTGATAACATAGAGGAAGCATAAAAAATATTGTCTGTGACTTAAAATTCAATTGTAGACATGATCAATAAATATAAATCAACCCATTTTTTTATTAAATGAAGTTGTATGATATTGTTAGAAGAAATTCATACTACTTTTTTAAAAACTGTTAGGTATTTTGCCTTTTCATTAGAAATAATGATTTATATGCATTAAAATATCCCACCTTATGGAAATTAACAAAAAATTATTAAAACTTCTGTGGATGTCAGTCCTGAAACTGATTTAAATTTGTAGTGTTAAACCCTCAAACCTGTGCTGCAAAATAGACTTGGAAGCATTTCCAGGGTACCTGTGTACAGGGTATCCTTCCTCCCCTCTGTATTTGATCCAAGTGGAACACAAGCGTGGGATGCACAAAGGGTGTCTGACTGATGCAGCTCACAGAAAAAACATTTAATGTGTATTTTAACAGAACCTGATCCTTTTGTGTTACATTATATTCCTCCTGAGGGTTTTTGGTGGCTAGAGCCGAAAGGGCTGGCAGGGCACCAAGAGCCACGTACCCCAAACAGAAAACAGACTGACCAGTGGAGGAGTCACTTCTGTCGCTAGACCTGATCCTAAGGAAGTGTTTGGTGCTGCACTGTTTCCCCAGTTCAGTAGTAATGTGTGCAACAAAATGATGTTTTGGAAAGCAGCACTTTTGCTTTTATCCCTGATGACTCCACGTGTTTGTAATGGAAGTCTTCCCAGCACTGAATGAAAAACCGCTGCTGGGTTAGGATTTAAGACAAGTGTAATCTATGATTAAGGGAATCATCTGTGACAGGGTATTAGGTAAAGGTCTCAGATTTAAGAAAAAGGTTGATTCTGGTGTCATCTACAGCAGACAGAAACCATTAAGCCTAAGGATTTCATTCTGATTTGTATTGATGGAAGTAAGATTTTGGTAGCTGAGTTCAAAGAGCTTTATTTTTATCCTTCTTCAAGTAAAATTTCAGGACCTTTGACTGAGTTAGAGATATACACAGGGATCTATAAGGGAAGCTTTATAGACACAAGAGATTTTCATATCAACAGATGGTTTTGTTACGTATTTGAAAGGCAAAGATGGAGATATTTCTCCAAATCTAACTGCTACAGGAAAATGGGAAATAAAGCAAAATTACATATTAATCTATGAAAATGTACACTCAATCTACTTCTGTATTGAAAAAGAAGAAATATCTATTTTTGTCAGTACGTGTCAGTGTTCGAAATTATTGTATTATTGCTTTGTATGCAAACCGTTTATAGCTATTATGAATTAAATAAATATAGCTATTATGAATTAAACACATTACTCTTTGTTGACAAATGAGCATTTTCCTGAGGAAAACACATATTAGCACATTATAAACATTAAGGAGTAATGAGAGAAATATTAAGGAACTGGCATTCTGCGTGCTCACCATTTATGGAGAGGCACTGAATTTTTAAGATTTTAAAATCTTACAATGGAAGGAGAAAATATAAACATGCAAAAACTTAACAGATGACTACAATCTTGTTATACAGAGGAGGTTATGTGACCATAAACCAGTATGAGCGAGATTAAACGGATTTTAGAATTACTTTTTTCTGAGGTTATTGGTGGATTACTGTTTTTAGTGTTAACTGTTGTCTATTTCAGCTATGGACAAACCTCATCACAAGATGAACTTAAAGACAACACCACAGTGTTCACCAGAATATTGGATCGTCTTCTGGACGGCTACGACAATCGCTTGAGACCAGGACTGGGAGGTGTGTTGTATTATGATTTTCAATGTTACATGCTAGATAAAAAGTCAGTTAAAACATTATCATTTTTTCCCCATAATATACTCATTTGGATTCTGTATATATATAAATATACACTTAAAGTTATGCTGATATGTAGCTTTTTTTTTCCCAAAAGCCATGTCTTCCCTGTCTTTAGCATACTTGGTTTTCTCAGACTTATACCCAAAAGAAGAAGAAAATGGTTCACAATTCAAGAAGACCTCTGAATGGGTAATGAAACTTTGAATGTATAAAGAATAGAAGGTAAAAGAATACAACCTGTGACCTGACAAATGACAAGCTGATGAATGAGGCCTAAATAGGCCTCATATATTTATGACTATTTTCATGAGGATTTGTTTTTTTAAAGTGAAAGTATCAATCTATCCTAGTAGACTGTCTCAGAGCAATTTTTAAGATCATTTTTTCTACTTAGATATGTAAGGATTTGTTTCTTCAACATTTTTTCTTCACAGTTTGATAAAAATGTCTTCTGCTCTCAGTGCTGAATCCAGAGAAAGGCGTAAAACCACATAGCAATTATGTCTTTATAAAAACATTGTTACAAAACCTCGTCTTCATCAACATCTCTGTGTTCACTCATTGATTTGTTCTACTGTGACATCGTCCCAAAATGGGGTCTTAAAAGCTTACTGCTCACAAACATAGAGATTCTAAATGGACAAGCACAAATCTATTATTTCCAGTGCATGGAAAGGTTGGCTTTACTTCTTTCAGACATTTTTTTTCTTTTTTTCTTTTGGACTCTTCAGATAAAATAAAACAGAGTAACCCACCCCACAAAATACAGTTCAGACTGATTTCCTATACTCACTCTCAGAAGAACTGCAATATAAGGGGCTATTACATTAAGAATTCTTCTATCGTCTCCTGTGGATGAAATGGAAGGTAATTAAGTGTAAGGTTATTCTGTGGTTGGAGGCTACCATCCTGCAACTGCTCTTGAATTGTGAGCCAGGCTCTTCAATAAATTGACTTCACTGATTTTGAGGAATGGCTAAAGATAAAATTCTGTTTGAAAAGTATTAATTAACACATTTAAAAATGTCTTGGTCTATAAATCTTTGTGTGCAATGTCAGGTAACAGACAACAAAATAAGAGTAATTTTTTACTTTTATCTACCGGTATTATTGCCTGCTTTCTTGTGAACCCTTGACCTAGGGTAGATAAATGTTCCTTTATTCTTTGTTTAATGGAACTGTAGAGTTCAGTCAGCTACTCTATCACAGTAGGCAATAAATAAATGAGACTCTGTAAACTGAGTCTGGTACATGTCTACAAGAAAAATCTGAGCATATGATGATTTCTTGTATGGGTTTTATAGCTATTATGACTTTTTTAAAAAAAGATACTAGAAGGGAAAACAGAGGGAGAAAGGAGGGGAAGGATTTTCTCTCACTCTCTGGTTTGCAGTGTAGAGAACTAAGCATATCAGTATCAACTCCTACGTCTGTGTCTTCATATATATGTTTCTGAATGCAGACTTTAAAGGTGTCTCATGAAAGAATCATCTGGTCCAGTTGAAACTTACTCCTAACAGAAAGGAAATTAATCTCTTCACAAAGTTAAATGGCAATCTGTATGGCTTTTGAAAGCAACAATGCGTGATGGGAAATATGGGGTGGAGGGAAGGATTGGAGTAGATTCTCTAACTAAGGGTTCGAGAAATTTAAATAATCTTTGCATTCTTCCTGTTTTGAGTTGTGTTGCCTGTTCCTGCTTGTAACCAAGAACCTTGAATTTCCAATTTTCCTTCTGCACAGGATACTATATTTTCATGGTGTCAGTTCAGCAAATTTCTCCTTATGTTTGTCAGCTTTGAACACTAGAAATAAGAGTACCATGGCTTTAAAAAAATACCAAACATCTGATTAAATTGTAAGAAGTAATTTAATATTTGAAATCAAGTATAGTATGAAGCAGATGTACTCTTTTGACTATTGAATAAGGCATTATTGAAAAGATATAGATTTCAAAAACTAGGGACAAATACCTAGGCTGATGCTTTCAGTCCTGGTAGCAACTTATAATAAAGGGTGTGCTCAGGAATTTGGAAATTCACATCTTCAAAACCTTCTTCCTAAGGTATCTAAATCTGAGTGAAGCACCTCAGGATGACTCAATTTTGACAGCTAAGTTAGATTCTCGGTATAGTGGGGAAATGTATTCTGAAATGTTCCATGCATAAAAATATCCAGTGACAAATCTAAATCAATATATAAAATATAGCATGGGTTTTGGAGTTAGAAGTTCAGTAGCCTTCCATCATAGCATGATTTGATACTGCAAATTTTAAAATGAGTGGAAAAAGAGTAGTTTCATTTTTCTTCCCAACATCAATGATGGCTTCTTGTTAAATATTTTGATCAGTACACAATTTTTATCCACTCTGAAGCAAAAGTTAAGAAATCTACCAATGTTACAATATTTTTAGATACATAGAATTAGCTCTAAAACTCATTCCTTCTATTTTAGCTGTGTGTCAGCTATTGGAGAATTTAAGAGGCCAGAGACCCTCCTTACATGTTACGTTGATAAATTTCATGCTGTTAGGCACAGTGTACATCTGTGTATAACTGAGTGCATTATAGCACTCTTCCAATCATCCAAAGCTGTCTATAATATTCTTTCTATACCTTCTGAGAAGCAGCAGCTGAGGTAAAACAATGCCTGGTGCAGTTACTTTGTCTTACAGAAAAGGGCACGTTGCAGAAAACTCTGGTTATCCCAGTACGACCTCTCCTCCTGTAGTGCAGGTTTTCAAATCTGTACACCTACAGAAACCTAATTGTGTGCATGAACAGAAACAGAAAAGAGACCAATTTCTCTCTTTCTCACCTATGGAATAAAAAGTAGATGATAGTTCCTTCAGTAAGGTTATTTGTATTTCCTTCTTTGCCATTATGTGTATGTATGAAGAATTCAGTGATGAAAAGCTATCTTTAAAAATTGTGAAAGGGGTTTGATCTTGATCTTGGCTCTACTTATTTAGAAAAGTAAATTCATCCTTTTTGAAATAAACACCATGATATTTTTCAATCCCAAGTTTGCAAACATCCTGTTGGTGTGGTGAACAGTATTACTGTTTGGTAGAAGTGTTCTGGTGCAGCCAGTGAGGCACCATGAAGCCAAGAACAACCTTCTGGAGAAATCTCATTACAAAGATTCATTGTGGAGCTATTCTGTGTATTCATGGGAAAGCCAGGGTAAAAGGTGGAGCATTAAGATAACAAAAAATTTAGAGGTGTTGAATTTTGAGTCACTCTTTGAGCATGCATAGAGTAAGTACTAGATTACAATTAACTCTGCCCTTGCCTTTTTTTGCATCTTCTTTTGAGGTATAACTTCAAAAGGAAAACTAGAAGTTATATCTGCTCCATAAAGAGTATGGGAATGGAAATTATCATCAGATAACCCAAGAAGGCCATATGTGAAGTTAAATGAGAACCTCTGAGCAGTTTGCCATTAAACAAGAGGGAAAGAAAGAAAGAATTATTTCTCATAACCAGAATATTATACAGTGGAGTTGATGACCCACAGGGAAAAATTAAAGTGATTGACTATGCTTGTTATTCAAAAAATGGCATCGTTGATAAAATTAATCTGATTATTTTTTAAAAGAGCATGCAACACCATGTTATGCATTAGCACATTTGCACTCCTTATCAATAATTATTGATATAAATTATGTTATTTATTTGTTTTGCCTCCTTCATATGTGGGCTTAGTCATTTAGGCAGGCACTGCTAGGAAATAGCATCTGTTGTACCCATCCATAAACATGAAAAAATAGTTACATTTAGTTATTTATGCATGGAAAATAGAACTTCCAAAATGAATGTAAAAATGTTGCAAATGATACTAGAGGACACCTATTGACTCTATGAGAGGATAATCATTTACAAAAAGCAAGGAGGAGGATTTGCAGAGAGTAACATTGAAGCTGAGAAGAGGAACTCATGCCAGACATTAGGGGGAAAAAAAACCCAAGGGAAGTCATTGAGGTAATGGCATAATTGTCTGTGGAAACTACCTGGACTGTAGAACTAGAGGTGATCAAAAATGGCCTAAATAATAAAGATGCTTATCTCTATTCAAATAGACAGTCCAGAAACAACCAAAGGATCAAACAGAAATAAGAAACAAAATTCACTTCAGTGTGTAGTGATCTCTCCTAGTAATACACTGTATCTAGAGTCAGAGTTAAAAAAATTGAAGAACAATGAAAAAGGGTGGAAAAAATAAGTTCCTCAGGTAAATTGAGGAATGAAATGCCATGCCCTTTTGTTCAGGGTTGTCTTCATGAGGGGCATAGAGATGATCCCACAGCAAGTTTGCAGCACCACAGTGGAGACAGGGAAGACTTGCTTAGAGCAGGTTTATTTGGTGATGAGATTCATTAACATGAAATCAGGGGCAGCTACAGATTTTCTAAGACTTTCACCATTTTCATCTCATCTGCCTAAAACTAAAGGATACCACATGCTCTGGGCCCTTTTAAATCAGAATAAAGGTAAATGTAGGTTATCCCTTTGAAAGGGATTTTGTAGTAGAAAGGTTAATACAGAACAAACAACAGCGGGTTTGATTTGACAGATCAGAATCTTCCTGAATTAAATTTGGTTTTACTGTTGTGTTGAATGCTCAGTAGGTCACCTCAAGCAGATTTTCAGCCTTGAGTATTGAACAGAATTATACTTATTTTATGCTGTCAGTAAAAGGTATTTGTTGATGTCTCCTGTGTGATGTTTATCAAGATTGAGTGGGACTGTCCTTAAGTGGAACATCAGTCAATCTCAGCCAATTCATTACTTCCAGGGAGTGGAAGGGTTGGGGAAATGAACCTCACAATATTATGTGAATTAGATTTTAAGTTTCAGTTGTATGAGAACATTTATATATAAACATATAAATTTCCTCTTGGTTATTGAAGTCCCAATGGAAATTGTTGGATTTAACATATCTGTGCTAATATAAAGTTTAGGGAAAATAAGGGTTGTGTTTGTATGCATAATAAAAAGTTAAACTTAAATTATTCTACCCTAAATGAAAAGACCTCACCCCTACACATTATTCTGTAAGTAAAGAAGGACCAGGTGTTACACTTTGTAAAATTGAAGGGGCTGATTTTGATCTTTTTTTCCACTCTGTAGGCACCAGATTAATGTAAAGACAATTGTAAAAAGCCTTAGAAAATCCTACAAAAATAGATTTAATACAAGAGTGGGTAGATAGGTAGGATGTGAGCAGCTTTGAGCTGTTAATTGGCACATGCAGGTCCAGGTAATCTCACACAGACTGCAGTGGCTGGTCACAGGACAGCCCACCCTTCTCCCTTTTGGTCTCTAACTAATGCAACAGCACAAAATTCCTATGAGTGCATTTGTTGTGGTTCTTCAACCAAAATACCTCACAGGACACAGCTGGGCTGATTAGTCTAAGTGTACGCTGCACAGGTATCACAGTTCCTTTCATTCAAAGCCAGAGGAAATGTCTCCTCCATATTAATAATTATAGCACAGACAGACATGAGACATGCAGAAAGAACAAGTGCATTACCAAAAAATAGAATTAACTTAAACCACCAAAATGTGCAATTCAAATAAACCTTGTGCTCAAATACTGGCAGATCATAAAGGGAAATATTTCCTGTATGGTCTCTTCTGATAAATAGGCTTATTTCCTGCTGTTAAAATAAATCTGTATTTCTTATTTTGTTCTCAATTTATAATCCAGTCACAATTCTAGCAATAATGAGATCCCTGGGAGTTTAAATCAAAATATTTATTGTTACTAATTTGGAGTTTACGCTAGTCTAGCATCATTAGAAAAATACAGTATTTGTAAACAGTAAAATTACAGTAGTTGAGGTTGACTGGTGCTTTCGTAGCTGTACCTGGATCAGTTGCCCAAAGCTGTGTTCCACAGTGTCTGGGTGTGGTGCTCAGTTGCTTTTTTGCTGCTCAGTAACTACTTGGACCCTGTGATTGCCTTATAGTCAAACCAGTAAGTCATTATTAATTTCCTTAGGGTTTTTTAGTGAAATTGTTACATGTTATACAGATATCCTTACATTACTTACTCCTGGTTCATGAGATAGATGTCATAGTCAAGAGACACAGTTATGCATCTTTAGAGCTGCTGGATTTCTCTTCAGCAATCCAGTCAGCTCCTGACCCGAGCCTGGTTTGGTCAATGACTAAGACTTTTCTCCAGTTCTCAGGGATATTGTGAAGGTTTTGAATACTGCTCAGGATTTGTGGTTCCTGAAAAAAGCATTCTGAGCATTTGAAGCAAAATTTAAGCCTTCCCATGGTAATCAAGATGCAAATTGAACATGGGTAACCTTGATTCTAAATATATGTAGCTCAACTGTATTAGTAAACACATGTCCTGTGCAGGGGTGACTCACAACTTCTGAAGCACTTAACTAAGTACAGCTGAATCATCTAATTAGTGAAACAGTAAACAAAAATTTCAAAACTTCCATATGGCTTTGGAGCGAGTAATCTTTCTGTTTTGATACACACTTTTTCATTGGTCTTGAAAGTGAGGCACACACCAAAGAAAAAAAAAATTGGCAGTCTGTACATTGGTTTATCTGTATTTGAGGGGATTAGGTGCACTGCAAAAGTGTAATCAGTGTGAAGATAACATAATCTCTTCTGAGTTCACAATCTGAATTTTCTAATTTTCATGTGATTTATGTGCCACTTAAATGATATTCAACATTATACATAAATTAAAAAATATCACTTATTTTTCCCTCCCTTGGAAATCTTCCTTCTTAGTGCAAAAGTCTTAAGTTTCCATTTTGTGTCCTCAAGTGGTTTCCTTAAGCCTCAGCCTCTCTTCCCTGACTACACGTCTCCCAAAGCCAGAATTGAGGATAGCACACCACGACATATGCTGCTGATTCAAAGAGCATATTCTGTGTTTGTGCAGACAAGCCAGCTGAGTTATATTAAATAGAACCTTGCTCAGAGCTGGGAGCCTTAAGGGACTCGCCATCCTTCTGTGTTTGAAGAGCTTCTAGAATCTTCTCTCTCCCAAAGTGCCTCAGAGGAAAGAGGACAAGAGGGGTGAGGAGCAAGTATGAAAGCTCTTTAAAAGCCATTTGAGATTCACTTTTCAGTATGTAAAATGCTGATAGATTTCAGGATGGTATCAGTTTCTCAGTCTTAAGGAAAGGTGATTGGGTAGCTGGAGTGAATTCAGCAGTGTTTTACTGGAGCCTGTGGAACCTCCCTGTCCTTTTCCTGCCCTCTGTTTCCTACATGACCACAGCCTCTTGAACTTCTGTGACAGTGATGGGCTGAAGGACAGAATCCTTTCCTCCCAAGCCAAGTAATTTCTGAGCAACCAATGCCTCTTTCAGTTCCAGAAAGTCAAATTCTCACCACAAGCTTCTTTAAGTCCAGAGACAATCAGATATCAAGAAAATACTGAAATTTAAGTAAATTGAAAAGTTTGTAAATAACTAGGAGGTCACATATTGATTCAACTATGGACACCTAAGGAGGAAATTTCACCTATGCAGTGCTTTTCTCAGTAGTCACTGTATTTTGTACACGTCTCAGTCACAGATATAAAGAATAAAAATAATATTAAGCAGTTCAGCCACACCACAGTATTTTACTTTTCTTAATTTTGAAAAATACATTGGAAATGTCACCATTTTAATGAGTCCTGAAGATTACTTTTGATGCCACCCAATTTTTGCATTAATTTATTAACAGAATATGGTTCATCATCTGCATTTCTAGACCAACTATAGAATCAAATCTAATATTACTTTTTGATTTTTACTGTCTCATAAAAGGACATATTTTGTTGTATCTATACTAGATATTTATAGAAAACTGTTTCCATTTTTATATCTTTAGAAATTGCACACTTTTTTTTTAAATGAAAGTGAAAGACCTTCATTTTGGAGCACTGATTCTCGTTAGAACTTTTGCACAGATACAGAAATGTATATTGTATCTGGCTGCTTAATCCTGAATCTTTTTTTTATTTCCCTTCAGTCTGAATTTTCTTGTCAGATGGAACAAATTGTATATAAACAGTGCAAAGTCTTTTGAAATCAGATGGTTGTATTAAATTAGTGGGGGTTCATTAATTATTTTACAATATTTAAATAACATTATACAAATAGCTACACATATATTACTTAGTCTTAGGAAAATTTTTGCCTGCTGCATGTCTGCTTACTATACGTGTACTATAGTGCCTTCTTTAGGATTACTTTTAATATTCCAGATTGCTCAATTTCTTTGTTTTTTAAAGTTATTTCAGAAATGTTATCACTTGTTCCATGTTTGAAAGGTCTACCAAAGCCCCTATGCTGGCTTGTGGAGCACAATAGTAAATGTGTTCAGACTCACATCACAGACTTTGGGAAGCTGATGGGGTTAGCTGCACTCAACACTGCTTGGATTCCTGCCTCCAGGTGGTGTTACTCCCTGCAGCTATATTTAATTCAACAGGGTTATTGTGATATATGGCATCCTGGGTGAATATTTTGCTATGTGTGCCCTAGAGAACACCAGTGTGCTCAGAAGTGACTGGTCCTGTGTGTTTATGTAGAGGGAGAGGAAAGGAAGGGGGGAAGTTAAGCCTGGGTGTTTCTCGAAATGTTTTCTGCCAGTCCGTCTAGAGAAGTCAGATGTTTGATCTCTTTCTTGAGATCAACACCAATTAAAGCACCTCAAAGTACTTGTACCACTGAAATCACTAGTTTCTTCCAAAATGCCCGATGTCGTTGTGCCATGGAGCAAATGGACATCCTGGAAATCATGGAGGGGTTCAGCTTTATGATGCAGCATATGCATATAATCTGTGTTATATACATGTTACAGATTTCTGAAGTACTATTTGTACTAATCTATCATTTAGGCTTATGTGACTGAAGAACTTACTTTCTGAAAACATTTACACAGATGATTTCTGTAGCGAAGCTTAGCTGATATTTATTTGGAAATGTTTTAACTCCTTTTTGTCTGTTGAAGTAAAGCGTAATTTCTAACTCATACCAATAAAGTATATTCATGTTTGTATACACTGTAGAGTATTCTCTCTCTTTCTTCTGTGTTCTTGGTCTCAATGCAAAATACATAACTTGCAAGCCCAAGGTTAATTATTAGAGATCTTATTTTAGCTTGCCCAGAAACTGAGTACCCCATGAGATATTACAGTACTGTGTACAGTATTCAGCACTGGTTGCAGTGTCAGACAAGATTTATCAGTCAAAGAATGAAAATATTTCCACAACAGCAGAATTGTTTCCACTGCAGCTGCTGTACCTCAAAAAGTTCTCTGGCAAAACTGTAAAAAAAAACCCCATTGACAATATTGACTGTGAAATTACTTCTACAGTAAATTCTCAGGATTGTATTGCAGACCAATTTCAGAATGGCTAATCAAAGCCAATAATTTCTCTATTTATTGTGAAAATTGGTACTGGTTAGATCTAATGAAGGCTGTTTATAGACACTCACTGTCCTAATTTCCTGCTTCACCAGAGCGTGTAACTGAAGTGAAGACTGACATCTTCGTCACCAGTTTTGGGCCTGTTTCAGACCACGATATGGTAAGTGATGGCCTGAATTTCTACAGCACTCATCTTCTCTTGCCTTTTTAATTTGGAGGATAAAAGATCTATGCAATAACTTATTTACCCCTCTTAAGGCTGGGCTTTCTTTAAGCCCTTGATTTGAAAATGCCATCAGGTTTTATGTGCTACCGTTCCTGCTGCTGTGACTGCATTTAAGTGCCCTGAAATTAGAAGCCTCAGTGACTTTAATAACGTGTTTTAACAGACTTTATATTTGCTACATAATATATTATGAAATGCATTAGGGTTTGGATCCGTATTCTTCTGAGAGTGATTGCTTAGGTCCTTGCTGGCACATCACTGATCCAATTTGCCAAGAAAGATCATCATCTTAAAATGCAATTAACACTTATGCCTATGGTGTGACATCTGTACAGTCTAACCTGTATTTTTATATTAAAAGCTACTGATCAATGGAAAGTGACTTTCCTAGATCTTGGCTGCTAAAAAGAGAAGATTAATGAGAGAATTAGTGTCACTTCTTTATGGAATGAATATTAAAATCAAATTGCCAGATAACTGCAGGGAATGGAGATGTTCAGAAAACTGAATGAAGATGTTGTGAGCCCTGGTCTTAAGAGATACCAAGAGTTGTGTAGCAATATGGATAAGGTGCTTAAAATTTTCCATATAAATGAGGTTTGCACAAGTAGCTGTTGAGAGGGGTAAATCCTGGTCTGCAGCCACCCATGTCTGCTGGATGCTGTATGAGGATGAATGCTAGAAACATCCTCCTTAATCTAAATGAAGAAATGAAAGCAGTTCAAACTTGTGGCTGGCTACATTTAGCTAAACACACTTAGCAAAAGAAAGATTCAATGAAAAAAAGGAAAAAATAAGTAGAGGAAAGGGAACAGGTTCCATTTCTGACTACAAAATTGTCAGCTGCTTAATTTGAACTAAAAATGTAGCTAAGCCTTAAACACCAGGATATTACAGGTTTCTGACTACTCAAAACAATGTTAAGCAATAGAAAACCAGAAAAAGTAACTTTTACAAAACTGTTTCTTTTTCTAAGTGAACTTTATGAAAAGACATAATTTTTTAATTTCATGGAAAGCAGTACTTATAAAAGTACAGTTAAATTTATAAATGCCATGATACCCATACCATGTTGACTCCTGTTTTTCAGTCAGTTAAACAGGAGAAAGAATTCATCATCCTCTTAATAAAATGTGTGACCAAGAAACACAGAGGCAGGTGTTCATATATTTTGAAAACTAAAGGATTCACAGAAAAGTATTTAGTGTAAAACTCCTACTCACCTCCCATAAAAAGTAATGTGTGTGCAGCCCACTCATGTTAAACCTTTGCTTGAGGAACTAGGTGTGAAATCAGAGAGAGAAAGATAAATTGAAGGGTTTACCAGAACCCAGAGTTTATGTGAATTTCACTACACCATTTTGTGAATTCACATTTCTCTGAGCACAGACAGGTTGGTAGCAGACACCCTCAGTTGGGGCTCCCCTCATCCCCCATGTGCAGCCTGGACTGGGGGTGTGGGAGGTTTTTGGCAGGCAAGGGGAGGATGTGCTGTGCCTGAGCCTGGGCTGGGGCTGGCCAGGGGCTGCTCCAGCTCACCCTGAGTGTCAGGAAAGCACAGCCACGCTGAGCTGCCAGCACATCTCAGCCCTCAGCCTCTGTTTGCAGCATCCAGGGAGGCACTTGCACGGCTAAGTCAGGGTGCTCCTACCCACCCTCAATACACTCTTCTAAGAGCAGCATGGACATAAGCTCTTTTTCTATAAAGAGATTGTCTTGGCTTGTTCTTATACTTGTAAATAAAGTTAAATGGGAGAAAAGCATTTTTTTTTTAAATAATCTTTTTTGGAAGAACTTTGCAGGTTTTCAAGCATGCTCACGTGGTGGATTGAACTGAACAAGAGATACCTGGCTATTCTCATACAAACTGTCATTTTTGTGAAAATTTTTGATGTATATTATTTGGAATAAGAAGTGTTTCAAAATTAACTTTTTTAGAAAGACAGAATTTTTTTTCTAGTATACCTTCATTCCCAGTTTTTCTGTACAGTAAGCTTTTTGAGAATGATCTGTCTTGCTATCTTCCTGTACAGAACCTCATGTAGACCATAGAGTGGTCTACCATGGTCCCTGTGAATAAACAATCTCCAGGGAGAAGTATTAGAAGAGTAAACTAGAGAACATTTAAGTCAAAGAGTTATAAATATTCAAAACCATAAAATTTATTCAAAGTGCAAATAGAAATCTTCTTTTGTTAACCTGCATAGTGTGGAATGAAGAGTCTGCTGTGGAGAATTTATTCCAAATTCCACCTCACTCATATGTGTGCATATGGGCCACTGCTATTGTACATAGTCTAGAGAAAATCCTTCTGCTCCCTTGTTCTGTGTGCCGCTCTGCTGTAGAAAAAAGCCCTAATCAGAGCATCTGATGGCTCGGCCCTAAAGATCAGCTGTCTGTCAGGATTCGTTTGAGGAGAATTAATGTACATGCTTAAGTGGGTAGTGTAAGCTGAGAAGCTGAGATATCTCATCCAAAATTAATTCACTCTATATGGTGCGATAACCTGGGATAGGGAAAGATTCAGCCTGTGCCAGGCATGACCTGTCAGCTACTTTTTAATTGAATTTTATCTTATGCTGTCAGGACCCTTATCAAATCTTTCTGACTCCTCGTCCTTTTCCAGCAAATGAACCTTGTGTTTGTATGAAGTGAAAAACCAGACTCTCCTTTCTCAACCTGTACCACCTCCCACTCACCCCCTTTGCAGCTGAAAGAGAAAAAAGGAATGGCTTTCATGCTGAAATGATGTCACCTTCTGGGCATGTCTTTTACCTTTCCCACGTGTGTAGGAGGAAATTTTCTTAGTGCTAGTAAAACATGGAGGAAATCCAAAATTTTAATGATGGATACTGTCTCCTACACCTCCTTCTCTTCTACTCTACTGCACAGCTGGGACAGGATTTGGTCACAATTCAACCTAAGGCATGACCCAGCAAAATTCTGAAGCAAATAATTGGTTAAAAGTGCAAACTGCTTTCACAGAAGCTGAATAAACTCAGGCTTCAGCAGTTCACTGAGCAAGGGATTAAAAAAACAGAAATACAACAAAGTATGCACACAAATGATTCACAGGTCTGGGATATAAATAAAATTAAATTAAATTTAAAAATCTACCAAAAGAACCCAAAATTAGAACAACCCATGTAACTACATTTCTATGTCAAAAATGTATTCAGGCATTTCATACCCTAAAAGCAGGAAAAACACATCAGTAAGAATCACCAGTCTTCCTTGCTAATAGTTGTGCAAGGAATAAACAGCTCAAAATTGCTTATGTTGTATGGAGTGTTGGTGGTTGTTAAAATGAAAAACACAAATCTAAAGGAATTTGCTGTGGAGACATTTTGCATGCTCCTTCTAGAATGTTTCTGTTCACTGTCATGCTTGCCAGGTCAGCTCTATTCCTTATAGCTCTGTGTGCCTTCACACACAGGAGTTCTCTCTGTTCTAGGATTTGGTATCTCCATTTGCAGGGGATCTCAGCAAAGATTCCATTTCTCAGCCAAAAGAGTCCCATTCAGAGTAACTCAGAACACGTTTGGGTAACTGCTTTTGATGTTTATCAAAATATCAAAGATGAAAGGGGCAGGATAATCTCACACTGAACTTCCACATGAGGATGGAATTTTCCCCTGGGGAACGCTGTACTATGCTGCATTCACAGTTTTTCACATTTCCACCCCATCTATATTTTATGTATCGTTCCAGCGTATCATTCTTACTTTCACCCTCTTCCTCTTGGTTCCTGTTGCTTTGTCACAAATATTTCTTTCATTTCATGGTGGGTGTTGGTTATTCTGGTTGTCCCCATGCCACTGAGTCAGCTGCTGCTTCTCTCCCCCCGGCCCAGCCCCTGTGCAGTCACTCTGTCCCTCTTGGCCCAAAGGTGCCCGCAGCTCGTGCTCCTTGTAGCCCAACCATTCACCCAATGAACCATTGCACATCTCACCACTCAGACCATACAATTTCAGTCAACTGTGAACTTTCTGCAGGTTGATTACAGGTTTATGCTAACATAAACCTTTAGAGATATTTAGAACAGAAGGCTGTAGTAGGACCCTGCCTCACAAAGCTTATTTTACTCTGACACACATTTCCTGTGCCACACATACTGACCACCTCTCAGCAGCTTCAAATTACAGTTCTAGTGGGAATTATTTTTGAATTTTATATATATATATAAAATACATATTATGTATAATATATAATAATATATAATATAATAATATATAATACTATATATTTTATAATTATTATATATCATAGTATAATATATATTATAGTATAATATATATTATATAAAATTATATATATTGTATAATGAATTATTTTGTTTCAATTTTATTATATCTAACTCATGGGCAACTTTTGAAATATTTCCTGATGTTTATTGTTTATTGAGCACAGTAATGGTATTGTGTTTAATAACCAGCTTCAGGTACATTGTAAGTAATACAGAAAATAAACATTCTGATAATGAATAATTTCATTAACAGTCATCTTGCTTCTAGGGAATGGTAAGAACACACTTTTCAAGTTCCCTTATTGCAACATATGACATCATAAGTGTTTCCTTTTTTTCTGAATTGATGTAGGAATACACTATAGATGTATTTTTTCGCCAAAGCTGGAAAGATGAGAGATTAAAATTCAAAGGACCTATGACTGTTCTCCGATTAAATAATTTAATGGCCAGCAAAATTTGGACACCTGATACCTTTTTCCACAATGGAAAGAAGTCAGTGGCTCATAACATGACAATGCCAAATAAACTATTACGAATCACAGAGGATGGGACGTTGCTATACACAATGAGGTGAGCCCTAAAATATTACATCCTTCATTTAGTTTTACAATTTAACTTGTGAAAGCATATTTTCCAGATAGGAAACTGGTTCCTTTTCGAGTATAATTTGATTCCTGCTTAATAATTATTTTCACAATAGGCCTTGGGATGATGGGCAAACAGAGCTGTTTGCAGTGTTTATTTTTCCTCTCCTGCTGTGCTACCTCTACAGTCCCTGGATGCATCTTAATGCTTGATTTTAAAAAGATTCTTACAGTATTAGGAATCCATCAGTTTGCAGAGAATCTTGATATGGCATTGCTTTCAAGGAATCCATCAGCAAGTATAATAAAGCCTGAAAGTTTAGTATAATCTGTGCTCCTAAATTGTGTGCAAGGGTCTTTAATCTTTGGATCATATAGAAAGCAGATTCTGAGAACTAACAGATGCACACAGAATTCATTGACCATTCTTAATATTTCTTGTGCTTGGGATTATAAAGCATGACAGCATAAAAATAGACATTTATTTTTCCATTGATTAAAGCATTCAGAAAGTTAGGAGAAAAAATTATTTCTGTGCTGACAGCATTCATTGGAAATATATTATTCTCTTCATGGATAACTGAACTTTAGCTGTCCAGTTGTTAGAGGAGTTAAATAAATCCTTTTGAAATAATGATGATATACAGTAATGCAAACATTCTGGATTAAAAACCTACAAATTAAAAAATGAAAAAGAGGGTATGTTGTCTCTATAAAGCTGCACATCCCCCCTTTATGTCTCCCATGGAATCAAAACAAGGTATAAAGGGACTTTGTCTACTCCAAGCCAAGATGGATAACGTAGTGCATAGGTAAACACTGAGTTTTCTGTAAAAAAATTTAAAGACATTTTTAAAAGCAGTACAAGTGTTTGGAGAAAAAAAATTCTCCAGGCATTTGGGATGTTCAATTTATTGTGCAACATCTTTCAAGACTGGCTGGACTGAAGTAGAGTCATCTTGGCTGGTAGCTACACAAGTCCGTGTCGATTTTTCTTGTCTTTCTAAATGCTCAGCTGTTAGGGATTTAATCCACAGAAACACTATCTTGGCAGCACATTGTTCACATGTGTCTCTTCTTTTGATCATAACCATTCCTATTTCCTCACCTTTGCAAGTGCCTTAATGCAATCTTCAGCCTACTCTTCAAGTATTACTGTTCATTCTCTGCTGGTGTGTGGTATGTGACTGTTTCTAGTTCATTTAACCTCTTCTATTGAGAAACATGTTTGCACTCAAGCTGATAGCAATGAAATGATTTCAGCAAATGTCTGAGCATCCAGAGTGGGCCAATTTAATGATGGCAGCAAGGAAGCAATTGCAGTTGCTAATAGATTTTAATCCTCACACCAAATGAGAAGCCTGAGCATGCCTCTGATGGACCGTGAGGAAGGGCAGAGGGGCAGAGCAGTTGCACCCTGAGCCAGACAATTCAAGTCCTGTTGTAACCACTAATTAATCACATAACAGATACTGTGCTGTACTTATGCTATGTGTCTTAATAGAAGTCTATTTGCTATTTCTATGAAACTAGAATAAATGTGTCCTTTTGCTCATTAATCCATTATAGATTGACTGTGAGAGCAGAATGTCCAATGCATTTAGAAGACTTTCCTATGGATGCACATGCTTGCCCCTTGAAATTTGGAAGCTGTAAGTTTATTTTAAATGGAGGTTTCTCCCATTTTTAGGCATTTTTAGGCCACTTTAAAAGAGTATTTTGCAACCTAGAAAACCTCGAGGTTCTAATCTTGTGTATTTTTCACGTTTTTGTCAGGGTTGTATCTTTATTTTATAGATATATAATATAATGGACCTCATTTATGTCTCTTAAATATCCTACAATGTGATGCCTGGAGATTAACCAAAGATGAAAGTGACAGTGTTCTAAATATCTAGAAAAGTAGTTTGTCACATATTAAATGTTGTTAATCTTGTTGCTTTGTTTTGTCAAAACCCAATATCAGTCCTAAAGAAAAGCAATACATGCTATGGATAACTGAACTGGTTTAGGTGAAAACAGTTTTGCTACTGCAGTCTTGGTATGTTTAGATCAACATTTTTCCTAGCATTAGCAGATACTCATATACACTCATGGAACATTTTTGGAAGTGAAAAATCTCAGAAATCTCCAAATAGAGTCCTACACTTGCAGCATACATAGCCCTAGATGAGAGAACATACTGAACAAAGTCATTGAAATATAATTGAAATCAGAATAATTGAAACCAGTGCAACCACGGACAAAGCTTTTGATAAGTTGAGAATTTTCTCCAAAACTTCAGTGTGAATAGCAACCAGCCTGACACTTAACTAAACTTAGTATTTTTGGAAATAAAACATTGAGGAAAAAAAATGACGATCTAATTTACTCTAGTTTGTTTAACACAAACAAGGAAGTTAAAATACATGGAAGATGTAATAGTGTACAAATTGTTTCCTCAATGGCTACTTTTTTCTAACAGAGTAATGAGTCGTTTCGCTGGTAATGGTTACTTAGTGGCTTGATCAATTTTAGAAGTCAACAAAGAGAAAACCCAATTCATTCTTCACATGGTACCCAACAAGGTGATCATTTACTTTGGGCTGAATAGCTCTATGTTTGCAGTGAGACAGCACTGATGTTTTGTCTTTAAAGAGCTGCTGATCTCCTAGATGAGGCTTAGAGAACAAAAAGCTCATACAACCTTGGAGTATAACTGACAAGAATAATTTGCTCCTTGAATGTTAAGTTTTCTTAGAGAGCACTGAAAATTAATCTTTGCCAATATCTCCTGAAAGAGTGCAGAGTGGGGGGAAGCTTTACTCCAGTTTATAGCAGGACAGATACTGCAGGGGGTTCTTGACTAATAAGAGATCTGTGCACCCAAGATCCCAGCGAGAGCAGGAGTGGCTGCAGGATGGAATTTCTTTTGATGTGCTCACTAAAATGTCCCTGCAGGCATCGTGCAGGAGCTGCGAGGCAGGGAGATGGCTGATCCTGCAACAAACCTGCTAATGACAATTTAAACCAGGAACAGTTTCCGAACGAATTTGATTTACTAGACTGAATTTCATATACACGACAAACACCAATCAGCACACCTGTGCATCACTGAACCATAGCCCAAACACCAGACCTTCCCTAGTATGAACAATATTTCCCATTCTTTTCCTGCTCTGAGTTCTTTCTGGCTCCGCGTCCCAGATTAATGTACTCTTCATTCACACAGTGCACAGCTTTCCAGATTACTGAGGACATTTCCTGAGTTAAATGACTAAGATTTGCAGAAATTATTAAATAAAAGGGACAGATAATGTGGATTTGCATAAAAGTCCAGAACCACACCAGAAGACAAGAACAAGACAGCAGAAAAACATGCAAGAGTACCAGCATCTTTTGTATCTAAATTGATATTTTTATCCTTAAAAACATATTTTCATAATATAATTTTTTAATTTTCTTAATTGAACAAAAAAATCACAGCTATTTCTGATAAAAAGACCATTTCTTATACCACTCAAAGGCAATAACTTACATTCTAAACTCAGAGTACAGCTGTGGACTATCATGTTTTACAGGTTTTTGTTTTGTTTTGTTTTTGTTTTTTTTTTATGTGAACACTAGTATTCTATGGCAGCTCTCCTAAAAAACAAGTAACTACAAATGCTTGGAAAGATCATTAAACAAATCAAGGAGTACTCAAGGCAACTTTTCATTCACCCACTAAATTCAGGAGAGCTCCTAATTTGGGATCCTCATGGAGAGGAGTTCCTTCTGTAACATGGTTTTACTGCAAACACTGCATGAAGAACTCACTGTTGGAAACAGCCCTTAAAGCTGGATCTCCCCCTTCCTTCTTATCAGATCATATGCCATAATTATCAAGTTATAGAATATTTCTCTCGATATTTCATTCTTGATACAAATAGAAATATCTCCAAGAGGACAAATGGTTGGACCCAAGCAAGTTATGAAAGAGGGACTCACAGTTGCACATAAAAAAAGAACAGATCTTATAATTAATTTCCACTTTTTAAGTGAGAATCATATTTAAATACATTTGGGACATTTTTGTCAAACTAAAGCAATTAATTATAATCATCTTAATGGAGTGGAAAATTTACTGGGAATGAATTTAATTGTCACAAAATCCATGCTTAAAGTGCAGACTACAATCTAACGCTTAGCTCCCCAAGGTAGTGTTTGCCTAGCTCCATTTGTTTTAGATTAAATTGGATAAGAGGTTTTTTATGTCCTCCATTGCTACTCATCACTTCTTGGAGCTGGATTCCTAAAAGCCTCACAATGAAGGAGTTGCACATCTCCTGTGGACTCTGCCCATACTGTAGGGACCAATAAATGTTTGACCCAGCTCCAAGGCTAAAGTGATTTGCCAAAGAGCAGCTTAAGCTAGAGGTTATTCCAGTGTAAATTCAATGTGACAAATGCAAAAGAAGTTCTGGAACAACAAAATGCCATATGTTGGCAAAACAAAATCAGAAAGGCAGATGCTCTCCTCAACTCTTACCACAAACATCTGATTGTCAGTTTAGAACTGAGGCCACTCTGGAAACCAGCAGTGATGGGAGCAGATGGCTGCGTTGCTGTTTATGCAACGTGAATTGGAAGCTGAGGGGGGCAGCAGAATTGAGCACCAAGTCTGGCAGCTCAATTCTAGCTCTGCCCAGTGCAGCCCCTTCCCTCTAAACCAATCCAGTCATTCTCAGTAGCTCAGAAAAGCACTCCCCTCTCTTCCAAGCTATTCTCATATTCCAGAACAAATGCTTGAAAATTAATTTTATTACTGTCTTTATGTGACTAGGTTAGCAAGTCAATTTCTGGGTTTACTCTGGCCATTATTTTTAAAGTCAGAATTATTAAGACGTAGATTTGCTTTTGCCATTGACTCCAAAAACATATTCCAAGATACATTACAGTGCTTAGGGAATATGAAGCCCAAAGAACCCTTCAGCTTCAAGAATGCAGAATCAAATGCCATGCAATTCATTTACCAGCACATTCTGCCCAACCAACTCTTCAATTACTAGCTCTTATCTCTTACACTGATAAGGTAAAATTGCTAACTCACAAATGAGGTCAAGTGAATCAGATTCCTCCCTTTCCCTTCCAGCTTCTCAATCTGAAAAAAGGGAAATTCTCATCTTGTAGGTAGAATCCTTCTGTTATTTTGGATGCCCTGAGATGTCCCATCGTGCTCCAGCTGCCTTTGGTGGGTGCAGGCTTGATGCAGATTCTGGCCACACATTCATTCCCATTCATGCCTTGGGTACTTTTTAGGTGTAAAGAGTTACATGAGCTGTCTCTGTGCAGCCAATTAACTCCCACCCAACTGCTTCGAGGGAGAGCTGCCAGATTGCAGACCCCACAAAATGACAGCAGAATTTTACTGTGGAATTAGGATTAAAAATATTCATGTGTGGCTTGATTCTGGAAAGAACATAAATAACAGCACAAAACCCCTCAATGGCATGTGTAGATGCTACTGAATTCTCTGTGTAACGCACCAGACTGCTTGGGCTTGAAGAGCCCACAGCACTTTTCTTTTGTCTTGATCAAATCTTGAGTGTGAGGACTATTCAGAAATAACCAAAGCCAAAACAAAAAAATAGACTAATTGTGGTTTAAAGTTACTTTCTCCTAGGCAGCCTCAGAAGTGTCTGCTAGGCCCATTTTGCAGCAAGGACCGTGTGATGGGGCATGACCAAAGGGGAGCTGTAGCCAGGCTGAGGATGAGAGGATCACTGAAGCCACTCTGAGAAGGATTTACAGAGTGGCCAAAAAACATCACACTATGAAAAATTGAAAAGTTTGGGGCTCGTCTTTCTTTACAATAGCTAGAAGTTAGAAAAAGCATTGGGATTCTTGCAGGCTCATGAAATTCCACTTCTCACTCTCACTTATTACACAGGCAGGAAATATATAAGAAAGAAATATATTCATACCACAGAGGACCAACCTTAATCCAGCCCTACAGCAGATATTTAGCTATTTTGTAAAAATCAATTTTACTTCCTATAGATAGATTCCAGTAAGATAGTTGTTGGTTTCTACAGATAATTAAAGATAATTAAATATTCAAACTACTGCTCAAAACATTGTTCTGACAAAGCCGTAAGGCAACAGAAAGTGCAAAGCTTAAATGCAATGTATTTCTTTCAAATTAGATGCTTATACCAGAGCAGAGGTCGTGTATGAGTGGACACGGGAACCAGCAAGGTCAGTGGTGGTGGCTGAAGACGGCTCTCGACTGAACCAGTACGATCTGCTTGGACAAACCGTGGACTCTGGAATTGTGCAGTCCAGTACAGGTCTGTGACAAATACTCTGGAAGGGTGATATTTAACTGTCAAAACATAATTCAGAGCAGGATTAAAAAATACAAAGACGTAAGATTGAGGGGTAAATGATAATATATACTTCAGAATGACTCTGGAAAGATAATACATCCTGGGATTATTTTCCTACTTCAGTTGGTGGTAAAAATATTTGAACAATTAAAAAGCTTCCTACAGTGTCAGATCTAGCCAGAAAAAAACAATAATTTATGTAATAAAGAAGCACTCCTTTTGTTCTTCTCATATTATTTGCTTACTATATAGGCTGATAAAAATAGCATAACAATATGAATCCTCAAAGATCATATTTCTGGGGGCAGTGAAGTTGCTAAAAGCATATAGTACATAGTTTCTCAAGGAAGTATTTAGAGAATGAAAAAAACTGTCATCAAACTCAAAACCATCTGAAACAACCAAATACAATTTCCTTTAATGCTGACACCAGCTTTAACTCAAAAAAATTAATGAGCTACAGAAATACAGCTGACATTTATAGTATGACATACCTGTAACCTTGAAGCTGGCCACAGCCCTTTATTTTTTAACTTTGCAGTGCTTGTTTCAAGATGTAAATTTTTTAAAGTTTATTTTCTAATAATTTGGATGATCTAAATGCAGTAAGAATCTGAGCACTGGGCATGAACAAGAGCTCAGGTGACCAGATTGACTGGTCAGTGGACCAAACACAGCCCTGCTTTAGGGGAAGTGGTTGCACTGCTC
This sequence comes from Pyrgilauda ruficollis, assembly GCF_017590135.1. Lineage (NCBI taxonomy): Eukaryota > Metazoa > Chordata > Aves > Passeriformes > Passeridae > Pyrgilauda > Pyrgilauda ruficollis. The sequence goes on from NW_024530599.1 coordinate 652,224, forward strand.
TGGGTACACCCAACATTGTGACTTAGAGAGAAGTCCACTCGTAACTGCATAAACCAAATTTCCTAATGTGTTGCTGTTAAAGCCAATGAACTTTTAAGAGAAAATGAGTCAACTTAAGGTGAACTGGAATTTGTGTCTGAATTTTTTATTTAGCTTGTTAAAATGTATTCATATGCTCTATTAAGCCAAGAAAAGCTCTCACAGACAAGGTTACTGCTTGGAAGCTTCTGTTCAGTTGATATCAAAGTAAGTGGGATGGCAATAATAGGAACTTCGCATGAGAACAGCATCAACACAACTGCTCCCATTGCTGAGCACAGAGGTGTGCAACAAGCAGGTGAAAAGGGGAGAGCTCTTGACCTTCCCACAGGTGGAAATGTTGCCATTGGCTTTTCTGCAGCCACTAATTCACCCCACCTGCCCTTTGCTGGAAAGTCAGCAGGATTTGAGGGGAACTGCAGGGATCTCAGCTCTTGGTTCTCTCAGAGAGACCCTGCCAGCCTGTGGGGCTGCCCTTGCTCCTGCTTGCTGCATGTGCTCCAAGGGCAGCAGGATATCAGGAAACACTCAAGAGGGAGCATAAGTAAACCAAATGGAAATGCCAAACATGGTTCAGGGTAATTAGACAGCAATGTGAGGAGCATGCTATAAACTGTTAAGAAGGGCAGAAAAGAAATTTTCAAACAGAACTGAAACATAAGTTTAAGATTTCTTCATACATTTCCATGAATAAACAAACAATTTGTTTTGCCCATGCTATTTCAAAGATGTGAATTCTGCCTCCTTTTTCTACCTGAGGAAAATTCTTTACCATTGCTGTCTATAAAGTTAAATACAGTATAGTTAATACCTAAAGTATGCTGAGATGAAGATATTGTTGTCTAGATGCTGAAAAACAGTACAAAGAACTAAATGGAATAGTTACCAAGACTAAAAACAATCCAATTTCAGAATCTTTTTAGTATTTGCAAATTTACAATGCTCTCTAATTACTACCTGATAAGTGTTGCAGCAATTCAGGCTGCAAAAGATAAGAATACACAGTTGAGGAAGAAACATATTTATTGCTTGCAAATTCAATGTCTCAAAGGAAAATCCTTCATTATTTGCTTTGGAAAGAAAAATGCTTTGCTTTCCCCATACTAAAGGTGAGGATCAGAAGTGGTTAATAATCCCTTTTCTCCAGCCACAATTCATATTGACTCAGAAAGATTTTTAAATTATTCTTTCTGTAACCACCTTAAAAATGCTTAAAGGGCTTGTGCAAGTTTCTATTTATATAGAATTACTTTGGCAACTTGAAAACATTGTTTACACTGAGAATCACCAGGATTTATATTCAAAACACTTATTTTTTTTCTTATCTCTGTAAATCTGCAGAGATGATGGTGTTCTTAAGAGTTTTTTGACTGAGTTACATGGCATAAATAGTAAATGATAAATACTTTGTTTTAAATTAACAGCCTGGAAAGCTTTACTTCTTTACCTACAGTAATAGAAGAATTGTTACAGCTCAGACTCAGCCCACACCTCAAATTTCATGTCTGATGTGATGCACATTAACTTCAGGTGCTGATAAATCTGTTTTTTTACAAATCATTTACAGAACATTGAGAAATAGCTTTAATGTAACTTTACTGAATTATCAACTACTTTCTTCTATGGGCACAGATTCGTTCATACCACCTGCACATTTTGACTCAGTTATTGCAATATTAAGGGCTGATTAAAAACTGCACATATGAAAGCACTGAAAACAGGCACAAGTGCTTCCAGACCTACTGGAAATATTCCAGCATGGACAGTCATTCAGAAAAAAAATTTATATATATGCAGAATTTTTGATGACTTTTAAATGCTTCATATTGTGTTTTACATATAACCTAATTCAAACATTGGAATAAATAAAATGAAAACCAGATTTATCTGCACAACACAGTTATTTGTAGAAGACTTCAGGAATTACAAATTAGCTAAGAAGAAATGCCTTTCTTTCTAACTTCCTTGGATAAGAAAAGATAAGAGATAAGAGAATATAAGATGTATAAGCTACACCTTGTGAAAGCCTAGCAATCAGACACTGTGAATATAGGCAATATTTTGGTCAAGAGCTATTTGAAATCCTAGCTTGTAGGGAATTTTATGACTGTATTGCAATGCTTTCAAAATAGAATCCCAGAGGAACTGGAAAGTTATGAGAGTGATCAGCAGCTGTCACAAATGTGATGACACTGTTCAATTAAAGAAAGACAGAAAATATGGAAAGCCAAGGATGCAGTGAATAACTGGAATGCTTTCATGTCCTGCAGTCAGCTCAATCAATCTTATCAAACATCTCCTATCTTTTAGTAGATGAGTGCAGTCCATTGGTGCTGTGGAAACTTCAGAACGTGGCTGTGCCTTGTAGCTGAAGTGCAGAGCATTACTGCAGGCCTCTGCCCTGCCCTGCTCACTCCTCCCAGCACTGCCTTCATCTCAGACCTGCTGCAGTGCTTAACAGATGAGAGCAATCCCTGTCTTTTTAATTGCCTTTATGCTTTGGATCTTGTTCTCATTTTCCAGAGGTTAAAAATACTTTGATAATTTAGGCAGCTAAATAAAGCATCAGAGTACAGTGGTGTGTTCACTCTGTATTCTTAGCTTGCCATCTACAATCAGTGAATTAATTCTGACACACCGTTGTGTGCACTCTATATCTGATTGCATTAAAATAGTTTCCCACGTCATATTTTAAGGAGATAAAATTAAATTATTGGCTCTCCTAGCCAAGACTGGCACCTTTTTTAAGATCATAATCTCTGGTACAGAGGAGAAGGAGCTTGTTTCAGTGAAAGTTAAAGAAAGGTGAGGAAAATTTAAGCAATAATTCCCACTATACTACAGCCATTCCTATTTTTGAAATAATAAAAAAAAAAAATCCTTGTATATCCTTTGTTTTACCATTCAATTTAAAATTTATTGTCTTTTCCCCTTTGCTGCTGTCTTTTATATTGAAAGAGTATTGTCATATCTTATAAAGAAACTTTCCTTGGGGTTAGAAATTGAGCAAGATTGCTCAAATGGATGTTCTTCTGGACTCTGCATTACAGAAATGGGCATTTGACATGCTCTGTGCATAAGCAGTCAATGTCTAGACATAGTTTTTCAATCAAGTTTAAGCTTTTCTTGTACAAGAGCAGTTTTCTCCTTCCATCTGCCTACATTTTAAAATAGAACTACAGTAATTTCACATGTCATCTCTAATCTAGACAGAAGTTTCCACTCAGTTACGTATCTACTTGTTTCATTCCTCAGACATTCATTGCATAATAAGAAGAATCAGTTTACTAAAAAAAACCCCATATATATAAAATAAAAACAATAGGTTTCTCAGTCTTTGGAGAATATACTGTTTGCCAAAATCCATTTTAAATTATATAAATAATGATCTGAAAATGAGCAATATTTGCTCTGTTGGCAAGAAAGGTTTATGGGATGAGGTAAGCATATTAGAATATTAGATATATTTATATTTATTATTGAAAGTATAAATTTATATATAAAAAACCAATTAATTTTCATTGCATTTGGAGTACACACCTCATACAACTTCGTAGCTCCAAAAGCATTAGGGCTAATGAAAATATTGTGTGCTATTCTTGTAGTAATCATTTATTTCAGGAGAGAATAATAATTTACTAAGGTCCTAAATTAGCAAAACAGAGACACTTCAGAGTACATAAAGCACCAACAGTGGTAATGCAAATACCATCACATCAGCAATTACATCTTAAGCTTGGCCCAACAGAAACACTTTTGGGAGGTTGTCTTGATTGAGTCTTCAGATTATGTTTACACGGTTATGCTGTGGTGGCTTTCCATCTTCTAATGGAATAAGACCTTCTACAAGAACTTTAAACAGCCACCAGTTAATGCAGACTTTCATTCACTACTCAGCAGAGAAAATATGTAAATTTAATTAGCATTTCCCGGAAATGTCTAGTTTTGTATTATTAAGGAAAAATTTTACAACCCACCAGGTTTATGAAATGTTTCCTTCAAAGCTGACCCATTTTGATTTGAGGACTTCTATTTTATAATAGGGGTGAATGTAATGAAAAATACTTCCTACAAAGACCTCTGACGTGTATATTTATAAAATCTTTAATGTTCTTTTTTCTTGGTTTTAGGGGAATATGTTGTTATGACTACACATTTTCATTTGAAGAGGAAGATTGGTTACTTTGTCATCCAGACTTATCTGCCATGCATCATGACAGTGATACTGTCACAGGTGTCCTTCTGGCTTAACAGAGAATCTGTTCCAGCAAGAACTGTATTTGGTAAGCAAGACCTACAAACCTCCTGGCAATCACGAGGCAATTGGGTTTCAGAAATGTTATTGTAAATGTAGTTATTGTAACATGGTATTGGAGAACAGTGTGAGCCTGGACATGTTGCACACACAAGAGCTAACAAAATTCATTGTGAAGATATAGGTCCAAAGCTTTTAAACTGATTTGGAACTGACTGTAAAAAGAGACCTGAAAATATCTTAAGCCATCCTTTACCATTTGAATATTCCAAAACAATCAGATTATGAATAAAACATCTCTGACAATGGCAATAATGTTAATCATGGGATTATCAAAAAGGCTTTAATCAATGGGTATCTGTCACTTGACATCTTTAGGCCCTCAGAAAATTCTTATTTTAATTTTTTTTTCCTTAATCCCTTTTACAGGCTACTGTTATATCAGCAACAATTTATCATGCTTACAGCAGTGAATACGTGCACTCAGGGAATGCAGTGAGCAGGCAATCTAAAAGATCCTCCAGTTTATACGGCTGGTCCCTAGAATTTAACTACTGCTTGCAAATGCTTATCTTAAAACTTGTATATTCTTTCATATTCTTTGGTGATATTAACCCAAGTCAAGTACATATTAAAAAAAAAAAAAAGAAAAAAAGGCAATGAATTTTCATTTAGGAAAGCTAGAGCCTGAGATTTCTGCTATGTGACCTGCTCCTTGGTGATATCCAGATGGGACTGCTGAACACCTTTGGCAGGAGGTGGAAGCATCCCCAGCCAAGCTGGCTTTGACACTCACTTTGCTGCCTCAGGGCACTGCAAGGACAGGATGCTTTGGGCCCTCTGGCTTTGCCAAAGAAAATTAACCCATTTATTCTGAACATGGCAAAGCCAGAGAGTCACTGTTGAGAAATGCAGCCTATGAAGCTCGTGTTGAACAAGAGCTATTTTTATGGATCTTTTCTTGCACCATTCACAGCTGTGCTTTAGTTTCTCAGTTTCTCTGGAAATCAATCACAACTTGCATAGCCTTAGACCTCATGAACCAAGCAGGTTTTCTGTTGATAGACAGATGTGCATTGACAGAACAGTGTTTTAGACTACAGTATAATTAAATTTGATTTACATAATATTGTTTAGATTAGCAACTAAAATTAATCCTGAATTTTTAACATCAGTTTTGCTGAGAACTACACTACTAGAGAGTTTTTTAGTCAAATCCATTGAAATTGTAATTATTTTACCTCTTTTTGCACATACCATTTAAAAAGAAATGTCTGATCATCAGTTTGAAATGCTGTACTTCACAGTCATTAGATGGAGAACAGAATTTTCTAGTCTCAATGGATAATATACAATACTGCCCACTTCTCAAAGTGCTATCTTCACAGGTTCAAGAACCCACAAATTTCTCTGTTTTTGTTTTAGAAGACAGTTATTTAGTAAATAACTCTTGGGTTTGCTGCATCATTATGTATCAAGATAGCTTTTTCATTTCAAAATGGCAGTGAAACAAAGAACATCTTGCATGAATTCATTTACACACCGAAGCACAACATGGATCTTTTAGCCCACTCAGTACCACAGATAATAAAAGTTATAAACCTTTCTTCTGCTACTATGTAAGACAAACATAAGGTCACTAGCAATAAGTCATAGAACACATTTGGTTGCATCTCAAGAAAAAGAAATTGTTTCCTCATTAGGCACTAACAACTCAAGCTCTTCACACTACCATATAAATATGTTGTTCATTAATTGACCTATTTTAGAGCACTGCTCATTTCCACTAACACTCAGTGCAGCAAAGATGAACTCGAGACACATTCGAGACATGACAGTGCAGTTGTCAAGGTAACTTGTGGACATGTGATTTGATGTAAATGCCTTGCATGCGCTCTGAGAATTCATTTTCCAAGCAGCTGCGAGCAGAGTGAATTCAGTACAGTCCTGCTTGCTCTCTGGGGCCAGGTGAGAGGAAAGGTTCGGCAGTGAGAAGCTCTGATATCAGAAATGCAAATTACATTGTCATTCTTACATAAAATCTTTGCTGTGTTCAGGGTGTCAGTGAATAAAGGGACAGAAATCTGTAATACCATTGATTCAAAAAAAATGAAAGAACACATAAATCTTGGTGCCCTTGAAAATATCTTTGAAGTATAATATCCCAAATAAGCTGAAACAAGTTTTTTTGTTTGTTTGTTTTCTAAGTATCTCAGAACTGCTGCAAGAAAGAACTAAAGATATTAAACTGTTACATCTGTAGTATAATTTGCAGTGCATGAATAAAGAACTGCAACAAAATCCCTCAAATACCAGGAAGAGTAAAGTAGTTCACAAATTATACTTCCCTTCCACCTTTAAAAATAGTATTCTATTATAACAACATCAAAGAATAAAAGCATAAAAAATGTTTTGAAAATCCTGCAACTTCCACAGGAGTGGAAACCTGATATCATATAGAAACTGAACTCAGGTGGGGAAGTTTGTAACAACCAGGGGTGTAGAAAAGGCTTTACCACCTCTAGCAGCTGGGAAATGAAGCACAAAAAATGGCCTGAAGGCACAAACTCTGCTTTGCAGGCGTGACAACTGTGCTGACCATGACTACCCTGAGCATCAGCGCGAGGAACTCGCTGCCCAAGGTGGCCTACGCCACGGCCATGGACTGGTTCATCGCCGTCTGCTACGCCTTCGTCTTCTCGGCGCTCATCGAGTTCGCCACCGTCAACTACTTCACCAAGAGAGGCTACGCCTGGGACGGCAAGAGCGTCGTCCCAGAAAAGGTAACACCTCCCCACACCCAGCCCAAAAGATCACACTCTGCCACCCCTGGTCACTCTGCGACACGGGGTTAAGCACATTAAAACTCTTATTATGTACAAGAGTTATTACTCCAGAAGAGTTTACTCCTGTGTCTACGTACAGCATTTCCATGCCATGATTACATTTAATACCTAAATACTGCTTCTGACATACTGGGTTATTAATAATGAAATATTCTACTGAGATTTTGACTTCAGGAATTGAGCAGAAAAAAAGATCAACGTGTATTATTTTAAGGGAAGGAAATGATTTTTTTCTGTTTGAACAATAGAAACTGTGGATGCCTCAGTGTAAATGTAAGAAAAAAAAAATTGTGGCTGCAGTTTTTGACAGTTCCCAAGGTATAGTGCTCCCCAGCACAAAATTCAGAAGGGCTGCTCTATCATCATGACCAAATCAATCACCACAGGAGTTCTTTTTTCCTTTCTTAGCTATAGGAAAAATGTGTTTACCTAGAAGGAGGAATTGAGAGCTGTGCTGGGAGTGTGCAATCCTGATCTGTACCTCCATGAATACACCAGAGAAAACTCCCATTAATTCCTTTAGGACTGGGATCAGACCTGGTCTGTAAACCACAGGTGCATCAAGAAATTATTGAGGATATTTAGGGGATGAAAGAGAAGTTTGCTGTTTCCTATGAGTTACCATGTCAGCTGCTCCTGTGAGCAAGCTCATTCCGATGGGTTAACTTCCCCAGCTGGTAATCATGAACACTCATAGACTAGAGATCCAACAGAGCAGGTATTTGGAGGAGCAACTGTAACTCACTGGTATGCAAAGATATGTTTTTAATTCAGGATTATATGAATATATATTATGTATATTAGTTGTGTAAGTCAGTGAAAAAAACCCTCCAAATTAAATTTGGGCATTTATACAATACTACAAAAGTATTGTAGAACAAATGAGTGAAATATCAAAACAAACTTACAGTAATGAGTTACACAACTGCTGCTGAATGTTGAGTTTTCAGTTATTGATATTTTCACTGAAAATATTTTTTTTAATTCTTTTTGTGTTTTCATGACATTTGTTATAAAAATGAACTGCACTGATAGAATTGTATCCTTAAATATTAAATATTGCCTTGCTAATTTATCCTCCCTTGTAATGTAGTTACTATAATAAGCTGTTGCATTTGTTACCAAGAAAATTACATTCTAAAAAAAACCCCTACACGATACTCACCACAATAAACATAGTTTAAAACACTGGAAGATTTATGGCTTTGTACTTGTTAGCAGGTAAGGGCTTTATGTGCCATTTGCTGGTACCTGTGAGTTTTCTGCAGTGAGGAAAAGCAAGCAAGGCAAGCTCACGATGATCACAGCTTAATCAAATTTAGAGCTCTAATTAGCTGTCATATTGCTTGTTCATGAAGTTGAATTTGACATGAAATATTAAGACCCAGTCTGGTGTCAGGGTTTTCTGTGGATCAGATTTCTAGTGACATTTAAATCTATTGAAAAGGGTTTCCCCTGAGACTTCAGTGAAGCTGCTCTTTGTCTGCTGGATTTATTGCTGCTCACCAGAGTATCTGAATGAGCAGCAAACAGCTGCCTTTACACTCAGCAGCCATGTTAGCAGCCTCCCTACCTGGGAGGGGAAAGAATAGACAGCCTAAAAACAACAACAAAAAAAACCAAACAACCCAAAATAAACAAAAAAACCCAAAAAGCCAAACAAAACAACAAAAAAAACCAACAAAAACAAAATAAAACCTGACATGCTTTTTTTGCTGGAATATTTTTTAACCTGTTTTTTCCGAAGATTTGAAGCTTTTTCTTGGCCTGAAGCTAAGAATTTTATTGCCATGAATTAAAGAATATCTACATCAGAGTCATTAGGTGAACACTTTTCCTTACTAAGTAGCATGATTTTAACATTTGAGCCTACATTTCCTTCCAGCATGGGGCTCCAAAGCTGTTCCTCCACGAGCCTCTCCCCACTTGCCCTCAGGCTTCTGCAGCTTCATTTCCTCTTCCCATGTGGCCAGCAGGAGTCTGTCCACTCCCTGAGATGTTCACCTCTTGAACAATAATTTTTTATCAAAACTCTATTATTATGGGGTCAAAGTAGCCATTAACCTATCGTTGATCTGTCATTAAAAGTACTGTGGCCACATAAAAGTATTGCCTCCCTGGGACAGCGGCTTCTTGAAAACAGAAAATTGTGTTTGCTGTCTCGTGAAATGACATAACACATCAAACTCCACTGATATTTTCCCTTCAATCATATCTTCCCCCCATCCCAAGAGGATAAAATGGATAACATTTGCCTTTTCTTTTTGTGGCAAATAATGCCTGAAAATTTTGCTAAGCTGTTGGAGTTATTTTTTTTTCCTCATAATTGGAGGAATCCTTACAACTTCTTAATAACCCACTACATCTCTTCTGTGTTTATGACTGGGCAGTGGCTGAATAACAGGTTTGGTCTGCTAGAAACTGGACACTTGAATCTTAACTGGTATGCCCAGATGTCAAAATTTATTTTTTTTCCTACAACTAGATCCCAAAAATAGAATATTAGAAAATATAAGGACCTAGGGATAAAATAAGTTTAAATAAGCTCAATAAGTCCTCCTCCCCTAAAAGATATTCAATATATTCTTGTTTGAGCAATATAAGTAGGTGGATGAACAAGTCATACAGACATTAAAGTCTTCGCATATGGAATGCCATTTGAGCCATTATGCTCCAATTTTAAGATTCAAATAAGAACATTAAGTTCCTAATCCATAATTCATGTGCCTCTGGTGTAAACCATTAGCGAGCAGAATACTGACAGCTTTGCATCTTACTGAGTAAACCACTCCTTTAGTGCATGGTTACACGATAATTTAGTGTGTATTTCTGTGTATAAATTATGTAAAAACTCTTCATATCACAATATTTGTCTTAATGTTGGAAGGCTACATTAAGAATTTGGCATCTGTAAGTTTTTATCCTGATTAAGGGAAACAGTTTGTGAGACTGTTGAGCTATGAGTGCTTTGTCACTGCTGATTATCATTAAAGGTGATTTTGCCAATGAGCCTAGCTATCAGGTCTCATTTTTATTGATCACCTAACTTGGTTTACCAAATACAAGTAATACAAATGGATGATTTTGCATTTATTGTCACCTAAATATTTTGCACGAGTTATACACCCAGAACTAACTTCTCTCTTACAGCTTATTACACTTTATGGTATGAATTGGAGTAACTGCAAAATGTTACAGTGCTTTTTCATAATTTCATCTGTTGAGAAGGGTACTGAGAATGAAATATTTTCTTCTTTCTTCAGCCAAAGAAAGTGAAGGATCCTCTCATCAAGAAAAACAACACCTACACAGCTGCAGCTACGAGCTACACCCCTAATATTGCAAGGGACCCTGGGCTGGCAACCATTGCTAAAAGTGCAACAATTGAGCCCAAAGAAGTGAAGCCAGAAACAAAACCTGCAGAGCCCAAGAAAACTTTTAACAGCGTCAGTAAAATTGATCGGCTATCAAGAATAGCCTTCCCTCTGCTTTTTGGAATCTTTAACCTGGTCTACTGGGCTACCTATTTAAACAGGGAGCCCCAACTAAAGGTTCAAACTCCACATCAATAACCTCATTTATTCATATAGTTCTGTTTTGTCTTTTGCTCTGGGAATTGCTTCCCTTTTTCACATACAGTAATTCCCATTTGCTTCATTGCCTCGGTCTTAAAGAAAATAAAGGTTTCTTTAGTTAGCAAAAGGTAAAATGTATCTGTATATTTTAAAAAAAACCCAGTGTGTGAGTGAGAGAACATTATAAACTATATACTTTGGAAAAGTGATTTTGGAAATGGAAAGGAGTTGTAGAGTAATGGGAGGGTGAAAAAAAAAAAGAAACCATTTGTAGCAAGCTTAGTACTGAATATCCCCAAAAGATAGTGTATATGTACATGAAAAAGATATTTTTATTCAGAAGACTGTAGGGATGGGGGAAATAGTCTTTATGACATTCCTGATGCACATCTTAGACTGTATCATTTATTCAGCCACTGTTTATAATCTTTTCAAGGATGTAAAGCTTTCCATTTGCTGAATCCCATAAGATATATTATTTTCCTAATCCCTTTTCTCTTCTATGTTCCAAACTACCTGACTTATAATATTAAATAGTCTTTGATGAGAAAGGAAATCTACTCACTCTAGGTACAGTTTGTCACTGTATAGCACATAAGATCTAATGGTAACAAATGCTTTAATCTGCTCTCTTACTGCAAGCTTGTTCCAAGCATTAAGTTGTCACTAGACTAGATTTAAAACCAGTTGCACAACCAAGTGCAGATCCCAAATTTCTACTATCACATGTGTAATCCAAACGATTCCTGGATGCTTTAAAGATAGCTTTTACTCATCACTATGTTTTAGAGAGTTAAAGCAAAAAACAAAAAAACAAACAAAATTTTTGCAAGTTCTAGATATGTTGAATGTATTCTTTTATAAAATGATACATTAAAAGAAGCTTTAGATTGAGATTTATGAATAGCAGAAAGATAAAATATAGTATTTAAATAATATCTGTAAATATGCAGCATGAGATTGTACATTTTTTTACTTTTTTAAAGTTGTGTTCTTAAAACATTGTGTAGGATTCACCTCTTAGCTCTTAATATGTTGTTAAATGCTCAATAAAACATATTTAGAGCCTGAATGAAAGGAGAAAAAAAATTATCAGTGGTATTGGAACGCTTACAAAAATAAATAAGCAGAAAGTGCTTGGAATTTATTCCATTTGTAAAGTGGTTAAGTGTACAGCAGCTTGCAATTTGACAATGTCATCCAATGTATACTATTAGATTAATGACTGGTCTGCTCAGGTCATGCATAAACACTAAAGTATGGGATTATATTTGGTAGGTAAAAATGGTGAAATATTTGTTAAGACAGAAGTTCATCTGTATATTACTGCTATATTTGCTGAAACATAACTGTTACAATAAGCGATGTAATATATGTAGCATTAAATACAAAGAAGTCATACATAAAAGAATGTACAGGAAAATAGATTTTATTGAGTAAACTTACTACATTTCATTTTTACTGTAGCAATATATTTGTAGGAACAATATGTAAGGGCTTTAAATACAAGATGTCCATTTTGCAGGTATTGTGCTCCCTTTAAAAAAAATTCTAGTCAGAATCATTACTGCTAACTCTTAGAAATAAACTTTCAGATAAAGTTTTTTCAAAGAGACTGGAAGAATGGTGGATATTTGCAAGAATCAATTAAAAATGTAATTTATGTTATTGAATTGATTTAAAAACAGTGCTACATGAGCCTCTAGAGAAACAGCTACTGAGAGTCAAGTTTAATAGGCAGTGATTTCTAAACTCTTAATAAATCAAAAAGTTGACATTCTCTATCTACAAAAGGAAATATTTAATGTTTGATTTAGAGATTTTTTTTTTAATAATTCTTCATTGTCTAACATTTAGTCCTGTCTGAACTTGATAAGTTATCTGATTGGATATTATTTAAAAGGGGATGTTTCATCTCTGGTATCATGTGTAGATATATGTATAGAAAAAAATAAACGATGGCTCTTTAACTTCTGTGTACTTGTTTATCTTGTTATTTTTGGCGTTAAACTAGTGTGTTCATTTAGGGCATTTTATCTTTCTAGCAATTCATAGCTACCTTTTGGTCTGCATTTTGCACATTAGATGTGAATATTACTTACCTAGTCTGCTTTTTGCTATGCAATGATTGCATTATACCACCTCTTAGTTAGTCTATGCCAATAGTATTATACTGTATAAACTTGACTGCACAGTTTATCAAAGACAAGGTATTCTCTATGTAGCTTTTTTACAATGCTTTGCTAAACCATGTAATAATAGTAAGTCTTCCTTGAAAATAATGATACACTCTTATAGAGGACAGTTTCTGTTTACTCCTGAGATAATTTTAAAAAGATGACATTGAATGTTTATTGCACCTCAGTGCAGTGATGTGGCAATAAAACCTAAATCTAATAGAGGTTGTTTATGGCAGAAGCATGTATTGCTTTACAGAGTTTAGCAAAAGCTCTTTATTTTATGTCAGACTGTAATTCTATTATAATAATAAAGCTAAAAATGTTCAATAATGCAAGTGAATGTTTTACTTTGGTTTTCTTTAGTTACTGCCTTTTATGACACATTGCTTGATTAGCTGCTATTCATTCAAAGCCTTCGTTTCCTTGGATTTGGTAATGAATGCAGTTTTAATAGATGTGATTTTCTGCCCAGTGTTTTCCAGGGACAAATATAACAGGAATGTTTCACAAATCTGATTTGACATTCAGAAAAGATAGCTCACTCTGTACCATGTATATCCAGTAAGGCAATTAATTGCATCAGATGAACAATTGTTAAGGTTTCGTATCACACCATTGACTCATACAAGGTAGGAACAAAATAAAATGCATTTTCTCCCAGATGAAACGGCAGATAAACCAGAGATTGAGAGTAAAAGTATGACTATTTAAGCTAGATATTTAACTGGTTAAATAAACACACAGATCTAAGAAAGACTGTTAGAAAAGAACCTCAGGCTGTATAAAATAATATTTCACTTATTAAAATAGTTGTAGGGATAGCTTTTAAACAAGCATATGTATACCTTGGAAATTTTAGTTTTCAACTCCTCTTTCTTTCCCAAAGAGAAAAAAGGAGAGAGGAAAAGTCATTCCAGTGCATTCAGCCCCCAAACTCTCTTGGAAATGATGCTGGAAAGCAAGGCTTGTGGTCTTCATGTACAGACATACAGCTTCAGAGGATCCCAAAGGCTGATATAAGTGTATATTTGTACATAACAATATTCATAGTGTTCTCAACCATGAGTCCTACAGAAGGCTTCTTCAAAATGGAAGGAAAGACTGGAAGGACTCAGGTTCTATCAATTTATTTTGCTTTCCTCTATTTTGAATGAGGATAATGCAGTCTGAATCCCTGCTCCTTGCCTCCTACAACTGACTCCACGGAGATGAATCCCTATGAAAACCCACACGGGCTTTTCTGGAAGAGGATGGTAAAGAAAGTGTTTGAACACCCACCTCCTGTGTTCACATGCCAGATGCAGAGCATACATGGGGATTCTCACATCTTGTCACTGCTCAGACATTTTTAGGCAGAATTTTACTCAAGCAAAAATGAGTCAAAATGTCTACAGGCAACAAGATTTGACTCAGAGGGGGGAAAAAAAAAAATATATATATATATATATAAACACTATTCAGTTTCACAGTGTGGAAGAACAGCCTCATCAGGTGACAGATTCACAGCCACCAGTCAGTCCAGAATGGCACCTGACATGGAAGTTCTGTGTTTGTTCTGATGTTACATCAACAGAAGTTCCTTCATTTTTCCTTGAATCATCCCTAGAAGCTACCGCAGAACTTTCTTAATGATCAAGAACCTTTTTTATACCATCCATGACTTTTCTAATTAAATTCTTTCTCTTGGACTCTAAGACCAGAAAAACCTGATTTTCTTTCAATCTCCTTCTATTTTTCATCAATATAATAAATAATAACAGCTTATGAAACACTCTAATGTCTGGAAAATGGGGCACACATGCTTCAAGGAGCAAGTAATAAGATAACTTCTTTCAGCCTGTGCTTTGTATCTCAATGACTGTCCAAATAAATTAGTGTGACTGGGCAAAGTCAAACTTTTTCTTATGGGCTGTAAAAAATATCAGTCATACTTTAAAATCTAAAAATGCTAGATCTCCTCAGACTTTCTATAGCAGATCCACTGAAGAAAAAAATCCTTGTGCTATGCATAAACATGACATAGCTTAAATAAAAATGTGTTTACAGTCCTAGCACATGAATTTTGCAAGTGAAGTGTATTATCAGCTTGTCAAGCTGTTGCTGTCACGTTCCATCTGATTCCAAACTACGTCAAATACACAAGAGAGGTAAAAGCCTTGAAAGGATGAGTTTCTATAGGCTCATTCTCTCTGCCAGAGCCCCATCCACACTGGCAGGGTGACTTCGCAGATGCTGATAAATTTATTTGATTAAACTGCTTTAAGGCATTTGAAGATGCCCTGAGTGAGTTTTGCAGCACAGCTGTTACAGGCACCTCACCCAAAGAGTAGAGATCCTTCCCCTCAAAACCTGCAGATCAGCCAACACAGGGCACAGCTTTTCTCAATGTGCTGTCAAGGGAGCAAAGACGTGTTTGCTGAGCTCCTCCTTCAGCCAAGGACATTTGAATGCAAACAGATACAGTGAATTTCTTTTCAAGTGTCCTTACAATGCAGTATTTGATCAGTTTCAAATCAAGCCTAAGGATCTGAATCAGCCCCGAGATGTTCCATTTGTTTAGCAGTGATTTGCTGTTGGCTCCCCAGCACACTCCCTTTCTACACTCTTGATTTTACATGTATCAGCTGATTAGCACCACATCCCTGCAATGCCTCATAGGAAAAAATAATTCAGCTGCCTTAGAATTAATGAAAGCTACTTAAAGACCTCTCATACTTGGAGATCCTGTTCCATTACTGCCCATAGCAGCCGAACAACACTTAAAAGAGGTGGTTTGTAAGCTTCTAGGATGGCTCTCCACTGTAGTGATATTTACTGATGTAATTTACAAATTTACTGCAAGGATATGAAAAATTCCAGAAAAAATTAAAGTGAAGAAAATCTTTTATGGTTATCTGAAACAAAAAAATAAAACATAGTGAAACTACATTAGAAAGATCATTTTCCTAAATTAAATTCTCTTGTTATGAAATTCTTTATAAAAACAATGAAATGGATTTCAGCTAAGAATCTTTCAAATGAATACACCTTTTGAATTAGAGAAAATGACAATGGAGGTCATAGTAAAACACACTACTGATTATTAGGACCTGCTATAGACACATAAATTTAAGAAAAAAACCTAGTATTTCTGAATTAAACATAATCAAATAAGAGTTAATCTCGTTCTTGATGACATTGTTAATTTCAATAATTCAGGAGGCATTTCAGACAGGGTTTTGCTTTGATTTTTTTTTTGTACAAAACCCCAGAAACCTCAACTCCTGGTTAATGTTTCTCCTGCCTGAGGAGCTGTGGCAGGCATGACAAGGTGAGGAACACCACTCTTCAAGGTAGTGATGACAGGAAATAGAAGTCTTACTTCAAACTTTAGCTTTAACATGGTCATGTAAAGTACTTTTGTAGCTACACATAATGCTCAGCTACACCTCATGGACATGACAAAATAATACACAGATTAAAGTAAAAATGTGGGCTTGGTAGGGGGGTTCAGTTTCCATTGATGCACACATCCCTACCTTGCCTCACCAGCCCTGATTTGTAAGAACTCTGCTAATTTAGACCAAGTAAAATGTGGCTTTGGGCTACTGGACCTTTACCAGATTGCTCCTGACAACCTCTCATCTGCTCTGTGGAAGGCAAAGAAAACTTTAATGAAGTAACCGGAGCAATGTTCCCTTTCCACAGTAAAAGGACAGTGTGAGCCATGTGAGTAATGAATGATACAAAGTTTAATGGCTACAAAGCCAGAATGTTCATGCCTGCAAGAACTTCTTTTACCTCCATGTCATCTATCCCTCAAAAGATAGCCAGATTTGCAGAAAAGGTAAGTATTTTCCAGTTCAGAGGATGCCAGCCATGATTTCACTAGCAGCTTTCTAAAAATTGGAGCTGGGTATTGGAGCTGTGTTCTGGTCACTGAATTCCTGAATATCAATGCCTGTGTTCATCTCTGATCCTAACCCAGACTTTCTTTTCCAACAAAGTTTGCAGGGCCAAAAGTTCTGCATCCATTTAACAGTTTTTGAACAGACAGATTTTTGGCTTGCAACTCCCGAGCAGTATAGAGAAGAATAATTTTAAGACTACTGAGACAGAAGAGAAAGGTCATTATGGACAATACAAAGAACAGGTAAAGCAGAAAGTCCTTATCATAGCTTTAGTTGATAACTAACCATCCATCATTCAGTTCCCTGGTCTGCTCCTAGCAAATGAGTTAATAAAACAACAAAATGCTTTCAAGTGGATATGAGCAGAATTAAACAGGTGCCTGATGCTTTTGAAAACCTCATTATTTCTATCCATGTAGAGAATGACTTTTAAAACATACTGGTGAGGCTAAAAAGCAATTATCACATGAAAAACATCATCAGATTGTGCAGCAAGTTCTGCTAGCAAAATTTTCTGAGTCTGAATTCTACCACAGCATGCAGCTAAAAATCTTCCTCTTGCAGCTACATGGACAATGCCATGAATACTAAGGTGGCAACCCATGGAAACATGGGTTTCAAAACAGAATTCTAGCTTATATTCACACTGCTGAAAAACATTTTCTTAATTATATAGACCTGCATGGAACCATTGAAGACAAATCTAAGACACGAGGGACTTGTTATGTTCCTATATCAGGTCTTAGTAGTGGCAGCAGGAATAGCAATTAGATATGCAAGTCAATTCTGTGAAATTTTTACCACATTATTCTAAACTGATAGAATTTATCTTTCAATACAACTTTTACTTTCCCTGAATACCATCCTTGGCTGACTGAAAAGTAAAAGATACAAAAAGCGAGAATATTAATTTTGTTCTTGCCTTAGGTTCAAAAGGAATAAGTAAGCTTCAAGAGATATAACCTAGAGAAAAGCAGTTTTATCTGGCTACTGCAAGAAATAAATGGAAAGAAGTTTATAAATAAACATGATTCATTTATTTATAAATGTCTAGAGATAAGAAATAATAATAATTCTCTGATGTAACAAAAGCTGACGTATTTATTACTAAACATAATGTACTTAACAACAAGAGCTGTAAGACAACAGGCTGTTTTACTACTGCCTCTTAATGGGAATTACATGAATAATGAGTCTCAGGAGGCACTTACCAGTGATAAAGGTAAATATTGGCTCTAAAAAATGTCAGACAAGCTATTATATCTTTGTATTGCAAGCAAGCTACACAGATTATTAGCTATTATTTTGTTTTATTATATCTAGCATTTAATAGCTGGGAATGTATATTTAAAAGATAAAACAACTGATAATATCTGAAAGCACAGTCAGTGCAAAGCAAATAATATAATCAATTTCTTTTCACACCATAACTGTGGCGTGCAGGAATAAAGGAAAACAAGCTTTCATCAAGGTCAGTGCAGTGAAGGACCTTGAACAGAAACCAGCACAGGAGAAACAGAATTGCATTACAAACAAATCACATTAAAATCTCAGATGGAAAATATAACTTGTTTCAATTGCTATGAGTTTCTGTATAGGAACAGAGAAGAACTTGCCTGAGATCTCAGCTCTGATACTTGACCCATTACAGAGTGTACTTTGCATAGCTAGAATGGACAGCCTGTTCTCAGCAGGGCACAGAAACTTTGCCTGTACCACACCAGAGGGAATAACTGAAAGTAAGGAAGGTGTAAAGTCAGACCTGAAGCAGCTCAACACAGGCTGAAGGAGGCTGGCAAGCAGCAAATGTGCATCTGTGTGAAGGGAGGAGGGGATGATGTCAGAGCTGCTGACCCATGACTCCTGGGTTTCCTCAGCAGTTCCTGCATGCCCAAGCCGCCTGGACAGTGCTCCCCTGGCCACTGCTCTGCCTGGCAGCCCCTGACCCAGCATGTCTCCCTGCAGGAGTGACCTGACACACAGCAGGATTGTGCCTGCCACAGATTTCTGGGGAAAAGCCTCAGTCTTGGAGTGGGGCTGTCTCTGAGGTGCCCTCTGAGGGAATGCTGTGGCACCACTGAACAATAAGGTTGAAAAGTAGTCCTTGGGCACCCCTTGCTCCAAAGAGAGACAAATGGTTCTCACAGGACCACCATTCCTTATCTCTGAATAATTCTTATTTAAATTTATTAATTGTATTTGTTTATTTCCACAGTTAAACCAAAGTGTTTCAGAAAGGCCAAGAAACATCAACATTGGATGTATGCCAACAGTTTTCTGTCCAAGAAACTCAGACTTCTACAGGCAAAAAAACAGGAGACCACACCGTGACCTGTTAGCTGCAATAACTGGTAACTTGGGATGTCTGAGATTTAGGAAATTGTTCATCTGAACATAATTTTCAGTCCACTTCTGCACAATCAAGAGAAAAATATTCACCACGGTCACAATACCATATTTTTGTTGATATGACCCAAAGGCTTAGCTATGATTTAACTGTCCAAGGACTCAAACTAACAAGTCTTTTTCTGGGTGAATGTGGATAAGTCACTTTTTCAATAAGGTAAAATGGTAATAATAATGCTGAGCTGCTTATGGATGCTCATGTTTCCCTCTTTAAAAAAATTATGTTGAAGAGGGAGAATTGTTTGCAGTTCACCAGATTTTAAAAGATCACGCAAGGATCTACTCACTTTGCTCTCCCAAGATTCTTCAATGACCTTTATATTCTGCTGAGAAAAAATGTCAGGGGTCAGCTGGTATTACTGCTATTAGCTCCAGCAGCAGCTAGGATCTCTGGTGTGCAACTGGGATTTCTCAGCAGTGAATGCTGTACGAAGAGCTAAGAGGCAGGTAATTAGAAAAAGGCAGGGAAAGCTGAAAACCTCACCACAGTAATGGTAATGTTCATGTGCATTAGAAGCCTCAGCACTGGAATGTGCTATTAATACCCAAAATTCTAGCCCGTACTAGGCAATAGCACACAAGCACATTGCGGCTAAGTCAGTTTTAAAAGAGAATTCTAAACTAAACAGAAATACATTTTGTGGAGAACTTTTTCACCCCAGCCTGTTTCTAGTGAAAAATCAAAGATTTTTGAGATAGATGGTTGTCACACAGTTCATGGAATTCTTAGCAGAAGCTTAAAACGTCTTGACAAGACCTTTGGGTTTTGTGGTTGCAGGGTAGACAAGTTCCCTTTCGTGCAGTGAATTTCCTCATAAAGAACAAAGTTTCCTAAGTTTGAATGGACTCTCTGTGATGAGTGATTCCCAGCTGTAATATATTTCAAAAGAACTGTCTTAACTCACTCTACCCCTCCGTTCTGCTCTACAGTTGTCACTTCTGATGTTCCAGAAATCACCAGCCTGACTTACATTTCCTTTGCCACTTGTGTCACTGCTGGCCAGTGCAGAGCAACAGAGGTCAAGGGGCAGAGCTGTAAAAATATGCCAAGATAAGGAAAATCAATTCTGGAGCCCAAAAGGCAAAACTACTCATGCAGAAGATTATTAAATACAACCAGTTGCCTTATGGCTCTTGAATCTTCTGAGGAGGACACACTGAGGCTTCTGTTCAATAAATATGAAACACAGTCTAGGGGAAGTCAGAAAAAAAAATCAGATTCTTCTTTTTTCATTGCTCCTAATTATTGTCTGCTTGGAGGAGAGGGAGGGAGGGAAGGATGGCAGAGTGCTTAGCTCTATAAAATATTTTAGAAGTATTTCTGTGGCTAACATAACAGAAAGAGTGCAAAACCTGCTGACCCTTAGAGAAATTTGCATCAGCTCTGGGGAATCTGCTGGGACTCTGCCAAGGGCACAAAGTCACCGAGGAAAAATAACTACGTCTTAAATATGTGTATTTAGAGCTTAAATTGTGGTATGATGAGGATGAACTCTCAAACCTAATGAAACAGTTCTAAACCTCTAATCAAATTATTAAAATGCTATTATTTTTAATTTATACACATAAATATGAATTTTCTCCCCAAGTACAAGTGATTTTTCTATCTGCCATAGCTTTAGTGTTAATTTGCACTCCATCTTTGATGTCAGACACCTGCAACACAGCAGAATTCATGCACAGAATACCACACTGCATAATTTCCTGAGGAATGTGAACAAACCATGGAACCACAGTTCCTCCTAAATTTTTTGGAAACCAGTGGAAAATTTGGGGTTTGACACTTCAAGCTTTCTTTTTTACTTAAAGCATGGTTTTAAATGGGCAGAGCAAGCTATTAATGAGTGATGTCCATCTCAATAACCCCCAAAATTTTGTTCCAATTTCCCATGGAGACAAATGGTGAGCTGCTCTAATGTGTGAATGGCATTGATGCACATAACCTGGAAGTCTGATTCTAAGTGGATATTTCAGTACACAGAGGTAGAACTCTTCACTCATTTGCCACATTTTTCTCCTCCTTTCTCCACAAATTCTTATTGTGTGGGCATAATTTGCTTTACAGTCTGGAAGTTTTCTACAAAGCTGTTTCTCAAGCTGTGTGTACCTAGACAGAGTTCTCACGAACTAGGAAAGTTAAGGTGGCCAAATGTGACGACTGAGCACATGATATATCTTAACCACAGTTAACCACTGAAATGTGGGTGCATAAACCAGTTTGGAGTCTCGGCCCATGGGGGCTGAACTTTATTGAATTTCACTCTCGACAGATCTTGTAAAAAATAAATCATGGAAATTCTGTTCTCAGTAGTATTAAACTAACATCTGAGCTAGAAGTTCCTTGCAGATTCCCTCAATTTTGCTAAACCTTCAATCATGTGCTTTTGTTTCACTCTTGCTTTTGCCAAGAGTTGTGAGGGCAAGATATAGGGAAGAGACTCAGGAACAAAGTGAGATGACAGATTGTTTCGTGCCACAAGGGACTGTGGGATTAAGAAGCACAACAAGCTTGTGGAAAGATTTTGTGGCTGCAGGCAACCTATGTCAGAATTAGAGAGCAGTAGTCCTGGGACAGCAGTGCCCCAGAGCTGTGACTTGTAACAACTGTATATGGCCTAAATACCAAAACAAATCCCCATTTAGTCATTTCCAATCTAGTCAAAGGAGACAGTAAGACACAGAAAGGAATAACTAAGTAGTTGCTGCATTCCAGTCCATCCTGAGACTCTTATCCTGAATTAAAACAGACTTTGTATGAGATAAAAAATTAGCTTCTGGAGCAAAAGTTAATTGCTACTCTCTGTAAGATGCTGAATCACCAAACTGGATCTTTTTCCATGAATAAAAACTTGTTGTTTTTTTTTTTTTTCTTTTTTTTTCTCTCTCTCTCTTTTTTTTTTTTTTTTTTTTAATACAATTTTTCCTCCATATGATAAATTTGTTTTGGACTCAAAAAATGGAAGAATGAGTTTGACCCTAGTGAGTGATAAACAAATACTGGAATTTACTTGGATTAGATGATACTTGTTGAGGAGGTACAACATCAACCTTTGTGAAGTTCAGTCTTAATGAATCAGTAACATACCATTTAAGAAACCTGAATTAGGATGACCAATGTACAACTGCTCTAGTCTAAACTGTGTACAATCTGTGCAAGACTGAGCAATCAGAATAAAAAATAGCCTGGTAAATACTCAAACATAAAATTTTACTGCCTGAGCTCCATAAGGTTTTTTTCTTTAAAAGATACATATACACTATCTTTTGAGCAATATATTTTTGCTCTAAAAAAGATTTTGATGAAATTATGTTGGTATTTTATCTCTAAGTTAATAGTCAATATAAGGTGCTATGAAAAACAAATGTGGGTCAATATATGATCACTAAAATGCAAGGTTGATAATGTAGCAATACTACTGTTGTGTTAGCAAATGATTCACATGAAATAGCTAGCAGACCAATAAAATCCTGCTCAACTTCCATGAGTTAATAAAGTATATTATAAATGTTAGGTATATTCTGCTACATAAAACATTCTCATATCTGCAGTCTGTGTTGTGTTTTATACTGAATAGTATAAAAAATGCATCCTGTACAAAAGACAAGAAGAAAGAGGAAGAAAAGAGCAGCACAGATGATGGATTTCAGAGATTCAGCTGGAAAGCATTAAGAAGTAAAAGAGCCCTCTGTGCAATACAAGGGAGATTCAAAGAAGTTAGAGCAGAAGAAAATAAGAGGGAATAAGCTTCCATCCACCACTAATGAGGTTTGAGAATATTAATGTACATCCCAGTATGTTAGTTGAATTTGTGTTTCTACATTTTTGATTCACAGTAAGAAAGCAAGACCTAAGTAGTGATTTGACTTAGGACCCTCTCCAGCTACGTCATAAAATTTTGCTAGTGTAGTAATTGAGCCAATAAAAATGTAA
Organism: Pyrgilauda ruficollis; assembly: GCF_017590135.1. Classification (NCBI taxonomy): domain Eukaryota; kingdom Metazoa; phylum Chordata; class Aves; order Passeriformes; family Passeridae; genus Pyrgilauda; species Pyrgilauda ruficollis. The sequence goes on from NW_024530599.1 coordinate 675,346, forward strand.
TTAAAATAGGATTTAATTCCTTATTGATTTGGAGAAAATATATCCAAAAAAAGCACTAGAAAAACATTCCTGCACCCTAATCAATATAATTGCCATGATAATTTCCTACCTGACCAAAATATACAATGAGAAAATTCAGCCCTAATTAGAAATATCAGTGTGAATCACCCAGGTCTAGACATGCATTCAGAGTTGACAATAAGAAGGGTTTTATCTTTGAGCTTTTTGCACCTCAACATTAAACAGAGATTTGAAAAATTTGATACAATTTTCAGGTTGTATGGTGCTGAGTCATATGTGGAAAACCGTGAGTGCCAGAATCAGGCTGGGATAAAAGAAAAAGGTTTCTAATAAAGTAACATGCTCAGTTAAGTAGAAATAGATGATTCCAGGGAGATCCAGTGGCCCTGTTGACAGCATGGGTGGCAGTTTTTAAGCAAAACTCCATCATCATAATCTTATGAGGTGATTAAAGACAAAGACTCAATTAATAAGGATTGTTATAATGTGATTTGAAGTGGATTATAGTATCATTTTACTTCCTGGGCTTAGCAGATAGAAATAGCAGATGAGTGCAGGATCCTATTACCTAGCAATACAATAAAAACCTACAAGCCCAAACTGGGAAAATAAAACAGAAAAACAAATTGTCAGTAAAACAAATCGTCAGTAAAATTACTGACATGAGGTGCAGACTTATGCTGCTGCAAACTAACCAGGGTAGAGATTTCAGAGCTGCTGCTGAAAATTTACAAATTTCAACCCAATACAATGCAGTAATGAAGTAGAAAAATGCAAATTGGAATCAGAGCTCCAGAGACTGAAGTGGAAAATAAATAAAAAGAATTAGTGTAGGTATCTACCTTTTTTTTTTTTTTTTCATCTACAGTAATAGGATGTTAAATCAAGAAATTCTGTTCAATTCTGGATGAGAAAACTGATGCAAAAAATGAGAAGTGCCTGAGCAACACAACTAATGTACATCATATGACTTAATATAGATCAGAAAGATTTCTTAAAATATAATGAATTAAAAATTAAAAACTGTCTCTGATAGAATAGGAGAGATTAAAATATGTGGTATGAACAAGGAATCTGTGCAGCAGTTTGAACAACTATACATAAAATGATATGCTACCAGTTTCATTAAGAAGCAGTAATCAAGCAAGTTGACTAAACCAGTTAATATTATGCAGCAAAGTCAAATTAATTGCCCTACTGGGATACCCTCCGTAAAGGTAGAATTATTATTTGTCAGAAAAGTCAAATTCCCAATCTGAAGTGAGGAAATTAATCTGCTTCATCACCAAATCCTACTGACATGTCAAGTATAAGCCTCTAGGGCTAATTCTCCATCACAGCACACACTGATGAGGAGCAGAGGAGCAGACCAGCCTGGGAGTCCTCCCTGTGTCATCTTGATTGATGACCAGTTCAAAGAGATATTTGTAAATGCTTATTTGGCCCCCCATGAGTTTCAGTCAGCACAACAGGCAGCTCAGAGTCCCAGACAATAGTGGGGCTTCCTTGAAAAAGGCACTTTTATATAAATGAGAGCTGTCCAGGAAAGGACCATTAGCAAAGGAAGAGAAAGAAAGGTTGATAAGGGAGCCAGACACGCAGATAAAAGCAGATTAATATCAGAAAGAGAAACAGTTCTTTCAAGTTTTGCCCAGTGTCACTTCCACACTATGCTGTATCTACATCAGGATATAAAAATTTTATCTTAGACTCTTCCCCCTCACCCCCCTGCCTCATCCACCCCATCCCAACCACTGATTATTTCCATGTCCTTTCAGGCACTGAAAGATGCTGAGACAACAGCTTGGAGGCTCACTTTCCAGCTCTGCTGGAACCATCATCCAAAGATTTGAGAGAGATTGCATATAACCTCTTTATAAAATTAATCTCCATCCCCGACAGAGCTCACACTCAAATACAAAATCATTCTCTTCTGAATCCCCATGATAATCAAAGTGCTATAGCCCTTGTTATAAATAGATTTAAGTGATCTTAGCTCACTTGTTCCATCACTCTGCCAGACAATCTTGCTATCACAAAAGGATTATCATAAATGACCTGGAAAATTCTGTTAACCCACAATGGCTCCAGAACAGTTATAGTGCAGGACACCTTAAAGCAGTTATTTCTGCCCTTAACTGTTATTCGTAAAGGAAAAACTTGTACTTGGGAGGACTCTTTTTTCTACCTTTCTTTCTCCAGATCTTACTTACCTTACAGAAAAACATTCTGAAAACAACAGACACGGTCCTAAAAAAACTCCAAAACCCCAAAAGAACAAAAACCCAAAAACCGAAACACATATTTGCTTATTTTGGCTTTAAGATGAAAGAAGTCAAGGTTAATTCTAAGGCATTTTCTGCGACATATAACTGAATCCAAGCTCCTAGCACAGATACACTCCAATTAGCCTGTGACTGACAGCTGTCAGACTGGTTCATAATCACCGTTCTTTATAGTAGATATTCAAAGAGACTAAAGAAAAAAAGTCATATAAAATTGAATTTTGTTAGTAATCAGACTAGTGCTAGCTCATTGAGATTTTGTTTCTGCACATGCTTCTTTATTAATTTCAAAGACTGGCATTTAAAGACATAGTCGGCTTTTCCATAGCAGAGACATCTACTGAGGTTTATAGATGAAAGAAGACATCCAGGAATGGAAAATTAAATGAGTTCACCTACACAGAATAACTCACTTCATGAATATCTGTGCAACAGCTTAAACTGATGAACAAGCATATGCAAAGAAAAAAAGTATATGCAAATATGCAGCAAGCATACATGTAGTATAATTTTACAAACTATAAAAAGGGAACTTACTACTGGAAATGAACATTTCTAAAATTGAGAATGTCTTCGTCTACCAGACTTCTGATAATGTAATATTTTGTTTATTTAAACAAAGGGAAGATAGCAGGAATGGCCACCTGTTCTTCCTGAATGCCTGAGATTATTCATTCTCCCTGCCCTTATCATTATTCACATCACAAGCAGGGCAATACTATGTTGTTCCAGGTACTATTCACACATGGGCTAAAGAAATTAGTGTGGCCTTACTGACTTTTCAAAGCAACTTGAAAGCTAGTTTTTCTCACCAGCTCTTTGACACAAAAAAACCCAAAAAAACAACAACAACAAAAAAAAAATCCAAAAAAACACTCTTCTGTTTCAGGATCAGTGTAGCTGGAAATCACCAAATCCATTTTCACACCTTCTCTCATTCCCTGCCTTCAGCAAGGGCCTCACTAGAACAGTAATGTTTGAATTGATATATTCTAGGAATTTTGTGCACCGAATTTAACCACCAGTGACTAGTCCAGAGAATCAGCTTGGTACTCACAGGAAACAAAAGCAGCCATGAAGTGACAATTACAGCTATGATCACATCATTTTGGACTGAGAACGATGGCCCTAATTACCACTCTCTTTGCTTAAAAATTACCTCTGTGTTTCCCCTCTCGCTTGTATTCTCATGTGGACCAGAAAAGGAAACTGAGTATTCTGGAATGTGAAAAGTAGACACAGGCTGGGAATGGCCTTGTCTCACTGTGCTGATTTCATTGTGCTCCTAATTGTAGCATCAGTGGTCATAATTAAAACGTCACCAAAAAATTAAAAATGTTCTTACTCTGCAACATAAATAAAGCTCTGTTTATTCAACCAGGAGAAGGATTTGTGACACAAAATACCCTTCTACACTAATTTAATGAGCTCATTTTCTGGGGAGGATTAACTGATAAGATGTTTAGATGGAACTTAATTATTCTTCATGAGATAAAGTAGCAAATTAGGGTATACTGTGTGGATTAGTAAATAAGTAATTTATTTTTCTATAATTAAGACCCAAGTTCAAGCACCAAGTAAGATGGATTGTGTTTTCAAGGGACTGTATGCTATATTTTCCCAACATTCCTGAGTTTCAGCATGTTAGTTTATTATCCAGAATTGAAGGGCATTTAAAAAAAAAAAGATACAGTGAGAAAATAAGTGGAAAAAAAAGCTACAAGCTTTAATGACAAATATTTACATGTGAAGCACATTTTGTGTTCAGATTTCAGAAGCATTTGAACTATAGAGTCCAACTATTTTCAGAATCACAAGACGACAAATGGAGGCTTTTATGTCTCTTCTATTGTTTATGTGAGGTTTTTATAGAGTGGTAAGTATGAATTAGCTGTATCAATAGATCACAGAAAGATTGTTAATACAGATTGTGTAGTTATTCAGACACTTAACACTCAAATAGCATTTTACATGATCGTTCAGTGCTCCGACACGAGGATAGAAGCCATACACAAAAATATGGAGATTTTTCCATGGTTTTCTTGCTATGATTTTTTGAGTCTGAAGTTTCATAAAATGCTTCATATCAGTGAAAGCTCTTGTTTTCGGTAAGCTACCCATATTCAGCATGTTTAAGCTGCACATCTGTTGCTGGAATACAAAAACCATAGAACCACAGGACAAATGCCAACCACTGTTGGGGTTTTGGGAGCTCTCCTTTTGGCTTTATTTTTTTTTCTCTCTTAAGAGGGGGTTACATTTTCCATTCTAAGGGAGGCTCCTACCTTCCTTAGCAGACACCTGTCTTTCAAACCAAGACAATCACCTAACAAAAACTGGCAATTTTTCAGTTTGGTTCCATTTGAATTGAAACACATCCATAATTTAAAGCCTTCTGCTTCATATCATCAGTAGAAGTGATGCACCTGGGTCTGTTGAACAATGCTCTAACCCTGGTTCATTCAGGACTTAAAGCAAACAGAAAGGGCATCAGCATCTAAAACATCTTCATTGTGCTCTTGTCAGAGAACCAGAGAGACTATGCAGAGCAGGCAGATCTAAAGTCAGTCAATAACACAAGTTCATAACCTCTCAAAACTCACTTTGTTCTTCTGTATTAGCATTTGCAATCAAGCTGTTAGCTGCAATTTCGGAAAACAAATGCATAAATAATGACTGATATGTAAATTAGGTAATCTATTATAATGTCTCATACAACTCTCATTTAGAGGGTGCATATACTCTCTAAAAATATCACAGGGTTCAGTCTACTCATGGCAGTAAGGTGGGGAAGGTCATGTCTTTCCCAGTGCCTTGAGCCACTAGAGTTTGACATCTGCAACACTGTGTACGTCCTCCTTTAGTGCCCAACAAGAGCCATGGTAAGAGAACACCCGCTGCCTTTTCACTTTCAGGAAGACCACAGAATTTACTCCAAGTGTTTTCTTGAATTCTCAGGTTTTTTAGCTTTGGGTTACTTCCTTTCTTGTAATTTTCTCAATAGACTTAACATTGCTAACAGCAAACCAAACAACCGGGTGCACTGATTAACCTGCTAACACACACAAATGGACAAAACATTAGCCACAAATGGTTCAAAGACAGAAGATATATTCAACTTTCACCTTTTTCACCAAAGCCTCAATATGTAAAAGACCACAAAACATAAATGCTGCTTCTCTGATATTTTGCTACTCAGTCTCTAATGCTTTTCTGGGTTTATCCAACCTTGTTTGTTTTGCTCCCTACAAGGTACACAGGTTTCCAGTCTGCTTGATTCTTCCAGGAGATGGCACAAAACTGGCTGTCAGACACCTTGTGTCCATATTAGACAAACTGCTGGGCAATTCATTCACAGCACAGGGGCAGAGAGGAAGGCAAAACAGCCAACCTGGCTTCACACTGCTACCTTCCCTTCCACAGACAAAGAAATATTACATTAGTCAGTTATTTAGCTTAAATCAATGAGAATATTCTAGTCATATTTGCATGTGTCCAACTGCAATTTTTTTTCTATAAATTATTCTTTTCCTACAAGACAAACAATTATCTTTAGGTGAAATACAGCTCCCCTACCACAAAATTTCATTTCAACAGCTGTTATTTTACAGATGTCTACTGCTTCTTTGCCCTAAAGCTTCAATACTCTTTCCTCAGAGTTAACTTCAGACACTCAAAACACCCCAATGTTTATACCCAGACACCTTGTTTTGTTTCTATTGCTCCACACTTGCCGACAGGAACAACAAATAAAGAGAGAGTACAATCTGGTAACTGTGTGAAAAATACATTATGATATATTACTTTTTTTCTGCCTACCATGTTACCCTATTCAGTTTATAAACTACCTCAACCCTTGAGCCAGAGGGTCTTAGAGACAGTCCCCCATTCTTTTAAAATTTAACACATTGTATTATCAGCTATCTAAATCGAATGAAATGCTTATTGATTGATTGTAACATTCACCTAAAGATTTCAGGTGATTCTGTATTGGTGAACTTTCCTTTTCCTTCATTTGCCACCTGCTTTTATGGTTTCGCTAAAAACAAAACAGAACTTCATCTAGGGTAACAAATGGTGTAACAGTGCCAGTGCAGTGATAACACAACTTTATAAAATTTATACAGCTTCCATGCTTGGCAATGCTCCCAGTCTCATGGTGGGATGCTTGGGGTTTTCCTGTGCAGGTCCAGTAGCTGCATTTCAATGATCTTTGTGGGTCACAGTCCATGATTCTCTGCAAAAACATGCAGTTTCCCCCGAGATAAAACTCAGTACAAGTTGCATTGGAGTATGGTCATAAGAACTACTTAAAAAATTTTCTTTTGCTCCATTGGAAAATGGGACAGACAAGGGAAAGGAGCTCTTTCAATCCAATTCATAAATAATCTGTCATCATCTATTCTGCTCAAGCCTAAATGGTGTCACCGGGTCCCTGTTTATTTTGAACTTGTCAGTTAAGGCAACCAGACAAATTATTGATCTCTTCATCAAGCATCTCAGTGTAAACTTTGATTAATTGCTTGTGTTTCTTTCTGGGAGTGAGGAAATTGTTGAACTGCAGTGGCAGATGAGAGGAAGCTGCGAGAGGCTGCTCCCAAAGTCATGAGTGTTCACCTGAAAGCCCTCAGAGCACGAACTCTGTGCTTGGGCACTCTTGCACTTGTACCTCATTTGAAACATCAGCAACTACTACAGCATTCAGCTCAAAGTCAGCCCAAGGTCAAAAAAGCAAAACTTTGAGAATGCTTATAGATTTCAAAAGAAAGTGCAGCTGAGGCAAAACTTCCCCCATCTCACTCACTGAACTAAAACAAGGGTACTCAAAAAGCTTTTGCCAAAACAAGGTTTTATTCACAGAAAAAAGTTCAGAAAACATGCATAGAATTTTTTTGCTGCTGCCAGTTTTAGAAAAGTTTTTGCTAATATACACAGAAATTTTCAGTGAGACTTTTCTTTAACGAAAGGAATTACACCCTCTTGAATGATTTAAAAGGCCAGGACCCATAAGGAAAAAGGAGAAACTCAACTTGATGGAAGAGGACAAAAAGACCAGCCTCCCCTCAGAGGCCACTGAATTTTTGTGAAAAGGTGAGGAGTTGGAAGTGTTATCAAGAAATACCCTCAGCTTCCATTTTATCTTAATGAAAGGCCAGCTCTTCTCTGGGAGATGCTCTTAGACCTTTTTTTTTTTTGTCCTTTTCCCTTTTTACCTCTTTTTGCTCTAGCCACTATTTTTTCTCTGCAGAAGGAATTGCTTTCCTTCCACTTTTACTTAGCTGCATGTCATGGAACAAAGTTATCACTGATAAGAGAGCTGAAATAAATGCAGTTCTTCAGTGTGCACTTCACTGAGGCTCGTGTGCCTGGGAGCCAACACTGTGCCCACTGAACATTAAGTTTCACAGAAGGTTCACAAAACCGTGGCAGGCTCAGAAGTGGAAGACTGAAAGGTCTGAGGCTGAGTGGGTGGAGGTCAATAACCAAAAGGAAGAAACCTCAACCAATACATGAAACTTGTTTGAGTGTCAAATAGCTACACAGGAGACAAATTGAAGAAAAATGAAGAACTGGAATATCTCTATTAGCTTGGCCATATTTTTAGGATAACACTGTTTGTGTGTATATATATAGGCTTAAATATATCTGTCTTTTTTAATGATTTGATCTCAAAGAAATGTTACACATTATTTCTGTACTTCTATTCTTTGGAGAGGAGAGGAAATCAGAAAAATTAATTTAGTGAATTTGGAAAAGGTTGAGATATATTCAAGGCTATCTCTTGTGATCTTTCCCTGTCCAAAAGCCCTGAAGTAATTGAAGCTCATAGTTTCAAGAGTTTAATGTGGAAAATAGAATAATCTGAAGTAGAATCCATCAGAAAAAGCTGAGCAGCCAGGGACCCTTTTCAAACTGCTTTTTACTCTCTGCTTATACTTGTCTGTTCCCTGCAAATTCCAATGCAGGAGAAGTTTTATTGACTAAAAACCTTATTCAGCCTTATCTCTTGAATTAATATAGCTGGACTCTGATTCTTCCATGAAAGGATCTTTTCAAAACATGATTTATTGTCAGCTCCACTCAGGATGAAGGGACCTCATTGACTCTTTTCCAGCTTGCTCAAGAACACCAGCTTGCAAGGTCATGTTGAACCTCACAATTACTGTCTCTACTCTCTCTGATGGGCAGAAGAGAGTCAGAGAAGAGTTAACCCATGGTGTCGGATAGATGAACTGGAAAATGGTGGGAAACAGTCTGAGAGAAGGATAAGGAACTTCCAAAAAAGCAGTACAGTACATCTTATAAATGGGAAGTTTATTCATGCACACCACTTAAGGACAACCTACCTAACATTTTGATTCATAAATGCATTAATTTTTCAATTATTTCATTTGCAAATAATTTTCTGAATTTAAAACAACCATCCCAAATACCAGTTATCTCAGACAATGTGACAAAAGCCTCGCTGGTTTCCCGATTTTAGCTGTGAGGTGTCATCCCCATCCCCCAAATGTGAGAGGGGGATGTTGGGGTATAAAAGAAGGGAAGAGAAGAATTATTCTAAAAATGTGTTTGACAATAATTAATAAATCACTTGAGTAGGTAACCTTGCTAAATTGAAACTTCTCAGGAGTGAAGAAAAATCCTGTAAGATGACTGTGGCTTTTGCTACTTTTACCATTCTCCAACCAGATGTGACCTTTTCCAAAATGCATCTTTTCTTTTAGCTGATTTTGTCTTGTGATATTACAAACAAAGAGCAGAAAGAAGCTTCTTGTTCCTAGCCAGTTCCCTTAAAGAACTATGCACTAGAGAAGAGATCCAGCATGGCAATCCTATGGAATTCAGCAGTTTATAGAAATAACCAGCAAAATGCCTTTTGAGTTTTAGTCATTTTGAGCAAATGTAGACAGTTCATCAATGCAGAAAGACCAAAACAACCAAGGTTCCAAACCATGCTGGGTTTTATCTAGTACTTAAACTATTATTTAAATAATTCATTTTCTTTACTATAAAATACTGCTAGGTGCTTTTACTGCCCCACAGAGAATCGAGTGGGCTTTCCCTTACTCTCCCTATGTCATGGACCTTTTTTTTCAACGAGAAAGTTCATCAAGTGGCTCAAATTGTGATTCTGTTGAAGTCAGCTACAAATTATCATTGACTTTGAGAGGATTTCAAGCTTCAAAGATGATTACATGCATATATGTAATGCTATCACTGATTTTCCTGTGTCTCTATAGGACTAGGAAGAAAGTATAAGCAGGTAGACTGATCGCCACATTTCTCAGATGATCCTTCTTCAAAGATTCTTATATCTTTGAATTTTGAACTTTGAAGTGCTTAGATTCAAGGCAGCAAATATGATTATTCTCTGGGAGACTTTAACCATCTTGAGATTTTTTTCTTGAAGTGTTCTACTTATAGCAGTAAACTAATTATATGCAATTAGAACACAGCAAAAGGCTCAGAAAATGAGAAGCTGATAGAAAGTTACAAAATCATAATAAAATGAAAGCACAACTATTTTTGAATACAGAGTTCCATCTTTCAGGCTTAATCTTTTAAACCCTGCATTGTATAAAACAATTATATAATTTAACTTTGCCAAGTGAACATAAATTAATATACATGTATATTCTAAATTAATTAACTGACAACTTTGTGTTTGCTTTTCATGAATATTTTAGTAAATAGCCTAAAATGAGAAAAATTGCAGAAACTGCAATGTTAACATCAAAGTTACAAAGTATTTACAAAAATGCACTCATGAAAGCAAAGGCATATTTATGAACATCTATTAAAATAAATTCTTTGTATTTTCCCCATTGAAAGAGAAACATCTATAAGTACCTGGGGTTAAATCAGTCAGGTTAGAAAGTAAGCAGAACTCAAGTGACTTCAGCATGTTTATATAATTTTTTGGAAAACCACTATTCTTGTTATTTTAAAATAAATTCTACCACAGTTTCATCTGCGCTCAGCTGGGGTACTAAATAATGGTATACATGCTGTGTGGGAGACCCAAATGATCTAGTAAAGTGGCCAATATTGACATCCTGAAAATTTATAAGGGTATTAATCCACTAGCCACATCCCAGCCATTCACTTAACACCCAAAGCCTCATGACATGTGCTGTGCAAACACAAATATTGTCAGCCTCCCTCAAAAAATTACAAAATACTTTTCCAATATTCACACAAGACAAAAAAAATTGCATTTGTATAATTTCACTAATTTCAAAGAAGTAAAACTCATTTACTCACTCACTCCTGTCTCTACTCCATCACTCTGTATCAAATAATGATAGGAATGGAACAGGAGAGGAGGAAATGGCACAGTAACACCCTTTACTTTGGCTGGTCATGGTTGTTTTCAACACTGCATTTACAACTAATACTGTTCCTTAAAGTTCCTACAACATATAATTATAGAAACACAATTTTGATATTCCCATTAAGGAAAAACCTAGGGAAACAAAACAAAGACCCTGCTGTTGGCAGAGAATGTCTCTGTTGCTGCTCGCTCCTTGATGCAAAGGCTGGTATTGAAAAATGAAAACAGTAGCCTGGGGGCTGGGAACGTCATCTGTCTTCATTAACCACCATCTCCAGTGCTATGGACTCAGAGATAGCCTGAGGGGAAACAATGTGCCACAGAAAAATCTCCTCCAAATAAATCACATTTTTAAAGAAACAAGTCAAGCACTCAAACAAATGGCAGCCAGCTGCTAGTGTTAAAAAAAGAAATCCAGCCTTTATTTTTTATGTATACTTTCCTAAGCTTGTAATGGGAAATTATTGCCATTTGGAAGGAAAAAGCAACCAGCAACAGCCCAATTTGGCACTGTTCTACATTATATCACAAATCAGACTTTCTGGGGACAGGTGTATACTTTAACATTCTCATCTTAAATTTTAGACATGACAGGTGTATGTGATGAAAGGACCTGATATGAATCTTAGTACAGTGACAGCATTTTTGCCATCTCAGTGTTAGGTGTCCAATCCCACTGAAGTGCCAAATCAAATGCCAAATGCTTCTGCCTGCTCATGACACTGAACACACCTTTAGGATCCCTTTAGGTCAGTTCACTGACATTTCCACATTTGAGTGTCCTCTTTCTACACTTTGGGGGAGCCATGGTAAAGGCCAGAACACATCTGAACTAGAGCTCCTCTATTTAGAGAAGTGTTGACATGTTGCTCATGGTGAAAAATTATTATTCTCAGGACTTTCTGTTCTCTGGCATCCAGCAGGAGCATAGCTTGCCTCGAACAACAAACACCTGTTGTCTCACGGACTGAGAAAAGAGTGAGCTGTGCTAAAAAGCCAGCAGTGACTAATGCTGATTTTGTGGGTTTAGCTGATGTGACAGTCACCTCCATATGACTGTTTCAGAGCTCTGCACAGACACAGCACCTGCTCCCACGCCCAGCGTGACTGTGGGGTGCCTGCCCACGGGCTGCTGCAGAGCTGGCCCTCAGCAGCTCATCTCCCCTGCTCTGCCAATGGGCTAGGAGCTATCACCACCTTCAGACAAAGTCACCACTTGCTGCACTAATTTGTCCCTTTGAAGTATCTGAAACCGGCTGAAACGACAGCAGTTTATTTTGCTGAATGCAGCCTTGGTGTTAATTTTTAAAATGAGACTGGCTCACCTTCCTTAGCTTAGTGAAATGGAAGCAGAACCTTACAAAAAAGCAGAATTTGGCAGGAAGGGGAAGTTTTTACTTTTGCAAAAGAATAGATGAGCTTCCAAAATATCATTCTTTTTGTATCACATACTCCAAACTCCCTAGATTAAATCAGGAATCTTACAGTGTGGCACCCCAGAAATAGCTATTGCTATAGCTTGCCAAATATTTTCAAGACATACTTTTCGTCATGCATACCTGGCTCTTTTGTAAACATGTTGTTTCTAAAACTAAGGAAGCTGGTCTGAGAAGGAGTATATTGATATAATTTGATCATACTTGCATTTAAGTTACAAACAGAAGTATCTGCTAAATCACATGTGAGCTGCTAATTGGGATCAGAAACAGGTTTGCCCTGGCAGTGCTGCTGCACAGAAGTGTTGGGAATGCCCAAAAACAGGATCAAGTCACAAGTTATTACAATTTATTTCAAAATTATATTTCATATTTTAATATGTTGTGCGTAATGTATAATCCTGCTTTGCTATTCATAATTTTTCTTCAAGTTTCATTGCTATAAAACACTTTTATTTAAAATAAGTGTGCATAGATATTTCAAGAAAATTTTCCCCAACATCTAAGTACAACAAAAAACCAGAATTTTTGTATGGAGTAACCCCAATCACCATGCATGGCACTGAGGAGTCTGCATCTTGCAGGCCATACTTGTTCTTCAGTTACAAATTGCTGCTGTGTTTAGAGAAAACTGGCACACCATGATTTCCTGCCCAGCCAAGCTGTGGGATGGGTGTGGGATTGGCTTTAAGTCAGATTGGTGCTGGTTTGAGTTCTCAAGACTCAGAAAAAAGGCTCAGTGAGCTCAAAAGCCCAAAGTGTGCCGTGGAAAGAAAAGAGCAGAAATGTGGCCTACCTTTAAAGGGTTAGAATTTCCCTGGGGACCTAAGAGGAGACTGACAGGATTGCTTTAACCAAGAAAACCACTGATTTAGCAGTGTGAGTCTGACAGAGACATTTAAAGGAGACACAAGGGAGGGTGCGTGCAAAAAAGGATGTGCCATGCCTGACTCCAAGCTCTCAGTTTCCAAAAGAGCTATTCAGTATTCCTAAGTCTCTTTCGAAGCCTACACACCTTTTTGGACATTCCAAGTTTCTCACTGCAAAAGAAAGTCTAGGGACTCCCACTCAAGCTCTGCCCAAACTGAATCTTAGCACAGACACTTTCATCACTAAAGCAAGGCAATCTTGTAAATTTAATGTTCATGAGACTTTCTGCTGTGGGATAACTGAGATATATCTATGGAAATGTGGGGACGTGTCATGCTTATGAAAGCACACCACAAACATCTAGAGAATAAATTAACTCCTAAAAGCTGAAGCAAACTAGAATAACACACTACTTGCCAGCAAATCACATGGTTAAAGAGTTCCAGCTTGAGACTGTCTAAATAAGTAGGAGCAACGAGTGTGTCTAAACAGATGAACAGACAACTGAGATATCTGGACAGGTCTCAGTATATCAAGTGACAAGTGAGAATTCAGTGTGTGGTGTCTTTATCACCATTGACTGCTCTTTAAACTATGCTGCCTTTTACACTATGGACAAAAAACAGCAGCAAAATCATGCAGTCTGACAGGCTACCTCAAGCAACAACTTCAGCAGTTTCCTTGTATTCTTTTAATTCTCTATTTTCGGCATTTTCTGCTAGGGATAGGGAAAAAAATATTCAGCTGACAGTTCTGTAAAAACTATGTCCTGTACACCTCACTTTTAGATAATTTTGGGTGAAACAGGGCTTCTTTAAACAGGGCCAGGGTGTGAGGAGGGGTCATCTGCAAAAGTGAAAGAAGTAGAACAAAAATGATATGAAATAGTGCTAATTAATGTATATGATATAAGTATATGGTAAACTGCAGACTCATGAAAATCAAGTTGTTAACACAGACCAGGAGTTTTTGAAAGGCTCACTGGTTTAGTCAAGCTAATGGCACACATTTTAAATAAAAGTGTTTTTATAGCAATTAAACTTGCAATTACATTAATCAGCTTATGTCTTTTTGAGAATCAATCAGATAATTTGATCTTTGTTCATATGTCTAAATCAGTGTAATTGCACTGCCCTTTATAAACCAGGCCCACCTCAATTATTGCAGACATTTATACTAAATTAAATGCAGAAAAGAAGGCATTTGGTAGAAACCACACTGCACAGAAACCTTTGGAAAAGATCCTCTTAGTTAAAATTTGAAGCTTTATTTCTACTGTATTGAAAATTGAGACAACGACCAGCCTGATTCAGGCCACTATTTATGAAATGGCACTGCAGTGACTTTTATATATTAAATGTTGTTTATTGTCAGCTAGGAAGTTATTATGCAGCACACCTTGTCTTGACACTGCTTGTGGGAATTGAAAGATTTTGCTTGTCTCAGCCCCTTTCCAGTGGAATTCTGTTCTTTAAAGAACAGAAAAGCCTAAAGCCAGTTCCTCTGCAATTAGGACACCACTTAAGAAAAGACACCATCACCTACGGGGTGCACTGGAAAGGATCTTATTTTACTTCCAGGATGTTAGTTGTTGCTGGAACAGTCATCAGCTGTTTCTCTCGATTATGCAGTTCTTAATGCAAAGTCTGGAGTGACATTTGCAGAAAATCAAACACTTTTTCCCAGAATTATGCTGCAAGGGTCTAAGAATCAGTTGTACAAGTGCTTTGAAAATGGGGAGATATAATTAATGTTTGATGAAGGGGAACATGACAAAGGGATGTTTGACACAAAGAAGTGAAAAGAGCAGACTAGAAAAAGGTCCTTTGCCCAAATAGAGAACAGACTAGCATAAAGTAAACTAGCATAAAGTCCTAACAGGAAATCATAAAAAAATACCCCTTACTTTTCATGCTGCTCAGTAGGAGATACCAAGTTCATAGGATGAATTGGCAAGTGAGAAGCACATAGTAATTAAGTATTGATGGAAGCATGTAATTAGTAGGTCCTACTATATATGATTAGTTTAGAAATCAAAATAAGTCATCTACTGCATCATTTTAGAATTTAAGTGACCCTTTTCATACTAGAATTGGACAAGTTAATTGTAGCAAACATTAGTTTAATTCATTCTTTTAAATTATTTTAACAGACTAATTAGTTGAATTGACTTCTAAGCTATGCAAATTTGCTCATTTAAAATTATTTAGTGAATGATTTATGCACCATAATTATCCTGAATAAAGGTAAATATTTAAGTTCATCATCTAGATACCTTGAACATATTGACTGTGTAAACAGAATGACACAAATGTACCCTGACTGTTGGAAGTGGCCGTCTCCTAAATTTATTGAAGAGGGAAATTATATATTTTTCAAACTGAGATAATTAGATAAATGAATTCTACTCTAAGACCCTCTCTTCATGAATGGAGATTAAAGAATGAAGAGCCTTTCTCTTTATAGACTGCAGGTATGAGATCTACCAAGTTGTAAGACCTAAAATTTTGTATGAATAAACATCCAGGAAATTCATATTAGTTGCAAAACACCCCTGTTCAGTGCCAGAAAAATGATACTTCATGACTACCCCTTAATTCATTTCTGACTCAGATTATGAAGAGACACAGAAGCAAGGCTGCTGATCAGCCACATTCAAATGCAGTGCTGTAGTCTGCCTGGTTTGGATTTAGTCCCTTTCTCACCTTGTCCACTAGTTTATTTATTTAAATATTAGACCATTGGAAATCCTCATACACTGCTCTAGCTCAGTCAGTGCTTTGGATTTCAAAGAAGACTGAAAATAGAATTGGGCCTACTGTGATTTAGCTCAAAATCACCAGCTGTCTTCAAACTCTGACGTTAGGAACATATGCCATTTTTATTTATCACAGCCACCCTTCTGGAAAATGTAAGAACCAAACATATGTACACATTTTGGCCAGGAAACTAAAAACACTCATGGAAGAAGCTAGTGAACAGAGTTGGCTTGTGTTAAACCTGCTTTTTACCTTGGACTCCACTCACTATGCAAATTAGATAGTGATTATCTAAATAATGATATACATCACAGGATTCCAAAGACTGGAGAAACTCAATATAAAGCCATACACGGTTCTTTTGACAGCTTTCAGCAGAAAGACATCAGGTATGAGCAGGCTTGTGATGGCGTCCATCTGTTAAATAGCCCCTCAGAGATTATCACAGCTGGATGTGAAACAGCAGACACCAGGGAGCTCTTATTTACACCTGTGAGTGAAGTGCCCAGCAGTAACATTGTGATAGAAGACTGCCTTTGCCATAACTGCCATCTGTTTCTTTGCCAAATGTAGTACCACTGATTCAAATGGCCCTAAAACTTACCACACTTTTGTACAAAATATGAGTCTTTAGTCACAGCTTGTAGAAATCACTTAATCATAATTCATTAGATTACAGTAACTACTTATTTTAACAAGACGTGATTATTTCAAATTTGTTTCAAGGTGACTCTGCTCTATGTTAAAAATAAATAAAGCAAAGAAATAGAAGAGAAGCCCAACAGTCTCTCCCTATCAACTTGCTCCAGGCTGTTGTACCCAGCCAGCCCATTCTTTTACTAGTGACAGCTTGAATTAAAACACATTCTCCATGTTTGTGCAGAACATTTTGTCATCTTAAATTAAGATTCTGTTTTGTCCTCCTTACCCAGACCAGTGAGTAGAGACACACATTCAACTGAAGTGAAAAAGCACTGGGATCTATATGACTGGAATCTAGAGGTCTTTGTTATAAGCCAAATATTCGATTTAGTCCAGCCATCTTTTCATTGTGTAAGTGCTCCCTGCATACAGATTTGACTTTGCAAAAGAGCAGCTTCGCACACAAGTTCCTGCATGCTAATGCAGGCAGAGAGAGGATGCATTTGTGAGCAGCTTAGTATGGCACTCAGCGCTTCCAGAGGCACTCCCTCAAAAGAAAAATGCACCAGCTTTGGCACACACCTGAAGAGTATTAGAAGACTTTTTTCCAGTATCTAAGTCTGGATTTCACGGTAAAATAATCTGCAGAAGAACTGTGTACTTGGTTCTGAAATATCCCACACGTGGTTGTCACACACAAAGATGGACCAAAGCCTTTCAGTGACGTGCTGAGACCACTCACATTAGGAGACACAGAGCAGCAAATGCAGGAATTTTTCCCGTATTTCTTTTCCAACATTTCTTTTCCCTCTCTTTCCTTTTTCTCCCCGCTGTCCCCCCACTCCATACATCCCCCTCTCCCCGGTTTTTTTTTTCTTTTTTTTTTTCTTCTCTTTCTGTTAGCTCCATTAGGAGGAGCTCTTGCAGTATTTGGCCTGGATGGGATTCTGGTTTATCTAGTATCATCCAAACTGATCATCACCCAGTAGGAAGGGACACATTGAGGTTTAAAATACAAAATACACTGCAAGAAGTATGACTTCAACCATACAGCTTTCACTGACATTACCTGAAGACAGCGGACTGGCCAATAAAAAGCAAAAACCCAGTGCCAAATTTTTTTGTTTCAGGGCACATGCTCACCTTCAGACATTCCCACAACATATCAGCCTTAAAGCAGCATCACAGATCTATTTATATCTATACACATATCTATTCTATAGATATTTATATATATTCTGGAAACATAGATAAATGCTAAGTCATGAAATACAGAAACAGTCACTCATAAAGAACAACCTTGGCATGATAACAGTGAAAATAAATCTTCACAAAAAAGTAGCAAGACATTCTGGTATTGCAACAATTATTATGGCACTGTGTGGTCCAATTTCTGGTATATTTGCTAACTCTGTTGTACTCCTTGATGGCACTGAATTGGCAAAGCTCAATGGACAACACTCTAAAGGTGGTTCTGAGAGATGAAATGGATTTTATCCAGCTCCTATCAAACAAACACAAGGAACTAATGTGCAAACTCTGATTTCTGCACACACTAACCCCAGCACATAGGATCTCTACATATTGATGGGTTGGTGAGACAACATTCAGTTCCAAAACTGATGATTTCAGCACTACTGACTTCAGCAGACTTAAATTGTTAAGTAATGGGTACTGCTACCCTGGGTGTGCGCTTCTACTTATTTGACTGACACAGAATCTGACACTTTGAGAAGGAAACACTCCCTCCCTCAAAATATTCAGCTGCTGAGCACCTACTGCAAGTTGCTTCAGACGCAGAACTGTGTGTAAATCCAAGGAGAAAGGATGGCAGAAAGATATGTCAATGTCAAATCACATGCTTAGATGCTATTAAATATATTATCAGAGCAGTGTAAACCTCTTCCCGAGTCCAATCTAGAAAATCTTTAGATGCAAGGGAACTTAAAGATAGATCTGATTTAATACTTTAACAGTAATTTCATTAAAATTTCAGCTTTGGCTGTGTAACTCCACTTGACAGAAATGAACCATTACCTTCCTCAGTAAAATAACATTTATTGCACTTTTTGGAGAAAGGTAGGATACAGTGTGTCATAAACCTTTCTGTCTAATGAATATATTTAATAAGGGGATGTTTCAGCTAGTGCTTGTTTTTTCAAAGTATCTCATTTGAAGAAGCTTACACTTTAAGTCTGCCTAAATAAGGATCAATAGTACAGAAGAATAGTGTGAAATAAACATTTGTCAGTTCTTGAAAGCATTATATAAGTCTAACTACTCAAGTTATTTCTTCTCCTTTTTTTTTTTTTTTATTCAACCCTGATACTGTATCCAAGTCCATATAAATTTTTTAAGGGAATAGATAGTTTAATTTCAGTCTCGGGATCAGGATTCTCTTACCACATCATAAATCCTGAAACAACGACTTCAGCCAGATTAGCGGAATGCTGCATAAGTGGGGAAAACAGAGTTAAATTTGAATTAGCAATCCAGCAGCCTTAATGTGAGGAGTTCCCGTTGATAATATCTGATTCATTTGCACAACCTTTCTTTGTTATAATTCTACAGAAAATATTTCTAGTATTACTCTTTTTTCTTCCTAATTGCAAAAGTATAATCTGGTAAAGAAAGAACTGCCACCTGATAAATAGACAAACACCTAAAGCTACTGCTCTAGACTTTTTTTCTCAGAAGTTACTGGCTTAGACATTGTACAATATCACCTTGTGATACAAAAAATCCTTGTCTCTGTGCAATGCAGAAAGATCCACTGTCCTTTATCCTTGCCAGCAGCCCTTCCACACCACCTCAAACTGATGTCTTGCACAGTTTCTGGCAATGATCTACAGGCTAAGCTAGGGAAGGAAGAATTAGATCAAGTGTCCCTCAGCAGCTTTCACCCTCTTCAGCTCCTGCCATCTGCTGTATTATACAAAACCTCCACAGAGCTCACAAATCTCAATGCTTTATTTCAAAAAGGAATGTGATAGAGGGCAAAATTTATGTCAACAGCTTCTCCCAATCTCTGACTATATTGTTCTTTTTTCTGATGGACATATGGGTTTATAGTAAGAAAGTTGTGAGATAATTTTTTTCTTCACCATATTTACACCATTTTAAAAGACATTTTAAACACATTTCTTCATCTTCTGCAGACTAAAGAGAAAGTGACATTTACCTCAAGGAATTAGTAAAAAACAAAGTCTGCAATACTAAAGGTTTAATTTCAAAGGCGAGCGTTTTCATAGTTTATATCAAATACCTATAAACAACCCTGCAGAATACATACAAAAATTTGAAAAACAATAAAGCTAAACCCTTTCCAAAGGGCAACAACTATTAGGCTAACAAGACAAATAATGATTTAAATTCTAACCCTCATAGTGAGTTAATTTACTCGTGTTGGTTCAAAACGAAATTTTAATGAAGTTTAATGAAGCCATAATGTTTTGTTACCTAATACAAGTAAATAACAACAACGTTAATTTTAACTTTCTAATGTCTCATTCATTTTAAAACTCCAAATATATTGGCTAGACATATATATTAATACAATTCAATAATCTGAACATTTCCTATATGACAAGTTATGAGATTAAGGAATTACCTAGGTGCTATTTTTCTCCTTGACTGTTACATTTTTTTTTTACTGTTCTTCTGAAAACCCAGAGTAATTTTATGCTTGAAAATTTTCTGAGACACTGCTGTCATTAATTAAATAAACACTTCACAAAGAGAAATCTAATGAGAGATTGTATCCTGTGAATCAAGCTTAAAGAACAGCCCAGTAATTTCTGCCATCAGGGCTGTGACTGTTGGTAAATAGTTTTTGCAGTGCCATTGTCAAGTACTATGGAAAAAGCTCCAGTCAGAGGGGCATTTGCATAGCAGTGCTTTGATTTACCAAAAACCCTCCAGAAGAAGAGGACAGGGATCCACTGCTGCCTCTCAACAATTAAAAGCTTTTGAAAAAAAAAAAAAAAGGTAAAATATGGTATCCTGAGAACCTCCACAGTGGTCTAGTGTAAAACAATTTAGCTGACTGGAAATATTAACTGACTGGAAATATTAAGACAATTCATATCTCAAAGAGTAAAGGTGGAGATGGTTACAGACAATCTTCTGAAATGTAATTTTAAAAAAAAGTTAACATAACTATGCATCGTATTTCAGGAGGTCTGAGTGTGAAATGCTGGAAGACAAACTTACAATGAGAGAATATCACACTGCAAGTTCATCAGTAGCCACAGTGTTTTAGAAAAACCATACCTGTTAACCATATTTTGAAGTAAATTCAGAATATTTAGCCATGACAGCCTACTTTACAAAAGTTTTCATATCTCAGAGTTGATCTGGCAAAATTTTAAAATGGATATATGACAGATAAGCCTGTCACCACCATTCTATGAAAAAAGTTTGAAGATCATGCAAACAAAAATCTGAGCTTAGAGGCATGAGATCCCCAGAAAGGTCTGTCTGAAGTACTTGTGCAAATATGATCACACCCAACAATCAATACAGCATTTCTTTGCTTGAACATGTAGATTAGAGGCTCACATCACAAGTGCAGGATGTGATGACTGATCTCTTGGTTCTGACTGACTGCTTATGGACAAGTTGACTGTAAAATAAAAATAGAGATAAGATTGTGTTTGATGTGAAAGGTAAGGAAAGGCACATCAATAAAGTCACAGGGTAAGGAAAAGCATTTGTGAGGCAAATTACTTTTCACAGTGGTATTCTGGATAATTCCATAAAGTCCTTTAGGCCAACAGTAATGTAAATTACAGCAACTAGAGGCCAGAAGAAGAGACTGGAGAAAAGCCTTACTGATTGCAGAGATAAGAAAGCCTATCAAACAGATCTTGGCTCACGATAATCATAACAACCTAGATGCAAATGCCTTGATAAAAGCCTGAGCAAAACAGTGATGCACAGGAGACAAATCAAAGAGCTGCTCTCTTTGAGAAAGGAGACAGCAAAAGGAAAACATGTATGTTTTTGTCTAAAGATGAGATAGAGCTGTGTGTGAGGACAAGTCAGAAAAACATGTCATGATTTTCCATTGAACAGGTGGAGTCATGTCACACTGTCATTCTAGAGGTGGGTTGAAACATCTGTGCTTGTAAATAAGAACTTCCATAAATCTGGCCTGAAGCTAGAAAATAAAATAACAAAAACTCTGGGAAATGTGAAAAAGATGTTGAGGAAATGAGTGGCAGCAGATCAAAGGTCAAGAAAAGATGACAATGACAAACAGCATAATGCATTTTTAGATCTGGAAAACCAGAAACAAATATAAATTTTTCTCTAACATTCCTTTACTAAAGGGATGCTTACTTATGCTGACTATGAGACAAATTGCTTCTTACCGAGTGACTTCATTTTTCCACACTCAATTATTACTGAATGACACTGATTCCAAGCCAAATCACCCAATTTCTGAAAAAAATCTAATTAAGGCATTCACTTGACCTTGTTTTGTGACATTAAACATTTTATGCTGTGCTTTTACAGGAAACAGTGATGTAAAATGCATCATCAGTCCCTGTGTGAACATTCACAGTATGAACATTTATTGTAGGTGTGTGTGCAAGCTACTTAACACCTATATAAGATAAGCAGACATGTACATGAGAAATACACACAAACCTTCAAACTAATTATTTCAAAACATTTCACTAATCCTAAACATCTACAATAAATAATTGCCTGATTTTTCTGTGAAGTGTTTGTCTTCAAGTAGAAGTGAAGGGACGTGGCCAAAGGGACATACATTGCAAATTAAATGGGAATGGCAGTGGCAGGCCAGGCTTCCAAAAAAATTTCCAATTCTGTTCACCCAAAGGGATATTCACAGAGGGTATTAACATATACTCATATTTAGTGACTTCACATTCCTTAAAAAAAAATCCCATATGAAAATCTCAGCATTCAGTAGAAAGGTTTCATTAGCCAAATTAGATGAGAACTCAAGAACTAGTTTTCATGAAAGTGTGCTGGAACAATTAATCCCTTGAAAAATATTTTTGTACCCAAAGAGTTCTTTTTTTTTCCTTTCTTTAAAAAGAATGTTGGTAAATTCAAGTGCCAAGTTAAGCTAAAATAAAAGACAAACCAATAATTCAAGAAATTCCTATGAACTGTTGAATCCCATTATGAAAAAAAAATATGAAAAGACAAATAAAGAGTACTCTAAAACCACACAAAAACTTGAAATCTCCCAGCAATCTCCCTTTTGTTACAATCTTAGAGGAAGCCTATTTGAATTAGGTTGCAAAATGCTGATCTCCCTCTTAAACATGAATATAGACTTCTTCAGATACTGAGAGAGTTTTGCAAAAGGAATGTTAGGTGTTCTAGTAGCAAAGCATAATCCTTTATAAACCTAATGGAGAGGAATGGGATCAGATCAGATGCAGCTGAGTTGCATCTGCCTCAGCCACCATTATCCTTAGACAGCAGTGATGGATCAGCAGGAATTTGCTGAGCTTGCCTGTATTGTTTTGAATTTCCTTCATCCTAAAATTAACTCCGACAGCAACACAAAGCTTTAGGAAGTGTAATTCCATGTCATTCCTGTGCAACTTGGAGACACAAATCTTACTGTAGAGTCCAGAAAGGATCATATGGATCCAGAGAAAGAAGTTAAGAGTGATAGCAAAACCATGGGCAGAAAGCAGACAAAAAGGAAAATGGGTGCAGTTCTACAAATTTTGAATACAGCCATGATTAGCATAATATGGGAACCAAGTTTTCAATAACTATGGTTTCCAAATCTACATCATTTACAAAACCCAAAAATTACCTACTCATCAGAAGAGCTATTTTCTAAGTTTGCTTTTTTTCTCAGATTTTCTTTAAAAAGATGGTTAGTTTCTGCTGTACAGAAAATTATTTTTCTAAGTATATATGTTATGATAGAGAAAAAGCTCATACATGTCCTTCAAGCATCCAGCTTCAGAGCTTGTGGCAGTGAAAAGGCTGGACTCTAAGCATGTCTTGGTGAGATACCTACACTCAAATAAGACATACTTGAAAGGGAGTGCAATTATAGGAAGGGAGCAGGAAGGGTGTTGGTTTAAAAGGAAATCTCGCCCATGGTGTTTACATTAAGAGTGACAGCAAAATTACAGATTGACTTCAACATTCATAAATTTGGGTGGCTTCAGGGTAGTCAGCATAACAGACACAGCACCAGTGCTAGACTGTTTACAGACATTAGAGTTCAAGGGATTTTTAAATCTGCAGCAAACTTGGGTTTTTTTCTGTAATTTTTTTAAGTAGAAGAAAAAGGATTTACAATATAATGCATTTCACCAAACCTGCAAAGGTTGATAAGACTAGAAATCACTATTCTTATACACAGAACAAAAGATATTTAAAACCAACAATGGAAAATGAGTCACCTGTGAAAGTCAGAAGTAAAATTTTGCTTACTTTGTGCTGAGTTGTGTCACAGTAGAGATGGCCACAATCCACAGAGTATCCCCATACCATTTCAGAAGGCCCCAAGCATCTGCCACACAGAGTAACAGCATGCCAATTCAGAAGACTGCAAATGTTTGCCCTTCCTGTCCTTCAGCCCAGCCTTTTACCCCTCCTGCTCACGCCCTGCCCCTGTGTGCCCTCTGCTCCCTTTGGAGGTGGCTCAGTGCCCCTGGGCACTCCATGGCTCATTGCTGTCAGTGCTGCTCACCTGCTGCTCACAGCTGTGCCACTGGGGATGGGGCTGGGCCAGCCCCGTCCCAATCACACAAACTGTGTGTGCCTACAAAATTGTACTGTTAAATCCCTGAAGTAACATCATAAATCTAATTTGCATTGATTTTTATGATATTTTTCTATTTCCCCTCTCTTTAGCAAGAATGTTTTGCAATTCTGTTTTCAACCAAGGGATAAGGACTTCTCCAACATGATTTTCCTTTCTAAGCATTCTTTGATTTACTATCTTGATGTTAAAGTTTAGCTGCTTTAGTCTTAAGCTTTTTAGTCACAAGTTTAAAGAGAAAAGAATTTTAAATAATTACAGAAGAAGTTGTTATCCATTATTACCCAACTGGACATTCATTCCTGAGCAAAAACTTGCTATAAAAGAGCATCCTGACCTGAACAGCCTCCATCTCCCAAGGCTGAGGGACACTGGGCATTTGGATGTACTCTGAATGCCTTCATATGAAGTTGGAGGAGCAAAAGAAGTCACAGTAGATTACAAACAGTAGAGAAAACAGAATTAAGAGATATTTGAAAGAGTATTTCAAACATTTTTTTCACATACCTTCAACCCCTTTTCTCTGATACCAGTCTTTTATAGACTGGTGGTTCACCAAAGTGCTCGCACCTGAGCCCACTTTCACCAAGGGCACAATCAACCATCTGCAGATGTGACCTCCTGAATACAAGCTACTCCTTAGGAGAGAGTCTCTGCCTTTCCCACAAGTATTTCTATAAACCAAACCTCTACAAAAATTAGTTTTGTTGCAAAAGACCAGAGGCTGGATTTCAAAGTTATTTAGGAGTCTGAACATAAATATACATTTAGTGCACTTTCCAAAGCACTTCCCCTTACGTGGTGCGTGATCACTTGAGCCATCAGCAAATTCAAGGCCTGATGTGCAGCTAACTGCAGACAAGTGATACTAATGAAAGGTACTTTTCAGGAGCTCATAAGCAAAACCAGCTCATATTTATCTTATACTGACCTTATAATTCAGTGAGAAGGAGGGGGTGATATATTTGTGATATTGTTATTGCAGGACTTTCAAAGGACTCAGATGCAGAAGAATCCACTCAAAGAAGAACGTTATGCCCAATGTACTTGTGTCCAGAATAAGATTTCTCTCTTCCATGTGACTATCACAGCAATCATAACTAAACTTGACTTGTCCCATACTATTCACGACAGGAACTGACCCTGCATTGAATCTGTAGAACATTGAAGTATAAATTTTCAAGAAAAAATATTTTCTTCTTATAATACTTAATCATTTATCCCTCCTTAAAGTTCTGTATTATTAAAAATTATTTATTAAATCAAATCCATATCCATAAAAATATATTTCTTATTTCTCAGTCTTGTTGAACTTTTCCCTAGCTTTGGATTGTTTCCATGCTAAGTGGCAGGTAAAAATATTTTTCCCCCAAGACTTTTCATTAAGTTCAGTGAATAATTACATCCAAATTATCCTAGAGGAGCACTTATGCAACTTGTCTTATAAATATGTAGTATTTAATTAATAATTTTAAGTTTATGATTATGTATTATGAGAATTATCTGGAAAATACAAGAAAAATTCCAAAGCGTAAGCCAGTCACTGGAAAAAAATCAATTCATCAGCAAGTGACCTTTAATATCTAGTGATGATGGCCCCCAAAGGAAGCTAAACTTCACTTTAAAAGTTAAAGAAAAATGAACTAAAATTTAAAGAATTGTCTCATTGCATGCATGGCTTTATTCTACCAAGAACAACTTTTGCCAAAGGAATGAATGAATCAGGCACAAGAATCAAAATAATCTTTTGGATGTCTATTATTTAATAGCATGGAATGTTCTCTCATCAAGGTCACCTCACTGTTGTGTATCGGTGCTGAAGGGGAACATTAATCAAAATCACTGATGATGAATACTGCATCTTTAGATATTAATAAATGAAGCTAAATGCTTTTTAGATTTTCCAGAATTCAATCACAGCTTTAAATTAAATATTACACTAAATACCCCAAACTGGCAGAGTGCTTTTCTAAGACCAGTACTAGAATACAAATTAAACAGAATGGTACATTAATATATCATTCTGAACTGATTTTTTTAACTTATTTTTCTTCATTCATTTCAATAACTTAATTTTAATATTTTTCCCTTTTATATGATAGATCAGCATTATAAGTGTGTCCCACGAATCACATAACTAAAGAATGGTATGTGCCTGTTAACCTTAGGAAAAATACAGTCACACAGGATGGGATATTGCTATGGAACACCCTACAATTTCCATTTATGCCCCCTGCCCTTAGAAAAATAATTTTAGAGCCAGCTCATTTTTGCCTCTTATCTTTTTCTATTAAAGTCAAGGTTGCAGGATTCTTCTTCTGGTTACTTGTATTCAAGATATGAAATACTCAATGGAGCTCATCAAATTCAACCGTTCCACTTTTCATTTGGTTCTCGATTGTGCTAAGGAAGGATTTAATTTTCTAGAGCAGAAGCAGGTTTCTTACCCTTGCTGCCACATGTGCAAGGCCAACAGGAGTCCCAGGGAACGACAACCCCACTGAAGCAAGTAACAGGCTGTAAAATAAGTAAACGACCACACTTGAATATTTAGAGGTTGTCTCTGTACTAACAGGGTGTAGCATCTCTCTTTCATGCTGCTTCCCTCCAGTGTCACTGTTTAGAATTCAGAGGAAGGGGATGACACGCAGGATATCAGTTTATTTCTATAGGAGCCTGATCTCAACTGCATTCTCTGCTATTGACTTGCTGGTGACTGAAGGCAACACATAGGCACCAAAACCCAGTCTGTTGTCTAGCTCCTATTGATTTCAACAGATTAATAGACTACCAGGTGATGGTATCTCCATTAATATGGATTTACACTTAAAAATATCCCATTTTTCCTGTGACAGACAGTACATCCCATCCAGACACACAATTTATTAGTTTTGGAGCCCCAGGGAATGTTGCAGATAGTTACTTTCTCAGTTCTTTATTTTTTTCCGTGTTCCATTAGTATTTGGGACCTAGGATCAAATCTTAATCTCAAGTCCAAAGTAGTGCATAACAAAAAACAGGTTCTGCCTTAACATGAAGATAGCACGCTCTGAAATGCCTTTACTAGGCTTTAAGAGCTTCAAGTGCCTGAAAGTCTTAGATTTCCTAAGTAACTTCCAGTGCATCACTTTGTTCATTAAGGTTATTATGCAATGATATAAAAATAGGGTCTATTTCTAATTTTCCTTCCTCCCCAGCTCTAAGTAATGGCTCTAAATCAATCAGGTTCACCTTCCTCATTAATGTAGCTTATCTCTTATGCCTTGACTATTCAACCTTCCTTTTTATTTTGTTAGCTGCTTTTTGTTGTGTTTTTTTTTTTTTAAATCCTGATAATACCATTTTAGTATTTTCTTTTTTTTCCCCCTCTTCCTCCTCTTAATGAGAAAAAGAATTATTATTTACCAGTGGAATCCTAAAGCAAGCAGTTAATAGAAACTGTCTGCAATTTAAAGACCATTACCAAAAGTTACATTTGCCTTCCTTGTACATCACCTCCCAAGTTCCAGCAAGATCATGTGAGTGCAGTACAGCTGGGCAAGTTATCCAGGCAACAAGGACATTGCAGAGAGAGAGAGAGAGAAACTATGTAGGGTATGATGAAATTACACTTTCTGCAGGCTGGACTTGCCTCAGACCATTGTAAAAATAATTCCTATTTCTGTTTCAAACCCTGCAGTTAAAGGAATACAATATCTCAGGTATTCAGGTAGAATACTTGTTTATTACTGTAGAGTGGGATTTTTAAGAAAGAACTTGTAAGTAAACTCTGAAGCAATTAAAGTTAAGGAGTTTTGCCAGTTCTGTCACAGCTGTACACAAGTCTTCAAAGCTTATCCATAGTCCAAGATTTCAAATCTCAGTTATGTAAAATTTCCAAACTGCCACCTTTTACTACACCATTGTGTCAGACCTCTGGCGTCTGTAGAATAGTGCTCGTCCCATACTTAGGAATTAAAACAAACACTTTCAACAACAAGAGCTGTGATATCAGGGAAAAAAAGGGGAAAAATAAGGTCAGTTGTCAAATAAAGCCTCTTTGTTCCCTCAATCCTTCACATGGTCACCTGGACACTGTAACCGTCCTTGCAAATAAGAATGTTTTCCTTATTGAACTGCAAATGTGGGATCTTGTCAATACACACTGAATGATGTGCTGTTGAATTCTGCACCAGCTGGCCCAGCTCAAGTCTTTTCCGTACTCTCAGCTAGACATCTCCTAATGACTCAAAACTGGAAAGCCATTGTGTATTTAAGGAATCCTGCGGTGTCATCCAGAAGAAGCTCAAACTACCCCCATGAATCAGCTCAATCTACCCCTTTCCCAGAGGACACGGCAAAGAAAGAAGGACGTCTATAATTTTTTCATTTCCTCACTCACTCCATAGGAAGAAAAAGAGTAAGACAGAAAAACCACATGTTGTTCCTAAAAAAAAATTTGATGGAAATGAATGAATGTCATTGTCGATAAATTATCTGAGCCCTCAGAAAAGTCACTGACCATCTGGCAGCTGGCAACATAATAACTCATGAAACTACTTTGGGGAAGCTGTGGATTGAAATATGACATTCTTGATTTCTTTTGCATTTAACTGACACATAAAGCTGAACATCTTACAAATTCCGTCACAACAAATGTAACAGCTCCTATCTTCTTCACCATCTTAAATTCATTTTTTAAATAGTACTTTTCAGCAATCCACAGTGACATGCTGTAGGTGGGCTAGTGGCTCAGAATAACTTTTACATACCTTCTGATTTCATGAAGCATTTGGAATAGAAGCCTGTAGGAGGGAAAACCCTTTGCTGATACATTATTTGCAGGTCATGATGTATATGCCCCTATATAATTGCAAGATGACAATGTTAACATTGCTAAAATTAGGTATAACATTTAGAAAAAAAAAATATGTATAAGCAGTTTAGCAGTTTCAGCTTTCCAGAATATCATGTGCTTGGCAGTTGATACCAAGAATACAGCAGATAATTTTAAACATAATCTAAAATTGAAATTGAGCTACAAAAAGAACAATCATGTAACAGACTGCTGCAGACATTTGAACAATAATACTATGTTTTCAGCCAACAGAACAGAATTTTTAATAAGTATATGTTTCTCTAATTTTTAAAAGAACTGATGAATTCAGATATTGACTAGTCAGTTCTGAAGACACAGATATAATAAAGCACTTAGGATTGACAGAAATTTTCTTTGATGAGTATGACAGTACTTGTCATTTTAGAAATTCCTTCCATAATTTTTGGAGTTTTCCAAAAGCTTGTGTTGAATTGCATTACTAAAAATAAAATTAAATAGACTTTTAAGGCAAAAAGCAACAAAGCCTGAGTAAGCAACAGCAATACAAACATATTGTAATTGAAATGTATAAACAGGCATAAAAATATACAGACTAATGCATAATTCAGGATTATGTGATGTAAAAGCAAAATCTCACTGATAAATTGAATACATCACTTGTTTTCTTAAATTCATCAAATTTTACGTATTTACACCATGGCACACATTTTTTTCACTTTATACTCAGGCTGGCTGCACTGCTGCAGTTTGTGTAAGCCTTTGACCTGGTAAAGCTGGAATTCCTCATGGCTGTACTGGGCTAGGACTGCTCCACTCCCAGCCTGCTGGTCCCTTTGCTCAGCCACCCTGCAGTGAGAGCACAGACCCACAGGGGAGCATCTCACCCATCTGCCCTGGAGGATGCAGGAGCTGATGGGCTGGAAACTCTCTGGTCACCTGCTGCAGGTACTGGGAGTCAGTTCTGCTGTCATGATCAAACTGCCTTTGGAAATGCTCCTGTAAGATGGGACTGGTGTGCCAGGCATCGAGAAAAGGGACAACAAATGTCATCAAAGTCAAACTCCTGCTAGGGCAAACAAGGCCAGAATTTTCCTCCATGTGTTCCAGTGTGAGGTTTCATAGTAGGAATTTGAATTGAGAATTTGAAATAACTTTTTATAAAACCAAAGATTCCAGCCTTTCCAGCAAAGAACTAAATAAAACCATACAAAAAAACCCCATACAAAACATAGAATATAGTGCTCAAATAATATAAAATGGACACAGATGAAGCTGTTCTCTGTTCTCTGCTAATAAAATACATGTCTGGTTTCCTTCCTTCTATGATTAAATCTTACCTATCAAATTAATAAAGAGAATTTATCATTGTAGCAGCTACAGCTGTTTATTTGCAGAGGTAAAATTCAACTCTCTTGCATCAGAGGAAAACAAATAAATTTGTGCTTGAAATGTCCTTCATAGTCTGACTTGCTGCTATTTCTCACACATGCCTGTTACTATGAGGGTTAAGAGACCATATATTTTGTGTTTAATTAAAATTAGTAATACAAAGATTTATTAGAGGTAGCATAATATTAATTGCCTCCTGTGTTTCCTTAAGATCTTCAATCAGATTGAACAAGAGGGGTAACAAGATAGACTTTTCTTACACTGAATGGCATTTAATTTAGTGTGAGAAACATCTGAGACCTGAGTGAAAAGATTAATGCTACTGTTTGCTCACATGAGACTTTTAGAATAATTTTTTTTAAATTTAGATATCACCTGATATCACAATTATGGTTGATAACTCCAAAAGGAACCAATATCACCAACTTTCACAGCATATTTACCTTCATTTTCTTCCGGTCTGAATTGCAAAAATAATTATTCAGTTATTGTCAGAATTCCCTCTGTGAGCAAAATCATTCCTCTCTAAGAAATAAAACCACAGAGAAACACATACTACAAGTGATGGAAACATCTCCTTAGCAGGTAAAGAAGGAAGTAAAATTCCAGACCAATTTTCTTACACCTGGCATAGATGTGCCAAGTGCAGAATATTATGTCTTGATTTGAAAGCTGCATGGAAAAAAGAAAATTACGTGCTTGTTGTGAAGAACAGCTCATTTAATCATCAAAATTACTTTTAAGTGTCACTTAATAATGCAACCAAACTGATAGAGGAAATGGTGATTTGATTATAAGTGGCAAAGCTGCATACAGTACCTCCTGTCATGATGTCAGTGTTATTAACAGATCCAGCTTGGTTTTGAGCTTAAGGGAGAGCCAGTGTGATCCTATGCACAGGAGGAAAACTCAAATGGTTAACAAAGATTTCTGTGGCATTTATAAGCCTAATCTGATTTAAATTCCTGCTATTTAATTTATTTCTACTGCAACAGGACTCACAACAGAGAACAGAATTGGCACATGTAGTTCACAAGTATATAATGACCTGAATATTCCTTCTGAGATCTTACAGTATACTTTGAAAAAACAGAAAATCACATGTGATTTTTAACTGTCTTTTCAGAGAAGGAAATGAGACATACAAAGTTGGTGGCAGAAGAAGTAACCCAAATTATCTCCCTATTTTATATTACCTCCTTAATATTTTGGTACAAAAGTACAGGAACTTTGTTTCTATTGATTAATATTAATTATAATAAACTGGTGTTTACCAGATCCTTTCGTGGCGGTAGATGAAGTAATATTATTTTTTCTAGTTTTATCTGGTTTAGAAACAAAGAGCCTGATGGCAACACTACAGATCTGTTCTTCCTTAGTTCTTCCTTGTTTAAAAGAATATTCCACAATCAGTAACATAACACAGGGGAGATGGTGAGCATCTTTCTCTCTGTACCCCACAATGTGCTGTACAGAAGGATTTTGGAGGTGTCATGGGCTGAGGTCCTTGAGATTCTCTTTGTAAATTTTTTTTTAAAAATTTATTTTTTGTCTCTTTTTTTTTGCCCTTTTTTTTTGCCCCAAGAAAACAGAAGGGTCTTCCCTATGCTTTTGGCAATTTGTGAACTGTTGCCTCGCTTCAAGTGTTGGATAATCAAAAAAAAAAAAAAAAAAAAAGAAAAATTTGGGTTTAATAAAAATTTTGGAAAAGAAGAAAGGAGTTGATCTGGCACAAGACAAATTTGTGACTCCAGCAGGTGGGTGATGGATTTGCACACAGCAAGAAGTTTTAAAAGTTTATAGAACCACAGGAACCAAATATTACCCAGTTTTATTTCACCAGTTTTCTTGCAATGCCTCTCCAATCAATGGGAATAAACTTAAATAAAATTAAAGAATAGAGTGTATGGTCCCTAAACTATAGAAAAGCATATAAAATAACTTTGAATATTATTTTAATAACATTATATGAATGGTCTATGGTAGTGAGGCACTCTCTTCAAAAAGGAAAATACACCTACAATAGCTAAGAAAATACTGGGGACTCTATGGACGACACCTGACCAGCCCTTTTTCTTCCCAGACCCCTGCTGGACCAATAATATAATTGTAGATTCTTCACCTTGCCTTAAGGCTTGTTTATTGTATTTCCACAAGTGTTTTCCTCCCTCTGATAGGATTAACATATATTGCAGGCTCAGCAGAGCCTGAACAAAGTTTATGGGAACATTTAAATCAAAACCAGTTGTATTTTACAGACAGTGTTATTTTGTTCAATATTGATTGTCTCTTGACTTCAGTTTTTCTCCTCTATGCCCAGCCTAAATAGGAATTATTTTGCAACAAATTCAAATTGGCCGCCCTGTAAATAAGTCATTACCATTATTATGGCCTTTTAGGAGGGGAGCACATGTAGATAAAAGAATAGTTGAATATATATGAAAAAAAAAAATATATATATGTTTTAATGTTATTATATTTCTCCTCTTAGTATTTTAAAATTATGTCAAAATAAAATAAAATAAATATGGTACACAGCTAATGAATCAGGCCAGATGTGAAAATACATTTAATTCCTACAACAATTCATTATGGTCAGATTTTTTATGGATTTATCTGGCATTTGATTAAATTTGATCACTCTGAGATATCACTGATAAAGAAGAGATATTTGAATGCTACAGTACAGTATTGTCTCATAAAGTGAGACTGAGTATAGAAAGAGAAGCTTTCCAAAAAGAGGCAGAGAATAAAAAAAAAAACCTTTGGTTGAATTTAGGTAGTGAGTGGTGTACTTTGAAAGGTTTATTTCCTAAGGTCTTTCTTCATATGAGGCTTCTGATGTAATGTAAATCCCCCCAAAATTAGTGGTGTACTGGATTTTATCTGGATGGATACTTTTTACAGATTCTTGCCTGGTCTTGAGACAGTAGAATATTCAGAAAAAGCTTTAGGGAGAAAATCAGAATTTATTGCAGAGTTATAATCCAGTATAAGGCCAGGTGAAAGTATAGCTCTTGCAATGAGTTTACCAGCAGAACTCTTTCAGTGAGTAGGGAAGTAGGTCAATGAAAAGTCTACAAGAATGATTTTTTCTCCTACTGTGAAAGACATCTAAAAAATGCTTCAAAAACTGAAATATCCTGCTCTTATTGTGCTAAAGCTTAGAAACACAAGGTTCAGCTGAAGCAAGGCCCTGGCTTTAGCCTGCTACAGTAAAGCTTTTTTTATAATATACATTTTATAATGTATTTAATTCTAGTTCTTAACGTATCTACTAAATAAACCAATGAATATATATTGATTATATATAATTATATATATATATAGGTTATATAAAATATATATTAAGAATATATATTAATATATATACTTAATCTAGATAAACTCTTTTATGTCTGTGTTTTATCTGAATCATGCTGTTGTCAATGTTTACCTATGCTTTACACAAGTGGCATAAATGGAAGGAAACACAGAGGAAATTATTTTTAATTTTTTTTCCCTGCTATAGACAAAGATTCTAAAAGAAGAGATGGTTTCTTCAGGCAGCAAGAAATGCTAGTGATGAGCCTCATTCACAGCACTCATTAAAATAATGTTATCTTAAGGAATTATGTAATTTTATTACCCATTTTCTATTTGAAAATACTTCTTGGAAACATAATAAGAACATGATATTAAATATAATTCAAAAAGAAAATGTAAAATGACACAAATAAATAATTTATGCATTCATTCTCATTGCACAGATGAACAGAGCTGCTCACAGAAGAACTTTGATTCCCTTGACATTCTGACTATCACTGCAAATCACAAATTCTTGGAAAGGCAAAGACATCAAAAGGTAAAGGAAAATTACTTTTTATAATGTAGGAGAGCATTACTTTGTTCAAAGCCATGAATATAATGATACTATCTGACTTTGATATGGAATAGGTACAGTCACAAAGAGGTTTATGGCTGACCAGCCATTCAGGTGTCATCTAACTGGAAAGATGCATTGTGGCCAAACTAAATGGTTCAGTGAAATGTGTTTGATACTTGTATTAAAAATTGCTTTAGACAGGAATAGAGAGACAGGATGTCTTAAATTAATAAGTAGGAAAAGTTTCTTAGCTAATAAATTAGTGAAGAACATCTGATTTCAATACTCAGTTTACCATCTAAAGTTGTAACTTATAAAGTGTTTGGGCCTTAAAGGATTTACTAAAATGCTCAATCATTGGTAGGTATATGCTTATCATAGATTTTTTTTTAAATTTTACTCTTTGTGTTCTATTCTTAAGTATATCTTCTGTGTATTTTGCCAGACTCATGAAAGGATTCAAGGACCTTGAAGGAGCTTTGATTTTAGGTGGAGGCACCTATGTTTTTGACTTTTGACAGCAGTCATTCTGCTCCTGTGTGACTGGGATGGGGCCCAAACGCTGTCAGCAGGAGGCTCCTGATGCTTCTGGTTCTGCTTTTGCTCCCAGTGCTGTTTGGACCATGCTGCCCAGGCTGCCCCTGCTCTTCCTCAGCATCACCAGAAGCAGCACTTTGTCCTGCTCCCAGTCTCATCCTGGGCAATCACACTGCTAAGTGAGTTTGGAAGGGTGCTTTGACAAATCTCAGATATGGCTGATTTCTTCTCTAACATTAAAATACTTCAGCTTTAAAAATTCATTTCTGTTACAGGTTCAAGGGCTCTTATACCTAAATAAATTAAAAGCTACATTGCATACTTCCAAAGATCATAGCATAACCTGTTGTCTAAATACTGGGTACTTCAAAATACCTCAGGGCTTTGGATTGGCACTTTCTCAGCAATGATGAGATGATTAATATGATTAATCACTCTCCCAGATCATTTTCAGAAACATTGCATCTCTGTGACTCTCCTTTACACTTTTAGACATGACCTACATTCTTTAATCTTATATATATATATATATATATATATTGTACAGTTGTGTTCTAATATGACAATTTATCAATCCCCTGAGGAGGTATCCAGGTTCCACATATCCAGTATGTTGAACAACCTTTCTCTCCAAAACAATAAAATATGCAAGTGAGTCTACTCTGTTTTTCTTTTCACACAATAAAATCGGAAGTGCTGCCAGCATTCACCTGAAAGTTTCTTGGCAATGTTACAAAAGTTTGGGTGGTAACTGAGCTCCTAAATAAAGAGTCAGGCATTGGAGAAGTCACACAGGAAGCGTGGTAGACAGCTTCAAGCCAGAAACTGCAGACTCTCCTTTGAATACACATTGTGGCAGAGTGTCTCTGAAAAATATTATTGTGACTTAATTTGCAAATCAGCTGTGCAGATCAGATCACAAAAAACAATAAATATTTCCTTTCAAAGTAAGGCAAAAACTCTTAAAAAATCACAGAGATACTCACAATTGTTGTAGGTGTCCTTACAATTCCAAATGAACCAATTAACCAGTTTAATGTTGAAACTTGCACTATTTAGCAGTGTGGTTTTCACTTTTCATATCCATACAATACAGAGAGAGTATCAACAGAAAACTTCTACTATTAAAAAGGTTGGTATTTACCTTTTTTAGTTTCCCTCCTACCACTTTATGTAATATAATATCTAAAAATGCTAACTTAGGCCATCTGTTCTTATTCCTATTTCCAGCCCACTCTTTTTTTTTTTTTTTTTTTTTTTTTTTTTTTTTTTTTTTGTCTGTTTCATTCTCCTAATTAAAGTGATATTGTAGCAGCACTGGAGCTCATTCTGTGACATTTTGCTACAGGGAAAATCCATGTTTATTTCCATACAATTTAATAGATCAAATCAAACAATGAATATGCAAATTCCAAAAATAGCAAGATTTTTGAAAAATAGTTGCGAAAAAAGAGAAAAATATCAATTTATATGTTACATCATGGAACAAAAGGAGTGTGATTAGGCTCTAGACCATGCAAAGGAACAAAAGAGTCACTGCCCAGATCAATAAATAGAATAGAGAAAATATGATTTACTTACACCAAAAAAAGTTTGAGAAACGCCCTAGAACCCTGTGAAGTTTTACATATTAATAGTTTATTCACTGCCAAAAGGAGAACAGAAGTGACGAGATATATTTGCATATGTGGATGGCATTGAAAGCAAGAAAAGGGAGAATTCTCTCAACGTTTTGCTTTCCATGTTGGAGATAAGGATGAGGAAAAGTGGCAAAACACATGGCATCACCTTGGCTGGCATTACCTTTTGGGTCCTGATGCCAGGAATTCCCCAGCTGATTAAACAAATTTCTACCCATATTTTGAAGCAGTGCAAAAGAACCAGGGCTGGGAATATGATCTGACAGAACCCATCTGAAATTTCAGTTAAACCAACCATAAACAAAATGGAAGGAAGTAACTAAGCAAATGTTGTTGAGCATAAATAACTTCGGGCAGTCATTTGCCTGTTTAAAAGAGCCTAATTTATTTGTTTTCCCAGGATTTCCTTTCACAGATGCTGCAGAGATTTTTTTCTCCTCCTTCTTTCTGCAGGATTGTCACTGCAATGTCCATTAGGGAGGATTATTTTGAGAAACAGCCTCCCCATCTGTTGTCTCTTTTAAATTCTGTTAAGTAGTATTTTGCCTCCCTGGTAAAAAAAACTGTCCACATATCCACATATCCCATTCCTGCTGTTCAGCAGCGGCAGCCTGGAATGAACACCTGGGAAGCACAACTGAGTGGAGCAGGCTCAAAGAACAGCATTTGTTAACAGAAGGTGAGGGTGATCTTACATCATAGATCATGATACTCACAAACCCAAAGAGTGCACTGAACCTGTGCAGTCCTTCCACACCCCAAGGATGCACAGCCCTGGGCTACGTGCATCCTTCCCTTCCTGGGTATTTCAAAGCCAAACGGTGCAGTGGAGTGAGCTCATCTATTTCAAGATGGCCAGTAGGGTAATCAGCTTTAAACAAGTTGACTTCTCTGAATTTGTGATTTCCCTATCTCTGAGGAGGTCTATGAAATTTCAGTTTCGATTCTGAACATGTAATATTCCACACCTCTCTATATTCTTATAACCTGTGGTGAATAACACATAGACAAAGAAATGTTTTGCTTGTGATTGTGCAAACTTGTTAATACAGAGGCATAAAAAGCTGATTCCATTTTTTTCTCAGAATTGCTATGAAACAATATAAAACTTGTGGTACAAGTGATAAGTATAAGGGATAAGTGGTATCCCTTAAAAACCCAACCAATTTAATCTCCATTTGCCTTTTGGCTTAAATGATGGCGCAGGTGCCACTGCTAAACTTCAGGCAGAAAAGCAGCAGGTTAACCTCTGTTTCTGGATTCACCCTGACATCCAGCGCTGTTGACATCATCTGACAAAGATCAAAGTGCACACTCCATTAGTTTCTTGGCTTTTCTTTGGGAGAAGAATGAAAGATTAAATCAATATTTGCTGAATGGAGAAAGATCAAAAGTTTCAGTAAAATAAATCTTGGTTTACAGCTCCTGAGACACTATTCTAAATAATGAGGAATGTGTAACATCTAACCAATAATTAAAAAACACTTGAAAGCCTCCTTTGAATGGTCTCTTGCTGTATCAATTTACTCGTGGATTCACTGCTATGACAAAGAGGACACTTCATTTTCAAGTGGATAAATTTTTGGATTCTCCTAATTTAATTTCTACCTGGTTCAATGTCTCTGACAGTGACAATGGATAGAGGAATATTCAAAATGAAGCTTTCTCAGTATTTGGTTTAAGTAAATTTTCTTAATTTGCTTTGTTATTAATATACACATTAATATTTAGTTTAGCCCCTGGAATGATAGTACACACCATTTTAAACTAGACAACGCTGCTTCATCATGATTATAACATGACCAACTTTAACAATAGCACAATTGTTTAATAATTATCATTGCAATGATAATAAGTAACTTCACCTGATTATGCATTACAATGTTTTATATGCTAAAACTACTTTGAACTTTAACTTATTTTGCTTCAAAATGCAGTTTAATTTACTGAAGTGCTAATGGAATTGTGTTGAAACATGAGCATAGCACTCATGTAGCACTCAGGTCTCATTAGTTGTAACAGCCCCTCTGATAATAAAGACTTTAGTGTAAAAGAACCAGGAAACTAAATAAGCATCCTTTGAAAATAGAGGCATTTAAGATTAATTATTTTAAATAATTTTTCCATGAGAAGATGCACAAATAGGTAGCATTCAAAGCAGGCCAAATAAATAAACTAAAATGTACTCTTGGGAAGATCCCAGTGATGGGACTTTACAGTAATTTTTTTATTTTAATTTTTTCGTGTAAAAGGAAAATTAACATAGTTGTTATCCCTCTAGTTTAGATAGAACTTTTAGATTTTGCATTTTATAGTTTAGATATAGATCAGATATAGATATAGATTTTGCACTTATTGTTTATAAAATTGGGCACTAAAAGAAACTGGATGCAGCCCCATCGAGTTTGTGGATGAGAGCAGCTAGGGCATGGTGTCAATGTGCTTGTGAGTAGGGCTGCCATTCAGAGAGGCTGCCTTTGGCTGAAGGAATGAAATTAAATTCAGTAAGAACAGCTATAAAATACTGCAATGGGATGGAATAACTCCTCCCCAAGTAGTGCTGGGGACTCACTGGCAGGGAAACAGGAGTCATGGCAGGGATGAAGGCAAACCTGGGGAAGTCATCAC
Organism: Pyrgilauda ruficollis; assembly: GCF_017590135.1. Lineage (NCBI taxonomy): Eukaryota > Metazoa > Chordata > Aves > Passeriformes > Passeridae > Pyrgilauda > Pyrgilauda ruficollis. The sequence continues at coordinate 714,349 of NW_024530599.1, forward strand.
TCACCTTTACCTGGCCTTCATCAGAGCACATTGGACCATTGTGTCCTTTTTGGGGGCTTCAAGACAAGAAATTGTACAGTTATTCAACTGATAAACACCAGTGAGTCCCTAGAGGACCATGGAAGGGGCTGCACATGGAGCAGCTCCCTGGGGTCAGGAGGGGCTCAGAAGGCAATGCCAGAGATAAGAGTTAATCAAAGGGGGAGAACAAATGATTCACTGTCAGCACAATTAAAGATTAGAATTAACTGCACAGAGAGGCTGTGAAATCTCTAACCTTGATGCCTTTCTAGACCTGAACAGCAAGATCTGGTTTAAATTCAATCAGCACTGACAGCTCTTTTGAATAGGAACTGGATGAGGGATATCATGCTGTCCCTTCCTGCCTGTCTGATTCCCTGTGTACATCCCAACCCAGACCTCAGGCTTCAGCTTGGTGATGTCACATTTTCCTGTGACAGGTTTTTAGAGAGATTTTGTGTTCTCTGTCCCAGTTCTGAGAGCTTTATAGTAATGAAAAGACTAAAATACTAAATTCCTACAATTTCTATACTTCCTGTCACTGTACGGTCTCAGAGCAGTTTCTGAAGCCTTATTTCCTCTGAAAAAATAAACTGTGGTAGCCAGTTAGGGGCAGAGAAGTGAGTATAAGCCTTCACAGTTTCTTTCAATATGAGCTTGACTTACTAAGTGGAATATATGGAACTACATCACTTCAGCACTTTTCCCTTGATGTGTCACTGCTTATATTAGGAAATTTATATTTTGGTGCAATAGGATCCTTGAAAGCTTGAAACCAGAGAGACATTGCAGCAGAAATCTGTTAACACAGGCAAAAGCTAGGATCTGATCTGCAGCTGAGATCATCACACAATCTACATTTCAGAGGAGAAGGGATGATTCAGGTTCATTTTTTTTTGTCATGAGTATATGGGCCACGTCATTTAGAGATGCAAAGGAATCCACTCTATATGCAAGCAGGAAAGAAGAATAAAAGACATGTCTCTTGCAGTCCAAGCAGTTTGAAGAGATTTTCAACGCAGTTACTGTTCTGAGTATGTTGTAAGTTATACAAGATCAAATAACATGAAAAGTAACAGGGTTCAAGTTCTTCTTAGGAGTACTTTCCTGGAAGTCGTTGCTTAGTGGTGAATTTTCATGTCACAAAACTGAACTTAAGAGACAGAGATGGAAAGTGACAATGAACTTTATGTAACATCCTTGGAAGTCACTTTTTTTCCTTCCATTTTCTTTTGATCTTGCAAGCAATATACTTTTTTCCCCCCTCATCTAAATCAATATTACATACCTTTATTTTTGTGGCAACAAAAGCATTCATTGCCCCAATTAACTTAATGAGGACAAATTTCTAGAACTAGATCAAATATCCTTAGTTTGCCCATAAGAATGTCATAGCATGACATCAAAAGTCCAGAGTCAAGAAATGTGTTTGTGCTAGCACACATGAACTGTTATCAGCTATCACTGCCAAAGTGCATTTACATCCACTGCACAGAAAGTGATCCTTCCCAATGCTGCAAGATCAAAAGAGCTTACTCTGAGCAGAAACATGGCCAAAATATGAGATTTCTTCTTCAGCTTTATGTAAAGTTAAAAAGATTAACCCAAAATAAACCAGACTTATAGCTCAAATGCAGACATGAAAAATAGATGATGAATACTGTATTGAAAACTCTGCTCTTGTGAATCCTCACATTGCAGAACTAGTATAATTATAATAGAATTTATAAGTCTAATAGAATTTATACAATTAGTATAATGAGTTTAATAAATTTTTTTAATCTTTTATCTTCTTTCTCAAACAGAGACAATGGGCTGCCTCCTTCTGCATGAAGAAAACATTCTTTATGGCCTTTTACTTCCATTACTTCCTGTTTTTTGGAGGAAGAATCGAAAACCATTTGCACTGATTATACAGAATGGACATAACATTCCCTTGGCAGGGCAAGCTGTAAGGCTTTCACAGCCCTCAGCACCCTGGATCCATTCCCATGCAGCCATTCCTGCTCCACTCAGCCTAGATGAAACCATATTTGTGTCCCTATGAGGTCCTACACGAATGGCAGGAAGATTTTCTCACAAAATTGGGAGGAAATACTACTTTGCTGCTGGAAATAGACTTTGAATATTGCAATCATAGGAAATAATGACACACCAAAATAGATCTTAAGATTATGTAAACTGTCTAAAGGAAATACCAAATCTGGCCTGGAAATACAGAGCTTTTGGATCAGTGTTAGTGAACACTAAGCAAAATGCCAGAAAAACAACAAAAATCAGATTTTCTATACAAAAGGGATAACAGCTACAGAAAGTCAGTGATGCTGTCTGATAGAAGGAGTGGCATCCCTGAGTGTCTGCTATCACACAGGCTTTGGAGACTGGTGTCTTAAAATATTCACTGCTGAAGAAATTCAGGATTTATATTTCCAAATATCACCTTTTTTACTTTTAGATCTCACTTTCTTGGTAAGAGAGAAAAACAGAAACAGTAAAAATATCATTACTGAAAATATAGAGATTACAATTGTGAAAAGTGACATTCTGAGGCTTAAGTTTCCTGTCAAGTCAAGTAGTGGCCTTTTCCTGCAATAATAAAAAAGAAGGTTGCACCTCCCTGTGCAAAGCCCTGGGCTCAGACAGCAGTTAAATATACTCTTAAATTGCATCAAGATTTGTGGAGACTTCCTAAGAATGCATTTCAAACTGCTTCCTTTGGCCTCTTGTCAGGATTTCTAGACTACTTTTCTGAAAAAAATTATATCTCTTCGTAGGAAGACTGATAATTCACTTCTTTTTGAAAGAAGTATTATATCTCTTCGTCTGACTGATCTTCATCAGTCTTAGGAAGACTGATAATTCACTTCTTTTTGAAAGAAGTAATCATTATCTTAAGGTATCCAAGTTATTTTTATCAGGCAGAAACCTAGCATCTGATTTTGATGTTCTTGCATTATATATTGTGAAAAACTAATAAATGAATGAACCATGATTTCCTGTCTATGAGAATTTCCATTCTTCATGTGGGAATAAAAATAATACTGTAGATGTGCACAGTTTAAATAAAAGATTTGGCAGCCTCAAGAGCACTATTTCTTTGTAGTAGTAAATAAGAAAAGTTATATATACAATGACTTAGAACAAAAACATGTCATTTACAGAACACATTAATCCTGCCAAATGTGAGTATACACTGATGAAATTACATTTGCAAGCATATTGGTCCATGAAATGTGCTGTTTCATAGCTGATTGGAAGAAGACTTGTTTCATTTCATTCCAATACACATATATTCAAGTACTAGAACACGGTTATGGGAAAGCGCCCTTTCAAAATTTCAAATGTGCATTTCCCTTTGGTATTTAGTGCTGACTGTGCACAGGGTATTTCTTCCTTTCTCATTACTAAAAAGACAATATATACAATTACAAGATACATGCAGGTAAATATCCAAAACAAGGTGCAAGTAGGCTGAGTGGTCATGGGTAATAATCATATTTGTGAACAATAGAATTCAACCTGTCCCAATGAAAGTGCAAATTATGTAAAAAGGGTTCCCTTCTACCTTCAGGTAGGGTCTGTCATCACCCCAGAAAGGAGCCCAGCATTGCCACCCTCTCTCAACCCCAGGAGTGAGAGCTGGACAACTCCAACATTCTCCTTTCCCTCTTGGCTGGTGCTTGAGTACAGGAAGGACAGTCTGGCTTCCTGGGATGGCTTCAAAGTGGTCTTAAAATTAGAGATTCAGCACAAGGCAAGCGTGGGGAGGAAGCTGTAGTTTGAACACAGGGTTCAGATCTAAGCTCTCAGTATAAACATGTTAAATATTGTGAACAAGACTGACGTATGTGAATACATATCAATAAATGACTCCTCACAATCGTGCTTCTTCAAAACACCCGTGAAGCAGAAAATTCTCCTAGGCATTAACAAAACTTCAGAAAAAAACACATTAATTTATTCCTCAGAAAGTACCTTAGTGTGGTGATTTCTTCACATAAGAATTTAGTGTGAAGGAACTGGGCCCTCTGGATGAGGTTACACGTAAGGAAGCTTAATCAGGTCAGGTGCAGGGAGATGGGGAATGCAGTTTGCTCCAAGAGTTTGATGATAACAGAATCTTAGATGTTTGCAGCACAAAACAACATTTGGTAAGCCTTTTCCTGGCAGGAGCTTGTACAGCTAAGCACAGTGTGAGAGCTCTTAGCCAACAACTTGTTTTCTTTACTGTTTTAGCACAAGATCAAAGCATATAAGCAAACAGAGTATTTTAGGGTTGTGCTTTGGTTGTATTAGGCTACCAGAATTCTTTCTTTTAAGTCAAGTACTTGGAAAGTGATTGATTTGAATAGAAACCTGGTGATACAGATTGAATAATCTCTATCTGTAAAATGTTCACTTTGCATTAAATCCTGAAGTACCACTGTATGTGGTAGTGTCTTAGGAAACACTTCTCAATTTTAATCGCTAAGCTTTAAAATAATTTTTTAAAAATAATTTCCCAAGCAGCATAAGATTTTGGCTTTTTTTAAAAAATGCAGTAGGTTGAATATTCTAAGAAGGTGGCTTCAGCTCAAAGAGTTTCTTGAATGAATTACTATTTTTAACCCATTTAGTATTTTTTTTCTTTTATTCTGACAGTTTAAGTGAATCATGTTCCAAATAAACAGGACTGAAACAATGATTAAACAATACTTTTCCAGTTTAATAATTAGATATACCTTAGAGTCCTACTTCAAAATTCTGTGGCATCCATATTCTACACCATGATAGGCAATATTTCTGACTCCATCCAATATTTACCAGGGAAAAGTAGCAGCAAGATCCAATATTAAGATGGGACTACTTTTTAATACTATAACAAATAGTTGTATTTAGGTTACATTTGGAAAAAATAGACAGAACTATGGTTGGATACGCTGTGCACTATACTTCTGAGTTCATCTACTTGGTACTGACATAAATGTATGCATTTGTGCAGAGGCAATAATCGTGTTGGGCTTGGTCCACAAAGCTCTTTGAAAGGTCCAGATTTTATGTTGATTCAGTCAATAACCATCTCCAAACTATGATTTTAGTCTAGCACTTATCTAGTGCAGTTTTTGTTCAGCCCACCCCCATACCCCTCCTTCACAGACTCACTGTATTTTGAGCACATGGATTAAAAGAGAACTAGGTGTCTGGGTGCTCTAAATGAAATCCTCCCATGCACAACCATGAACACACATGTACAGCAATAAATGCATCAAACCACGACCTTCCTTTCTCCCAGAAGTGTTTCAAGATTAATTTTTAGGTTTTCCGTGTTTCAATATGCATTTATACACCTATTGATGACCAGAAAATGTGTTAGAAGATAGACCATGGGAAAAAAGAAATTATATCAAATCCTAGAATCCCATCAAAGAAATGCCTTAAATTGGATGCTATTTTCCTCAGGAGTTCAGTATTAAGACATTTACCCAGGGCTAAAATATGCTAGGAGAGTCTTCGAAGAAAGCAAAATGTTATCAATGTTATAACTACTATTATAAAATATATATTTATAAATAGCTTTATACAAGTTATTTTTAAAAATATGTGGATTCATGCAGTTCAAAAGTAATTTTATTTATAACTAGGATATTTTATTTCAGAATAAGAATAATTTAAAACAGTAGTTAATGTATTTTTCTAAGCATCAAAATGTTACTTGACATGTAATAAATAGTCTCATAAAGGACAATAATAGAAAATTTAACTACCTAGATGTTTCCTTCTTATGCCTTTAAGAAAATATCTGCAGCATGACCCATATAAGCCAGTTACCTCTACCCAAATCATGTGCCATTTGAGAAAGAGTGAAACGAGCATTTTATTTTTGGTGGTTTGCTTTGTTTTTGTCTAAAGCATCACAAGGAACAACAAGCTGAAACAGAAAGAATTTCCAGATAAGAACATGTGATAAAAACAATCTGGCAAGATATTGACATTGACAGTCCTTTTTTTACTTTATGCCTCTTTTGTAACACCTACTTTTGCGCTTGCTTTTTTACATGTATCTTTTTCTTCCTTTCTGATGTGTAATCTAATATTTGATACACAGAAAATAAATAATTTTAGGGAAAGGAAAAGCCATGTTTTCCTTGGACACATAGGGAAATCATAGGAGCTGAGAACCCCCTTGTAAATGTGCAAGGTGTCTACCATATTGACTAAGATACTCTTATAATATGATACAGAATGCATCTTTTTGGAACAATGACTTCTGTGTTTAATTATTCTCCGTAAGACAATTTTTTCAAAAACTTGAAATGATTTGTCGTGAAGATACCACATTATTGCCCAGGGACAGGTTACTATGTGGGATTGGTTTATCACACAAAGTGTCGGGAAAACATTTCACACTCGGCAGTGTCCTCATGTAAATTTGATCCTTTGTGATAATTTATTATGATGGAATCCTAAAATATCAGTGTCTGATAGAGCTTGTGGGTACAGAAAAAAGAACACTGTGCTTCAAATACAATGTGTGTTGAGAGAGAAAACAGCCTGGTACATTTTTGTTTTCTACGGCAGTACAGATAAATGAAGTTTTTCCTAGTAGAGCTTATCAGCATAATATAATAATATTGAAATTCTTTAAGCATAAAATGTGGGTTTACTTTCCTTTCCTTCAGACCGAGTTTGCAAAGAACTGCAAGGACAAATTTGCATTTTAAATTACTTAGAGGCAAATTGGTATTGCTTGATTATTGGTGGATGTTTTATGTATTGGGGTCAAGTATTTTAGCATTGAAATGATCTCATCTAGGAGCACTCAAAAGCCTGACTTGGCCATTGTATGATCCACTGCCTGTAACAGAGGCCAAAGATCCTAATTCCCACTACCTAAGTCAGTGCTTAAGTGTCAGTTGCAGGCAGCTGAAATACAAATTAAAGCTGATGGGTCTGGGATGAAAAATTGACCATAATATGGTGCTGCAAGTGTTAATATGCAAAAAAATCCACACAATCTTCAGAGTATGCTTATCCATCAAAACCCACTGATAACCAATTAACAATGTGAATAGAAGGTACAGCTAATAAAGTACCCACAGGAATAATATTATCAGTGGTCTTCTACGTCTTTTACATCTCAGAGCAATCCAGGATTACAGCATCCAATCCTTTTTGACTTACCATCTGTGTGATGGGAAACCTGGAAAACTTCCTCAAGCTTTGACACCTGCAGGTTTTTCTTCTATTGCAGACCCCTTGCCTCTCAGCAAGAATAATGAGCTGACCTTCTGGAATGAAAGTGCTTAAGAATTTTGTAGGAATCCAGGAGCTCTTTTTAGACAAGAAGACTTTGCTAATGGAACAAATTTTCAGTAAAAAAGTGCAGAGTAAAATCTGCCATGCTTGTGCAGACACGGTTGCAGTAGCCAAAAAATAAATAAGTGTTTGCATAGTTCAAATTCTTAGCTATCAACAATTTTGATTCCCTCACCAAAGTATACACAGCATTTTCATCCTTCAAAAGAATGTTGTGATAACTGATGAGGGAGATTACAGCAATAAAATCACAGAAGTGTGATGTTTACAGGTAATGAATTGAACCATGAGCAAATGTTGATATTTGAACATGCATACATACATACATATATATATATATATAAACACTGAGAGGAAGAGAGATATGGGGAGAGTATTTAAAATATTTTATAGCTTTCTATCACTGAAGAAGCTGTATTTCACTTGTTGGTGGAATAACTTAATTAACAGTAAGACCATTGACCAGAAATATTAAGTAACAGGTTTGCAACTTGTTACTTTGTTTGTAAACAGTGATAAAAATACAGTGACTAGGTTAGACATTGGCTCCAAGACTAATCAAACTGTACAGGAACCAAAATGTATTTAATTCAACTAATAGTATTGATATTGTTAAAGTTGAATGCATTGTGTTTGGAAACAGAAAAAATTAACTTGATGGCTGAAGGCTGGATCTCTGTTTTTAGAGACTCTGAGAAAGCAACTACTGTATCTAATTCTGATGGATAAATTTCATTCTGCATTTGGACATTGGGAACTAACAGATTGTCCAGGGTATTAGAAGGTTTGAGCAGAATCCAAGTGTCAAATTTGCTTCAGACAAGACTAAGTCCAGCAGGAAATTTTGATCTTTTTATTTTATTTGGAACACTTCACTTTCCCATCATTTAACTTTCTTTTGGATAGTTTTTTATTTATTTCTTCCTAAAGTTTTAGAAAAGTGAGTTTGGGATGGAAAAAAATGTTCCTGGTGAATAAGTTTGCCCAGTCTACCAGTTCATAAATGTCATTGGGTAGGCTTGTTACTGTCTATATCTACTTGGATCTAGACAGAAAAAATAGGGGAGTTAAAAATACGTTATTGTAGATCGTAGTCCAAGTACCTATTTTAGACTGAAGTACTCTTAATTTAGGAAATCCTGAGATTCCCTGAATTATATACTCCACTAGTAGTTAGTAAATTGCATTTTTGGACAACGGAATTTGGGATTCTGGTTCCAAAATTTGGCAGCATTCATCTTCCATAGTCCTCTAGCATTTCCCTTCTGGCCAGGAAGTGTTTCTGTGTCGGTGTAGCCTCTTTTATTTGGGGGAGGGGAGATAAAAACCTTGCATATTCCCCCTGATCCTATCACACACTAAATCACCTCATTCATACTGACTCCACCAATGCTGCTTTCCCCATTTCCTGAGTTACTTAGCAACAACCATCCCTCCCTTTTCCACTCCCCCATCCAACCTTTCATTTTTTTCCCCCTTTGCAATCACGATTTCCACGCTGTTTAGAAAAATGAGGATGCTCAGCAGCACAGGGCAAGCTTTTCCTTCCAACCTCCTTTTTTATGCCTGCCAAACCCTTCTCAGCTCCAAAATGAAAATTCAGGCTGCCTGCATATGTGTAATCAAAGGTTAAAAAGCACCCTGGCTGACACCACGCATGTGTTAATCTGTGCTGCAGCAGAGTGCATCATTTCCACTTTGACCTCAGAGTTAATCTGCATTCAGGCAGAAGCTCCATTGCTTTAGTCTTTTTTTTTTTTTTTTTTTTTTTTTTTTTTTTTTTTTTTTTTTTTTTTTTTTTTGTTTCCCCTCTCATTTACTCTTTGTTGCTTTATTGGATTTTCCTGATTGTGTGTCAGCAGCTCCGTAAATGTGTATGTGCTCCTTTCCTTGACTGTTTCTATTCTGTGAGTGTCTGTGATTTTCGCTTTTTGTTTGGGTTCCATTTTTTGCCTTTTCTCCCAATTATATTATTTCCCTAGATTTGGAAGCTGCTGCCTGCTGCCAGAGCTGACGTTTTCTGATTATATCTGCAAAGGGCTTGTGCAGATCTAATTTCTCTCCCCCTGCATATTAATTCCTGCAGCTGGGCGCAATGTCTCATCCCACTGACGGGACCTGGTAGGGAGGAGGGAGAACTACTACCAAAAAAAAAAAAAAAAAAAAAAAAAAAAAATTAAAGAAGGGGACGGATCCATCTGCAACGGAGAGGAAAGGGGGGAAAAAAAGCTGGGGGGGGGGGGGGGGGGGCTGGAATAGAGATGATTCCTTCAAATCCAACAAGCCTGGGGAACACTGCATTCTTGAATCCTGCATTTTCTCTCAAAATGATGGTGTGGGCACTTCTGTTCTTCTCTCTCATCCAGTGGTAAGATGTGCTTTCTGATTCTGTTTGGGAGGGTGGGGGGAGAGGGAGGGCTGGGGGGGGTGAAGAATCTGCGAATTTGCTGAGCTGTCGTGAGAATGCCAGAGGTTTGGATAGTGGCATTGCATTCATCCATCTCTAGCAGCTGAGATCTTAGAATGTTTTATTTCTCTTACAATTGTTGTCGCTCTGACTTGGACAGAGGGAGGGTGAGCGGCGGGTGTGTGTGATGGTGGTACATGCCGGGGTGTTCATAGAATTTGGTGCCATATTAATGAAGCCTTTTATCTCTGAATTAATCGCTTGCTCCCGTGCATGGAGCTACACACGGCAGCTGTGTTTTGCGGGCAGAATGTCCGTGCATTCCTGCTTGTTTTCCCGGAGCGGGCAGCCCCATCATGGCTGAGCGGGGCTGCGCGGCGAGCGCGGGCAGGGCTGGCTACCAAGGACAGGGATGCGGGTCCCGCACGGCTCCGCACGGCTCCGCACGGCTCCCCGGGTCTCTCACAACTCTCTTGGGTCCCTCACAGCTCTCTTGGGTCCCTCACAGCCCCCTGGCTCTCTCACAGCCCCCTGGGTCCCTCACAGCCCCGGCCCCACGCATCCCTCCTGCGGGCGGCCGCGGCTCCCCAGGGGATGCGATAGCTTTGGGGTTGCAGCGGCCGAATGCTTGCAGCACACCCGAATCGTTCTGCTGGCAGACACGCTGGGCATGCTGCATGTCTGCATCATGCACCGAAACGGAAAGGGGTGAAAATCCCCGCAGCACAAGAAGCAGGAGTTCTGTTCATATGTGGATGAGCAGAAAGTGGAGGGCGGGAGAATTGCTGCAGTGCCAAGCTTTGCGCTGGAGCAGACATTCCTGCAAAAATGTGTGGACTGTGCATTTAACAGGTTAGATGAGGAAAAATCTCTGCACGGCAGTGTGTGTGGCCTTCCAAGAGGCAACAGACCCCTCCCCACAGCTGCACAAGCCGTGTTGTCATCAATACCTTCGAGAAGTTAGTGCCCACTCTCTGCTACTACTGATGCTGGATTCACACAGGCTCCTCAAATTTCCCTTCCTTCCTTTTACATGGACACTACCATACCAAAAAGTGGGGTCTTTCTCTTGGTTTTTTCCTTTTCTTTTGTTTGGTTTATTTTTCTTTTTTCTTTTCCTGTTTTTGTTAATTTTTAATTTTTAATTTAAGTAAAATCAAACTTCATACCTGTAATGGTAAGATCTTAGTTCTAAGCCAAACAAAAGGCCAAAATGATTGCCTGGGGAAATGAAAAGTTGCTAGGTTTTCAAGTAACTTTTATCCACACAAAAAGAACTTTGTAAAGAATTCCTGTGAGAAGAAACTAAAAGTGGTTGAAAATTGAGTAGAAAATGAAATAAAACTCGATGAGCCTACTATGAGGTGCTTTGGTGGTGGGAGTAAGACAGGTGTGAGGTATTTTTGACCCTTATAGAACCAGCTATGGTTACTACCTGAATACAGAAATGGAAAAGTCAATTGTTACAGGATTTTATCACGAGTTTTCATATTATTTTGACATAAAACTTCCACTAAAATAATCCCAGATACTTATTTTAGCACACTTCCTTCTTTTCACTCATCTTTCAGAAAAGCATCGCCTGAGAGGAATTTTGCCAAACTTATTTCATAAGCTTTAAAAGAAACCCTTCATAATGCAATTTATAGTTTTATCTCAACAAAAAGTTCTGTATTCTGTTCACAGCTATCTGATAGCCAAGATGGTTTCTTCTGACAGCTTCCTGACATCATAATTTTGAAGAATAAATAATAGACCGAGAAATAATAGCTACAAGTAAAAGGAAAATTCTTCTCAGCGCTTTACAGAAACATTTTGAATGAGTCAATATGCATATATGATTTTAAATCTAACAATCAGGACATTTTCCTCCTCCCATTGTGGAAGAAGCCTTCTTATTAGTTTTGGAAACTCAAGGACCAAGACAGAGCTATAGAAGTTGAACTTAGTTACTATTTATTTATAGCCATTTATTTATTATAGATGAATATACCATACAATTTTTTAATTATAGATTAAAGGTTTTCTTTGTTAAAAAGTCTTCAAACACTTCAGAAAGAGGGCATTATTATTGTATTGTGTGTCACTTTTCTTGGACACTGAAATTTAGAAGAGCCAATTGAACACTGACAAAGATGCTCCATGTTAAACATTTGAATAAATATGTTGACATCAATCAGAATACACACAGAAGTTTAAGTATTTGCAGAATTTGATCAAAGTAATGATTACAATTAGTGTGCACAAATTTGAACCCTGTTAATACAAAAAATTACTATATAGAGAAATTTGTTGTTGCAAAATCATTAATATTTAGAATATTGAAGAAAGAAGAGGAAAGCTAAGACACCACTCAGACATTAATGCAAGTAGCTAAAATTCTAGCATTGGCTCCAGTAAATCATGAATGAACTCAGAGAAAATGTCATTTTTACAACACTGTGTTATTTAATCTTTAGAGAATTTGTATCAGTTTTATTAAATGCACAAAGTACATCCTTACAACTGGGCACTCTAAAGTTTTAGGTAGTGCTTTTTTCCAGTTGGTTTCTTGACATTCATAACTGGACTGCAAACTTCTTGCACAAAGTTCCCTCCTCCTCTTACCCCTCAGATCAAGCTCTCAATTTCTGAAAATTGTACATAAAAAATCTTCGGATCAAGAGACAATTTAAAATTATTTAAGAAAATATATTTGTACACTGGATGGGGTTTAATCAGAACTAATTATTTGATGGTCCTTATCGAACATACAAGATGTATTTAAAACATTGCATGTAATAGAACTCACTAGCAAAGTTTCAAAATTATTTAAAGCTGTACTCTGCACACTTATATATGGGGTTTATAAATTATTTTTGCAGGGCTTTAACAAATTTCACCAAAGACTACATAATACTGTGGAAAATAATGTTCAGATAGGAAATGTGGGACTTACTTTTCACTTGTTTGTACCCAAGTAGTTTCATGGCAATATTTTTATGCTGCAACTACATGCCTAAAATTGAAGACTGTCAAGACTGATCAAAAAAAAACCCCATAAACAAAGCAATCATTTTAGCATCAAAATAGTCTGATGCCTAAGTGAATACATGCATTTTTATTAGTAAATTAATGAACATGGGTGTAAATAAAATTCTTTTGCTCATTTAAAGTGATGTGATATAATAACAAGAATGACAAGAATACCTTTCAGATGGACAGTCACTTAGAATGACTGTAAAACTTGCCAAAATCAGTTTGGTGTTAATCCTGCAGCCACAGTTATTCATACATTTCCAATAATTTCTCACAGTGTGTAACACTGACACTAAGCCAGAGGTCCCTTTAGTGGAATAAGGAGTTGCTCAGCAAGAGGCAATTTCTCACCTCACAAGGATTGGTCCCCTTCAAAGAAGTGTCATGGTAGAAGATGTGGATCTAAGTGCTATTAAAATATGACTTTATCCTTATCTGTGATACCATGAAACCGAATATTTTATGCACTCCAGTGTTTGTATCAGCAGAGCTAAAGCAGTGTGGACACAGGACCTGCACTACTTGAGCAGGTCAGGGGGAGCAAGGCCTGCCTAGGAGTTTTTCATGGCCCTGCTGCATTCCTGACTGCTTGAGCTGCAATGCTGGGACACAAACTTAGAACAGCTGTTATTGTCATAAAAACACTACCAAAACTAGTGACCTAAAGTCTATTTGAAAATTAGGTTAAATTATATTATTAATAACTTGATGGGGCAAAAAAAAAAAAGACTACAGTTACTGTTTCCCTACTTGAAAATATATGATTCAGAAATATGGATGAAACCCTTTGACTAATTTCTGCCGTAGTGACTAAACCACCTAAACATAATCTACATGCCAAATCTCATGCATTCCAAAATACTCCAGTGAGTATGGAAAGCAATGTTAGATGTCTTTCAGAAAGTTTGAATCTTTGAAAATCTAAAAAGTGAAAGCCAGTAATAAAAAACTAGAGAAACTAACTACAGTAAAAATCTTGGAAATTAATCAGCTCTTTTAATATAATATTTCCCATATTATTCATATTACATATCTTCTTCACGGCCATCCAAATCACGCTTTAGGGTCTTTAGGGTTTAAAATGTTCATGTTTAATGGTAATATGGAAAAAGTATCTTGTTGATTTGGATTGTGTTTGAACTGTTTTCATTTATGCTATATCTGCTCTATTGACATATGTCACTAAATTCTGTAGCAGTTGCACAAAAATTTAAAAGGGAAGAATAGGAATGAATGGATGAAAGGAAAAGAGGCAAGTGTCTTGTCAAGGGGAACTCTTTCCAAGTCTCAGTCCCAGTACAATTAAACTCCTATATGCTTAAGTAATGACTACCACTTTCTCCAACAGAGAACTGAATTGTGAATTGAATAATGAATTATTAAATTATTAGATAAAACATTAGAAACAGGTGACCAGTAACAGAGGCACATACGTGTAGGATGGTTGATTTTTTTACAGTACCTTGCAGACATACATTCCAGTAAGCTCCAAAGCAGAGGCAGTTTTAGGGTCACTAGTTGTGCCTGGCACTGTCCTGCAGACAGAAATGCACTGGCTCATTTGAAGCTGGCTCGGTCCCTTCAGCTTTCCCCTTGTCACAGGGAGTGTCAGCCACTCCAGCTGTAAAATATATTATTGTTGTTATTATTATTATTATTATTATTATTATTATTATTATTATTATTATTATTATTTTCCTACTTATATAGTCCTACATTCTATTAGGGTGATCATTTGATTACTTATTTTTTTAGCATTCATGGGGATAATTGGAGTGTTCTGGGGTTCTCTGCTGGTGCAATCTGAACTGCAGCTTTGCAAACCATGGCACCTGCAGCCCCACTCACAGAAACCTTTAATGCAGAAAAAATGGTGGCTTGTGTGAGACTGGCAGTGACTTGTGTAAGACTGAGAGTGAAGAACAAAGTGGAAGCTGGAGGGTGGATCAATGTGAATTCAAGCTCAGAAAATCACAGAATCACTGAATCATTAGGGTTGGAAAGGACCTCTGGAGATCATGCAGTCCAACCCCCCCTGCCAAGGTAGGGTCACCTGGAGCAGGAGACACAGGAACGTGTCCAGATGGGTTTGGGATGTCTCCAGAGAGGGAGACTCCAGGAATCTCCCTGGGCAGCTGTTCCAGGGCTCTGCCACCCTTAACATAAAGAAATTCTTCCTCATGTTTAGGTGAAGCTTCTTGTGTTTTTGTTTATGGCCATAACTCCTCGTCCTATTGCTGGGCACCACTGAAAAGAGTCTGGACACATATAAACACAGAGATGAAGAAAAATACCCCCAAGAACCTGATACAGGATGTCAGAGTTGAGGTTTTTTGTTTTTTTTTTTCCATTGTCATGCTCCATAGCCAATTGAATGTTGTACTTTTTAAAACAGATTTCTATTGCAATGCAAATTTCTTTTACCACGAATGATAAGATATAATTGTCCACTTTCCCAGTTTTGCCTACTAAGAAACCAACATCCTATCCAACACCTAATGCTGAAAATCTCATCAGTTCTGGGAATCTTCTCACATGGCAAGGCCTCATTTTATCCTCTCAGCAATTCCTGTTCCACTGAAGTCAGTCCATTGCTGAGAAAAGCCAGGGTATATCCAGTATAGATTCACACAGGTAGTTTTGTGCTTATCTAAGAACTGGGAAATCACCCAAAGTTAAATTATAACTCAGTAAGGATCTTCAAAAAGTGTTTCTTACAATGCATAACACTTTTGCAGAAAGCTCTCAACCTACATTACAGCTGATTTACAATACCTCTAAATATTTTTTCCTTAATTTCTTCTTTTTTATTCTATACAGATGATCAGCTAAAACTTCACACTCCACTTCAGACCACAGACTATAATGTAAATTGATCTTAAGTGGCACATAAGTCTTTCCCCAGCCTTCTGGACAAAAAGGAATTTCTCCATTCTAGAAAATGAGCTGTTTTTTTCTGAATGGAACTTCTGAACAAGAACCAGGGAGGCTTTTTGAGAATACAAGAGAAAGAGATGTATTAATTTTCCTTTTAGAAAAGGTATGACAGCTGATGATAGAAATGGACATCCAGATAACTTCACTGGAAGTAGATGTAAACTTTCTGGGCTCAAAACAGGAAACTATTTACTAAGAACAAGATATGTTTCTTATACAATGAATAAAAAGACTTCAGAAGTACCAGGAAAGAACCATAAATTCCAGAAAAAAGACCCCACCACCATAGTCAGGTATCTATAATTATTATTAGGTAAGGAAGATCCTTTCTCACAGAATGAGACTAAACTCATTGAGCACCAATGAAATTAGGGACTACAATGGCCCCTAGGGAAAATATCCAACACATAAAAACCAGAGTGAAGAGATATTTTAGGTGATGGAGAGATGAGAAAGGAACAGTGTAAAGTGTCTATTCTAGATGTACTGAAGTTTTTATACTCAATTTGGTGAGTGACATTTGATGACTTTAAACTTAGTATTCACTGCATGTTTCCTTGTGATAATGGATTATGGCCTAAATTGTCATGGTGCTGTAAGGAGCAGAGCGTGAGAGTCTGAATTCACCTAGAGTGTATTCCTGTGGAGGTAGAATATCTTTAAGGGCATTTATTTAGGTGAGCACCTGCCTCAGAAGAGCTCTGGTGCAGTAAGTAGGAGCTTTGCTGTTTGAAATGGGTCAGGTTTCCTATTTTAATGTCCAGAAGTAACCTGCTTATTTGATTCTTCTAATTAAGAAGAAATTTAGCTTTGCATTAAGCCAAGAAGTGAAGAAAACAGCAAAACAGAAAATAACGTTTATTGCCTTTAAATTTTTTATATGCACTGGTTAGAACATAATTTATATCAGAATGTGTAACCATCTCCTTCAATGTGAGAAACTTACAAAAGGACTGTACATTTTTTTTTTCATCCATATGAAAAAAGAGTGGGTAGAGGGAGATATATATTTTCCCAAGTTCCAACACCTCCAAACTGGCTCAGACAAACTGAGGTAAAATAGGGGTGATGGTGGCAGGTTGAAGAAAACTTGAGAGAATAGTGAGGATTATATCTAGGGTGATTCTGGGATATTTGTATAGTTGCAACAGAAAATTAATATGCCAGTCTTGTCAGACTGAATATTGGGTATTCAGTCTGACAACAGTGATATCCTCTTATTTATATAACAGTAATATTTTTAACACAACTGCTGTCAAAAAGGGAGGCTTTAATGGTGATGAAAACCACCAGTGACTGCATAAGCAGAAGGGAAATGTAACAAATACCTTCCCATGTAAATGACTACCTCAGCGGCATAATGTTTTTTCATGTGATGTCCTAAGCAACACAGAAAAAGTTGACTACAGCAGCTTTACTTGTTCTCTCTTATATAAAGGACATAGAGCATGCAATGATATTATCCCTGAAAGCTTACAAAAATGTTTTTCTTTTTAATAAGCGGGATGATGCAGAATATTTATACAGATTCAAAGAGAAGAAAAATATTTTAAAATCCATTAAACTCAGTGGTAGCACTTCATTATAGGAAATAGTGAAGCTGCATGTTTCTGGAAGAGGAGAGATTTTACAGGGATATTTCTGCCCTTATCTTTTGCTCTTATCCTCTGCTACTGGCAGCTGCCAGATGCAAAATACATGGCCCAAAATACCACTGATTTGACCCAGAGCAATGACTACGTTATGGTTACTGCACAGTGATAGCAGGCAATAGAAATTCAGTAAATCATACAAGAATCCCAGTGCAATATAGCTGATCACCACTAAAAAAGAAAATCACTATTGTTTAAAACAAATTATTGTATCTTGAGGATCAGTTCTATTTTTTCAGATCTAGTGTAAGGACATTTTCACACATTCAGTAAAGAACAACACAATGTGTAGGCCTAGCTGTGAAATCTGGCCATTGTGTATGAAACTAAATATTAGTCTTACAAGATAGAACTTTCATCTGTTTGCAGACAGCCAGCAAAACATTAAAAAAAAATCATTTTTACCATACCTAAACCAAAATACACAGATTATTACCAGAAAATAAAGATCAATATATGTAAAAAAGCCATTTAAAATAAATGAATGATGATAATGATCTTTTGGAAGGAATGGAATACAAAGTTATTTACTTTTTATGCTTGCATAAGCTCTTCCCAAATGACGCAGGTAGTCATGTATGAAATTGTATTTTTTACTGAATGTCATCTTGGACTTTGATGTGAACCCTTGAGATAAAAGGCCACCTTTCTTTCTGAGCTATTTATCTTCAACTTTTTGAATGCTTCATGTTCTGCTGAAAAATACTTCTGGTTCTATACATTGATGAGAAATACACCTTAAAGGGGATCCATACATACCCCTACTAACCTTCTGCCAGAACTCCTACCCCCCAAAAAGTGGATGATACGAGAAAATGAATGTTTTCCTTCACTAGTGGCTCAATATTATATTGTGTAACACAAATGGCATGTTCTGGTCATATGAAGCTTTTGTTAATCCACAGCAAGATAACTTCAGATCCAAACAGAACTCTGCCTGCTGCAACAGATTGACGATTATCCACTAAATTCTACTTTCATTTAATTCCCTTAGATTATTTTCCAAGAGAAAGAAAAAGAGATAGCAGGAGAAGGAAGAATGAGAAAAAAAAAAAACATTAAGAGAAATTAATCAGATAATGCTAGAAAGCCTTACTAAACTAATCAATGTATTAGTCAATGTGTTATTAAGTGATGCACTTCTGGAACCTCCTGAGCCACACATATATTTGCTAGAGGTGGAGAAGGATGTCACCAAAGCAGAATGAGATGTGCCCATCATAACCAGACACCAAGATCCGTTATCTCTTGGACATTTTGTGTACATCCCACTGAAGGGTGGTAGAGTTTGTACTCTGCATTTCCTCTCCGAAAACTGGTGAAGACACAAAAGACTTCACACTACAAATTAACACTAAAAGGGTTTCAATCAGGTGGACAGCAGATACTGAAGCAGGCAAGGGAAGATAGTTTATCAAGAAGTCTGCAATGACTTTTCCCCTCTACTATCCGGATCAATCCCTCTGGTTTCTTCTTTTATATCCCTAAGAGCCATTCTTCCAAAGTTTAAGGTTTTGAACTGACTCTCTGTGCACAAAAATAATCACCCAATCTCCAAAAAACAACAACATAATTCTATATGTAAATTACCAGTTCATTCTTATTTTTGGGAATGGACAATATTTTCAAAACAACTGTGATACCATGAGATAAAACAGGAAAGGCAAACAGGCACACAAATGTCAGTGAATGAAGAACGCCAACAAATAATTGATATATAATTAAAATTACAGTCAGCTTGACCTTCTTAGATGAATTACTGATAGCCCTTAGAGTTACTTAATTCAAGGAGTAAGAACTTCAGCTATGAGTCCAGGAAGGATGTACACTTGCTGTGTATGAATAAGAGGCAGAACTGAACCTGGTCTGGAAGTGAATTATGAAGACCAGGATTATACAAGAAACCTGCTATGCTTCAAACAGAAAACAAGTGCAGGGATTGGGAAGTTGAGTTATTATGTTCAAATTAACAAAGATGAGAAATGCAGTGAAACCATTTTCATGAAGTGCAAACAGCCTGGGTATGTGTTTTGCAGGTCAGAGACCAGAGCCATTCCACACTTGAAGAACACAAGTGAGAAAGCTGGTAGTGGCTTCAGAAGGAAGATGGGGTGTGTGACCCATGTAATAATATTTACACTGCCAAGAACTGTCTTAGTAGCTGAACATGAATACTGAAAAGACATTTTTTTGCTTCTCTATATGTAACGTAAATGATGCATTCTGCCCCTCTAGCCTGTAAGGGCTCAAAAGTTTTTGAGTATTAAAATTTTGTTTTGTAATGGAGTAAAGAAGTCACTGTTTTCTGGCAAGGTGAGAACTTGGAAGAGGGGAAAGTTAAAGCAGTAAAATACTTGGAGGTCCTTAGAATACAATTACAAATATTACTACTCTTTTAATGAAGCCAAATAATTAACCACTATCACAGACCATGTTGTATTGAACAAACATATTGGATATTTGTAAACCCTTTGGGGCAAGAACAATTAACAGTACATTAGTATGCCTTTTCTCATTTTATTTCTTGGTTTCTAAAGGAAATGCTAAAAAACCTCACTAAGCTGCTTTAAGGACTTATAGCATGCACCTAAAATTACTTAAAGCCTTAATAAGGCTCTAATGTAGCACATGAGATTAAAGTCATGACAAATCTTTTGGGCCAAATTCCTAAATTCCATGTCCAGCACAACTTAACAAGGCTCTGAAACCCATATTTAAATGGTGAACAACATTAAAACATTCTTCTCTGCACTGGTTACTGTGATCCTGATCCACAGCTCTGCCTCCTTTATGACAAAAGGTTGTAAATCTAAGGTACTGCTCTTTTGTCCAGGTGAGGACAGTTCTTTCCTCTCACCACATGCCAACAGCACCTCCAGGGACTCTGAAATTAAATTAAGCAATTTCAAACTACCTGCTATTAATATCCGACCACTTTCAACCACTGTTTTACCCACTTAATGCATTTTAACCACGTAATAGCCAACCATTTTTACTCTGGTATACCTCTTAAAATTATTATTTCTATAATGAGTTCCAAAATTTACTATTCTTTCATCTAGGGATTATATGTGTGAAAACAATCCATATATATATTTGATATTAAAAGGAAATAGGAATAATTTTAGCCTTACTGATTTCAAAAAGTAGATTTTATTTTAGGCTTTGAAATGAAATTAATCTTTGGCTAGAAACCAAGAAATTCAGCTCTTATGGTAACTTTGAAAAAGTTCTGAGTATGTGAAGGCTTGTGGTGAATACTAGAAGGGAAAATTGTGAGCAGCTTTAATTATACAATTTATTGAGGAAAGGGGGAAAAAAAAAGAAAGAGGAAAGGTACTGTATCTGTAAAATGAATTCTTCTGTTACTACCCCAAGGCTCTCTCTTTGTCTCTCTATAGTAGATAAGTACAGACGTGATTAAATTCAATGCAACATATATTCAGACTAAAAAATGAGAAACATTTGTTATCTGTAATCATTACCTGCATATGCAATGTTCTGAGCTCCTCAATAAAATTGTAATGAAAGGATTTAATGAAAAGCCCAAAAGTTTAATAGTCAAATTACCTCCAATCATAAATAGTGCATATTTTAAATAGGACCTCTCATTTTAGTTAACGAGCAGCAATTCCAAGTGGTAGGTAAACAACGTATTTCTTTAACAAAGATGTCATGTCTGCAATGACACCTTGGAAAACAGGCTAAGGCAGCTAAGCTGGGCTTCAGTTTTGCAAGGTTTTAAGCATCCAAACCTTTATGCAGGAAAACACTTTCATTTGTGTTTAAATGTTTACCAACATGGTTTTCTGCACAAGGATTGGAATACTGAGCAGCTGGCAGTATGGAAAGCATAATCCTGGAAAATCTGACAGATATAAGCTAAAAATGCAACATTTGCCAGAAAATGTATTCCATTTATGTCCTCTCTTCTAAATTATTTCTTTGGTAATCTGTCCTGTAAAACTGTAGTGCTTAGAATAGCACCTGTTTTTTATTAAACAAATTATCCTGAGGTGTGTTTGCCAAATTCCCCAGGATCTCAGGAGGATAAATTGCATGCAGAGTTTTACTTCAGTGGTTTCCAGTGGAATTTCTTTTTATCAATACTCTGTCAGTTATTCCACATAAGTCTCTAGCTCATAAAAAGCTGCTGGATCTGTAGCAAGGGAAATTGAAGATGGATTTATCCATATGGGAGATATGCTATGATTAGTAAAACATCTTCATGCTTAGCTTCTGCTCATCTCCCATTAATTTTAGGGGTTTGCAGGTGTCCATCCTCACCCGATGGTCCCACCAGCATCTGCTCAAGTCTTGGAAAGACTTGTTTTTAGAGTTCCTGATTATGCAGTTTGAGTAAGATCTACAAACCACCAACAAAATCTCTGAAGCCTCTTGGTGCCTCCTCTGTATCATAGCAAATGGGGTCTGAAACCCTCTGCATTTTGCCAGAGCCTTTTCTGAGTTTCCATGATACTTTGTGCAGCTATCCTAAATTCCTTTGTGGACCCTGCTTCAATGCTCACAAGTACAGACTCCATAAATGACCCCACTGGTGCTTACATCTCTCTGAGGAGGCCTCACAGCTGGCCATGGACTAATCCAAGATGACCTGGTAATGCCAGCTGGTAACATCTGCCTATCCCTGCTTGGTCTTTAAAGCTCCTTGCTGTTGTGCCATAGTGGCTGCTCTACAGAGCTCTGATGGTGCCAGGGAAACCTGATGAGGAACTGGACATTGTGGCCTGAATACACAGACACTTAGATATTCAACTGAAACACTCTGCAGCACATTTCGTGGATCCTTTGACTTAGCCACAGTACAGAGCTGCAGGAGATGAGGAGACAAGGAAAAAAGAAAATCCTCTTATATAATCTCTGAAACTGAAGGAAATATTTTCACCACTGTATGTCTTTCTGGACTTTTTATCATTCTCTGTAGCATCTTCAGCACCCTGTATTAATCCATTGCTAAACATATTTTTAAACTCTAGCTACATGAGTCTACATCTCTTAGACCTTAACATGGTTTCTTCTCTCCAGAAATTTCAGAAATAAATTGGTAATAGTGCTGGATAAACTTGGCTCCCAATGCAGTGTTTCAAAATAATGCTTCCAGAATATGTCTATGGTTATACCCATACTATGACTGTATAGTAGCCAGTTATACACATTAATCAAACCCACTCATACTTGGTTATTTTTCTTATTATTGCTCTCTTTTCCAATTATGAGGCACCCAGCATTCTCCAGCCCTGAACAACATCTACTTATAAAAGAAGTTTCTATCTTTCTCTGTAAAATTTTCATTTCTTTTTACAAGGAAAAACTTCTCTGACCATAATCAGAGCAATGACAGTTTATGAAGTAAAATTCTATAATGCTGACGAGAGTAAAAAAGGTATGCCAAAATATTTGTGGAGGAAAAAAAAGAATTCTGGGAGATATATGTTTGTATGTGTATGGAATAGAAATTGCTCCTACTTTCCTGGTGTTTTGACGAGCTTTAATAGTCACATTCAAATTCAAGGGATGGGAAGATTGGCTTTGCAGTGATCATTATGCCTAGAGCCCACTCAAACGTCAAAAACTTCAGAGCTAGGTAGAATTTGCATGTTATGTGCCTTACATTTTACTTACTGGAGATTGATAAAAAAAGAAGAAAGATAAGACACTAAGTGAGACCATACACAGTTTCTTCTCACTAAAATAAAATTAATAAAATAAAATTATTCTTACTAAAATAAAATAAATATGATTCACCATCATATTTATTAGTTAGGACTTTTAAAATAATTCACAATTCTTTCAGAAAAAAGGTTCTGAAATTCTTGCATAAAAAGATGAATATAGTGAGATAGCTGAAAATAGTTGAATAGTGAGATTTTCGTTCTGTGGATCCAAAGCAAGCTTTTTAGAAAATTTTCAGGACCCCAGCATTTCTTTTTGAAATTGTCTCTGGAAAAGTGGGGCATAAATAAGCTAGTACGATGCAGCAGCTTTGCATCACAATTTATGTGATGATTTTTGGAAGCACCATGTGTGAACTGCAGCTGCAGCTCAGCAACACACCACAGGCACTGCTTTGCACAGAGCCAGCATGGCCTCAGGACAGAGGCTCGTCAGGGTCTGAACTCCTCTTGACCTGCCCACAGCTCCCTTTTACTTGGTTTAGCTGCCACAGTCATTTATCTAATTAACCAGGCATCTATGGCTAATTTATTTGACTTTTTGTATGGTACAACCAGAGTTTTATTTAGACAATAATAACAAGCCATGACTCCATGGAGAACGAGTTACTGACATCATTGTGCAGTGCTGAGAAATACAAGGCTGCTACAACAGCAGAGGCAGGGAGAAGTGGACTTGGAATGCAGCATGGCAGGGTAAAGGCACAGGATCATGGAATAATTAAGGCTGGAAAAGGCTTCCAAAACCATTGAGCCCTGTCATTAACCCCATGCTGCCATGTTCACCACTAAACTATGTCCCCAAGAATCACATCCACATGGCTTGAATACTTCTGGGCTGGTGACTCCAGCACTTCCCTGGCAGTCTCTTCCAATGCCTGACGACCCTTCCAGTGAAGAAATTTTTCCTAACATCCAACCTAATGCAACCTGCAACCCTGCTGCAACCTGAGGCTGTTCCCTCTTGTGCTGTCCCTTGTTACCTGGCACAGGAGACTGACCCCCAGCCGGCTATAACCTCCTGTCAGGGAGATGTAGGGAGGGATAAGGTCCCCCCTAAGCCTCCTTTTCTCCAGGGTGTGGGTGGGTAGAGAAACCCTGCCTGGGTGCATTTTAGAGCACAGGTGCTGGCAGTCCTCACCCAGAAGCTGGCATGCTTATATATCCCACAGGATTAAGGAGACCCTGACATGAAGCCATCCTGATAGTACCATCCACCAAAGAAAATCCATCAAAACAAATAAATTCCATAGGGGAATTGCAGAACACTTGTTGATGATTTTCCTATTCAGCTGACATAGAGACATTAGTTTGCCACTTACATTCTTAATGTATCACACATCTACCCTGTTATCAGAACTAAATTCCACATCCACCTCTGCACAGTCTGTTTTATGAGCATGAGTGCAAACAGCGTCTTGCATGATATAAGTCAGTTTATGTGGGAACACATGGGTTACTATTGGTTACCATGCATTAAAAATGAAGTTAAATCAGAAGCATTGTTTAAAAAAGAAACAACAAAAACCAGTTTAATTTTCACTATTTGCTTACTCTTATTTTGTGAATGAGTTAGCTACATCATGATGTAATTACAGACATGTGTATTGAGCAGCTATTTTCTGTTCATTCAGCTCTTTATTCAGATGCCTTTCTATCTAAAAACATTCCAGTAATGGTACTTCCATGATCTGAGAGAAGAAAGAATTATTAATACACTCAGAATAAACCTATACTAGTTTCAATTTTTTTTTTGACTGGCTCCCTAAACGTTGAGGACTTACCTGACCCACTTGCTTTACCAACAACATGGGCTTTAATGTGCTGGTAAGCACAATGCAAAGTCATTCCCTAAGGAATGGTTAGGGATTGTTTCCTCCTCCATCGTGAGATGGTTCAGCATCATACTTAGTCTTCATCAAACACACATAATAAGGGATATTTATGTGTTTATGAATGTTGTAAAAATGGTTTACACTCACATGCAGAGAAGATATCACTTGGCTTAGCACAGCAAGTAGGACACTGGTCCTTTAGCTGGGGTAAGCATTCCATGTTCCTGGCTCCCAGCCCAACACCAGGAACACTTCATTATAGAGCTCTTCTGAGTACTGAGATGGAGAAGATGAGAATGAAAACACTCCCTGATAGACTGAATTCTAATAAGGATTTATACTCAGCTTAACATGAATCTACGTTCAGCCTTAGTTGAATTATAGCTCATGATAGTAGACCAATTTAAAAAAAAAGTATTTTAAATTTGAAAAAAATGCTCAGGATTGCTACTCAATAAGAAAAACTGTTGACATTTCTAGCACCTCACATGTTTGTTTTTAAACACTGACAGATAGTGATAAGAAGATGACTACATCATGAGTGATTGATTCCAGAAGTGACTTCCTTCTGGGTGAAATTACCATGCAGACAAAATACAGAAAAAAATCATGCAAGAATTTTGAAAAAACACAACTATGTGTGCCTCATAGGGTACTACAGAACAAGAACCTATTTTTTGATTTCTCAAGTCTAATTGAGCAATAGGATTGGGGGTTTTGAGTTAATGTTTTTTAAATAGATGGCTGGAGGGCATTCATGTTTTCCTAATCTTACTCACTGAGAAGAGAATTGAGCTTTTTAATTTATAGTGAGATTTTAGAGCAATCATTTATAAAAGCAATGTACATCATTGGGGAAGAGATATCACAGGGAATACTAACAAATGACAATTATATACAATGAAACACAGCCAGAAAAAATGAAGTGAGCTCAAGCTAAAACCGACCTAGTCAAATCACATTTCAGTAGCGGTTGTTTACTCCTTCTCTTGAGATTTGTTAGGTATAGTGGCAATCTACAGGAGCTGAGTAATAGCAACAGGCAAAAATCATGCTCCATGTTCCTTAGATTTCACATTGGGAGATGCATAGAATGGTTAAAATTTTGAAAAAGGAGAGAAGGGGATGGGATGGGAGACGAGTGGCAAAAAATGAAAGTAAAACAAAAAAGAAACCTTCTGAGGTTCACACAATTCCAAGATTAAACCCTTTACACTTAGATATAGCTAGATACTTTCAAATAAAGCAGATCAACTCAAGTTAACCCTACAATTTATGCAGAAGAATAGCTGCAAATATTTCTCCCTTTTCTGTTTGTTTCTAATGTTTTGCTCACTGCTAACACAAATATCCATAACAACAGTGAAAACAGATACAGAAGTAGATTATATAACCTCCAGTAAATAAAATATAAAGAAACATAGTCATATAAAATTCCAGCTCAAAAAAAAAATAAAAAAAAAAATTGAAATAATCATCTTAAGCTATGGAGGAATATCTGAATCATCTGATCACATCTGAGACTCCTCCAGAGCTCTAGTAGCTATAAATGCTGCACTTCAAGCTCAGGCTGTTCAAAATGAATGATGTATGCTTGTTTCTATAATTATCTTTCTATTTCTTACTGGCCTAAAGTTTCCTTCATCTCTTTACACTTCGCTATCCTCCCTCGGGGTACAATACAATTCCTCTCTGTACCCACGAGTTTTATATTGTGGTGTAATTCAGCTTTGGTTAATAACACCAATCTGTTCTGATAGACCTGGTGATGGATAACCACTATCAATTTATTTAACAATATACCTCAATGGTCTGCTGGAGAAACAGATTCTAGACTGGGTGCTACACCAGATTTTGGTTCTTTGCCAGAGCTGCTAACACTGCTCTCTGTTTCTGGTAATTTTTGTGACAACTGGCTGTGAGCCCATATTGTTGCAACTAGAAATATTTTAAAAGGGACAATAACCCTCATGGTCACTCATGACTTGAATCCAATCAGTTGTGCAATGCAAGAATTGCACTACAATTTTTCAGCACAGTGAACTAGAAAACACTGTAAATACTGCAAACCAGAAAGTTTATTGTTAGCACTCTCAATAAATGCACTCCAAAGGGCTTTTTTAAAAAGTGTTTTCATGAACTGACAGGAATGAAACAAAACACAAACCAAGTTATTTTTTTCATTTTAAACCTTTCTTTATAAACATTTGCTGTAGCCAAATTCAGCTGAATGTGAAAATATGGAAAATAGATGTTTTAACAATAGTTACAAATAGCTAAAACTTATTACATCTCAAGTGCAGTAGTTAATGTGAGTGCATGTCTTGGACAAGAAATTAAAGGACTGGAAGCTAAACCAGTCTGCTATGACTGACAGTTTTATAGACACTTATACAAAACCACCACTGCCATATAATATTTTAGAAGCCTGTGAAGAGGTTTCAGAACTGCACTGCTTTGCTCAAAATGACTGACAAGCAGCACTGAGGCTGCTGGGAGTTGCTGAATGACTACAGGAAAGCTTGTGAAATCCACAGCATGATCCATAGGTGCTGTGCTGCCTGGTGTCTTCTCTTCAGGGGAACAGAATGTAAATGCTCACAGGAATCCAGACAGCCTTACATCTCAGGGCAGGCAAAGTTTTCATGAATGACTGATTGCTGGCAGTTTGGGGCCTTCATGTTCAGTAAAGATGACTGAGAAGTCATTGCTGGGAGCATTAATTTGTGCTCTTCTCGTAATTTCTAGCCCTTGAAAAAAAAAACCATTTTGAGACTTGTGTGCTCAGTCCCATATTCTAAGCTTTTCAGCTGTACCTATTTCTTTATGAGAACGGTAATATTCTTTTAATAATTATTTTCATATGTGCTCCAGTCCCTCTGTGACTTAGGGATGACAGAAAAATGTACCTTTGCTTTGTTTTAAATAATCATTTCAGGCCAAGATTTTAACTACATTACATAATTTGAGTAGTACACAGAATGATAGCTGCAGCAGAAGCAGTGCCTAGGAAATAAACTGTCTTCTACAGGTGACCTACCTAAAATCCACCCCACCCCAACCACTGAATAGAGGTCAAAATTATTTTCTTTCCTCCTGTGAGCTTCCTCAACCTCCCTTACTACATGACTACAACAAATGGCCAAAATACAGCTCATACACCCTTGTAGCCTTTGCTGAAAACTGTGAATCCAGGATTTCAGGCTCTTCTGGAACACTATAGCTTCATCCAGAATTGGAGTTGCAGAAGCATCACAAATCTAGGTGAAGGGAGTACAAGACAGCTTCTCAGTGGTTTCTTAGCCCAAATTTTTCAACTTCATTTTCTTTTATGTAACTTCTGATAACTGACTGGATCTTCTCCTCTCCAAGAAAAGCATCTGAGTTTCCATCTTTGATGTGGGAAATTATTTGGGAAGAGATTAATCTTTGCATTACATGATTTGCAGTCCTAATAAAATTGCAGGTTGGGTATTTGTGAGGAGCATTTAATAGTAAAAGAGAAAATAGGTGCCATTTTTATGGCAAGAACAGAAACTCATTCCTACACTTAGCCTTGGGATTTAAACAACACAAACGGACAGAACAGAAACACAAACAGGACAAGAGAATCCATGGCACAGCTTTGTGAAAACATTTTCTGCTTCAATCAAAAAATGAGAGTCAGCAAGGGAGAATTTAGACATGGTTAGATTTCCAGAGACACTGTATTCTCTTCCACATCTGCCATCTCCACGTTCTAATGTCACATCTGCACACAGCATCTCTGTACCCACACTGGGAACCTGGAATAGATCTTTCCTTCCCACTGACCCTGCTGCCACCATGAATAATGTATGACCTATAGATTAAGGTAATTTTTTATGCACATCAGAGAATGAATTGAATTTGACTCTTCATTAAATAAAACAGTGCTAGTTAAACAGTTAGGTGAACTGGCAAGTCTTGTTTCAGTTATTCCCTGAGATGTAGAAAACATTAGTGCTTTCAAAAGAAAACTCAGTTTATGATGAAATAGTTTATTAAACCTTTGCAGCTTACGCTATAGCTTACTCTATAACTTACTTTGTGTAAAGATGAAGTTGCCCAGATTTTTTGAAAAATAAATTTAAATTTTTAATTAGATTTAAATTATTTAGGCATTACCTATTCAATAGTGCTACAGGTCTTTTCCTTTAAGCACCTAGTAGCTACTCTGATTCTGCTTGTAAACAACAATGCAATATTAGCAATTAATTAGGTGAAGTTTCACAATAAAATTCTTGGTTATAGTTAAAATTAATTTTGTATACTCAGAAAAATTAGATTACAGAGCCACAGCAGGTACAAGCTGGCATAACTCATTTAAAGTCACTGGAACTACGGAGATTTTGAGGAGTTAATATATGACCTCATATCTGAAGGCTGAAAGACTGACCAGCTGTGAAAGGTTTTTTTGCCAGAGAAGAGTTCCTTTCTCTTCTGCTCCTTGTAACAAGTTGTGAAAATCACATTTTTGTGGATTAGGAAGTAATACCTTATTTCAAAGTAATACTGTTTGAGAGTTACTGCTCACTGCTTAAATAAGATGTGCTCAATCTATCCTCCAACTCAGACTATAAAATTATTGCTGCTGTGTTATTATATAATGCATGGCCTATCTCTACCTCTGTAGATACCTACTGTCTTTCCAAGAAGCATTACATATGATTCTCCTGGAACTCACATTAGATTGTCTCTGATATAGAGATGACAGCAGAGATCATCCAAAATTATAGTGTTGACTTTATATTAGGTATTAACTAAAACACAGTAGTTTTGAAATGGGTAACCTATATTAATTTTTGAACTAAAGAATTTAAGCCAATAGGCTTGAAAGCATAATAATGTAGGACAGTTATATACCATTAATATAATTATTTACTAAGTTTTACTAAAGTGAAGATTATGTTTACATAGGAATCATACTAACTTCAAGGGAAATGAAAGCACAAAAGAAAAGAAATCATGCTGAATCTAATAATATATATATATATATATATATATTCCCTAACTATAATGTGGACTTCTGTGGCTTTGGTCTGCTAAGAGAATGGTGTATCAGCACATTAATGAAACATTTAAGTAATGGGTTTGACCATGTCTTCTAAAGAAGGATCAATAAGGAAGATGGGAAAAAATTGTTTTCCTAATGTATCAGTGATTTCCCAGCAGAGATACCCTTTTCTACAATTTTAATGCATTTCCAGTATAGAAATAATGCCTTTAGTGCTAAGGGGCCCACAAAGGAAGCTCTAACAATGGAAGTGAGCATCATTTCATTAATTCTTTTTCCCTTGGTTGGTGACCCCAGCTCCACCTGCAGTGGGTACCTCTGCCCACAGGGATTACACTTGCACCAAAAATGATTAAATGTTGCCCAGAGAGTATTGCAAAGAAATGCATGGATCAAATGCACTGGCAAAGATTTGAAGAATAAGTTCCTGAATACTTAGTTTGCATCAACCTCAGTTTGTGCTAAAGTTACTCCTCACCAATGAGCACTCAAAAGAGCTTTATAAATGTTACAAATTGAGCAACAGCTTCAATGCATGATTAGTATTACTATGTGTTTGTTTTAGGAAGGAAGATAAAAAACATTAGTTTAGCTCCTGACATGGTAAAAAACTCACTGGCAGAATGAGATTTTTTATATAATTCTAGAGTGAGATAGAATTTCATAGATCTTTGCATATATTATTTAGAAAATCAGATCTAATTTAATAAATGCTTATTAGCAACAGTAATTTCTGCCCTCTTCCTGCTTTGTGAAGATATATTTCAAATAAATTAAGACATACAAATATCCCCCTGCATATTAAACATTTGTGGTTACATACATATAGATATATATCTATATTTGTCAGTGATTACCATCAGAGCCACCACACACAGACTCAGATGGCAAACTGAGAAGGGATTGGACCAGATGACCTCCAAAAGTGCCTTCAACTTTAATTACTCTATGGCTTGAAGTTTCAAGCTTGGGTTCTGACCCTCTTAAGTAATCTCTTTTCTAGCAAGGAAATGTATGGATTTATGTAAAACAGTGTTGCAGACATCTTGCAGTGGCATTAATATCACAGCGGGAATATCTCAAGTGGTGAGATTTTGTATCAGTATCAGAAAGATGAACCTTCAAAAAATTAAAGTTTAATTTTCAAACAGGTAAATATGTGTTTCTCTTCATATCTATATTACTAGATTTGAAAATTTTTAGCAGTCAGAAAAACAAAAATAGTTTTCAATATGCATTTGGGTATAATCTAGGCTTTAACAAATTTGGGTTGGACATTAAAAGCACTAGAAAAATTTCAGCCATATCATCAGAAGGACTGATCTGAAAATCTTAAGGAGATGAAAAGGGCTTTGTCATTATAATTTTCATTGTATTAATGGCATTGCATTGCTAAAGCTCTGCTCATTTGGATAGAGAAGCACCTCTGATTTTTCTGGCTGGAATGCAGGTTTACACAGACAGACAGTTGCATACCCATGCTCACTTGTTATCCTTGTGGAATTCTCATAAAAGCTGGAATTCAGTAGCATTTTCCCCCAGATACATTGGCTGTGTTTTCCCTCCATCTCCCACTGATTTCATACAGTATTTGCTGGTTTTGGAGATGTGGACTGCCAAAACGGCTTGAGGTGAGAGATGAGCAAACAAACAGTTGTTTCTGTCATGCAAGTAAGTTCCAAGAAGGAATGGAAGTTTCAGTTACTGTGGACTGCTGTTCAGTTAGGTTGTTCTAGATCTGAGAGAACTTCTAGACAAACACACTTCTAATCTTTCACTGTCTAGTGGACCAGACTCTACTACTCAGCTGGTTTGAGCTTTGAAGCTTTTTCATTGCACTGATATTCAGTAACATATTGCCTTTGTGAAAGAATGCATTTGATTTATTTTTCTTTTCTATTCAGAAAAACATATTCTTTTGAGAGAATGGTTGTTTAATTGGTTATAAAACAGGAATAAGGTTTCTTGTATATAAAGTTATTTTTCTTCATTCACTTTGCTTAGTTTGAAAACATATCATCTAGTGCCTTCTGTTTGCAAAGACTTTATTTAGAAGTATTTCCTTTCCTCCAGGAGGGAGAATTTGGCTTCAATTATGTTTCTCTGAATTACAATTAGATCTTTGAACTCCAGACAAATGAATAAAAAAAAAAAATCCTCCCAATTTAATTAAATTGGCCTGTTTGTCAGTACCAGCAGAATACTATGGACCATATTGCCAATTAAAACTTTGCTTTTGATTCCTAATAAAGCACTACAAGTCCAGGCTTGTGCAGCCAGAATGAAGAGGCTGCATTGCCAATTCTTGACCTGGGAAGCTCCAGACCCCACGGCTGCTGCACGAGGGTGAGGCGGTGCCTGGAGGCTGCAGTCGGTGCCTGGTACCCAGCACACGTAACAAAGGTGTAGATCAGATTCATCAGCAGCTTCCCAGCTCAACTCACAGCAAGACCAGCTCTCTCTCCGTGCTGCACATTGCTAGTTGCTACAGCCCTATGCAATCTCAGGCTGCTTGAAAGTTCCCTGTGCCTTCAGCACCTCCTGGGAGGCAGTGTCCTACACTGGGGCAGAAAGAGCTACAGCCCCTCCCTGTCAGGCTGCACCCAGGGGAAGAAAGAACCCAAAACCTCTTTCCTAGTGAGACTGTATTTGTGCAGTTGGCTTACAGCTCCCAAACACCAGCACTGGAAAGCCTTTGGGCCACGCACTCTGGGTGGTACAAGCTGGATGCGGCAGGAGAGCACTGCAGGGAAGGGAGGGCATGACCTCAGCTGAGCGAAGATCGCTGTTAACAAAATGGTGCTCTCAGGCTCTGGGAGGAATGGTCCCTTCCCTACTGCACCCATGGCCATGGCCAGCTGGGCCTCTTTCAGTCTTGTGTGGCACGCAGAAGATCCAACTCCCATGAGAATCTGCTACTCTGTGCTCTTTCCCACTCCAGATTCTAGTTGCAGCTGGAAAATAATTTATTTTTCTGCTTTTCACCCTATCACTCTATATGCTGGCTTAAGATATTTGCAGTATCATTAAGGTATTCCATATCTAGCCAGCAGTGTTTAAACTTTGTCACAAAGATGGGCACTGGCATATTATGCAAAAAAAACATAGTTGCCTAGCACTGTTCAGCTGATTATCACTAACATTCTGAAATGAAAATATCTGATTACATCATATTCTAAAGCAGGTTCAATGTTCTCCTCTAGAACTGGAAGCACTGATTTTGGGAAAACAAAACATCCATTAAGACTAGTCTACACATTTCTGACTCTGAACTTGCTTTTTTTACTCTACTGAGCAGGTTAAATTAGATCTGCTGTCATAGTTCTGAAAAACCCCAACAACCAGACTTTTTATCCTCTGTGGGTTGTGGTTAGCAAAAGGGAAAAGGAAAACTCTTGGCAAAAATTTGTGCTCAACTTTCTAAATGCACAATAAGCTCAAGTTCATCCGAGTGGAGAAAAGCTGCATGAGAAGTTTGTCTGAATAAATATAATTATTGCTCTTGTCAGTAATGTGTTTCATCAAATCATTCTCTCCAACAGAAGTAAAGCAATAACAATGTGTACATAATAAGTGATATTTTGGTGGAGAGTTGCATAAGCCAAGTGACAGATTTGTTTCATAACAGGTCCCACCTGAGTCAATGAGAGAAAAAATAGCCATGACAAAGGTGATAAGCACTGCTGTTCCTCTGAACAGACAGAATGTGATCTCAACCATACTGAAAGGAAATGCTGATAAAGTGAACTGTAACCTCAACTGTTACTTGGCATCTTTACTGGGAGTCTAATTTTGAAAGTGGGAAATTCTAAAAATGTTTTTATAGTATTATTAAAATATAAAACGTGTGTGTGTTTTTTGAAGAAGAAGTTACCTTCAAATTTGTATTTTTCAAGGCTTTTCTTTTCTTCACTTTTGTTTCTTTAATAGCTCCACACAAAAGGGAGATGATGATTATGAAGATTACACTTCAAATAAGACTTGGGTTTTGACTCCCAAAGTCCATGAGAGTGATGTGACTCTTATTTTAAATGGTTTGCTGGAAGGATATGACAACAAATTGAGACCTGACATAGGAGGTACGTTTGTTTTAGTTTTACATCACTATTGATTAAGCAGTGAAGAGAAGGAATTTTCATGTCATATTATGCTACTCAGGAAGCAGAATCCATTCAAAGTAGTTACAAGACTAAAATGCAATGCAGAAAAACATCAGAGGCATGTAAATTAGTCATGATTTTGGAGGCTGGCATAAATTAAGATGGCTGAATCTATCCTAAGACGTCTAATAAGAGTGTTATAATTTGCTGAATCAGGCAGCTTGTGATGATTTACCTGCATAGGATGTTCAGAATTTAACTTCTGGGGAAAGAAAAAGCAAGTTTTTATCTTTTTTTTTTTTTGCACCTAAGAGATTCTCTCAGAGAATCACGAATAATACAATGGAAAGAAAGACCAAAAAGAGGCTAATACAGCCTAATCCTTGTATGATATGATGGACACAGAGCCTCCAACAGCAGCAGGCTTGCACACACTGATGCAGCCTGGGCAGGAGGTGACAGAGTGGGGCACAGAGGAGGAGATTCACAAAAGATAACTGCAGTCAAGCAAAGCCAATCTGCCCAGATGATTCCCACAGCCAGTGTAGGTAAACAGAGCCAAGCCTGCACTCAGAATGGAAGTCTTATTTGACCCAATCACCTTTTGGAGGGATCTTCCTCTCCACTGATTACTGAGGTAACTCGAAAGAAAAAATCTCAGTCAGTTTGAGAAGCCCCGTGAGAGCACAGAGCAGGCAGACTATACCTCTGCTGAGGAGGATACAGCAGTAATAAGATTATAGAAAAAGGCACAGATTTCATGGATGAGGTAGACAGAGGAAAGCAGAGAGCAGCAAGGTTAATGAAGGAAGCTAACAAGTTTATAGTGGCTTATAAACTAAGGATTTTTTCACAGGGAAGGATAACATGAGTCTTTAACCTTCAGTGTATGTATACAGTGTAATTTAGCAGAGGAATTTGTCTTCACTTAAACCAAGACTTTAGAAACAGAAAAGAAGTAAAGCATCCCTAAAATCACCTGGGATAAAAACAAACATGCTGTAGCCAAGGTATATAAGAAGAATAAAGCTGAAATGGAGTGATTTCAAAATAATTTAATGTAACAACTATTCTTAATTTCTGCCTTAGAGCCTTAAGTATTTTGGCTTTGGGCTCGCAAAATTGTTACTTATCTACAGCCACCTATGCAGGTCACAGCAGTCATGTGGCATTGCATTTGGCACTACAATGTAAAAACAGTGATGCAAGGCATCATAAGAGAAATAAGTTTGCTTTTGTTGATAGTGTTTTGTTTTGATGCTCTGCTGTGACCTGAGACAAAATGCAGATCCTCTCAGTCAGACGAGCCTCTCTAGGCTATGAACACTTGTTTCAGTATTTGTTCTCACAGCATATCAAAGGGAATTTGTTTTGATAGAATAAATGATACAAGAATTTGTGCAGTGTCTCCAACTAATTTTGAACTGAAGACATTGCTGAAAAATTGTATTTATTTTATATGCATATTTAAATGTGACACAACCACAGAGAGATGCCATAGTAACATGCTCGTGCTTGACTTTCACATAGTTGATTTTGACCTTCATTGGTTACTGATTCTTGTTGTTTCTCTTGCAGTTAAACCGACAATAATTCACACTGACATGTACGTAAATAGCATTGGCCCTGTGAATGCTATCAATATGGTAGGTAAAGGATTGCCCATTTGCCTTGTTACAAAGTCTCCATCATTTTGACATTACAAAGCTTCCATTAGTTCTTAATGTTGTGCCATACCTATATTACTTTTTAAATCTCATTTTAATTATGGATGGGAGGACTCTATGAGCTATAAATCTGTACGAGTTAGAAAACAGCTATATGC
This sequence comes from Pyrgilauda ruficollis, assembly GCF_017590135.1. Classification (NCBI taxonomy): domain Eukaryota; kingdom Metazoa; phylum Chordata; class Aves; order Passeriformes; family Passeridae; genus Pyrgilauda; species Pyrgilauda ruficollis. The sequence goes on from NW_024530599.1 coordinate 750,168, forward strand.
TGAAAATGCACAAATAATATTTTTAACATATCCTCACATTTTTGTGTGCTCCGCTCTCAAATGCTTTACAACAGTTTAACTCCAATAAAACCAATCTTCCAGACTGCTACAAAATTGGGAAAACCATTCATGATGATATTACCACTTTTTCCACCACAAGATAATAGGTAAAAGGCCTAGAACTTCTCCAGAGACTTCACCATTTCTGAGATCAACCAGGGAGCACAGGCAACTAGTCAGCTCAAGCTTTTCCTGTCCTAGATCCAAGGAAATAATAATTGCTCTCTGACCTGAGCAGGTGTGGGCTGAGATGTGGGGACACAGAATTAGAAAGGTGCATATAAGGCTCACGTGCACCTTAGTTTTACCCTCAATGGTAAAATAATAAATTGTTTTAAAACAGTAATCTTTGGTAAAACATGCCACAAAACTTCACCAAAAGAGATCAGTTTTATCAGTTCTAGTACCACCTTCTGTAGCTCCCAGTTTTTTCATGTGAAATTAAGGAAAGCATATCAGGAGTTTTGTGGAATGCTGAGTGCTGTGTTTTCATCAGTATTTCTGGTTAACACAACAGGAATATACAATTGATATATTTTTCGCCCAAACGTGGTATGACAGACGTCTGAAGTTCAACAGCACCATAAAAGTGCTCAGATTAAACAGCAACATGGTTGGGAAGATCTGGATACCAGACACATTTTTCCGAAATTCCAAGAAGGCTGATGCTCACTGGATAACAACTCCTAACAGGATGCTCAGGATCTGGAATGATGGCAGAGTCCTTTACACTTTGAGGTATTTACACCTAACTTTAATTTCATTTTTTCCAAGGAAAGCCAAAGAGAAAAATCCTGTGAATTTATGTAATTTGACATTTTTCCCTTAACCTGAAGGGAAAAAATATTGAGTTTTCCTATGTATTTACACAAACAACCCTGAAAAAGGGAAGAATTTAGAAGATATGAACTGTATGAAATTTATTTTATATTGGCACAATAAGAAGTTTTATTTCTTCTTACATATTGTACTGTCTTGCTCCACAATAGTCACCTTCCTATATTAACATTAACATAGGCATTTTTATAGCAATTAGTCTTCATTTTCAGGTATCTTTTATTGTTTACCCTTGGTTTTGTCAATTCCACTTTTTAATTGTTTTCAACTGATAAATGTGAAATATCCTTGAATTAAGTAGATGGTATAAAAGGAGCTACTACATATGTGAAAGGCCACTTATTCTGAATTGATTAATCTAATCAGATGAAACTCCCCCCTGAAAAAGCAATCTATTCCTCAAATATCTTAGGCAAATAAGATTATGCCATCCCAGCATTGAATATTTAACTCAAACCTAGGGATATGCCCCATTCCACCAAAATTTTCATGGATCTGAACTTGATGTGCTCAACCTGACCAGGTTCCCCAGTCATGTATATAGTTTTTCTTTTAAGACAAATTACCTCTGCAATAATTATGTGTATGCCATAGGTAACAACTCAAATATCATATTCCAAATGATCATAATATATGTCCTAAATGTGAAAATCCTGTGAGATTTTTTTTATATACTTTTTCTTGCATGTGATATAATATTTGGGTTTATGTAAAATACAGATAAACATAGCACTTTTCCAAGAGAATTTAAAACTTAAAATGAGATTATAGAATCAAAGATGATAGACATAAGATTATCTGAGCTTTAGACTACATTTTGTCAAAGTTTTATTTTGCTTTTACTCTATTGGTTGCCAAAAAAAATGTTTTGAAGAAAAGTACACTCATAATTTTAATGAATAGATGTGAAGCTTTGGTTAAGACAACCTTTTAATGTTTTATAATGTCTGAATTATAAAAAGGAGTTTTATTTTGTAGTTATTTTACATTTATTGCATATTGCATTTCCAGAAGAGATAATAGAATAATAAGAATTGAAATCCAATGCAAATCAAAGTTAGTCTGATAAAGATAAGCCCAGATCAACTTCTGTCCTCAAGAGGGATCCAGAAGGGCTGGTTGAGTTTTCTCAGTCACCTCCCCAGGATTAAGAACCACCCTGCCCAGCAGGAAATCAAGTATCTGTGGTACTGAAGATGATGAAAATTAGAAGAGGAAGGGAAACATGGAAATTAGATTTCTTCCTAAATCCCCAACACAGAAAAGTTGTCTTTGGACTCCCCATTAACTTGGTGGTCCCAGTACTCCCACAGGGTGAGACCTCAGGGTCATTTGCCCATAACACTTTCATTCAGGAACCTGGCGACAAATCAGGGCTCATCATTTAGACACCCCAGAATCAGCAAAGAACAGAAACCTACAGCTTTCCCAGAGACACCTCGTGAAACAAACATTTTACCCCACCCTTTCCTTTTTCCATCTCTCACCCCACCTCTTCCCTCTCTTCCAAAGTCCAAGCATCCTGCAGCTCATGGCTGGGCTAGGAGTGAATAAAAATGGTAGAGTTTTTAGGAGGCACACCAGAGGGTACATTTCACCTTACTTGGGATTTCTGAAAGTCATTGTCTTTACCTGAGCTTAGCATCAACACTACCTGAGTTAGCATGGAGACTCTCCTAATATTCAGTGGAGACAAACACCTTTTGGTACATTTTTCTTCTGATTAAATTTGAATGTCTTATTTTGGAGTGAGAGGAAGTGTATCCTCAGAGCGCCTCTGCACTAGCTCTGAAGGGAGTCTAGATGGCTGGCTTGGATGCAGATGTCTAAATTTGGACTCCTATCCATCATTTCTGAAATAGAATCTTTGTCACATAAAATACATTTTCCTAATGCTTTATGGCATGTTGTGACACAAAGATTTGTCACTGCTCATGAGATGACCTGTATATCTACCTACCTATGGATTTGTCAGTCATGAGTAATGCTGCCATTTCAGATGCACAGGAACAGAACTTTAATACCTTCTTGTATTACACAGTCCAGAAAGTAGAAGATCAGGGTCTATGGAACCAAAAAAGAAATATTGCTTATCAGTAACCATGATGTATTGCTATGCTTGGAATATTCCAGTAATTACATAGATAGCAATACTTTACTTTATACATATATATATATATATATCCTGATCTTTTTCTTCTCAGGCTGACAATTGATGCTGAGTGTCAGCTACAGTTACACAACTTCCCAATGGATGTCCATTCCTGCCCACTGGAATTTTCAAGCTGTAAGTAACATGCTTAAAAATATTCCTTTTTCTGACTCACACTAAACTTCTTATTATACATTTATTTTTACACACTTAGAGTCAGTGAAGGTTATGTTCTTAATTTGACATACCCCACTGATTTTTACTTTTATTTTGATTTTTTTTCGGTGCATGTATCATATCACCAAGGACTGCTATTAAAAATTATAAAATTTCTGGACTCTATGTGATTAATCTATCCTTATATCTGACCATAAAACAAGAAATTTTTACTTTCAGAATCAAGGTGTCCTGGCCTTCCACTTTCTCTCTGTGCATGGGTGTTTTAGTGAATTTCTGGTCCAGCTGCAGATGCATCTGGACGATGGGCAAAGTTGCATCCTATTAGGTCCAAAAAAGTGGAAAACCTATTTTTGAAAAATTTATCTCAAGTGCTATTATAATTTATAATTAATGAAATGTGACATTAAGTAAAAGGCACTAGTAAGTAACTTGAGAAAAACATATCTATAATTTACTTGCAATATGCTTCCCCAGTTTTTCCCAGAAATAGCCTAGTAGTATTTTTACTCCCCAAAGCACCCTACAGCCTAGCAGTGACTATGAACCAAAGCATTGTGTATTTTCCATTGCAATAAGATGGTTACCCCCGAGAAGAGATCATTTACCAGTGGAAGCGCAGCTCGGTGGAGGTGGGGGACACCCGCTCCTGGAGGCTTTACCAGTTCGCCTTCACAGGACTAAGAAACACAACTGAGGTGGTGAAGACTACTTCAGGTAAGACAACTGAAGGATTTGCCTCCAGGTTCAGTTAGGATTTTATTAACAGAATTAAACCAAGAAAGATATTTCTGGTTAGAACTTAGCATTTACACTGCACTGAACAGTTACAGGCTTTGGCATTTCTGAACTCCTTACAGGAAGAAAAACCAGTTGTTGTCTACTGTCCATTCTTGTTCTCCATAAAAAACCTCTGACTGTCAGGAGAAAGCCACTGCTACAAAGGGTGGATGGGTGGGGGAACTTGCACTGCTTCAGTGCAGAAAACAGCAGAACTGAGCCACTAAAGGATGATCTGACACTGCACTGAACATTTTACAATCCCCTTCCCACTGCCAGACACTGAAAGTAAGCCTGCACAGAAGCGTAACTCAAAGTACCAACTTCTTTACTACACAGGCTTCAAGTTTATTTTGTTCCCTAAAATAAGGCACATTCAACTTTCATTAAAGAGAACAGCCTTACAAATCAGAGTCTCAGATGTCCTTCCTTCATATTTCTATCTCCTTGGAAACAAGTACTAGAATTTAGAATGATAAATGAGGAAGTACTCAGTGTTTAATAAAAATACAATTTTAACCCTACTAACTAAACAGAAAAATATTTTTCTAGATATATGTATTGTTTTATTTCTCGGTGGAAAGAAAACCAGTGACTATGAGGAGAGATGTAAAGAGGAACTGCATATTAATATTCTTGTATATGCATGATAACTCTTGTCTTTAATTTCTTACTTTCAAAAAGAACAATGAAATGTAAGCAGGTTGGGGATTTTTTCCGATTGCTTCCAATTTTTACCTTACTTTATAGTTCTGGCAAGTATCTTAATTTAAATTCAGACATTTGTGTTTATCCTGACTTCAGAAACGCCCCCACCCATTTTATTTCTAAAAGGCCAGCATTACTGTTTTATTCAAAAAAGAAAGTGAGATAGAGCCTGCTGTACATTACACAGAACAAGCAAAGAGATGGAAAATTAATTCAAGTTCCAGGTCCTTAATCTCTGGACATTGAGCACCAATGATGTGTTCAGTCTCATGAGCAGGGAAAAGCCAGAATGCAGCGATGGATGCCTCATGGAGTCTGCTGCCACTGTAGCCAAGGAAGGTATTTAGTCAAGCATTGAAGAAAGCAGTTAACTTTTCTCATTTTCTGAGGAAAACAAACATAAAGGTGCAAAAGAGGACAGGAGAGCAGCGTATTTGTGAGCCACAGCTGTTAATAACCACCATTACACCAGGCTCTCAAAGCAAAAATATAAACAGCAATAAAAACATCTCCCCTCAGACAGCACAAATGGCAGCATTGCACCCAAGTGTGCTTCCAGTCTCATCCTGCCCACATTGAAAACTATCTATATTTCAGCCTTAATTTGAGTTTCTTCTATTTGCTATTTTCTTTAATTTTCTGCTTGAGCCATTCTCTAATCAACTCTTTATATTTTTGACCAGAGATAGAAAATAATAAAATCTTGACGTGCAACAAGCTTCCTATACCCTGATTGAGTGCACTGGTGACTCAAAAACATGCTCTAATATTCTGTTAATGTCAACGAGGTGCATACTGGGAAATAAACAGTAAAATATAAAAGAGCAAAAAAAATCCCTTTCTCATGCAAAGCAAACCTTTCCTTTTTCAGTGTATAGTCATTCAAGCTGTTAGTACTCACCTGGAGTGCTCCCATAATTTGGCATCCATAGTTTTTAATATGACGACGCACACCAGTCCATTTTGTTTGAATTAAAATAAAGTAATTAGCAGCTAGCATGCACTTTAAAGCAGCAAAAAGTCGTCACTCAATTCCTAAGTTAAAAAGCACATGAAAGCTACTCAGCCTGCTGCTGCTGCATTCACAACTGCTGTGTATAAAAATTTGGAAAAATATCCTGTGTATGTATTTCTTCTGCTGCAGTTACCCTGTGTTTTATTTTCATTGTTCCTCTTGGTTTATAACCACAGATATGCAAAATTAGATTTTATTTTGACCTAACTATGGTATCTAAATAATAGAAGGCAGGAAAAAAACCCAAGCCCATAGCAGGTGATGTGGATCTGGTCTATTTCCTACAAATAATTTTTTAAAGCCGGCAGAGCCTAACAGGTCTTCATGGCTTCCTTAAATGACTTATTAGCATGCTGGAAACTACACTAAGTCCAGTATTCCTCAGTCAGACCCACACTCTACCTATAATTACACCCTTAGCTTGAGTATATTTTCAAAAGTTTTATGAACAGTAAGGACAAAAAAAAAAGATTCCAAGTTTAATAGCAACCTAGGTGCAGCCAGAGTACCCTAGTTAAATGTTTGAGTACCCATAGAGCTAAAATAATCTTGACACTTTATGCAATTACTTTCAGTGCAGAATTTCAGTACAAACTAATGCCAATGCTTTGGTGGAGATAGAATCTGAGGTACAGTGGAGGAGGCAGTGGAAAAATTAATGAGATGCTGGAAAGAGGGCTACACAATACTCCCACAATCTCTTCCCCAAAATTAAATTGAGGTGAAAAAAACCCAGAGAAACCAGAATGAAAGAAGGGATGTTAGAAAATACAAAATTGAACAGTTAGAGAACAAAAGGATCTTGGGACTAGCATTAAGGCATTTGAAACTGGAGTAAACCTTCAGTGTCTCTATTTACACAATTTCAAAATAAATTCTTGTTTCCAGCTTTGTACCTCCCAGCAACCAACACCTTCTCGTCCTTGAGGGCAATGCTTGCTTTGTGTCTGGAGAGAGAATCAGGATGGCTGAGATTTGGCCATTACAAACTCCACTACTCTCTTTCTGTCATGTCCAAGCTGAACATTTGAGCTGTGGGCTGGGTTATGGGCAGAGAAGGACAGGGCTTGTTTGAGTGTAAGCTTCCTAAGACCTGATGACTCTTGCTGAAATTAATACATTTATCTGCTGCTCTTCCTTTGCACGCACTGCAGAAATACAAGATTAACTCAAAGGGCCAGATGTCAGAATTCTGTCCCTTAGTTAGCAAATCCCAGCAAATCCCAGCAACAGCTGAAAAAAAACAACTGGAATATTACAAACCATCCCTCTGTTTCTCTTATCTGAAGTAAGTAATCCTGAATTATCAGCTTGTTTCTCTCCAAACTGAACATTTACATGCAACTTTTATTTTCTTTGAAAGTCACTGACCAAGCAGCAAGAAATAACTTAGCAAATGGAATCCAATTTGAGTCCAGTAATAGTGGGGACTCTTAAAAAAAATTAACTATAAACCTTCTGCTTATGGACATTTCATTAAAATAACTGACTAGTCCATAAACATTATCTGCATTTTTTTTTTGCTTTTTCACTAAAATCTATTATGTGTAAACAGCATTGGTTTAGTTGAGATTATTTCCAATAGAGCACATGTTGAGACTTAATATCATTTGAGTTATATAAATTACTACAGCTGACTTCACACACTTAAAAACCTAGATGGGCTTAAAACATTTTGTACTATTGATGCATGTCAATAATCACTACTCAAAGAGTGCATATCTTGTGTGTCACCTTTTTGCTCACAGTACAAGGCCCCATCCAGTGAATGGCAATGAGATTCTCCAATAAAAAAAGGATGAACTGATGGAAAAGTCTTGAGAACAAAAAGTCACCGACTTGCAAAATTGGGATGCACAAGGCTAAAACAAACTAGTAAACAAACTAATGAGTAGTCCTTACAAAGAAAGCAGCAAGTGATACAGTAGTATTAGATTTGTTAAATATGATGCATACGTGGATTATATCGAGAAGGACATGTTGCACTTTGGGAACAGGAAATAGGACGTTTCAAAATTTGTAATTAATTACTCTAAGAGTGAAAGATTGTAGAAAGGAAATAATCAACTGCACAAATATAAAAACATCAGTAGTTTTAAAAAAAAAATTAAATTTGGGGGGCTGTAGTAGTCCACAAAGGACAGAGAATGTGATGTTATTGCAAAAACCTGCCCCTGGGATGTGCTACTCAGCGTGGTGTGTAAACTTGGGAGAAATATTCACTGCACTGTGAAAAATTTATGCCAAATGGTTGCTGCATTCTGCTTGATCAATAAAAAAATCACTTTTAAATGCAATCTTTTGAGAAAGACAGGGTAGTGCAGGGGAATAAAACAAGTAAGGAGCTTAGAAAACATGACCTATAGAAATCCTTGGAAGTATGGAACTAGTCTGGAATAAAAGATTATTGATGATCAAAGGAGTAAAACAACCATACTGTTTTTAAATCATAACAATGATCAATGCTGGTAGAGAGGTAAATAGTGGAAACCCTAAAATCAGAGAGTTTATTAAATCATACCACAGACCAAGAGGAAAGAAGCAGCTTAATTCTTGAAATTCTATCAATAGGTTTCCATAAATTTCATACAAGTCCTACATAAATTGCACTTCTACTCACTATTCCAGTTGTTTTGAACGTATAAAATATTGTACTATGCAAAACTGTTTGTAAATGTGTAATTATTCAGGACAGATGGAGTTTCTGGTATTCCCAGTTCATTTCTACAACTGGGTAGTTCCTTTTTTTAGATCAGATATTGTCTACTGCTTATTTACAGAGCCTGTCCTGAATTTTTAATTAGATATAAAGGCATTAGAAGACTAATAAATAGCAATTCAACAAGCTGCAGAGGAGCCACAAGACTGGTCAGGCAATATTTGTAAATATCTTTATTTTCTTCCTTTTATATGTTTTAGAGAGCTAATGGGAGCTATGCAATAGAGACAGTGCATTGCTCAGAACTGATAAATGGGTAATTGAATATTCCTCTTGCTATGCATCTGTTAAACCACATAAGTAAATCTGGGTCTGGTTTCTGTTTTATCTGGAAAATATAGTCAGAGCTATTATTTTGTGGAAGAGGATGTATTTTCAAGCTTTTATACTTTATTTCAATATTGTATCCTAATGAATTGAACTGTTGGCAGATATGCAGTCCCCAGAGGTTTCATAATGCTGAAAAAACCCCAGGAGTTGTCTCCTGTTTCTTTATTAAGGCAAAATATGACAGCTGCAATCAGATTTGTAGATCTGCATTGGGAAATAGTCCTGACATTAAAAATGAGCATAAGTGGAGCTCCACTGCACCTAGAAATCCCTGCCAGCCCCACACACAGCCTCGGGCTCCAGCATGGGTTGACTGCAGCATATGCCATTGCCAGGGAGATCTGTCTGAGAACTCAAAACATTTCCTGTCTGAAGATGCTGATCTACTGAATGGGTACAAGGTACTACTGCCTGCACCTTGCTTTTGGCAGAAGTTAAACATGTTTGTATCCACTTTACAGAGGAGCAAATAATGACAAAAGCTGTAAGTCAGAAAACCCAGATGGCTATTAAGGTGTTCTGCGTGTTGTTGTTGTTCTCTTTATGGTATTGGGAGGTATTTATCTCAATATCCTTATTTTTGGAAAAGCTATATTAAACTATGACCTTAAACGTGCTTGATAAAAGAATACTGTCTCTGTAGGACAGTGAAACATTTAAAGCAGAAGGCAGACACAATAAACTGAAAATCCTGGTTTTATGTTTGCTGCATCAATGGAAATCCTCATTTCTAAGCCAATGACCTTAAGGTAACCCTAAAACACCTTACGATTTTACTCCCATTATGACCTGGCCATGGCAAGAGCCATGACTGGCTGCAGGGACATCACCCTTGGAGGTGGTGCAGAAAGCACCCAGAGCCAAAACTCCTTCACGTTGCCATCTCTTTCACAGTGACAGGTTAGATCTTTTTGGTTTAATAGGCAGGAAAAAAAACAAACACTACTCCTAGGGAATCAATAGGTTTAAAAATCTCAGAGACTGAGAGAATCTGACTTTTCTGTTCAGGTTTGTATCTATAGAGATTCAGGCATTGAAATCCACCTGCTTCTACCTAATCATATAAAGAGCTGAAAGGCTATTTGATGATTACTTTTCATTTTTTTGAGAGAGGTTAAAGACTTTCTTCCAATTCCAGTGACATTAATTCAGCCTTTTTTTTCCTCTCAGACTTTCCTAGACTCAATGGCAACTGACTTACCTCAGCAAAACAAAATCATGACTGTCCCTGAGGAAAAGGGCCTGAAATCCTCCCCATAATAACTCCCCAAATGAATAAAGATTCTTGAGGGTCAAGGTTTTATTCTGTCTGTCCTTCATAAGGTTCTCTATATCCAAAACCATGGCCTGCTAGAGCTTAAACTGAGCTTCAGCAAGGTCAGATAAGGATAAAAAGAATTAATATACAAGTAACCAGAGAATAAGGGATAATGTAGGATCTTACAAGCATTTTCACTGAACTTATTGCTGGGTAATTACAAAAACACAGATGTTACAAGCAAGATTGGTTTTGCATTAAATACACTTCTGTAGAGTTGATAGAACACTGCCTTTAAATCATATTTGTTCATTTAACAACAAGAAAATAATTAGATCTTTTAGGATATTTGAATTATTAAAAAGTAAGAAAAAACCAGAGTTTTGAATGTTTCTAATTTTATGATAAAATCAGCAAGTTAAGAGGGTGAGTCTATATCTTAAAACACTTCCTGGACATAAACAAGCATCAAAATTCTTGTGATGCCTCTTATGCCCCTATGAATATATTTTCATAAGTACTGGTGACTCCTCGATGCAAAGCATATTATCCCAACTCCCTCCTATAATTCCTGTTTGGCAATGAAATCAACCTCCTCCAATCACTGAGTGATCTTTCAGAAACACAAGGGAAAATCATTGCCATGTCACTCTTGGAGTTACAGCTAAATCTAATTATAATGAATTGCAGGGAGAAATCTTTGTGTTCAGAAGGATTAGACCAGGTGACATAGCAGTAAAAGACCAATGTATAGTCACAATTGCTTTAGAATTAAAATAAGTCTGAGTAATAAGCAATTTTGCAATAGGTAATGAGCAGGTTTAAATCACTGATATAAATAAATATTTTTAGTACACTGTTCAAATAACTAAATTTCAAGCAATCCTCTGATAAATCACAAGGTTCCTGAGCACTTCATCCTTTCATCTGCAGAGTACTAGATAACCTCTACAGCCTGCAAACTTATCAGTGTAGTACTGATGGTCAATTTCTGTACTGATGTTTCACTTCCAGACTTTTTTATGTCAAAGAAACATGTTTGTAGTACAATGATTATGAGATAATGTCTTGGACATTTTCTTCCCTTGGCCTGATTTAGTTATTCACCATCTTTCTCGTTTCTCAGTGGAGAAAAATTAATTCATTAGGATGTGTGAAGAAGAGGACAGCTTAGTGTTCACAATGTGTATAGAACAGGGAGAGTTCATTTGAAATAGATTTCATTTTGCCTGGGGCACATATATGTCCTAAATAATAAACATATTCCTCTAAAGCTGTTCTTACACAGTTAAATCCCTTCACTTTGCAAGTGCAATTTCTAGTTTCTCAAACCCCTGTCATTACACTGCATTTTTAGTAACCTACTTAGCTAAGATGCTGTTTTGTTGTCACTGTATTTGAATAGATATAATTGAAAGGCTGGTTGGAAATAAGACATACAAGTCTGTGTCACATGTAGCAAGAGCCAGGCAGCATCCACGGGAGCTAATAATACTCAAATTAAGCCAAATGTTAAAAAAAATACATGGAAAAAGGAAATAAAACTAAATTAACATCACTAACTTTGAAGAGATCTTCACAGTGAGCTTTAATTGTTAATTATTTTTATCAAATAAAATGGGAGAAACAAAAAGAGAATACACTAGGGTGTTAAATGAAAATGTGTACATGATGTACAAACTACTGAAACTCTCTGCTGCACTTTGTGACTACAAAATAATTTACTTACATTTTTAGATGTGTGTTACCTACAATTCCATATCCCATCCTACAAGGCTGACAACACATTCTCACAGAGGAATATAGTAGCCTAACACTAAGCATGGTCTAATGTTCAAATAGCTGTCATCATCATTGTATATTCTCAAACATTAACTCCCTCATTTTGTATTGTTAAAACAAATTCGGAATTGTAAATAATGTGTGTTTTAACGTTGCCTTTTGAAACAAGCCATAATTGCCCTCATTTCAATGTACATTACAGAAGCTAAAAATATGCCACTTATCTCACAAAGTGATACAGTCTATTAAGTGAGTTCTTTGCTACTCTCAGGAAGATTGCATAATTAAGGCTAAAGAGCTGCAGGATAAAATTTATGTAATAATACTTTCTTGTATCATGCCCTACATAGGAGAATTTGAAAATATTTTTCAAGATTTAATGCGTAAAGTGCCACAACACCCTTTATGTGTCTTAGTGCTAGAGACTAGAAATGTTTATGAAACTGGTCAGTAATTGTTATTTTTTCTTTCTTGTCTGTTGTTCCAAAAATCGAGAAAATTATGAAAAAATTGAATAATACAAATAATGTGTTCTTCTTGATTGGAGCTCAATTTCTTCTATTTTAATCTGAGAGCATGACTTTGAAGAGGAAGTAGAGTCACACTGTGTAGGTAACAGCCCATCACACAAACTTGCTTCCATTCTCAGTGCACAGGTTAAAAATACCCCCAACACCTCACTTCCTTTGCCTCCCTCCAAAAGTCCTCCAGTGAGTTCACACCCTACCAGTTCAAATTACAAAGAGCAATAATTGACCTTTCTTAACACTCCTTCTCTACTTATGCAGAATGCAAAAACAATAGTCAACAAAGAATAAGCATTGATCTGATTATCTTCTGCTGCTACCCAGTAATATTTATGCAAAACCAGAAGAAAACAAGTTGGAATGCTTTCAACCATCCTTCTAGTTCATTAAAACTTCCTTTCCTGTCTTACTGTAGCAAATGTCTGGTCTGAAACAGAGCTGGTGGATTGTCCCCCTTAGGATTACAAAATCCTAAGGTGAAACAGCAGAATGTTGGAACTGCATTTGTTGACTTTGGTTATACAAATGCAGGAGCAATAACCAGGGCACTCATGACAGCATACTGCCACTCCAATTTGCTCTAGTGCTAAGGATTTGATCTAAGAAAAAGCGTTCTTGAGTAATTCTATTATTTGATTTCATCCTAGAAAAAGAAAAAAATATTATTGAAAATGAAGAAAATTAATTTTTTTTCCATTATTATTTTGAAAAACAAGGATTGTCAACAACTCTATGACAATATTTAGAGAACAACTAGCATACTATCAAGTACAGGTGTAGGAAAACCTTTGGATATCTTTCCATTCTGAGAGAAAAAATGTACCTCTGGTGACAAGAAAAGTAAAAAATTTCGTCAAAAGAATGTATTATTAGAGAACAGCAGAGACTACCTATGAAAAAAAGATCTTACAATACAATATAAAAAAAAATTAAAGGAAAAAGTAGCTTTTCAGAAAAGGGCAATGAGGAGTATTAATTGTGTGACATTTAATTCATTTACTTTGGAAATGTAAGCTTGGGAGATACAAACTCTTTTTCCTTTGAGATAAAATTCCTATGATAGTGGAATTGTATTCTAAAATCAAGATTGTTAGCTCAAGGTAATACAAATGGACAACAGATAAATTCTTTCATGTTGAGAGAACTGCTTGAAGAACTTTGTTTATACCTGTATTCATGTTTTCCAACATTTATTTGTCTTAGAAATGTGTTCACATAGAGACATTAGGATCAAAAAACAAGGAGCAAACAACATCAGTAAAATATGTATTTTTCAAAAACTACAATCAGTCATCATCTTTTGAACTTCTAGAAATAATAAAATGTTTAAAATGGATCTGGTTGGGAGCTGCTGGGATGCAATTTGAAAACACCACTATCATTGATACATTAAAAACTGAAAGTCATGTTACAAATTAAGCCTCTGAGTTCAGTAGAACAAAAGTGAGTAAGGCAGCGTTTTCAATGCTTTTTGGTTGCCCCTTCTCCCCCACCTGCAGTACGTGCACGTGAGCAGCAAAGTGCTTCCTAGGGAAGGTGGCCAGCAGAGCTGGGCCAGGAGCAGCCCGTGCTGCTGGCCGTGGCACCACGGAGGAGCAGTGCAGCATTTGCTGGTGGGGATCTCTGTTTCCTGAAGAACACTGGATGGCATTTCCATTCCTACATCACTTCCAGGAAACTCATGAACCCCTTCAGAGCAAATATTTTGTTGGGTGTGAGAAGTTAATGTTTGCAATTTTGTTGCTTTGTCTCTTGGGCTTGGAGTATCCTTCTCTCTTTATGGCATCTGAGGTCACATCATGAGGGCCCCAGAGTGAATGACCCCTGCGTCATTTCTGCATCCAACCTCTCACCCCACTGGCAACCTCTGTAGAAAGATAAATGCAAAACACTTTGCAAGACTCTTCTGAGCATATCAGCCTTTTCTGATGCCTGTCACTTGTTGCAGCCTTACCTCTCTTTTACAAACCCAGCACCTGAACTTCTAAAAAAATAACAGGAGACCCCCCAGAGATCTGGCTTCCAGGGCCATCGCATCACATTGCCATGTGTAGGGTGCAGCGCAGCCTACAGGGCACAGCTCAATCCACAGCTCCCTCCCCAGTCCTGTGGGACTCCAAATGCATCCTTCTCGCTTTGTCTCACAGTGCTTTGGATCCACAATTGCCAGTTCATTTTTAAAAGCTTTCCAGAACATAACATTTTCAAATGTTAAAAGAAAAAAAGTCTTAAAAAGACATTACCCATGGAGTTCACATTGATGTAACCTCACTTTTAAGATATTAAGAGGTTACACTTTTGGGGCTGAAAACATACAATGTGATGGCAGTACACACTGTGACATGGAATGGGGACTCCCAGGGGAACCAGTTTTACAGTAGCTGTGAACTTTTATCCTGAATATGTCTGTCTGAGAAACAAATAGTTCTTCAAAGTCTCCTCTTGAAAAGAGCGAGCCATTTAAATACCTTGTAGGATTTGGACTAGGGTGATTACATACACCTAGAAGATCTACCTCTATCTGTGAAACTGCTAACTAAAGCTTCAAGATGGTTATCTGTGGTCTTTAAAGATTTTTTTCACGTCCTAAGCTTGATCTATTTGACTTCAAATGGCAATACTGGGTATAAATTATTCATGATTCATAGCTGTCTCTTTTGAGACATGATCTTCAAACCAAGCATCCCCTTTATCTCTGTTCCTCCCTTCAGGCCTGTGGCCTTACTCTTGGTATTAAGTACAGTTTTAGAACATCATCTCATTGTTTGCCATTTTTCATAGTTTCTTGCTCTTAGTTTCTTGAACACCTTCCACGTTTTTTTAAACTCTACATTTATTTACTATTTTAATAATAACCTAGTTCCTTCTACTTCAGTGTTTTTATTTCTTCTCTCATTTAAAAAAATACTTTCTTTCCACCCTCTAATAGCTAAAGAGATAATGGTATTAAAGGCTTTTTCTTTCCTTCAACACTTTTACTTTATACCTGATGTCAATAATATCCTCCTAGAAAGCTAAAGAGGTTAAAAACACACTCAAACACATTTGCCATCTTCTTTCTCAGCATATAAATAACTGTTCTATTAGAGCTAGGTTTTTTTTCCATTTCATTTCCTCACCAATCACACCTTAGACAATTTTGCAACACCTACTTTTGCCAGCGGATGTTTCTGCTGCTGCCCCTGATTGTGAACAAGATTAATTTGCACATTGCTGAAGGTTTGCACCTGGCTTCTGCAAGACAAAATACTTAATAAACGAGAAACAATTTGGAATCTGCACACAGAGCAGACCTTGTCCTCAGGCAAACTGATAGCAGGAGAATGAAAATCATGTTTGCCTCTCAAATACTCGTCCGCAACAGTCTCTTCTAGAAGAGTGTCTCAAATGGAAAAGAAATATATTTATCATATTTTTATCAAAAATTGCTCTAAACACCAACAATAAGAATGTCATATTTTTAATAGTCAGAGATGTGAAATCTGGAACACTTTCTTCTAAGGAATTTGGTAATATCTTTATATGTTATGGTTTTAAACCATGGTTTTAACAGATTTTAGATGCTTTCAAAATGTTGACAATAAATGAGTTACTCTCAAACAAGTCAACCTAAACACAGATGCAGATGTGTCTAGTGAAAATATTTTTCCTTTCATTCTGAGCTTTTGTATGTAGGATTTGCGGTATTTTAAAAGCACAAGTCATGTGTGTATGGCTGTATGCAATATAGTAATATATGCAACCCATCACTTATTTCTGTAGTACACATGACTTCATGCAATTTATATATTCTTTTTATTGAGCTCAGTTCAAGCATAAATGTAACTACAGCTCTAAATCCTACGAGGCAGGCACCCTTCTTGAAACATGCCTACTAATGGGAGCAGCCTGTTCTTGTATAGTGTTTCCCATGTCCAGCAGGAGAAAAGCACAGCTCACGTGGGAGTGAGTGCACAGTGTTTTCCAGCAGGACTATTTACATTTTACCATGTTGGGTTCTTGTGCTCAAAGGCATTTTCTTTTCTTACTCAGCTCTCTGAAGCACAGGACATTTGGTAGGTGACCACCCTGCTTTGGGTCTGATCTGTATAACTTTTGCTCTTTGATGTTTTGCCTTCTAGAGTCTCATACTCAAGTAAAATTTAGTATTTTCTTGGTTAGTTGAATTGGTTTTCTGAGGGTTTAAAACTAAATATCCACTGATGAAGTATCCTAAAATATTTAATGGAAGCTAAAAGTAAACAGAATTGAAACACTTAAAAAAAAAAAAAAAGGCAAAAAAAAATCTGTCTAATGCTGGAAGCTGAGCAATAAAGGCAGATACATCCCTCCCTCCCAGCACCCCTTGGGCTCTTTGTTTATGGTACTGTCTTCCCAGTCATCTCCCTGTGCACCCACTGGAAGCGAGATGCTGCTGTTTGAGTGGTATTTCCTTGTATAAATATTTCTTCTGCTGGGGCGTTCAGACAGAATGAATCTGTGAAATCTGTAGCTCCCCTGCAGAACGTTGCCTCCACACAGTCATGCCTTCTCTCCTCTGGAGAGGAAGTAGGAGGAAACATCAAGTTTTATTGCAGCCCCAGGTTATGTACTACTGTCTCCTGGCCCTGAAAATAACTGGAAACATGAAAACCCAAGATTAAATGTACTGTATCCTCAAATTCCTCTTCTCCCCAAATGAAAGGCATTCAGAGGAATTCAAGAATGACCTCTGCTGTGAAAGACAATTCACAAAGATATAAAAGCAAATCTGAGAAGGGATGTTTATGAACTATATTAGTCACTTGCAGTTATTTCAGCAACTAGGACTTGCACAAAGCTCATGAAAGAGTAATTTCAAGGGAGTTCTTCAACATGTCTGTAGGACTGCTGTTATTGGGATCAACATTATTAAATACTTGATTTTTTTTTTTATCTAATTGCAGTCACCAAATAGGTCTGTATCTAATTTTTATTAGCAGTTTTTAACCTAGACCTCAAAGTGTCACATTTATTTAATTCCCATTTTTACATCTTCTATTTCTCTTATTACACCTGGACTTGCCCAGACTCTCTTTTCAGACAAATCCTTTGCAGAGTCACCTAGAAAGTCCAACTACCATGGTATGGTATCAATCTTGTGCTTTGCCACCCCATAAAACAAAAACAGTCACCATTTTGTGCTTTCTTTCTCTGACATGAACTGCTGAAAATTTCAACACGATAAAATTTACATAGTTTTGACAATCCTTATTCCATGCCATTTCATAATTCTGATAGTGTGTTTGATCTAAAGTACCAGGGATGTGTTGTACTTCATGCTTTGAAGCACAGAAACAGAAGTTATTTCCAGTTCCCCCTGCAGCAGGCAGGTTTGGATGCTGTCAGAAAGTGGTTATGCCATCTGGATACCTTAAAATGAATGAAATATATAACATAAAATATACATAATATAATATATATAATATAAAGTTTTATTATAATAAAACATATTTATTAGTTGCTTATATTGATAACTGCGTTATATCAAAACCTGTATTATTATGGCAATAGGTTAAATAATCAAAATTAAGCATGTCATGATTTTAAACATGCACAGAGCCCTGCTATGGGTGCATAATTTTCTTGAAGCAGACAGCTTTTCTTGAGGTATTCAGATAGCAACCAGACATCCAAAAAAGCCAAGGACACAGGATGTGTCAGGCACAGCAAAATTCCTGACTGAACAGCACCCCAGCTGGTGCTGCTGCTTGCAAATGGTGACTCTCTACTTTCTCTCCTTACTTGATATTTCCTGTAATCCTCACATTTTTTAACCTCTGAACTGGATGCACTTTTTGTCACAGTGAGTCAAAGAGGTTCTTGAGAACCTGAACAATTCCTAAGCATTCAGAGATGAGACAGTGAACTCTCATCCTTGGTTGATGCTTCCTAGGCAAGGAGGAATGGAAAGAGCAGAAGGCACTATAAGTTGAAGATTATTTGCACATTGGAACATAATGGTTCACTCACAGGAGCAGCAACCTATTGCTGCTGTCACATCTCAATACTAATCCTGCACAGTAAAAACCCTCCTGTGTTTGCTAATGCCAATGTAATAGCTTATTCACCTTCACAGACAAGCAAAAAAAAATTGGTTTTAATTATGTCACAAACTAGAAAAAAAAAATCATATCATGGGCAAACACATGCAGTCAGTAATGTTCATTTTCCTTTCAGACTTCTGGCACTCACAGATAAAACCTTAGAGACAAACACACCTAAGTTTCCATTCAGTACATTTCCACACACTGACATTTCTCAGCAACAAAAAATTCTCAGGCTAAATCTTGTCTCTGTGATTCCAAAGAGAAGGTGCAGACAAGAGTAATAGATTTTAATTACTGCCTAGTGTCATTACATTATTTCCTCCTATAATTAGAAACTAATGAGAAATGGAACACATTCTGTCAAATGAACTGAGAAAACAGCATTTCAAGTGGAATGAGTGGCCAAGGACCAAACAAAATCCAGAACTGTTGGGCAGAAAGTCATGTCATACATAAAGAAATTTCATTTGCTTGGATGAGTGTAATGATTCATCTCATTTTGCAGAAGTTTCATCAGCTGAGATTGTCATTTCATAAACATAAACTAATTGCATCTCTCTTCTGCCTGCTCCCACAGGAAATCAAGGTGTTTAATGTCAGACATATTAACACATAGACATACACCTTAGTGCCTTACTTTTTAAAAACTGCACCAAAAAAAAAAAAAAAAAGCAGATCTCTTCCCAACTCCTGCCCTCCATCCAGCTGTGCAATGCAGTTAGGATTCATCCCTTAGAATGTAAATTGAAAACCAGGCTTGCAGCTATCTGAATCCCAGAGATAATCTTATATAAATGGACTACTGTGCAAGCTTTGTCAAAATCTTAGTATTGTTTTACCTCATTGCATAATCACAGCTTAGAAATGGATATTAAGAATTTCTATTATTAGATTTTTTGGGGAAATCTCTCGGTACAGTTGCTGTGCTGTACCAGCAATGACCACGGCTCACCTCATTTTTATGTAATGCCAGCAGTCAGGTAGGGAATGGCACTGCTTCCATGTGCAAGCCTGTTAAAATCAAACACCTGCAATGCCATGGCATATTTTCTTTCTTTGTCCTAAATATTTATACCATTTTATTTAATTTTACATTGTGACTTCTCTATGAAACAATTAGTGGTATTTTGCAGCTAAACCTCAGAGGGAAAGAGATTATTAAGCATTTTTGGAAAGGAAGAGACTCAATTTTTTTTTAACTCTCTGGCTCTTAAGCAGTCTAAAAATCTGTCAATTAAAGAACAAAAAGCTGTGGAGGACAGAACCAATGAAAAGGGCATTTGGCAAAGAATGAGATAAGGAGAAGGTCTCAAGGTCAGATCCCTGGGGAACAGTTTCCTCTGGTTTTGCCTTTTCCCCAGACATCTCATTTCTGTCTGTGGGAACAAATACATCTCATACATATCAGCATAGGATTAGTACTGTGGTCAAATTTCTGTCCTGTCTTTAAGACAATTAATTCAATCATGTGCCCAGTGATCAAATACTTCAGCCAAAATTATTTTTGTGCCGTATATGTAAAAACATTGCACAGTGACAAAAGACCAGTTTTAGAAGGACATTGGTACTGAACTTGACAGACTTATGAACTTTCTGATCTGTTGGAAAATGAAAAGAAAAATAGGCCACTTTAGGTTTCACAGAAGATAATTATTGGAATAGGTTAAATCTGAATGCTCATAGAAAACTGTGTCTTTAGAACAAATATCATATTTTCTTTATGCCACTGTAACAGTGTAAGATATCTCACAGAACCACTGAGGCTGCAGGGTGACTCAGTGCCCCCACCAAGGCAGTAAAAGCCAGCAAAACTCCAAATATAGACCCTGACAGGGAAGAAAAGAGATGGACATAAAAGCCAAATGAAGATTCATCAGGACAAATACAAATACCAATCTAAAGCTATTTATGTGATTTTTCATCCTAGATTAGAGCTGCACTGTACAATGTCATCCACAGTCTGATATTTGCTTGATCTGGTAGAGAGGTCTGATTCCTGACACCCATTCTTCCCTTTTCCTGCCTTTTCTGGGGATGGGGATCTGCCTCAGCCACCGCTGAGCAGAACAAACACCAGAGTTCTGGTACCAACGCCTGAGTTGACATTTGTCTGCATTCTTTTCTTTTTCTTTCATTTTCTCTCCACTTGGGTAACCTCCAGCATGCCAGGAGGGCACACAGTGGGAAGGAAATCAGCTGCTTTACAGGCAATGCCCCACAAGTTTACCAATTAGTTATTTTCTATTATTGCTGAATATCTGTCTAAAAATGGCACCAAGCCTAACTCTTTTATGAAGGATGCATTTTGAATCCTTTTGGTCCCAGTTGCTATTATTTTTATAGTCTGTACTAATCTAGCCACTTTTTAAGAACTAGAGAGATTTAGAAGCTCCTACAGCAGATGTTCATAGACATCATGCACTGCTGTTCTAATAGTATTTCCAGGTACCATGACTAAACCCAAGAAAACACATCTATTCCATCAAACTACCATTTTCCATTCCTTCTTTTGACATAAACCAAGAGCACTAGCTGTGTTCTCTGCCTAGCAGAAAAAGAGACTGCTGGCCATGCTGACAGCAAAAGAGAGAGAGAACAAGGATGTATCTATTAGCTATTTATGAGGAAAAGAAAATAAATTCTGCTGCCACAGTTGTTCTTCATTAACAATTGATTCAGTTTATATTCTTTACTTGTAGCACAAAGGTGAGGCTACTTTGGGGATATTTCTATCACACAGGACTTGGCTTGGTCTTTAAAAGTGCTCCTCTAATACCAGACCCACACAAGTGAGTTGTGCCATTTTAGTTTTTGTAGAAACACTCAATGGCAAGAATAATTAGAAATTTTTAAGATTCGGTTTTCCACTGGCAGACTTGCAAGCTTTTCTCATTTCTATTCTGTGGTGACAGTGCCCTCCTGTGGCATGAGGTTTTGTTTTTTTCTTTTTCCCCATGTATACTCCATCCAGAAAGATGAACTGGATAGGGTTTCCCATCTAGAAGCATGTAATTTATTTATATATTGTTTATATGAAGTAATTTTGACAAAATGTTCCATTTATATCTGTATTTTCATATGTCCCTTTAAACAAATATTTTAAAAAGTGCTTGCTCCTCTCTGTATGGTTTCTGTGTAAATTTGGGGGATAAAAGCCCATTGGGTATCTGGACAGTGGGTGCATCTCTGTAGGAGCCAGGTTGTTGGTATTTGTTGCACAAACAAAACTGTGCTTATTACATACCATATAACCTATATCAATCCTAGTTTTTAGTAATTTGATCTGTTCTTAAGGAGCAAATGAAAGCTAGAAATTCTGGGAGAGCTTGGATAATGCATTACTCTTCTCCTATCTGACTTTTTTTGGCAGTTTAACAAATTCATGTAGGCGAGAAAAACTTCAGATTTTAAAAGGATATAATAAAGGTACTTGGTAGCTTTTTCTGGTAATTATTGATTCATTACCAATGTTCTCCTACATAATTTGTTTTCTCCACAGATTTTAAAATTTTAAACACAAAAGGCACTGCAGTATAAACATTATCAGAATAACTAAAACAGACATTGATTTTTTTATACTACTAAACATTGAGAAAATTATTCAAGGTAACTAAACACCCAAACAAAATCATGTTCAGATCCTGGGATAGAAGACTTGTCATTGCTCAGGGAGTAGATCTCCACAATGAAACTCCTGACACCCTGGAGTCAGCATGAGGTGATGAGCTCATGTGCTGTAAACTCTCAGCAGCACAGAGAAATGCTGGACATTTTAGGTCGTGGAATATATAAAGGAACAAACATAGATTGAGAAGAGAGCCACTTCTACTATCCCTCTGTTTCTGCCCTTCAGAATGGAGTGTAGCTTTGTAAGAAACAGAAATAAATAATCTTCTTATAAACTCTCAAAAACCTTATTCATATGGACATGTCTATGCATACATTCACTGTTTTCCAAAGCTTTTAAGTTAGGCTTGAATGACTAATAATGTGAACGCACAACAAGGCCAGCCCTTCACCTAATTGAATTTCCCTGTTCACAACTCCATATCCTTAACAGAAATGAAACACTGAATTTTCGCCAGTCAAAAACCGTCTGAGAATGAAGTAACTTGACTGTGGGACCAATATATGATTCTTGAAGCTCTTCTGCAGTTCTTTCAATAATTTAAATCCAGCAATATTTTAAACAACAGAAAGAATCTCCTAATACTAAGTGTGAGATAATCTTAGCTCTAAGTGCTGCTACCTGAACTATAATTAAGACACCAATTTCTTGTGTTGTTATAAAGGTGTTCTTTTCTCTTTCATTTGCACTAGCTTCCAAATCACATCTGAGTACAAATTAGAGGCTTTTTTTCCCCAGTACCTTACACTTTGCACAGTCACTTAAACATGCATAAAGAGAGCACTAATGGGTGTAATTCCCCATTCGATTTGCACAGGTATAAACGACTCTTCAACCAGGGAGCAATGAAGGATCACACCCACTGAGCTGATTAAATCACTTAAGTACAGTGTACATTCCCTCTGGCTGTGCTTCCTGGCACGACTAATTCCTTCTATTGAACCTTTGGGACCTAGGCCAGCACATATGCACAGATGGTTCCTCAAATCAGGAATTCACTTCCACTGCTGTAGAACAGAATTCTGGTATTCAAATCACTATGTCACACAAGTGTAGGCTAGGAGGAAGACCACAATTTCCAAAGTTCATCCAGACTTCTATGAGCCTTTGTAAATCAGGATGGAACAGGACTGTTAGAAATAAAACCTTTTGCAAGGGTTTACTAAGGTCACAAGCACTGAATACTGATGCATTAATCTAATTTTCAAATTATCTCCTACTCTGGAAATGACTTATGCTGACACATGAAGATGCTGTGTCTCAAGTCAGAACACTGCTCTGCATCTCTTGATCTTCCAAACATAATTGGGAGGAATATGCACTTAGTAGAAAACGTGATATGAGCATTTATACATGAGGATAAATATGACCTGGATACCATTTCCCAGAGGGAGTGCATTCTGGTTTAAATATATGTCATTGTCCTTTTCATGACAAAACTGGTTAATTTGCTATTGTGTCTTCAGATGACGTCTGTCTATATGCAGATACAAACACAGATTACTACAAAGGAATAGGAGAAATGTGTACATTCAGAGAAAGAGAGGAATGATCTAAATATATGAAGGATCAGTTATTATGCTCCTCAGTGTAATAAGATAATTTTTTCCAGGGAAATTTTGTATTTCTTTAAAAATTGAAAATGATGGACGTGTTATTTTCTAGACATGTGTAATAGAAATATACCTCAGAGTGGACAATAGGAATGTAAGGTCTCTGGTGAATGGCTAAGCAATCCAAAATCTTCTAATTATGATGCCAGTCATTGAGTGCTTAAGTATGTTGTCTTACAAAGATACTGTCAGGTTGCACTATCATTCATTTCTGGAAAACTCCAAAAGTGTATCAGTGCTCCAAACAGCAATCTGGAAGTCTGAGAGGCTTTCTTGCTGCAGCAGACAATATTGGACAAACAAGAGACAGAGCTCAGGGAAACAGGATGAAGTAATAATGAAACTATTATAAATTTGCCAAGTGAAGACTAATAAATGACATTGTGCTGAGGATCAAGTCTAGCCATTTTTTACTAAACTAATGTCTTAGTTTGACAGCTTCATGCAGGAATCACACCAGGAGTGAAAAATCACCTGAGGCACAGGGATAATCTGAAAATAACAGAGTATTTAAGCTGGTCTCAGCTAAAGAGCTGAGAAAAGCATGAATAGAGCCAGAAAATAAACTAAATCTGGATAAAAACAGGGTTGGGGCAAGATTCCATCAAGAAAGGTGTGATTAAAGCAAAGCACTGTCAAGTCCATGTTCCACACGGGACTTAATGCACTTGACGTTTTGGATGTATGTGTTGTGACAAC
This sequence comes from Pyrgilauda ruficollis, assembly GCF_017590135.1. Lineage (NCBI taxonomy): Eukaryota > Metazoa > Chordata > Aves > Passeriformes > Passeridae > Pyrgilauda > Pyrgilauda ruficollis. The sequence continues at coordinate 774,521 of NW_024530599.1, forward strand.
TGAGACGGAGTCCTAAATTTCACATCTCCGGTCTTGCATTATTTTGTATGTTCAGAGAACTTTTTTATTCAAAATCTCAGAAGACCTGCTGTTATATCGTTCCAACATCACTTAAGTAAACTTGGCAATCCCAGCAAGATACTTCTCTGGAGCATTCCACCACTTACTCCTCTTTTCCTTATCTCATTATTGTCACAGTTTTCCCTGGCTGGCAGTTGAGTACACTTGGCTTTTCACTCACTCCCCACCCACCAGCCCTCCCCAGCAGGGAGGAGAATCAGAAAGAAAAGGTAAACCTCATGGGCTGACACAGGAACAACTTAATAATTTAAACAAAATATTACTATAATTAGACATATGCAAATAACACTAGTTAGAACTGCAATGATAAGGGGAGAAGGTGACAGAAGCCAAGAGAAGCAGGTGATGCACAATGCAGTTGGTCAGTACCAAAGACTGATATGCCCAGCCCGTCCCCAAGCAGTGACTGGCAGCTCCCAGCCCACTCGCCCAGTTCAGGCACTGGCAAGACATCCCAGGGTGTGCAATATCCCTCTGGCCAGCTTGGGTCAGATGTCCCGGCTGTGCTCCTTCCCAGCTTTTTCTGCAGCTACTCACCTGCAGAGCATGAGACAGAAAACTCCTGAACTTGGGGTAAGAACTGCTTAGCACCAACAAAGATCAGTGCAGCATCAGCACCATTCTCATGCTAAATGTAAACACAGCCCTGTGCCAGTTACTCAGAAGAAAATGCCCCTTGTCCCAGACAAAACCAGAACACATTACTTCAAGGCTAGAAGAGATATTAAGTACATTACCAAATTATTAACTTGCTTTGTCTTGGCAATCCCTAAATTCCATTTGTTTTTCTTACTTTCACCTAAAAAAAAAAAAAAAAGTCATCTGTACATCCCACTTCCCAAAACCCCAAGAAAGCAAGGTAAAATATTAACATTATTCCTTTCTTTTGTAAGGATCTGAAACATTCCACAACAAAGCAGAGCCTGCAGCATCAGCAGGCTTTCAGATGAGAAAGTAAGATGTGATATAAAAGAATTTATGCATCCTTGAGTGACTCATCATCTTGGTCAATTCCACACTGGCTGGCAAGTTATAGTTGACACTGAAGTTTTTACATCCCCTGATTTAACTTCTCCATTAGTAGAAACCTTAAAACTCATATAAAATATATATGGTCTCTTATTTCCCTGAGCTTTCAGTCAAACCTTTCCAATTCTAAAATGCATGAGAAATAAGGTCTGTCAGAACAATGCTGTGGACTTTTAAATTACAGAAACTGATAGAGTTTCCTACAAATATAATTCTGTAGTAGTTTGGATTTTTTAAATGCAAGTATCAGCGAGGGAAGAAAGCCTTTGCATAAAGGGATGTACAATAATATTTGTGAGGGCTGAAAAGTCCTACAACAATTATATCTCTTTTAAACTTTTGGAACCTGTTAGCAGAGAGATGTTGTTTCTAAACATATTTGCTTATGAAGTTGTGTATTTAAAAAAAAAAATAGAAGGAAAAGTAAAAAAAAAAAAAAAAAAGAAAAGCAGAGAGAATTTTGTTTGATTAGATATGAAACACTCTCACCTAGAGTGTCTCCAGTTTGTGCAGCACAGGTCCTGTGGACACTGTTAATGCTCTGTGGGAATGAACTGCCCTCTGAAGTGCACCTTTGAGATGACAGAGAATTCAAAGCTCTGTTTCACTGCCAGTGGCTGGACTAAGACCTTTACAAGTTCGGTTTATGTTTTACATGGTCTTATGGATTACATTATGAACAGCAACAAAAAAATTAAAATAATGCATACGATATTGTAAAAATATTACTGTAATAGTTGTCTGTATAAAGAGCATTCCTTGGGTTAAGGGAAAAATCCAGACAAGTCTCCACAGACACCAGGGGATCACCACTAAAACCAACCAAAAAAAAAAAAAGTATTTGGAAATGGTCTGTAAAATAGAAGGACTGAGGCTGCTCTCTCACTACACACACAGATGTATATTCACACGTTATACACAGCACCCCTGGGCCGGTTTGCACACACAGCTGTTGAACAAGGACAGTGTGTGAGGGAGGGCTTGCACTATGCCTTGGTCCAGATCATCTCTATTTAGCTCTTCTCAGCACAGGTGCTGAGTTTTGGATTTAACTCTAATACCTGTAGAAAAGTTCTGGCTTGTATACTGAAGTCTGATATTTTCTGTTCCTTTGAGTACAAGGCAGGAGGGTTACAGCTGCCAAACAGTTGGGCAAAAAGACCTGTGCAAGTATAGGACAAAAAATAAGGAGCAAGTAGTTACCTGGGCTCTGGTACTTCACTCATTTACTCCAAAAGAGCCCATTGCAGTTGGAACTTCAGTAGAAAGAAACAAGAACAGCAATAAAACATCTAATTTTTAAACTTCAGTTCTGGGCCTTCTGTACCTTTTTATGCTCTAATCTATATTTGGGTTTATATTTCTTCTCTTACTTCTGGAAATTCTTTGTCCCATTAAATTGATATAATAACAGTGAGCACAAAATCCTTCTCTTTTAAAAATGTTTGCATGGAAGTAAACCAGCTACTGCTTCAAGTGATCTCTGCCATATCGTAGCAGAATCAAATGGAAATAGCAATGCTATTAATAGCATATATGAAGGTAAATGAATAAAGGGATAATTCCAAAAACTGAAAAAATAATCACTCCTTAGGAAGTTAATATATGATCCAGAGAGATGAAGAATGAGTCATACTGTAATTTTATGGCTTCAGCTTTGGAGTGCTGCTGATGAGTGCTGTATTTTTGGTAGGTTGGTTGGACTTTTTTGGTATAAGAAGGATATGCACATACAAGGCAAAGTTGTCTGTAACCTAAGGAAATAATCAGACTGTAATTATTACACTTGTTTGCTCATATTCAGAAGTATCACCTTAAAAACTGCATATCTAAAATTTGGGAGCTTTATGTTTTTAGTTTAATTATAACATAATATAATTAAACTAAAGCCAGTCAATCCCAGGAATATAGATATTCAAATTCAAAAAAATAACAAAGAAGCACCACTTGAAAAATACCTCTGAAGTTTCTTCTGTGGTCAGGTTCAAAGGGATTATTTTGGGAGAAATTTAAATTTTTTTATGCCAGAAAAGAGGAACTCAATATTAACTAAAGGTACTGATCTAAGCAGAACTTGCATTAGCCACAGAGACTCTTTGATAATGCTGGAAAACTAGCTCACTCTAGATTTGCAAATCATATCCTGTTTCCATTAGAGACTTCTCTGGGCTGCATTTCACTGAATTGCAATGAAGTCTTTGTACCCTGGGGTTCCGTAGCTCCTTTGCAATCAAGATTTTTCCCAGGAGTGCTGTAATCTGAAGTAATGATAAGAAATAGGTTTTTTTTTAGTTTAGGGAAAAAACCCACAACCAACAACAACAAACCCCCCCCCCCCAAAAAAAAAAAAAAAAAAAAACAAATCAAAACCAAAAACCCAACAAAAAATAAACAAAACAACAAAACCCACAAATACTACCAATGAACCAAAAAAACCAAACAAACAAACAAACAAACAAAAAAAAGCAAAACAAAACAAAAACCCCCAAAAACTAAAAAACAAACCACACCAAAAACTGCAGCTTGGCTGTGTTCCTGAACCCAGATGGAATTTACTTAATTTGAGAGGGGAAGAGAACCTGGAAAGACAAACACAAGCTACTGAATAAGAATGATGTGTTATGTACGCCTGAGGAACTTCCAGCCCAGCTTTTGGGGTCACTTAGGAAATGTGAGTTCAAATTATTTTAAAGGAGAAAATACAACAGGAAGATCAGCAGGAAAATAAATAATTACTGACACAGCATAGCCCTGAAGAATAGTTAAGAACAGGAATGTAGGAAGTACATCTGAAAGCATGCAACACTTGAGAGCGGAGCTGGGAGCACACTGATGGGGATACAGACTGGAGGAAGGCTGGACCCCCAGCACACCCTGGGCTGCTGCAAGGGGATCATACCAGGAAGGTGTGGTTATGAGGAATTACTTGGGTAGAAGTTCTGCTATGCAAGGCAGGTTACCCTTGAAATCATACAGCAAAGTCCCCTGAGTTAATCTGCACGACTGCTAATTTTCCTAGTGTGGAAAATCCACTGGTCCTTGAGCTAGAGCTGTGTTAAAGATGTGTGTGTGTATTTGCCATCAGTACATCTGGTGAATCAGTTTAATATTTATGCACACACACCCCAGATGTGGAATAGGAAAGCCCTAGCTCTTACACAGAAATTTTATGTTGGTTTTCTAACATATTATTCTATTTACTCTGCTTTTGTTTCACAGGAGACTATGTAGTCATGTCTGTGTTCTTTAACCTGAGCAGGAGAATGGGTTATTTCACTATTCAGACCTATATTCCCTGCACACTTATTGTTGTCTTGTCCTGGGTCTCTTTCTGGATTAATAAGGATGCAGTTCCAGCCAGAACATCACTGGGTGAGTTTATATTTCCTGTTTCCTTCAAGCATTATCATGTTTAATTGACACCTTTGCAGATCACCAGTTTGCAAATACGAGAACAGAAAACTTCACACGAAATCTCCTCATTTAGAGGAATGCAGTAATTTCCAAGGAATAACACAGACTGAGCTATATTTGCATGTCTTCCTTTTTACCATGTTCTGACTATTGCAGATTGTCAACAATAAAAGCTTTCACATTTTTTCTGATTACAGCAGAATTTTTATAAACATCAAGAGGATTGGGACCCATAGCTGCATTAGAGGCAGGGTGCATTGGTTTCACTTGTTCTACTTCCATATTACAGTGACTGGCAACACAAATTAAATAATTACCTAGAAGGAATCCACTTTCTGGCTGTGTGTCCAAGTGGTAATAAGGGGAGAATGTACCACCATGACCACTTCAGAAACCAACAATCAAGTATACACTTCAGGCAAAAAAAATCAGCTGAATTTGGTGGTATCCAAAACCTTATACATGAAAATGTGACATGCAATTAATCAGAATTAGAAATTTCTACACATTTAGCAACTGCTCCACAAATAAACTAGGAGACTAAATTAATCTTGCTTGTGCAAAGAAGCTGTAAGAAATAACAAAGCAGAATCATCCAGCTACAGAAAGTTTAACACACTTTCTACTTCTACATTAAATCCACACAAGTGAGAATTATTTCAGTTTTTCCTTCTGCGTCTTCATTTCTTCACAGAACCACAGCACAGAGCACTGGAGTGTAAAATAGGGTACACAATTTTCATTCCAGACTCCCTAGAAGGAGCATAACAGGGGACTAGTGGCTTCCATAAAAGAAAGCTTTAAGCATTTTATTGGTTTTTTCACATCCTCTTTAAAAAGAGGCTATAAAATCTGTTTTAAAGAAGTAAAAAATTAATAAAGGCATTCAGCTATTATTTAAAATTTTACCTAGATACACAAAACAGACTTGTCCCTCTGTTGAGAGTTAATCTGTTTGCACCAGTAAGAAAGTAAAACCAACAATGCAATAAAAATTGTGACAGATTTGAACTGTTCTGATGCATTTTTTTAAATATTTTTCACATTGCAGTATATGCAATAATGTTCTGAAAGGGAAGGGATGGTGAGACATGTCACAGTACTTCTATTTTGTAGATCTTTCTCTTGCTCTGTTTAAGCATTGAAGTGCATAAACCCTAAACTTGAATTTTCAATAAAAAATAAAAACTCCCCAGAAGTAAACTACAAAACCAAAACCTTAAATTAAATGTCTTAGAATTCATCTAACCAAAGTCCTCTACAGAGCAGCACTGGCAGTGACCATGCAAAAACGTTGCATCACCCCTGTTAATCCTCTAAGCTCCCATTGAACTGGCATTTCACTGCTAGAATGTGCTACTGAATACCTTTGCTGTGGGTTTGAAGTTGTTTCAAAACCAATCACAGAGAGATGACTGGCAAAATCAGTTTTCTACTTGAAGTAATGTTATTTCTGGTTTTCTCTCTCTATTTACTAGGAATTACAACTGTCCTGACAATGACCACCCTAAGTACAATTGCTCGTAAATCTCTTCCCAAGGTCTCCTATGTGACAGCCATGGATCTTTTTGTGTCAGTCTGCTTTATTTTTGTGTTCTCTGCACTGGTGGAATATGGAACTTTGCATTACTTTGTCAGCAACAGAAAGCCAAGCAAGGATAAAGACAAAAAGAAGAAAAACCCAGTATGTATCTTTTTACCTTTAAAAACTAAGGCCTTTAGTAAGGCCTAAAATTTAATTAGTTTTTCTGAGAGAGCATTTAAATCCCTCTTTATAACTGTCCCTTTTTTCCATACTTTTCTCTTACCTATATCCCCATCCTTCATAACAACAGGAATGCAAACATTCACTTTGAGAATCAAAAACATATTACAGCTTTCTGGAAGAACTAATTAGGAGAACTAATTTCTTAGTATAAAGATCTTTTTAACCAAACTGTTCTGCAAACCACAACTACCAAAGCCATTATTTATGCTATATATAGATCTCTTCATAGAAAATATCTCAGTTTCTCTGTATTAGTATTAGCAATTTCTATGCCATTAACTTATGTCCACATTATTGACATGACTACCTTGTTTACCAGGACTACATTTAAACTTTTATATTCAAACTTTGGTGTGTTTTTTCCAACTTCCCCTTAGCATCAGTTTCCTTTCTATTGTTTCCTTAAGTTCTTCTTTTGTATATTTCTTACCTTATTTACCTACTTTGCCTTAGAGAGTGATTTTCCAGTAGTTTATAATGATACTTATGGATATATGCTACCCAAAAGTAAAAATAATGTATATAATAACAGCAGTGAAAAAAACATGGGAACACCCTCAGTAGCAATTTGGGCTTTTGCCCAGAGAAGGAAAGAATTTGATGCTTATTTTGTCCAGGACAGATTTCTCCTTGCCTTTGGCAACTGCGCTGACAAATGTGTTGTCTAGAATCTCTAAAACATCTACAAAAAAACAAACAAAACCAAAAACCGACACCCCCCCCAAAAAAAAAAAAAACACAAAAAAAACCCATAAAAAAAAAAACCAACATTGATATTTTTATTTCATTGCAATCTTTCAGTATAATATCATAAGCTACTGGAAGTGTTTTCAAATTTTCAAATATTAATTTCATGGATGTAAAATATTATCTCTAAGAAAACGTGCATGAATCATTAATCCACTGTTTTTTCATTCTCAATTTATTTTTCTTTGTTCTAGATTTAAAAAATCCACCAAAAAAAAAGAAAAAACACACACACACACACACACAAAACCCACCCCAAACAAAAAACCAAAAAAAGTAAAAAATGTGAAGGACAAATGTTTTACATTAATAGAGAGAATTTTTTATCTCCATATCAAGCATTTAACAAGGAATAAAGTAATTTATATTTGCTCTGCTAACATATTCAAAGACTTTTGAAGATATTCTCTTTTAGTTATAAAATACATTACAAAAATGGATATAGAAAAAATAGCAGTAAAGGAACCTTTCACTACATACTATTCCTATAATTTCAAGTTTAAAAGCTGCTGAGAGGTAGGCTGTAAAAAAAGGTAAAATGATCAAGTGATGTGTCCTGTGTTAGATGGACATAGAAGTATTTGTGTGTCTTATGCAGTCAGGTAGAGGACCAAAACTAAATGTATCTCAGATTTAATTGTTCTTTACATTGCTTATCTGTGAGTGTCTGGGGAGAAACAGAACTATAAATGCTTGCCAGAATCCTAATCAGAGAGTCTAACAACTGTAAAAGTAGTGTTCAGGGCACAGTTTGCAGGTAAAGAGTCTTCTTTCTAAAAGGTGCTTCTATAAACCATGAATGGTCTCTTTCAAAACAGTTCAGCATAAAAGACTGGCATTCCCTCAGGATATGAAAACCTAACAGGAGTTTGATAGCTTATGTCTCTGGCCCAGATGTAAACAAGAAAGTGACAAGTTGAAAATGTGGGGGATTTTATGTTACAGATACTTGTTTCAATTGCTGTAATCCCAATCTTTCTATAAATTTAGTTCTTTTTGACTTACCATGTTTTAGAAACATATTTTTAATTTACATTATTTTTGTCTCTTTCTTTCCTTTCTTTAATTTAAAACAAAACCCTCTGATTCTCTTTTCTGTCTACAAAATGAAAGCTTCTTCGGATGTTTTCCTTCAAGGTATAATGTTTTTTGGAATGGAAATTCACTGCATGCGACTGCTGAATTTAACTAGTAGAGCTTAGATGAGAGTGGTGTTTTGTTTGGTCTTTTAATTAATGAGAAAACTCCTCAAGCTACTTCCTAATTAAGTAGAATGGTTACAAATTTCTAAACAATTTGTAGAGTTGATTCAGCAGCCCAAATACCACTATGGTTCTGAACTTACCTAAGTTCAGGAGTGACCAACATTATTGGATCGCATGAATTAAGAGAGTTTAACATTAAAACATTTCTGCTGCTCTGTCTCAATTTGCCATGGGATCCAATACCACCAGCTAGCCTAAAACCTGCAATACACCCTTTTAGAACTCAACTCTGACCCTGGGTTTTTTAACCTTTGTGATTTCAATCCTAATTATAAAGTCAAATCTGTTCTGATGTTGACCTGAAAAAAAACTCAATGTCACCATCAATTACTCAAATGTTATTCATTGTGCAAAAAAAAAAAAAAAAAAAAAAAAAAAAAAAAAAAAAAAAAGAGGTTTTTGAAGGGTTTTAAAAAAAAAAAAAAAAAAAAAAGAGTCAGAGTTTTGAAAGGGTTTAAGATGCCTATAGATTCTAATGTTGTCACTGGATGAACACATTGAGAAAATTACCTAATATATCTAGTTGTGTTCCACATTGAAACCTTATCTCCATTCAGAAATGCAGAGATTTTATTAAAATTTTTTTTTTAAAGGTGGGGAGGGTGGGGAGGAGGGAGAGCGGAAGAAACTGCATAAAATAAATGACATTGACTTTACATACTTCTGGAATGGAATTGTTATACTTCCCTAATAACTATCAGCATGAAATTTCAATGCCTATCATTCCAGCATTCACCCAGTGAATGTTATTTAAATGCTTAACTTGCTCAATTCATTCTAATTATATGTATGTAGATATACATGTACAGCTACTATATAAAATCAGAACATGTTGAACCTCCTAGTTGGTGAGCATTAGTAGGTGGTGAGCTGCAAATATTCAAATAATTGAAGAGTCTTATAGAGATTCTCCTAATCTTATTCGAAAAACCTAGGTTTTGCCTTTTTCCTGTATATACATATTCTTTTTTCTCAACATGAACCACCCCTTTTAAAATCCTGCATTTCCAATTGATTCAGTTCCTTTCAAGTGCAATACAGAAATTGCCTTCAGATATCAAGCAGCTACATAAACTATAAAACAAAAACTCCAAACACCATCAATTACATTCCTGGATGTTTCATTTAACCTCTCATGTTTACTCAGTTTAACTTTGAAGCTGATTTCCCATGGCTGTTAACTTTAGATTGGTTTGTGCTGCTTTCCTCTAATGGGTATGATGCAACTGCTTTTAATAAGCTCAAGGTAATTTTGTCACTAGAACATCTCAGCAATTTCCCACGTACCCCCCCCAGAACCATCATGCCCATGCTGACATCATCCCCAGCCAGTCTGGTGATAATAACAGTTTCTCCCTCTGCCATCTTTTTCTTCTTTTGCTACTCCACCTTAGGCACCTACTATTGACATCCGCCCCCGATCAGCAACAATTCAAATGAACAATGCTACACACCTCCAAGAAAGGGATGAGGAGTATGGCTATGAGTGTCTCGATGGCAAGGACTGTGCCAGTTTTTTTTGCTGCTTTGAGGATTGTCGGACGGGCGCGTGGAGGCACGGCAGAATACACATCCGCATTGCCAAAATGGACTCCTACGCCCGCATCTTCTTCCCAACTGCCTTCTGCTTGTTCAACCTGGTCTACTGGGTATCATATCTGTACCTTTAAAAGCAGTAGGAAATCAGTGATATGAGCCTTACTCACTGAATTTCTTAGAGAGATGGTTTCCTAAATCCACTTGAAGTATTTATGATGCGCTTTATAGTGATCTGAATTCTTTAGTGCCATAATCCCGTAAATACCAGTCATATCATTTGTCCAAAAATTGCCATCAGGTTATTGTGAATTACATGTCCATTCCACATGCCAAAATAATTTAAAAATAAAATCATGTCAATAGGTAATATACACCTATACCTGCTGGAATAGAGAGAAACAGGGCAGACAGGACAACGGGAGCATAGCAACATCACTAAATAGTTGAAACTGTGATTCCACACAGGAGAGAGAGAGAATTCCCAGGTAAAGTGCTGTACAGTTTGTTAACATTGGCTATGATTATGCTATAGCTTTATTCTCTGTGGGCTTTTCTTTTTGGAAGAGTCATCTCTCACTTTGAATAGGTATTATTAAGCTAGGAAAATTAACTTCTACTCCCACCAAGATGAAAACAGACCTTTCCCTTTGCCATTCCTTTAAGAGCACATGTACAATGCTGTAAATATTTCAATACCTTATAGTACATAAAGCCTAGTGCATGCATCTTTTGGGGGCCAAAATAAATTAAAAAAGGTACTATAAAGTTTTGTCTTTTATTTTGTGTCTCTGGATGTGCTATTGTAATTGAAATGTGGACAAACCTAATTTTCTTTTTTCTTGAAAAATTGCCCCTCTCCCTCATGCATGGAAGATCCAAGCAGACAGCACTGTCATGCAAGATATTAGAGAAGCCTTAAGGATTCAACTAAGTAACATATAGACAAATCTTTTTGGCCAATATAATAGCTCATAAAGTGTAATGTATGTGTCCTCTGCAGTTGTAGCCTTCATTTCCCATTGGTAATGTTGCTATATTTCAGCTGAATCTCCAGTAATTATACATTGCAAGATCAGCTTCCAAATTTAACCCATGTGCTTCTATTGTTCTTTTCCCATGCTGAGCTCCACTTTTTTCCTTACTCAAGTGTTTGTGGGGGTCTTTTATTCTTCAATCCAGTAGAGGAAATAGCTTTTATTCTACATATATAGATGTTATTTTTACATAAGATCTTCAAGTTAATTTTGAAACATTAGTCCTTCTATTGTATATACACACACAATTCTCTGCCCATTCATGTCCTTGACCAGCAATAGTTGTTGTCAGTGCTGCTTTCACTCAGTGAGTACCTTTACTAAAACCAACCTTTACCATGGCTAGCACAGAACAAAAGGGAACAGAGGGTGTCTTGGCTACTAAATCACATGTATGCAGTTATGTATGTATTTAAAACCTTCAACCCACCTGGGTGAATCCTGAAAACCACTGGTTTTCAGAACCTGTATGATGCTCAATTATGCAACCTCAAGCACATGTAAATATGACTGATGGTTTGGGTTTGTTTTTTTTTTTTTTTTTAATTTGTCAAAGATGCAAAATTCCACCTCCAGAAAAGTGGGCTTGCAGCTTGAAAAGGACACCTATAGCTCATCACTACAGAATCATTATTAATTGAAATGGAGGAAAAGGAAAGTTTTCCAATGTCTGTATAGTTTTGGAAATAAAAATGTATAAAAAAGGAATATCTCTTGATCATCAATTGCTCCTAGTCCAATGTATTTGAAAACATTTTAATAAAGGAATTGCACACACCTGTGAACTTTTTCAATAAAACTACTGCACTCAATTCCAGTTCTTCTGTGATGAGTTTGTTAAAAGCATGCTTTGAGAATTAGACTGATTGACCAGTTGGATTCATCAACTGCCTAAATATAAGTGATTATAATCCTTATAACCCTCTGCATTGTCTCATTTTGTAGTCAGATGGCTCACACATAACTTTAAAGAAGGGAGACTAACTCTTTTGAAGGTAATCTTATTCCCCCCCCCCCCAAAAAAAAATTTAAAAAACCACTGAATTGGAAGTACTCTAAAGAGAAATAACTTTCCTTTATCTACTTAGAGAGTCTCCACTATCTGAATGAGTGCCAGTCACCTTTCACATAGGAAGGTGTTTCAGCTGGTACCTGACTGATTTTCAGCTGGTACCTGACTGATCTTAACTTTTTTTTCCCCAGTAGTCAGTGATTTAAGAACTTTCATTTTCTTGCAATTAATAAGAGTGACTAATTTTATACATTAAAAGTTTCAATTTTTCCCTGTTCCCATATAGATTTTATACATAATTGCCAAGAAACTCAGTCCAAAGCAGCCCTTTAATGCTCTCAAGTCCAAGTGCCTTTTGGTTAGCATACACAGAATTATATTTTTGTCACGATCTGCAGAATTAATGGGAAACTAAGCACTTCACCCTAGTTCAGCCACCAGGTTACCTGTGTCTAAGAAAACCTGCAGTACTGATGAATCAGATTCAATAATGAGGAACAAATGATCCAATCCCTCACTTGTGCAAGTTTGGCTTCTCCTTCCAGCAAAGGACGAGTTAAGAATTGATATATCCCCACCTCAATAATGAAAACCACACAAACTGGAAAACTGTGCCACATCTGCCCTAAGGAGGTGAATGAACTTTTCTCACTGTGTATCACAACACAAAGTAAAGGAAATGAGACCCTGATCAGTGATTACCCAAAACCTCCCTCCTGCCACACTTAGTGAGGGGATTTGTCATTTCCTTCTGGGGAAAATGGAGGAAATTCGAAAGGATTGTTCATGAAGAAACACATAATTCCCAGCAAGAAACTGATATCAAAGTGCAATCTAAGTGTTCCTCTAATAGGGATTATTTACCTATCCAGTACAGAAAAAACCTTTGTGTTGTAAATCCAGATTGCCACCACAGTACACAAAACATTGGGTGTGATAAGTGGTATTATTCAGAAGAAAACTGCCCAGAAACCTATCTATAGAGATATGTTCACATATGTATATCAGAGAAAACATTATGCCAATATATACATTCTACATACTAACTCTCCCAGTTGTATTCCAGGGAACACACTCACTCCTGATGCACCAGGCTTGCTGAGACGTTTTTCAAGCTCATCACACTGCACAGAAATATTACTGCTCTGGGATGTGTCTGAGGATGTTCAGACTGGCATTGGAAGTTTTATCAAGTATACTCTAGTGGCACAATTATTTACTTGCTATTTACATTCCAAGAGGATGTAATATCCTGAATGAGACAAGACACTGTTATCCCAGGGATTATACCAAAACAGGACACCTTCAAAGCATTTATAAATCTTTATACATTTACAACATTTACAATCCCAGATTGTAAATAAAGAGCTGGTATTCAGGGAGATCACATGACTCAACAATAGTTCTCCTATTTTTTATGTTAGCCAGCCCTAAAAAAAAACCCCATTTTGTCAAGCAAGTATGGAATAATTTTAGTCTCTGTACAATAAAAAAATGCTAGACACACACACTCACTAAAAAGGGGGAAAATAATCAAGGAGTCTTTTAAAAAATCCACTCTACCTCATTTGCATCTCATTTTCCCACAATTACATAAATCTATACCATGGTTGTACTGGCCCAATAACAATGTATCAGTTTCAGTGACACAGCTATTGCAACAACTATTGGAGATACAAACATTGAGACCTTCTGCCACCTGTGCCCCCAAGGCCCTTCAGTATTAAAACATGTAGAAAAAAAAAAAAATACTTATAAAAGAATTAGGCAAGTGAATAATGTCAGAAAAGGAAGAAGATAGCTCTGTTAACTGCAGAAATTTTAGTGAATAGCATTGTTTTACACAGAACAAAAAAGGGCTTGGATTATCTGCCTTACCACCAAATCTGGGTTTTGTAGGACCATGGTAGAGATGAGCTGCAAAAAAGGACTGGAAGACAATAAGCAAGGACTTTTCCAGGTTTGCTGAAGTTTCTCATGCTTCAGAGAAAAGGCAGGACAATGTGAAAAAAAATAATTTGTAGGAGAATTTGGTAGTTAAAGAGAGAAACTGAGGTTTGGCTATGACACAGAGGCTGAAGTCAAAATTTAAGCTGACCTGCTCTATCCAGGCTGCAGCTGAGAACTGAATTAGACAAGCAAGAAAAAGAATTTGCAAATGAATTAATGGGCTAAAGTGGCAGCCCAGAACAACAAGATAAGACAGCAAATTAGAGGCAAAATGATCTATAGAAAATAATTTTCAAGGCTAAAATAATGAAGGTTGCAGTTCTCTGAACTTTTAATAGAGTACCTTTGGGATTCAGGCTTCAACTGCATGCATGAAGGACCACATTTAGTGTAGCCATAGTAGAAAGGTACTGTTATTTGGAAATTAACAGCTACAAGATGAGGTCTTCATGAAAAATACAGTCTGTGGGCTTGAGCTGAGGGACTGAAGCTTGTTCTTTTAAACTAAGGGATCATCCAGGGCAGAACCCAGTAGAAAAAATGAAGAACAGAAGAAAAGTAAAATATGAAGAATCCATCTAAATGCAGCCTAATTACAGCCCAGGGGACAAAATAACATTTTAAAAAGCAAGTGTTGTCTTTCAAACAAAATTTCAGTCACTTTGCTAAGAATTTAATTAAATCTTATGAAAAGCTTCACAGATAAATCGGTTTATTATACCCATGAGACATCTATTGTTCCATTTATAAAAATTAAGAGCCAGTGCACTTTCCCCTCCTTATTTAGAAGGATTCTGTAGATGAAAAGATTTAGACTTCCTACTTACACATTACTGTGGGGCATTTTTTTAGACAAGATTTACAATGAAAAACATACCTATTCAATATGTAAAAGAAAGCTCATGACCTTTAAAAGATCTTGAATAACAGACATGAACTAAAAGCTTGCTTACAAGTCAGCAAACACATTTGAATAACTCATTACAGAACGTCAATTTACTTCTCAAAAAAATATTTTAAAATGTTGTCTTTCTTGTGGGAAAAATACCCAGATCACAGGATATTAGACTGGATAAAACATTCTCATTTGGATTCACATAAAATTCATATTGATTATCAAAATGAGAAAAGGAAAAACAAGAAATAAGGAAATATTAATGCAGCTTTAATTCAGCCAGTATGAAAAACATTAGAAATATTGATCTTTCCATTAGAAACATGTTTTTTAATACTGGTATATTGAAATCTATATCTGATAAGATTTAATCTGCCATCACTCTTTAGAATTTTCAAGTATATGTTATAAGCTTAACTATATATTCAGTTATTTTGCTGTGTGAAGCCTAATCCTAATTTACCCATAGGGAAAAAAAGGAACAAAACCCAAACCCCCACAAAAGCACCACCAACCTTCCCTAAAAAGGCTCCAAATCAAGACTTCTCATTTCATTCCTAAAATGAGACATAAGCACAGAGACATCCACACAACTAATATATTTACAAGATGTCTATAAAAATAGCAAATCAGGCTACAAATGCTTGAAAGTCAGACCTGCTAGAGAGGATTTAGCATAGCTGGATACTTTGCAGTATTAAAGAACAAAAACTTCCATGTTAATTTACCATGCTTTTACTGAGATTAAAAAAAAGTCTCCATGTTTGTATTGATGAAACAATGCATATCCATCAACTCTCAGAGTGCTTCTCAGTGCTTCCCTTAGGACTAGAAGGGAAAGACTAGACAGATAGTTTTAGCACTTCTACAATCTCACAAACCTATTCCAATTTCAAAAGTTTTTCTACTTCTCATTCTTGTTCTACTTCTATCACAACTCCTTAAACTGCTGCCACAGTGAGATTTCTTATAGAAGAGAGCACTTTTCTTGTGCTCTTTCCAATTCCTTTGCCCTCAGTTCCATTCACCTGAATTTGATGGCTTCCTGCTGATTTAGCAGTGCTGCATCTTTCTTGCACAAATGCTTCTGTCCCAAAAATCACCACCCCACAGTTTCACCTAAATCGGTGATCCCATTTCAATCCTGAAAAATTCTTGCAATTGGAAAACTATTACTTCTAAAGAAGCTACAAGTGAAGTAATAAAGTTAATGGACTTGACATCAGGAAACAAATAAGTGGTAAAACAGACCAATTGCTAACTTCAAGCTCACCTTTATTTTACTTGCTTTCAGGAGAGCTGATGTCAGCTCATGTTAAGACCCATCCCTCTGTGCTGAACTGCTCAGAGAGTGCCCAGACTGGCATGATCTGCAGATCCTGACAACATCCAGGAGTGGCATAAATCTCACCCTCCATACCCTCCCCATATAGGAGCTGTCCTGCTGCCCTCAAGCACCTGAGGATAGTCTACAGCTGCTGAAGATGGAGTATTTCTGGAAAGCCAAGACAACAGTCATGCCAAAACAGATGATGTCATTAATACTTTCAAACCTCAGGTGACTCATCCTTACATTTTTTGGCTGGTTCCAGTAGCTTTGCCAGTTTCTTAGGGTCTTCAGTAGCTCTGTTGGATAATTGCACACTGGCCAATCTACCCTGGATGGCCCTTGGGAGATTCTCAGCATCAAAGAATCACAGGTAGAGACTATATGGGCATGACAGAAGGTAGTTTACTACATGTTATGTTTGAATGAAGATAAAACATTTGTTCTTCAGCTCAAATATTTGACATAGAGAAGAAATAAGTCTAAAAAATGAAAGCACTCTGCAAAATTAAACTGCAGCAAAACCCACTTAAGAAACAGTCATGTGGTTCCCCCATTTATTTCTACAGATTGTTTTGCAAACATACCACAGCAAAAAGAAAAAAAAAATCACAACCAAAATGTATGAAAACAAACTACAAATAATTTTAAGCACACCTCTAATTGTGATTTGTTAAAATAATTTGTTTACTTCTAAATTTACTGTAGAAACATCCAAAATCAGGCTTTGCTACAAAAGGGAATGACCACCAGAGAGTGTGACTTTGTTCTGCTCCCCTCCAGGTCCTACAGAGTATTTGTACAGACAGGTCCAAAACAACTCACGGGTGGTTACCTGGAGAGAATGTCACATGGGAAACACATTAGCTCAAGCTACAAATCTATCTAAAATCTGTAAAATGGAAAGCAAAATTATGCTAAAAAAAAAAAATCACCTTGCAAACTCAGTACACTTGAAGGCATCTGTTTCAAACTTCTCTGAATGGTCTGCCGTAACTGATGAGAACTTCCTATATTTGAAGAGTCATCTCATTGTAGTGCATTTGCCTGTGCTTTAATAAAATACCATTTTTTAGGCACTGGAAACCTTTTCTGTCCTTTGGAGCACTCACTTTCAAGAAGAGGTAGGGCAGCTCCTCCTTCCAGCTGTTGTCAACCTCATACCCAGCACTTGCGTGCAAAGAAACAAATCTGAGTGCCAAGTACATCTGAAAGTAGGACTGAACAGAACCCCAAAAAAAGAGATTTTTCTAACTATGGATTTCTTCCAAAACCCTCTAAAGAGCTTTCTCACCTGCTCATGAAGGAATTGGGTGTGCTACAGTCCGTGCAAGTGGGCAGGTCCCCCCCACTGGCTGGGTTGTTACTCCAGTGCTACTGGCACCTCCTTCCTCATGTCTTCTGGTCCTAAACCACTGCACTAACACAAGTCCTGAGCAGAATGAGAAAGGGCAATGTGGAAAAGGAAATTATTTGAAAGGTTCAGCATCAATGATAAACAGGAAAATTTCTTCCCTATTCAGTGTTATTATTTTGTAAAAGTTAACCATAAAGTGATGTTTCCACATATAAATTTTAAGAACCATAAGTTTTTGTTGTTCTCTCTACATCACTTCTGACAGTTTCTTTTAGCATTGGTATCAGCATTTCTGACCAAATATTGCCCAACTGTAAATGACACATCTCTTCTATAATTGCATAGTTGAGAGCTATTGAGAAGTGAACAAAACTACAGGATGCCTGTCTGGTAAAGCAGTGAAGTGCTTAGCTCTGTTCAAAATCTCTGAAACTTGAAAATAATCTGATTCACCTTTTTTTTTTTTTTTTTTTTTCTCCATTGGCAATTTCATCCTTTACAGGAATTTAAAGATAAAACAGGTAATTTAAGAATAAAATCCATCCCAAATCTGAAATATGATTTGCAATGGTAATATCTCCTACGGGATAAGCTGAATACAAGCTCATTGCATGAACATGCATTTTAGTCTCCAGAGGATGTTTTTCCTACCTGTACAAAGGGGAAGAGACAACAATCTGAGTTAATGCAGACACATGAGTTTTCATTATGTAAACAGACTGAAGTTAACATCCCATGTACATCTGAGATAATTGTAAAAATTCTTCAGGGGATTTTGCCAAATAAATGCTAAGTACCCTGTTATTGCTTCTTCCACCTTCCCTCCCACTCTCCTGGCATCCAGGCACAGAGGAAATGAGATCTCAGTTCTTGAATTCATACATGGTGGAAAGGAAAACTACAAGGGGAAAAGATGCTCTTTTCAAAAATGCCCTTATTTTACCCTGTCATACAAAAAAAAAAAAAGGTCATAGAACTGAAAAGTAATATCTGGGAGGAAGTTTTTAAAAATAAAGACTCTAAATTAGCTTTGCAATAAACTTTTCTAGGTAAAGAAAGAGACAAGTATTGGCAGTTTATTTTCTGTTCTCTATTTGTCTTCCTAAACAGCTTAGAATATTCAGGCCATAGTAATTTACTAAATCAATGTTGGTAGACTAAGAACATCATGACCATTCCTGTAAGAAATACTACCAGATCCCTACATCATTCTGATTACTAGCACAATTAAATAATTTTATCCTGTCTGAATCATTTATCAGAGTTCCAATAAATGGACTGACATTCTGACGTTGCCTAGAAAATGTATTCAATGAACATTTTGAAACAGAAAAGGAAAGCATCACTTTCTCAGGTTTAGTGAAAAAAATCTTACTAACTTGAAAAGTTCTATTTAATTCATAGGTAGCAGGCAAAATATTAATCAGAATGCTAATCAAAGTCATTCATGCCACAGTAGAACAGGAAGTATTTTATTCTAAACAGTATCATTTTCTCAAGATGTTCTGCTATTATTACAAGTTATGAGGAACATGCTTTTCAGAGTTAAAATATAAAAAGCGTACTTTACTTATTAAGAAAAAAATTAAAATTATTACATAGGAAATGAAAGTGAAAAGAAAGCAGCCAAAAGAACTCTATCTCTGAAAATATGGTAAAATAATGGAAACCATAAATTAAAAATTCATTAGATACATTTTAAGAACTAACATTTATAAAGTTTGCACTTTTCCATTAATTTGGAATACATTATTATTTAAAAATCAGAACCACTGGAGAGTTATGTCACAACTAGCAATGAATACATGCCCACCTGAAAGTGAAGTTACCATCTGTAATTAGTTCTGTAGATCCACATTTTTACTTCATTTCCTCCTGTACAGCGTGATACCAATTTTCTTTCAAAAGCCTTCTTTGCAGGTTTTTTTTCAAATTTAAATCTCACGTCACCTGTCCTTGGTATAATAGACAATCAGAACATAAGGGGAGAAGTAAGATCACCAAAAATAAGTAACTTTACAAGTTACTTAGTCATCTATGGGAACTTCAGCATTCACATTTTCACTTTTTCTCCAGATATTATATATATTATATATATCCAGAGAAAAAGCTGGCATTTCATTGCTGTATGTTGTAAAACTCAGGGAAAATGGCCTTTAAACTGACACGGGACAGAGCTGCTTCCTGTGAGATGTCCATGCTCATAAGGAGCCTTCAATCCCACGCACTCACCTTGTAAGGTGGAGGCACCAAAGAGGCACCAAAGAAATCCCTGCTGGGATCTCCCACAAAAACTCCCAACTGCGGAACAATGTTCTAACCTGTGTCAGCAAAAACACCCCTCAAAACTGCAGAACCATCTCTTGGATGTAACTTGTCACATTTTGTCAGGGATTTTGCTGACTCCACCCAAGTTCACAAATGTCTAGATGGCAACCGAGACTCACAGATTAGCATAAAAAAGATAAATGTAGGAGGCAGGCACAAGGTTCTTCACAAATTAAGAAATATTTTTTCCTTGGATTGTTGGACAATACATACAGAACTTTAAAAAGTCATCACTTCAGTGATACATCATCTCTTTGTAATACTTTTTTATATAAAGCTAAATATTAAGGTGCATAAAGAGTCAATTACATTCATTACTCTGTATCTCCCTCATACCTCTAACATGCTTGCTCTACTACTAAATGGTTAAATTACCAGCTAGGGATATCATCTTCATAGTAATCTTCAGTTTAACCATACTACACATTTTACAGTAAATATTGAAAACAAGTAAGTGAACCATTTCATGATATTGATAAACATAACCCAAGTATTCTTTGTGAAATCTCATTCTGCCTGGAGAGAGGTGAAGCATTGCTTTGCATTTTCAATTTGTCGAACAGACTGCCCAAGCCCATTGAGAAGGGAAGCACTATGAATGCCACCTCTGGACAGAAGCAGACCCCTTTGTCTCAAGGGATTTTTGGTCTGGGTGTTTCTGCAGGCTGGGGGAGGACTTATAAAGATGTACTGCATTACTCCTATTTTGAATCTAAAATGTCCCTTTACCTCAAGTTAGCAAAACCTACAGCAACCTATAGCAAACATTCAGGCTCTTTCAGCTTATTTATTAACCTTATGAAATTAATCACCTCAGTCCCTTACCAGCAGCAGGCAAATATGATCTCACATGTCAGAACAGAACACTCACAGGCAGTGAAAATCCCAGGATTTAGTCTCTCTGTCCCCATACTGATTCCCTAATCATTGACTAATAAAGTTACATAAAATTAAGGTTTTTTCAGTTTCAAGAAACGAGAATCCTCCTCTAGGTGATCACCCTTCAATTGTACCTCATATTAACTCATGCAGGCAATCTTGGAAGAAATTCCATTTGCTACCATAGAAACCAAGGATGTGGACTCTACATCCATCCCTTGAGTTTAATACATTTAAGACTGAAATACATATTTGGAGGCAATGAGGAACAGAAAATGTATTTCTGAAAGTGGTCCTTGAAGAAGAATAAAAGGAGGAAATGAATGTAAATCCACTGAATGATTTCTTCATTGTCTAGGACAAAATGACAAAAGTCCCAGGGAGACAGAGACTGCAGCAATCCTGGACACCTGCACAGAAGTTTCCACCTAGAGTGCTCTATAATCTCCATGATCTGCAAGCAAAACCAGGATAAATTGGCTCACACTGCCAAGCAATTATTCCTACCAAGAACTTTCTGATGATACTGCTACTGGGAGAAGTGGTAAAGGCAAGGGCCATTTGTTCAAGCCTCTTCTCCATTCGATTTTCCATTTTTCCATTCTTTCAGCTGATTCTTTTCTTCCTTGACCTATTTTACAGACTTTGGAAAAAGTGAGAAAACACCTAGAGACACAATTCGCCTGTCTTGTGAATATTAAAATTGTAAGTAAAGGACATCAGATAGCTCAAGAAGCCACTTAAGGTTTCTAAATCTGCAATTAAAAACCAACTTCCTAGTTTCACTAATTGGAAAAAAAATGTTTTGCTTGCCAAAACATCACAAATTCATTTCTTTTATTGGTGTATAAATCTTTGCTTAATTAATACTGTAAGCCTGAAAGACTGAATATGAAATGAGGGGTCACACAGCTGTGCACAAAACTTACTTTAAGATAAACCAAGGCATGTTGGTTTAGGTGAAAAGGAGCTTGATTTCATGACTGGTGAACAGCATAAAAGATGAGATAAATACACAACTAAATGTGAACATCAAAATGTATTTCTTTATGTCAGACAACATGAGTAAAAAGTAATACCTTCCAATAAGAGTGTTTTAAAATGTTGATATGCATTTCAAACTCTACTGAAGTTGCCCTTGAAATATCCACCGCTGTCTGTGCAGCACCAAAAAGATGAATATTCATTTCTGCTTGTAGTGCAGAGTTAGAAATACACTGAAATATAAACATACTCCCAACAGAAATTTGCTGAACATTTGTACTATGCAAATTTCATATTGCTAATAGATGCATTGTTTGGTACATTGAATTTCTCTGATATTTGTTCCTTTTTCAGCATCAGATGGGTGTACGGAGACACACTGAACACACTGTTAGTCTGACTTCCCACAGGGATTAGGCACATGCACAGCTGCATCCCTGAACTGGAGGCCTAAATTTCAGATTACAGCAAAGTTTAGAGTTCCACTGCAAAAGACAACATTTTTGATACTATGACACCTAAATAGACAGAGAACTGCTATCCTTACAGAGAAAAGGAAAAAAATAAATATACAGGCAATGTGAATTCCTAACTGACACCCATACAAAGTTTATATCAAAAGATGTAAACAGAACTAGAATCCTTTGAGACCCAATCTATGCCTTAATCACAAATCTGTCCTTTCTATGCCATAGAATGGAAAATCTCCCCACCTGCCTGTCAGCCAGTGACAGCATTATAAGAGGATTAAAGATGAAAGGTTTACAGAGTTTTTTAAACTGCAGATCTTAGAGATTCTTTGCTTTCTCTCTCATGAAGATTTTATATTTGTTCTCACTTTGTATTTCAGTTTTTCTTAATCTAAAATGAAAGTAATTGAGACTGAAATGTATGTTTTGCTCTTTATGCACTGAAAACACAGCAAAGCAAGCTGTCAGTGAAAATATAACTGTGAACAACAACAAACTGCTCAGAGCAAAGAGAAGGTGAAAAGGATTCTTGCATAACAAATAATTAAAAAGAGCAAAACCAGTATGCAACCAAGCAAGCAAAGCAGCCTATTATGCAAACATAGAAGTTTTCAGTTTAATTAAAAACATGTGAAAAATCTCACTATCCCTCACAGTGGATCAGTAAATATTTTCTGCAAATGCTCCTGAATAAATGAGTTGTTTATAACAAATTCTAAAGCCCTTGTCATTTTCCCTGGGACTACTCATAGAATAAAGAATTACACAGTGCAAGTCCTAAAGTTATTCACAATTATGTCAGCTGGGCAAAGTTCATTTGCCTTTTCTTAAAGACACACAACTCTAACAAATTTTGCAGGGGGGAGGAGTGGGGTTCTGTTGTGGATAAAAGTGAATTAGGACTTCAATGTCTGAATGTGCAAATCGGGAGAGGAAGTATCTTAATGGCAGTGTGATACAGAGCCTTGCACCCCAACTGATGCACCCCCAAACTGTGAGCATCTTCCACATCTCTTAGACCCCACCAGAGCTCTGTCACACTGCATGGAAACCCAAGTGTCCGGGCTGACAGCAGTACCAGCCCTGCTGATAGTGCAGTGCAGCCCTGCATCTTCCTCAGGTCAGAACAGAACCAGAACAGTGCCTCACTAACAGTGGAAAACACATCAGATTATATCATAGGTGCACCAGCCAAAATCCCTGACCTGTTTTCTTCTCAGAATCAGTTTGAAGCTTGGAAGATGCAGCAGAACATTGGCACTTGTGTGCTGTGGCCACACAATACAAAAAGGTGAGCTTTTGCAATCCAAACTTTTCTGTCTACAGTGAATTTCATTGACTGGTTCACAAGCTCTGGGTTCTGTAGGTTGTTTCTTCACTTCAAAACAAACTCCAGGGGTGATGAGAGGTGGCAAGACTGGCTGTTTTTATTCTACTGCATCCCATGGCCATATTTTCTTAATAAACCATAGCTGTTGCCTGAGATTGCTTGGAACACTCATGTTTCTTCCACAGGAATTTGGAAAACATGTTTGGTGTCCACCTGCTTGGGGTGACAAACTCCTGTAGCCAGGACAAAACCTTGTTAGCCATCACTGTCTCAAATACTGCTTCCCTTTTTAGGAATACACAGGATCATTTTGGAAGTGACATTTCTAAAGACCCCACAATGACTTTGGTTTTGTTTTACATCATTCTCTCTTATTGTACTTTTGCAGCTTTCTGAAGCTTTGACATCAGTTTCTAGGATGTCATTATCAATCCCCAAACTGTAATTCTTCCCTAGGCCTCCTGCTATAACAGCTGTTTGGAAATTTAAGAAGAAAAGGTGTAAAGATGTGGGGACCCTAAAAAGTTGTGAAAGAAAATATTCCTCACTTTTAACATGTAATTTTTAAAGACCAAGAACAACAAATAAACCCATTTTCTAAAAGCTAAGAGGTAATATTTTCCAACTTTTGTAATGAAGTAATTTGTCCAAATTCCAAAGATGAATTTTTTCCTTATGATTCAGGCTGAAATTATGCAACTTATATTGATAGCCACATATAACATATCAACCAGTATTGTCTCTGCCTCTGAACTATTTAGACTAGGTTCTTTTATGCAATGTGTAACTTCAGTCCTCCAGTAAGTGTGACTATTAAACATTGTGTATACATATTTTATCTGTTCTGAAGCACTACAACACTAATAAAAAACCCTAAATCTAAAAGTACATTTCAATTTTTTCTCCGAAGAAAAATTTGTAATGTTTCATTCTATAACTGCTGATGTTTTTCTATTTTCTCTTTATGTTTAGTTTCCTTATGACAGAAAAATAGGACATAATTTTTTTTCAAAAGATAGAAAAATATCTCAAATTTATTCATGAATTAATTTAGGAAAAGCATCTGATCTCATTTGTGGGCTTTCTGTAATCCATTCTGCTCCTAAAGTCTCCTGATTATTAATTAATTGGGAAAAAATGGAATATCAGACTGATTTACAGTGGAGAAGTTCAAGACATGGATCTACTGAGAATTCATAATTCATAGATTGATAGCAGCAGCATTGACTTACACTAAGATCATAAGATTATTCAAGGATTACACTCATCAGTGGGGAAAAGTTTATCCTGGGAAAATCTGTCTTCTGTCTCTCTCTGCAAATTGCTTGTTCTCGCTGCAGAGACTTTGCAGGTGTTTATGAAACACCTGGTGGAAATAGCCAGTTTGGTCTTCCGTCTCCAAAACAGTGTCATAATATGAAATTAAACACAACTGAATACAAACCTATTATTATTTTTCTTCTCCATTTTCAAGCCGAAAATTATATTTAAAAGGGTTTTAACCATGTTCTCTCCTTGATTCATACTACACACAGTGGTTTTGCTGATGCAAGATGACTTTATAGTATTGCCTCTGTCTGAAAAAAGTTGCTTCACACAGTGGGAATATTTCAAACTCAAAGGCTACTTGTCACTGGAAAACTGAAAACAATAGGTCAAGCTGAATTGCAGAGTCTGACTCCTGAATGTCTGAAAGATAATGCAGGGAGATACTTGGTAAGTGCTGCTGCAGGCAGCAGCTTTATTGGAATTTGCAGTGAGACTAAATCAGCACCATCATTAGAAAATTAGGACTCCAAAGCATACAATATTTAATTAACATCTCACTCCAAATGACTGATCTTCCACACCAGCGTTCATGTAAGCTGCTCCTATAGAAATTGGCATTGCCACCATCTGCTCTGTGGATGAACAGCAAACTTCACAGTTCTCACCTTTGGGGAGCAAGAAGTTCAGACATTGCAGAAAAGTAGTTTTCAGAAAGCTTCACTCTGGCTGCAATCCAGGAAAATGGCCCTTTGTAATTAACTGTGTATGAATCCATTAGAGAGGGACTGAAAATCACAAGTTCCAGGCTGCCAGTGACCTGGAAAAGGCAGGAGAGCACTGACAGCTCGTCTGGTCCTGCCTGGACCTCACACTGCAAAACAGACCACAGCCAGAGAGACCAGTCACTGCAGGGTTCTTCAGAGGCAAAACTGAAATTCTTCTTGCAACTAAAAGACCAAAACAACAATGTTGTTTTGGGCCAAGTGCCCAGTACCAGTTAGGTATTAAATATTACTGAAGCAGGACAGAAGAAAGGGACCTGCTGGAGAAATTTTGACTAATAAGCACTGCCAAGCAAACCCAAAAGGTTGCTGGAAAGTTGCCTAAAATACTTTTAAAATGTAATGGATATGGCTGAAAAACAATTGTGCTAAAAGAATAGGATGTGATTTTGTGGGGAAAAGAAAAGAAGCAATAGAAAAGAGTTTTTAAATGTCAGAAGTTTGGGTTCAAATTGTATTGCCTAAACTAAGTAAAATGCCCTTAAACATCACCACAAACAAAACACTACACACTGCTGACAAAAAAGGGCTTGTAGATTTAAATGGAAGCTGAAAAAAAATATACTGGACTAGCAAAGAGAGTTTTCCTGTTTGCTTCTCCACAGTCAGAACAACTGCAAAAAACATAGCAAGTCAATTTTCTTACTTGTTTTTCAAATTCTCCAGAGCTAGCACAAGCAAATGAAACAGATTCAAAACAAGGTCATGCGGAGTATGCAATTCCAAAAGCTTGACTTTGAGGAGGGAGGAATCTTTAGATGTCTTTCTCATTGCACTGCTATAGTTGGAGAATTTCAAATTCAAGCATTGCTTCTTATTTCTGCTTTCACAGACAAAAATGCTTGACATTACTCAACAAATTACACTAAATTCAACTCAACCAAACCTCTGATTATTTTACTAGAGCAACCTTCTCAAAAAGTACAGTTTGCTGCTTCAGACCTCTTCCTACTTTCCTTGCCCACTTATATTTGCTCTGATTTTTAAGTTTCCTAAGAAAACAAATAAGAAAAAATATGCCACTCTTCCAAATCCAACCCTTCATCCTTTATTACTTTTCCTGACTCATGGAAAGATTTTATTCTCTTGAAGGTGACAAACAGCACAACCCAATCTAATTCTCAAAAGGTATTTTTTAGAGAGTCATTCAAAGCAGAAATAAATGAAGTGGCAGCTGTGTAGGAGGAATGGTTGATGGAAAACATCTGAATGGTTGACTGAAACCCCTCTAAGTGAAGCATTCAGTAAAGTGATACCAGAATTCTAGGAAGAGGTGCCCATTCTCAAGCACTTTGTTCGACATTATCCTATGGTACAGTCATAAGAGACTTTCATTCCTTTCTATGTTTGCCAGGTTCTCGTTTCTCTGTATGCCCAGACCTATTTTTCAAACCCCTTGTCAGGGATTTAGGTCCTTTGATGTGCCTGGCTTGTTTTCAGTCCAGACAACTCATCAGAAAGGCATTTTCCCAAGCTGTTACACTTCATTACTGTAAGAGAAAGCTCTCTGCCAGCGCTCTCACACGTCTCCCACCTCCAGCCAAGGTGACCGCAGCTGGTTCAGGGCATGGACAGAGTCAGCTGCCAGCTGCAGAGCAGCTGTGTTTGCACTGAATGCACCCACTGGCAACACACAGAGCCGTAAGATAGTCTAAGCATCTTTTTTTCCATTTTCTCATAAACATCGCTATGTGTTTCACAGAAAGAGGGTGTTGAAGAATGCTATTTGTCTCTTTTCAAACCATCTACATTTTCATACAATATAGAAGCTGATCAATGGCAGGCATTTGAAAACTTTATTGTTTGAATAAACACATTTTCATAACCCTTTTTGTAAAGTTATAGCTTGATATTGGTACTTCTACTGACAGATACCGGCCTCTGTTAAACTTCAATAGAAATATGCCTCTTTTCACAAACACAAAAAGCATTTCATTGTTTAGATTAAGCACAAAGCTGAGCAAAGTAGAAAATGTTCCAGTGTCTTTCCTCAAATTCAGGCTGACCAAAACAAAGACGACAATGAATAAATCAATATTAAAGTAATAAAAAATAAAATAAGGTATTCCTTTAAGTAAAATGGTCTACTCTCCTGCCTCAAAGCAGGTTCAGATATGCCTAGCTACATATTCCCACAAATTTTTTATCTAATTTTTTCCTAAAGATTGGCAGTGATACAGAATCTGCATCCATTGATGCAGAGCTGTTTTAATGTATATAGTCAGTTACTTTCTCCTCTTTTCCTTCTCAGGCTGCCTGTGGCTCCCTTTATCAATTGAAATGTTCAATCCTATCCCTTAGCAGACAATTCAGAATCCGTGAATATAATTTGGAGTAGTTATCACAAGTGTTTCATGTTCAAAATATGTATGAGGTGTTAATAAACTAAGTAAAGCAATGTAATTTTTTTAAAATTTCTGATTAGGTGATTCATATAAATAACCAATACTGCTTCAAGTGAGAGCATTCTCTTTGCTGCAAATTACATTTCAATTGCAAATGTATTTCTATGGACTTTTGGCTTAGTCTTTTACTCTAACAAGAACACAGTAAGGAAGATTCTTACCTTGAATATTAGAGAAAAGTTAACAGAAAAAAAGAAACAGCATGTAATAATTTAAAAGATGAGAAAATATTTCTGGATTTCTTTCTCTTTCAGGTAAGTTTTCAATTGTTCTTATTCAAAAATACAAAATGGTAATAATCCAACAGTTTGTTGCTTAATATTTATTTAGCTTAGTGTCACTGCTAGGATGGCTTACTCAGTTCTTCCTTCCCATACCTGCTCAGCTGCCTTCAGCTTATTGAAAAAAAAACAAGTTTGCCATTCATTTTTCATCTCTAAATATTGCACTACAGTGGAGGCTCCTAACCTGGGTATTTGAAGAATTTGAGGAAATTACTTCATGAGGGTCTATATAAAAATATATGTCTTTTCTATAAAACAACCTAATGAATGAAATAAAACAAAATTAGGCATTTATAACATACAACACTGTCTCTGGAATAAACCCAAGTAGAGAAAAAAAAGAAGAAACACATTAAAAATAGGAGCTTCCTGGAAAGTTGCTAGCTTTTCAGATAGTGTAACTATTCAAGTTAAGAACTTTTTTTCTCCTGAGATAATAACAGAAGTATAACTCCTAATTCCAAATAGAGCTGTATTATTATAACATGTAATATGATTTATTCCCCTTCTTTCTGGTATTCATAGCTGCTGGGTTTTGTGCTTTTGCTGCATTGAAAAAGCTTCTCACCAAAACAACTGCCTTGTGTGTGTTTTCTTGCCCATGGATGTTCACAGATCTGATTTCTAGCTTAGCTTGCAGAACCAGCATGGTGTTATTCCTAAATAATAACATTTCTTATATCTCCTATCTATATATGTCAGTACAGAAAATCCAATCCCTCTCAGAACCCTCTTTAGGATGCAGTTTGTGGTTTTGGTTTCTTTGGTTGTTTTCTGAGAAGCTATTTCCACTTGAGCTCCAGCTGCACAGCTGCCCCACACTCTTACTGCACTTCATTGTGTCCTATTTATTCTCTTCACTTGTCTGCTTTTCCTTATGCTCTGTAGTTTATGACTCAGCTCAAGTTTTGAAAACGAGGAAGAAATGAGTCTCTGTGTATGCTTGGGAATAATCTTCAGTGCTGTGATATGAAAATTCTGGGCTTGGCCACTGTTACTGACACCCATTATGAAAATAAAGCAGGCAACTTCTTCACTCAACAAATATTTACTCTGATGTGAAGTTGCTACGTTTCTAATTCCCTTTGTACACAGGAGAGTCCTGGTAGAGGAGCATTAGAATAAACCTTACAAGATCATAAAATTATCAAATAATATTTTATAACAACAATAAAGTATCTGGCATGCCTAGATATTATTATCTTCATAAAATGCATGTTCTCTGGATTTTTTTTTACAGTTAAATAGATTCGTGCTGGTATTAAGGACTTACAGGAAAAACTACCCTAAATAATGTCTGCAGGACCCAAAACACAATAAACCTTTAGTTACAAGATATGGAAAAATTTAAGATACAAAAATATTATTCTATAACTTTTTCTGACATTTTGATCAGATCACAACATAATACTCTGGTGTTTTGATGTACTGTCCCCTATTTAATAAAAATTAGGATAGAAAACTTATAATGGATTAGTGCTTCTTATATATAAGTAGATTTTGTCCAAATCTACTTAATATTATGCATTCATTTCACATGAAGACTCCTGGGATGTTCTTTGTATGTGTGTTTACTGCTGAGCTGCCTTGCAATGATCTAGCTCATGTAACTCAAGCTCCATTACTCAAAATCCTGGGGTTTTTTTGTGTCATTTGGGAATATTAGAAAAGTAGTTATTTCATTATATTTTTATTCTTGTAGTCTATGAAACTTTATCCTTCCTCACCTTCAACTTCTAGTTCACCATTTCTATCTGCATTTCATCCTCTCTGCTTTATTGAAGAGTGGAAAAAGTTTTTGCTGAATACTGGGAAAAAGCACAGTTGGTTCAAAAATAGAAATGTATAATTATTCCTGCTTTAACAGCTAGTAGAGATGGAACCCTAGTTGTTCAAATATTCTTCTGCTTTTTTCCTTTTTTTTCCTCAACTTCATTACTGAGCTGCAGCTTTTATCACATGACAAATCAAGGTTCCCAATCCATAATCAGAACAGCAGACTGCAATTGTGAATAGAAGCAGATTTTTCATACTGCTAACTAGGAACAGACAAACAAATGTTCTGTCACAGAAAGAAATATTGTCCCTGGAAAACAGATCAGTAAAATTCAAATTACAATTGTCTTGCAGTTTATGGATCACAAGTCTTAAATATTGCATTTTGTTGAACGTACGTGGTACCAATCTTTCATAAAATAAGAAAATAAACAAGAAAAAATCGTGTCAGTTAAGAGATATCTACCCTATATTGCGTAGGATCCAATGTTTTTTTTTTTTGAAAACATTGTTAAAATGTTAAAATTCTTAAACTGGCACGTAGCTCCAGCCATTCCAATTTTCATTATTCTCTGTAAATTTCCATACAGTTTGCACATTAGCCAGATAAAGAAATCTGCTTTCTCGTGAATAAAAATGTAAGACTAAACACCAAAATCCCCTCAATCTTTGAGATAACAGACAGCCTCCTTCTGAAAGACACTTTTCACAAACAAATGTTGTTCTACTGCTTAGCCCTTGAAGCTGTCTCTGGCCATTTTAGGAGGATAGTCAGAAAATGAGCCAGACATGAGCAAAGTCTCATGAGGCACCAGCACCCTGCTGGTTCCAGGTGATGGCTTGGTTCTTACTTTGCTCTAGTAGTGTAAGGGTGTTTCTGAACCGCTGTGCAATGGCATCCTTTGTGAAGATATAGAACCTGTTTAGTTTTATGCTGCTTATTCAACATGATTTATTTAACAAAATATTGATCTGTATAACTAGGTGAAGATCTGAAGTCTTTTTCTAAATAAAAGGAATCTATTTCCATTGTTTAAAAAAGCCACATCAAATGCAAGTACAGAAGTCCTTGCTTGTTTTTCTTCAGATGATGCATAATAGGAAACAGTTCTGTTGCCATCCCAGCACCAAAACTGAGGCACAATTAGACACTGAACAATTACTAGATCTAGCAGAATAACACACAATGTGGTACTTTAATATCTCCCTTACTTGTTCTGTTTATAAAAAAATATTGGAGAAATTAGAGAAGGACCGTCACTTTTTCTGTATGACCGCTATTAAACTTCATTATCTTTCACAATCATAAAAAAAATCTGTCTTTAAATTTATCCTCTTCTATGTTCCAAATAGCAAAAGAAGGTCACTGTGTTCTATGCTTACCAGACTGCTAGGTTACACCTGAGAAGTTTGGATTCTGTTTTCAGGTGTCTAATTTAAGTACAGTGGGACTCCCTGGAAGTCCAAGCAGATTTGGCTGCCAAAAGCTGCAGCATGATGTGCCTGTTGCCAGACTGAATGTCATCATAGCTCCTCTGGTCACTGCCAGCAGAAGGACGCAGAAAAGCTCTCAGGATTCCAAGGAAAACCTGCACAGTGCAGCTCCCTGCATAATTGTTACAGCTTAACCCCAGCCAGCAGCTGAGGACCACACAGCCCCTACTTCATCCTCTCCCAATGGGACAGGGGAGACCACTGGGAGGGTAAAAGTGAAAAACTCAGTGGATGAAGTGGAGAAAAAGCCCCAATGCTGTGCAGGAACTGCACAGCAGGATCTAAAACATCCCTGTGCTAGCAACACTGTTTTCAGCACAAATCCAAAACGCAGTTAAAATTTACTCCATCCTAGCCAAAGCCACTGCAACAATCCACACTCCTTCTGATCCATAAGGGTCAGTGATGCAGAAAAACAGTTTCAGCAGACAAAGTAATTTGCCAAAAGAAGAAAATCAGAATATCCTACACTTCCTTAGATGCTTTCTGAGGGTGCAAAACAAAGCCACTGTGAAGATAAGTAGATAATATCTAGACATGCCAGATTAACTTTATGGGGTTGGAAAATCTCATGATCTAACAATATGCAAATCAATTGCCATTGTCAGATCCCAGTGATGCCCTGAGTTACAATATCTGGGTGCTTCTTGCTTATAGAAACAGCCTCTTGCAGGTTATTTTATATGTAAATTCATATTTTGATTAATCAGTCAGATAAGTCATTTGATGTTGGCTTTCTTTAACTGAACTGCTTAGGGCAACTAAACTAGAGGCTGTGATTGCCTGGGAAAATCCTGGCTGCCAACAAGATTATCAGTTGCAAACATTATAAAACACTCTCAAACAAATCAATGCATGTTTTGCCCTCCTGGTCTTCCTGCTGTCTGTAAAAAGAATAACTTAATCTGTACTGGGACTGATGAGGAAGGAAATTCTAGAATCTTCAATACTGATCTTGTAATAGATTTACACCTCTATTAGCAACACTAAAATAACTTAAAAGGTAATGCGCACAAACACTTGTGAGAACATCGGTACACTACCATTTATAATCCATGTGAAAGAGAAATCTAGATAAGCACAATAAACTTCAAATGAGAAAGAAACTATTATTACATTTGTAATATTCCTTCACAGCCATAAATCCTGCTTGGTCAGGATCATGCCTGTTTTGCATTATTTCTGTCACATGAAAACTCTACTGTGCAGTTAGCAGCCATGTATGTTCCAGATCATTATTTCTGTGAGGAATTTAGAATTTTATTCTAGACAAATATAATTTTTAAATATATAATATAATATACAGTTTAATATATAATATAATACAATATAATATATATAATTTAAAATAATAAATAATATAGTTTAATATATATTATTTAATATATAATATATAAAACAGTTTTTTAAACTGTTCTTTAAAAATAAAATACAGTTCCTCTTCTTTTTAAGAGTAAGGATTTGTCTATTGATATATATAATTAGCTCCCTAACAGAACAGCTCTCACTGCCATATCACATCTCCCTTCTCTTTCTCAGCTGCCTTATACAGTGGTGAAATTTATTTTTGACATCACAAGCTTTAAGGCTTTATTTTCCTTTTAATCTTTATGAAGATTCAGAAGATTCATTTTCTTCCCTAGCACCTTACATGAACACAACTTAAAAGATTATGTTTATGTAATTTCTCATTTAGCTTCTACATCCATCATTCTTTATCCTGTGATGGTACAGATGGAATGGAGTTGGTCTAAATCTGTCTCATGCAGCGTCCATAGGCATCAGAAATTGGAAATTCACCTTGCTGTAAGTCTCGCCTTTAAGACTCTTCTGTGTTATAAGCAGGTTAAATTCAAACACTTCACAATCAAATTAAAATTAAAAACAACTCACACTTGAGAAATAAAATCATCTAATTTGAAGTGCGCAAATATTCCTAGGCATACCTTCTACTAGCATGCAATAAAACTACTTTAAAAACTTTTAATTTTTTAAAAAGTCTTTCTCTAAATCTGGGGGCCAGTGCTACAGTCAGCACATTTTGATTTGATTGCAGGGCCAAGTTCTCATTTTCTCAGTAATGGACTGAACTTTGTCACTCTAAAAATCTCACTCTGGAGCATACAGTTTGTCTTAATGGAATATGCCTTGTAGTAAGTTTGTGTCCAAGATGATTATTAAGAGGAAATTTTTATGAAAGTGTTGAAGGCTTCCTGTATTTCATCTTGAATTTAAAAAAATTTCCTCATTTAGAGCTGCTAGATGCTTTAGAATATTTCATGATGTGCAGAGGAAAACAGAAACGTGTCACTCACAGATTATGCTCTCCATACCAGGACAGCACAGTTACTGATGCTACATTTTCTCATCAATACAAAGTTGACATTTTCAAAAGTACTATCAATGTTGCATCTCAGCATTTGACGATTTAGGTGAGTCAGTAGCCATTGCAACTTGTGTTCCTCCTTGTTTGCAAGCAGACTTCATCCTATTCTCTGTCAAGAACTTCTAGAATAAAAAAAAAAATCTATCTAACAAGAAATGATAGAAAGAATATAAATAAAAATACAGTCAATCTCTTAATTGGGAATACAATTTCACACAGATGCCACGTTGGCATCTGTATACTATTCATTAATTTATAAGGTCAAATTCATCCTGTTTTAGGCTGCCCTTTGTATCAAATGTCTTACTTCACCACATGTAACAAGCAACCATAAAGGTTACAGACCAAGAAACAAAATTTGACAGGACATGGTGTAGTCTCTCAAATCAAACAACTATGAGTTTTTTGTAACACTGCAAATGTAAACTGGCAAGTTAATCATACTACACAGTATTCCTTTAAAAACAGAAAAAAATAAAGGCATAAAACATTATAAAGAGAAAATTTCCAACTGTGGGCCTGGAGAGGCTTTCTAAAATACCTTTTACAGTGATGAAATTAAATATGCTGGTTCATTAAATATGCTCTGCTATTCATCATCATATAAGTATGATCTTAACATACTTCTGTGTTTGTATCACAACTAAGATTGATTACTCAACCACTGCATCCAGTAATGCCAATGCCAGCTTGGTCAGACCCCACATACAAACGGACACTTGGATTCCAACAGAAAATTTCTCAAACCATTAAGAATGCACAGTGTGTTTTTCATGCCCACCTGAACTGTGGTTTTGTGGGGGTTTTCAATTAATAAATAATGGGAAAAAACCCCAAAACAAAAATTAAAAAAAAAAATACTTCCATAGGTAACAATTTTTAGCAATCATGACAGGAAAAAAAAAGAAATTAAGGACAAATTTCACACAATGGTCATAAACATATCCTAGGAATTACATGAAAGGAAAGCTAATTCTGTGGATATACTGGAAGCCAGGAACAGCAGGCTAGATTATAAGAAGGAATTCTGGGCACCTAATTTCATTCCAATATTCAGTATTGGCAGATATGAGTATAATGTGGTTGAGGTGCACCTGAAGCCGTGCACATCGGGAGCCAGTGAACGCCCTTTTCTGAGTCATTGCATCATAAAACAGCTGAAATATTTGCAAATATCTCAGGCACTAAAAGCAAATAAAGATTGGAACTTGTGGACATTTTCACAAGATAAAATCTTCTTGTGAAGCTGATCTTCAAAAATCAAATAATTTTTAAAATCCCTATTCCTAAACATACTTTCCTCCATAAGCTAACAAAGTTTGCAATGCATTACTGGCTCCTTGAAGAGCTGCCAGTGAAATAAACACACAACTGTAAAGTTAAGCCACCAGTTCTCCAGCTGAAAATCTGAATTCCTTTGGGAGCAAGGACAGACAAAAGAGTCAAAAGGTCTTGTTGCAAATGTGTTCAGTAGAGGGGAATTGTCACAGAATATCAGAATGCTTCCTTGAAAAACAAACCGTAGGCTCCTGCACAAAGGACTATGTATTCAGAAAGCCTTAAGTCAATTTTCTCAAAGTTGTGTAACAAACTACAAAAAGGTCATAAATTGCGAACATAGTGAGATTATTCATATCCTGAATTAAACACTTAGTTGAAAAGGTCAAGGTTAGAGTGAAAGAAGAGGAACAAATATGTAATGAAGTTTTGCCTCATAGGAAAGAAATTATGGTTTAGAAACAGGAGCTGTCCCTCCTCTCCTCATTCTTGAGATTCTTCAGAATTAACCAAGACATCAAAAGGACACATTTGTCAATGAGACAGTGAAAAATGAAGACAATACTGATTCAAGGCTGTTACAGTATATCTCAAGAGTACAAACTGAGGTGCCTGTGATTTAACTTTGCAATCCACCCTACAGTATTTCTAAAGTGAAAACTGCAGATCATGGATATTTGTTAAAAGAATATGGAAATACTCTAGGAAGGAAAGAATTCTGGACAATTATCAAAGATCTTTTTCACAAGTTCAAGACAAGGACCTACCATTAACTACTTTGTAATATCTTATTGTACAATGTGCACTGAATAATAGGCCAGAAAGTATTTAAATTTGCCTATTTAAAGGCATTTTCAAGGGGCTAATTTTTTTCTTTATGAAAGACTAAAATGTTTTCAAATATCTATTGATTGAAATACTATTACTTAAGACAGTGAATCACAAGATACAATGAATCTTCAACCAGCAGGTGCTGATATGTGATCTCAGATTGCCCCTTAAATGCTCACCAGAAGATGACTGCTTTAAGGACCTGATTTTTTCAAAGAAAACCACCCATTTATAGACACTGAGCTATATTTGCCAGTATAGAAGGCAGAAACCAGCCAGAGGTGAACACTACAGCGTAACAGCAGTGGAAACAAATACTGGAAGAAGTGTCAGTCAGAGCAAAGTAAAGACAGACACAATCCTCCAAACCGTGATCAATGGGAGTCCCTTTCCAAAGGCACAGGTATCCCAGCCTCAGTCAAAAACCTTTCCTAACAGAGCCATTCCACTGAGTCAAGAATCTGCCCTCATCTTTTTTTTGAATTTGAATAGTTTAGTAAAAGTACCAGGATCTGCATAGTCCTTACTCTATCCATGATCCTACTTTTGTGTGCATTGTTTTAGTTCCTGTCTCTCAGGCATTACAAACATGATGTCTTGCCTTCAGCATGCAAAGAAGTTTCTACCTACATTTGAGTGTACAAAGCAGTGTTCAGTGTTCCCTCTGACCCTCTCCTCATTTCCATTCTGCAGCTCTTTCCCTTGCCACTTGCTACAAACTTAGGACATACTCGGCATATCAATTGCTGGGCTCAAAACCTATTGAAGAGCACACACAGGTTGCATTAGAGGTTTCTTTGACTGCTAGGATAAAAAAAAAACCAAGGGTTGTTTCTGGTAGCCTAAAATTAAATCTCGACTGGCAAGGATCTTTCTGGAAAAAGACAAAGTGTCTAACACATCTTGTACATTCACAAAGGTCTTTGAACCTTTTTTTCTAGATATTGTACCTGGTTTTGAGCTGGCACAAGGAGAGCTAAATGTTCAGTCTTCTCATACTTGTAGAGTTTCAGAAAGGAGCCATATATATTAACACGTTCTTTAAAAGCACATTCATTGTATTAAAAAAAATAAAATTATTTTACAGCCAAAAATATATAAGTACAAATAAAGTAAATCCCTTTTATGAAAAAACCCAGGAAATTAATATGGGTAATAGCAGTGAAACCACCAGCTGTAACAGGGATAATTTTATTTTGTAAGGAAGGTCAAATGAGCATGAACACTGACAGTTACCTTTTCATGTACACCATTTAACTGTTATTTTCTTGTAGAGTTGAAAAGAAAAATGAAGCCACTTAGAGGTAATGGTAAATCCTCAAATTTGACACATTCTTGTCAGACCAAATCATCTACTGAAGCTTTTATATGCTTCATTATTAAAGATTTCCTGCATTATTCTCTCCTATCTTGCCTCCTGCAAGCCTGAAATAATCTTTCAAGTACAATCCTGTTCCAAGAAGTCTGCCTGCAGTTCTTCCCAGGCCCCGCACAGCTGAGGATTTTTGATCACAGCCTGCTCAAAGACAGCTGAGGAAACAGGACCTAGATTGTGCATGGTTACAGATCAAGAGCAGTGCATTGCTCCCTGTTCCTCCTGCAGCTGCCAGCAGGATCCCATTGCTCCTGATGCCACGTGGGCAGCTGCTGGCAGCAGCCAGCCCTCCAGCTCTGGGTCTGGCTCTGTCCTGCATCAGCAGGACATGGGCAGTAGCTGGACAGTTTGGGCAGGTGACACTGCTGGACAAGTCAGGTTCATTCTCCACAGAAAGCCATCTTCCCCCCTCTGGCAGACTGCCACTCTCAGTAGCCTCTGCCCTTGTCCAAGCTTTCCTTAAATCCCACACTGCAAGCTAAGCTAAAGGTGCACATTCTGAGAGGCCACAATCCAGTTTGCAAAGGATTGTGCATTCTACCTGCATGACTAAAGCTGGAAGCACCATGCGATTACATTTTGTGTGTTCACTGAAATCTTTATTGGAATCCTCATTCCCAATGAAAGAGACAACACAAAGTGACTCTCTAGTTTCATGGTAGCATGATTTAATTTGTTGTTTTGTATTTTTTGTTAGAAATAGGTCACCATTCTATGACCATGAGACCTACACTTTTCCTAAATTCATAGCAGCTTTTGAAAGGAAGATTTTCTGTGAAAGGAGTTAAAATAGACTGTTTTTTTCCCCCAGTTATTTTCAGTAAATTCCTGCTGTTCCAACATTAAATAAAATTCTGTATTGATGAATTCTGTCTGTAGGTGGCCAATTGCATTTGGTACCACATTGAAAAACTCACAAGCAAACATGTCTCTTCTTTAGAGGAGAAAACAATGGTGAGAGGTTAACCAACATATAAGTAACAGCAGCTTTATAATGCAACAATCTAGAGCAGGGACTGTTTCTCAGGCTGAAGTTACTACAGTTTTTTCCTTATGCCAAACATAAAACGCAGACTTATTTTTCCCCTCTTCACTCTCCAAGAAGAGAAGAAATCTCATATTCTGCTAACTCCTCTGGAAGACTGAATGCAGGATTTTGGAAGGCTCTCCAACCCTAAGCAGTAACAGTGAACCAGAACAGCTGAAGAGCTTGCAGTATAGCTGTCTCTTGGCAGTAACAATTTATTCCAGCTGAATGCTAACAGCAATCATTTACTCTAACTGACTGCTAACAATACTTTCTCAAGTCACAGTGCTGATATCCTGCTACCTATTGCCTGCAGCAAAGCCAATACAGTGTTTCTAAACATAATAATAATAGCAATGAACCTTTCTTTAAAAAAAAAAATATATGCTGCAAGCTAGTTTAAACTTGGGCATCTTGAGAGGTCAGGGAATTTAGTGTTAGAAATCATGTGCTGCCACTCACATGGTTCTGAGCCTGAGCCAATACTCCTGAGTGCAGCTCAGTGCCCTCTGCCCCTGGCAAACCCAGGCCTTTACTGCATCACTGCTTGGTGGATTAAGTTGGCTTCTGACCTGATCGTGCCAGTGCCTTTTGCTGCCTCCTCTGCCTTTTTAGGAAGGTCTACTTTCGAGAAGACTGCTCTAAGCTGCATCAAGCTCTGGTGTCTTGTTGGTTGAAACTGAGACCCCTGGAGGTTTTCATGGCCAGGGCTTGGAGCAATCTGATCTAGTGGAAGGAGTCCCAGTCCATGGCAGGAAATTTAAAAGGTCTCTTGCAACCTAAAGGTCTCTTGCAACCCAAACCATTCTCATCTCAAAGCTTCAGTTTATGCCAACTATACCAACTCATCAAATTTGATTATTTTTTCATTTATTTCACATTTTTTTCTATTTTTTATTCCTCCACAAAACTTGTTTAGATAGGAACTTCATATTAATTTCTTTTAAGTGATAACTCGATCAGGACAAACACAGGAAATTCCCATGACTAACCATCTCAGAGAATATTATTGGTTTAAATTATGTACTTCATAACCCATTTTTATAGTCCCAGGTACTTCTGAAAATTCATTAAAGGAATATACTAATGAAATATTTCTTAGTCACCACCACTACCCCGTAGAATACAAATTAGAGCTGCAACTGCAAAAACAGTCAACCCAATGAAGCAGAGAAATATTTTCACATGAGTAAGAAAGAATTTTATATAAATGGTTAAGCAGCAGTTTACCCATTTCCATTCATGGGTGCTGTAGGGCAGGTGTAATACTTATAACAGGACCCCCTATATATCTGGTGCTTATCAGTGAGCCTTAACTGACTGATTAATTTATGAGGTGCAAAAGGAGTTTCCTGTCAGAAAACAAGTCAT
Organism: Pyrgilauda ruficollis; assembly: GCF_017590135.1. Lineage (NCBI taxonomy): Eukaryota > Metazoa > Chordata > Aves > Passeriformes > Passeridae > Pyrgilauda > Pyrgilauda ruficollis. Next base: position 814,208 of record NW_024530599.1, read on the forward strand.
TGCGCTCTGTTCTGCCCCTGCCCAAAGCTCAAACAAAATGCAGCTCATATTTGGTGTACCGATTAATCTATTTCTGCTACTGCCAGCTAAAAAACCTCATTCACATTCTGGACCACCTGAAAGAGAAATACATTTGTTCTTGTGTCTTTCAGAAATATTGTATGTTCTACACAGGCTGGTGCATAGCTCATTGCTCTGTTGACCATCCATGAACGTTGATATTTGTCAGCATTCCAGGCAGGGAGCCAGCCATGCCTCGTTCAGGGCTGTTTAGAGAAGATTTGGAATAACATTAAGCAAATAAATGCAGCACTTCATTGAACAATAATGATTGTCATAACCAATAGAAAACATTAGCACATAGAAAAAAGCAGTGGGTTTGAAATATCCAGAGAGAGAAATTCAACACCAGTTCCCTTTGCAAACTAAATGTGCTTTGAAGATATATCTTAAAATGGTTGATAAAGCAAAAGGTTTGACAGGGGGCCAAGTTAAGGCAGTCTTTTTTCAAGTTGTCTGGCTGTGAGCCAGGTAGGAAGTAGCCTGCTCCATGGATGAGTGCCCACGTGCAGGGGTTTTCCCTATAAATTTTAGTTTATGGTTAATAACAGAAATAAGATTTTCATAGTCATGGGTTAATGTAAATGGAGGCATCTATTCTGATTCTATAAGAAATAATTTCATTTTCCCTTCCTTGCTGGTTAAAGTTAAAGAATTTGTTAAACTATAGATTGTTTAGCAAAATCAGTTTAAAATCAGTTTCCTGAGAAGGGAATAAAAGAGGAGCAGTGAGAAAAGAGGATGAGTTAGAAAAAAAAGGACTGTATGTGGTTATTGGAAACACCATCAATGTTACTATTAACAAGCATAATTTTAATTGTAACTGGGGGAAAAACACCCAAATCCCAAAAGCTACACAGCTGCCCCTTTTATTTCATGACAAGCTTCTCACTGTTCCTCATTCCCCAATGGTTAATAGACACATTTTGTCATAAATCACTACAAGAAAATTCAGTACCCTTCACTGGTTACAGTATTTGTATCAGAAAGAGAGGTTGGAGTTTCTGTGTAAAGAGGTTTTAACACAGAGCTTGTTCACCACCTGCTGTGTTCAGGTTGCAGAAAAGATTTCAACGCAACTTGCTTTTAAAGAAGCCAAAAGGAAAGCACCTTTTTTATTAAACTCAAATATCACACTTAACTATTCTATTTTATTTTCTTCAAGCAGAAGTTGCACTGAGCTGAAAACCAGACAACTGGAAGAAACTAAATTTCAGAGTTTAGACTTCAGTCAAAACACAGGGAGAAAGTCACTGGAAGCACTAGAAGCTCTCAAGAGTGGGTGGTGGGTTTCCTCTATGTCTGAGAGGTTTATTATCAGGAATTCCTTGGCATACGGTTGTGTAATATCTTTATGAAATGAGGCACCCTCCTTTATGTTCTTTATTATGAATTGTTAAAAACCATGAGTCATTTCCTCATCAATATTCATTTGTTAAGCACAAATTTACTTCATTATATCCAGTAACTAAGGATCTAAATAGTAAAATCGTGACAAAGAGATGGTGAGTTGATAAAATAGGTCCTGTCCTCTTCATTTGCATATCACCAGGCTGACAGGGTACATTTGATATACAGTTCTTTTATTAGGTCCTTATGTTTATTTATCACAAGGTTAATTCAGTATGCATTCAAATTAATAAGCATAATTTTGCAAAGGTCAGTAGGTTTCAGACTGCAGCCTAAATGCTCAACCTCTTGTCATTGTTTTCCCCTATTAAAATCAGAGCTTAAATAGAAGCTCAGTGTATCAGACACTTGAGTCATAACCAATCTCATTCCCCTCCAGGGTGGATCCTCCCCTTTTCCTATTGGATAGCTCTGTCTCATTCTGTACTTTTGTCATTCCTACTTTATCTCCTTAAAAACATCACCTTAATGTGAATATTGTTTAGGTGGAGGTTTTTGACTACAAGAATGGCCACATGAAGCTACCCAGCCCACTTTTACATGGGCCTTTTTTCTCTTGCATTAATTTATTGTACTTGCTTTTATGATTGAAATATAAACCACTGAGTACTCTGAGCTTCTTCCTACAGTTCACTTGACCAGTGACATCTAACTCACTAACTGCTCTGTCACTAACACATTCAAAATTTTGGCTAACAGACAAAATTGCGTCCATTTTTAAATGCTGCCCTGGAAAGGGAGCAGAAACTCCAAGATAACAGTCCTTTCTTCAAAAATAATCTATTTTCCCACCTTAATACAAAGTGTTAGTTGAATACACCTCATAAGATAACAGGAAGTAACATACCCTGAGGGTATGGTACCATGCAGGCAGGAGAGCTCACATTCTTTTTGCAAAGCAGTACAAACTTATGAGGAAATTTTAACCATCATTCCCCCAAGAAATCCCAATGAAGCAATGAAAAAATATCCTTTTAACTGGTGTGAAGCAACAATCATTACTGTAGCTTTCATGAAAAACACTGTTCTCAGAAACTTTTTGGAGAACATGAAAATCTGCACTTTGTAGAATTTACTCTCCATTTTACATAGATGCAACTTCTCTTCCAATTATTTTTCTGGTTCTCCTCACAGGTCCCCTGGGTCTAATAAATATTACCTCCCAAAGCTGAATCTTAATCTGACTCCGCCTAGTCTGAGTGAGAGACACAACATCCCAAATTCTAATAGATTGTTTGTCAGTTGCTCAAATTTACGCCCACAAAAGATCACAAGGTGTGATTGAAATATCCTATCTTTGCAAAGTCCCAGTAGGTTCTGTCACAGGCAACTATTTTTTGTTTCCCCACATATTTTAGTCCGTAAAATGTACTTTGGGTCAAAACTTTTTAATGAGATTTGTTGAATAGACCTTCCTTCTAGGCATCTCCCCAGATCTCCGTCTTCTGGTTTATTTCAAAGAAATTAGCTGATCATTTGTCTGTGACCTCTCTGAGGCTTCTTGAGAGGTAGAGAGATGTCAAAAAACAGTGATGCCTCAGTGGTGATGTTAAGCTGCCCACTTTATGACTGCCTGCCTCTGCTCCTGTTCAAAACTGAAAACTGCCATTTTTGCACATATATTGTTTTTTCTCTTCTGTTTGGGGCACACACATCACTCCAGTGGAGACACAGGCACAGACAGAGAGGCAGTTGTCTAGATATTATTCAGGCAGTAGAAAGCTAAGTGTGGAACCCATAGTGGTGTATAAAATACACTACTATTATAAAATACAGCTACTTTTTACTTGTCCTTGAAATAGATAAAGCTAGAAGGCATATGCCAATACTGCTACATTGCATCACTGCTACCAAACACCATCAAGTGCTCAGACTTCTGCATGTGTTGTCCTGTAAGCACTGGCAGGAAAAATCCTGGGTTTCTATCATTTCTGTCCTCTGAGAAACTGTCTGAACTGAATTGTACTGATGCTGAGTGGGAGTGCACTCTTGGATCACACATCAAAAAGTCCACACATACTGAAAATAACCCCAGTCACAGCATTGTGACCACTGCTCATGTCAAGATTTATCAGGCAGCATTTCTCACGCTTCCCTGTTTTTCCTACATAGGTATTCACAAAAAAATGCATGCAGGTGGGAATTAGCTGGTTGCTTCACAACATCTTTGATACAGATGATGTGGATATACATGATATAAGGCATTACTTGCTCCAGAAGCAAGAGTCAAAAGAGGATCATAGACCATGAGCAGCTGATAAAGTCCCTGAAGACTCTTGGTGCTACCCTCACTCTAAGTAATTTACTCTGTCAACCACTGCTAAATTTATCACCCTTTTAATGGATCACTTTGCCTCTAAAAGAGCTGACAAGCTTCATTTTTGATCAGGGCAATACCTAAAGTTTAATTTTGGATTTTATCAGACCACCTCTTTATAGGTTATTTTCCCAGTCATACAACTGAGTTGCCCAGAATTAATTTTATGCAAGTTGTGATAGACATCACCTTGAATCTCATTAGAAAAGTGCTGAATTATTTTTTTTAAAAAGCAGTAATTAAAAATTTATAGCTTTATAAGTAATTAATTGCAATTACAGCTTAGGATCAAAGACTCCACAAGCAGAAGTCTTAGAAGTCACAGAACATACTAATTTTCATAAGATCATATTGCCACTTATAGTGTGCAAGCTTGACGACAGCTGCCATCACTCCAATCCTGCCTACACAGATATGAAAAGGAAGTGCTAGAAATTATGTTTTCTAACTTAAAGTTTCTCCACCCTCCATATATTCATATTTATCTTTGAAATCTGTCATTTTTCTGAAAGGTCTTGCAATTGATTCTGCTTTTGTCATCTTTATCACAACAAGACAGATTCTAGAGGACAAATTTTTAATAGCTATCTGGGGATCATTTTCATTGCTCATTTTACAGTCCAGGTATATTTTCATTTACAGCTGACTAGTTATATTGGAAAAAAAAAACTGTAGAAAAGAAGAGCTAGTGCCTTTCTTCCTGTGCAATGTCAGGAAAATACAGCAAGGCAAATCCATTGTAGTATAATCAAAGATCTTCTAATGACACAGACTTTCTATCCACACCCTCAGTTCTACCAAAAATACATGTTTTTCAGCTTTTCTTATTAAAGGAAAAAATAAAAAATGTAGACTATTTTTGTCAGCAATTAAAACACTAGCTAAAATGTGGCAAACCTTCAAACTTCTCATTTTCAGGTGATGAGCAATCTCCAAAAATAAAATTTGTACATTTGTAAATAAGACCAAAAATTATGTTACCCAAACTGGAAGCAAACAAATGCGGCCCTAAAAACATAGAGAGCATTGTTTATATGTTTGGCTCAATTCTTTCAGGTTCAATTATTTCAGCAAATTTATTAAAAACTAAAGATTTTTTCCAAAGAAGCTAGACTTCATTTCACATAAATCATTGAAGCATCATTTAAAAAGTAAAAGGCTATTAGGAGAATTGCCCTGTATTGGATTTGGTATTTAAAAATATTCCACTTCACATCCCAGTGATTTATATTTTTTTGTTGATATAGTGGAAGAGACACCACAAAGCTACATGTGAGTAAACCTTTCCTCCTTACTTTGATTCCTATTTCCTGGTTCAAGCTCCATTACTTTAGTAAAATCCCACTATTTTTGTAAAAGTGCTGTCAAGCCATTTACAATAGACTTGAAATCTCTTCTTAAAGAAATCTATCATTATTTGCTTTATGAAAATAATGGCACAGTGCATACTGTCTGATATAGTTACACAAACCAGACTTTTGAAAGTTTCTCCTGATAAATAGAAAGTAATTGCTTAGTAATTAAGCTTAACTTTCCTGATCTCCAGAAGAAGTAATTTCAATAAGTCAATAATCAAATGAAAACAATTTTAGTATATATGATCATGAAAACTTCACATACATAGATGTCGAAACTACACAAAGAGATGCCTGAATAAACAAATTTAATTTATCTTCATCAAGTACTTTTCCTTGAATATAAATTTGGTCTTTATTAAAAACCTGTCATTTCTTATTGGCATGAATGGTACTTTGCTTCTGAATTCAATTTTTGAAATATCTTCCCAATTATTTTTTCATCCACTAGATGATTTAGTTACACCTTATTAGGAGATAATTTTGCACTGGATTTTGATACACCTTATAACTTGTATTTATTGCTTGGATTGTCTCTGAGAAGGTGACACTTGAAGTTTGCATTTAGTGCAGTATATTGTACAGGCTTGTGAGCTACTGAATTCTTCTTGGTACTCTGCACTCTGTGACAGTCTGATTTCCCTTGCAGCCCTTACCTTTTACCCCTCACAGATTGTCTGTTAGTCCATCAGCCTTTTCCATGCTTTTATTCCTGCTTCCATGACCTCTGCTGGTATTTTCCTCATATTGCAGTATGTTTAGCTGGATCCAGTGGCATCCCACAGGACACAGCAAACGCATATTAGACTTCTGTTATGAAACTCTTGTTAAAGCCTCCCCACACCACACATCTTCCATTCAAATTGCCATTCATCGAGTGACAAAACTGATGGCAGCTCTTTATTCTTGGGGATGGTTCTGTATCACCTGTTTCCCATCTAATTAGTATGGCATTTTAACCATGTAAAATACACATATGATTAACCACAAACTCTTCCGTCCACAGCATCCTTGCTCTTCTTACACTGGTGTAAAGATTCTCACTTTGGCTTCCTAGCAAGTTTCTGGGGGTGTAGCAATTATGTTCTGTTCTCTCACTTGGTACCCCTCAGGCTCACTTAGCAAATACTGATGTGTCTATTCAGTGAAGGCCCTGAGCATTGCCACAGTGGGGAGTAGGTAATCCTCAATGGTGCTTCACCAGTGGTGAAGCAACCCACTGATAAAAAAGGCCAAAAAAAGATTAAAAAAAGACCTCAGAGAAAGAACAGAATAGACAGACACATTGCATGACCTTGAAGAAGAGCCAAAAAATTAAAGATTCAGGTTCTAAGACCCTGCCAGAAAATAACTTAAAATAACAAAAAGACAGTATTGTGTGATTTCTGGTTTTAAGAACTAAGAAAACCCTATATTCCTTTAGATTGTCTATATGTCAGATCAATCATCTTTTTAGTCTTAAATAGTACTACTTATGCAAGAAGTTTTTTTCTATGTAACTGACAAGAAAAGCAACTGAGGGTGTACGAGGAGCTGAGTGGCGCATACAGAAAAAAAGGAATGGCCAGGTAGGGACAAGGGAGAAGAGATTCTCTGTGGAATGGTAAGATAAAATGACAACACCAGGGATACACAGGCAGAATTTTACCAAAGATCAATTGAGATGGCATAGCTCTGTCTTGTTAAGGCACAAGAAATTCTCACAAGGCATTTTTGAAAATGAAATGCTAGTCACATTGTTCAAATAGATTTTTCTGTTGCTTATTTAAATTTATAAAATCTACTGGAATAAAAACACCTAGTATACCAAAAGCTGTTCAATAAGATTTGAGGAATACTGAATAAGATTTCAGGAACTTGAGGTTCTGTTCTGTTATTGATGTTCTTTAAATGAGCCACTTTCTTTCTTGTACTTTGTCCCTGTTTCAAACCCGCTCTTGTGATTTCCAGTTGCTTGGTTTTTAAATAAATTGCAAGATTTGTGAGAACTGCATCTTCCATGGGGTGGCACCTCACTCTACAACAAAGTAAAATTTTCCAGGAGAATTAAAATTCTGACTTTTAAGAAAACAAACAATTTGTTATTGCAAGGCTACCCGTTAGCTCGATGCACTAATTACAAGCTGTAATTATTCATTTACATGCCCTATGCATCTCTTAAAACTCACTTTGTGCAGACAGTTTCTAAAATACAATGATAGTGATATTGCCTTTTATTATTTAAACTCCATCTTGGTGCTCGATCTGCCTTGGCACTGGGTGACTCTTCCATCTCAACCAGTTAGTTAGATTTGGCAGTATTTGAAGTGATATGACATAATAATCAGCAGTTTAATAATCAAGTATATCAGGTTTAAAGGAAGATACTAACAATCATTTACTACAGCAAGAAAAACACAATCTCATTTGAACCAATGGTTTAGCAATACTCTAAGAGAAGTACATAGAGAATAAGCATATTAGTGCTTAGGTTACAATTCCCTTAATATAAGTGATAGACACACATGGAACAACTGCTATATGACACAAAGGCTTTGGCATGTGCGCCTCCAGTCAGTAGAAATTTAAAAAAATGTCTGAGTTATCATGTAGCAAGATAACATTACAAGTCACAAAAATAGACGTAACCTAACAATAACCACAGTAAAAATATAAACATTTTAAGTGTTCAGAAAGCTGCTTGAAAACAAATCAAAGTTCCTATTCTTGGATTCTGCCTTAAATTAGTCTTTGCTCCTCCTTTAACTCCAACTGCAGAATTTTCGACTCTGTTCTGCCACGTACACATACATACACATCTGCTGTGTGTCTGCTAACATATGGTGTTGCACTAATTAATTGCTAGAAATCAGCCAGGCTCCTATTGCTCATATCAAAGTGAGTACCCTCCAGAATATTTCACAATAATGATCATTTCACAGATTCAGTGCAGTAACCACTGTTTGGTCAGAAAGCAGCTTTCCATAAGAGAAATTATTAATCACATCAACATTTAAACCAGGGTCTGTCGTTTTAATATTGCAGGTTCACTGTTACATAAAAGGAAAATATAAGAATAAATGCATGTCAATAAATACTGGGCATGTCAAAAAATACTTCTAGTCATTTAGGAACTTGGCCCCGTTGATGAAGGCAGAAGAGTGGAAAGCAGTGGGATAACTCAAATCCAATAAACTTTTAACACAACATTTTAAAAAGGATATTGTTTAGCACTTATGCTCTTTTTTTTCCCCTAGTAAAGAAGCTACTGAAATGCTCATTTTTTATCTGTGGCCACAAAAGCTATTTCTGCACATCTTTTAGGTATTGTGCAATGTTTTGTGGCTCTCCCAGGTCTCAGTGTGAGGTAGATTTGGTGGTGACAGTAACTCCCTTCAGCTTTGGTCACCTTCTGCTAGTGAGTTCATCCTACTGAGAAGCAGTTCCAGAGCTCCTTGCCAAGTGACATAGCACAGATCTCATCCCAGTCCAGTGTGAAGTTACAGTTTTGGAGGCAGCATGGTCCCCTCCACACTAGCTCATCCCAGTCCAGTGTGAAGTTACAGTTTTGGAGGCAGCATGGTCCCCCTCCACACTAGCTCATCCATGGGTTTTCCAAATCCAAGCACAAACATAACAGTAACAGCCTGAGATCCTTGAGAGGGGCAGAAAGCAGTTGTGGACTCCATTCCATGTACTCAAAATATAAGTTCTGGTTCCTAATATATATTTTGGGGAACATCTCATATATGACTCCTGATTATGTGTTTAGGTATTCATGGCATATGAGGAGAATTTAACTTCCTCTGAATTGACCTTACATACCGTGCACAAGCAGACTAAGAAAGGGTCCATGCACGTGCCCTGGGACCTGCATGCAGCCAACCACTTCATTGTATTCAAATTTGTTTCAACATGGGACACCAAATTAAACCACAGCTTTATCCAGATTTAATTTAACTTGCTTTTAAGATTTTGCAGCTTTGTCTAAAGTGTAGAAGGACTCATATCACAGAGACCTGTGTGAAACTGAGTAGGCAGCACAGGGTGAGTCATTCTGTATGCAAACATTTTAAACCATTGACCAAGTAGCTACTGACAAAGAAACAGTAAAAGACATAGGGGTTTTGAGCATGGTACTAAAATCTGTCAAGCCATTATTTGATCTAATTCCATGGACTGGTAAGAAATAAAGGAAATTACTCAGAAGCACTTCAAAGGAAAACACAGTTTTAATCACAAAAGAAAAAAAAACCCAAAACACTCAATAAGAAAGATCCTTTCTGGCCACATAATGTATTTATTCCTTGGTCACAAAGTGTGGTATCCCAGACCTGAAGGGCAAGAAATAGTCAGGACCACAGTAATGACATGTTACAGAAATGTGAAAGTATGTGTTGGTGTAACCCAACTCAGAAACAACTTTTAAAGATATGACCATGACATTTGATAAACCAATTATCTATAGATTTCAGAGTCCAGAACTGCATGAAACTTGCTACTTTCAGGGTCAAAAAGGAAAGACTTTCCAAGATGAGAATTAATTCAAAGATTAAGCCTTTGAAAATGTGTTTATATAAGGAAACAATATTCTTTTAACAAGAAAAAGCTATTTAATTCTACTGTCTGCTTTGCAATGTCTCACTGACATGGTTATAGGAGACAGTTAAATCATAAAGAAAGATTTGGCAGTACCTTTTAATATAAAATATTTTTCATTGTGCAAAACAGTTTTTGTGTCTGTATTTTGTTATGACAAATTCTAGCTAAATATAAACTTTACCACTTGCAACTGAAGGTTTTATTAATAGAAGTATTAACATTACTTTAATCATAGCACCAACGTTATAATTATGAATATTTTATGACTAAACTGCTTTCAGAGGAATGAATTGATAACTAAAACTATTAATAAGGGAAAGCAGTGAATTACAGACAAGTAGAACTGCCTTTAGAATTAGAACACAGTTACTGAACAATTGATAAGACACAATAGTCTTAAAGAAGCTTTGAGATTTGTATTGTTTTTCTTTTAAATGATGCAAATCCCTTGGCAGCTAAGTAATGGAATTCACAGATAAGTGTGACACAAAGAACTGTCACCACAGGGCTTAAGAATTGAATGGAGGTGCTGCTCAGACTGCAGGAAGGTGAGCTTGTGCTTTTCCAAAGATTGCATTTCCTTTGAGTCTGAGTCAAAGACAGTACCTTTGGGAGCTTGAAGAGAAAGAAGAAAAAAGAGAAACACCAGTCTATGAACTAAGGCCTGTTCACTGCAGTAAAACATGGAATGATTACATAAGGAATGAAAAATGCCCACAATCAGAAGACCAAGTTCAGGCAAAACAGCAAGTGCCAGTGGACTGCAGTTCTGTCCACGCCTGCTGCTTAAAGCAAAGCCTTGGTGTTGTACAGTTCAAAGCAAGCTCCTCTCGTAAAACCCTTTTAGGTTAGTCCATGATCCTCTTTTATCTTCATATTTTCACACTGGTGTCCTGAATAGGCTGATTGTTTCATCCTAGTATGAGTTGGAGCATTAACACTTACACCTGTCTTACCGGAATCTGCAAATTGCTCAACATTTAACAGGAGTCATTAATGCTACAGGACTAAATGTGAATTCAACCATACCAGTTTTAGAAAGAAATGCCATACACACTGTGTCTAAAGCCTGTTTCCCAGGAGTTCAAGGCAACCATCCCCAAAAAAAAGCCTGTCTGATTTTGAAAACCTAATGTTTGTGCCCAATTCCTAGCTCCACCTATAGTCATCCTATGAAAACCTCTTGCTAAAATTCTTTCCAGCCTCTGACAAAGAGCACTACCCTAGTATGGAATGGGCAGCTGATCTGATAGGGATGAGAGCTAAACCTGGACCTTCACTGGAGGCTTGAACTAGTGTTTTCTCCATGTAATGTCCCTTCATTACTCTAATTGCCCTTTTCAAAACACCAAGGTTCACACATCTTCCACCACCAAGTCCCACTTAAAAATTAGTTTCCTCTCCCTCCTTGCGCTCAGCCTCTCTGAGAAAAGCAAGACAATGAAGCCTGCAAGGTAACAGGAAGTAATATATCAAGCAGATTCAATAAGAAATATGCTGCTTCTTCATTCTCTCTCTACCCAGCTCTCATTCATCTCACATTCACATACTGTACTTTTTATGTATTGTACAGAATACACTTGTTTTTAAAAGAACTTACTGTTATTTGCTCACTGACAGTATATAATCAGCATCTGCTGTAGGACTCAAGGCTGCCCTGAAGAAATTAGTGCATTTCTATTTGTATGTGTGGGCTCTATTGATCAGAGCTGCATTTTGCTACTTGTATTTGGTCTTCTCATTCTCATTGTCTTGTCTTAGTAAATGGAAAAAAATTGCAAACACATTATTTATTGTAAAAAGAATTGAACCAAGTGTCGTGGATGTGGGACCTGCAATATATTTGCCACTACATTAAAAAAAATAGTTTCTCGATAAGAAAAAAGATGCAACACCTTTTCGTAACAAAATACAGCAAATGGTGCCACAAGGTGTCTTACACTTGCCTAAGCTGAGTTTGTTCAATTTACCACCTAAAACCAGAGCAGTGTAAAATGGACTTAATATATCTAAATAGGTCTGGGGTTGGAATTAATTTTTTTGTTGTTTTTGTTTTGGCCTTTTTTTTTTAATTAGGAATTTTACATTTTTAGTAGAATGTGATAATCATAATATAGATAATATAGAATTAGATCCAAATATACACATAGTTGTAACTTCTTTCTACAAAAAACAGACCTCTGCAAAACAGTTTGAGACAGAAGAAAGGATATTGGCATTGTACAAAAAAATTATTACAAAGTCTTGCAGAATTAGGCCACTTTTAAGTGAACTGTGTGTGATGTTCCAAAACAGCAAATTTTTTAAAATTTAAACTGCTGTCAACTTATCTCAGTAAGCATAAATTAAGGAAGACAAGCTGGCAGAGGGTGAGAACTTAATCATATTTTTTAGCTACTGTCAATTGCCAATAAAAACCCATAGCTGAAGTCAAACTTTTAAAAGTTAAGCTTACAGCTGCTATGTCAAGGAAGTGACCTGAATATGCCATCGTGATCTTTCCTCATCCCAGGAGACCAATAAATGTTATGCCGAAACAAGGAAGGAGACTTTTTTTACACAGTCGTTCCCCATAATTAACTTCAGTGGACCCAGGGACACTGAAGACTTGAACTAAGCTTTCAAAAATGCCATCACAGCAGCAGCAGGGGTCAAAAGTTCTTGGCTAGAAGCTCTGCCTGAAGACTACAGCAGAGCAAAAGGAAAATGTGTCTGTGAATGGTCTTTCTAAAGTTGTTCGAAGAGACTTTCACCATTCTACAGAAAGACCTTCAATACAGTGAAAGTGCTGTTTGGAATCATGAGTTTATCCATGGCCACAGTCATGCTTCTGGTTCCAGTAATTGGTCATTCTGTGCAATTCATACTGTTCCACTACTGGGATTGAATTTGAAGAGAACTAAACATAGCATGTATAATACACCATTAGCATTTTATATGAGGTAAATCTGAGGAGATAAAAAGGTCAAGTTTGCTGAAAGGAAGGCAAAGAGACTGGAGGATCTGGCTCTCAACGTTTGTTTTTAATACGATTTGCCCAATGAAAGAAATTTTTTTACAGGTAGATATTATACTTGCATACTTAGGAACAATGATTTATGAAAATTTTCCAGAGGCATATATGACTGCCTAAACAGTTTCTTGTTCCACAGATGAAGGGAGTTTAATTACTATGTGTTACTCAGTTACACAAGTGAGAGCAAGAACATCACCTGGCTATCTATTCCCTTGTTTCTCACATTCACAACCTAGGGGAAGTATAACTCTCTTCTTGGTGTCCCTCTGGATTGCTCCTTCTCCTCAGGGCTCCTCTACCTCCTCAAGGTCCTCTTCCTCCAACTCCTCCTACTCAAAGTTCCCTCTGACCAGCCAACCCACCCCTTTTATTATACATATCTTTATTAGTCACAGCTGCAACCCATTAAGGGCAAGGCTGATTTTCTTATTTGATAATTAGTACAGCTGTGACTTATCAGGGGTGAGGTCACTTGTAATCCCTTCTACACCTACAGTTCAGTGCAAATCTAGCTATGCTACTGACAGTCCCAGTTGTGTCAATATTTTTCTCATAATGATATGAGATCCCTTAATAGAGGGCTTTGTCTTCAAGTATCCCTTTCTGTCAACCATCAAAACCTGGACGCAAAGTTTGTACTTCAACAGAAATTAATTGTTTGGCAAATCCAACTCTGAGAAAGGAAACAAGGAGAATTTTCTCCCACCATGCTGCATATTCTGGGCAACAGAACATGGAATAAACCCCATTAAAACTGTCATTTGGAGAGGAACTAGAATGCTAGAAATCTGAAGTGTTTGGGGAACTGGTTAAATAAACTAATATAAAATTTGAGTTGAATTCACCTTGTTTCATTTCAATTGTTTTCAGTCATAGAAAATATTATCCCAAACTATCCACAAACTCAAGGTCAAATTCTGTGAGAGACAGAGCAAAGCAATAAAACTAATCATGTCTCTTCCAGGTGACAGCCTGCCAAAGTTTATTTATTCATATGATCTTGGTATCTAATGGATTTATGAGCATCAAAGCTGTCTGAGCACAAAGACATGAGAATAGAACCAGAAGGAAGAGTTGAAGTAGCACAGGAGCTCTGAGTGCCACCTGATGGGGAAGTGTGGGTCTGAAGAGCAAGTGCTCAACAGCTGGGCAGGGACCAGGTACCAGGGGATCCCATTGTGTGCAGGTGTGGGAACTCCACTGAAGTTAATGTGGCCACTGAGTAGGATCAGGGGTGTCCAGAACAAGGGTGTTCCTCTGATTATCAGCCTGTAGACCCAGGATTAAGATACTGTGCAGAGTGTGTTATTGCAGATACCATTTTTGTGTGTCCAGCAGTATTTTGATGGTGTGTCCTTTTGTGCAAACCTATTGCACACAAATGTTGAGCCTTGCATCTGGCTGGGTCTGGGCACACCAAAACATCAGCAGCCAACCTGGGACCAGGTACAGAGTCTGACAAACTCAGTTCTACCAGAGTGGGGAGGAAGAATCCCTGGGTGGTAGGTGCACTGGATTCTCTGGCAGCAAGGATGAATGGAAACTAGCTTAGTCAGAGAAACTGAACTGTTACATAAGATTTTACTGATATGAATCACTCACAACAATTTAAACACATCTCTACATAGACCAGTAATCCCACTGGGATGACCTTATCAGGAGATCATCATACAGAAGTAACACCTTGGGTAAGCAGGCTAAAAGCGCTCTCTGCTTTTAAAGCCTCTGGAGATACTTGTATTTGGGTGCTCAGTGGACTATAGTGACCTGCAGCTACCCCCATGACATCTCCAGAAAGAATCTGAAGGAACAGTACTCTGGGTTGAGCACCTGTTCTCCATGTGACTGAGCAAATGACAGAAAATTTTCAGTGGCTGCTTGGGCAAATGCCACTGGGAAAGAGAAGCATCAGGAAAACCAAGTCAGCCTAATGGTCCTCCCTAAATTATGAGAAACTGAAAAAGCCTCTCTGATGTCCAAGCCATTACACTTGTTCATCAATCCTTTCAGATTTTAAGTTAGCCATGTAAGGTACAGTAAAACAGGAAGTTACATAGCACGGGCAATTAACCTTCAGTAAAGATCTTTACATGGCCCACTTGACAATTCCATCTTCATTTTGCCAAAGGTTAAATATGTAGTTAGAAATTAATCTAGCTCTTTTTTAGTTCAGATCTAGGCAGAAAAGTCAGATTGACACAACTGAACAGAATATTCTGTGTTCAGCCTATGCTACAAAGCTTGTGCTTTGCTGGCAAAATTGTCCAATGCTAGGATGAGAAGACAAGTAAAAATAATTCCTCTTAATATTCATCATGCTGGTTGAAGCCTACAGAATTCATCTAATCTAAAGTATTACTTGCCCAGTATTCCTGTGAAACCATTTGGACATCCTGGGACAACTGTATGCTTTAGTTCAAAATATTTTGGATTCCTTTTCTCTCATAAAACAAAACACTCCAGATTGCCATCCCCATGCTTTAATGCACAAAGAAAATTTAGTACATGATTGCCTAAAGCCACAGAAATAAAATCCTGATAGACTTCTCCTGTACACACAAACTAGAGGTTGAAAGAGTGGAATCTTTTCTATTACACTGTGCTTATGATTCCCTCTTCTGAATTTTAATACTCCCTGAGACCTTTCTTTTCTCTTCTCTTTCCTCATATCAATTATAACACTTAAAAGAAAGATCTAGCATGCAAAACTAGAATGAAATGTTAGAGGTCTGATAACACTGAAATATTGTCTTAGTGTTCTGTATTACAGCTATTAAACAATGAAGCTTCTTTGAAAAGAAATGGCACTTAGAGGCTGGGAGCAAACAGTTTACAGAAAGATCACTTCTATCTTAAGAGAAGGTGCCTTACACATTTTTGAATGAAATCTTTCATGTGGAAAATTAACAAAAGTTAGGACCTATCAGACAAGTGCTTTCTTAGAAAAACTTGTGACTATTCTAATAGCTCTGACAACCTGAGTCCAGTATTTGGCGAATGACTTTGGACAAGGTAGAGTTGTGTGTACATAAAATCTTTTAATGTAATATGGTGTGGGGAAAAGAACGCCAAAACATTGAAACACTCCCTCATCCCAGAAAAGCCAAATAATGAAATGTCAATTTTCTCTGAATCAAAGATCCCTTGAGCTAGGATAGGTCTGGCCACAGTAGAAAGGTAAGATCATTAAGGAAAAGAAACAGCAGGCAGAGGAAAATAATTTAATTTGCTTTCAACTGCCTGCTTTGCTACAGAAGTCTTTATCCAAAAAAGCCAGCATGTTGTTTGGACCAACATGGTGACAAACCAATATGACATTCTTCATTTAGTAAGGCAAAAAAAAGGGCAGTGGAGAAGCAGGCCAGGCCACCTGGGCTACGTGCAGTAATGTAGCACAGTGTAGAACAAAGAGTTAAAATTCAAGTTATCAATATTAAGCCAATTTTCATTTAAAGACAAGGAAAGAGATTGAGGTCATTAAATCTTAATAATTCAAGCTTCACCCTACTCAGTGAGGACTTGGTTTCATTGTCAGAGGAGATTCAGAGAGCCAGTAGCTGCAGTGTAATTAAAATCCCATCATAATAAATTCTGTATCCTCTGTGAGGGTCATCTCAGTTTCCCACACACCATGAGAGTCAACTGCTCTTTGGGAGTAATTTTGAAACAAAAATATAAGCATAAGCTTTCAAGGTCTGGCATGAAAACATCAACAGTACTGATAACAGTTTAAAAAGGTGTCCTGTAACAGCATGCTAAGTTTTAACTGAAGACGTTTATCTAGCATAGGGTATTTTAGCAGGGCTTGGGCTGCAGAAAAGGAGTAGGAGAGGAAAAAGTTTAGCTAGGGAAAATGGGAAGAAAGATGAACACCTTGGATTCTGCTGCAGAAGCTCAGAAGACTGAGTTTTAGTTGCAAGTTAAGGGCAGTTGTTTCTTATCCTCAAGGTATTATGCACTTGAATTTTATACTTCTTTCAAGCACTAAAATAAAGCAGTTTCTAGTTTAACTGCAATGTTATTCTAATGAAAGGAATGCCTATGGCCCTGTCATTCGTGACCTTTAGCAGCTATCAGATGATAATGACTTCTGCCTGCTTGCCTTGGCTAAATTCACTTTCAGGCCTGTAATAAGAAGTCAGAACTACAATAATGCTTCATTATGCCACATAACATGTGCAATTTTCTTATGCTTTGTGAAGAAAAGTAAATTCAAAGTGGAATTTGCCAAAAGAAATATCAAAAACTTAAAAGTCAACAGACATCAGAAAAGGGCACTCGGTTTTTCGCAGTGGATGCAATATGACCTTTGAATTTATTCACATTTGAAAACTCTTTTCCCTTTTTTATTTTAATGGGCCAAATGAAAAAACATTTTAAGAAAATGACAGTGGTACTTTCTCAATTTCATTACTGTTAGCATAATTCCAGAGTATGGTAAGTTTTATATTCCCACAAGGCTTTGTTAGAGTCTGAGTTTGCAAAATCCCTCTAAGAAAGGGAGGGACAAACCTCGTAGTTCCAACCATAGCAACCACTTGATACGGATTATTTATTGTACATGATAAGACTTGCCTTATTAATACATGTTTCCACATATCAAAGATATATCTGGACCTTACAAGAAAGGTTATCTTCTAAAAACTTCCAGAATTAGTGGCAATGTTTTGAAAACTGCCTGAGAAATCTTCTGGTAGGTTCTGTCTAGGATTCTAGAAAGCTTAAAAACTTTCTTAAACAGGAGTTGTAGGCTTCAGTTCTTTCCTGCTTCATGGATAAAAGAATAACCAAGACAGCACACATGATAAGCAATTTCCTACCTATTATAAGGTCATTTTGTTCTCTACTCTTTTGTAGTGTCCAGTGCTGCACAATGTAAAAAAGAAAGCAAAAGAGGACACCCTTGGAAAGTGTTCAACTGAGAGACAATTATACCTTGCAAACATCTTTAAGACAAGGTACCAATAAGGATGTAGATCCATTTTCTCCTGCTTTCCTTTCAGTCAAAAAAAAAAAAAGAATATGAAGGAACTGAGAAACTTCCACATGCACCCTGTAGACCTCAGATCCTGCTCCAAATGAAATAAATGTTAAGCAATTCTAATAAATTATTCAACTTATGTTTTCCTTAAAATATATTCCCTGTAGGCTTTAATGAATAGATTAAAATTTCTAACTATGACATGATATTTTCTCCTAGTTGCTTTGAGAACTAGGTCAAACTAATTTGGTGGGTGCAGAGGGGGAGAAGACATATTTTTAAATCTCTGCTAAAGATTTTGGTCTCATAACATTTACTGTTATCTATCTGAATAGCAAATATAATTCGATATATAGCAGAAAAAACCTCTGTGCAATGCATGATCCCAGAAAACACATATAAAAACTGATATACTAAATGCGTCCAAAATTTCTACTATATTAATTTAAATTATAAAATATATATTCTCTGATTTTTTTTTCTATCTGCTGAGCACCGTTTTTAAATTTTGCTAAACTGAAATTTTCAGTTTCTTCCACCAGAGCAATTTTTATTCCTCATAACTGGTAGCATTAGAGTTGCCAGAAAGCTCACAGTGACACATGACATCCTTTAAAGATAAATTACTTTGTGTTATAACAATAAATGCTATACTCTCTAAATGGAAATTGACTTTCTGAATAAAAGCATATAACCTTAATAACCTGCTAGATATCACCATGATTTGTAGAAAAGAAATGGGTCTGGTCAGAGGTAATAGACATTCATAAGCAGGGCACGAGTAAGTATGATAGAGGTAATGAAAGAGGTTAATATTTAGCAATGGCTTTGTGACCTAGGTAATGACTGCTGGTGTAATAAATGCAGTAAAATAAAACAGTGTATCAGAAGAGTCTTTTTTGAGACCTTTTTTCAATTCTGCTCTGGTTTCTAAACGTCTCTTTATAGATTATCCACAAAGAAAGAAAATTTACATTGGTTGGTCCTGCTGCACTACCTCTGAAATACTGAAGTTACAGTAATAAATCTGCAATAGTAATTCCTACCAAAATAATAGCTTTTTAATTATCTTGAGAACACTCTGTTAAAAGGAAGAAAATAATATTGTCTTATTACCAAAACTGGAACACAAGTAATACAATGATAGTAATTTTTGTAATCGTTTGTGTTCAACCTGTGATTGGGTTGTTCCATTGAGCCACACTACATCACATTCATCTTTTGCTCACTGAGTCTTATCATGCCTCATTTGCCAGTCAAACATACAATTTTCCAAGGTCTGAAAGAAGCAGGGCAAAGCAGAAGACAGAGTACATTTGTATTCTGTGTGTACAGCTTTCTAATTCAAAGGAGGGGCTGCCTTAGTCCTTTCACATTTTCATTCACATATGAAACTGAATTTCTTTATAATATCAGGCTTCCCAATGGAAAGAAGGTACTGAAGGATCATCCAAATTTAAGGTATTTTCCTTCCTTAGTCAATGCAACCAAATAGGCCAGTTTTTTTACAAACATTACCACATTATGTTAACTGTTAACAGTGGAAACCAGTATACATTCATTTTGTTCCCTTTGTAACATCCAATCAAGCATGACCACATGCTTACAAAGATGAGTTATTGATAATACTGTGTAACAAAGCACCATTTTTTCCTGACTCACTTCACATATAATGAAAGAGCACCAGCTCTTTTGTTTTAGTGAGAAAACTACCAAAATTATGCAACACTAATTCCTTACCACGGCCTGTTCTCAGCAAACAACACAACTAATGCTTTGACATCCTCAAATGAACTAGTCTGTTAATATGACTAGAGACTGTGACTATCTTGAAGTTACCTGCACACATCATGCTTAATTATATCTTGCTACAATAAAACAGTTTTAAAGTCAACCTGTTCCTAAATCCCATATTACATGAACTGTCATACACTCAGACCTGATACAAATGGTATCCAAGTCAACCTTTCCAAGCAAAGATCTATGCTTTCATTGTGCAAGTAGTTTTGTTTATAGGTTATTTAGATATGAACCCAATATGTGACAGCAGAGAAGCTGTACCAGACAGATCCCAACAGGCAGGACATAAATTCAGGGTGCCATTGAGTCAGTTGCAATCAGTAGGGACCTAAGAGTGAGTCTGTATTAAATAGTAAGGCAGCTAAGGAAAAGGAATGCAAAAGAGTATTTCATCATAAGTCGGTATCTATTTTGGAGATAACAAGCTCAAGAATGGAGCTTTAGAAATAAGTGGATCCAACCCCAGAAGAGCTGTGTGAAACATCTTTATAGTTAGCTTAATTTGACAATCAGGTAATGGAAGAGAACTGAGAAAATATCTTAAATAAAAGCTACAAGCCTCCATAAAGCCCTAAGTATTTGTTTATTCCTCTGCCTCACAGTCTCTAAACACAACTGCTTTAGCAAGTTTTTCACTGGAGTAAAATAAATCCATTTTCACTTTTACTTTAAAGGCTGCCTTGACTTAAATGTTATTCACAGCAGTTAAACTGTAGCCATTCTGTTCTCTAGTGAGCAACCATACACAGAGGCATCAGATAATCTTCATGGGGTACCAAACATCAACTACAAAACTGAGGACCTTGGACAGTCCCACCTGAAATGAATCTGACTTTTAGGTATTGCTCACATAGAGGAAGGGTTTGGAACACACATTACTCCATTGGAAGATTATTTTTGGTCTGTGACAAGAAATTCACAAGCTGGGCCTGTACCCCTGAATTTTTTCCCAATTTCTCTCAGTAATTCCACTGTCATATCATTCCATTGTCTCATTCTACACTACTACTGGAATTACACTGAAATATTCATTGTTTGACACAACACAGCTTTCTAGGCTGTTTTACCACCAGCCTGAAACAGAAGACAGAATAAAGGCTTCATCCACCTTGTAAGTAGAGGCAAAACTAAGCACATTCCCACATCAATCCCATTGGCCAGAAAAGTTCCATATAGCCAGATCCTGCTTTTTTTCTAACATCTAGATTATAATCTTCCTCAATGAATCTTTGTTAGTACATAATTAACCTCTTAGTCCTTATTTTAGTTTGCTTGCTAGGATTTTAGTTAATTTCATAATTCTATCCAGTTAGGTTATATGCCAAGCAAGGAGTGCTCTTTATTCCATATTTAAATCCCTATTGAATCTGAAGGGTGGCTTTTCATACAGATGTATTAAGTCCTTTAACTCAGTTGGTTGGTTTGAAACACCCTTTGCTTAACTTTCACACCACACTAGTCACAATTTCATTTCTCATTTTAGTAAATTTAAATACACAAGAGCAAAACACAAATGAGAACTCTTTGTATTCAACTGACTCCAGCAAAATTCTGTGCATTTTCCATGTGAGTTGTTCCCTAATCTCTATCAAACTGTACACAGAACAAATAGCAGACAGTAATGTGCCTTTTGCACATAATAAAATACATGAAGATGGAAATGTCTTTGGAAAAAATCAAGAATCAAAGACAGAAAAAGCCACTCTAGAATAAAAATAGTCAATGAGAAAAATATTTATAGCATCACAAAGAATATTACAGTAAATTAATCTAATCCTATAATAAAAGAGTCTTAAGCTGATGTAATTTTTATGTAAGCTAGAGGGGGTTTTAGATAAAATTCATGTCCCCATTTGAAAATATCCAAGAACAAATAATCTACTAAGACAATTTGTGCCCTTCACATTTGTGTATTAATTTAGAGGTCTTAAATGTCTCTTCTACACTTGGCCCAGACTCACAGATGAAAACAGGCTTTTCTTTCTCCCTGCATTCTCTATCCAGCCCAGATAAGCAAAGAGTTTTTTTCAATCTTCTTCTTTTCTCATGTTATTTTTCCTTATCTAAGAGTAAGCTATTTTCTGCTAATGAACTTTACTCTGAAGACTTTCCTACCTGTTTCTTAGGAGTGTCACAAGTTCCTTACTTGATGGTAATTTAGGACCCATTAAGAAGCTACTTATAGTTATTTACTAGTACATTACAGAATCATAAGGCAAGAAGTTCTAGTCACTGTCAAGGGCCTATATGACAATTTGTAATAACCTGCAGCTTCCTCTGTTCAACAGCAACACAGTGGACATCAACCCATTTTGCCTGTAGCCAAGAACTGACCCAGTTGAAGAATAAATTGAAATTCTATTTACTGCAGAATATCTCTTCTCACATGAAAGCTCACTAACCAGATAGGCCTACACTGTTAACAATGAATCATGTGCAGTGAGAAACCTTAAAATTCATTTGAAGTGGGTTCTGACCACCATTTCCACCAGTTTATTCATTATATGGGTTTTACAGCAGATATTATGGGCAGGGAGACCTATAGATCTGTGACAGATTCATTCACCCTCTAAACCAAATGAGTTATTTTGTTAGAGGCTCCAAAGGAGGTAAAGGCTTGAGACATAGGTAGGCCAAGAACTCCTCTAAATTCAATCTGTTCTCTGAAAACCCACAAATGAGCAGTGACATAGTGAGCATCAACACATATTAGTTTGGAACATGAATGGCACGTGGCTTTTGCAAGACTCACTTATGAAAGGACAAAAAGTTTTCCTACAAGGAGTCTCAAAAACAACTTTCCCATTATATGCAATTTGACCAGGAGCCAACACTTTATTCCATGAATACAACAGCATCAGTGAGTCCTTTTTGACTGCTCCCCACTGGGCAGTATAGCTGCAGGGCAGCGATGTTCCCTTGAGCAGGGACACCTCTCAGGGTCACTCCTCCAGGCGCAGACATTGTACCAAGAGCACATCTTTGCTGAGTGACCAGTGTCACACAACCTTGTAGCACAATTTGTGCCTGGGTGGTTTTGAATCACTTTTCAAATGACTGTGCTGTACAGTAAGAGTGAACTTTCCATCAAATTTTGTTAAGCTGCACTTTTAGAACCGTATATTGAGCCCACTTCTGCTAATACTTTCTGACAGCGCTTCTTTAAGTGGTCTAAATCACCAATTCAAAACAAACATGCCATCAGCAAGATCCTAAATCAGGATAGAAAGCAGGACTGTGCCTTCTTGTAAAGTTTCTTCTGTGCTTAACCACAGTCAGGATGTGCTAACAACTGCTCTTCTACTCTACAGTGCTAAATGTGAAAATAAAAGTTTTTATATTGTACAGCAATAAAACTATATTTTCAAACCATCTGTTGAGGTGATTTGTTCATTATCAAAAATATCTCTGATGAATTCTACTATCACTTTCTGGATCAAAGATATTGTGTCAGAGTGGAGCTTGGAAAGAATAAGGTGGTAAAGTATTGCACAAGAGAAGGGTCTATGATTATAAGAGAATCAGCAGCTAAGTGCAGATTAACTCTAGACTGACATCTGGTTTAAATTTCAGTGTTTATTCATTCAAAATATCAAATACTGAAAGATGATCAGAAAGATTCAAATTGCATTAGTTTTGTAAATCAAGGACAAAACATCACCTGTTACCTAACCCTATCCAGCTATCTTACATATGTAGTAATAAATATGTAGTAATAAATATGTAATAATAAATATGTAATAATAAATGTTTATTACATTAAAAAATTACTAAATTTTTCTATGTAATAGCTTAACAAATTAAAGAAGTAATTAGGCATATCAAATCAAATAAGAACTGTTAACACACTTCATTTTCCATCTGGATATGAGAAATGTTGAATTTTGAGTAACATTTCAAATAATTTTTCCTAACCCAGATGTTGATCTGGGTCAAGAAGAACTTCCATGTTCCATAGTTATTTAAGGAATTCTACACAGATAGCAGAGCCAGAATTGTAAAGACTGCCCCAGTGAGACTTACAGACAGAGTATGGGGAATTATGGGTACCACAAATAAACAGGAAATTCTCAAATACAAAAGTGGCATTAAAGGATGAAGTCATAAAAATACAACGATCTTGAATACTGTAATAGAAAAGCCTGTTAACTCAAACTATGACCTGAAATTTCTTCTATCAGGTAGAAACAAAGAAGAAAAGAGAGCTGTGGCCTGGCAGTTCAGTACCACTCTTTAAATAAAACTGTGATAAGGAAAACGAAAAGAACAGGTAAAAGACAGAAGATCATCCAAGCTAAAAAAAAAAAAAAAAAATTAATACTCAGTGGTTATGAAATTAATAGAAGGTTTTGAAGCAGTCAAAAAAGACAGACGTTTTGGAATACCATTCACACATAAGGAGAAAACTAATTTATACTAGCTTATATAAAGTATTAAGGAGGTGATATAAATTAACTAGGAAATCCTTTCTGATCTGAAATGGCTAAAATACTTGCAGTAAAAACTGGAACTACTGCCTACAAGGGATTCAGCAAAAGTGAAAGTACTGTGCTGGCAAACTGCAATTTGCTACAATCAGTAATTTTTTCTAATCATGATTAAGTAAAGTGGGACTAGATTAAGAGAAATAGCTCTAACATTAATTGCTCTTAAGTCTTAGTTGCCTGCATTTTTACCAACTTTTAAAATAAATGTAAACTTTAACTCAAATGTCTTTTGGCACTTTTTTTTTTAGTTGCAAGTAAGTGAATTTGTGTTAAAAAGTACTGCTGATATCCACAAAATCTTTTTGCCTATCCAGAGCCTGGCATGCTGCTACTGCTTTTCCTGTTAAACCAACAGGATCAAAGAAATTTCAGTCTTCAAAGTAGCCTTGAACTTTACAAGTACCATGTAAAGCTTTGCCTTTCTCTAGGCACTCAGTTCATGCTGGTCTCTCTATAAAATAGGTTTGTTCACTTTCTGGGGGTGGGGAATACAGTAATAATGTCTCTTTTTTAAACGTAATTTACACTTGCTTTGATTTTCCCAGGCATCTCTGTGTATCACACTATTCTTAGTCATAAACTTGGTCAAAACAATTTTTTAACACATTTGATTTCAGAGAGAACCTAGGAGAAATACTACACTAACAGCAAGCAAGAGTATCCATATTAATGTGTGATACTTCTGCTAAAATAACTGGATCATTTTTCACTAAATTCTACTGTGCAGCATTAAAAAACCAATGACAGACAGATAAGGTAGTTCCACTGAAAAAAGAACTACATGAAAATTTCAGATCTGAATTGTTGTCAAACTTTTAATTGAGCTTGTATGAACTCTAAAACATTCAAATCCCAGATTTACATATTTTATCGCTCCCTAATTTAAAAAAACCACTGACATACACTTAAAATTTCTGCTGCTTCCAGATGAGAGCATAAGATCTACTGTCATTAGAGCCAAAGGTCATAATGAAATGAAAGAATAATGTTAGGATACTGTTTCTCTGCCATTATTCATTGTATTCAATACTCTTATCCTGGTTTAACTAATCAGTCCTTCCATTTGAATATGCTCTGCATGCCAGATCCTGCAGCAAACACCAGTGCAGGTTTCTCCACTGTCTGAACATTGCAAAATAAATGCTTATTGGTGCTCCTGATTGTCACCCTGATTACATCTCTTAAATCTGTGCTTTTTAAAATTTATGATACTAACTATATATAGATATATACCAATATATAACACAGCAGACTGATGCCATCTGAAAGAATGACAAAAAGTAAGTCTGTGCTCATGTTTCCAGACTGCAGCTCTTATCAAGAGTCTGTGACAAGAAGTTCTGGGAGGCACCTATAAGCTAAGAAAGACCTTCACAAGGATATTAAAATCACTTCTTTTCTTGCTCCACCTCTTTCTTGTGCCCCATCAATAGAGATAGACCTGTAAGAAATAGCTGTTCATTTAAGAAGAGCTGACCTTACCAGACTTGCGGAAATTTTATGCTGGAGATTAAGCAGTCAATGTCAACCAGAATACTGAGATACAATAGCACAGCTATTGCTGAGTCACAGGATAATAATACGATTAAACAGGGTGGATTTCTCTGCCAATGGCAGAGGAAAAAACATCTGTTCTCTAATGTGCATGGATGAGAAAATCTGCAGAACAGAAAATCCCTTCTACAATCTTAGTGCAAGAGTCTACTTTGACCCCTGGTTTATACTCTTGAGGGCTTCACATTTGCTTGGTAAATTGAAGAGTTTGATGTATGCCTAACAAAAAGCAAGCTGGCAGGCATCTGAATTCTTCTCTTAGAGTTTTTCTCTGCTGCTCTGTATGTACCTCTCATACATACTGCAGCAAGGCCCCAGCAGGACTTGTAGTGCTGATGTGCATGTTAATACAACAGCATTGTTCAAGAGCAATTATCTTGGTCAAGCAGCCTGCATTTTACAGGGTTCAAAGGGACAAGGGTAATACCAGGGGAATAAGAAAATGAAAAGGTGACTACATGGATATGCCTGTGTATGTCAGAAACTTAATGTTTCCACTTGTAAATAGGTTCATCATGTTACTTCAAGGCAGGAACTCAGAGTCAAATCTTGAGTACTCAATTCTCTTTTTTAATGGTGGTAAAGAAGTCAGACATGACAATTTGGCAACATGTATCGTTAATTTGCCTAGAGCACTTTATGAATATTAATCCTGACACATACAGAGACACTGTACAGTTGAATAACAGAGGATGGAGTGATCACATATTTAAAACCAAACCCAGAGACAAAAGGACTGGGCCATTGAGGTGGAACTTCATTTCTGTTACAAATATTGGCTGGATGGACTGTGAGCATTTGTGCATCCCATGGCAAAGCAGCATTGTTTGGCTGCAATCTCTACCTGAAGTAATCAGAAATCAGACCCTTTAGTGTAGATGTAGCTAAAGTCCGAGAGGTTAGCAATTGGCCCCATAGTGCACATGATTCAAAAAAAAAAAAAAAAAAACAAACTATGCAACTTCACTTTCTTTGCCTCTACTTTTTTTTTTAGCCCACTGTGGATTTTTTTTTAAACTCTAGTATTTGTCAAGAAAGACTGACAGATCACCCCCCTGGAATTTCAGCTACATGGGAGCTTTTCTACTAACTACTGCTCCATAGAAAAGGTTCAAATGCTAACTTCTACAATCATTTTTATAATTTGAGTCATTATAAAGTAATGAATGCTTGGAAGCTCACTAACACAAGCATGTTCTCTTGTGGCTGTGCTGGGCACTCAGCAGGGCTATTTATACAAGGGGACCCAGCCAAGTCCCAGCACCTTGAGGCATGTTGCTTTCAGCATGTCCTGCTGCCACCTACTTGCCATTCAGCCCAGCACAGTGCAGCCAAATGCTGCAAATTGTCTTTTTCTGGCCTTGTTCTATTAGAAAAATCAATGAATGCCAGTTGGCACACATGCTGCGTCACTTGATTTTTAAGTACTCCTTCAAAGTCCTAGTGCTAGTCTCTGAAGTATTTGCAAAAGAACCTCATGTCCAGCTCTTGGGAAATTTTGTTCCTATCTGTGGCCATTTTTACATCTGTGTTGGGGTCAAGGGTGTCCTGGCTGAGAGTCATTGTAAGCCCACCACACCCCAGCTCCAAGACGGGCCTGTTCAGCCTCCAGAGGAGATGACAGAGGGGACCTCATCAATGTGCAACAGGCAGCTCCCCCCTCACCTTCCTCTGTATTGTAGGGGTTGAAAAACCCAACCAAATGGAAATCTAAATGTCAACACCTCTCTAGTGCAAGAGCATAAATATAACATTCATTAATGGTGTCTCCAGACCAAGGGTGAGAGAGGAAGATATTTCAAAACCCAGCTCTAACCTTATTATGCCCTACATTGCTGTAGGAATGCATCTTCATGGGTTGAGGGGGGGAAACTCTCTTTTCTGCTCTTCAAGAAAACCCAAAAGGAGAAGAAACAAAAATGGTAACTAGAATCCAAGCAGATACAGCAAAAATGGCTGTTATTTGTTCAGCATTAGTACAGAGACATATAATATGCACCAAGTCCTCAGGCAGAACAGAAAGGCAGATTCAAATGTCCAGAGCTCAGGAAGCTGCAAGACTGGACACAGTGACCAAAAGCTTCAGAACTGGAAGGTTTAACCCCTCCCTGTAGCACAACATAGACCTGCAAGATCATCCCCCACAAACACCCGTGCAGATCCACAACATTAATAATCAGCCACTGCTGCCAGGAATGCCTCATTCTGCTGTTTGAGACATATTTGCCAATGGTCTTAACTCCAGAAAGAGAAGGTTAATATTCAGTATTTGACACCAGCTGGAAGAAAAGGAAGCTTACAGAAAGCAGGTCTCCCCTGTTAAATGCAGAAAACACTGATGATATGAGGGCACTTCTTGAATTGCCATCACATCTCACTCCCTCTTCCATCCTAAAACCAACACCTCTGTTCACTAATTCATTAGTCACAGCATCTGGCAGTCAATCAGTGTAATCAGTCTGAATCTTTCAGTGAATGATAAACACATCCACACATTGCCCTGACGCGAATGTCGTGATTAGGAAGAGCGCGTGTGCAGGTTTGCTGTTATGGGAATCACTGCAGAGCTCTGTTACCAGCGATATTAACCCAGGTATAGGCTCACTTATTACAGCAGCACCATTCTTCCCTCAAGAAGGTCACCTGCACCACTGATCATACATTGTATTAGAGAGATTGATTAATTGTTAAAAACCAAAAGTTGAGAGGAAAACATTCTTTTCCAAACCTGGAGAGTGGTGCTTTGCCAGATTTATAAACTTGTCAGGATTTTTAATTGTAATAATGCATCAAATTAAAGCATACCAGATGAACTCCTTTTGTATTAGAGATAAGAAGCAGATAAAGGTATTTACATGTAAGCTCCAGAGGAAATGCCAATGTGCATAAAACACCACAGGCAGAAATAGATATTTCTTTACCTGTATGAGTTAAACTTGCTCAACTTTAATCTTCTGTTTAGTATGCCCAAAACATTTTCCATCTTAAATTAATCTTTGCCTGTAGAAGGTTGTCAGTATTAAAGCAGAAACTGAATAATGCCATCTGGCATAAAAAGCCACTCTGCATCAAACAGCCCCTCATATAAAAACCATTGTCCCAGGTAGCTTGCAAAATTAAACACTTGACAAATAAAAAGGCAGAAGGTACATGTTTATAGCAAAAACTTGAAGAACTGATGAGGAAAGGAGAGATAACAGAATTCCATTACAGAAAAGTTAGCCCAGGTATTCATGTGAAAAAAAAAAAAAAAATCAGAAAACTCTAGATAGTATCATTATAAAATGTATTTAGTAAATTTGGAGATGCTCTGACATAATTACATTCAAGCTTTTTCCTTAGTGGCATAAATAATTGTTTCTATTTCTACATATTTAGCTGGTAATGTCTAATAGTCTTGAATTTTCAGTTCTGCTCCAGCATGATCAGCACTGCATCATGGGGATCCTGGTTCTCTCTACTAACCAAGAATTTACAGCCCATTTTGGTGCTTCTTAAAGATTTCTCCAGGTTTATCATCCAACTGTTATTGACTAAAGCTTATTGCTTAGTGTCTCTCAAGCTTTTTGCAGTGCATTTTCATTTCAACTATGATGAATAATTTAGAGTAAAATATGCCACTTCGTTGTTCACTCTGTGAACAGCAATTCAGGAAACCAGCAAATCAGCACAGACTTGACATGGCTTCAAAAGTTTATCCTCCCTCAAAAACAGACATTTTCTACTTATTTTACTTTTTACTCTAGATATGAATCCATCTTTCCCTTATGTAGGTTTTCTTACTGCTAAGAAATACTAGTTGGCACACAGCACTAACATCTCAGCAGTTGAAACAGAACTGACAAAACTCTTTTTCAGAATTGCTCTAAGAAGTGTTTTACAATCATAAGAAGCAAACACAAGTGGCATGTTGTCAAAAGGAGCAAGTAATTTTAGACTAATGGACAGGGGAAATGAATGTACTGCAAATTGTGCAACTAGAAAGACTATAATGAACAAAAAACTATGGAGACTTGTTTCATGAAGCTCTCCACACACACTAGCTCTCCTCTGGCCTCACTGTTACAAAGAGTTGCATTCTTGGAGTAGAGATAATGGAAATAAAGTAGGTTGGTTTGCAAAACAAGAAAGCTGAGCAGACTCTCCCTGCACAGTCTTGTGTGACATTAGTCATAGCAATTTTTTCTTTTGCCACATGTTAGTGTAAAACAAATTAATACATGCCTCCCTGATTAAAAAAAAAAAACCAAAAAAAAAAAAACCCAAAAAACCACAAACAAACAAAAACAAGACCAAAAACCCACCAGAAAGTGAAAAGTAAAATGAGGCATTTGGACACAAGGCAAATAAATCTACAGTTCTGCACCACATCTAGACAGTAACCTACACCCCACCCTACATGCAAGTACTGTGCATCTACAGCACCCAGCATCATGGCATCAACAAGAACTCAATGTGACTATGAAATCTGTATGTTGTTACTTTTTTAGTGTATATTAAATTAATGTAAGCAGTGAGAAAGGGTTCATTTCAGCACTTGTCAAGAACTTGTTCATCACCTTACCACAACAGCAGTAATTACAATGGAATGGTGTAGGCAAAGAAAAGTAGCCTGGAGAATACCAAGAAAGCAATCTTCAATACACACAGTTGTTAAATATTATAACTACACTAAGATCAGCTGCAAAAACCTCAGTTGGCAAGGCAGACATCTCTTTATTACTAATGAGACAGTGCAATTCTTTTTAGCATGTTTGCTTCAAAGAAAATAACTAGTTTATTTTTAATTAGTCTCAAAAGGAGGTTTTCATTGAATAGGAGATTCTCAAACGACAAGAGAAAACAGAAGACTCAGCATAAGTGAAGTGAACTAGAACCAGAGGAAGAGAAGCTAAGTGTCTACTGGACAGGTTTGCCAATATCCCAGGAACTCAAAGTCTCTTAGAGCAGAAGCATGCAGCGTCTCATTATATTAAGGCAACTGCCACCTCTGAAGAAGTTGCTGACATAAAGTTTGTGCATGAAAGAAGTTTTAGCAATTGCTGTAGGGGGTTTTGTTTGTTTTCTTTAAAAAGACAAATTAGAATTCATTCCACAATGGATAAAGTTTAAAAATGTCAAAATCCATTAAGGAAAGAATGGGACCCCATTCTTCCAACGACAGCAGCTCCTTGGGTTTGGTACTTTGCGGAAAGAAGTGGGTGAATGTTAAATATAATCATGCCTTAACTATAAATAATTTAGCACATTCTAGGCAAAAAAAGAAAAAAAAAAAGAATTAGGAAAATAAGCTTTAAAGGTGTTGAAAAGCATATTCTAAGATTTCCTTTTAGTGGAATGAGTGTTTTAGATGGACTCCAAATTCTAAAACAGAAATTGGTACTATTGCTGACTAGTAAGAACTAAAAAAAATTTGCTTAAACGCTAGCTAATTTTGTCAAATTTGAATTAACTAAGGAACTTTTATACATAAAACAGCTTAGAGACCAGGAAAAAGAACTTATATCAAAAATTGAAATAAACCAGAGCAATAAATGCACAAGGACAGGATAGAACAGAATTGCATATGACTGTGGATTTTTTCAGAGCTTTTTGCCCTGCTAATAAGAACAGCAGAACTGTCATGTTTACCTCCACAGAGAAAAGTGAATGACTCCAAATCACATAAGCAGCTATCAGAGAAGTATTGTTTGACACTGTCTGCAGGGCTCTTCATAGCAATCAGTGGAGCCTAGCTTACCTATCATCATTTTCATGAAATTCAACCCTTTTCTGACAATCTCAAACTGATAATGCTGCTAATTTACTTGTCTTTAAAAAAAAATCTTACAATCTTGCTTTTTCTTCTGAAATCTCATAAGAAAGATGCTGTGGAGTGAAAAGCTGAAAAATATCTGAAGAAACAACACACAGTATACAAATGCAGGGCGCCAGCAATCAGTATCAGGACTTCAGAGAAGAAATTACAAATACCTCCCTAAACCAAACAGTTGCCACTAATAATAGTCAGGACCAAAAATGCAACATCTTTTATACACAGGGTTAGACATCTTGCAATACAACAATAGAAACAATTTGATTCATGAACTCAGTATTTGAGAAAAAAAAAAAATTGGTTTCTGTCACTAACGACTGGAAAATTAAGCACCAATTATTTTCACTGTTTTGCTCATTTGATGGGAGCCATTATCATTTCAAATGGTTTTAAAATCCTTTTTGTTTCTAACAATCAAGAAAGAGGGAACACCTTGTAAACTAACAGCAGTGCTTGCATACAGAAATCCATCATTAGCAAGTTATGTATGTTTTTTCTTCACCCATTTCCTTTTACTTGCCAGTAGCATGAAGGCCATTGTTGACTATTTCATTAAGTGATCCTGGACAGTTTGCTGGATTTAGTTTATCAGTTAGGACAGAAAGGGAACTTTTGTGTCTGTTACAACAAAGTTAATGGCAGTTGCTTGTTTCAGTCAAGGCACTACTTCCCATGTAGAAACACACTTAGCATATGGACACGGCAAGGCACATGGTAGGAGGCAAAAGATGTGTGGCATATGCAAATTTTCACAAACAGTAAAAATCTTAACACTTAAAAATACATATTTTACATTTTTTTCCCAGTATTCAAACCTGTAAGCTCAGAAACTAATCTCCTAATGAGCACTCTTAAGATACAAAAACTCACTTGATCTAGTGGGTGCTCTCCTCAGATTAATAAACTATGAATCACCAGACCATTTCAAAAACAGATGTACCTTTATACCAGCTAAATCATTAAAAGTCTTTGTTTTTGTAAGCAACATCTACTCCAGCTTTAAAAATCCATATTATATTTCTTTTTTTATTAATTGTACAATTCAGTTAAACTGATGCTTTGCTGTGGTATGTAGGTCACTTGCATTTACTTTGAAGTACTTTATAAACACAGCAGCAAGCTTTTATAAAAGTTCTCCCTCATCTAGGTTGTATTGTAGTCCATTTGAGGGGCTTAACGAATGCACTTGTACACTTAAACTAGAAAATAAAGTTTGATTTAGACTGATAAAATGTTCATATTGGGCCATACCTTATAAGTCTCCAGAAGTTTGAGGCAGTGTGTTTGCCAAGACAGGATAGCAGCTGTACCCACCAATGACATATTGAGATACAAATGATGCAATTTGAAATTACATTATCAATCAGATTTACTGTTCTAATTGCCTTACTGTGAAAAAAGGCCTGCTATACACTAGACTCCATACAGTCTAGTTCAAAAGTAGACATGTAAAACACCAATGAAATACCATTTATTTGCCTATTGAATCTATTATTAAAGTTCCAGAACACCAATTAATCTAGTATGTTATAAGTTGAAGCAGCATAGTACTAGTAGATGTAATAATAGCACTTCGCAATTATCTCACATGAAACAGCGACTTTCAGACAACTGGAATATGTTCTTCCCATATACACTAAGTCTAAGAGATCCAAGAAGTTTTTGCAAAAAAAGTCAGACATTTTTCATTTCTAAGGAGTACTCAGAATGCAAAAGCCATTAGATGCTTTCCCCAGGTATTTCTTATTAACAGCAACCTCTGAATTTTAAAAAGCACAAATCCTCAGATTTTGGCTCTAAAAAAACCAGACAACAGTGTAAATGGGCACTATTGATAAAGAGGCTTCATTCTATTCCTTAAAAATCAGATTGAACCTGGAAAAAAAGTCTACTGTTCAGCTGTAAAAAAATGTCTACTGTTCACCAAGAATTTGGCCCATTGGACTTGATAACATGCTGAATGAAAGCAAAATATAATAATTAAAACCACATTATTAAATTGAACAAAATGTAAGCCACTAGTTTTGGTTTGCTAAAGAGTTAAAACTTCTTTGTCATGTGCATACTATCACTAATTTTCTTTCTTTGGTTTCAAATTTGGCCCCTCAAAACCTCTGCATTTAGCAATACACTAAATGTAGGTTATAAAGAAAACCCCATACCTGCTAAATTCCCATCCTCTTGCATGCTAAATCTTACTCTAATGATCTACAAAGTAGCCCACTCAAAACAACACTTTCCTATTTATATCTTTTTGTATCAATTAATGCAATTGCTGGCCCAATTGCAGTTAGAGGCTAATTAGTTTTCATTCATTATCGGTCTGGGTTGATGTGGCACAGCTGGGTTTTTGGTAGCAGGGGAGGTTCACAGAGGTGGCTTCTGTGAGAAGCTGCTGGAAGCTTCCGCCGTGTCCAACAGAGCCAATCTCTGCTGGCTCTGAAGATGGACATCCTGCTGGCCCAATTAGAGAGGTTGGTAATGTGATGTAATATTTAAGCAGAAAAATCAAAACAACATGCATGCAATTTTTTTCCAGGGATGATGAGGAGCTGCTGCCAGGGGCTCCTGCTTCCAGACACAGAGAGAAGGGCCTTGCTTCCAAACTACAGCAGCCTGTCCTTACAGGACTGCACCCTGTGGACGAGTGATCCATGCCACAACAAGTGTTTTGGGAACACTTGTTGTCCTTGGGAGGGACTCACAGCATAGTAGAGAACAGACTCCTCTCCCTGAGTGAACAGAAAATCTTGGTCATGAACTGGCCAAAACTCTCATGCACTCTCTCCCTGTGCTGTTGGTGATAAAGAGTGCTGGGAGGGCGAAAAAGTGTTTTAAAGGTTTATTTTACTTCTCGTTATCCTCTTCCAACCCAATTAATAATAAATTTACCTTATACCTTTGAATTTGAACCTATTTTGCCCTTAGAGTGTTTTTTTTCTCACTCCTTTTCTCAACTCATCTGTAGCCATGATATTATGAAAAATCCTTTGCTGGGATTTTTCCTCTCCTGAGAAGCTGAGGAGCCTCAGGAGAGAAATGTAAACAATTACTATCTGCTGCTGTGGAATGCAACAGGTGCATTTGTGTTTGGTCCATGTGGATTGTTTTCTATTGATGATCATTCACAGCCACCTGTGCAAAGGCTGTCAGCAGTCACAGGATTTTGTTATTCTATTCTGTTCTATTCTTGTAGCCTTCTGATCTCTCTGTTCTCTCTGTTCTTTTAGTATAGTTTTAATGTAGCATTTTAATATAATATTTAACATAATAAATCAGCCTTCTGAAATGGAGTCAAGCCTCGTGTCTCCAGACACAGAGAGTTCATCGCAACACTCATCTGCCCAGCTGTAGCAGAAGAAGGTGAGAAACGACTTTCATGGGTGCTTGGCATTTGGCCAGTGTCCAACCAGGACACTATGACACTTTCAGCAGTGCCACTCAGTGAACCCAGAGTTTTCTACCCTGCTGAATTGCCATGTGCTCTTTGGCCCTGACCCTTACAGAGAGAGGACTCAGACTGCATCCCACAAACAGGATTTCCTTCAATAACACATTGGCACCAAGTCCAACACTGCAATCCAAGAGGGACCACCCAGCTGCTCCCCACCACTGGGGCTGTTCCACTGCCCTTTATGACAGTAAAGCTCCTCCTGGGCCCAGCCCTGCACCTTGAGCAGGGTGTGGCTGCTGTGTGTTGCCATCGATGTCCAAGCTGCAGCTCACAGACTGAAGCAGGAAAGGAGACTTACTTTTGGCAGTTCTACTCTAACTCAGGAGTTTGCAGTTGCACTCGTGAGACTGAGTTAACATAAATGCCAATTTTCTCTGCTGAATAATGGCCCAAATTCAATCATAACTTTTCCCTTGATTTAGAAACTCCATGGAGGTTGAGCTTAACCTCCTCATCAAGCCTGTGGGCGTAACTTTTCCTGCCTTGTTTCTGACTTAGCACAGCATCAGAGAGAGAACACGGCAGCAAAGACTGGGAATTAACAGCCTCTGAAATGTTATGTTTCCATTTGATAAGAAAAAGCAACTAGCAGTTGAAGATTACTTTAATTGCAGTCTCATGTAGGAGCCAAGATTATAATCTCTCATATTCACCACTTAACACTGCAGCACTGGTTTGGCACAGAGGTCCTCAGCAAAGTTTATTTAATATAAATGACTGAGCATTTTAGAGTCAGGAAGGGAAGAATTTTTAGAAAGTATCCAGCCTGGATTAACATTATGAA
Source organism: Pyrgilauda ruficollis (assembly GCF_017590135.1). Classification (NCBI taxonomy): domain Eukaryota; kingdom Metazoa; phylum Chordata; class Aves; order Passeriformes; family Passeridae; genus Pyrgilauda; species Pyrgilauda ruficollis. The sequence goes on from NW_024530599.1 coordinate 849,822, forward strand.
GCGAAAGTAGCAAAGGTTTCTTCACTCTTTAGACACAGCAAGATTCCTAAAATGCTCATAAAAGGAGTTTACAGTATGAAACCAAATACAGAGGTATAAAGACAATGCTAGAATTCAAAACCACACTTGTGCATTTCTTTGTCACAAAGTTATAAAAATGAGACAGACTGAATAACTCGCAGATGAAACCAGGGGTTACCTGAGACCGTGATCTCTCGCCTCCTGATGTAGCTACATTGTCATAGAAACTTTAACTTTATAGACAACTCCTGTGTAGGTCTCAGGTGTCCTTGTGCAGGTGTGGGGGCCACAGAGAATGAAGCTGAGCCTGGGAAAAAGGGTGGGAAAAAGTGTTTTAGCTTTTATCTTTGTTTCTTGCCATCCAACTCTATTATAAACTACATTCACTTTTCCCAAATCCAGCCTAATTCCCTGTGATGGCAGTTGGTAAGTGATCTCCAGATCTTTGTCTCCACTGGTGCCTTTTTCACCTTCCTTTCTTCCCCCATCACATTGAGAAGGGGGAGTGAAGGAATGTCTGGGTGAGCAGTTGGACAGGGTCACCCCATCATTTACATGGCACTCAATGCTGGACCCAACCCACAGGTCTGATACTACAAACAGTTTTATGCTCTGCAGCTGAGCTAGCTGGCCATTCTCAGGGTGGTATGGCCAAGCTTAACCCACAGCAAAAACAGGCTCTGCTGAACCTGTTGTTTAACCAAAATATGGATGTTTTCAGTCCGTTTGACCGAGTTCTTGGTGTTGATAAAGTGTTTTACTGGAGATGTGCAATACTGTATAAATATCTAGACCAGAGCACTGAGAAGAAAAGCACAAACAAGGATCTTCAGTATATGCAGGTCTTTATTAAATGTAGCAGACAATAACTGATTATCAAAGAAGTTTAATATATGTGGCATCACATAAAGAAACCCATTGAGTACCACTGTACATAGTGGAGTTAGTCTAAGTTGGTATGATAATGCAACATAGATTTTACACAATATTGAGCAAAAGATTAGGCAAAATTTAACATTTTTGGCAGACAACTTGTAGAAGTAGTTCTGCAAAAGAAAAATTGTTCATTATTAGCACTGTCATCGCACTAATACAGTACATTGCAGGTAATACAAGCTTTCTTCTTTTGTGCTTGGCCTAGATACAAAGGTAAATAAAAATAAGTTTCAGTTAAGTGTGCACTAATAAAAATGCTTCAAATGCACTTCTCTGATTTGGTGCAGGCCTGCTTTGAAAAGCTCTATGGTTTTCAGCATTCAGAAGGAGATTTTGTCCTGCCAAGCTGCTCTCATTAGGACTTTTGTGTGTGCACAGAAATCTCCTGCTTTTGGAGCTGGTTGAGGCTGCAGAGGTTTTCATGTGGGGAAATGTTTAGAGGACAAAGCCAAGAAATTAATTGCATTTTCTTTCTAAGATCTGAAATTATCACAAGTTCTCTGACCGAACATACCTTCAGTTCTTATCTCTGTCAGTCCCATCATGTTCTCAGACTTCTGGCACTGAAAAATCTTTCCAAGTAATGAAGAATACTGCAAGCAAGACATCCCATACATATGCTGCATCTGCAAAATGCAAAAATTCAAATTAATCATTTGCCTGGTTTTCCTCCCAGATGCTGGCATTTTTTTGGATAAAATGTCCTGGAGTTGTTAATGAAGTTTGTGTTTAGCTTGCACTGCATCTTCCTTAAAATTTGTACATCAGCTTTAACTGGGGTGGATTAAAGGCAAAACACTTAGCAGTCAACTGTAGCCATGACAGTGACTCATACCAATTTTTTGTCTTTTTCTTGGAAATGGCAGTATTTAAATGTGGTTACTCAATAACCATTGTGTTGTATATGTGGTTACATTATGGGTAATGAGCTGGAAAAGCAGCGTTCGGGACGGGGGTTTTCCCAACAAGAAGATTTCATTGCAAAATAGGCAATTAATCTTCAAATAGACCATGTAAAAACAGGTGTTCGATGACACACAGATTGGTGGCATTGGTATTGAAACATCTTGTTTCCTAGTGTGTTGGCACCAGTATGGAGAAAAGAGAATGTTTCTGCAGTTCTCCATCCAAAGCAGACCGACACCTTTATAAATAACTTTTGGTTCTCAAGACAACTCTATCTACATCTTCATGTATCATGGAAATTCTAACATTAGAATCTGTTCATCTGAATGGAAAATGCAGACTAAAATTAGTACAAACCATCTGCATCTGTGAGCTGTCATACACAGCTTCAAAATCTATATTCCTACTTTTTGTGCTAGAAATAGAATAAAATAAAGGAATGACTTCTTTCTATATGAAATGTGTGATTCAAGAAGTTAACCTGCTGCTTAAGCTATATTCTGCTGTCTAGAAACCATTATCTCTGGGTAGTTCTGTTCTCCAACTAATCACTCATTTTCACTTATTTGGAGGAAAAGCAAACCACATGCTAATATGAAGGGAAAAAAATATGTTTTGGCCTGAAGAATTAGATTATCACATTGTTAAATGCATAACTACTGCCTTCACATTTGGAATGTGAAGTGATGTAATTTCTTTAGACAAGTTTGCAGTGGTCATAATCTGCTGGCTTAACAGCTGATACAGGTTTTCATGGTGACACAGACAAAGCCTTTTCCAGTTCCTAGGAGAAGCTGCCAGAGAAGGCAGTGAGATCGACAAGCCCTGAATGTGAACCTAAATACAAACTACTGAGGTGTGTATAGAGAGGAGTGAAGGAAGTTTTCTGTGTATTTAGGCATTTTAAGGAATGTCCTTGTTGATGGGAGAGCCCTGAATTGATGATCCATTGTATTTCATTGCCAAGCCAACTTCTCAGATGCTAAAAAAAAAAAACTGGCAGAGCACTATCCAAGTTGGTAGTGTTGCAAGTACGCAGAAACATGGAGAGGGCTTTCTACCTTCTAGCAAGAAAATGATATTCTTTTCCTGTATAATTGCTTTCAGTTATGTTAAACATTTGCTGCTTTCATTTATTTTCAGAAAAAAAAAAGTGCAGGTGTTGGCTCTTTTTAGGAGAGTAAACTTGAGAACTTAAATTATTTAATGCTCTACATACTTTGTAACCTAAAAGTGTTTTGCTCTGTCAAAAAGGAGTCAGGAAAGTCAACAGAGCACGTGCAAGGTCTGATGGCCTTTTGTAAATTTCAGAATTTTTTTAAATTTATTTTTTAAAGGCTAAAATTTTTCTTCTGATTTTTCTTTTAAAATAATGAAATAAGCCAAAATGCCAGTCTGTTAAAAATGTTGCAAGCTCACAGCATTAGAGAACACACTGCCCAAGCTTTGATGTCTAGTCAAACATCACTAATGTACTTAAACACAAAGAAGAAACAATTTATTTTGAGAATTACCTCTCCTCTAGGGAGATGTGCAAATTACACTGAGTCAAATAAGGAATATAAATCTTGGAAGTTACTCTTGTGATAAAAAGAACTAGCTGCAGTTCTTCATATGTCTGACACTGGCTGGTGGCTTTTAAAAATGTGTATTCATTAGCAGCTCTGCTTTCTAAAATCACTTTATGATCTGGTCACTATTTAACACAAGAGCAGCTGGATACAAGTTAAATTTACGCCTGTCCTTTAAATGATGGATGTTGAAACAGGTTTGCACAGTACAGTAACTGTGTTCACACAAACTCCCTATCAGTTCAAGACTTCTGTCTGAGTGATTTCCAATGCAGTCCGTTCCAGGCCGAGGAGCTGAAGGACAGAAACAAATGTCTCTTATATTTCAGGTGATTAATGTTGTTTTCCGGAGTATTTGTCATCTGTACTGATATCCGCATGCTCAACTTGCAGGCAAACTTTTTCTACAGTGCATTTGGAAGAGAGTTCAACAAATAAAGCTTTTTTCAATGCATGTTGCTAGACATGAATAAACCTGGTATTTCATATACCAAAATTCAGAACTAGGCTTGTGGTCCAAATTAAGCTTCAAAACACCAAGATGTATATATATATAAGGTACCCTTTCCCAGCCAAAAGTAACATTTTTTCATTCTAATAAGATATCAGCAAGCTTCCCTTCCATGAATGCTTACAATAGTTTTTAAATCACTTTACTAAAATTAATAAAAAATTCTTCCCTTAATATTTATTGTTTAATATTTTTAAAGACTCTTGCATGGAAATTTTTATAATAATCTAAAAAAACCTTCAATTTATTTCCCAAAAACATGAGATAAAAATAGCTTATGTCTGCAAAATAATTTAATATTGCAGAATAAAGTAGCAACATTCCTCAATCTCATAATCTCATAAAAAACCTCAACACTGTTCCAACAGGCATTGACAAGAACAGTCCATTTTGAAAAACAACCAAACCTACCAACCACTACTACCATAAAAAACAATAATTTAGCTAAAAGAAAGAATGAGCAAAAGAGAGAGAGAATATTTTTATTTATCTACATCAGATATAGATACATAGATAGACAGAGATAGAGACAGAGATAGAGAGAGATAGAGACAGAGATAGAGACAGATATATAAACTACATTGGCCTACATGAAAATCAGTATGGAAACTGCCCACTGTTCTTCTTTGCAATAAATATTGTTCATTTATCATAGATTCTGCATACCAAACCCCCTCACTTTCAATTAACTCATATAGATCTTTCTCTAACTGCCTCACCTTACAAATTGGAGAATATTTGTTTTCATCAGAAACAACCCGTAAATCACCCATATCATTATCCCCTCAAGAGGTCGGACATTGTCCAGGGAATATCCTGGAAAAGACAGCTCCTGATAGATTGATAAGCAGAAAGCATCTACTGTGAGCACCCAGAGATTCAGGGCTAGGAGTGAGAATTTGTCTTTACAAGGTAAATTCCATGTCTCTGAAGCCTGACCATGCCCTTTCAAGAACCACATCTGCTCTAGTGACCAAAATTTCAAGTAACTTCAATGGAAAGAGGATCAAGCTCTAAATATTGTATTATATATTAATATTATAATTATGATGTGATGTGATATGATATTATATGATTATATGATATATTATGTATATTATATTAAATTAATTATATTATATTAATTATATTATATTATTATATTAAGAGTAGCAATTGTTTCAAGTGATGAGTATTACAGATTTCCATGTGGAAGGTGAAAATCTGACTTACACAATCTGAACACAGTGAGATAGAGCAACTGGCATCATCTCTCTAGAGGAAAATTATAGGGTGGTGGCCTCAGTCTAGAGCTCTGACTGCTGGGGGCATTCTAGGCAGGACTTTCAGAAAAGTCCCTTGCACTGCTGACATAAATGTACTACAGCTGTTGCCCTCTGGAGTGATGCCCACTACAACCAGCATCAGGTGCAGAGTCCAGCAGTGGAGGCTGAACAGGTGACCTTGCTGAAAATGCACAGAACTCCAAGGACACCCTCACAGTGCACAAATCCCCTTTACTTTTGTTAGTGTCCTTCTGACAGCTACTTGTTATTGTGCCAAGGTCGAATGTGCTACTTGTTTCAAAAATACACAGAATTCTGTCTTGGGTGCCATGCCCATGCTAATTTCTGGAAAATGAAAATAAAATTTCCCAGGCTGCCTTTGCAAATGTTGCTTCCCTACTCACTAGGACTAAGAAAATTAAGGTACAGATTTCTTTCCATTTTACAAAAAAATTAAATTAAGCATAACAGGAATTAACCTGGATATAAAATGTGCAAAAAAGAAACATGTACTTGACTTTTTTAGGGCTAGAAAATGTCTTTTCCTATAAAGTTACGCAGATACTTAGAGGCAATCAAAGGGCATGCAATAGTGGACTTGCTCTAGTACAAATAAAATCACTCCATTAGTTCTACTGTTTTATGTAACCATTTGATCTGCTTCAGTGGTTGTAATGGTCTGATGGGAGAAGGCTCAAAAGTACCTTAAAAATCCCTTTATTTTGTCAAGTCACTCTGCAGCTCTCTCGTACCACTTCACTCAAACATGCTCTGTGCTACCTAGTGAGAGAGTCAGAACAATTCCAGACCCTTAAAGAAATGTCTTATTTCTTGAAACTGAGTACCTCAGAATGGAGTAAAATCCTCTCTTCCTTTAATATTGAATTTAATAAACTCTGTGTTCACATCTACACAGTCATTTTCTGTTTCCACAGAGCACCATGGTCCAACCCTGTGGTCTTCTGTTAGCACAGGAAGCTGTTATATGTTAAATAACCAAAATAATTTGTCTTTGAAGACATGCAGGCTAAGAAGATGAACTACAGAGAAGAGGCAATATGAATGATCAAGCTGGTACTTCCCTTTCTATTTTGCAGAAAAAGCAGAGCTTTTCTCCTAGAGATTTGCTAAGATTCCTGAAGTTACATAATAAAGGCACATTCATATTTTTATTAGGCATTTAAAGATGCAGATAAATGCTACATAAGCACATCTGAGAATGACATTGAAAGCCTGTCTGTAAATTCAAGTTAAGTTCTTTCAATGTAATGAAAGACATTGGTATCATGATATTTGAGCATGCAAATAAAAGTACGTGATTTTCAGGCATGTCGATCACCTATGATTCCTACTGATCAGTCAAGTATTTAAAATAATATGCTGATAGTACAAGTGCTGCTCTTTATTGGTCTGTATTGGTCCCTTTTATAGCGCTGCAAATTTGAGTGAAATTGCACTGTTGGACTTTGTACTGGAAGTGTGTCAGACTCATGTAAGTCATAGGGTTTTATTAGTGGTAGTTCCAGTTCTCTAGCATGACAAGCTCAACTACTGACATTTTTTTAATGCATTTACGGAAAACAGACTGAAAGAAGGGACAGTGACATGTAAAATAGGAATTCTCATTATGTGTTTTCCATTATATTCTTAAAATATTAGGAAGAATCCTAATTAGGATTCTCAGTACCTTACCAGGATCTCCTGGTTCTAGGATATGTTCAAGAAGACTTTTTTTTCCTAATGAAAATTAAACATACCAGGTTCTCAACAACATGAACAGCATTTGCCCTCTGGAAATGCTGCCTTTTCAAGACAAAAAACTCAAGCACCTGACCAGTAAATTACATATTTACTGAAATAAATATCTAGTAATATGGAAATATCTAGTAATTTGGAACTAAAATCCAACACTTTTTAATTCAGCACTTCCATTATAGAAGTCACTTATGCTGTTCAATAAAGCTGCAGTGAGCCAGCTCTATGTGCCTATTCTCTTCTGAAGACAGAGCTGTGAGATTAGAAGTCATAAGAGATGCTCTGCTTGCAAGGAGATTAAATTCATAGTTTCTGGTACGCTGGACATTGAACTAAATAATATCTGTCAGTTTGCAATAAAATGAGTGATGGTAAACCAACAATTAGATCTAAAATATCTTAAAATAACTGGATGAAAGAATTAGAAGACTTATGTTTTTCTCAAATCCCATTCTTCTTAAATACAAAAAGGTAGTTTTAATATTGTCAACAATACTGTTGATGGGGAAGACTAAAAAGAAAAAAAAAGCCCAACAATTTCTGGTGAAAACAAAAGCTGTATTATTTTAGTGCTGCCCCTCTCTGTCTTAAACTAATATCTTGTAATTACTAGCAGTGCTGTCAGAACATATGCACATGTACATTCAAGGTTTCTGTTAGCTCTTGTATAGTCATTTTAAAGAACAACAACCCTCAGTATTTGATAATGAAAGCACTGTCTCAAAAGAGACACTCTCCCAAAGAGGTACTGCCCAGATCTTGCTCCGTGCTGCATGAAGCTGTGAGAAGAAAGAGAACAATTTCAATTGTTCTAATCTTGCAGAGACCTCTGCCTTTTTATCTTCTCTTTGTTCCCTCTTTGTGAAGCACAACTTACACTGCCTGCAATTTACTGACTTAACTATTTACTTATCTTTTCTGAGCAGTAACAACTTAGTGTGAAGTTCCTCTGCAACTCTTAGACTATGATTTTTCTTGCTTCTAAAGATGACATCTGCATTTCTTTCTACTGTACAGTCTGAATGTCACTTCACCTGTCTGGTGTCTTTCTAAAGTCAACACGTGAACTTCTAACTGCAGAGTGTTTGTTTAGTGACTAGAATAGACTTTTCAGCTAATCTCTGATTCATTTCCCCTCTGACTTTGTTTAGAGGCTGTGAGGGACAGTTCCACAGCATATGCTACACCTGTTAAGGTGGATTATCATGCAGCTTATAGACCAATTAATTAAGAGGTAGGCAATTCTCATAGATACTGTTCACTACCAAAATTTCCACTGGCAATTATTTTCTTATGAAAGCAAACATGTATGGTTATACTGAGCATTTCTCTCACCTTTATAAGTTAGTTTTCTCTTTAAAGGCTGCATATCTAAGAGAAGAAGTAACACTGTGCTTGGTACCCAGCTACTGGCAAAGTGGACTCTTGTCTGTGAAGATACTTGTTCATTGCAGTCTATCTGCTCATTGCAGTATATCTGACCCCTGTCAGTGCCACACTAGAGTGAGAAAAAGGATTGAGATGCATTGCAAATCTGGTATTTTCCATAGGTTTGAGAAACAGAAAACAAAGTGGGTAACTAATACTGTTATCAGTTTATTTTCTCAGAAAATAAGTAGAAAAAATGCAGTCAGACGTGGCTAGGTGACAATTCTCTGGATAGCCAAAAAGCTCTCTTGATATAGAGTTGACCATAACAGGCTTCTACCAGCCTTGGCTCAGTGTATAAGTTGTTATGAAAAAGGTTTTAGGGATGTTACTTCAGAAGTGACTACAGAGAACACATTAAAAATGTTGCAAGTGAGACAAGAGGTTACTCTAACCTGCCCCAGAATAACAAAGGTGAGATCAGAGCAAAGAGCTATTCCAAACTGTATGTAATCCCCAGGTTCTCTGCCAAGCAGTTCTCATCAGAAGCACAATACTGGAACCTGTATATCATTTTAAATACATCTATTGCTGTTTTAGAGCTTTACTTTAAAGTATTTAATCATAATTAAGCATTTGAGATCATAATAATCTGCTCAAATTCCCAGTCTTTGAATGGTAATTTACAGCTTTAAATGGAACATGAAAATAAAAAGATGGTTTGATATATTCAAATGTATCCTTGCAGGTCTCTCTGAAAGATATTCTCCATACCCAATGTTTGCATGGTATGTTTTTCAAAGTCACTATAGAGAAGCCTCACAAAGATCAATGAATTCAGTCATATGGTATAAACCTTAAGACAACCCAATACATTTATCTTCATTTATGCATATACATGTTTAGAATTCTTCCTTTGAATTTTCTTGTTAAAATTCCAGTTGTACATTTTAGCTGATAACACCTTTACTATCTGACTAGATCCATTTTTGATCTTGTCAGAGATTTGATACTGGGAAAAGGCAAAATTATGCAGAGGACACATGGAGGTTAAGTAAAAAGAGAATCAGAACAACACTGTTAGCTTCTAACAATTCAGAGAATTCTCCATCTGGATTCTGATGAGTATCAAAAGCATTTGAAAATTCAACAGCAGTGATGGGGAAGGACACCAGTGAAATCAAAATACATTCCTCCTAGTTCATAAAGTCTTCCAGTCATGTATCAAGGGTGAACAGCCTAATCCATTATGTTAGTCATTCATTTAGAGGTAGGTAATAGGAAAAGATCCTCAGGGACTAGCAGATATTTTCTATTAAGTGACTTGCTGCTCTTTAGTAACTTCAATCCCACAGGACACACATTTCTGAAGTCTCAACACATTTTTCCAAGAGCTAGGAAATGCAATAACAAAAAAAGTTCTGCATAACTCCTGTCCCCAAAGCTTAAAAACATAATTTTAAACCCTTGCAGACATAAAAGAACAAAACATGCCAAAAGGAAGTATTTCTGACCAAGCAATAAAATATTAAATGTAGGTTGTATTTAAAGATAGATTATACTTTAGAGGTCAGACTATAAAGAATGAAGTGCCAAAATTTGGGACGTTCTTCTGTTTGGCACTCTGCATCCTTGTGGAGAAGGCATAACACAAACCAATGAACTCTTTGCAATTATATGATACTACTCACCCAAGAATTCAGAATATTCAGTTGTACTCCATTTCTTGAGCTCTACAGTTCTCTGGGACTTTTTAAACCAAATAACTCTTTGAATATCATGCAGACAGCTGTGAAAAGCTCAGTTACTCATGATTATAAAAAAAACACAGCAGAAAAACAAATATTTCAGATTGACATTATTTCAAATCCTAATATCAAATCCTAAATTTGATGAACCTAAAATAATGTTAGAAACTTCCTGTGTTCAACTCTGCCTGACTTTCAGGCCTAGCCTTGAATCAGCTTTCTCTTTCAGAAATTTTTTGGCCATTCTAAAAACACTACACAAGCAACTCTGTATAATGCAAAAACTAACACAAAATAATTTTTAAAAGCACAGAAATCATTTTCATATTTGTTTGTTTCCCCAGTAAAACTCATAAAGATAATTCAACTTCACACACTTTCTGCAAACCTGTATTACTGCCAGGGCTGAAGATTTTTGTTTGCTTGCTTGTCAGGTTTTTTTGAAAGATGTCTGTAAATGTTCAAGAGATTCTTTTCTTTCATTTAGGTCAGTGTGACAGAGTAGGTTGTGAAGATTTTGAGTATCTGGAATTTAGTCATATTAATTTTGAGTAGTGCTACTCTGGTCTTATCTGCAGCTGTTTGTAAACTGTAATTCCCAGAGGTTTTATATTGATATCCAGCGATTAACGGGATATTAAAAAGTATAATACATCTCAGAATCTTGTCAAATTATATCCTTCTTAGCTACTTAACTAGGACAAGTCCGGAGTTAAAAATTCAGCCAGCATGCACAGGAGTAAAACATATGGGAAAAGGAAAAGAGGATGGATCTTCATAAGATTTTTTTTCTGTTTTCCAGTAAATGTTTAATGAACTTGTAAAATCATAATCATCATCTGCAATTCAGAGGATCACTTCCAACTAATGCAGCTTTTCTCCTTCTTTAAATCACATACTTACGATGCAACTTGAAACAGTTTTTGGTTCATTTATAGTGAATAAACCAGCTTTCCAGAACTACAAGAGCATGTTTAGTGCAGGTAAGATCTGCACCATTCTACTATTCCCAGCCCAGATTGAATCCAGCCAGATAGATCAAGGTTTCCTTTACAGAATTGAATTCTGGCAACAAAAAAGGAGCGTCTTTTGTTGGTTGGTTTGTTTGATTTTTAATCCTTTGTGGTATGAAGATATTTCTTGACTACAAAAAGGGAGTATCCTATTGTGTTTTCATGTCAATGTTTTATGCATGGCCAGAAAGTGCTGATAAAGTGTTTCCATGCATTCAGAGGGGAAAAGCACTCAAAAATGTGTTTCTGCAAGTCTTTGAAATGTATCATAGTGGAATTGTATGTATGTTTCAGCTAAAACAAATAAAAGCAATGTATGCTAAGTTTCCCTTCATTGCATTTAATTTAGTCTTGAAAAGGAGTGTAATACTAATGAAATATATATATATATACCTTGGTTTTCAGCCCAGATAAAGAGCAGGAAAATATCACTGCATTGTTCATATTTTACAGCTTTTCTAGTTTACTTGTACCATTCCCATGTCCTTTTCCTGCCTCTAAATGGCCAAAAAAGCCAATCTGTGTCATAGCTTTTGGAAGTAAAAGTTTTGGGAACCAACAACATTCTGTAATTCCTGAAGAACCCAGCTTTCCATACTGTGTCTTTAACACATTAAATCTCTTAAAAGCCAATTTCAATATGGCTTTTATGCATAATAACTTTGATGTTTTAATCAAATCAGATCCTTCCAAAGGACACAGCACTGTCAAATTCATATTTTCAAGCATTTAATGACTTATACCTGTATGCTCAGTTTCTCTGTTATTTATTCATCGAAATGAGTTCCAATTGGAACCAGAATAAAGGAGGATAACACTGAAAATGTGCAAATGTTCTCGAATAACAATTTTATTTAGAGCCAGATCTGTCTTCCCCACATGTACCACTCTCAGGTAGATGATTGTCAGACAGTGGGGAGCAGCCTGCACTGGCCTGATGCTCTTGGGAAGCCCAAGAGAAGCTATAGGACTGCACTTACATCCTTTATGAGGAAGAACACTAAGTGCATGAAGGTCACAAGGCCATCATGGAAAAAAGCGGAAAAGTATGAGAAGGGGGAGGCGGGCAGAGGGAAGGGAAAAAAATCAAACCAAAAATTGAAGTTGTCCCTGGAATTACTGTAGAGTCTGGGGAAGCATTACAGCAAATAAATATTTCAGAAAAGACACTAAAAAGACAACTCATCATACTTCCTGCAGTGAAGTAGGAATGTAGGAATAATGCTGATCCTGACTGCTCTGCCTCAGCATCTCTGCACAGTCTGGACAATGGCTCAGAGTCCTTCTGCAGTGAAGAGCACTGCAGCACAGCCTTCTCTACCTAAGGCAAAGATTCAGAGAAACTTCCCAAAATAAAAGGTTAGATATCAAAGTAGGCATTGACAAGGCAATATCTCTATACCTACATAAACAGCTCTATTGGTATATGATTTATTACATCATTTATATTATAATTCAGCTTACTTACCATGTTTTCCAGGCAGAAGAAATCCATTAATACTTCAAACTTCATGAAAAAATGAATGTGCATGATCTCTCAGAAAAGAAGCACAAAGGGACTACACTTAATAAAAATCAATCTATCAATTTGCCAAGTCTATTCATCTTCCATATTCATACCTTAATACATTGAGAATTGAATTTTAAAATTTTGATAAATTCAACTTATTTTTAAATGTTTTTAAAGTAAATCATTGGACAATGCATTTTCAATGATTATGAAAAAAAGGGAAAAATTTTAATTTATTTATTCCATAATTTATATTATCTATGAATCTCAAATTTAAATAAAAATAGTTCATCAAATATATACTAGTCTGTTCAAGTTCAAAAAAGCCTGTGTATGATTCACACTACGAATAGTGTTACTTTCCCTAGTTTATTGCCAGTACTAACACATATTGTACAAGTTGGTACAATGTCATTTATTAAAATTAATTTCAAGGCAAATATTTGTCCATTGCATACAATTGTATGAAGTAACTGCAGTGATTTTACTTCCTCAGATCTTTTTAAGGATCCACTTCTAATTGGAACCAATTGTTGTTTTCCAAGAGTGGCATGGTTACAAACTTTTTCTCTAAATACTAAATATGGAGGACTAAAAGAGATGTAGACCTCATGTCAATGAAGACCTAAAGAAGTATGGAAACTGACTACCTGCTTCATTGTATCATCCAGAGGGAATATTACTCCTGCATCCCAAAAGGAAGAGCACTTCCTGAACTACAACCCAAGAAAATGTTAGTGTTTTCATAAATGAGAACAATACTTTAAAACTTTCCTGTACGTATCAGATGCATAAAAGTATGAAAGATTTGTTAAGTGATTGGTCCAACATTAAGCAAAAATTATAGACAATGCAGAATGTAAAGGAAAAGAAGATTACTAAATATTAAGTAGTATTTGGAGGAAACATGTTGGGATTATATCATTAGATGAAAAGAAAACTAAATAGGACAACCATGTTTAAACAGAAAATATATTTTTATATAACGACTCATACAGAAAGATTTTGTTGGATTAGGTCTAGAAGTATTGTATAAGATCTTTCTGTAAGTGAGATACTTGTATTCTTTTTTTAACTTTCTTTTTAAAGCAAGTAATAAAAATATCTGGTACTCTTGTAACTGCCCTCATTCGTTTATACTGAAGCACTTTAAAACAAAGATCTTGATCATTTTAGTTATTTTGACAAATGGAGGAGCTGAGGCAGAAGAGAAAGATTATCTGCTATCATAAAAATATTGCATTGATTGCCTCCAAAATCCTATCTAACCCAGCACATCCCACTGGGAAAAATGAAGAAAGAAAGTAAAAGAACAGTCAATAGAAAGAGTTTAAGTGCCTGCTTCTTTGCTTTCCAGTGATTTCAATTAAACTTGAAGGCTACTGAAAGAGATAAAAGCAGAAGTTAGGCTCCGTGAATTCAGGTCCAGTCTATTAAGACAACAGTTTATAAAGGAAGGATCCAAAAGAGATTTGTCCCAACTCAGGAAGAAGCAACCTTTAAAAAGTCATACATGGATTCTTTCTTGAAGACAAATACCCATAGTCTAAGCTATTACACTATTAATATGTTTTGACAATGTATTGATTTAGAAGAAATATGTAGGAAAGCTTTTTATTTTCAGTAGGCTTCTTGCATGTTAGGGTTTTAGCATTCAGTTTTTATTCAGTGTTAGTAATAGGGTTGAATTTTAACTACACAAGTTACTACATAAACAAAATTCAACATTTTTAACTTTGGAAATGTATGATTTTTTGGCCCATGTTTCAACAATGTCCAAGAGCAGTTGCTCACTGTAAGTTCAGACTGAGAGATAAATGTAAGAGGATATGGAAAAGTTCAGTTTTCAGAAAGACAACAAAATTTGACATGAAGAATAAGAAATAGATAGATTTTAAACAAATAGATTGTTCCCTCTTGTAGAAAAAACACTTTTTTAGCTTAGTTAATAGAATGAACCAGACTAACATTTCCCAAAGGCATTCCATAACCTTAAAAAAGCCATAGCTCAGTTCAGGGTTCCTTCTGACCCATGGGACATGTGCAAAGGATACCAAAAACTTGTCACCAAAATTCAGAAAAAACCCGTAAACCAAAGCAAGGTATTGTTTTCCTTTTATGAAGAATCACCTAGAATAGTGAAATTCAAAGAGCAGCTGTGGTAAGTGCTCACCAAGTCCCACTTGGGGCCTGTGTGATCCTGGCAGTGGCACTGCTGGGGACAACCTGGGTGACACTTGGCTGTGATGAGACTCGGGGATCTGAGTTGTTCCTTCCTGCCATCTCCCCAGGGTGCTTCAGCTGAATCATCAGAACCAGACCTAGGCTGAAGGCTGATTAGAGATCAGTGCATTCCTGAACTAATCAGTCCTGAGTCCCTGATGGAGTCCCTGGCACAGGCACAGCCCCCCACCAGTGCATTTGGAGCAGCTGATTTCACTGAGTGGATAATAGAATGAGTCCCCAAACAAAACACATTTTTGGAAAAGCAACATATACAGTTTATGGCATCCAATCATGGAAGTGAAACTATAAAAGTGGAACAATGTGACTCAGGTGACCAATTACAACAGCTTGAAGGTAAAGTAACACACAACAAATATGCTGAATATGGGTGAGTAACCCACTGGCTCAGTTCAGATTTTTCAGAATTTTTCATTGAGGAAATATAAATTGTGTGAGAGCTTTTTATGTACTGAGCAAATAAAGTAAGCCAAGCATTGCCTGCTAAATTATTTATATTGAATTATTTGGTTTCTTCAACACTGAACACTTGTAAGCAAGGAAAAAACTCAGTCATGGCTTGAAAGACAGAGGAAAAAAATATTCTGCATATGGTAGGAAAAAAGTCAAACCATAAAACAATTAAAGTCCTAAGAGAACTCTCCAACCCCTTATTTCTATTCATAAGGATTCTTGAGAAAGCCTCTAAGCAAACCCTTGATTTAAAACAGAGTACTATGGTTCTACATCTCACGGTAAGAATTAGCAGCAACTGTAAAGTTCATTATGAGTTTTGTACCTTTGAGAGCACTGGGTTAAAGCTGCAGAGAGGAAATACACTTGTGACCCATTTATTCCTGGTCAGTCTTTGGTTCCAAAATCTTTATGACTTCTCAACACTGAAATTTTAAGTCACTCTTCTGTCTTTGGTCTCCACACACTCCCTAAGCAAAAACAGTAGTTATATAGCATATTAGGTTCAGACTTAATATTCAAGATTTATGTTTCTGCCTCATTAATTCTGAGCTTTTGGTCTTCAAAAGATTTTTCACAGGACTTCCAATCTTCTGTTCTTCAAGACACACATAAGATTGGTGGATACAATGCAGTTCCACAGATGGGGTCTGTAGAGTTGTTCTCATAATACCATCACTCTCAGCAGCATGGAAAAGAGTCAGCTACACAAAAGAATGAACCCAAATATTGGATCTGTTGCATATTTCTGGGGTATGTGGATAGCTCAGACTTACCACCTTTTTCTATGTTAACCACTTTCCACAACAGCCCCTCTTTTTATATTTATTTTTTCATTATGTTATGTACTATTATAGAGAAACCTTTACAACAAATGTGTACTTGAACTTCATAATTTATTATAATTTATGAGAGTTACTGTATTTTTGCATAGGTTTATTACGACTTTTGAGCCAAATATGAGAACAACACAGTTTAAAACTTCAGACCCTAATCTTTATGAGCTTCAACGAAAATTTCAGAAAACATTAAAAGAAACTCTCAGCTGAAATGCAGTCACATCCTAATGAGTCTCTTCCAATCCAAATAGGTACTTCAATATGCCTTTAAAAGTCCATACAGTCTGGGCTGTTTGGAGGAGCTGACATTGCCATTATTATTCTGTAGCTGTTCTGCAGTTGTTATGAAATTCCTGAATAGTTCCCTTGGAGGACAAACCAGGCCCACAGTTCTAGAATAAGATTTTAGGAAAATAATTAGGGATTTAGAGATACTGATAAGGGAGGATTAAATTTCTGTTGCCAAGAAAACCCACTTGATAGAAACCTGGGCTTAAAGAAATGTCACACTATTTGCTCTTGTATCTCTACAGGGAAGGAGAATGAAGGATTTACCACTTCTTCCTACTCAAGGTGACTCCCAAAAGCCTCAGAGAAAATTCCCCCCACTCTAACTTGTGGTGAAAGGGAAGCATTCACCTATCAAAGCAGCCAATTATGAATAATCCAGAGGCTAAGATTTATCTAGAATGGTTTATATTCAAAACCTAAACCCAGAATAGTTTCAGACTAATTATTTAAAAAATTATGTTATTTGGGTATCTTTTTCACTACTAGACTTTATACTATTTAACTACAAATTGAATGAACGAAACATGAAGATTACTTTTAGACTAGGAATGGTATGGTGATTTCCACACTATTTTATACTTTGCCCTAGCAAAACCTGTAGAGTACAGCTGCAACACCAGCCTTTGAGCTTCCTATTTTCTGCTACAGGCAATTCTCAGAAAGAGAGATACAAGCAGGAAATAAAAATAAACATGCAAGCAAAAAGGTTGTTTATCCTATTGATTTTCTATTTAATCCCATAAAATGCCTTCCTTCCAACACTATCAGCCTCTCAAAAGAAAACTCAAAGTGATATTATCTAATCTAAGGATACTTTGGCACAGTGCAGCAATAACTCCAAAGGTTAAAATTTGAGGAAATTTTAGCAATGTTGCTGACCATTAGAGCTGAAAGATTTAAAAAGCAAAGATCAACAAATCAAGAGTGCAACAAATGGGCTGGGAGAAGACATCAGGGAAAGAAGAAACATTTGTAATTTTTTAATGAGTGGAATCAGTTGCAGAAGTTTAATAAAGTGACAGAGAAATTGTGTCATAGGTATGTATTGATTGCAAATAAAAGTTTTCACAGGAAGAGGTTATCTAACATTCTTCAGCCTCCCATTTGGGGATTAAAGAACTTTCAAACCTCTCCTCAGGACAGAACTAGCATTTGGCAGTCATCTTCACTACAATACTTGGAAGTCAAGACACTTTCCAAGTTCTTCTCTTCATACTCTGTTCAACCTGTCAGTAATTCATACTTCAGGGGTGCAAATGAAGGGAAATCACTGAATGCAGAGCATAAAATACAGAAGGAAAAGAAAAAAGAAAAATAAAGAGGCAATAAAGCAACTTGAAAAAAGGAGTCTTAAATAATTGCTTGGATCTCCAGGTTTACTGATGTTTAGAGAACTGACTCTAACATAGTGAAAGCTCCTTGAGGATGTACATTGCAATCCCTGGCCTTATGGAGAATGTGACTTTCCACCTGAGCAGCTCTGGGAGGGTGGCAGGAATGGCATGAACTGTTGTGCCAATGGTGTGCCTACCTCAACTGAATTCTTCTTCTCTAGACTGAGACATTCAGTGGGTTATCAACACTTTAGTAGGATTTGAGGAAGCATGGACAAACACTTATTGTAACAGCATTTGGATTCTGTAAATAATGGTAAAATTAGTGTACTACCACTGAAGTAAGCATGAGCAAAGGTGGGTGTTATTTGTAAGGGGTAGTGTTATATGTTGGATACTCTAAGTCTGTAAACCTGGTAGAAAGTTGTAACAGTGTTCCTTTTATGATTTCAGGGAAGATAAGCAGTATTTTCAAGACTCTTTGAAGTCAGAGTTTGAAGAACTCATTATGGGAGTCTAAAATGAGGGAGGAATTAAAGTTCAAAATGGGGGAGCAATGCATGGTAACCAGTGTGTAAGGTACACCCAGTGTTCTATAAGGCACACAGACAGGCTGTGGATGCAGATGAAAACTCCATGGCTTCAGGACAGAAACAACAAGCATAAGAGTTTATTTAGAGAATTTACTTTCCTGAGACGTTTCCTCTAATACTAGTTCCATAAGCAAGTATAACAAACTATTATCTGTAGATAAGCGCCTATTATGTGTAGGAGCTTTTGTCCTATATTTGAAGTGTTAAATGGATATCTTAACTCTTGCTGTGCAGGTTAAACTTCTATAACTTTTACCTTCCAAATTTAAAAAAAGAAAAAGTATTTAGGTGGTCTGCATTTATCTAATAGTCAACAATGCAATCTCATGAAAATGCCCTCACAAACTTCTGATGTTATTGGCACATATCCATATACTAAATGAAATTGCCTAAGAAAAAAATAAGGTTGGATTTTTACCCAGAAGATGAGAAGGATCAAATTCAGTGGTAATCAATACCGTTGGGGATTTGATATCAGGGAAATTGGAAGAATCTCCTGAGTGGAAATGTACTGAGAGCAACTTCCCTACTCTGCACAAACGAAATCTAAAATACATATGCTTTTGACATCTAAGCTTTTGAAGGTCAGATCCAAAATTAATCTTGAAGCAGTGAGAGAATAAAAAAAAGGAAAAAAAAAATCACTTTAATTTCTTTTTTCGTGCAGTGAGATTGTTTTCAGCAGCAGTTCTCTGTCATGTCAGTGGGCACCAGCTGGTGTAACACAGCTCCAGAGCTCGCTCTCTAGTGAGGGTGGCAAAGTCTGTTCACACTGCAGCAGTGCTACTGAAATCCAACACACCAGAAAAGATACATTGCATTCTGAGTTGTTCCTGCAAGTGGAATCTGAAAACAACATATTGGGCTGAAGATCTAAGACAGCCATTTAGTAACTGCTGCAGTACTGAGCAGTTCATCATTGATTTTCTTCCTCTACTTTAACAGTACATAAGGCATACTTTCTCAAGTGTGATGCAAATAAACACTTCATATTTTAAGTAACAGACATATTAAAATCGGTACGATTAGAGAACTAAATATTATGCTTTTCTCAGTGTCTCTTACTATTTTTCTTACCCTATGTTGTTTCCTTAAGATATTTCCCTGTTATCTCACAAAATACTGAACCAGAATAAAACTATTAAATTCCTGTAATTCCTGCATGCCATTACTCCTTCAATCAGTTCTCTGGATTTGCTCAGTCCACAGCATGTCAGGCAGTTTTCCTCAAAATTTCTCATTAACATAAAAAAGGATCATGCCTCCTCGAGACTACAGAATAATCTTTTGCCCTTTTGCTTTTTCTGCTTCTTGATGGGTAAAATATAAATTTCTTTTTCTGATTGACTGTCAGACACCAATACAGTAGGCAATAGCAATGACTCAACTGTGAAATATAACACCTTTCAACTTTAGGCGAGCCTCACAGGATTCTGTTCCTTAAAAAAAACAAGTTAATTTATTCTTGGGCCATAAACAAAATTTTAATTTGCATGAAGAAACAATACCTTCCTGGCATAGTAGATAATTAGTACACAACTATCTGAGCTGATATACGCCAAAATATTTGACACAGCCAGCAGCTGAGGCATGATTCCTAAGATGAAAAAATATAGGAGAATATTGAGATCACTAAAAAGTACAGGAAATTAAATGAAAGATAAAGAATTCCAAGCCGACAGGCACATGGTTTGAACTAATTGTACTTAAAGGGACCATTAGC
Organism: Pyrgilauda ruficollis; assembly: GCF_017590135.1. Taxonomy (NCBI): domain Eukaryota; kingdom Metazoa; phylum Chordata; class Aves; order Passeriformes; family Passeridae; genus Pyrgilauda; species Pyrgilauda ruficollis. Next base: position 869,903 of record NW_024530599.1, read on the forward strand.
CAGATCTTGACAATTCTATTGATTAAAAATCCTAAATTAAATTCTGCATGCAAATCTGTCTGGAAATGATTCGGACCTCTGCAAGTCTGTCAGATTCTACCAGCAATACAGATGGAAAACTACACCATCCAATAGGATTTTAACAACAAATGAAAAGACATCTATTTCAGAATAAGAGAGGACTGAGTAATTTACCATTAATCTGCTTTTGGGTATTTTTTCCCTTAGGGCAGTTGTGGCGAATATGTGCTCAACTACATATCCCCTACAAAATCCAGTTTTATTTATATACAGAGCTGAATGCAGAGGAGCCTCTCAGGCTAAAGAGAAAGCCAAGTTAGCAGCAGCAGCCAGTTCTGATCCATTATTTTTCCAGCATCACATGAAAATTGATGACTTTTTTAAAACAGTGTTATTTAAAGATTTTTATTTGCTAGAAATTTTCTGTGACATTAAGATCTACATCTGTAACTTTCATTTAATTATCTGGAAATTCTATGTGATCTGGATAAATGGATTGTGCATTTTTCCTTCCCAGACCAGCTGTTTACCCATGGTATGTGTGGGAGGGACACTGAATGTTGTTTCAGATGTGAACAGTAAAATATAAGCAGATTTTTCTTTTAAAAAAAACACCACTTATTTATGAACGTTGATATCAGGCAGTATAGTTTTCAAAATTTTAATAATTTCAGTAGGAACTAACCATCAGCTCACAAAACAGATGGCAGTATTACTGCCCACCAGATTTAAAAATACCTCAAGAGAATTTAAACCCACAGCAAGTCTTCTGTAATTCATCCAGTAACTAAAGATTGTACTCTGGCTGTTAATTAACAGCTTCACTTTGAATTAGCAGAGAAAGAGAGAAAAGGAAGAAAACATAAGTTTGTTATTTCTTTTTTTCCCTGTTGTTAAGAAGGAACTTAGCATGAAGAGTCTTAAAAGAAACCTGTGAAGATATTTTCATCTTCTTACCCCACTAAGTATTTATGATTGTTAATGAGCTCTATAAATCCTCACCATTACTTTCCACTGTGACTTTTGTGGGCATTAAGCAGATATTTAGGTCTAACACAGACATATTAACCCAATCAGAAACTACTTTACAAATTTAAAGGTAATTCCAATAAATGTTTCCTCCAAAATGCAAAATCAAGAAATTTTTAATGATTGCCTTAACTGTATCTACTCCTATTCATACAGAATAAATGAAATCAGTATCTGACTTATTGCTGTTATTCAGTTGCAAATTGGTTATTAAATATAAATAGCATGTTATTCTTTTTCATACTAGTGAACATCTTCTGCAATAAATACTTTCTTCAAAATATTCTTAAAAGCAGATAAAAATTGCTCCTCTTCTCTGCTTAATTAATAACTAAGTATTTGTTAGAAAAGATACTGCCTGCTCTATGGTGTCCATCAATCATTCAAAGGTTTCAGTGAAGTCAAGGGAAAAATCCACTGTTCTAATGATCAGCTTAGAATTTCAGATCAGTCTTATCGAGCAACCTGAAGGCTTGAATATTATCTCTCTGCTACATTAGTTTCACTGGTTTTTAGTCTAATGGAAAATGAATAGATCCAGGTAAGTCCAAAAAAAAAAAAAAAAAAAGCAAACAAACAAAAAGAAGAAACTGGAAAAAAAAATGTGTATTTGTTCAGAATGCTGTATCTATAATAATTGAGTATAGTGCTTTTCAACTCTGAGATCTTTCCTGAGTGCATTCCTTGCTCGTGGCTGTTGGCAGTGTGGGCAGAGAGCAGCCCCCTGGGAGGGGTCCCCATTGTACCCATGGGATCCCAGCCATGGGCAGGGAATGAAAGAGCCAGAGTCTTCAGGCACAGTCAGATCAGAAAGGCTTTTGTGAGCCTTTGTGGAATTCTGAATGCTTTTAATAGATTAATTGATTAATTCTGGAAAATATGGTTCTTCATTTAGCTCTGCTATCTCAGGAACTACAGACTTCAGAGTTCAGTGCATAATCTACATCCTTTGTCACACTTTAACACCTGGGTTGTTTCACCAAATTCTGGATGAATGGTCATTTGTAGCTGGATCAAATTCCATTAAATTTAACATAAGATATACATACATATATATATCTTTTCCAAAAGAGATATAAAAATCCCAACTGTAAAATCAAGGGTGTAAAGTAAAAATATTATTTCCACATCTGCAAACTGTGTAGGAAAGAGTTCCTTTTTGTCAGTTGGTTCTGTGGGGTTTTGCCCTAGAATCAGGGAGAGCATAAGCAAAAGCAAAACACTTTTAAGGACTTTGCAATGTATTAAACTTGAAAAAAAAACCTCAACTTACACATTACACAAATTCTTAATAACCTAATGTCAGATTACTTAAACAGAGGTTTAAGATATTGTGTTAGATGCAGCTGAGCTGGTAAGAAAATGACCCAGAAGTACCCAAGAAATGCCTGTAAACTACTGAGACAGCCTAGAGAAATGGGTGCAGACAGTGGAGATTTGGGCTGTAGTCTGCTTTGCAATCAGACATAGATTTGAAACCCACCTGTGTAGGTGGATGCAATATTTACTGTAGTTGTCATAGACAAAGCCAATGCTGTCAAATGATAGGACAAGCATGGGGTAACACTCTTTAGTTATGAAGGACTATATGAATACTAGAAAAATTAAGTTTAACTACTGTTTAATATGAAAAGATACTGACAGCACAACATCCTATTTTATATTTACAAGTTCATTATTTTTCTTTAAAAAAAATCTCACAGTGCCATACACACACAGACTCTAAAATTATGTTTTTCTAGTTCCAAAACTAAAGTTTTTATTTTAACTATACATGCATTTGGGGAAAAAATCCAAAAAAACAAAAAACCAAAAAAAAACCAACCCAAACACCTAAGTTTAAATATTTCTCCAAATTCTGACCTGTATGGCATATCTTACTTTCTACCAATTTCTACATTCTTCCAATCTTTCAGAATTTGTGGATCTGAAAGTTTTGGGAAAAATATACAAGCAGGTGGGAGGCTACCTGAAAGTGAATAATTTTCTGCAAAACTTCACACATCACAGTTTACTCAGTGTGAAGGCAATCATAAAAGATGAGGCTGAAGGTACTTCAGGCAGCTGGCTCATCCACCCTTCTGCTGCAAAACTTGCTAACTCAAATTTTTGCATCCCTTCAAGTTCTTCAACAGAAGAATTAATTTTAACAGATGTAAGTTTCTTGATCCTAGTTTCCTTCCCTGAAGAATCACAACTGTCAAGAAAAGAAATCAGATATTTTGCTCCTAGCTTGAAACACTTGTCCAGATTTGGGAGTGTTCTGACTACTTCATCCCTAAGGAGCTGCAAGATCAGAGAGGTTATGGCAAAACAGTTTGAGTAACAAACTGAGGTCAAATTTAGCAGTTGATTAAAATATTCCAAAAATAAATCAGCATTGTATCTCAAGCAGTCACACCTTGAGAGGTAAAGAACCAAATGTAACCTTGGCCATTCCCCCTGAGACCTATCTAGGGGAAAACATTCCTGAAGGAAGGAAAAATAGACTGCTCCTATACAGCACTCCACAGATTTCTAGAGCATTGTGAAATACAATCTCCATGTCTGATATCTTTTAAAGCTCTTAGTGAAACTATGATATGCTTTTGTTCTTCTCAACTAATTCCTAATCTTCTTCTGGAAAGCAAAGATAATCAATCTGCTTTTCTCAGCCAGCAACAGGAGACAGTACTCTTTAGTCGCAGCATGTGTCTCCTCCTCCAGAGACTTTGAGCTGTCTTTATTATTGGGGTCCACTGAAGTCAGTGAACTATGATAACTTACATCAGTTGAATTTTGTTATTTTATATTATAATACATCAGAGAAACAGTGATCAGCCTAGCTGTGTTGGCTGGATAAGTAATGAGAAGGAAAGATGAATTGAAAGAACATAACTTTGATGGACATGTTCTTGATTAAGAGCTATTACTTATTTACCAGATAAACAGAGGAACATGTGAAAGGGAACAATATGGCAGACAGAAGGGAGAGGATAGAAACTTTTAATTTCATTGCACAGCTAAATTCATCTATTTGTAAAACTTTTAGCTAATACTCATTTATATATTTAACTCCAGCATACAAACCTCACAATGTCCAGCAATGCCATTACTGCAGCATCTGCTCCTAAGAACTGTGTAACTCCACTTTGTGGGTTTGAGAAAGTCGCCAAAACTGGCATGAGCAGACAATTATCCAAGGCTGTGCAGAATCAGAGCTCTTTGTGATGATTACCCAGTAGGAATGATAACCAGGGGCAATCATATGACAGACAGAACTGATCAGATCATTGAAGGCCTGCACAAAAGAAAAAAAAAAAAAACCCTCTGCTGATTGAATAGCAGGAGCAGCACACAATAGAGATGATTAAACGGATGGTGGTAGACATGGTGCTGCAGGAATAGCAACTTACACATCAGAATCTTTGACTAGCAGAAGCTGTGAAAGTAAAAATAGATGCTAAAGAGCAGCTGATAAGAAATCAGAAAGAAAGGAATCTTGGATAAGTGGAGTGTGATCAAGGCAGACTGAAATTAAACATGAACAAAGCAAGAAAGGAGAAAGAGGGAGATACTCAGATATTTGGAACAGTCTCAAAGGATTAACTAGATGATATATGAAATATATAATTACAAACCCAGAAGATCTGTGCAAAAATAATTGATTCTACAGCTACTGACAATAGGATTACACCATGGGAAGGATAACTCTGCAAGAACAGCTGATCAGACAGCTGGAATTTAGGAACAGGAGGCCATGCAGATGTTTGCTTAGTAAGTGACTGAGAACCCAGCAAGTATAACTGAGGGACAACTGTGTATTAGACAACAAAAGGCAGCAAGAAATGATCTGAGGGCCCCAGGGCCAGGAAATACAAATAGAAAGGAGCAAATCATAAACAGAATGGAAAAGAAAGCAATTGATTATAAAAACAACAGGACCTGACAACAACAGAAGTGGGGAGTGGGATCAGACAGCAAGAGCAGCTTACTGAACAGAGCTGGCATCAGACAGCAAATGCAGCCCATTAGGCAGGAAAAGAATCCAAAGCCAGGCACAGTTCTTTGGCAAGAAGCACAATAACCCAACAGAAGCAATAAATCAGGCTTGACAAGATGAGTGGAGTCTCCTGCACTAAAAATGATCTGGAAAAGCTGTCATTAAGGAGCAGAGCAAGCCTGAGCAGTTAATATTAAGCACGTTAATAACTGGAACTGGTTGCACCTTCCTCTGGTGTCATGGCACGTGGTCTCTTCCTGTGCAGGTTATTAGGAATGGGAAGGGAAGGGGATATACACTAGAATATGACAATTATAATCCTTCACCAAGGCAAGGTCTCTGTCACTTTCTCTCACTGTTGTTGTGAGCTTGACTGGTTAGAGAGGATTATGAGTAATGATTAAATCCAGCAGCCTCTTTTTCTCTGTACCAAGCAGCAAAAAGTGTCTTTGATCCATCTTCCTGCAGCTGGAAAAGTTCTGTTTAAAGCTGCAGCACAAAACCTTCAGTAAAATATTAGTAAGGCATTGAGGAAAGAGAGATTATAGGTCATTTTCTTTTGATATCATCTGGCCTAATGCACTAGCACAGCATATGACATTGAAAAAGAAACAGCACCAATACATCATTGATCCCTTAAGCATCTATGACTGCTATTAATTTCATCTTTCATTGGCTTATTCTTGCTGTACTCTTGCCAATTTGTGATGACTGTTTCTGTTTCTATAAATCACTGGGATGCCTGGAAACATTCTAACAATCATAGAGAAGTGAAATTACATTTTTCATTCTCTCCTCTACTCTCTCCTCTTTCCCTGCAAAATCCATAGTTATACCTGTATGGAGGATTTCTCAAAAATTTTTATTTAATCTTTGAAGGTCTGCATTATCACCAGTCTGAACCTTCAAGATAGGGGTTAGCAAAATTTATAGACCAGTTTTTTTACTAAAAGCTGGTGTGGCTACCACTATTGCACAGTTCAGCATTGTTTATCTACTGCAGACAAGAACAGCAAGATGTTAAAACCTACATTGATCATGTACTACCCATGTTAACCTCTGACAGTGCTGGAACTGCTCATGACCATTTTCTTTGCATTGAATTTCTCTTCTAACACAGCCCTCCTGTGAGCAGATGGCCTTATTTATGTAGGTATTTTATCTTACCTTTACTTCTTACACATCTTAGCATGCAATTCATCTGATTTCTCATGTATCTAAATACAAACCATATAAGAAAATAGAATAACCTTTAAAAGAACAATTAAAAAAAGAAAACAAACAAAAATTTTTGGGACTGGAGGGGATACGCTAACTGCTGATGCTGCAAAAGGTCCCTTCAAAAATTCCAGAAGAATCTGGAAACTTGTCAATGACCAATTCCCTTGATTTATGGATAAGGCAAAATCTTAAATCCTTTTAAATTCTACTGCCATTAATGCAGTCTTCACTTTGTGTTTAACAAATAAACTAATGTGTGTAAATAAAGAAGAAAACTATTTTCTGCTAAAAAAGGAGATTTTGGTTTCCAAGTTAATGGGTAATTGTAAACATATAATATGTTTACTTTTTATATATTTTTATAGCATGAATATATATATAATATATATATATATTTTTTTTTTATAGCATGAATACAATCATCAGCAGAGTGAAACTAGGGAAGAAAGAATATTTGCTTCAACTGCTTTGTAGTTCTTTCAATAAAAAATATCCTTTTGCAGTGTGCAGCTACAAAGCAGCTATTTAATAATAATAAAAAAGTATCATTTTCTACAGCTTTTGGAAAAAGGGGAGAAAAGTAATAGCAACAATAATAGGAGGAGATGCATTATGAATTTCAGGAAGAATCAACCTCTCAAAGGAGAAAATGTTTGTGTCAGAAAAGGTCTCCATTCCATAGGAAAGGGAAAGATGCCTTTGGGAATATCTAGATCATTATATTTTCTTTTAAAAATAACCCAGCTTCTGTTTTCTGCATTTTATTTGTTTTGAGGGATACTTTGCTCCCAATGTTCTAATCTTCAACAAAAATTCCATTATTCACATTTGGGGAACCTAACCTCACCCTCAGCTAAGGTCAGTCCTATTGGAACAAACTCAAATCCTCCCTCTCTACACCTGAATTTGCCTTGATAGAGCCATCTTTTAATAGGTCCTTCCCTCCCCCTATCTTTGCCATATCTCTGTATTTTTCAACAACTGTATGAAGGTAAAATAACTGCATAAGGTATCTCCTTACTAAGCAGCAAAAACTCCAGTATCTTCCTGTAGATAATCAATTGTGAAGTTATAAAAAATTAAGTTCAGCCTCAGCAACAGTAGATTTGCACTGGTGTAAATCAGAGAACAACCAGTTCTAAGATTTTCACCATTCTGAAATTTTGCCAGGTTCAAGCTATTGATTTTGTCCTTCTGGTACTATAAGTATTTGAAGGAAGAGCAAATACTTTGAAAAGATGTCAGCAATCATGTAATACAGAAATTGAAAATATTGTTTTCCACAGCAGCCCTTTTTTTCTTGGGCAGAACTCTTTAGGATGATTTCAAGAGACTTTCTTAGTATATACTCATGTAATTTGTATTAATGTATTGTTGTTTCATATGCCCATAGTATTCCCATGATAAACAGAAGTGTCTTTCAAGAAGTCACCATTCACTCCATTTGTGTAAATTTATTTCTGTATCAGTGGTTGAAACTGTTAGAAAATTCAGTTTGACCTCTGAGGGATAATAAACTCATGCAAGTTGTTGCTGAAATATATTGAAGAAATTTTTAGGTATATCCTACATATGAAAAAATATATTATGGAAGAAATTTATTACTGTTTCCACCCATGACATTCAAAGTGATTGTATTTATCTTAGTATTTACAAACATTTTTAGATTTACATTAAAAACTGAAAAAAACCTTAGCCTAAAAAAGAAGTTGTATCTGTCTCTAATGCAGACATTACTGCATTTGCTGTGCATGGCAGATCAGCATCTGCAAATTTATCAGATATGTTAATAACTCATACCTTGGCTGACAAATTATTTGGAATACTACAATATAAATGAGGCTTGCCCACAACATTTACAGAAAAGGATAAAGAAACTCATCTTCAGGATGCTGTATGCCCTCATTATACTTGCTAAAATAATAGTACTTATCATCTGAAATGTTTTCCCTCTAAAAGGAAAATCTGTAATTAACTTACACAAAATAAAATCTCTTTAAATTAATAAAATAAAAAGAGAAATTAATTTGAAGAGGGAAAAGAGATTAAGAACAAACTTTATTAAATACACTAGAACCATTAATATTCATTTCACTGAAATGAGTATAATTAGAAATGGTTAGCAAGCAAGAATGCAGAGATCTGTTCACTCTGCACAATGGAGCAAGTTTCATGATACTCTGTGAAACGCAGCTTCATATATTTCATTGCAAGTAGCATTCTGATACAGACTGCATTATAGGGATTGTGGTAAAATTGAAAGCTAGTAGTTCCTCAGTTAAGAGATTTAAAATCCAGCCTAAGTTCTAGCTCAAGAAAATGGTTCCATACAAGATTAAAAGAAAATATGAGCAGCTATTATTAATGGCCCTCCATAAAGTGCTCTGCTTTATAGACTGCTCTGTGCTAGCCAGTCCCCTGGAGTAAATGCTGCCTAATTTAATCAAGGCAGGAGCAAGCAGAAACTGAGTTCTGTGACAATATTCAATCTTCACTCCCAAATTGAACATATCTGGAATGAATCTGTAGGAGTGACTCAGGAACCTCTGCTGCCATAAAAACAGAAGTTGCAGTCAGAAACTTCACCATCTTGGAGAGCAGAAAGACAAACAATGAGTCTTTATTCCACCTAATGACAACATCTTTTGGCTGACCCTGACTGAAAAGCACTGGGGACTCCTTGGCCCAGGGAAGCAGGGCTGTCACCAGCTGCCCTTCATGCAGCACATGCTCCATGCATGTTCCTCTCAGTCCCCTGGGCTGAGTCAAATCCTCCCCTTATGCTGCACTGGCTGTACTGAAGCTTCAATAGACAGTACTGCAGAAAAAATATTGATAAAGACTAGGGATAGAAGGAGGAATCATTCCTTACATAATACTCAAACCACCATTTGTCTGTACCTTCTCCATCTCAGATGTTATGGCTGTCAAAGTTTGTTTAGCAAATGATGTTTTCTGACCAAGATGAAGGGAGTCCATCCTGCTTTGCCCCTCTCTTCTGCTCACGCTTTCCACAGAGGTTTAGCAGACTAGTAGATCAAGCTGTAAATGAAAATAATATAAATATAGCCTCTAGTAAAGGCTGTCAATGTTAAACAGATCCCACAATTTTTCAAAGCCTTGCACTGGCTCCACTGTGACTATAATGATTTCTATCATTTTTGGAGACAACCATAAAAACACAACACTGTCCAGACTGGCCACTTATAAAGTGGCCTAAATTCTGTATTGAAATATACTCACAAAATACTTTGTCTAATTATAGTAAATGATACACCTAAAATGATCTGGTGAAACTATGCTTTCCTAAAACGAACATACAGGGATTAGTATGGTGGTATTTAAAATTCTGCTATAGCTATGAAATCAACCAATTATGAGGTTTCACAGAATTCTCCCATATTTTTTCCTGAATAAACAAATTATTATGAAATTATGCTATTAGATGCATTTAAGTTTCTATAGCATGACTTGCATAGTATCTTTCATGTTAGTGTCAGAACTGACATGAAAAGCAAGAATAGACAAGATTATTGTGCAATATTGCCAAACTATCACCACTATTGAAACCCTGACTTGTTAACTTCCTGAATGGATTTAAGACATGTCAAGATTGTCATAATCTTGAAAAGTTTTCTCTCACTCATATTCTTCTGCTTTCAAAAAAGAACACTTTTTAAAAACCCGAGTAAAATGAATTTTCTGAAATGTGGAGCATATTAAAGCAACTTTCAATACTTGAAGAGTCATGGACTTTCATACCACTGCAGATATTCAAGGTTAAAACTTACTGATAAACCACCTAAAATCCTTCACAGTATAAAGCTTCAAAGCAGTGTAAATTCTTCAGGCAGAACACCTATATACCAAATTTTTGTGTGACCTAGAGCCAAAACTTCAGCCAGCCCAACTCACAGTAGATTCATTATCTTTAATGAAATGCCACTGGTCCACCCTTGGAGTACTGACCCATAATATTTTAATACACCTCAGCTGATTAGTGCTGATTCTGCTTTCTGTAACTATTTTCATGTATTATTCCACCTACTTTTCTGGAACTCGCTTGCTCAAAAGTGAGAGAGATGAAAATCTGGGCCTTACTGTAGCCTAAGGACTTCAGCCTCCTTGCAGCAGATACTGCAGCAGCTGTAAGAGAATCTCTGAAAGCACGGGGCAAAAAACTCCTAGCAAACTGAACAATGGCAGCCGCGCAAGGAATAAAGAAATCCCAACACTGTACTGGTAAAGGAAAATTCACCAACAGCATTCATTTATTCCAGCAGACCTGAATCTGCCTGTAAACTCACAACTACCATCCTGGTAAAATGGTAGTTGTGACTGGGCACAACTACCCATACAACATAGCTGGTTGTTGGGCACAACCCAGCTATGACTGAGAATGTGATCATTCCCAGTCACAGCTGGGTGTGCCAGTTGTGAGAAAAAGCCAGCACACAGCTGGATGTGCACATCCACACTGGTATCACATAGGACAACCTAAGTGCATCTCAGATCTAATTTACAACAGAAAATTACCATATTCATGTGGCCCTGACTAGCCTATATTTCCCATTCAAGATCTCCCCCCATCTCCTGCATGACCCAAGAGTCCAAAGGGGATGGTAGAAATTCCCCATGTTGTTCTTGCAACATACTCTTGATCACAATACCTGCCTGGAAAAATGTACACTCAATATCTGCCCATGAAAAAAGAAAGTAGAGTCATAGCAAACTTGGATTTCAAAGGCATTAGATGTTCTCAGAAGCAAATTGGCTTTCTTGGCAACATCCACAGCACATGTAGAGCCAGCTTCAAATACTCTCAGCTTTATCTAGTCAATGCTGGATCACACATTCCATGGAAATTGAAGCATTCAGGAGTCATCTCAGAATAAAAAGTGGAAAATAATCTTCTAAAGAAAGAAAATGTATTAACCTTCTTTGAACTCAAAAGTAGCTGGGGAAATTTGATCAAAGTACTTCTAGAGCCTTGATAAACAAACAAAAATGACAAAAAACCCCAAAACAACAAAAAAGGAGAACCTTTAGGTGATAATACAGGTTGTGTTAACTAAAAATATGGAAGAACCAGAATTTAAAAAGAAACTTAAAAAACCTACACACACGAAATCTTATAACATTAGACTAGAAAACAGTTATAAGATAACCTCTTTAACTTAGAAGTCCTAAATTAGTATTTTAAGTAAACAAAATAAAGATGTATGATGCTCTGAGTCTACTTATTCTCTTTATGGCATTGATGACATATGTGTTCAGCTTATTTGTGGAATGAAAGGCTCATTTTCTTCTCTTTTTGGCACGGTTGAGACAGTACAATTCATAAGAAATAATCTGTCTTCCTAAACGCTTCATACATCAACTCCAAAATACACTGCATTGCAGAAAACAAATCTGTAGAAAAAATGCGTCTGCTAAATGTCTGCTATGCTACGGAGTCAATGTTCAGTGATTTTTATGTCTTGGAAAATGCATAAACTGTCAGAAAATACATGCAAAATGCTGTGAGACCTCTCACGATGCAGCTGCTGTAGATAGCACACAAACTCATAATTGCAGGAGATGTAGGAATGGTAATTTTTTTTTAATTGCACCTCACCAGTATAATCCCTTCCCTCTGCCTTTTTGAGTTGCTCATCAACAATAGTTTGTGGCAGAAGTGGCTGCTGTAAGTGGTACACAAACAGGGCACGAGAAGCAGAACATATGCATGGGAATGTCACCATACCAAGACCCAACAACTGCTACTCAGTAAATAACACACATATTTACAATATGCCAAATGTTTAACTAAATTAAAATGTTAAGTAAAAGGGATCTGTAAATCAGAGGCTGGGTCTAAGCTTGTCTCAACTAAGTATCAGAGACTACTCAGTAATAGTAAACTGTTTTAATTCCTGAACCATTACCTGTCAGTGCAACGCAGCATGTGAAGTGCACCTAAGCATTCCTCCCTGATCTCAGAGAGGTGGCAGTGCTCTCATTCCTCACCATGAAGGAATCTTTTCTTGATCAGTCTTTATAATACAATTTCTGGCAGCCTGAGTATGTTTAAGTAGTTTTGGACCAAAGTCTTGTCCACCAAATTTTGATTGGTGTAGACAAAGACATACATGCTAACAGGTGTTAACCCATTTTACAACAGGTTATGTTTTTTTGGTTATTTTTTTTTTAATATACAGGCATAAAGCATTTCATATCTTGTGTGCATTTAACAAAAAAGAGGACAATGTGATGTTTTTCCTACCATCCCACTAACTTGAAACATAAAAGTTGCTTAATTTTGCTGTTTATGTGCATAATTCCTTATTGAAGAGACACTAAGCTAAATTATATTTTAAGACATTAGAGTAGAACAGGGAAAGAACCAGGTAAATAATATTTATAAAATGTAGAAATATTCACCTGATCATGACATGAATTTCAGTATGGAGTACATAAGGGACTCAAAACAATCTCTGCACCTTCCAAGATGATACGTATGGAATGTGGGATGGCTCAGAAGGCCACAAAATGTCCGATATAATGTTTATCCTGAAGAGAAAAATAGCAGGCTAGTGGACATTGGTGATCAGTTATCCCAGCTGCAATATCTGAAAGGTGCTAACAAATATAATAACTTCTGAGGCAAAGAGAAACAGTGGGGGAATAAAAAAATGCAGCTGACATGAATTTGACAAGGATAAACTATATGAAATAGATTTAATTGTCTCTGGGGCCACTGGTATAGTGGAAAAAGGAGAAGTCATATGCTTCGTATATTCATATGAAAATAAGCACACTCTAATAATTATAATAAGGATATTAGTAAAAATAGGCTAGAAGAGTTCACTATAAAATGGATTCTGACCTGAATGCACCACTTTCACTCAGAGCAGTGTTCAGGAGTGGGCATTCCTTTCGAGTTGGCTCCTAGAGCCATATTTTTATAACATTTTGGACAGATGGCATAATATAATTTATACAATGCAATCACTCTGAATTTTACATCAACATTTTAAATTTCACAAAATGTAGTTTTAAGACCACACAGCTACGATGCCCAGAATATGCAGCAGAGAGGTTAAATGTATGTGTGACACATCTTCAGAATGCAGGCCAAAGGAAAACTTCTCCCTGCAGGAAGTGTTTCCACCCTCATTGCACACCAGCAGCTCTGTGGCTGAGACACTGCAGGGAGGAGCAGTCTGAGTCTCTCTGAAGGACCTGTCCTTTTGAGCAGGAGTGTAAGGGCAGAGGAAAGGGTGTGTACCTATTATTAATGCTGTTCTACCAGCTGGTAGTCTTTTGGAACCCTCCTGGGTTCCAAAAAATGTTCCTCATTTTATAAGCAATAAATTCTTGTTCTCACAGAAGTGCAAAACCCAGATATGCCCCTATCCAATTTAAGGAAGAGAGCAATGTCTACAGAAAACCACAACAGGGTCTACAGAAAACTACAACAGGGTCTACAGAAGACCCCAAGGATGAGGCTACCTTTTTCTAAACAACTTCTTTTTTGGCCATTTTTTTCCCAATAATTGCTTTCTCTTTCTCATCCCTTTCTTTCTATAGTTTAAAGCTTCTTTCAAAACCATATCTTAAAGTTTGGGTGACCCCTGCTGCTTCTCTTTATCTGCCTGCACAGAATCACTTTCATGCACGAGGTCCAGGATATCCAAAAAACCTAACTGATGAATTCTTAAAAGCAGACCCAGACTGCCAGTCCTAAGAAATGTCTTTTTAGCCCCATAACAAGATTACTGTAAGCTTTGGTTTCTTAACACTAATGTTTAATGGGCAAAGAAGCCACATCTGCCTGTAAGCATGCCAAGGTTTAAATCCAAGGTTTTTCAGTGACATTGGCCAGACATTTGAAGAGGTGTAAAATAAAAATAGAGTTGTTCTATGGCTTAAAGATTAATGTTATAATAACTGGAAACCAACAATGAGTGCAAATGTTATTAAATTTTCACAATGTGTTAGAAAGTCTCCAGATCTTTTTTCAGTAAAATACCTGAATCCTTTTCAAGAATAAGTGCCAAGAATTGATTTTCAATATTAAAAGCAGATGACCTGCATTCATTGTGCAGTTTAAACCATAAAATGTGTATTTTTTTTGTTCCAGTCTATTTCTATCTATGCTGTTCTCAAGTAAGAACTGCACTACTGAAATAATTTCCAGAATTTTCAAATGAATAAATTACTTCCACATTTCAAAATATATATCATAAGAAAATCAAGTCAGCCTAGTCAGACCCAAAATGGTACAGCAAATGAATATAAATAACCTCGACACATAGATCAAGATATGGCAGACTGGCATTCTGATGTAAAAAACCAATATTAGTAAGTACAAGCACATACAAAAAGCATTATTGCTGGAAATTGAACTGAAGTCTGAGAAGATTAGCTAAAATATGTGAAGATAGAGGAATAGCTATGCATTTGTTTCTCATTTTCAGCTCAATGGACTGTATTTTACATAGGATGTTGAATAGGATACAGACTGATTTCTAAAACTTTTGGTTAGGTTACTTATTAAAATTGAACACAGCCACAGAACTTCAACATGGGGAATGTCTGACTTTTATATGTTTGAACAGAATGACAGCTGGATCTGCCCCAGGTGGTACAGTTTAAAGAAGAATGAACTGGGAAAGAAATCAAGAAATCAGAAATTAATCCCGAGATGAATTGACTCAACCAATATCCTTATGTCACTAATTTACTTCAGACATGAACATGTAATTATTTTATCGATACATTGGTTTGGAAACAGAATAAAGTCACAATTCTTAGCACCAAATAGCATTGAAGGGTTTTAAATACAGAAAAGGAAGCCATAATTGGTACATTGAGTCACTGGATTATGCATGCAGTGCAGCTGTATTTCTTATTTCAGTTATTTCTGTTTAACTTAGCCAGTCTCTCTCATTCATTCTCCTGCTCATTCTTTGTCTCCTCCTGTCTTTTTTTCTGACTGATATAAAACTCTGGACTAAAGAGTAAATTACTCTCTTGTATAGGTTGATGTTAAATAAAACCAGAAAGCTGATAGATAAATAAATTTGTATCAAAAAATACGGAACAGAGAGGATGAATGAAAATCCAATCCAAAACCAGATACAATTTTGAGGTGAACAGATATTTTACATTCATTTTTAGATTTTTAACAACATCATTGTTCTGTCATAGGAAAATTCTCATTCACTCAGTCTGGTGGTTTCCAGGTTGATTCCTGAAGAGGTCCAGGAACTCAGGCCTGGGTTTTCCTTTTATTGCAGTGCTTGGTCAAGTGAGCTCTGCATACATCTCACAAATACTGGTGTTAATCCCCAAAGTCTCTGGTGAACCTAATGCAGGAGTCTACCTAAATCGGATCTATCTTATTGTCTAGTTAATTAATTTTATGAAGAAACCAATCTGTGAGTTTAGTCTACAATTGTCTGTCAGGGTAGACCCTCCAACCACAGTACAGAAAAATAGTGGGTGAATTAAATAGCACACTGATAGCAGGTAACAAGAAGAATTGTTAATAGTTTGGTGTTAACATTTCTTTGGGTTCCCAATATCTGCCTTGCTATTTTAGTGTTAGGCTTGATCCTGCCTGCCACGTATTATCTCCATTATTCCCATAAACTGTGAGGAAGCTTTTAATTTAGTACTATGTTCTTTGGAAGTACTTCAGCATTAAAGTTAGATTGCATTGCCCTTCCCTAAAAGCTAGAACCATAAAACCATTCCTGTATGAGAAGGGAATCCACTCTGAGTTCGAAATAGGAAATTATGAGCAAAGTCCTTTATCTTCTACAAAAAATAATCGAGACCAGCAAGTTTCAGAGGTAAGGCACAAAACTGTTGCAAATACTTAAATCAACCACTGAGGAAAACGGTTGGGCTCATTCGTTTTGCAAGTATCAGCTTCCAACAGAGCCTACAAGTCTAAAGGCAGGATGTTGTATCTCCATGTAAATCACGTAGGCATTCCTCACTCTCAGTAATGCAGGATCCTTATCAAGCATTTCCCTTTCACCTGTTACTGACTGATAACAGCACACAACACTGACCCACTGCCAGCAATTAATTCCTCTAGGGGGGCAGAGAGAGGTCCCACAGAGTAATGAGTTTGTTTCTATGTGGAAGAGAATGGAAATTAGTGGGACGGAGAGCAGTGTAAAGCTGCCTAGAGATGAAGGCTGCACTGATTCCCTGGACTGTCTCCTAACAGGCTCCTGAAAAAATGGAAGTTGTTCAGGAGTATGCAACTTCATCTCAGATTAACAATGATGATTGACCTAAAATAGAAACTGATGTAATACTGCTCTTAAATGGTTTTCAGTGATTTTGATTAACTTAGACATGAAAATAGAAAATTTTTAAGGCCAAAACGAAGATAGAAAAAAAATACGCAGATATAGGAGACACATGTGAAGCAAAACATGGCAAACAGGTCTGTTTCACAATTTTGAAGTGTTTATACAAATATGCAGAAAGCAACTGGTGAAAGGCTTAACAAAGACTGTGGTGCTAAATGCCATATGACACTGGAGGTCTGCTAGAGCAGAAGCTGCCATCATCTTCCCACACGTGCAACTCAATACAGCCATGGCATTTGGCTGTTCAAAACCGTTCTGCTCCCAGAGAAAAAGATTTGAGGTGCAAATTGTCAACCTGTAGCATTTAGTACTTCCATTACACCTAACTCTGCAAGCCCTGTACCATAAAACAATAAGCACTCTAAGGAATTTCAAAGCAGGGGTGATGCTGTGGCTATTTTCATTCATAACAGGGAGCAAACTAACCAAAGCTGCCAAGTGGCATAGTTTTCTTGAGAAGAGGTTGCTAAAAACTGAGCACTTGAGAAGGCTAAATGTGAAAGATCTATGTCTGTTTTTCCTCATGCTGACCCCTGCAATATGTCACCAGACTGCAAAATAACAGTCTAAGAGAAACACAACTAAAATGTCCCCGCTGGCCAAATAGGAAGAGTTATTTCAGTTGGCTGCAGTGGTGTCTACCAGCCACTGCCAGTGTTCTCAGCTAGCATTATTGCAGACAAAGACAACCAGCAGTGGAGGTGCTGGCTAGAAAAGGTTACAATCTCTGCCAGAGATCCTTGGAGAGGTTTTGTGAAAAATACAGTCATTCAGCTACGTTTGAAAAGAAAGGAGGAAAGCCCATTAAATTATTCTTATTTGTGGATATTCAGTTGTGCACTGCATGCATGGCAGGGGGTATGAAGGCCAGCCATTAAACCAGGCAGGGGGGAGCTTTTCTTCTTGGGTTCAACAGGAGGCTCTGTGAGTACTAACCATTATTACAGCAAGACTGGTGCTGCTGTCCTTAAACTACAACTCATATCAGTCATAAGAAGCCAAGCAGCTCATTTGAGGAATCTTTCTGTTTGGCCTTTTTGCAGTGGACTTTCCCAGGGCTTCTGAGGTATCTAAACAATGTGAGGCAGCCCCTAATGCAACACAATAAATTTGTCACTTTTACTTCATTATTTTTAGGAAAATGGCTTCTCAAACCTCATTGGAAACTACTGCTGTTTTTACTGTCCACACCAGCAATTCAAAGTGTTTTATTCTTAAAACACCCTGGGTTCACACTGCCTTCCATTTTATTGCCTAATGCCATTTAGTAAATTCTGCCTTGGTGCCTGCAGAAGATTGTCTATGGATGACTGAAAGAGGGTGTGTTTAATTAAGAAAGCTCTGGATTAATAAAGGTTGCAGATAAAAATTTGGGAACTTGCTGCAGGTTCACTCTGAATTAGCAGGATTCAATGCCTGGTTGTAAGGGAATTTTTGGATTCAGCAGCTTTTCCACCCTATGCAAAGAGCTTCCTCCACCTCCAGCAGGCAGCAGCTCATTCAGTTAAAGCTTTATAGACCAGAGCTGTGAAGAGCTGACATTACAGGCAAATGTGGCCTGACTGTGCAGCCTGTGTTTGCTAGTGCTGCTCTGAACAGTGCCACAATTCATTGTATTTTATCTGTTTTTTCATGAATGCTGCCTTCCCTTTTCTCCAAAACAATTTGAAGTGGAATAGTGGCTACTGAGTTTGACAACATCTGTGTGAACATAGAATGGTTTTCTTATGGGTCTGGAATGTATCCAGCATGAACTCAGAGATATTGTAAGGGGTATTGGAGCTACAACTTCAGTAACCTGCCATTGCTTTTTTTTTTTTCCCTAAGGAAAACAGTACTGCTAGAATTATCTAGTAAGTAATTTTGAATATTTCCTCTTCTGCTTTCAACTGGATCAATTAACATTTTATAACTATTCATGAAATATTTAAGGATTGAAAAGTCTCTCTTGAATGCTCAGCTAAATTAAATCCAAAATACTTAAAAATCAAGTAAATTTGGAATTGTTCTAGAACCTAAGTGCAATAGCAAAGGATTATTTAGACATTTTATTTTAAAAAATCTCACAAACCCAGCAAACACGGAATAACTATGTGGTTAATGTCTTCACAAACTTTCTGGACTGAAGGACCAGAACATATTCAATATTTGTATATATTCTGGTTCACAGAGCTGATAGCATGGAAGCATGGGCTGTCTCCTGGCTTCATGCTGATACCATAATTGTTTTGTTGTTATCCTCTCTAAAAAGTCCTTACCTTGCTAATATTTTTTCATGTGCTTGTTCTTGCTCTAATAATTTGTCTTTTTCTTGTTCCCTAGGACATTATGACTATATTAATTACTTGAGTATTTTTAATGTTCTTAAAAGCTACTTCTGAAACTCAGTATTACTAGTGTAAGAAAATTTTAAATATCATTTTAGTAGAATAAATTTGAGACAGTAATTGGGACAATCATAAAACACATACAAATCAAAAGAATAAATAGTCAATGCTTGCTGTAAAACACCTACAATGTTTTTTTAGTCAGGATCTGCATTCTCAATAAAAGGACACACTCTGTGATAGAGCTGGTTTGTAGGATGGAAGAGGAACTTGATGGTTATGAAAAGCAGCTACTCTGGAGGAGCATGATAGTATTTTCACACAGAGCATTTAGGATTTTACCAGGGGAAAAAAAGAAAACTTTGGATTCTCTTACTGTCAATCTGTCTTTGATTTCAGCCATCCTTTCCAGAAGTCTTCAAATTTCAGCAGAATTCTATTAGCAATTCCTAATGTGCCTCTTTCAAACATCTTTTTTTCTCACATTTAATAGCATGTGGTGGTGAGATATTATGTTCACAGTGATAGCTAATGGGTAGGACATTAGACAAAACAGATCTCTGTATTATCCCCAGCTCTGCTGCTGATTTACCCTTTAAGTCAGTTTTTTGCCTTTGAAATGCAAATAACAATACTTATTCGTCTTGAGAAAACTACCTGAAAGGAAGACATGGAAGAAAAGCCTAACTGTTTAGAGCTCAGCTTCTGGCCATAATTCCTTCACTTTTTTCATCTTTTTCCTCCTTCTGTTAACCACACAATGGAAGGAAAAAGCTACTTCACTGAGATCCCCCCAAAAGGCTGTTAGAGAGACAATGTTCAAAGAGCATCCAGATCCTTTCATACCCAAAAGTCACCAAACACTCTAGGTACACCCTTTCTCTTTCTGTGCACAAACATTTATATATAGCTCATATACTTTTGTCTCTTTAATGCAAAATGTCTCTTTTTCCTACAAAGCACTTTCAGAAGTACTCATCTGTAAAAATCACTGCACCAGGAGACTCGAAAAAACTTGATCTCTACAATTCCTGCTCACAGCTTTTCCCACAAACTGATTCCACCCACACAGTGGATACAGCTCCAGAGAACTTCAATATGTAAAATCATAGTTTATAGATTTGCTGTTGCTTCTCAACTCCGTATTTTAAAATAATTCTTGGTTTTCCCCCTTTGGCAGGTATTGTGTGGATAAATTCTCTGTTGATGTCTGAGACACTAGGCATCACAAATTTTCCTCCCTCTGAAAAGCATTTTCTACCTACTTTTCCAAGTCAAGAAGGCTTATGTCATCATAATGCCTTTGTGTGTGTCTATTAATTGCCTTCTTATGATCCTGTTAGCTGTTTTCAAATAGCAATATAAGTCCTAAAGCTAATAACTTCCTCATGATTTACTAAAATAGGTAGCCAGGTAGAGGAGAGAAAATGCTCAAATTCCCCTTCCAAAGGCTAAAACTCAAGAAAACTCCTTCCCAAGCACAAAAGGATCTGCACTGACATCAGACAAGAGTGCCTGATGCAGTGAAAAATTTAAACAGAAGCTTTCATTTTATTAGACATCAGAGAGTCATGTAAGATACAAAGACAAGGTAACAGAGGCATTGAAAAACAGGTTTTGTTTCACAGAACAACTTGCTTTTTAAAGAAGATGTGAAAACCAAAATATTTTTCTTAAATGAGGTTAAAACACAGTGTGTGTCTTCCCCAAGGAACTGTATCAATCAACCTGCACAATTCACTGAGGTCAATCAGAGCTTGTTGCATCATTCCAGTGAGTCAAGCTTCAGTAAGAACTCAGCTTAGCATGGGAACAAGGCAGAAATGAAGCACCACAGCTGCAGAGGCTGTGAAAATTAAGAGAGAACCAGGAACTGATATCAATAAATTTCTAATACTTTACAAGCATTAAAAGCAGTATTATGTTAACCATTATTGTAATTAAAACCAAATATAAGAATACCAGATACCTCCAGGACCAATTTGAGATGCCTTTGTGTTTGCAGCATTTCATTCTCTGTTTTCAGTGATTAACTTCTGTACATTTTCACATCCTTCAGTGACTGGGATAGGCTGCAGGTTTTCTTCTGAGATAGATTCAATTTTTAAGCAATCTTCAAAAAATCTCAGCAAACTTTTGACAACTTCTTCAGTTTTAAACATGCCATTTTAGGGCAGCAGACAGACTGGAAATGTCAATCCTACAAAAGGGAGAAGCTTCAGCTCTGCTCTGTCCTTTGCAAAAACATCAGTGCTGAACATTTTGTGACTTTTAGCATCTCAGGCTGCATTTTTTTGTTAGCTACCTTCTGAAAAGCAACTCATCTTGAGAAAGAAAGGGTTTAGAAAAGAATACCAATGCCTGAGAGACCAGAGAGGGGCATGTAGAGCACCTCTGATTATCTGCATTAGAAATGAAATTAGATTAGAAGGATTAGAAACAGCAATTCTTTTAATTGCTTCTTGCGCAAAAAGAAGTCAGGAAATTACTGGAATAACTGAAACACCTAAATGTGCAGTATTCTGTAATAAAATCTATAGTAGCAGACCTTTGGAAATCTACATTTCAAAATAAAATCATCCCTGTAATTTTCTCATCGATTCATTCTCATATTGACAGTGACAAGGATTCAGGTATGCCACTGGCCTTCCTCAGTCAAAAAGCACTGTTTCAATAGCACATTTGACCTTTGTGCCCTTTTTTCTTCTGTCTGGAAATTCATTCAAGTCCAGTTAATTTGAAAACAGGAGAATTTGTAGTTTCCTGCTGACCACAACTTTTCCCTCAGAACACGTGCCAAAGGTTGGGCTGTTGCAGGCAGGAGCCACGCAGGTGTGTTGTCTCATTAGCAGGGTTCCTTTTAGCCTGTGATGTGGAACTGAGATGAAAGGACTGATTACTTCTCACTTATTTTAGTCTCTCATTTTCTATAGGAAGTTTGTGAACAGGAAGCTCTTCTGTAGAGCTATAAAGGCAGAATCGTGGGGAGAAATGAAAGGAAGAGGAAACTGAAAGTTCTATCCTCTTGTTTCTAAGACTGAACACAGTTTCTGCAGTAATCTGAGCACTTGGCTAAGGTTCATGTTTACAAAATACGTTATTTAGAAATAGGCAGAAAAATTTCAAGTGTCTGTGTTGAGGTAGAAATTGCTCATTTATAGTACTGAAGCTGACAGCATATTCCACTATACTTTATCCTGAAATTTCAAACATACTTGCAACTGACTATTTTTCTTAGTTTCTGTCAGGTGAATAATTTCCTTGACTTCAAAAATTTACTTGAGAAAGAAGAAAACAATATGTAGTTGTTCATTTGACAGACTTTACTAGTGTTGACATTATATTTTTAAATCAACAAGTTTTATTTTTCTATGTATGGTTTAGACTGATATATAAGCAAAAATGCTGTAAAAATATCTAAATACACAATGTAAATAAAATCTTAACATTTTCTTCTCTGTGATCTTTTTTAAGAACAAACTTGACACATTTTCCAGTAAGTTAGTCACACAGGAAAAATACATCTTAAAAGAATGTTGATCTTTTTAAATGGATTAAGGTAGCCCAACAACTTCCAGTAAATCTAAGATTTTACAAGAATTCTGAGAGTCAAATCATAAGTTTCAACAGCAACTTATAATGTGTGAGTGCACTATCCATGAAAACCACTCTGCGTGTCTGGGAGATGCTGATATTGTCAAACTGGGCTGACAGCAGACTCTGAGTTGTGTGGAGGTGCCCTTTGGTGTGCACTGGGGAAAATCCTACCCCTGAACACAGGGGAGTGAGCACAGGCTGGGATATGGGGTGAAGGGAACAACTCAGCACGAGCTGGAGCTTCAAACACAGATGCTCTGCTGCTGCTGCTAACACACTGTGGATGTGCCTTGAACCAAGGGAGCTGCGAGCAGCTTGTCAGGTATAATGACAAGAGAATAACTCCACAGGGCAGAAAAAAGAGAGACAAGACCTACTTTAGAAAGAGAAAAGGTGTTTCACTATCTGGAAGTATTTGCAGCAAAAGGACAGAAAAACAGATTTATACATCATGCTTCAAGAAAGGTGTTATTTATCCAGACCTCAAGCTTGTCTGTAGGGAAGCTGGATCCTGTTTATATTCAGAAACCTCTGTTTTAACACAAATGACATTCTGGAATGTGGCCCCATTTTCCCTTCCTTTCCACAGATGATAACAAAAATGAGAATGACAGAAATATGAGAAAGGTTTACGTGCTAAGAGCCTTGAGCTGATCTAATGAAAACCTCACAAGACTGACATAAACAATAAATCTGTTGTTAGAACAGCACAAACAGCACAGGCAATTCAGCAATTACACTCAACTATGAGGTTTCTTTGAGCATTGAATAAAAAAGAACATTTGGACTGACTTTTGTTAATGGAACAGAATATGGGAAAGGGAAATATTTTGATGACTAGAAAAAGAGGAAGCTTGTAGCACCTATAAGAGAAGCAGCTCTTAATCCTCTAGGTACCAGCTGAATCTAAGTCTCTAAAATATTACTGGAAACATGCTTGACAAGCAGTGAAATATGGCAGTGATGTATTTATCCAGATAGCTGTCTTCACTAAAGCCTTCACCATAGCACTGGCACAGCAGGACACAAGATGGTGCTGGATTTTACTGCCAAACCTCAACAAGGAGTGACTTCAATACTTGTGAACAAGACTTGATTTTTGTCATCTGTTTTACTCCTGTCACTTGTACAGTCTTTTCTGTTTGATTTTGCTGATATTTATAACTGTGAAACTGTTCCAAATCCCCACTGCTTTTTTACTGTTTTGGCCAAGTTTCTTCAAATTCTCTTTGCAACAGGAGGACTCCAAGGTTTGATAGGCTTTTCGTGACCATTTCTTTGCTCAGTGACTCCATGAGTGTCATATTCTACAGTGGGAACTGCATGCTTTGAGAAAGGGGGTACACAAGGTAGAGAGGGAAAGTGTGAAATGTAAAATTTGGAATTGATGCACATTTTGACTTTAACTGAAAGAAAAGATGCTTGTGAGAGATCCCTCGAGAGTGTTCATGTTTGGTTTTGTTTTTTTTTTAAACTCATTTTTCTATTTTAAACTTATTCACCATTCACATTTTTGTGTGGACTACACTGCACCCAGTGTCAATAAGCTTATGACCCTTGCTTTAGCACTGTAAAATCATAGTATGCTCTAGAAAATGCAGGAAGAGAATACTTTCATAAGAGGTTCCATCTCCTGCCTAAGAAAGATCTTGACAGATATTTATTGATTCCTGCTCCAGCTTTATGCTCACTAATCTGTCCTACTGCCTTTTATTGAAAATATCTTATGTCCCTTTTCCATATTCCTGTACCACTATATTAGAATAAGTGTGTCCATCATGTAAATTTGTAAATGGTTTATGTCTTATACCTGGAGACATTCTTGGAGGTTGCTCACACATACAATTTGAAAGCAATTCACAAGTGTGATAATAACATACACAGAGGCATATATTTCAGTGGGAATGCAGGCAAGCAAAGATATGTAAACATACATATCAGAGACAAAATCAAGAAGTTTAACACCATCTCATGTTTAAATAAACAAAAAAAAAAAAAAAAAACCAAAAAAAAAACACCAGCTACCAAAGCTGTTCTACTGCTAGGAGGGGAAAGAGGGGCTGAGGTTCCCCTGCTGTCTCCCACTCCTCAGCACCCTGTAAATATATGTAAGATAGAAGAGTGCTTGCTTTCTTAGGAAGGGTATGGTAAGTCCCTGCTCCATAAAAAAATATTTAGCAGATTCATAAATAATTGAAAAATTTTAGCCCGTCTCAATAATAATTACTCATCGTTCATTCCTTTACACAAAAATTACCACAAATAAGCAAATAAAGGAGTGATATGACTTTCAAGTGAACGGCAAGTTCTCAGTTGTCAGACTTTCTAGGAAATATCACAATTCTCTTACACATCAAGATATAAAACTGCTTCTATTAGTACAAATACTAATACATCTGAAACAATTTACTATATTAAAATAAACTAATCATCTTGCTTATATTGATTTTATAATGCTGCTGTTTCAAAGCAAATTAGACTTTGCTAACTCCTAACTAGTGAACTCCTAACTGGATTGGTCAAGTGGTAATAAACTTACATGGTTCACATTTACACTTTGGACCATCAGAGGTTCATAACCTACAGCTGGAAAATCATTAGAACTTAATGATATTTTCTCTCACAACACTGTACTAAAGTATGCATGACTTCTCCAGCTGGGTTGTGCTGAAGCTAAAAGATTCACTGGAGTCAGGATTAAATAGCTCTCAAGATTTGGAGAAACCATAAACTTTTTAGCTTTTCCTACAACACTGGGATAGCTTAATGCATAAACCCACACACCACGTGGCTCCATGTGCCAGTTGCCCAGGATCTTAAATGCTATTTTCATAACTTTCTTGGCCAGCTGGTAATATTGTTTCCTGGGAAGTAATCTCTGAACAGATACAAGGTATTCTTGCAAGGGAACACTGCCAAAACTTTTGCTATTCCCATTATTCAAATAGCCTTTTTTCCCAAGTACATTATCTTTCATTAGCAAAATCATCCCCTTTGCACTCACGTGGTCAGTGCATCTGTCTCATTCTATTTCTGCCTCATTGAGAAAAATCCCCACATTTTGGTGCTTTGCCAAATAAAGAAAAAAAAATAGAGAAAGAAAAAGTAGGGAAAAATATTAACAAAACCAAGAAAATTAATCCGTGTTGGCATTTAAAGTGCAAGTATATTTACTTTTATAAGATTACACTGTGTTCTCTGACATAGGGTAGGAGGTTTGAAATGGAAAGAATGGCTTTTTCTCAAAGTGAACATTATTTGTGCAATTTTTAGAGTTTTTATAAGGATTAAGAGTCCACAAAGCAGATACATCATGGGGGTGTTATCAGCTACAATATTGAATCTCACAAAGTGTAGGCTTTGTTTACACTGAACTTCACTTTGCACAAGGGATCCTCCTGCAGCCCATATTCAATATGTGCAAACATACACCACCACTGAGGCTTCAGATCATGACAGTAAAGTACAACTGAACTCAGATGCTGCCTTTTACAGATTTCCTAAATACTGTGAGAAAAATAAATTAACCACTGGATTTAAAACACAATGATATCTCCTTTTTCACAGACTGAGATTGGAATCTCTTCAATAGCAGGGTCTTGCAAGTCCATGTTTGTGTGATGTTTAATGTACTGCCTGCCCTGACTCAGGCAAAACCTCTGGGGTGCAATGTATATATTGCTTGGAAAGTATTATTTTGGAACCACAAATGGGAACATCAGGAAATGGTATTGATTGCAGTTGTCATGTCTTCTCTAAGCCATTTGGATGTGTTTAGCATAGGCCAAGCTAAATACATAAAAGCACTTTACAAAATCCACATGACGGTGCTTGAACAGACTCATGGGCAATTAATTTAGAGCTGCACTTGTTTTTTGTGGAATCTACAGCATTAGCTCCAGATCTGCAAACGAGATTGAAGGACATTACGGGGTCACATTTTAATGACTGAGTCTAATTTTCAGGGAGAAAAAATTTCATTCTACACATTTTCCAGAGCTGCAGTATTTGAACTCCTGTGTCCTTTGCCTTCACGTGTTGCTGTAAGAACTTTGTGCATTGAGCTGTCATTTCAGCTGACTACAACACACAGTTGGCAGGAGGAAACCATTTTGTTCACAATTTAACAAAATCTGAGATTATATCTGCTATCACCAAAATAATTTTTACCCTAAAGGTGATGCTATCCCTGGTAGGTAACAACTGTCCTCTCACTTCAAATATGGGTGGCTGAGGCTTATCCAGCAAGAGCCAGAATGAGCGACATGCTCTCAGTGCAGGCGCCCTAAAAAGACATGGTTTTATACATCTTAACCCATTCTACATAAAGAATTTGAGGAGGGACCTTTTCACCTTACACGTTCTTGAAAGCAAAACTAAGTCACAGGCTTTTAAATCTATTTTACCTTTTTCTAGCATTTCTGTAAAGGATTTGTTATGCTTTCCCTTATTTTTCACATGAGGGAAACATACTAATCTCCCTACTGTCCCTTATCCTCAAGGAAAAGTCTCCATTTACTCATTAATTTGGTAAAGAAATTAATTTCCTGTGCCAAGAAATTCATCTTGTAAACATACTATGCATATTTCTGTACAATCACAAGGCAGCAAAACCAACCAACCAGAGGAAAATAATTTTGCATCATCAAATATTGATCAAGCTAATGAAAACTTTGACAAACAGCCATATGATAGCATGAGATTAACTGCCTTGTGTGCTTTTACTAGATATTTTTTCTTTGTAATTAAGAGCAAGTCTATAAGTCACAAAAAATTATATGAAGAAATGAAGTGGAATTAAATTAATTTTATATTACAGTTGAAAATGCAAATGATACTCTTTTGATATAAATTATAGTCTTTTTCCAGGACCACCCTTGGTACTTCAGAAGCAAAATTTAATTAGAATTTTACAGGGGATTCAAATAGACCAATTATTGGTATTATTTATGAAGACACTAGCTGTAGTGCTAGACAAAAATTGAGTCTCTTATTGTTCTTCAGAAAATCTCTCTTATATTCTACACAAATGCCCAGATCAAGAAGATTTTAGAACCATCAAAACAAACTGGCACAAAACTGCAGCAACAGCATTAATAAGAACAATATTATGACAATGAGAACTGTTCTTACAAAAAATTTATTTTTCCCTTTTTCTCAAAAGTTACCACTCTTTCAAGAAACTACAAGGATTTATACTGATCAAAAAGATGAATTCACAGTGTGAAATTCCAGCAATGAAGAAGACCTACAGGTTAGTAAGCAATTATCTGCCAGGTATGTTTGCAAATCGAGGGGCTTAGCGCTAAGGGAAAATGGAGAAATGCACTTTTTTGTGATCTAGTTTCAGACATATTCCCATGGGAAATCCTGGCCTCCTAAAACATTTCCTAATACTCGTTTTGCAACATATGGTTTCTGAGCATTCAGAAGAAAACAGTATGACCTGTAAACAAATGCCATTTTTAAGAAGGACCATGTGTGCAATTAGGAGATTCCCCAAAGAGCTAAGTGGGGTTTAAAAGCTACTCCAGTGCCTTTGGGCTGCAAAGCTTGGCACAGATTGAACCAGAAGGTTATTTTGATTAACGGTGCCTGGGAGGCAGGGAGAGAGAGAGGGAGAGCACTGATGCTCAGCAGCACTGCTGCAAGATGTCCTGGCCAAGGCCTCACAGCAAACTGAGCTACACTCTGCTTCTAGGTCTGACAATATTTCTGCCTGTAACACCCTGACTATGTAAAAGGACTTCAGTTCTTGCTGCCCTCAGTGCTGTTTGCAAAATATTCTGGGGACTGCCTGGTTCATAGTAGGCTCTGTCACAATTACTGGAGTTTAGAAAACGTCTGGTACCTGTGCAACACCTTCCATCATTCCCTTCTCTGGTCCTCAGTATCATTACTTGGACTATTGGATGATTAGAGACATGGCAGGAGAAAGAACATTTACAGACATTCTCAATAGAAGTACAATGATACTATCTAGAGAACAATAAATCACTTTATGACTTCTTCTAATGCAATATAAAACTAATTTTATTCTTTGATTTAGTATTTTTTATTGCAAGTTAGAAAACAGTCCAAATATTGTACTGGTTTCTATTCCATGCAGGCTTTTACTTCTTTGCTTAAGATTCAAACACCCCCAGGAGAGCTTACCCACCTATGACTTTTTCTTACCTTATTCCTAAAGGGAGAGAAAAAAAATCAGAATTCAGTCCAGAGATGAGTTTCACTGTTTTACATGATATTTCTCTCTCCTTCTACAGACAGCTCCTCAAGGAAAGCATGAACCTCAGCTCCCATCAGCCTAGACTGGACGTGGTGCTGTTTGCTGCGCACTGTCCCCCTTCCTCTCATGTAACTCACCCAGCACAGTGAATTCACAGTCCCTGGGAACAGCTTTGCAAAGTATTTATCCTGGGACTGGCTTCAGCATACCTGAAGGATAACCTGTACCTAACCCCTTCCCAGCTGAAAAAACACTTCAGTCTCTATTTCTGATCATTTGGGTTTTTTTACCCTGTGTAGAAAATCTGTCATATGACTAGCAATTACCCTTATAACTGATAATTTCTACGATGGCTATTTGTACACTGAAACTAGATTAATTCACTTATTTAGAAAGTGTATCAGAGGTATCAGAATTCTGAAAAAGCCTAGGTAACACTGACTCGGACTCAGAATGAATCAGGTCAGACACGACAGCTCCATATTCACTGCAATGAATGAATTTTTGAGTATTATTATATCCCTCTCTTTGAATGTCTTCAAGTAGCTCAGTGAATACTTATATCCAGGAATAAGATTCAAACACCCCCAGGAGAGCTTACCCACCTATGACTTTTTCTTACCTTATTCCTAAAGGGAGAGAAAAAAAATCAGAATTCAGTCCAGAGATGAGTTTCACTGTTTTTCATGATATTTCTCCCTCCTTCTACAGACAGCTCCTCAAGGAAAGCATGAACCTCAGCTCCCATCAGCCTAGACTGGACGTGGTGCTGTTTGCTGCGCACTGTCCCCCTTCCTCTCATGTAACTCACCCAGCACAGTGAATTCACAGTCCCTGGGAACAGCTTTGCAAAGTATTTATCCTGGGACTGGCTTCAGCATACCTAACCCCTTCCCAGCTGAAAAAACACTTCAGTCTCTATTTCTGATCATTTGGGTTTTTTACCCTGTGTAGAAAATCTGTCATATGACTAGCAATTACCCTTATAACTGATAATTTCTACGATGGCTATTTGTACACTGAAACTAGATTAATTCACTTATTTAGAAAGTGTATCAGAGGTATCAGAATTCTGAAAAAGCCTAGGCAACACTGACTCGGACTCAGAATGAATCAGGTCAGACACGACAGCTCCATATTCACTGCAATGAATGAATTTTTGAGTATTATTATATCCCTCTCTTTGAATGTCTTCAAGTAGCTCAGTGAATACTTATATCCAGGAAAAATGACATTCAAGCTTTCAAAAAGGCTTATTTTACTCCAAAACAGACTTTGTGAACATGTCACTGAAGATGCACATTTCTTCTGGTTCTCTGATTCAGTTATCAAATTTACCCAAGTGAGAGCTGAAATAAATGCTTTTGCATTTTCATCTGAATGCCAGTCAGGAGATGACAGATTGCACTCACAATCTGAATTATTCGTCTGTGCAATTTTGTGTCAATTGCTGTTGTACGGTCAGCTTTACACTTGATTTTGAAAATAATCTTTTTTTAAAGAATCAGAGTAGCACTTCAGCATATGTCTAATTTGAAAGCTATCCTCTTCTCTCCTTAACTCAGTCAGGTTTAAGCATATGACTCAAGTTGGTTCTTGCTGAAATTTCTCCTTGATCCCCTTAAAAAAAATCTCCAAATGCAAAAGCTACTTTTTGTTCTTCTAGAATGTACTTTTAATTACTTTTTATTACCACTTAATTATGAAATTAATCACAGATTGTGATGGTATTATACTGGAAATATGTTGTGGTTTGATACTTGCCAAATGCCAGGTACCCCCGAGAGTCATTTGCTTACCCTCTTCTGATAGAGCTGGACAGAGGAAAGGGGAAAAAAAGAATTAACAAAGGGTTCATGAGTTGAAATAAGGACTGGGACAAAAACACCCTAAGGGCAAAACAGGTTTAAATTTAAAGGTATAAAATAAATTTATTAATAACAAAGTCATAGGAGGATAGTGCGAAGTAAAATAAGCCTTTAAAACACCGGTTTTCCCCCAAGTCCCTCCCTCTTTCTCACCAACAGCACAGGGAGAAAGGGCATGGGAGTTTTGGCCATTTCATCACCAAGATTTTCTGTTCACTATGGGATTTTCTGTTCTCTGCTGTGCTGTGAGTCCCTCCCATGGGCAAACAAGTGTTCCCAAAACTGTTGTGGCGTGGATCACTCGTCCACAGGGTGCAGTCCTGTAAGGACAGGCTGCTCTGGTTTGAAAGCAAGACCCCTCTCTCTGTCTCTGGAAGCAGGAGCCCTCTCTCCATTCGTGTCTCCCACTGGATCACAGCTTTCTCTGGCACCCACCCGCTCTGCCGTGAGCACTTCTCCCATGGGCTCTGAGTGGATTTCTGCATCCCCCATGGACTTCCTGCACTACAGGGGACAGTTTGTTTCACCATAGTCTTCACCAGGGCCTGCAGAGGAATCTCGCTCCAATGCCTGGAGCACCTCCTCCCCCTTTTCCTTTTCCACTGACCTTGGTGCCGCCATGTTGTTTTCCCTCACATGTCCTCACTTCTTCTCTGACTAGAAGAAAAGCTGCTCCTCATAGATACCATTGTCAACAAGTTCCACTAATTCAAAGATTCCTGCAGGATCCCACAGCACTGAGAGGTCGATTTTGTCTAAGTTCTGCACTGGGGAGTCACTGGCCATGTTTCCAGCACAGGCCAGGCCCTGCCGCCATGGAGCCAGCAGTGGTAGCCATGGTGCCAGCGCTGTTTAACGCCTCTCTTCCCTGCATGGCACGGGGAAGGAGAAGCCATTGCCCCCCTGCCCCTCTGCCTGCAGTGCAGCCGGCCAGGCGTGGCTGGGCAGGCAAGGCAAGGCTCACCACGGGCCGTGCCGAGATGGCGGCAGCCGCGTATCACCACAGGCCACACTGGCACGGTGGTGACTGTGGCAGTGGTGGGGGCGCCTCGCCACCCCTGGGGAAAAACCTGCCTGGGTGCTGGTTTGATTTTCTTGTTAAATATGTCATCACAGAGGCGTTACCAGTCTCTCTAACTCTGCCAGCAGCATGTCCATCTTCAGAGCCAGCAGGGCTCTGCTGGACATGGTGGAAGCTTCTAGCAGCTTCTCACAGAAGCCACCTCTGTGGGCCTCCCCTGCTACCAAAAAATCAGGCCATGACAAATCAACACAAAATACTAGAAGCCCTCATCATGTTTATCTAAAGGTAAAAAACAAACAGTATGTAGGCTTTCACATAAATTAAATTTAAAACAAAATCCCAACATTCTCAATTAATTTTCAGAAGTGTTTTTCTTCACTTCCTCAACAATACACTGTTGATATTTTTATAATCCAAACAAGAACTATGCTCTAGATAAACCTGGAGAGTCTCTAATGAATAAACTTTTAAATATTTTTTACAGCACTTCATTATCAGCATTTTCTAGGCAAAGGACCACCATCCTGTTTCATCTTGCAGCCTCAGGGCATAAAGCCATTCCCCTAAAACAGCCTCACACACCCACACAGCACTCCCTGAAAGCTCATCTCCTACCTCCTTGCAGCTGCTGTCCTTATCACTGAGTCACTGACAAACTGTATGATGGTAAATTGAGTTTTTATCATATTTAATTTAATTCGGGATCAATCTCTTTCGAAGTAAACATTGCCCACATCTTGCTAAAGCCTGCCTTCTTCAGAGTAGGACTCCTCTACTGGACCTCAAACTGACTGCATCCAAGAGCATTGGACTTGCTTAAAATACCACATTTAAAGTGCACGGCAAAATTATACTTTAGCAAAATTTCATATTCGACATTATAAAAATTGTCATTTTTATACAAAGCAAACCATTAGCCACATACAGATTAAAGGTATCATATGCCTTCCATAGGAAAAAAAAAAATTATTTTGATATACAGGAAGTGATAGTATTTTTTTAACCTAGTCAATTGCTACAGTCTCGTATGTGCTGCACAGCTCTCCTCCTGATTTGCTCTACCACCACCCCCAGCTGAGAAAAATGTGTCAGCTCTCTGTGCCTCACTTGCTGCTTTTTCGAGGATTGAGGAAGATACATTAGGCTCATGACATTACTACAGATAGATGGGAAAAATAAATTAAATCGTCTCTCATTATGATACACCACAAATATATGCCCACTTTAGTCAGATGCAAAATAGAAAGAAACCCACACTGTTGTGAACTAGAACTTGTTCTTTGGGGAAATGTGATAAAATTGCTCAATGCTTTAATTTCCTTCAGTAATTACAAAGTCTTAACTCCTAAGCAGACCCACTCCGTCCTTTCAGTTCATTAAAATGGTTTCAGAAGAAAGAATTCATTTGGAAAATAGTTACAGCTGAGTGGCTTATAGCATGGAAAAAATGTCAGTGATCTTCCTGAGTCAAATAGAAATACAGGACAATGAGCATACGTGGGTAAGGTATTCCTGTGCTTGAGGGACAAGGTGAGAAAGCAACTTCCTATGCCTCAGGTGAAGAATCATGGCTCAGAAAATGGCTGAGGGTTCACAGAATATGAATAACAGAAAGAATTGTCTGGGAAACTGAAATAATGGTTTGCAAAGTCTGGAATTATTCCAAACTAACTTCTAACACTGGAGAAGACTGGGGAGAACCACATATGTGAAAAAAGGAGAATGCCACACAGTCAGAAGCCCCCTGAACATGGACTACTAGTGTTCAACCCCTGACTTCCCCAACAAGAATTCCTAGTATCCAAATCTGCTCATGACCAAATTTTTGTAGATATTGTTCTTCATACAGAAAAGTATCACAGAATCTCTTTCTCAGAACTAAAATTTTACTTCTGAGGAAAAGAGAGCTCCCATTGGAAGAAAGAAAAAAAAAAGAAAACATGCAAAAGATTTCGGCAAGATCTCATAACTACAGCTGGATACTAGATTTGATCTCAGGTTGAGTTCATGACGCTTTGAGAAGAGACCAAGATGACCAAATCATGATGTAAAAACAGAATCACCAAATGGTTGAGGTTGATGTGACCTCTGGAGATGCCCTACACCCCCTACTCGAGCAGGAACGGCTCCAGATGGCTTTCAGTATCTCCGTGGACTGAGACCTCTCCAGGCCAACCCATTCAAAACTGGTCAGAGCTGCCAGTGTCATCAGTTATATTAATTAGGGAGAATTATAGGAGCTAAGAGGGTATTATAGCATGAAGATTACTAACTGAACTTATTGTAATTAGCAAAGAGAGAAAAGGTAGCATGGAAATGATAGAGTACATACATACACACACCCCATCAGATTATTGTTTGACAAAGTGACTTTTCTCTCCCAAGAGACATTTTATCTATTTATGTAATCAGGGAACAGTCTGCCTGAGACTTGAAGAAAACAAATTTTCCTGCACTGAGAAGGAAATCAGACGTTGCTCTCACTGAATATAATTATGCAGCAATGAAATAAACATGACTGTTTTTAAAGAAAGTGACATGGCATAACATAAAATGTGTATTTTGTACCTTTGACTATGTCCCAAAACACAGAACCCTCACAAGTGCAATCATTCCTATTATGTCAGCACTCTGAAAGCAGGGCTAAGGTAGGGACAGGTGACTGTTTATTTCTGATACTCTACTAGCTCCTAAATCACTGACATGGTCTGCTAAGGAAAATTATATATTTAACACTACTGAGTTGCATGACAGGTCACTACAGAATTTATTCCCCACACAATCAGTACTTGCTGATGGAGACACCTTTACATCTTTTTGCCGAGTCCATTAATATGGAGGGTTAGTGTCCTGACACAAGGCAATGATACTACATGGGTTTTAAATGTGAAATTAAATGTTACAGTGCATTACACCAGCTGAAATGACATGTCCTGCTTCTGTCTTAAAAAGCGAATTATTTTGTAAAGTATGGCTCTGCTGAGAAGTTACTTTATAAAACTGATATCAGGTTGCCACATGTCATTGTGATGACTGACTTGTATCATATTTCTCAAGCTACAGATAATTTTTTCCCTCAACTTCCACCTTCATTTTAACTGACAGTCCAGAAATTTTTTCATGAATGTTGAGACTCAGGCAGATCTGCCAAACCCTCACCCCTCACCACCCCTCCACATCTCAGCCAGGCAAACCCTTGCTGCACGTCCACAGCTACAATTTGAATAACTGGGCCTGAATAGGAGCGATTTTACAACAATTTAGAAAATTATTTGTAAACAAAACAGCCTAGTGAGGCTGTGAATTTTCTTTTGTAACCAACCAAGCACCCTCACTGCATGTTTCAGTACAGGCTTCTGCTTTAATTCACAGCTCCACAGACTACTCCTCTTTGGTCACTGATGAAGCTGTAGGTAATTTGAGAAGTTTGCTTTTTAGAAAGAAAGGGTTTTTCAAACTCTGCTACCTAATGTCCATTTCTGTGGGTAATTCCCAAGCCAGAAACAGCATCCATGTGAAACCTGCATACATTCAGAGGTTTGAATGTGCACATGGAAATATTTCATTAAATGTTAGAGTATTTTTAGAGATTAAGATCATACAGCACTTCAGCTCATGAGTATATGAGTATCCATTTACCAACAGCAGGAATACACTCAGATTCTGTTATGATCCCACAGATTAATTGCATCAGTATTTTCAGCAGTAAAATTATAGCTCTGCCAGTTGCCTCTCTGCCATGACTCAGAATGGGATCACAGCCTGACAGCACAATCCTCTTAGAAGATACAGCTGCATGCAATTTTAATTTTGGAATTGTTTTTATTAATAATGTCTTCAGATTTCACTCTGATCTCTGTAAATCAATGAAACTCAGCTGAATTCAAAGTGTTAAAAGAGTGTGAAACCAACAGTCAAAAAGCCCTCACAACCTCCCTGTCAGTTTTGACATCCTACCATAAATATGTTACCATATTAATACTCTAAATAAATATTTGACCTTGTCAAGTCCCATAACTAAATGAAGTCTAGGCTATAAATTAATTGCTGTATACAACTGCTTTTCTACACAAGCTTTTGCATTTTTCTGTTGCACACAGAAGACAAGTCTGTAATTGATCAAACAATAATCTAACAGCAGAAGGAGGCCTGACAGGACTGACAGGATTAAAAGAATCCAATAGGCTGTGAATGGATGTTTAAGCATACTGAAAACTATAAGGTGAATGTCAAATTAAAACACCTTTAATTTCATTTCTGACCTGGAAAAATCAGAGAGAGAAGGAAAACACCAGTAAATTAATATTTTCTTTGTTGGTGGTGGGGCTTTATACTTTTGGGGTAGTTAATAAGGTTTATTTAATTCAGTTATAAAGGTTAGTTTATTTAATACTTTGGGATTCTATACAGTTGGGATTTTAATGATTCAATTTAGAGACAATTGGTTTTACATATTTTTTCAAATACTGTTTTATACAAAAAGTTGGGTGTTTATACATTGGATCCTTTATGTGATTTTTTTTTTAATCTTTGGATTTATCTAGAGTTAGCATTTTCTACTGATTTCATATTTTCTTTTATATTTTCTTTTATATTTTCTACAGTGGTATTTTTTACATTTTTGGTTCTTCCTATGGTCGAATATTGTTAGACTTTTCCATTTTTTATGTGGCTTATTTTAAAGCTTTTGTTTGTTAAATAGTTCTTTTTTTCTACACTTACACAGTTAGTTTTAATTTCATGGGGGTTCTATATGCAGCAAATTTTTCAAAAATTTCTTTTTTTTACAGTGGTTGTTATGACAGTTCATCTTTTTAACAGGGTTGGGGCTTTAAATACTTTGTTTACTACATTTTGGCTTTTAAATACAGTTGGGCATTTCTACCTTGGTAGTTTATTGCAGCTGATTGCTTTTATACAGTTGGTAGTTGATTTGGTTGGCTTTTGATGCAGTCGGGCTGTAATATAATTGGGTTTTGGCACCCAGTTTGCATTTCTACCACTAGTGTGTTCTATACTTTTGGGGTTTATGCAATTGGTTTTTGATTGGCCTTCTTTATACAGATGGTTCATTATACTTAAGCTGTTTAATGTGTTTGATTATTTATGCTTTCATATTGTAATACACTTAGTTTTTATACTGTTAGTTTTTCATACAGCTGCTTTTTCATATGGTTGGGCTTCAGTATTGTCAGGTTTTTATGTTAGGGGTTTACACAATTGTTTTTTACACAGCTGTTTTTACTACAGTTGGTTTTCTACCCAGCTGGTTTTTGCACATTTGGTTTGAAGAAAGTTGTTTTTTACAAGCTTTTTCATAAGTCTGGTTTAATACAGTTGGGATTGGTATAGCTGGATTTTTACATGGATGGTTTTAGATTCCCCCTTCCCCCCTCCCCCACGACTATTGGCTTTTGCACACTTATTTAAAAATGTTGGCCTTTATACAGTTGTTTCTGAATCACTTATTTTTTATAGGTGCTTTTACAGTGTTTTTTTTTAACATGGTTATTTTTCATAATATGGGTGCTATTCGGTATGGGTAGTTTTTTATATTGTTGGTGATTTATGCCCTGGTTTTATATTACATTTGGGTATTTATATTGTTGGATTTTCATACCATTTGCTTTTATAGGGTTGCATTTTTATATGACTGGGCTTTGCAGAATGGACTTTTTACCTGGTTGTGTTTTATATAAATTGTTTTTTAAATTTTGATTTACATTACAGTTGAATTTTTTTAATGGATATTTTCAATACAGTTGGTTTTCAGGGACATGGGGTTGCTTTAGTGAAGTTAATTTTTATTTGGTTGGTTGCTTATGCAGTAGGAGTTTTATTTTCTCTATTTTTGCTTTTTGTGCAACTTATTAATGTGTATATACATATATATATATATATATATTTTATATATATCTGTCTTAGTTTGAAAGACAGATGTCTGCCAAGGAAAGTGGGAGCCTCCCTTGGAAAATGTTATAGATACATAATATTGGCTTTTTGCAAATATTAAAATGGATTTTCTATGTGTGATGTTAAAGCAACTTTTTTATACAGTTTTTAATTCTATTGTTAATTAAGCTTAGACATAGTAGTGAAATAGCTATGCTTGTGTTAAAATGCCTGCTTGGATGGGATAACATCCAATGAACACAGGATTAGAGGACACCTGTACAGACACGCCACTTATCAGCACTCACTGTCTGAAGAAAGTATGGACCAACGCCCAAAGTGGAAGTGATAAAGAGAAGGAGCCAAAACCACAGCCAAAAATGCATATGCATATCCATATACTGGTTTACAAATTCCAAGAATTATTTTCCATGCCTCTTCCTTGGGTCCACCTTTTTAAAGCATGCATAAGAGTCTATGAATATGCAAAGGAACGATGTAGTGAAAAATATATTTAAGGGATATCCCTGAAGGAGACAGGGTGGTCTTGGCTGAGTGCCAAGATGTGCCTGGCTGTAATAACCTTTGCTCTATGGTCCTTGTCTCCTATTGTCCTTTATGAAACTTTTTAAATTTTCACAGGAGTGTGAACATGTTTTTCACAGAAAAGAAAATCTAACTGCATTCCCTCCAAATTATTATAACTTTGAAGTTAAGGGGCTTTCAGGCAAAGGTAAGGGAAAGCAATACCAGTTCTTTGGTAGTGTGTGTGTGTATAACAGGGCAAACCAAGGGCAGCAGCGGCAGCCAAGAGCAGGAACCCGAGCGCGGCCTTCTCGGGCCCAGGCCTGTCCCTGCGCTGCAGTTCCGGGCACGGCCAGCAGGGGCGCTGCTGGCTCCCGGCCGGGCGGGCGGCTGCGGTGATTCCCCCGCGGGTTTTCCCACGGGACAGCCCAGCAGGGCTGAGGGACCTTTCTGTCAGACAGGGTGTTAATCAGGTCCCAGTCCAACAGCTGCTCCTACTGATGCCTCAGGTTTTAGCTTTTATATTTTTCAGATTCTAAAGCTTCATATTAGGGGATGGTGAGCGCTCTTCACAGAGTAGGGAGACAAAACAATTCCTTCTCTAGCTGGGACCAAGGACAGCCAATCCAGATCTCAGGCCCAAGAGCATAAACATCGTGGACTGAAGAGAGAAAACAAGAAGGGTGGGACTTCATGGGCTAAAGCTGTAATTGGACAATTAGCTACAATATGCTAATAGACCAAAACTTATAAAAGTGGGAGATCTTGTGAGCGGTTGTCCATTCTGTAGCCATTTTGGTTTGTACTGCCCGAGATGGATCTATTTGAGGCCTCTCAATAAAACCCTACTTTATTCTTTAGCTCCGTCTAATGTCTGTTCTGGGTCAGCCTTCACATGCACCACTACGAGCAAAGGCTCACCCAGAGTCAGGAAGAAGCAATACAGAGCTGGGCTCCGTGGTGGCAGCGCTGGATTCTCCCCATGGAAAGCAGCAGCTCAAGCATCCTCCTCTGATGCCAAGAGTGAGAGAAAGCTCCGAGCTGAGCCCAGCTCCTCAGCCCCAGCCCAAATCTCACGGTATCACTGCCCTTCCCAAGAGCCCCTCAGGTAAGAGAGTAGCCAGCCACACCCTTCCCCCACCTTGGCCATTTCTTATGTCTCTAAGTATCTGTAGTTATCGTCTCTTAGCAACAAATGGGACAAAATTCCCTAAGAGAAAGGGGAAAAAAAAGGGAAAATCCTAACCTCCAACAATATCACACTTCTAATAATTTCTATGATCATTTCTATTGCAGCTGGAGTTTTAGATGGTTGGGTTTAATAAGACTAATTTCTGCTTTTTTTTTTTTTCAGACCATTGGTATTTTCTTCTGTGCTTTTTAATCTGGTTTATTTTTCAACAGCTGTTTTACTAAACAAACTTGGTTTTTTAGATGGTTTATTACAGTTAGTTGTTTTCATAGAGGGTGGGGATTTTTTACTTTTTTTTAATACCTACAGCTTTTTTTTTCTATTCTGCTTTTTAATATGAGTGGGTTTTTTACCTTTTTAGTCTTAATATGGGGTTTTTCATAACTTTTTTAATATGGTTGAAGCTTCAACTACAACAGGTGAAAGCTAATTTCTATACAGTGTGCATTTTGAAAGCAAACACAGGTTCCTCTAAAACCTTTCTCCCTCATTATTTCTAATAATAAATGCTATCTTTATCTGCTGTAACACAATAATTTTTAAAATATGGCTTTTCATACATTAAACAAATGTATACACACATACAGAGACACATCCAGGTGACAGAGGTATTGCAAACTCTGTGCTGTTTCTGGGAATTCAGTGACTGGAGAAACATGAGCACTGCTGACAGTGACATTATTAAATTCTCTCAGTGTCGGTGGTCAAACACCAGCCCTATGCAAGTCGAGTGCAGTGGGCTCCTGTTGTCTCCTTCTGCCTCTGGAGAGAAGTGGAAGGTACCTGGCACATAACTCACCCCCTGCCCATGCTCAGAAACTTCAGCCTCCTCCAGCCTTGAAAGGACATTTTGACACCCTGGTACAGATGGGTACATTTATGGCCAAACAGGCAGCTGCAACCTAGTCAGTGTTTCACTTTTCAAGATTTAATAACAAACTTATTGAGATTCCTCCAACCTTCCCATTTAATTTTTTTCCTTCTTCTTCAAGCTCACATGAATACTGAAATTTTCTTGTCAAAATCACAGAGTACCTTCTCATTAAAAGTTGAGATAATATAGGGATCCATTCATTTGGAATCAAAGAGCAGTGTTACATTTTGCAGTAAAGCTTATTAAATAATTTAAATGGGAAAAGAAAATCTTGTATTCTGCTCATGGGAAGTGAGAAGAGCAATGATTTTTAAAATGGAGATTTTTGATTACTGAATTAAATGATGTAGAACAAAACTGTCATGTTTAAAGAACAGGAAATTTTGTTTTAAAATACAGTCCTCATTTTAAGTTGTTATTGGCACATTTGAGACCCACTGAAAGCTGTTGCAATACCCTTAATTAATAAGCCATATATATTTGAACATCTGCATTTCACTGTTCATTTATTTTCTTGCTCATCCACTTGGAGAAAAAACACTTTAAAATATGTAAACGATCATCCTATCAGTAGATAAAATCACATTTGTCTGGTAAAATTGTCTGGTCTGATCACTTATTATTTGTCTGGTTTGCAGCTGAATGACCTTCTGACAACACCTCCCTTCTGTCACCTACACCATCAGCTCATCAATGCAGTATGGTTTACATTCTGAGCTATGTAACGTTCAGTTCAGCTGCCTCAGGGTGGGACACTACTGACTTTGTTCAAATGCTGC
Source organism: Pyrgilauda ruficollis (assembly GCF_017590135.1). Taxonomy (NCBI): domain Eukaryota; kingdom Metazoa; phylum Chordata; class Aves; order Passeriformes; family Passeridae; genus Pyrgilauda; species Pyrgilauda ruficollis. Next base: position 910,839 of record NW_024530599.1, read on the forward strand.
TCCTAGGAGATGCTCTGGATAAACTGGTAAACTAAACGTTGGTCATAGCTGGTTACTGCAAACCAAACATTGGGTGAAACAACTCATCATTCATTGCTATTAAACAGGAGATGGCAGCAGGCTTTTCCTCACAGCCTTTTTCCTCTTAGCCTTATAGTCCAAAGACCCTTTCTTAAAGAAATGTATTTTTTAACAATAATACACCTAATGGCTTCTGGGTTGTTTGCTGGGATTTTCTTTTTCTGTTTTCCTCACTGACTGCAGTTACTGCACCCTTTCTCAGAGTCTCTGAACATAAACAACGGTTTGCAACCTGGGTGAAGACAGATCCTCACACAGTCACATTGCCAAACTCAGTCTCTTACCTCAGTCTCTGCCTCACTGACATTTAAAATGCATTAAAGAAGGGCTGAATTTTTGCCAGATACCTCCCAGAAATATAAGAAATGCTTACAGATAGAGAAAATTAGATGTCATGATAGTATCAACCAAGAGAACAAAGCAGTTTTCCTGATATTGAATAGAATTTCATAATGCCAAACCAAAAATGCATTATGAGACGAAATTTAACTGAGTCACTTTTTACAAGCAAATAATCCTGACCTCTGTGTTTAACAGTGTGTATGACAGTCTGGCTATCAGAATGCAGTGCCACACATGAATGTACTTAAAGACCACTAAAACAAACATCAAAACAGGCTATTTCACTTTGACTTGGGTAAATTTCCATACTTACTAAATTCAGTAGGCTCATGCATATTTACATGTTTCAATGAAAGCCTGACATCTTTCATTTAATTTCTTCTAAGCCTACAGTAATGAAATGAGTTTTCTGCCAGAATTTTTCAGTCACTGGGTGACTGAATTGTAATACCATAGAAGTTTGGAAAATAACTACCAAGAGAATTTTCTTAGTTATCTAACAGCTACACAGGAAATGAACAGAGTAATCAAACAACTTCCTGCATGAAGCATCCAAGGGAGATTATTTTTGCTTTTTTCACTAGAAAACAAAATGGTACTGAGTGCTTGAGAGGGGTGAATACACTGGGCACCAACTCAAACCATTCTGCATCACCACATCCCAGGATGTCAGCTGTTTGCTCTTGTTTCCCTGCTAGTGGCACCGCAGGCATGGCAACTCAGAGCAGTCCATTTCAATGCTTTTCCATAATCCAAAGTATTCCATCTATTTAAAAATATTTGCTCATGCAAATTTATATTGAAAGCTTAAATATGCTCAGTGGATAACAAAAATTAAAGAAGAGTCATGTAATTTTCAACCCAGAAACATTGTCTTGTAGTATTCACCTTAAATGTAAGTTAATAAAAAAAAATTATCCAAGCTTTGTTTCTCATGAAATGAAACAGTCCTTAAATTTTTCATCTTCCTTGATTTTCAATTACCTATCTTAGTCACATTTGTCTGTAAAAGGACAGTGAGGTGTCCAGATCATTCCCAGTTCACAGCAATCCATCTCATACAGTTGTTTGCAGTATGGAGAGCAGTGAAAGTACAGCTTAGAAAACCACAGAGCTAATATGAAACCTCTCATGGGAGACTGAGGAAATTAAGAAGATTTAAGAATTAATATACACTGCTTCATTTCAGTCCCATTCTGTCATATCAGTTGTTTCCAGAGATATAGGAAAATCATTCAGCTGTAACCTAGCAGAGCAAATTGACTTTCTAGGTGCTGCTCACTAGCACACAGAGCTGTGTATGATCACCTGTGTCAGTGCACACCAAATCTCACCACAGGTAGAAAACAACAACATCATATTTTAGGAAAATTCCTTCTGCTGTGACAGCCACATGGAGTGACAGCATACAGACAAAAAGATTTTGAAAAACAAAACTTTTTTGTAGAAGTTCTTTAAAGTTCTCACAGCTTTACAGTTCTCACTGAGTTTATTTTACCACAAAGCAATTCTGAAATAAAACAATCTCAGCTATCATCTAAAGAAGTGGGAAGAAGGATCAATTACACAACCTGTGGAATAATTCTGGTAGCTATCAAAAATATAGACCTAATGCAGTTTTTCCAGAAGATCAAAGAGTCACTTTCAAAGTGTCCTATTTCAAACTGTGAACTCTGTAAAAGATTTTCATATTACTTCTGCAAGTGTTTAATAAACTGATTGTTCACAATGAATAAGTAGGAGTAGAAAAATAAGTATTTTATAAAGTCATTTATTTTTTTGATCTGCAGGGAGTAGCCAAGACTGACTAGTTTAAACAAAACACAAGAGGGTTCGTGAGATGGAGTTTCTAGAAACAGGAATCAAAGCAAACTTTTGGCAGAGGCAGAATTTGTTACTGAACTTCTGTTCATTTTATAGAGGTAATTTTGAGATAGAAATAAATAAATACAGGGGACTCTGCTCACAGTCTCCAATTCCAACCTCATTTCAGCTGCTGTACCAAGCATTTCAGATATTTGGCAATATTCCAGCAGGGCTCACCTGCTGAAGACACAGTTTGAATGATTTCACCCAGGGTTAACCAGTAAACCCCACATTCTACTCAAGTCACCCCATGATGTGACATAAAATTGACTTGTAAGGGATTCTGGCACCATTAAAAACCCACAACAAAACACAACAATAAAACAAAACAAAAACCCCTAGGAAGTAAGATACAACCCTAAAAACAGGATTGTGCCAGTAGCAAGGTTCTTGCATTTCAAATGCTCTCAGGTGAATAAAGTTTAAAAATTTCTATGCTACTTCTGTGGTCTGTTCACTCTGATAGTATTGGGGACCCTCAGTCTCTGAAAGCACAGTACATATCACTTTTGTTTTCTCTACAGGTGCTCAAGGATATGCCAGAGGATTCCGTTCTTTTGTTAGGATCTCTAGTTTGGATGATTTTTAGCCTCCTTTTATTTCAGCTTTCCTCTTGTAGTGCAATTATCTATGGCCCTCCTGGATCCTGGTGATGATGGAACATAGTTCCAGAATTACCAGGTAACTTTAATACTATTTGAGACAAAAAAAAAAAAAAAAATCTTTTTTTTCTTCATTTTCTTTCTGTTTCTAAGAATAAATGACAGCTCATATTGTGCGTAGGTTCCAGCTCATGACAGTCCGGGCTGCTAACAGATTGCTAATCTGATAACTGGGCTATTAAAAGATCTCAAGGAGACAATTTCCTCTTGCTTTCCAGCTACAATCTGGGAAACTTATTTCCCTGTATTGAATCATTAACATTAACAGTATGAATTACTGTCATGGTTCCTAAAAAGATAATGTTCCTTAAATCAGTTCCACACATTCAAAAAGTACTCAATCTGCTTCCTCACAACCCCTGCCAAGGATGGGAACATGCTGTGTTATCATACAGGGATGGTATCCTAGAGCAGGGAGCCTTCTGTGGGAGAGGGAACCAAACCACACCAAGTTATGGTCAAAAGAAGTAAACATGAGCCAGGAAGCTGAGATGTGAACACAATATGGCACTGGCAAATGTTCCTGTCTACTGGACATACATTTAGTGTCATATTTTCTAGAGTTACCGATACAGACAGAGGAGCCCATACAGATACAGCAGCTGCACATAGGAAAAACACTAAGAAATGAATAGTTCTCTACTAGTTTAATACTACAAGGATATTATTCTTAAATTCAGCTTGTATTATAAAACATATTATCAGTTCTAAGAAGGCAGAAAAACTTCTAAGCCATTCCATCAGTTATCTTTTTTATATGAACATAGAGAGAAGTTACTTTTCACAACAACAAAAAGTAATTATTCTTCAGTGTTGAAAGAGGTTACCACACACTTTCTTCTCATGCAAGGCAGATGGGTTTGGTGATAAAGCCATCTCAGCAAGCCTGGAAAACAGGTGTATTATTATATTCTAACAGATGCATTATTATATTCTTACTTGTACTAAGATAATTCTTAGGGTCCCAGGAATGGGGTAGGATGCTTCTGTACTAGGTACTGTAGAAAAAGAAGATGGAGAAAACACTTTCTTTGCTAAAGCTGTACAGAATTGCCAGCCTATAGAATAAATATAGGATGGCATGACATCTCCTGGAACAAAGCAGCAAAGTAAGCTATTTCTACCAGGCACTGTTAGGCTGCTGGGGTCCCTTAGATGGAGCTGACAGCACTTGGTAACTGAGCTGTTCCTGCTCCCTCTGATTGTCTGCTGTGTCCTCAGAGGGAAACAGGTTTGGAGTGTTTGAGCCACTCAGCTGCAACAAGAGCTAAAGGTCTCTTCTCTCATCCAACTTCTGCACCAGCATGAAAATCATGTATTTTCTGCCTCTCACTGTAACACAAGTGCCTACCTGCACAGCAGACAGGAGAAGGCAACTCTCCTCCAAAATTTCTGCGGCAGAATAGGCTGAGGGTAATCAGCCAGAGTATGCATAGATGCCTCTTCAGCCAGAGCTGATAGTTAAACTGGAGAGTAGCCCCAAAAATGAGAACAAAACTAATGTCAAATCCCACTTACTTTGTAAAGTCCCTTCCTAAAACAGAACCAGTGAATCAAAAACTCACAGCTTTCAGTCTAAACATATTTTGAGGAAGGCAAATTTACAGTGCCTAGAAAGTTAATTAATGTAATGAACCAGGATAAGACATGCGGTTTGACTTCTAAGTGCTTGTGAGGCAACTACTTCAATTAAGAAAAATATTCATGTTAATAACTCACTGACTCTCCCCTTATCAAAAAAACCCAACTAGTATTACAAAATTCAAATTCTTCATTATTCCAGTGTATTTCTCCATTGGCTGGCTCAGCTGTGGCCAATTATATTCTTTGAACACTGAAGTAGTTTTTAACATGTATTAAGGTAGAACAAATTATGTTTATTCTAACCAATATTAAATCTGTAAGATTTTTTTATAAAATGCATGAATTGCTGAAATGTCAACATTTCTCTATGTGCTTTTGGTATTCTAAACCAAGCTATACTGCAGCAAGGAAGAAAACATTTTTTATTAACTGCTCCTCTAAAGATGATAACACAGCAAGTAAATCTAAGGAAGTGAACTAATAGACTGTCAAATGATTTCATGAATAAGAAACGGAGACAAGACAACCAGAAACTGACAGTGACTCAATGCTCGGACGAAAAAAGGTGAATTGGACAGGAGCACGCAACAAAATCTGTGCTGGGATTCTGTGTGACAGATCATTATCTAAGAATAAAAACTGTCTCATTCCATATCAAAGCATTTGCAGATTGAAGGGCTATTTTGTGAGCTGTATGAAACTGTGGGTTTTGAAATGAAAATAAATTCAAAACAGTTACTTTTCAGACAACTAGCTGGAGATGGAACTATAAAATACTACATAAAGACAAAAGAAAAAGAAGAAGGTGCTACACAAGAAAAGCAACCAACTGTCATCAGGTCATTTTGCTATCTCGAGTCGTGTTAACTGATAATTTAGTTTAACTAGACTGAATGAGACAGCACTAACGGGTAAGAGAACGTTCATAGCAAGGTTATCAGAGCACAGATAGGGTTGCAGATGCTGAATACAGAAATTTTATCAGAAACAGACAAGCTACGGGTGAGATCTAGAAGTTAGAGGAGCCTGAGATTCTGACCAAGCCCCACGAAAAATCAATTAAAAGCCTCACACTGGCTTTAATGAACTCTGTCAAAACTAAATGATGTAATCAAAGGAACATCTTTGAGTATGTACTTGAGAGTTCATCCAGCACGGGAGAATAACATTCAAAGAGCAGAGCAGAAAATAAGGAAGAGTGCCTAAAGCATGTAGCATCTCCCATCTGGTTGGGTTACCATCCTGTGACTGATGACACACTTTGGACTGTAGGCTATGAACTGAATTTTGTCAAACTAAATGAGACACAGGAGAATTTGAGCAAAGACCTTTAGGACCAAGAGCATGAAGTATTATCTTCTCAGATAGAGCTGTATAGTTATGTAAGCAGAAATGTTAGCAGAAAGGTTAATCTTAGTGGAGCAAAACAAAGAACAACTTCAGAGCACAAACACCACCACATATACACAAAATCCATTGCTGCATCCACACTACATTTTTAGTTTGACTCAGGAATGAACTTCTAAAACAAAAACTCCTGGTTCCTGCAACCCAGCATGCTTTGGTGTGCATTGCAGAGTGCTCTCAGCTTGTAGAAACCAGATTTCTTTGGAAGAAAACTAAATTGGAGCGAAGGCTTGAGGATCTCAAATACTTGCTAACACACATGCAGTTCGTGACATAGAGGAGACTCACGTCAAGGGAAGATCCCCAAACACTCACAATGCCACAGGGGTCCTCAACACTATCAAACCATGCTCCCTGAGATGTTAACCACAGCACACACATGTATAAATCGTGTCTGAAGAATATATCCAACACAAAAGATTCAGATTTGGATGCAGCAGAACAAAGTGAGAAATCTGTTGAAACAGTAGGAAAAAGAACAATCAAAGCCTCAACCTGAGTTTAGTCTGAGTTTGGTAGAAAGAATACAAGCAGAAACGCAAAAAAAACCTATTGTAAACTGTAATACTAAAAAATAAACTCTCAGTCTGAAACAATGGAAAAATGTAACTGCATATAATATCTCAAGAGATTAAACACATGTGTCTGAGCTAGGCTTTTCCTTCTTTCTGTTTCTCAGTTTAGGAACTGGGCAGTTAATTCTTAACACTAGTATGATTGGTTAATAGATAAAAGCTATTTTCCTTGGTCTATATTAAATGGTGTTTACTTGAGAAGGTCAATAAACTGCACTGAGAGAAAACTGAAATAAGAAAGAGATTTTTTCATAGTGGAAAACAGCCTGATATCATTGATAGTAATTTTCCTGCTTATTGACTATTTCAACCCAAAGGATAAATGAACAATGAAACACTTAACTGTGATGTTTCTTTGAAACTCAGATACTTCACACATTTAGTCCTGTATTGGTCTGTTAGAGTCAAAAGGTCACCAATATGTGAAAGGCAAATGGCTTAGTTGCTCTAAAGTAGCAAGGGAAAACATTTTGGTTTTGCCTTTTATTTGTTATTAATTACCATGATAAACAATAACCCAGAAATTAACACTATTTTAAGCTTTACTTAAGCCAATAACCACTGGAAATCAATTTAGGTAAAGAGATGATATAGAAAATAACAACACTGATTTTCAATAAATTTTCTCCCAGAAATACTGACTTATTTCCATTCCACTGTACTGTTCGACGCATCCAATAAGTTTAAAGTCTGCAGACATATTTTATACCATATTAAAACACTAAAAGTTATTTTAAATTCTCAGAAATTTCTCACTATGTCAGTTCATTCCTTAATAAAGTTGGTATTATGGTATTATAGTCTCAGTAGAACTTACTCTTGGAAGTAATGTTCATTGTAGTTCAGACCTATTGCTACATCTGGTAAATTCTTATTGCTCTGACTAGAAATTGGAGCTAGAGACTTTAAAAGTGGAAATGGTGTGAATTATTTTAAAGTCAAAATGCATCTGACCACAGGCATCTGATGAGAAAGATGTCCAAATCCCTACTACAGTGCACATCTGAGGGGGAAAAAAGTAACTGAAATAGAATAGCTAAAGTCTGTTACAGGTTAACTGATCATATGGTTATGTCTTTGGACCATTTTTATACCTCAACTTCATCTGCAATGTAGCCATTCTTTAGAGAAAAATATAAGGTAGTTCCTGTTGCAGAATGTCAGACCATGTCTTCTTTTTGAGATGGCTGGATATTGAATAACAGTGTTTAGAAACACTCCCATAACATCTGTGGGATTTTCTCTCCAGGTTGCCACATGGAGTTTGCCATGGGTCCCAGCTCTGTGAAAGCCCAGCACAGTCATTGCTGCAACCCCCAGCACACTGAGAGCTTGCAATGGAAATTTTCTTGGGTTTCTTAAAAAGGGAATATTTTGAAAATGTCCATGCTCTGAAAAACTTCTCATTTATGACTATTTTCATTTTGGGAGAGAGGGGACTTCAGCTTTTTTTAAACTATTGCTATCAGTCTTCTTCTATTTAAAACATACACTTAAAATCAACCAATTGTGCTTCATACTGTATTTAATATGAAAAATTAGGAAAATCAGTATAATTTCCCAAGGAAATTTTGAACAGAAAAATGATAATGAAACACTGAATATTGCTCACGCTGGACAGTTGCTTAGATGTATTAACCTAGACCTTACAGGAATGACCTTGCTGCATACTGCAGGCACACTGCAACAGTGACTATTGTCTAATTACTGCTATAGCATAATGACACATTTCTGAAGGGTGCTTGAGTTGCTTCTGTCCTTCAAACGTTTACTGGGAAACACAATAAAGATCTGCAGTTAGTCTATGCCAAAGGCATTATGAAACCTGTATGTAACTCTTCAGGGATGAGTGTTTAGACAGCACTATTAAGCTGGTTTGTATTTCTAGTCCATTTTATGTCCTGATGCTCTTTATAGGAACAATTTAGCTGATAGAATCAGGGAAAAGAATTACAAAACTGCTGACAACACAATGCTAAGCAGCAATCCAAATAATTTAAGATGACACAGGAAGGATTAGGAGGGTCTTAGCCATTGAAAATTACTGAGTGTTTGTTGGCATTCAGTGTAGATGGCTAAAAAATTAGCTGAGGCATTTGAAACAGCAGTTGAAGGACAGAGATTTTGGTAAATATCCAGTTAGAAGCTAACTTTTCACAGTAATTGACTGTTACTAGGGAGCTATGTAGGCTAGTACTGTTTTTCTGTATGAAAAAAAAACAGCCAAAAAACCTGACAAATTAAAAAAAAAAAAAAACAAAAAAAGTCAGAAGAGATATGCAATTCTTAGATGGTTTATGACTATTCAAAGGTATGGATAAAATATTAAGAATGATAAAATACTTTAACAGGGGACAAAGTAAAAGGAAGAACAAAATCAATGGTTGGAAATGCATTAATGATTCGAGGGTTTGCTTTGTTTTTCATTAGAGTTGTGAGAAATGGTAATTCTAATGCAAAGTGACATTTCAAGGAGCATAGCCTCACTGCTAACCCAGTACAATCTTTTTCTAGTGCTGGGATCATTTAGAAAACATTAACTGCAGAAATTAGAATCTCTTACACAGACAAAGGCAATGAGTACCACAAGACTGATCTTTGCCTCTGTTTACTGACTGGTATCTAGATTAGAACTGAGATAAGAAACTAAAATTCTTATTAGAGTGTTGATTTGTTGATTAGAAGTTGAATTGACTGCTCTAGAAAGTAAGATGTAATGGGCTGATTTGCATCATATGAATATAATTGCAAAAAGCAGAATTTTAGCAATAAAAATCTAAAGCATACCTGAGGATTTCTGACCAAATATTTGCTTTCTTGGGAAATAGAGCTTTTCTGTTTATTTACAGGCTAACTTGCAGGTCACCATTTTGGAGAGGCTTCTTTGTCCCAGCTGGCAAGTAATCACTACTGAGTTATGTCCTAACACTCTTAGTCTCTGCAACATAAACCTCCAGCACAGCTATTCCTCAAGAATATCCTAAATCCTGAACTTTCTGTCAAATTCTCAATAATCCTTTCAACATCTCTATGATAATCTGTAATAGATAGCAATTTTTTAAAAAACCTATTTTGGAAGCTGCTAAATGTGTCATATTTTCTGCACCAAGAAAAAGAAAAAAAATACTACCACTTGAGATACTAAAGATGCCAACATATTACATAAGGAATTTGGATTATTTCTTCAAAGAAATTTCTATAATGGATTATGACTGTGTGTTGTTTTTAGCAGGATGATTTCTGAAGTGCCTATCCTCTAGGGAAAGCCGAACAACGTAATTCCCATGAAATTCTCTTGCCTCGCAGAATAGTGATTATGGTGTAGTAAACAATGACATCAGAGCCAAGAATATTTTGAGGGTTGATGAATATGGGCATTCATCAGATATCCAAGTGACTTTTTTAGTTCATAGACCTATCTTGACAAGTCTAAACACACTCTTAACCTGCTCATAACCCGGCAGCTAAAATGGCAAGAGCTGACTGAGGAGCAAACCCACCCTCAAGCAGCCCCTCCTTTCTGAGGGTTGAGCACTTTGAAGTATCCCTTCTTCTGTTCCTGCCTAGGGGCTAAATTTTCTCCTTATATGAGAATTCTCCTTTTAATTCAACACTTGTGTAAAATCCTGATAATCTATGAGTAGAGTGCATATGGAGAATTCATATAATAATGACCTCTTAATAAGATGTTAATAACCCAACACATTACATGGTAAGGAGCACTTTGTCCATTTATGCTTTTTTTTCATGACAGAACATAAAGGACTGTGGCTGACTTGGGGAACAGCATCAGCTGACAAACACATATATTTATCTGAAATTTAAACAAACTCAGGGTTAACCTTAGGGTTAATCAAGCTCAGTCATACACATTTTCAGTGTTGCAAGTATTTCTGAAAGAGAAATGGGGCATGGGGCAAGACAGTGAAAAAAGTCCTTCCAGACTCCTCTTTTCCATAGTTTGGCTTAAGCTCTGCTGGTATAAACACTAAAAGGGCATCATGTCCAAAAACATCTGCTAGCTTCAATGCCTTCATGCCAGCAAGTTTAATGCAACCTGAAACATGATATTACAACCAGAAATCATACAACTTCCAATCAAATAGACTGGTACAATCTGCATTTTAAAATTAAAAAGAACAGTTCTGAGGACAAGAACAAAATCCTTGCCAAGTTTTCTATTTGTATAAGAAGCTGAAACGCAATGTGGACAACAAATGAGCAACAATGACAGAAGATTGCCATCTGGCTCTCTTATTTATAAATTAAGAGTCATAAGAGGATGAATAGCCAAAAAGAAGCAATAGGTGACTGATTACTGCCTTCAATCTCTCTTGAACTGATCCCTAAATTATGCAGATCAAGGGAGGCTCAGGGGGTATGTGGACTGATACAACTCACAAAACCTTGACAAAGCAGATGTAATTATTACAATTTAAGTGCTTTTAAATGTCTTTTTGTGAAATGATTCTGGTTTCCAAAATAACTGGATTTTAATAGCGACAGTTTTGAACTATCTTTGGAAATCATTATACTGCTACTACCTATGAAGATCTCTGTGGACATTTTTGTTTTCTTTTCACTTATCTGCCATAATTTTAAGGACATTCTGCAGGATTTATTTATTCTGTCTCTCAAAGTCTGCACTACCTTAACGTGTTCATTAACATCAATATCCTTATAATAGTTCCATTAGAGAGAACTTTTACTTAATAAGTTTCAAAAATTAAATTTTTAGCCACAGGAAGAAGCAGGACAAATTATGTTCAGTCTACTTATAAAACATTCTGGTTTCTCCTCTCTTTTGCAAGATGAGAATAAGAAATACAGGAAAATGAAAATGCCAGTAGTATCCATGCTGAAGTTTATATAGTTTCAAACAAAAGCACTGTTTATCTTCAAAGAAGACAGCTTTGGATCCAAGCACTTAGAAACAGAAATGACCTAAAAGTCTGTGTGCTTCTTAGCATACTAATGGCTCTGAATCTCAGCAATTCTGCTTAACTGTTCTGTTTGTCCAGTGCATACACTTCATAGTTAAAACCCCAAAATACATCAGAAGGAGAATTCTAATTATATGTTTCATTAACTTTCAGAAAAAATAGTATGCACTACTGACTTTTAGGTGTCATAATAATGCTGTTGGGCTCTGCTTTTTCCCCCTGAACTAATTTATTCTGTTTCAATAAGTCCCTTTCCAGTAGGAAACGAAGATGTTTAGTGAAGAGTGGAAGGCAGGTATTTTTATTTTAGACAATTGCTGGAGAATGGCAAATGGACAGTCAATATATTTTAGTTAAGTAACTCTATTCACTTAATATGAACAAGTTTCATCTGAATATTAGAACAACTGCTACAGGAGATGTTAAAAACAGCTTTTGAAAGTTCAAGGGAAAAAAAAGGATGAGTTGGGGTTTTTAATGCTTTTTTAAAGACTTCTCAGTTGGCAGACTTTCCCCTAATATCTACCTCTTGAAAATGCACTGAATCAATTTTAATTAATTTCTTAAATTCTTTCAAGGAGTTACATGTATATCTGACAGAAATTTAGTATAAAAAGGACTAGAAAAGTAGATTTACATTTTTCATGCACAAGCTCGGAGAGTCCAAGGCAGATGAATTTTCCTCCCTACTGCCTGTTTCTGAGACATCTCAGGCACCAGTAAAATGGAGCTCTTATTGCAAACATCCATTAAAGACTGTCTCAGGTTCTCCTCTCTTCCACACATCACTGCCCCACACCTTTTTTCCTTCCCCTAAATCAATTAACATTATGATAATTTTGTTCCTGACTCCTCTTTTTGGCTTGATGAAGCTGGCTGTCTAATCAGGAAGAGTAAACTTTAATGTCAAGTGCAATCAGGGATTATTAGGCAAGAAATGATTATAAGAAGTATTTAAAGATAACTAATGCTATACTAGTATAAAAAGCAAACACCCTGGAAACAAACCAAATTAATTACTCTATGTGTCTTTGATTTATCCCAGCACAAATACCCTAAAAATGGGTTGACATGCTCCTATCTTATCCTCATTTTAGAAGAGGAAACATTTTGAGGGAGATTGAACCACAGAAAATCTTAATGAGATCTGATACTGTTATTTATTTTGACAGCCAACATAGAAAGCAGAGACTGGACAGAACTGGAAACTTAAGGCTTCAATAATTTGCTGTGTTTCAGATCAAGTGTGGATGTAATTTGTTTGATGAAAACTGAAGAGCAAACTCTTGGTGTGGTATATGTGCACTGCTCCTGCTCTGTCAATGCTGGTTGTCAGCTCTACAACAGAACACACCCAGCAGAAAATGACAATAAATGGTGGTCTGAACATCAGGGAGAAGAGCTTTGGTTTTGTACGTGTAAGAAATTCAGACAAAAACTTTTTCAGACAAGGTCACAAAATACTGAAATACTGTGTTTATAATATGTTTAATATGTTCAGAAACATCTCTCCATTACACATGGAAATGGAACAAGGAAGACAGATGCATTTTCTTCTGCTGCTCCCAAAATCTTTAAAAATCATTCAAATCCACTTCCTTTTTTTTTTTTTTCCCTAAAATGAAAATTACAGAGCATGGAACTGTGGGAATTTAACTTTTGGTATCGTTAGTCCTCTCTCACCCTAGAGACTGGACACACTAGTTACAGTACAATTGCCATGATCTCCTACAGGCTTTCAGCCATAAGAGAATATAAACACATCATGAGATATGTACAGATATTCCTCAAGGAATACAGATATCTCCTCAAGGAAAATCTGGATCTCAAAAGACTTGGCAGTACAATATTTACTAGGTGCCTGTAGAACTTTACAGAAACCAGTGAAATTAAGTTATTATGAGAATATGATCCTATTCTCTAGTGAAATAGATTATTCAACTGAAGTGGAACCATTCCACAGAAATTCACCTGTTAAAAAAAAAAAAAAAGACTCCTACTAAAATGCTTCAGTGGAGGAAGAAGCTCTACTGAAAAATGTTCACATTATCATCACTTGGAAATTGCATAAAACCTCTGTTTAAAAATTCACTAAGAACTAGCTCCACCACTAGGAAATCAACAGAAGTAAAAGATGAGACAAGTTTGTCTGTTCAGGGTTTTGGGAAGGTGCATTTTTTTCAGACACAACATGTTAAATTGTGTGGCAGAGTTCAATTTCCATCTTCTCTGTAGGTGCTGACTGCACATAAACTTGTGACAAACAAGCTGACAAAATGACAGCACATGAGAGTATTTAAAGAATGATTTCTTTGTCGTTCCAGTACTCAGCTTGGTACCTCTGAGTCCCTGGACAAAGCACCTGGATCACGCCGTCATTGTTGTGACAGGTGGCAGGAGTGGATTGCTAAGTGCTGCATGGGCAGCAGATATGATATCACAAATGCAGAAGGAGTAGTCTGTTTAGATACAGCCTTCTAGCGCACAAATAACCATTTCTGGTTTCCTTGTTCTTTCCCCTCTCTGCTAGGGCCAGAGCAGCCAGGCTGTGCTGGTGTCACCTGCTCCTGCCGGTGGCCACCATGCTGCTCTGCCCACCCCACGGAGCCTCCCGGCAGCCCTGGGGCACCAGCAGCAGCTTCGCAACAGGGGAATACCTGCAAGGAGCTGCTCCCTGCTGAGAAGAAAGCAAGCTGTGGACCATTTCTCACACACACAGAGATGAGTTTGAGTTGGTGAAGGCAGGTGCTCAGACATCAAGGGTTGCCTGCATGCCCTACCACTTGGAACTGAGTTCAGATTATTCTGCATTTTCACATTTACTTCTTATACACTTCCAGTAAGTATATTTTTCATAAAATACCCACAAGAGGAAACAAACTAGAACTTGTTTTTAGGATTAGGTATTATTCTTAGTGGTAACATAGTGTAAAAAATATAAAAATTCTAAAAATCTATCAGTACATTAATAGAGATTGCTCATTGCTTTGTATCTTAGCAACAATACCTGGTTGCAAATCAAGCAATATAGACCATATAAAAACTGAAGAAGTCCAAACTTTCCACTTGAAACAAATAAAATAAAATGAAACAATTTGTAAAATTACTTCTTCCCACATGTAATAATTAAATCAAAAGTCTAAAGAACGTTCCTGTTCTATTTCTGAATCAGTTTGCAAGCCTCAGGATCCTAAGTATGTGTCATACGGTTCCAAAAATTCAAGGTAAATCTAGAATCTCGGAAAAGTATTTTTTAAGTGTCTTTTAAAGCTTCAGATGCTCCTGTTCAAATATTCTATCTAGGAAATTATAAAAAACATTAATGGAAAAATACTGGTCATTTTGACTGGAGTTATACTTTACACCTGTGTAATACCAGACAAATAATTATCAACCAATGACATCTAAAAACAGTGTTAAAATCATACATCAACATATAACTTTGAATTTGAGTAACTGCATTTGTTATGGGCCCTGTGGGGAATCAGTATGACAAGTTCTTCCTCCCCACTTCAATTATAGATATAACACCAGTAAATTAAGCCAAGTCAGTATTCTCAGAAGTCAATTTTATATATGCCAATGTCTGCTCAGAAGTTTTAAATAATAATTTATGCAGAGCAAGGAACACTTGGGATTTGGTTTTGATCTGCTGCTGTTTCTGATTTTCTTTTTTATTTTTATCTAGTGGGGTTTTTGCCACACAAATTTAAATGGATTAACATTTATTTTAAAGAATCTTATACTCTACTCTCTTTCCATGTTTACCTCATTTTCAAAACCTTTCTTTCCTATTCATTTCCGTACTTATGCAACATATTTATTTCTTTCAAGCATTAAGGCATCTTGCAAACTGAGGAATATAAACCACCTTGGTGCCATTAATGTTTTATGATAGTGATATTGGAATCTCTGTGCTACCTTATCCTCCATTACTGCTTTTATATGTAGTCATAAGACAACAAAAACTAAAGGTAATTGCCATGGCTCCATGACAAAACCAGACACTCAAGAATTTAATTATGCCAGATGTGTGAATATAAGCAGAAAAGATGAAGCAATGAACTTCATTGTCAGCAACACTTTTAGCAGCACAAGGAGGTAAGGGCAAGATTCATGGTTTGTCTGTCTAATGTCCTTTAAGGACCATGGGGATTTTATTTGGATGCCTGCTGAAGTCTAACACAAAGAACATAGAAAAATTTCCTTCTCTAAGGTTTTACTTCCTCATTTTGGAATTCTTGAATTTTTGATGATTTAAGAAAGCTGTTACCACTCGGTAGAGATAGCAATGAAATAAAGGGACAAGGGTGTGAGTTATGAAGCTTGTTTACTGCACAGTCCAGCTCTTCCAGTCATGGTTTGATGAACACCTTTTTGTAAAAGAAAAAATTCTTGCAGATACTTGCAGCTGTTTATCCTCTGTCCAGAACAGATTTTCTTGAAGTGGTCCATTATAACACAATTTGAGTTAAATAACTCTGCTATCAAGGCCTTTCCTTGCATCTAGCCCATCCTCACAGGAGTTACCCCCCATGATTTTAAGAGAGGCTGAGAATTCCCCTGGCATTGTAGCAGCAGGAAGCTCCCACTGTGCCACGCTGTCTAACCCTCCCAGACAAATCAGCAGCAACATCCAACAATTAAAAGCCACATTTTAAGATTTCATTGACTGAGAGCCCCAAGTGCAAGTACAGCCATCTCATCTACCTGAATTTTACCCCCAGGAAAAAAGCCGTGGGAATTTCCCTCCATTACAGCCATGCTCTCTGTGCCACTGTGGCTTTCTGTCCCTGCAGGAGAAGCCCTCATTGTTACAGACCTCTATACTATTCCCTTTCTGGAAGAAGA
Organism: Pyrgilauda ruficollis; assembly: GCF_017590135.1. Taxonomy (NCBI): domain Eukaryota; kingdom Metazoa; phylum Chordata; class Aves; order Passeriformes; family Passeridae; genus Pyrgilauda; species Pyrgilauda ruficollis. The sequence goes on from NW_024530599.1 coordinate 927,150, forward strand.
ATTAGTGTGTTAATATCTTGCAATGCCACCTTTCCTTTGATTTTTAAGTGTATACATAATCACACTAAATACTAATTCATCTCTACAGCAAAATCATTCATTTCAGATGTTAATCTTAGTCAAATTCTAATAGATTGCAATCTAGAAAACAATAGTTTTCACATCTTCCCAGAAGGAATAAATTAACTGCTTGTAAATCATTAATTTGCAGTTCTCCAATGATCAAGGCTGTCAGACTAATGTGATTTTAAACCAGTTAGGATTTGTTCTTTTGTTCATTCATACCAGTAACAATAACATGAGCATAGTAAGAATATATATTAAAATATTAGCTTTCAATTGAAAGAGGAAGATTTCAGATTTCTCTACTTCATGTACCATTTCCCAGCACTGCAGCATATGGACTTAGTTAAAGGAGTCTATGTTAAACACAGCTGGCAGGCTGTGACTGATGCACCTGACTGGCAATGATCTGTATCTAAAAACCTATAGAAGGTTTTTAACTTGTCCTCCACTCAATCTATATCTTTAAGATTGTTTCACTTGTCTGGTGATGTCTTATTTTATCTATCTTTTGGATCAAAGTTGTGAAGCATTGTATTTTCTACATTCTAGGCCAACAGAACCTCTACAGCCACATAATACAATAATGCTGAATTATAGCCACAAATTTATCTTTATATTCACATTCACTTTTTCTGCAGTACTTTGTGATTCCTTAAACAGACACAATTAAGTGCTTGGGTTTTCCACAGCTGTTTCCAATATTCATCCCCCTATGCAATTTCCTACAGATATTGTTTGAAGACCAAGTGGGCCGAGTGATCTTCACGAGCTAGACTGAGGAACTTGACAAAATAATTGAGTTTTTATCCATTTCCCTCTTATCTTCACCTTTAGAACCTGTAGGAAACTTAAACTGGCTTGAAAATTCACCTGATTTCTTCCACTGCTCAGCCCCACAAAGTGTTGCAGCCAAGCTTAACGCTTCGTTTGTATTCAAAATCTAATGAGAAAAATTAGTTGAAAAGTAGATGTGACATTTCTTTTAAACACTATCATAACAAGCCAGATGATACATTCACCTGCTGCTCATGCATGGCAATAGTGAATTAGGATAAGATACAGATTTGTTAATGAACATTTAATTGCCACGGGACTGAAGGTGTCTTGGTTTTTATGTTGCAATATTTCTAAGGCTGTACCCATTAAATGCAAATGAGTAAGAAAGCAGTCTTGATATATAGAGCAGGAAAAATGATGCATGTTTTATGCCCTTATTGAATTTCAATACTATTTGAGGACTGACCCTTTCTCTGTCCTGAGTCCATGGTAGTGATGCTATTTGCCTGCTTAATTTTCAGCCTGTTTCTTGAGAACTGCTGTTCAGCACCTTTTCCACTGGCTGGGGATTCCTCCAGACCCATCCCCAGGCTCTCCTCTCGACACTGTCTTTGAGCTATTCTCTATGCATATGATTTTTTTTCCAACACAGAAGAAAATTTTAAAAAATAGAAGCCCAAACCAAAAAACCTTCTTGAATAATTAAGGGACAACTATATTCACTGTGAACACTTACGGAAATTTAATGACAAACCTAATGAAGGTTTAAATAAATACTTTATTTATTTAAATAAAATAATAAATGAATTATTTATGGCAATTTAATGATAAACCTAATGAAGAAGGATAAAAACCTGATCCTTCCCCTACTGTTTTAGAGGGGGACAAGCTGAGATTAAAAAGGGTTAAATAGTTTGACAAAGGCACCTAGCAACATGTTCATGTTCCAGCCACCTGCTCCAGGGCTCTCTATGTAACCAGTCCTACCCATTAATCACAGCTGGTTATTACTTTGGGTTCTGAAGGAGGAGAAAGAAAACAAAAGCACTTTTAATCTAAACCTGTTTTCATCCCATCTTTCTGAAGAAGGGCGATGTGTCAGAAGAGAGAACCCTTCTCTGACCAGTTGAGCTGTCACAATGAAGAAGGCGCTCTCCTAATCTTTCTTAACTAATGAGTATATGAATTGAGGGAAGACTTCAGGCAGAGAGTCACCACTGAAACAATGACTGACTGACTGTAAACCAACAGGACAAGTTCCTCAGATGCTATAAAATCACAGTAGCACCATCTGGCACCCAGTGAGTCCTTGTGGAATTGAACTGCCTGGCTGAAAAAGGGAAAACTTCACTCTCCTGTTCACTACTTGTTAAAACCACAAGTTTCTCATAATAAATTTTAAAACTGCATTATATTTTTAATCTCCCATTCCTCAGCTATCTTGAGAGCATTTCTCCAAACTATAAATCTAGTGGTATTTCTTAGTTGGCTTACCCTTAAGAGTATTTTATTCTTCTCAGAAATACACTGAGACAAATACACTGAAGAAAACTGATAATCTAACATCAGCCAAATCATGACAGTTGGAATCATTGACAGGAAACGCTTCAGAGCATGAGGTGAAAAATTATTCATTTTCCTTTCTACATTAGACACAAACCCTTCAGTGGTAGAAAATAGGAAAAAAAAAACCCTAGAACAGCTCACTGCCAGGCTGAAGGATGAGCAGCATTAGAAGTTCTTGCAGCTCGTTACCAAAGATTCCTACTGCTACTGCCAAAGCTTTTGTAAGGACACCCTGCAGATGTCTTTGGATACTGACAGATTAAAATCATGGTCATACAAAGACATGTACACAAAATCAAACATTATGGCATGTTAGTCACAACTATGATTCCAGTTCCCTCTCCAACCACCCGCATCAGAGGAAATAAAAGCATATTTGTGCCCCCATTTTGAACCAGAATATAGTGACATTCTTAGAAAAGCCTTTTGAGGACCTCTTTCATTTGGTTATTTTCAAACTTATTTAGCCATTAACAAAGCATGTTTACTAGAATCTACTTGACATTTCTAAAGGTGTACTTTTCCTCCAAATTAACACCAGAATGGAGGCTGGTAGCACTCTTTTTTAGGCAAACAAGGATCTGGCATATAAGAAATAAAACTGTGCTATTAAATATGTCAATAGATAACATTTTATATCTGAGTTTCATGACTTGGCCCATGTGTTGTTCACTACCATACCCAGAGTCAGATAAATAATATTTTATGTTTCTGTGCAAATGAAAAGGTAATATACTTTTTATTTATTGCTAATAAAGCCACCAACACCGTTATCTCCAGGCAAGGGAAAGCTTGTGCTCCAGATCATAACTCCTGTTCTTAGAAAAGGCTGTACCTATTTTACAAAGAGAAACACTGTACTGGAATAGTAAACACAAGCCATACTTGCAGGATAGTCTGTATCCTGCAAAGGTGATGGTATATACACAGATACAAGATATATATCTTTTATACTATATACTGCATCTTTTAAATATATATAATATATGCACATATAAAATAAGACAGACATATATCCTGCAGGATTCTTCAGTGAGTTCACCCTTTCTCATTACTGCAGCTGGTTCAGTGCTAGATGAAGCATCACTAGACTTTTCTTCCAGCCATGTGCCTTAAGATTTCCTGCTTTTCCGTGAAGACTCCATCACTCTCTAGGTTTATGTTCTTAAGCTACCAGATCAGATGATGTCTGAATTCACCTGACTGAATTCAAGTGTCATCTTTTGTTGCTTTGAGTTCTATATTTTTCTAGTTTTTCATGGCACGAGACCCTCACCTAATATTATCTCTCAGCTGAAAACACTTAGTCTTCAGTTTACCCACCTACCATTCCCTACACTCCTCTTGCCTTTAACTCAGCAACAGAGACCAGCTTCTGTCATATATTCTGACAAGTATTCCCAGCAGTTTACAGTGCCAATATAACTGAAGGTCTCTCTTCTGTCTCAAAACAAAGCAATGTTTTGCCAGCATCATCTTAGGAGCAAAGTGGAGATATTCTCCCAAAACATCTTGAGTACTACCAGCAAAGTTCATTCTATTCTTGACCAAAAGAAAAAAAAAGCACTTTTGATCCCTAGGCCTTCACAGCTGTGCTAGTGGAGGTACAGAAACCAGCTCATTCTAAACTAGAAAAGATCTCATTGATATAGTCTAAATTCCTACCTAAGAGTCAGCAGCTACTCTGGAAACCATTCAAGGGCCTACACAGGAAGTAGAGGGAACAGTGATTTAGTTCAAATAAATTATATATTGGCTTTGGTTCAGAAGCTAGCACATGAAATTTAAATATCTCATACAGAAAGGCAAACTAATTGATTCAAATTGCTTTTGGTAGCTTACCAGCTGTGAGTAAAAGTAGCACTACCCAAATTAGAGAAAGGCAGAAATCTTGTTCAGACAGGCACAGCATTTATGAATGGGTGAGATTTACACTATTGCTTGTGGGAAAAAAGTGTGCCTTCTCATCCTCCTTCTTCAATTATTTGCTTTTGAACAGCTACAGGACTGCTGCATTTACATAATAACATAAATTCTTGATGAAAATTTCAAAGAACCGGGGTCATCATCTTTTGTAAAGAAACAGATCATTTGTTAAGTTTTGTTCATGCAGTGCCTGGCAGAGCACAGCAACTGTCTCAGTTCTAGGCATGGGTGCCATACAAGGACTTCAAGCCATCACGCACATCTGCATCTTTGCAGGCTCTGGTGTCTTCCTTGGAAACAGAACTTTATAAAGCAGAGTTCTATTTTGCGTCAAAATGTTGCATTTGATGGCACAAAATCATTATCTTTTGGTTTCATTTTCTTCCTGTTCATATTTTAGTGACTCAATTACTATGTTATTTATAACCTTTTCAGAGTCTAATTAAATTGCATCAGATATCCTGAGATATTTCTGGATGGGCATTTTCTACACAAAAACTTCCTGCTTATTTCTGTAATTACCCTTGCAGCTATGCAGTTCCAGCACACCACCAAGATTAATTAAGTAGGCACAATATTGCTGAAATCTCCTCTGGTTTGCTCTGTCTATCATCACTGAGATTTCTACAACCAGCAAAAGACCTGCTAAAGAAATATGTGGCTAATGCTGAAACAATCCAGTTTAATGAGACCTCCTGGGAAACCACTTCTCCCTAAGTGATCAAAAGAGGAACTTAAATCCCTCTTTGTTCAAATGGAAAGGGTAACAGGCTGCATAAATATATACAGAAGCTATCTGTGCTGATCTGTTAAGCAGCCCAATAGCTTTATATTACTTTATTTGACTTCACACTCAAACATAAATCTTGTTCATAAGGCTTACTGTAGGCTCTGCATCTATAGAGCACAATTCTGCTGTCAACTACCCAGATTTCCTAAATGTCTGACTAGTAATTCACTTACACACTCTGCATTTATTAAATTCTGGTAATTCTGGTTTGTAAATTCAACAAACCCTGTGCTACTTGATAACTGCAGTGTGTGTTTACCAATGTGATGATTACCTGTGTGTTCACAAGACTATAACAGCACCAAAATCCACAGAGATGGTCAGAAAAACAAAGCACCAACAGCTTTGCTGAGATTACAGGATCTCTCCATCCCACCCACCAGTCACAGGCTCTGAGTCTTTATATATGAGACAGAGAGAGAAAAAAGTTCCTGCTGTGAGTTGTCCTCTGAAAAAGCATCTGTATTCATGGAACAGAGATGTGCAGATAGCTATGCTTCTAATTTTTCTAATTGACTGCCCATGATGCCCTGTAAGGTTCCTGGTCACCCATTCTAATCCTTGGGAGGCAAGAGGCAGTTCTTGCCCTAAGAACTCAGCACAGTTCACTGTCTGCTTCCCTTTATGTCCAGATCTGCTCAGCTCACACCATTTTTACGCTCTCCTGCTGCCCTCCTTGGCTGGAGTCCGCTGTAGCTGCAGCTTTGAGGTGCCCTTGTCCATCACGTGTCAACACTTGTCTAAACTACAACCCAAAAGTACTTAACCTCCAAAGAATGAGGAAAAGAGGCCACCAATGGAAATGCAAAGGGTTTTTTTAAAGCCAGTCAAACCTTGTATCAAAAATCAGAAAAAGAAATATATTCAAACAGCAGCACCCACTGTTGTTTTTTTTTTTCCTCTCCTTCTTCCTTTACCTGACTGGTTTCCTTTCCACGGAGGACAGAACATCTTCCATTTCTGCATCGTACATGTTCTCCCACCCCCAATTTGTTTTTAATTAAGTTATTGTTGGGAAGAGAGTCTTCAATTTCAGCCAATTTTGACCAAGCTCCAACTACATTTTAATTTAAAATATGAAAGAAAACAAACTACTTCATAGAGAATGCTTCTGCCTGATAATTTGGAAAATGCATATTTTAGCTGAGAAGTCATCTTCATTAGCATATTTTAAATAAGGTTGTATAATAAAACCTCTTCCCATTTATATATGGCATTGCAGGGAAAACTGAGAGAATCCCACTGAATTTTACTAACATATTTTAAGACTTTTAGCATTAATTAAATAATGTTTGATCACAGAGAGAAAAATGTGGCAAATTTCACAGAAAACCAGAGCTTAAATGGTTTAAGTTAAATACAGGTATAAAAAGGATGAGTTCCTCAGAGCCATACATTATTGTGAAGGAAATACAGCTGAACAAGTTAAACAGAGTGGGAGATGTCAAGAGGGAAGCTGGAAGCTTTCAAATGCCAGGGTACAGCACGGAATGTGTGACAGCCCTTGCAGCTCTAAAAGGGACCCAACGTGACTGGAATTATCAAGGATTTTTGGTATGGGAATGAATCTCTTGGGTGTGATTTTCTTTCTTTTTAATCTTTCCATTTCCTTTTTTCTATCAACTGGAAATCTCTAGAACACAAACAGCACAAAATCTACACAGAAGAAAAAAATAGAAAATATAGTCAAGGAACTGATAGGGAGATTACATCAGGTATTTGTTTTCTCTGAACCAATATCATTGTAGATTTGTTGATCATAAATACAGGTTGGGAAGAGGTGAAAAGCATCCAAGTATGGACCATTTCAGGTTATGTGCATTATTTTATTTCTCTTCCCTTTTCTTTAAAATACATACAAAGTAAAGAGAAGTATCACTTGTTCTGCTGCTGCTATTACTGTTCTCTTCTAGTGGAGGCCTGAACCTCCAGAATTCCATTCATACCAATGGATCCTGGCAGCTCTAATACAAAAAGCTGCTCCAAGGAAATCAATGTGTATTTTTCATTCTCTGTTGAATTACTACAACCTTGTATAGTGATATTTTTATGAGAACTTTCTGAAACCAAGTACCAACCTGGCAAAGCTGTTAGGAAACAGGATAGGCTTAGCCTGCCCCTCTACCCCAATATTTGTTACTGGTTCAAGTATTGATGAGTAAGCATGGAATAGTGAAGAGAAAGGGAGGTGGGGGGAATTGGACACCTCCTCAAAAGGAGAGTGGATGTAAGGCTATGTGCTGCAGCAGGTAGGTCAGGAACTAACACAACCAGCCTGTTCTACACCAAGGCAGATGACAGCTGCTTCCCTCTGGATCTCCAAGTCAGTGATTCTTACTCTTACTTGGTGGCATTCAAGATTTACTGCTCCCCAAAGCTGAAGAAGCATAAGAATTTCAGCTTCAGCAACCTCAGAAGAGCTTTTTCCATGGTTATGCAATCACAATGACAATTCCAGCAAATGGCCGTTGCTGTTTCCTCACCGCTCTGCCTTCCTCTTCCTGCCCTTCTTTTCACTCAGACCCACTCAGGCCTGTGAGCCTGCTGCAGTGGGGACAGCAGGGTTAGAGAGGAGCAAACACTGGCAGCTCTGTGTAGCTGCCATGGTCACTGGGGTAGCTCTCATCACTACCCATACATTTAGTAAGAAAATCTTAGACCCTAAAGTCTTCAACCATCTCATTCACCACAAGGTTAGTTTGGTTGGACAGGACCCTCTGGAAGTCATCTAGATCAATCCTCAAATCCTTTTTCACCATTTCCTGCTTAGTGCCCTAGATCATTGGTTTTTTTCACTCTCACTTAAAAGGATAAAGCCAGAGATGTGCAGTTTTCTTCTGATCTTAAATATGAGCCCTAAGCTTCAAAACTGGATGTCAACATTGCAATGTATCTTGTATGTACACTCCAAAATAAAAGTAAAAAAGTGACTAACACTTTTTTTAGTGACACATGCTGTATGTCATCCCAATTATGCTGCCAAGTCCATTCTTGCACTAAGATTTTTTCCATGTTGGAAAAGTATAAAATCAAGTTATGTTTGTCAGTAAGCCAAAACTTTAACCATGATAACTTGTGTCTTTGTGCCATCTTAATAATTATTTGTATCAGTATTATGGAAATGAGAATTCAGTTGTGTGTCTGGGCTACCAAGGGACACTGGAGCTCCTTTTGGAAGGTCTCAGAGTGACTTCAGCTGTAGGGCTCAGAATGGGATTGAAGCAGGAAATGTAGGAAGTGTCATGACCCAAACATTGCTTCTGCTTTGAAGCTGAACCTCAGCTGTGCTGCCTGAGAGATTTTTCAGCAATCATCCCTAAGAAAGTGATCAAAACTGAAGAGGTTCATCACTGCCATTGTTCATTTTGTCTTTTTACCTAAAAAGCTCTGCTAATTCTTGAGGAATTATTCCAGACTTGGAATTAATGAGATACATTATTGCTGCACCCTGCCAGCCAAGATAACGGAAACTGCCCTAGCTCAGGTTCCTGGAGCAGTCAAACTGAGATAGCAGGAACTCCACAGGGACCAATTTCTCACTGAGCAGCTTCTCTTAACCCAAACAAACCACCAGGACTCAGCAGCTGGCTAGCTTCCAGTGCCCATTTCCAGCTGCTCAGACAGCATTGCTCCAGCAGCTGCAACACAGACACAACCTGAGCGTGGTGACTCTGCCAACATTTAAAAGGGGACTCAAACCCCTTGAAGTCTTTCACATAGACTTTGTTGGGTTTAAATGCTTCTAAGTGAAAAGAGAAAAATCTCTACATGCTAGAGATTAATGTGTATACATGAATGTATTGATGAATGCCTGGCCATTAGATCATGAACAACAGATTAATAGACAGAATTTATAAAGCTAGAGGGTTTATGATTGTTTATAACTTTTGTTGAAGATATAACCAGTAAATTTAAAGGATTTGAGATGCTTCTTCACTTACTTAGGGCATAGTGCTGATTTAAAAGAGAAAATTAGGATGTAGTTTTCAATGAGCATAGTAATCAAAGTTCATACTAATATGATATATATATATGAGTATGTGTGAGAAAAGGACGGACAATGATAATCATTACCATTGAAGACGATTCTCATTAAATGATGAATAAGTAATTAAACATAATTATTTAAAATACTCCAATTTCCATCTTAGCATGTTTGATTAAAATGTCACATAAAGTAACAAGGTCCTCTATTAAATAGAGCTTTATTTCAATATTACAATCAAAGCTTGTCTCCAGAACAAAGAGTAAGGAGAGGTTTATTTCGTACTTTCTGTTCTAGTGTGTTAGTTATAGGTGATAATTTCTTTGAAGTAACTTTGAACTGGAGAGGAGCTGCTGTTGTTTCTTTCCTTCTCACACCATTCAGCAGGTATTCACAGAATCACAGAATGAGCTGAGTTGGAAGGGACTCACAAGGATCATCGAGTCCAGCTGCTGGCCCTGCACAGCACCATCCCCAAGAGTCACACCGAGACTCCCATGTCCAAGAGCCTTGTCCAAACACCTCCCCAGCTCTGCCAGGCTTGATGCTGTGACCACTTCCCTCGGGAGCCTGTTCAGTGCCCAGCCACCCTCTGGGTGAAGAGCCTTTCCCTGATATCCAGCCTAAACCTCCCCTGACACAGCTGCAGGCCATCCCTCAGGTCCTGAGCAGTGGGCAGAGCAAACACCATCTCCATGGTGCAGCAGCAAATTCCTTCCTCTGCAGCAGGGGAGAGACAGGCTGAAGACATGGCAAGGCATTTCAGTTGCTTTCCTACATTTAGACATCTAAATTTAGTTGTGTGCAATCTGCTACTGAAAGATACCATGAGGAATGCATGTGCTCTATGCTTTAGTTGTCATGATTCATCTGAACTATTTTAGATCTCCGTGTTAGGATGGGATAAATCCAGGCCTAGAAACACTGGTTTACTTTTGTACTTTAGCACTAAAAATGACCCCTTATTTTGACATATAAGAGTATTTCATCTTGTAACTTCAAATTATATGAAATGAATGTTGAAGAACATATTGCACATATATATATATATATACTAGAAACTTCTGTAGACATGATGACTGCCAACCTCCAGTCACTTCTAGACACTTGCCATTGACAGGATAGACAGAAAGAAATCTGTTTTGTATTTTTGATCTAAGTGTTTCAAAATTGAAAGATGAAAAAACCTTTTTCTTCCTTGTTTTTTTTTTTTTCAGGTGAGAAATTCATCAAAACCTGTTCTGTGGGGCAAAATATTTTCCTCTAAATGATCAGCATTCTGTCTTTTCACTTTCCCTGCCTCATAGTCATCAAAAATTTCCTTACCAGGTGTAAGGGACTAGGAAAGACAAAGTCTATTATTGTTTAAATTAATACCTTAGAATACTGAAAGCTCCACTTTGAACAAAAGACTAAAATTCCAGTTATAAAAACAAATTTATCAGCCACATGGAAGGGGAAACTGAAATCTTACTGGTATATCCTTGAGAGTTTCTACTAGAGCACTTCAGAACTGTAGCACCTTTACAAAGGGGGAAAACCAGAAATGAATGCAGACAAATATAACTGGTCTGATGCTCACAGATGGGGAAGAAAATAGAAATTATATTTCAGATAGAATTGTATCTTAAAATCATAATTAAAGATGTATTTTGTGCCAGCAAAGAAATTATAAAGCAGTAGTTTCATATGTCACTATCAGGAAAGCAGGTAAAAATCTCCATTAAATGACTGCCCAGGACAGATATTCAGGAAGGTAAAAAAGCTTTCCCTTTGCTGAGCATGTCCAGATTAGTGAGCCAACAGCATTTGCCTGTGTAAAGGACAACAGAAATAGAGCCCATTGAGTTCAGTAATCTTGCTAAGCAATTTTGCAATGTCAGCCATCACACCAATGATGAGGCTTCTGCAATAAGCATTGAGTACCTTCAAGACAACTAAGGGATAACAGATCAAAAAGAGATGGCAGAACTTCAAGTTATTGAACATGTAGTTTGATCTTTGAAAATAGATAATATCTCCATTTTCAGGTTTGCTAAAATGCAAGAAATAAGGGCAGGACAGTTTAAACCTTTTCACTGCCTGTCACTCAGCCAGATCAAGAACTGGGAAAGCAAACACATGGTCTGAACTGTCCAAAGATTCCCACTCAGGGATGTGAGTTAATCATCTTTCCCAGGAAAATCAGGAAACAGAACCACTGCCTAAATAGAAGCTGCTGTTCAAAGAAGGCAGGATTAGCCTGAGGTACGTGGCCAGCTCATACAGGCAGAGTGGGCAACACGCAAGACACTCAAATCACTTTGCCAACACGGAATTTACATGACATTTTTGTACCCCTTGATTAATACATCTTTTAGCCTGGGTCTGAAGCCAAATTTCTTTTCCATCCACAGCATGTAATGTCTACAATATCCACTAAGAATTATGCAGTGTGTGCTGGGGAGAGTATCCATACCTGCTCTAGGTATAGGTAGCCACCTCCAAAATATCCCATCAACCCTTAAGAAAAATTGCTTGGATATTGTGAAACAAAGTGACCAAGCTACAAGAGAGCTAATGCCATGTGCCACCAAGTTAAATGGAACAAATGGCTAGGCAAGGCCGAGCAGCCTGAAAGGAATAGACAGGATGCAGTGTCCTGCTCCATAGGTCTGAAATGCTGGAATTGTTTTGGTGTTTCATTGTCTTATTGCATTATGTTCTTTATCAACTCATTGTCTTCGTTCTACAGTATCTGTTCTCCACTTTCTTCACACAAATAACCCCTTTTTTGCAGAAACATTTAGTAGAGATGTACATTGTTGTATCTAGTTCTCTGAGAGTCTCAGCCAGAGACTTCTCACTGACTTCACCAGGGGTTGGACCAAGCCACATGGATAGATCTGAGACCAGCTCTTTCACAGGTGTTTTTACTTCACAAGCTGCTTCTCAGTCACAAAATGGAAATTATTCAATCCTGAGAATGTGTCATTTCTTTCCAGAGGAATTATTACATTTGTGCTCAAAACAGTTCCAAGAAAGTAATTGTTTTATATAATGCCCATGATAATTGAACTGTGTGCTGCTGATAACTACACTTAAAAAAAAAACGGAATTGCAGAATTTCCCCTTTTGTAGCAAATAGTTTGAAAGCTTCTAGATTTTACATCATAACCATGAAACTTCTGTCACTCACAAGCTTGTGAAGAAGAGTGACTCACTGAAGAAACAATTCTTTTTTACTTATCAAACACACACATATGTTTCATAGGTATTATTTTTCCTATTGGAGACTTTCTCACACTACATGATAGTCCTAAGCAAATTTTTGCACCTTTTACTCACTGCCAGCCCTGCTTTTTACCTTACTGCATAAGTACCTTATACAGTATATTTGTTGTCAGAGAGAAGCACAAAAGAAAAAAAAAAACTAGATTCACCAGTTTAAAAATGTAAACATATAAATAAACCACAAAGGACATGCAAATCATTATTAAAAGAACGGTCAATTAACAGCATCTTCACTGTTAAAAGAAACAAACTCCCTGCTGCAAAAGTGGTGGCTACCATTCATTTCTCCATACATTTTCAGGAAGTCTGGTTATTGTCCTTTTGTGCTCTGCAATACTCTGAGCCCACTTCTCTGGAATCTGCCATTTATTTATTCAGATGAACACATGTGTCTTCTATCAGAAGTCGTAACTGTTTCTCAAAAATTCTATTATCTGTTACTTGGCTAAAGACTTCTTGACACATTTATGATGGTGGGTAAGAGAAGTGGGTGATGGACTGCCCCCTTTTCAGCCATGACCTCCACAGAGACCTGAGCCAGAGGGCTGGAGCCACCAGTCTTTACAGATCTTCATCCATCACCTCCTACTGCTGCAGATATTCTACTCTCTTCCTTCTCAGCTTCAGGACAAGAATGCCATTACAAAAAATCTCAAGTTTATGCAAAAGGTATATGGAACCTCCCAACCTACCCACCTCAGCACAAGGAATAGCTCAGAAGCACCATTTAAACACAATGATACGTTCACTTGATTTTAGCCACCACTTTCAGACCCTTTTCAAACAGGTTATTTCCTGTTTAAGTGTTCCCATTACACCCTGCCTCAGTAACAGGTGTTACACAGATCTGTGACCGTTGATACCGACAATACTTGAGCCACTCAAGTCCTGTGTCCTTTGTCCTCAACTTTTCCAAGATGCTATTTTGTCTCTCAGATCCTATACATACCAACTCTAGTGATATTCATTGTGCACTATTGTATGGTTTCTGCAACACCAGAGCCAAAGGCTCGTGAGACACATACACAGATGTTTGGTAGCCAGCTCATTCCTGAGTGATCAGGCAAGAATTCATAGACAGAAGGACTGTATGGCAGGAGCCATGGTGAACAAGATAGGCAGAAGCAGTAGTGAATGAAATAGTGCATGAATTCACTGGCAGCAGTGATGGAGAATCTTCTTCCACCTGAGAAACACAACTAATAAGCACATCTTTTCAGATCAAAAAGGCATTAGAGCACTGTTTCAGAGGCAGTGGTCCACTAATCTGGCAGTTCAAGAGGGAAATATTTTCATTGGCCACTGAATTAATCTATACCTCAAATTATTCATCATATCCCAAAAAAACAGCTCTCCATTAAGGAGACATCTGCATGGGGCATAATATAGCTTGCCTGTTCACCTATATTTCCTTCCCAGATCTCATGTTGCAAAACACCTGCCTCTATTTCTCTTCACAGCAACCTTCCATGAAGGATTTTATTTTCTGGTACACAGATTCCTGAAAGAATGACCTTGAGGGGATGGATGCAATGAAAGAATAATGCCTTAAAAAAGCCAAATCAAACTGTAGAGAAAAAACAGGTCTTTCCAGAGCATGTTGCAGTTTTTCAAGTAATTTGATATTCCATGACTAATAATACAAACAACAAAACATGTCCAGGTGCACACAGAATATTAGACTCTTTCTGAGAAGGTGCTAGTTCATGTAAGAATACATTGACTTATGAAACTAGAAGAACTTGAAAGTCTTTTACCATGCCAAGAACTTCTCACCCCTAGCACTAACTGCTAATTAATCAAACCATCAGTTAATTGCCTATCTTTAGATTTGTTCCAAAATGCATAAATACTAGCTTAAATATTACACAGGAAGATATTACTACAAAAAGAATGCCATAATGAGAATAAAGCAAGCTGTGACTTGAACGCTCTTTAAATTTATCTTGTCATACACTTCCACAAAATGAGGCATTCCAAATTTGCCAAATGAACCAGGCAGCTCTGCCAATTTCTAAGCATTAATCCTAACATGAAGTATTAATCTTATCATAGATTACTGCCCAATGGTTCTTTATCTTGTACTTCATTTATATTAGTTAGATTTTTTGAGTGGTCTGCTCCAGAATGGAAATTCTTGAGAAAAAAAAACCTCTAATAGAACAGCCTCAGGCTTGGGGTTTCATTTTCCCCTGCTTTTTCTTTAGATACTGCTTTAACATAGGAATTACTCCTTACATACCACCATCTGATATACTTAGGCCAATATATTTTCTCATCTGCAAATGCTTCAGAGACAGATCCTTGTTGTGCAGATGTGTTTATGGGGGTACCTGTCCCACCCAGTGACCAGCATCACCTGTGTCACCTTGGGGAGCCCAGACATCCTTTTAACAAGGCCTTATCCTGCACTTGAAGGCTGGGGAGCCACAATTCTCTCTCCTGTGGATCATTTCCAGAAATACTCACTTTGGTATGCAGCTGACATGAGCAGGAAGGCTGGACATGCCAGGCTGCAGCTGGCCTTTCTTCCTGTCAAGGCCATTGCATTCATTTTGATGGATGTTCTCTGCACACAGGGTAGAGATCGTGCTGCTTTTACTGCAAAGGCAAAAGGATTCACTAATTATTCCAGTTATTCGTTACCCTGCTGAGACAAATGTTATGAAGAACAAAACACAGAATGCTAATCTGCCGTGAGTTTTGAGTATTACTCAGGGAATTTAAGCACTGTGAAAAGATCTTGTGGAATCAGAAATGCCGCCTGGTAATAAAAATAGAAGAAGGGACTTGTTCTCTAATTACCAGACATGAATTTGAGAAATTTGTCTTCCAAGGCACCATGACTTTGCAGTTCATTACATTCTCAATGACTCGTATAATGAATATGTCCTTTTAATTGCTCTGTGTTGTCTTGACCCTTATATTAAGTGGATCATCCATTCTTTCAAAGATAGTGGCTACCCTTGTGTTCACAGAGTACTGCCTTAATCTAAGTGGACTTGCTGCATCCAAATTCTACCAAGTAATGACAATCCAAATGAAGAGCACTATTACAGAGACTGGGGAATAATCCAGAGTGGGAGAGAGAATCTTCTCAAAGTACAGAGGACAGCTGACAAAAGAACAAATTAAAGTAAAATGTATATGAACCCCAGAGCATTAGAGCTTTCAATTTTTGTATTACACTGATATCACATATCTAGTATCATATGGTGGGCTCCTCATATAGATACACCTGTAATAAACTGCACTGACTCTGCTTCCCATGAGAAGGTATTAGAATTTGTAAACTGAACAGTTTACAAATTTACCACTTGGCACTAGAGTTACACATAGAACATGCACAAGTCAACACATGAAATATCTTATAGAGGTACTAAATCTCAGGAGGGCTTTAAGTATGTTTGAAATGTGGTATGCTGACTGAATGTCTTCAAAATAGCAATAAACACTCAGTTTACACATGCAAATTTCATTCTCCCTGAGACTTTAAAAATTCCACTCCAACTAATTTTCATAGTTTCATCATTATCAGTGTGGGTTGAATCATTACCATCTTCTGTTTAAGAGCTGCAACAAACCACTGGTTCATACAGACACTGAATTCTCAGTATAATGGAAAATCATTTATGTATATGTTGAACAGGTCAAATTTTATTGACTTGAAAGCATTAATAGTTTGTATTGACCTTGAATTAACAAAGTCAATCAAAATCTGAGATAAAGAATAAGTTACCTTATCAGCTTACTGCTTTGTGCTGGCTTCTTTTAGCACTGGTTTCTCCAGCTCATCTTAGGTTAAAAGGTCAAAAAGTGCTGACTGCTATAAAACTCTGAGGAAACTTCTGACCCTGTTAGCAAAAAAGATGTTAAAAACTTCAAAGCAAAAGAGAACATGAACTTATGGAGGAGCAGCGACTAGCAAGCCTAAAATCTCAGAGTTAATCATAAAAGCAGAGTAAAGGAAGACTTTTTGAAGTTCTGAGAGACGTGCTAAATCTTGCCTAAACAGCATTATCCAAGAATGAGAATGTTGAGTCTTTTTACTTAGCATCACTTTCTCTAAAAAAAAGTCCTTTTCACATAGACCCTGGAGAAGTCTTAGCATCCCTATGGTTTTGTTTGGTTTTTTCTAACAAAAAGGAAAAGTAGGCAGAAAACTTACTAGCATTTAATCTCTTAGCTTCTGTTAACTTTCTAACTTGTTAACACTAAACTAATAAAGTCCTGCTAAAGTTTGGGCTATCTGAATACAGTTTTTTCCTAGGACAGAGGACATAATAGGAGTTTTACATGTTTCACTGTCAACTCTATCCATTGCATAGAGGCTGAAATAGGAAATTATGAAATGGATTGTCTTATATTAAGGAATCTCAAGAATTGTAATAAAAACCATGAGTACTACACTTTAGAACTGAACTTTTGAATCCTTTACAAGTGTAACTATCTAGAGGTAAGCACAATGTGCACTTATTCTAACACCAGGACAATGACGCAAACACAAAGTCCACCAAGAGTCAAAACAATTTGGTTTTATGCAAAAGATGATTTATACAAAATTTTTACTTTTAATCTCAGGGATTAAAAGTATTCAAGCATTGTAATTAATGCTAACACTGATTCATCAACATTGTAGTAGAAGGTGTGCAAAGATTTACTTATGGTCTTCTCCCATATTAGCTGGCAAAATGTTTTCCAAAATGCAGTTTTACACAACTCCACAAACAAATGAAAGAGCAATTTTGCTTGTGATTATATAATGAATTTTTTCACTGAATGTTAATGAATTTTAAATTGTCATCACTATTTTTACTTTTAATTACAGCACAATAGGAATTTACTGGAGCTAATTAAAAATTGAGTCACCCATTTTTTAGTGAAAGGTCTAGTCCCAAATTCCTAAATAAGAATGGGCTTTTTTGAAGTGCAAGTTAAACTTTAAAGTGAGAAAGAATAAAGAGTCATTTTGTATAGTTTAAAATTTTCAAGTAGTTATTTGTATTTTTTGTATGATATATGAATACAGGTAAAAGAGAATGTTCTTTCACTAAGAATCCTGATTATATAACATTTTTATTTTGGTTCTGGGGCTATATATTTCATGAACAAATTAGCGTGGTACTGCCAACACAATCTTTATTCAAGTATTAGTGGTTTCAAGTTGAGCTTCCAAGAAAAACAGAAAACATCCATATGGAGTTTATTTCTGGTTATGTATGTCTCTACTGAAACAGAGTGGTCACATACAGGAAATCCTTATTACAGGAAGTACAGATCAACAGACTTGCAAAGTGTAGCTCTGGTGGGAGAAACCAAAGCATAATGTAGCAACCACTGCTGCCAAATATTTTGAGATAGAGACAGATATATATCTATATATCTGTTTATTTATTTATTTAATTTTCTACTGACACTGATTTACAAATCATAGAAGCAAGGAACAGAAGAATGATGATTCTGCAAGGAGTCTACACTGTGGTACAAATATTAACATCACGCTATGTACAAAGGTGAAGCAAAAAAAAAATCATCTAAAGAGAAACTTGTATTTTAACCTCACTGAAAAGAGGCATTAGCAATTACATAAAAAAAGCCCTTAATTTAGTAATCAGCAGCTATAACTCAGAAATTCCTCACTGTGGCAAACACTACATCCTTTTATTAGGCAACCCGTGCAGTAAAATAGAGGAGTGGGGTACAAAGTGTAAAGACAGCATGACAGGTACCAAAACTCAGCCTTGAGATCAGCCCTGAGCTGACTCTCAGCCCACTCTGTCAGGCTGGGGTCAGGTTCCTGTAACTGGTTCATCCACAGCAGTTTCCTCAAAATCTCTCAGGCACTCTGGAAAACTCTGCAAAGCTCAGTGTCAGAATTTGTGCCATGGACTGGGTTCCATGTGACAACAATGAGGGACAGATTTCTGCCTTAATACCACAAAATGCCAGGGCAGAAAGTCACCTTAAGCAGGAGTTACAAATGAACCAAGCAGTCTTTAGTTGTCTGCTTTTCCTCACAGGTTTGCCCCAGACAGTGAGAACTGTGCAAGGTAATTCCCTTTTCAAAGCCCAAAGTTCATTCCAAATCATGGAATGTTACATGTTTCTTTCTACAATACACAGCTGTACCGCTGGTGTCACAGTGAAGTGCTGCTGCACATGTCCTTACACACTATTTTTTCTTCACTGAGGCCAAATCAACTTTCAACTACTGCTGTGCATTGTTTTTATGCACAGCTTAATGAGGAATCTCCCATTGGGAGTCTATCACTCCTTTGAGACTAAGCTTTCTAAAGAAAACACCTTAGATATTTTTGAGGGACTTCTCTCAAAAGAGAGATATTAATTAAGTAATTTATACTTGAAATACACAGACATTTCATGTCACTTCTTTCCTGCCCATGTAGAAACCATCCTTCAAAATATCAGATTTAAGCTACCCCTTGGCAAACAGCTGACACTGACATCAGGACAAGACACTCATGCAAAAAAAGAAAAAAAAATCCTCCAGGGAAAACAGTATAACACTATCTGTTTGAATAATAATTCTCTATATTATTTCTCCTGCTTCCAAGTGCCAGATTCTTTACCTTCATTAAATAAATTTTACTACCCTTAGAAGCAGAGGAAATATATGTATGTATGTATGTATATAGAGGGAGTCGTGATCAATTTTGTAGGTGGTATATGAGCTGTAATCTAACTGAGTAGATGTAAAATAAAATTTGAATTTTATATGCATTTTATTTCAGTATCCACAAGACTGAATGTTCAAGAAATTATCATAAATCTCAGCATTTAAAATTTTGGATATCCAGTTATAGTTTCTGTTCATAACTCAGGAATGTTCATAATACATTCCTTCTATTCTGTGGAGGACACTTAACAGGCAGCAAATTTGGTTTTTGTTTGCTTGACCACATAAATTGCAAGATATAGGTGTTTTTGAGAGATTAGTTCTATTCATAATCACTACTCATATGCATATAAGTGGCATATAAACACATAGAGAGCCACCAGGATGTCTCCTGCTGTGGTGAATTTTGTCTGTTCACATTGGATGGTGTCTTTATATCAGGTCAAATATGTTACCAAAACTTTTACATTTATGAGCACTATTTTTTTTTAATTTAGGCTTTTGGAGGAACCAACCATCCAAAATTTCTTAGAGTTGTCCTAAAACACTTCTTGAAAACATGCTGTTTAATGTATCTTGACTTCAGAGTGTCTGCCAGTAATTACATTTCTCTATCTGCATGTCTGATAAATTCTCCTGACTGAAATTTACAAATGGTCCATCTACAAAGGAGTTTCTACCAAAACCTCTGCAAGAAATACCTCTTTGGTGACTGTGGCACAGTGACTGGGAATTAACAATCCAGCCAAGGCTGGACATCTACACCTGTATCTATAAATCTATACATAGATTCACACACACACACATATATACACACACACATTCATACATACACATGGATTTTGTAGACCACTGGCCAGAAGAGTAGAATTTGGAAATGGGAAACAATCAATGTGAACATGAATCTGTGGATTCACCACAGGTTTTTTATTGCTCTTATATTATTTAGAATTTATTTGAGACAGTTTCCAAAAACACCTATGAAATTATGCATCCATAATTGTAATCACTTGACATTCATTGGGTTTAAGGGATTAAGTCCATCAAGCTCCATGGAAGAATCCTTCTGCCAGGATTCATACAAGGCTGCTCTTCTAAATCAATCCCAGTGGAGAACTTAATAATGTCTTGGCCAAGGGGTAAATCTCTTCAAAGTTCCACAGCAGCTCATGCATACCAATAGGGCTAAAGCATGATATAGGGTCTGGTTTTCAGTGAACAATAGAGACAGCTCAAAAAATTTAAAAATATAATGAAATCAACTTTTCATATACCTTGGCATACTCTTTTTGTACAGATAGCTAATGGAAAACAATCTCTATAACAACTTGCACATTTATTAATTATACATTCCAGTGAAAAAATTTATTTTAATACTATGCCAACTGAAACAGAGTTAGAATTTGAAATCTTAAGAGATATAATGATATACTGGAACAATCTTGATTACAGAGTTAATTAGAGAGCAAGTGGTTTATTTTTATTAAAAATTAATAATTCATGCAACTTAATTGTTAGATAATGACAATTTTGTCTGCTATATGTACTTAAAATTAGAAAACCTTCATGATTTACATCTATGATTTCAAGTATTTATTTTACTTAAAATACATGTCACAGGGTTGCTGTTAAAGTAGCTGTCAAAAATCTAATGAAAATGGAAATATTGCTCATCCAGAACAAAACACAAATACAATCCTAATAAGTCTGAGCTGCCAAGCCTTCTATTTCTTGCTTTGTCATGGAAAGCCACAAAGAATTTTCTGGAATTAATAGTCAGAATAAACAAGGACCATAAGTAGTCAAGAAATTCAGACAGGGCAGTACTCTCAATGAAGCTGAAGGCTCAAGACAGGAGCTCATGAGCTTCCTTCAGATTTAATTCTGTATGTTCTTTTCTTCATGCATATGTGAATAAATGGGAAAATTATTTCTGTTAACTAAATATCTTATTTAAGCAGAAATGCAATCTGTGTAATACAGTGTGCACACTCTCTAACTCAATTTTCTCAGTACTATTTAGATGTGTTCAGTGCTTAAACCTGATAGAAGAAAAGGTTGCTTGTAATCTACAATCCATATCAACTTGTTTGCCCATGTTTTTCTGATTTTAAATTCCCAAGAAAATAAATTAATTTCTCAATTGAAGTTTATGAGAAAGAGCACTCCCTTTCAGAACACCCTTTCCCCTTTTCTCCCTTATTTCACTTACACCAGTCACAGCAGTTGTCGCCTGGGAAGAATTTTTGACAAGGGCCTCTCTGTGCTCCATGAGTGGAACTCCATATGACTTTAACACTGCCTGCTGAGTTTGCAGTACATACCAAGACAAAAGCTGTGCACTGAAATGACCAGGGAACACCACAGACCCTCCTGAATGAGAATTAAATGGCAATAAAGCAGATATGCTGACAATCGATACCCAGCCACTTCATATTACATCCCATACTGTCTGAATATGATCAGCACTAGAAACAATGCAGAATCTATCTACAGAGAAGGTGTTAATGGAATTTCCAACAGGAATCATAGGATAATCTGGGTGGGAAGGACCTTTGAAGGTCAACTACTAGAACTCCCCTGCAAAGAGGGGTTCTTAAACAGGTCAGGTTGCTCAGAGCCATATCCAACCTGACCTTCAGTGTTTCCAGGGATGGGGCATTCAGCACCAATCTGGTCATCCTGTTCCAGTGTTTTGCCATCTTCATTGTACAAATTTTTTTTTTTTATATCTGTATCCAATGATAGGACAACAGAAAAAGCACAAAAATGGAAATGCAAAAAAATCTAGTTAAACATAAGGAAGGGTCTTACCGTAAAACTGATCAGATACCCCACAGAACAACCAGAGAACAGGCTGTCCAGAGAGACTCTGGCTTCTCTGCCACTGATGATGTTCCTAACCCAGCTGGACACAGTCGTGGGCAACCTGCTTAGTTGATTCTGCTTTGAGCAGGGATTTCAACAAGATCATCTCCAGGGGTCCCTGCCAAACTCAGCCCTCTTGGATTCCATGGTCCTAAGTATTTCTCTCATCTCTCTAACTCTGGCCAGCCTTTCAGCTCTCATACTTCCTTGGAGCATAAATATTTAGGGACATAGTTCAGTTGAGGTTTACGTTGTATCTTCAAAATTACAGAATTTGCCTTGCTGTTCATACCCTATATTTTCTAAGATACTTAATGTCTTTGTTAACAAAGTCAAGCAATATTGCATTTGTCACACTACCATGCACTAAGCAACTATTTTAAATTGGTGATGTTCTCTGCAGAAAGTGCTAAGACAGCTACTTTTTCTGGACTGGAACAGAAAAGAAATGAACATATTTGCAAGATAAAAAACATGTTAATAGAAGCCTGTTTATGAGAAGACATAGTATAACTGATGATGAAATAAGCTTGCACATACAGTAATTATACACAAAATCAAAATTCATGTGTGTATCTATAAAGATAAATTGAGCACTGTGTAAGTCTAGGGATGTTTTTCCTTTCCTTTGGAAAAATGTCTACTTTGCTTTGAATGATAACATAATGTAACTAAAAACAGCACTAAAAGCAGTGCTGTTCTGAAAGACCAAGAAGGCAGGAACAAACTTAATGCAGCAGTCTAAAAACCATGACTAAAAGCTTCCTCTTCCCTCCCACCACTACCATTCAAATTCAGTTGGTACAAGGTGTAGTCTCACATCATGTAATACTGTTATGCATGAACAGTCTCTCCCTCTTTTTAGTTTCAATAAATACTGAACATGCTTCTGAGCACTGCCCTTTCCTAGTGAGGTCAGAAGTCAAGACAGCAAACAGAAGATTCATGACAATATTTTTTACATTAGGATCAGAAACTTCTTGCAGAGACTTGAATCACAAGTTTTCTCAAATCATATTTGGTTACCAGTTCTAGATTGTGATAACGAAGAGAAAAACACTTATAAGCAAAAAATCCAACAGCTTGGACATGCTGTATGAAGGAAATGAGTCAAATGATGGCTCAAACTACCCAGTGCTTGGAAAACCTATACATTAATGCAAGAAGTGTGGGCAAGAAACAACAGAAGCTGAAGAGGAATACTTAAAAAGGAGCATTTAATGACTAGCAGTACAGAACCTTAGTAAATTAGACATGTTACTGCAACAGAAAAGGCCACTATGTTCGTGCACTACATTTGAGATCCAAATTTGGGAAATTATCTTTACTGAAAATCTGGAAATGTGTTAGTGCCCATGGCAGATGACTGAAGCATGAAAATGCAGTGGAAAGAACTTTTGTGAGCAAATACCACAAATACCATGACTACCAAGGCACAACACAAAGTATCACTTTACATTACCCAGAAAACCTTTAAAACCAGAATGAATACAGTACAACATGGATTAATCTGAAAATTATGGTGCTGATAAGTTTTAGAGATGCACATGCACATCCAGAAGGCGGGAAAAAAATCTGTGCAAAGACTGTTGCATACTTAAGCAACAAGAAAGGAAGAGAAACAGTTTGGATGAAAATGACCATGGTATGGTACGAGCTAATGAAACTTGGGGAAGAAAGGGGGCTGGATAGCAGGATAGGAACAGATAGACTTTAAGAAAAGAAAGTTCAATAGACTCAGCAAATCCTTTGGGAAAGCAAGCAATGACTGGAAACAAAATTTACGAAGGCTTGCACTTCCACAAAAATTACCTATTCCAAAATAGAAGTTGAAAATAACGACATCAGAAGCTCATCACCAGTGTCAAGTCAAAGCAGGAAGCACAAAGAAAGTGGAAATAGGTTATACTAAAAATACAGGAGGAGTATGTAAAAGAAAATTAGAAATGTCAAAGCATAAGATGGAAAGAAGCCAGAAAAGGATTCAAAGACAACACGAAATCATTGGAGATGTTAGGAGTAAGAATCATGTGGCAGTCCAGTACTGATTGTAAAAGGAATGCTATCAGAATGCCAGGACACCTCACATGCTGAATGGTATTCTTGCTTTAAAACGTTAACTGCGAGCAGGTGGGTGGAACAATTAACACCAGAGAAAAGAGTCTGGAATAAAGAAAAACAAGCTACTCATACCGACTGATAAACTCACTGAACTAGCTGCAACAAATCAGGCATATTACAACTCATTAGTTATCTCTGAGGAACTGCCAAGCCAAAAATGTAATTTGCAGTATCTGTCATTAAAGGGAATATAGGAACCATAAACCACAGGTTTGGAAGCATACATGAATTACTAAATTTTCCTTCACCTCCTGGTCAAAAATAACAAGGAATCTGAAAAACATGGTTATGCCCAAGAACTGGTGTGTTTTTCGGTCCAGAACATATTATGGCAAACTAACTTTCTAATTTTCTTGTCCAACAGGGCAACAGGTCATTTCAATGAGGAAGAAATATTGTGTATATCAAATTTTGTAGAGCTTTTGATACAACATATTATATTAGTTGAACAGGGATTCCTGATGATTGTACAGGGAAGTACAATCATCAGAAAAGTAGTGAAGGATAGGTACAAAAACATTTGGGATTACTGGGTTTATAGAATTATTAATAGTGGTTTACTATGAAATGGTAAAAGTTACTCACCAAAGTTACAGAGGCTGATTCATAGGTGTGTTCTGTTCAATATTTTCATTATTAACCTAAAGAAAGGAAGAGAGTACATTTATTATATATGCACCTCCCACCAAAATAAGAAAAGCCCCATGTACATTGTGGGAGGGGTCTAGAATTCATAGTGGTCTTGACAAACTGAAAAAAAAAAAATCTGACACTAAACAGGTAAAGATTAAAAACAGACTTAAATTCCTTATTAAGTGAAGCACAAGGTAGGAATGTCACAGCATTACAAACATAAAACAAGATTAATGTTATAAATGTTTGTACCCATTTAGTAAACACATATAAAAACATAGAAAACAGTGCACATGCATACAAACATACATACACCCATTAAATAATGAGAAAAATCCTTGTCACAATGGTTCTCTAGTCACCTTGGGCAAGGCTTCAGCAAGTATTGCCTCTGTGAAACAAATGGAGCTGTCAACTGTGCTTTAGCAAAGACATGGACAAACTGAGGTAGATAATCAGAGATTTAGGAAGCACAACAAAAGAAAGAGCAAAAGAGCAGGGAATGCTTCAATTCGATAGTTACAGTAGATAAGTGAAAGACCAAAGGGCTTAAACTACACTAACACACCAGTTTAGAGACTGAGAAAAATCTCTGGTACTAAGGAAGAAACAGTGAAATTAATTGCCTGGGGTAGCCATGGCATAGTTATCACTGGAGGATTTTATAAACAATTATACAAACATTTGTCAGGAGGTACACAGCTGTAATTTATTCTGCCTTGAGGGTCTCCCTGATTTCTTTTTCCAAGATTCTGTCATCCAGACTAGTCATTAATTTAACAGATAAGGTACTCACACAAAATAAAGGTGTTCTGGTACCGAGCTTCTGCTTCTACCTAGACAAGTAAATATTTAACAAGTGCTTTGGCCCCTGACTTGAATGCTGATCATCTCATCTGACACAGATGCTCCAGCTCCTGAATTACCATTGCACTGGGAATCCCAGTGTTCTCTCATTTGCCTACCTACAGGAAATTTCTGCATCTAAAAGACAACACACTAATATTAATTTTGTGCACATTGTTAGAGTTAATGAATTTTTCCACTGTTAAAACTATTTAAGCTTTGATTCTTTCCTACCTGACTTTATGTTTGCAGTTTCCTGCATTCATTTTAATCTCTTGGGATGGGGCAAACATCTCCATTGGTATGTCCAGAGTTCAGTCCATTTTCTTGGACTTAGCACACTAACTATGATATAGCTACACACAGGTGGGACAAATCCCCAAAACCAAAAACTGCTTACTTATGTTACCTTGCAAAATTAGAAGCGTCACAGTCTGACCTTTAACATTTTTAGTTTCCATTTCAGCTCTCATCCCACAGCAATGATAGCTTGACACCTTAAAATTATTTTATGCGTATTCTGATTGTATTAACTATTTTTAGCTATCTTTTTTAACTGAAGTATGTGAGTAAGCACATTTTGCCAAACTGCAAAGTTCAGCAATGCTTTTAAAGGCATAAGCTCCTTTGGGGTTTAATGCAGTCTTTTCCCAAGTAATATGATTTCAATCCAAACTCTAAAATATCATTATTTCACTTTGTGTTCTCAAGGCAACAAAGCAGATAAAATAATTTTTAAAAAAATCCTAACCCCAAACCCCTCATTACTTCAAACAAGCCCCCTCTATTATTAACGTGATGTTAAATTTTCCCTGATCACCACATTCTGAGCATACCTAGCAATGGCATTCCACCCTTTAGCTAAGAGCACATGGCTTTGGCTGCAAACAGCTTAGAGGCTTCCATTATTTTAAGTTCTCTGGGAATGACAGCATTGTAATGCAATGTTTGCTGTGTGCAGGCCAGGCCTTGCTGCTGTGCAGAAATGGCAGGGCTGCATCCTGCAGATGATCTCCTGAGCCCAAACACTGCAATTCCCACAACAGGCTGCTCCTCCCTGCTGCAAAGTGGATGCCATGAGCAGGCCTGTTGAGCACATGGAGGCTGACAGGGGCAGGAGAATGGGATTATCCCAAAGTGATGAGGAAAGGCAAATCCAGCACAAAGTGACTGATGCCAATGAAACCACTAAAATGGAATTGCTGCCTGGGCAGCGAGTTCAGAAAGGAATGATGAAGGGAACAACTCGTGGCAGTGCCAGATCAGTGGCAATATGGAAACACCAAATTGGTCAATTCACCAAAAACCCTATACTATAGAATTTTAACTATAGTAATTCTGCACGAGAAAATCACTAAGTGAACACAGAGAAAACTTCACTAATTCTTTAAAACTGATTTTTTAAAGGAGAATTTAGACAGATTCAAATATGAAAACTAAGGTAATTTTATCTTGAGGTTCTCTGTTTGGCAGTCTAAGTCAGAAATTTAATGGCATTCTTGCAAGAATGGTTCTGCAGTTCAATCAGCCCTGAGATAAACTTTTAACTATAACTAAGACATAGGACAATCTTCCTTGAAATTATTAAACAAAGTAAAATTCCCTTCTTCTGTAGACATATAAACACTGTAAAGATATGACAGGATGATTTTTTTTTTCCTATTTCATATTTCATAATGTGATGAAAACAATTGTAGAAACTTGAGGTAGTTTTCAAAGTAACTCCTCACTAATTAATCTTACAAATATGCTGTCATCTATATATTCTGTAAATAGCTACAGCCTGCAGAAGGAACGGTATTTTACAATACATATAACTCAAAGTAGCATCTTAATTAATTGGGTATCTCTTTTCACCATATATACAATCAGAATTTAAAACTGTATGCTTTGTGTTTTTATCTAAAATTTGATAACGGTAAATCATATAATATAGAAAATATATCATTTATGCAGGCATGCAACACAAAGATAATTAGAAACACCCTAGTTTGATTTCACACAGCATAATTTTGCCTCCCTAGGCAATGATTACTTCTTAGTGGTTTCATTAGCTTCAGTCATAAAAGTTGATTATGATTTTTTAGATTATTCTTCTAAAAATAAATTTCCCTTAAGCAGAAGTACTTTTTTATTACTCTTCACATCTCTGTGTTCTTAAACATTTCATTCTTTCTTAGTTATATTATGTTTTATCTCCAGAAGCATTTTTACTGCCACAACTCACTGCTTTGCCTGATCATGGGTATGCCATGCCCTGTGAGCAGGACAGTCAGTGGCAGCAGCCACTGGGACAGTGTGGATGTTCTCCAGGCTCTGGCCTGATGCCTGTGCACATCTTCATTGTGGAAATATGGAAAAATGTCATCATTCCAGCTTGCCTCTGGCTCAGTCATCTTCTATCCCTGCACACAGAGCAGCTGTGGAGAGGCACAGCACCGAACCAAACAGGCAGGACCAGTCTGTGCTCGTGGCCTTCCACGAGAGGCAGCACCAGACACTGAAATTCCTCATGGCGTTTTCTGGTAAAGAGAACGGTTTTTCCAATAGAAATGCTACACCAACAGTATTTGAAGTTATACATAAAAGAATCTGAATATATCCTACAACATTAAGACAAAGAGAAAGGCTTTATTTGCTGTACTGACACACCTCTGATCAGCGTTTTAACATCTCATGGCTGTGAATTCCTTTATATAAAAGTAAAAGGGAATAATTTCAAGCAAACGTCTGCAGAAAACTCTTCAATTTATGTTACTGTCTGCAAAAATACTGCTTTAGAAAAACTCTTCATCTTCCTGGACATTCTTTATGACATTATTCTTTAATTATCTCAGATGTAAACATTAAAGAAAGGACTAATTAATTAGAAAGCCTTTTGCGCTAGACACCTGATGTCTAGAAAAATTAGTATTTGTTCTTTAGGAGGTCTGGGAACTGATGAAAGAAGTAATTTGAATTAGCTGCAGATAGTTTGCATTAGTGGATAATTAATTTTCTTCATATTTTGTCCTAGATTTCATTAGGCAACAGATGTAAACATGTCTGTGCTAGTGAAAGAATGTCAGAATTCAGTTTAGATTACGACTCCTAAGGAAAAAAAATAATACAACAGCAAGCATAATCAGCAAGCAAAACCAGAAAGAAGAAACTTCTTGAGAATTCAAAGCATTATTTTGTAGCTGTTTAAATAACTTCTATTGGAAGCTAAAGGAATACAATCCTCATCTCTGAAGGTAATCTAAGACTTATGGGAGTTCCAAAGAGCAAAGGCAATATTCTGGTAATTTAGCCTGATAGCTATGACAATGAAATAACAGGAGTAATAGTCTTAAAACACAGGATAGCACTACATTTTCTTTATTCTGTAATTTTACTTTTAGTGTTTAATGTAAGAATTTGTATTACCAAGGCATTTCTGCACTTAAGGATTTTTTTTTACATTTTCTTATGTGCAGAGAGTAAAATTTTGTCTAATAAAAATTACTTAAAATTGCATAGAATATTTGTAATAAACATGCTTAATTTTTTGTCTTGAAGACAGGCAATATGAGAGATACGTTCTGATTGTGACAAAAACTGAAAATGGGGTTGCCACGACCTATCTTGTGGGAAAAATGCGATTAACATGTATCCTATCCAAGCATTATTTCAGTGAGTGATAGTTGGAACATAGCACTACTAATAACTCACATTTAATTCCAAATTGTCTGGCTGCTGACAACACTAGCAACAGCCCTCATTTAGCTGCTATGCTCAGAAATCACCTTAATGTGTAAATTAGGTAGATGAAACCTTGCACTGTGCAAATTTGTTTTACTGACTGTCATGTGTGGAGATGGGGATGAAGGAGGAGTTGTATTGTTGCTCACACCAATGAGGAGGTAGAGCAAGAAGTGATAAAGCATTTACTGATCAATCATAGTATAAGTGCTATAAAATTTTCTTGGGATAAATGCAAAGGATTTTCTTTTTTTGCTAAAGTCACTGGGGTAGACTTAGGCATATATTCAAAGATTTTCTGTCTCAAGGTCTCCAGATCACTTTTATGGATGCATTGGTCCTCCACATCCTGAAGAAGAGGTTTTTACAGATTACCTTGTCTCACACCAGCCATCCAAACCAACACTATGTTCATGTTTTTAAATGTCTGTAAAGATTCAGTACAGTACTGGCTAGACTCAGTTTCAGACCTGGAATTCTGCTCCTCTTTGATTTCAAAGAATTGTGCTCACAAAGTCTCAGACATCTATTACATATTAAAACATCTGCAGCTGTAAAAGAGAGCTTAAAAGCAGCTCATTCATTAACAATTGCATTAGAAAATCAGACTTTTTCTACCAAGAGAAAACAGACTGACCCAAAGAAAAGTAAGCAAGAAGATTTACTTTGAAAGAAGATTATTCTTACAAACATGAAGGACAGGGGAAGTTCTGCAGATTCCTGTAGATATGTGCAAATTATTTTAAAAGAACTACAATGTCTTCTTGAAGGATAATTATGCTGACATTGGAACAGCAAGTGTAGCTTTCTGTGCCTACACAACATCTGTCTCAGGCACTGAAATAACCATATTGAAAACAACAGAATGCATCTGCCCTCAGAAATAAAATCAAAATCACACTATTTACAATATTATCTACTTTATCTAATCAAACTCAAACAAAAAAATGTGATTTCAGCTTAATTGATCTTCATTTTACTGTGGTTTCAATAAAATTGTGCAGGCCTTATATTCTAATGAAATAAACCACTTAACAGCTGTTAACACTGACACTTCAGCTTTCTCAGCACACCATATTAAAAAACCAAAAAAGATAGAAAAGGTAATTAGGGTGATTTATTAGACCACCGATTTTAGTGAAAATAGAGATACTTTTTAAGTGCCAACATAATTTAATATGCCAAGTAAAGTTTGGAATTAGTAACATGACACTACTTCCAATGAAATCTGGTTTATGACTTTCACAGCCTTTATTAAGCATTTGCAGCCTTTATTAAGTAAAAGCTTTAAGCCACAGAAGGTGGACTACACCAGAAGATAAAATCAGATATAAATGCAGCCTTACAGTCTGCAAGGAGACACTGGGAGAAACTGGGCTGCAAAGCCACACTATTGCTGTGAATTTTGACCTGGTCTAGGGGAAAATAAATCTCTCATGCAATGAAAAACTTTGACACAACTCTTGGAAATTACACAAATCTCCCCCAAACTTCAGCCATTCATATTACACCAACAAAAAGAAGAAAGCTATCAGATTTGTATGCTTGTTTTAATGATTCTTCTGTGATTTAAATCTGATATAAATTGGTTTATTTTTTCTTGAGCAGAACCTTAAGAAGGACAGTACAAATTATTTTATAGAGAAGGACCAATTCTTCAGAATTAAATTAATCCTCTTATTTAAATGTCTTGCAAATATTTAAGGAAAATACATTGCAGTCTTTTCAGGGAGGGGATAGAAAATGTGTTGATAGCAAATGTGTTTTCCACTCTGCTGTTCATTTTTCAATTCTTTCTGGAGACTACAGTTTCTGCCTAATTGGGTTCAAGATAATTGACAACAACTCTACTAGATTTAAAGGGTAAGCCTCCAACAGATGCAGCAACAACTACATACACACATATGTATATATATATAAAATGTGCAAAGAATTTTATCTATCTCTACATACATAACTTTTTAGTGATTTAGATTTTAAAGAAAGGACATTTGGCCTGGAAAAACAAGACATTCAAATTGTCAGTGTTCTTGATCCCATTTTTCAGAATACATAGGGTTTTCACATCAAAATAAGTATGTTTGGATGAAATCTATTTTGCATCATTTAATTTAATTTTTAACCAGCTGTGCATTTGTCATAGCTGACTTTATTAGCTAACTTGGCATTAGTTATCCTTTTTTTTATCATACCACCTTAATTTAGCATATTTGTCATTATTACTTGAGATATTTTTTCAGCTTCCAAAATATTTTGTTCCCATCATTCCATGAAATGCAAATTATTTTTATGGCTTTGTCTTTGCATCAGTATAGACTTCTGATGCATTCTGACTTTCATTTACGTAAGACATTATTTTTTACTAAGAGATGAAATTTTTCATGATGATGATGCCTCAGATTTTAACTGTTATATTTTTCAAGTACAGTACAGGTTCTGTACTGCTTTAGTGTGTGGGTTTAGGCTTCATATAAGGGGATGGTGAGCTCTCTGCACAGAGCAGAACGACAAAAAAATTCCTTCTCTATCTGGGGACCAAGGACAATTGACCCAAATCTCAGGCCCAAGAGCATAAACATCTTGGGCTGAAGAGAGAAAAACAAGAAGGATGGGACTTCATGGGCTAAAGCTAATTGCACAATTAGCTCCAATATGCAAATGGACCAGAACTTACAAAAATGTGAGCCACCATGACCGGGCATGCATTTTGTGACCATTTTGGTTCATCTTGGGTGTAGCACTGGCTGGGCTCTTGTGCTGCCCAAGGTGAATCTATTGAGGCCTCCTAATAAATCCCCACTTCACTCTTTAGCTCTGTCTAGTCTCTGTTCTAGGTCAGCCTTCACAAGGCATCAATGATTCTAATCCTTCATCCATCATTCTTTGGTAGGTCATAACCATTTTTTCTTCATGATGCCATTTCATTTTTCTCTCTTTATAAGCACTGGTGTTGAGATGCAATTGAGAGTGAAAATCCTACATGGTTAATTCCAGTGAGTTGCTTTTGATTAAATTTTGGACTTCATCATAAAGCAATGAGAAAATGAACTGCATTTCAGCTGGGACTTCCAGACAAATTCAAAGGAATTAGGTACTCAAATATTATTAAATTGTATGACTCTCTTGTCGCCATGGTGCCTTATCTCTGTACTTTGAGCCTTGCCCAGACCACGTTGAGATGACCTGTAAAGATTTGCAGAGATTTCAGTCAGCCATGAGAGGTTTGAGAGGTGTCACAGCCTGTGCCTCCTCGGCAGGGCTCGCAGGGCTCCGCTGCCCTCCGGCCGCTCCCAGCACAGCCCGCAGGACCGGCTCCAGCGCCGGGCAGGCGAGACCTGACCTCTCAAACCACCAGCAAATTCTGCAGCCAGGCAAAACTGACTGCAAACCATCCCCGAGTTTCCTTAGGCTGCTCAGAGAGCGATGTCTCCCGTGGTCGTTAAGCAGTGCATTGATTAATGAGCGAGCACCTTGTGCCGCAGAGATGTCAGAGCCGCACTGAGGCTCTCTGAAACTGCAGCCCGGTTGCTATGGCTACAACAAACTCCCAAAGGATGGCTGCATTTAGCTGGCACATCCCAGACACCCAGAATACTAATGAAATGGAAGAGTCCATCTATCTGCACTGCAATTCAAAGGTGCGTTGTACAAATCTAAAATATTTGCACTTAGTCAACTGCAAATACAATTATCTTATTTCTCATATATATATATTTCATTTTTATGCAATTTTTTTTAAAAACAGAGTTTAAATATTGTGGCTTAACAAGTATCCATTTTCCTAAAACTATAATTAAGCAAACACAGGTAATAAGGATTTCACATTAGCTATAAGCCAATTTCCTGTGGGGTCAGAAGATACAAAACTGGATTGAAACTGACTTTTCCTCTTTTGGCCAAAGCATCAGTGGCCTTTGCAACAGAGTTTACATCAGAATCTGATGTTGCTGAAAATGTGACAGCCACTTCATAATTGTCTAACAAAGAAAGGTCTTCCTCTGTGATTTAATTCTGATCTTAGGCCATAAAGGGAGATATTGTCAGTGCAAACTCTGCCTCCACAGAGGTAATGCCGGGCTAATTGAATCCTGCTCCATTTCCATGAGATGTCACATTAAACAATTCTCATAATAGGCACCATTCCTGTTAAAGGAGCTCTTAAGTTCACACAGCATCCATAGACAGGTGAGATTCATGAACACTGGGATGATGAAATCACTTTACCAGTAAATCCAAAAAGTCTGCAAGACTTACATTAAATTATGGGAGTGGTCAAGTACCCGTTTCCATGTCAGATTTTTTTTTTAAATGCATATTCCCAGACATTTCTCTTTTACTTGGTTTTCATACACGTAGAAATCATTGCAACACTTCCCACAGTTCACATATCAGTGCTGCAGTGAAAAACAATCTGAAAACATAGTTTTGATCATATAAAGTTTTAAATACCTCCTGCTCATGTATATAACTCATCACTGGAAGAAAAGTTTCCATCACTTTCCATTCACTTAACATTGGATCAGATTTTCAACCACTCATATCAACACATGCATAACTTCTTAGTTATGGAAAAGAAGGGTCTCCCCATCGAAACAGAGACATTGTTGTCAGAAAGATCTAGTCTCTTGTGGGTTTTTTAAAACACCACATGCATAAGGGAGACTTCAGCAAGCTTGTGCAATATCTTGAGTAACCTCCATTTAGATTTACAGTCTGTACTGATTAATATGTACCAACAGAAACCATGCAATGTGTAAAGAGAGGTATTTGGAGAAGGCAGGAGTTATGTTTTGACGTATTTTCTACTCTGTCTCTTTTTATGAAGAGTTGAGTGAATTGATTATACTGAATTGTTGAGGCAAGCAGAAAAATACAGAGCAAGGGGAAAAACAGTGATCTGTAAATAATCTATTACATAGGGAGCTTCTGAAGAAAGAGGCTTTACAGTTTGATATTTGTCAAAATCCACTGTGCAAAGATTATTAAAGTGCATAATCCTAAAATCTCTTAGTGACTAACAAAGCAGAGTGTTCATGATTGTTAATATCACCCCCAAATCCTACAAATACTGTGTGGAGGGTACATTTTATATCATAAATAATGCTTAAACTTGGCCAAAGACATCAGTGAAGGTATATAGCAAGAGAAGCACTGGTCAGTAGACTCCATCTTGAGCTATAAGACAGGTGTGGTGAGGTGGAGGGATGGACATGCAGAAGGTGAAGAAAACTCCTGTAGATATGCAGGATCTTCTGAATGTGTCTGTGTTTAAGAATTTTTCACAGCCTGACTTCACAGACCTCAGCAAAGGAATGAAATATTTGGCTTTTCTTACCAAGTGAAAAGTTTCTATACCAGCAATTTATGTTCAATTTTTGTGGAATAAAAATTCTTCTTCTTTATTGACACTGAAATAAAGCTTGCAGCTCAAATAAAGATATCACACAGAAATCTTGTGGTGTTTAATACATGATAAGCACTTGAAAGATTTACATAAATCATGCCAGATTTTTAACTTCTTTACTATTTCAGTGTCATTTAGAGTAAATTTGCAGTTGGTGATTTACAGAGCAGAAATATTCATAGTGGCAGTGTGGTACTGAACAGTTTCTCCTGTGCAATTTCCCTATAAATAATAATTTTTCATGTCTCATGTAAGCATGACAGTGCAGCAAGGCATAGTGGCATACTTCTAATATGGTCTATTCTGAAAAGTAATTCAATATTCTTTAGATGATATTCCCTAGAAACAGATAGATTGTACATTTGTTAGAAGTGTATTTACAGCAGCTTTTCAAGGAGTGGGAAAACTGATCTTAGACAGAGGCCCAAAGAAGAGACCTGAACCTTGGCATGCAAGAAATAGCAAGGAACATCCTGGAGCATGAAACATCATGAAACATCATTTGTTTCACGATACAGGCCTGTCAACGTGTTGCTTAGTAAAACTGGAGCTTGGCTTTGGTGCAAAACAAACTTGTGTAGTTACTCAAATAAACAACCCAGAAGTTGTTCTATTTCACTAAGGATCTTGCAATATGGCTTTTCTCTAAGTGTCAGAAAATATACCTGTTTAAAAATTTTATATGACTTGAGTCAAGTTTGTTCCCCTTTGCCCCATGGGAAGAGAACTGAAACTTTTATTCAGGGCATGGTTTCTCCAGGTAAGGTATGATGAACTTAACATGCCAACAGACTGGGAGTGCCCCAAAGAAAGGTAAAAAGCCATCAATGGAACATCAACAGAACATCAGTGGCCATCTACAAACACCTACCCCAGACTCTGCCTCTGTCAGGGTTGGAGAACATCTCCTCTGGAGAAGACCGATAAGAAAATCAAAGAATGAAGATCTAATTGACATCAGAAGTGAAGAAATCCAGGTCCAATAGGAAACCAAATACTAAGAATTACGCAGCTTGGGACCAATGAACACTGACCCAACTTGTTTTTATGAGTTTTGACTGCATAAAAAATCTGAAAAATCTAGTAAAAGCCATGTGTCATGGAGTGATTCTCTCTGCACACCTGGGCTTTGTGTAAAGGAGATGATTTCTGTGCTTCCTCGTGGCCAGAACAACATCCTGGCCATACAATTAATCAATGCCCTGACTTTCTAACTTTAAAAATGTTATTGGAGAGTTTTTGTTTTTCCCACAGTTTTGGTGACATAAGGGAAGAAATTTTTTAAAAAGGCCTTAAGTCTTGCATAATGGAAAATTCAGTAGAGGAAGACCTATATACTTCTCCATCCATTTTTCCTTTTCTTGGGGCAAATACATGTAAGTCTATTTATGTATTAATGGTTATGAGGTTTTCCTCAGGATGTGAATCTGACCTGGTTCACTTAAAGTATCTACTATTTTCCTCTGTTCTTAGGACCTGAGAGCAGGGAAAGGGAAAAGCTTATCGGGTATTTTTTATAAGCATCTGTACACACTATAATTAAAATTAGAAAGGAAAATAAATTAATACTTAGCATTATTCCTAAGTAACACATGTATTTGACTTAATTAAACAGAGAAAAATTATCCTTTCAGTTAACAACCAAAAGAACATTCTGTATGAAGGATTTTCTTGAACAACTCTTCAAGCATTAATTAATAGACTGTGGCTTACTTGCTGTAATTGTCTGTTTCAAGAATTACATATGTGACTCCTGAGAGTGGTTTATTGGAGGTTATCCAAAACTAGCATCTGTCCCACAGCACTGGAAAAATTGGACTTCCCTGTTTGTGCCAGATATTTCATCATATTTCACACAGAAGAGGGAAAACCCCATTGATATTGCCAAGAACTTCTCCATGGTATTGTTCTCAGCAAAGAAATAAAGAATTCTGTTGTTTGAAAATTTTTTGGGTTTTTTTTTTTTTTTTAATTCCCCTGGCAGCTTGCTTTTGTTGGTGTTTTGTTTTTGTTTGGGGGCATGTTTTTTGGGTTTGGGGTTTTTTGTGTTTCAGGTGGGGGGGGGGGGGGGGGGGGTGGTGAGTAAAATTCTGACAATTCATTATCTAGCATTTATTAATTTTTTTTTCCCAAGCCATGGGGGCACTTTGTCAAAAGACAGTTGGATTTTTTTTCAGTTTCATCCACTAGTATTAATTTTCTCATTAGCAGAAAGGGATTGTTGCAACCTCTTTTTTTTTTTTTTGTTAGAGAAAATACTCATTCCAGAGTGTTCCTCTCCTGAACTTGTCTCTAAACTGAGACAGACAACATTAGCACAAGAAATGGTTAATTTCACCAGATTCAGTCTTTAGAAATGCCTGATCTTCATCATCTACCTGAAGTCCTTACATACTCTGATACTCTTTTAAAAAATAAAATGGTTCTGACCTTGAATATTTTATTAAAAACCAAACCAACAAACACTTGAATCACACTCTGGTTGGCAATCACTTCCTTCCCTCTGCCACCCAGCTGTGCACTTTATTGTTGAAATTATAACCTGAAGGTCTGTTAAATATACAGCAGTGTACAAATGCCTGCTAAGTAGTGGGATGTAAGATTCTGGGGAATTAAGGTAGCTACCAATAATAAGTTAAACAAACAGTGCTCAATCATTGTTGTCCCTTATGTTCCTAAGTTATAGGGCAGATACAGTTATTAGTGCAGCACAGCACAGGGAATTCTCAGCTAATAAAAATTCACAAAAGCCTTAGGTGAAATTTGTGGAAACATGACTGAATTTGCACTGCTGCCCGAGCTGAAGGTGATATAGCTAAGACCCTGCTAATATATCGCTGAAAATCTAATTTAAATATACAGGGACTTTTCCACAGATCTCACTTTTTTAGCACCTTTATAATTTTTCTTGCCCATCAGCTGCCTCTTTTTTCATACTCCAGTTGCTGTGCCTCCCAGTATTCAAGAGGAACATAGGCCAAACTCATTAATATTCATCAGTTCACATTTTCTCCCATTCTTCACAAGTTCAAAGGGTACTGGAACAACAAACTGAAGGCTATACCCAGAGGCTAATATCTATATTTATCTTCATGTTTCATTGGAAGATAGACGCAAAATGAATAATATTTTGTCCTCAGCCACAAAACTTCATAAACTGTGGTAATTAAAATCTTTGATTTCCTTGAAGTTTAGAATATGCTCAGACTTGGTTGTAAAAGAGTCAAAGTGGCCACCTCAGTGGGAGGCCTCAGATGTCTTAAATTCCTCCTTTGCAGCACCTCTAAGGTTCTGATGAGCCATGCACCTCATACAAGTTATCAGGCATAAGACACTTCCAGGGGTGACTATGACAGGTGACACTTGCACAGTAATTCACTTTAAAGATGCTGCAGCTCTGGAGGTCCTGACTTTGTAGTTTACTTATTTAAAATGCAATTCACTAACCTCATCCATAGCCAAGAATATAGAAAACTGTGATCCTTCTCTTCCCCCTAGATTTACAAATAAAGTGACTGAGAAGTCCTACAAAGTTGCTGCAAGCAAAATTAAGAACATTATCTAGGTCACTAACATGACAGGGCCAACTCTTATACATTCAGCTCTCGATGTCTTTCAGCTCACCAGAGGACTAATAAAAGGGAATTTTGCTAGAAGCTGTAAGCTCATCAATTGCAGATGTCACAAAGAAACCCAGGCATATTAGTCACCAGTCACAGGATGAGCCACCAATGGGATAAAATTGTGAAAAGAGTAAATGAGCAGTTAGAGACAATCAAAACAGGCATTTCCAGGAGAGACTGAAAAACATTAATCTTTGTCATTATTCTGTTATTCATACTTTTAAAAGTTAAGTGAGACTGAAACATGCAAAAGAAAAAAGCTACTGGCAGAAGAATGAAGAGACTATTACATGAGAAGAAAGAACAGCTCATCAGAGGATATGACTGTTCTCTATAAATGCACTTCAGGATAAAGATTAGGTATTTAAAAGAATAATTTAAGCTAAAGGTTAAAGTAGGTAGATGAAGAAATGCCTATAAACTGAATTCTCTCAGACTGGAAACTAGAAGGTTTCTGCCCTTCAGAGCAATGACATTCCTGAATAGTTTTCCAAGTACAGCAGCTAAGACAGAAATCCTAACTAATGTAAAGTTTGATTTGAAGTTTATGAAACAGCAATACTAGCATGATGTGTTGATCCATGAAGCTTTTTCCAACCCTTGTTTCCTAATTTCCTACTTCCAGAAGCACAGAAACAGAGCTAGGAGGCTTAATACCTACCATGTACCTGTTGTATCACAAACACAGCATCTCACAGTCCCTAGAGAATACAGCCACCTCCTTCCTGCAGAAATAACACTGCCAGTACAAATCAGACATTACTGCAGCTGCTGGGTTCAGACCTCTATCACCTAATCAAACTAAGAAAAAAAATAAAGAAAAAAGACTGATAGTCCAGTTTTCCCTAATATATTCAGATTACAGTCGATATTTTGTTTAATATATATCTTATTGAGCTCAGCAAGCCTAAAGCAGCCTTTTTAGACTAGGCTAGATTTTAGATACTATTTACAGAAGGTTATAGATATAATTATTTTCTGAAGTCAGAGTAAGATGGTGTTTTTGTAGACTCAAAAAAGGGCTGAGCCTGTGTTAGCAAACTAATATTTCCAGCAATTAGTCCTATTCTTATCCTTAGACACAGTTAAAAGAGCAGTCAAACCTCAATTCAGCTCTTGACATTGAGATAATCCCTCTGTGTTTTCATTTTTGTATTCAGTTAAATTAATTTAGGGCCAGAGATGTCCCTTTCTACCAGCTTCATGGTATGCTTTGCACTAATGGTCACCCAGAACAGAAAGCCTGAAGTAGAACCTAATCCTGAGTCACCTTATTTATAAATTCTTGATTTGCACAAGGGTTTATTTACCATCTTGCACATGGGGAATACAGGCTACTGCAGGAGCCCCAATATACCTCAAAACCAAGATAGTTAACAGCTCTAAACCACATTAGCACTATGCAGCAAGCAAAAAGCCCTGAAGGATTTTTCTAATAAGCTTCGAAATCTGATAGATTGTCTTGTTTAACCAATAGAAAACATCTTGAAAAACTGAAAAGCCAGATAAAGTAGATTGTTATCTTTATCCCTGCCACAATCCTCTTTATTTTCCTCTAACCATGGACCCGTTTTGCTCCCACACTGTGTCTTCCAACTCACCCACCAGACAGTCTAAATTCCAGGTTGGTAAAAGAATTGTTCTCAAGCTTTTCTAAACTCATGTTAAATCCCCCCTACTTACAAGGCTAGCAACAAGGAGAAAAAAATTCAGCAAGCTCCTAGTGCAATGACTCAAAGTAAAATTCCAGTCTTCTCCTATAATCTCTGAAATCCCCTATCTTCCTCCCATGATTCCTTTTAATTCCTTCTAAATGGAATACTAGTAATTTGCTTTACTGGAAGTATCTCCTTCTTCAAGGCAGAAGATTAGAAGAGTGCACATGCTTAGCACATGTAACTGTGCTGGGGCAAATTCTTATCAGGATGCAGAGGCTTTATGATCAGTAATTCAAATGGGCAATCAGTGCCCCATGCAAGGAGCCTTCAGTTCAGAAGATCCTGATTCTGTAACAGTTTGAAGGGTAAATTTGACACGTGAAATAGCACAGTTCTATTCTGTCCTCACCCTGAAGGTTCTTTTACTGTATGATAAAAGACTGCAACTTAAAAACCAGACCAAAACCCCCACACAAATACAAAACCCCAGGGCAAGTGCTTGC
Source organism: Pyrgilauda ruficollis (assembly GCF_017590135.1). Classification (NCBI taxonomy): domain Eukaryota; kingdom Metazoa; phylum Chordata; class Aves; order Passeriformes; family Passeridae; genus Pyrgilauda; species Pyrgilauda ruficollis. The sequence goes on from NW_024530599.1 coordinate 967,549, forward strand.
AAACTCCAGTTCACAGGCATATCAAGCATCTGCACAAGAGTATTATGCACAAAGAGATAGGTCAATACTTAATTCACACAGGCAGAAGCACAGGCTTGCATTAAAAGGTTACTGCCCTTGTATTCTGTCAGCCAAGGAATGAACACAACCACTGATGGACATTTCTGTATACAGCACTGCAGAATACTGTATCTCAATTTCCAGGTAAATAGCTAAAATTTCTCTACAACATTCTGCACAAGACCCTATTCTTGTACTGGTTCATAGGTTTTCTACTCAGGTGAATCAGCCCATGAAAATTTGAAACTCAGACAAAACCAAGGTTTATCTGTCAATCCCGTCTGCTTTTCTTACACAAGAAGGCTCCAAACAGAACCACCAGGGTGGAGATTGTGAGCTAATCACATCTCCAGGGAATTGCAATTCTTGAAGGCACTTCACACTTCCTGAGCTTCAACTTCAACAGCTGTAATTAGTTTGCAATAATTAGACCTTGGCAGTGCTTATTTTTTAAATGTCTGCCATATCTAAACATGCCAAAACCAGAAGTCATTTAGCACTCGAGTTACGGGATATTAATATCTGTCCCAATATTGTTTACCTCTTCTGCAGTAAAATCATTTGGTTTTGACTTCATAAGAGCTCAGACTGTTCAAACCCCAAAGGACTGGATTTAGAACATTCATGTGAAATAGAAGGCACCTTTTTTTCCTCTTGGGCCCCTTGAAAAATGATGGCAAGTTGAAGATTTTGGGGGATTTTTCCTGCTTGTTAACCTCTGGACTAAAGCAGTTTTAATTGCTGCACACAATAAAAACTATCTACATGATGAAAAGTGTGTTCCCCAATACTCCTCCTTCCCTCAGAACACTTCCCTGCAGCTAGCTCTCATTAGCAACCACCACCATCAAAAAGCAAAAGCTCAACAAAACAGAGATCTACTTAAAGAGACATTTTTCATAAAGACCGATTAACTGAACACCTACAGGAGAATATTCTTTAATTATTTGTGCTATTAGCTGGTACCTTCTGTCTGAACTAAACATTCCACTCCAGATCTTCTTCCTTGTAGCAGAGGTAAAATATTTTGTCTCTGCAAATGTTTGCCTTCTCAATGCTTTCTTTAGAAAATAAACAGTACATTAAAACCAGTAGATTATCATTATTTAATTCCTTTTGACAGAGATGGCCATACATAATCAGAAACAGTGCTGAAAGATTTCTCTGTTCATGGACAAAAAACCTCTTCATTCTATTTGACATAATTTTATTGTGTCCAACAACACTGTCCTTTCTTAACTTAAATTCTTGCTTGCTTACACACTGCTTTTATCCGCCTATGTGAATTTTAAATTATTGGTCTATATTAAGACATCATGACAGCCTGGCAGACAAGTAAGGTAAGTTAGATGCAGATAAAAAATTTGCAAACTGGCATAAAGAATATAGCTTCAAAATAACCCAGAGGATGACTAATAGCTCTCAAAATCAGCCAGTTTTTTAGCTGCTGGATTGAAGGCCCAAACTTCTCAATCTCACACCTCCAGTTAGAGACCAGAATCTTGGGATACCACAAGACAGACAGGATGAAGAACCTGAGATCTCAACCATGCCATATTTTCAATTCTCAAATACATCTACTTTTTTTCCAGCTTTGGAAAGACATTTATTTCACACCTGGCATAGAAATGAAAATGCCCTATATATTCATCTTAATTATTTATCTTTTATTCATCATCTAACCAAATTATATGGTGCTCACTGCACAAGTCTTGCTGGGTTTACTAACTCCATATACTACTCTAAAGGTTACCATATATAATATAAGAAATATTTCCAAACACTCACCCTCTTGCTTTTCTCTGTGAACTGTATTCCACAAGTACAAAATATCATCAAGTAAAAACTTATGGTTAGGTTTCCATCACAAAACCAAATTCCTTACCTGAGACCTCAGTTTCCTCATTTTCAAGACAGCCTAAAAAAATAATTGCACATATATATTGCAAACAAAGTACCAGCTAAAAAGTAACAGAAGTGACTTGTCAGGTTATTAAAAAAAAAAAAAAAAAACAGGGACAAAAAAAAGAAAAAAAGAGAATAAACATGATCAGCTTTTTCTTAGTAGGTTGAATTTGAGCCCCTCAAGAACCTCAGACTTTCTGGGCCCCTGGAAGAACAGCTCTTGTTGCAGTTACTAAGCAAGGAAGATCCTAATGGACTTTTGATGAAATCTTAATGAAGATTCAACATGAGAACAATACAAAAAGACATCTTTTCTTAGTATATTTTGTGCTCTAGTAGCTTTGGCCAAGGAGGAGCAGTCTGAATTAAATATGCACATTGATGTACTGCACGGTTTCTTATTTTGTTTTGCTTTTAAGAAATTAACAAGGACTAGAAAAGAAAAAAACAATCACTGGGCCACACTTCTGAAAGCAGAAAGTAATGAAATGAGCTATAAATTGATTTTAACTGAAATTCAACATAGTTACAGAAAGACATTTCTCTATAAGAATAGCTCACTATTTCATCAGTCAACAGTCTCTCACCTTGAAGCACAAGCAAGAATTTTTTCACATTGCAGCATTATTGAACAACATGAAATTGAAGGACATTACAGCGTCTAGGTGGGTAAATATGAAAATTTTCTATCTCAGTTAATGTTTTTTGTTGTCTGTGATGAGAAACACACTAAATTGAACTTATTCATGTCCAATATAACAAAACCCTTTGTTTTTATTAATGCCATGTGTTAAGACAATCACAACCAGCCACAGATCATCTCTCTTCGAGCCTTTCCAGGCTCTATTTGAGCACCCTTCTCCCTGCAACGGTGGCAGCCCTGCCTGAGCAGGCACAGGAGCTTAACCACTGCAGCCTCTTGGCAATTCCTTCACTTGGATCATCACAGCCCTCAGCCCCCTGTGCTCATGGAACAAGGGCCATGTCTCAGTTGTTAGTGTCTGAAAGGCAATTTTATAAATTTCCTTCGTGCCACCAGGACTCTGGAGGATTTTTTATTTGTTTGAGGACTGGAAACAGCCTTCAGCTGGGTAAGGCCTCTTGCAGAGGGCACAGCAACATGCGCACTACTGAGAGCTCGACTCCTTGCTTAGAATTTGTTCTTCCATAAAATACTTGTGATTTTGCACTGCAAGGTGATCAGCAAACTAGCTGGGCGAGGCAAAACTCGTGTTACTCCAGGTGCTGAAGATCAGGCTCTCCCTCCATGCGAAGGCAGGGAGAACCCCATGGGAGTCCATCTCCCTGCACGGTGCCTTGTGCAGAGCTGTGCCTGCAGCTCCAGCTGCTGCAGTGCAGTGCAAGACAAATGAACACCTGTGGTGAATAATACTGCTGTATTTTGTAACCTGTGGGTTAGAAACAAGCACTGCTACAAACCAGAGATCTTTTGGGCAGATGTTGCTGTGCACTGCTACATGAGGCAGAATGGTTTAAGACTACAGGTGATGAGTGCTGAATCCTGCTCAAACTCCTGAAGGAATTCAGAAGTAATCATTTTAAACAGTATCTTAAGGAAGATACTGGCACTAATGCCTTAACTTTTACAGAAAGGGAAAGGGGGGAACACAGGTAGTGTCACTGTGTACAAGGAAAGAAAGTTGTTATGTCTTGTTTCTGTAATGAAAACTGTAAGAGCAGAATAGTTCTCTATTTCATTTCATGTACAGATAATTTTTCTAACACAAAAAGGATGTAAAAAGCTGCTGAATGGGAACAACTTGACCCAGACTGTGCCAAGGAACACTGCACCATAAAAAAGAGAAAAAAGCAGGGGTTTGGCAAAGACATTTAAATGATCCCAATGGTTTGAACAGTCATTCTTAACTACCATGGAGTATTCCAAGAACACGTTCCACTTGGCAGTGTTCTTCATCTCTCAATCATCTCTGAATCTGATGAAAATATTTCAATCACTTGTGGTGATTGGTGCTATTGTATTCTGTGTAGCTACATATAACCTAATTACATGAATATTTATTATCTTAAGTGTGACCTTTATGTAGCTTATTTCAGGCAGAGGCATTTTGAATAGCTGCTGGTACTTTCCAGGTATTTCTTTCTATACAGAATGTTCTTATATCTAAAATTAGCCAGGGACCAAAGCTAGAAGATGGCTAAATTAAAAGGTTTGTTTTTTGGGTTTTTTTAAACTGAGCATGTAAAGAGAGTAATTTCTTCAGGTTACTTATATGTAGTACAGAGAAACAGCTAAAAATTCAAGAACCTCAGAAGGCTACTGTATTTCTCCCCATAAAAGAAATGGGGAAAACAAAGCTCAATTACTGCAATTGGCATTTTAGGTATAAATTCTATAAAGTATAGCTAATAGACAGCCATTTATCTTTGAAATTTAGGAAACAAACATAATCAGAGTCTCAAATGCTTATTCTTCATCTATTCCTAACAAATGAAGTACAATTTTAGAAGTATTCCAAAATTACTTATTTCAAAACTTTTGAATTCTACCTAAAATAATGGTAAGCTATTTACCTCCAAAATAATACAATTTCTGCCTATTAAAATTATAATTCTAGTGCATCATAAAAAGGTAAAAAACAACAGAGAAAAATATATATTATTTCCTTGGCTACTGAGAATGAAAAGTAATGTAAATAGCAAAATATTAAAATATGAGTAGATCCTTTTTTTGATTATGTGTATTTTATAAAGAGCTGCATCAGACCAGCTGGCATTGGGCAGACACTGATTTCAAAAACATCACCTTTGAATAGAAAAGCAAAGGAAAGAAAGAAAGAAACAATCCAACCCAACAGTAATGAACACTAAGGTACCACTGGAGATATACAACAGGGATTCTGGATTACTGATGTGAGCAAGAAATTTTCACATGAAGAAGTACAACATATTCATCTGGAGATGAAAACAAAGTCTTAAAAAGGACAAGATCACTTTAATGTTTCCTTAACATAAGCCTAACCACATCAGTTGTACCACAAAAAAGAGAGAAGTGGAAAGAAGGAAGGTGAGGTGAACAGCAGTCTTGCTTTGGCTTTGTGATGTTCATAAAATAATTAAATTCCTATGTCAAGGCATTTGTATATACATACCACAGTCAGAAAGAGAACAGTGATGAGCAAAGGTTAATTCTCTGCTTCTAGAAAGCACCACTTTTGGGAGAGTAAGGCCTGCAAACCACAAAGCATCTGTAACTGAGACATCTCTGCACCACAGTGCACAGAAAGACAGAGTCATCTCTTTGTAAAAGCTGCATCCACAGCTGATGACATATGTTTCCTGTCTAAATATGCAGAAAGATAAAGCAAAGAAAGAATCACATCATATAGTCATTTCAAATTTGCAAATGGTCTATGCCAACTAATTATTGCAGTTGGAGGCCTGGACACAGGAGAAAAGATGGATCATATTCATTGCACAAATGAAGGCACTAACTCAATTTCTTCCTTCGGCAGAATCGCTGGATACAATTACTGAAGTACATAGTGGGATGCATTAATAGGTTGTTATCTGGGTGATAACACATTGCATACTCTCCCACAGGTACAGAAGAGAATGAATTGAGCATATCTGAAAACCTGTGAAGTCCATTTCAGTGTAAGCTCAATGAAAATACAAAGAAAGGGGTAAGAGGAGCAGCAGCCTCTCTCATCAGCCTCCTTCCACAGGTATGGCCTGTCCTAAGAAGCAAAACAACTCCCTGAGCATCAGATTCTGCAGGAAAAAGAGCTTTCTGAGGAAACCTACTGCAGGGATTTTTCTCTTTCCAGTGTTTCAGACTGAGCTGACCCACAGGTATGTGGAGCAGACACACCTTTAACATCCTGATGGTCCTCACAGGAACAGGGGATGCAAGAGGTACAATGTGAGAAGGATGAGGCCTGCTGTGCTGCCAAGCTCACAATTTCATGAAAAAGCAGCTGAACAGCCAACCTCTCTCCAAGCACCTGTTTTTCACTGCTCTGATGCCACCCTAGTCAGACTGTGGCAAATTCTGTGAAGGCAATTTGTCCTGCCCCTTCAATGGGGCTAGGTGACAGATTAAAGCAGAAATCCCTCCATGTCCTCCCTTCCCTTACCCTGAGTGCACACAAACCCAGCATTGCATGGCATGATTCATGTAGGTTAAAACAGGAATAAGTGGGAGCTTATTAGAGGCTTCCCTTCTTTCCCTTGCACCTTGCAGACCTTTCCATGGTCTTCTCAACTTTTTCCTCTTTTAGCCTTTTTATAAAGGCACACAGCAATGGGATACAGCTTCTTCCAGATGATGAGTAGACACACTCAGGACTAAAGATTTTGTCAGTCACAAGCCACATCCCAGTATGAATTCTGAATAATGTTCTTTTGGCACAGATTGAAAGGATCCTAATAACAACCCCCTGAGAAGTTGCTATCTTTACATTTTCCTTTGTCACGACACAGACATGATGTAAATTTCAACTTCCTTTTGGTATTCTCTGTCTGCTGGGCACATTCAGACTGTCTGGGCAGTGACCCTTCAGCAAAGTGACTCACAGCTTAAAAGGTAGAATGCAATTTCATTATTTTTGGTGCTGTGAGTAAAAATGCGCAGAATTCAGCAAAAGGTATTCAGATGCACATTGCAAGTCAACAAAAGCTTTGTCCTCTGTCCAACCAACTGAGCTTTGACATCTTTGGTCTTTTAGACCCTTTGCCACAATCCATTTCCTGAGCCTTTTTCTTATTTCCTTGTCCAGTTGAGAGTGATTTGTTTCCATGCTCTCCCTTGTAGCTGTACAAGACAGATTTAAACTGGCACCCAATCCCCTCTATTCACAGTGTCTTTATATTCTTCAGTTCTTTTAACTCCCCATCACACTTATTTCCTTTATTTGTTTTTTCCTCTTTACACAGGCAGTAGTGTTTATTTTGCTTGCTTATATAACTGATTTCCTCAGCTATGCAAACAGTACCAAGACTGTGATATTCTTCAGCAGACAGACATTTTGCCAGTTGCTATGTATAAAGGCACTTTCAGACTCTTCTCCTTGTTTTTCTATCACTCACTGATGATGGATTTGTAACTCTTTTTCCTTTTGTGACTGCAATAGCTCTTTACTGTGATTTTTTGCCATGATTATTAGTATGCTAATGAGACACAGGCTGCCATGAACACTTTGTGTAACTATTCTTATTAGCTCTAATTCCTGATTTGCTTGAGATGGTGGCTATCTGTGGTAAAAAATTAAGATCAAAGCTCCAAGATCCAGAGGAAATGCAATGCTCCTACCTCAAATTCTTTCCAGTAACAGTGTGGCACTGGTGTGATATTAGTGTGGTATTAACACACGTGGCAAACCAGCATGAGTTGTCACACAGCCCCAAGTGCAGCAGGAACAGCCAGACCCTGACCAGCAGTTTGTAACTAATTCCCTGCATGCATTACCCAGCACTCACACAGATTAGATTTCCTCAGAGCATCTGAAGAGCAGTTTATGCCACTATCACCCACCTGACTACACTTCAGTGAGTGTAAGGAGAGAAATTGCAGTGGCATTGATAAGACCCAAACCAGATACTAAGTTTGCCATTCAGCCCAACCCTTGTGGGTTCAAAGGTAATTTATATTGTAAACTTCTTAAGAAGAGGTATCACAGAAAGGCTTTATAGCATGTAATTTTGTAATCTTTTTTTTATTCTTCCAGTCTCATTTTAAACCTTACTTTTGTAAAGTTTACCTTGTAAACCAGGTAAGGCTCTCCCATCTTAAAGTTCATGTTAGGCCTGTCTTTCCTGTGTTCCTGTATTTGTAATTGATTCTGCAAAAAAATGGGGTCTTTTGCTCTGGCACAGCAAGGGCTTCTCTAGAAGCATGGATTGCAAATTCTGTGCTGGAGCAGAATAAATGTACTCTGGAGAGCATCTGCCTCAGCTCAGTGACTAACAAAACACATGGGGTCCCTATGTGACAGAGCAGGACCAGGTGAAACAGTGGCCACCAAACAGCAAAAATAAGAACTCTATTTTGAAAACTGTCAGCTTGACAGTTCTGAGCTACTCCAGCCATAGAGTGAATGGTGTGCCCAGTTTCCTCCCACTCTCACTAGCACGTGCAGTTGTGAGCATTCAAAAGACAGTGCATGCATTTCAGCCTCCTCACAGCCTCAGTGGTTTGGCTCTCTGCCCACATTATTCTCAAGACAGTCACTATGTATCTTTGAACAGAAATGAAATGGCTAATTACAAATTGCTTATCTTAGCAAGACTGCAAAATCCTTATTGTAGATTGAAGTCTTTCCATTTGCTACAATTGCCAGCAGGGCTCTGCATTTGGGTTTTAGTTAACAATAAGGTTATTCAGAAGAGAAATACCAAACTCTCTTTCCATTTGGTCTCAGACCTTTTTTTGTGTGACTCCAGGCAGCAGTCCATGTATCTACCCCAGGGTTACAAAACTCTTCTTGTATTTGGCCTTGACACCTTGAGAAGTGATGGGAGAAAAACTACAGGAACAGCATCAAGCAAACCTGCTCAGAGAGGAAAAGAAATTTGTAATGAAAAAGAAACAAAAGAAAGAAGAACCAGACTGCAAAGCTGACAAATTCCTTGTACAAACATATAAATAAATTAAATAGTACTAATGGATGAGTTATGGAAAAACAATAGCTTATCAGCCTCAGTTGCATCAAGAAGTAATAATTTCACACTCTGACACCTTACATTACTGAAAAGAAAGATATAGACTTGTGCATTAATCAGAAAAAAAGTTAAACACAAATGTTTCCCCCCATCCCCATCTGCAATTTGTTATTTAGAAAAATATAATGAGTACAGTAGAAACTGGCATTAAAATAGAGATAGAATGACATCTACTGGCTGCTAGGAACTGGCTGAAAATGCTAAAAATGTTTTGGAGTTTTCTCCCTTTACACAAAATATTTAAACCGAGACTCTTACTACTAGTCATAGAGTTTAGCCATTGAACAGGGAATGGAGAACAGCTCAGTAAATCCCACAAATAAAAGCCTTCTCTGGTCAAATTTTAACCGATTACCTACCTAATTATAAATACCTACACAGACAACTTAATATGTTTTAGATCTTTAATACTGATGCTAGTGAGTAAAGAGATGCTTTGCTCCAGAACTACCAGAAACTGGGAAAAACCCCAAAAACACTGCAATTTTGCAGTGGATGGAGGTCTCTGTTGCACATTTTACAAGAATACTGATAAACAGAACTAAGTCTCTTATTAAAAAATTACATAAGCAGCTGAATTTTACAGCATAGCATCACTTTGTAAAATTATAATCATTATCTTTTTTCCTGAATTTATTTGGTGCATTATTGTTCTTTTTTTTTTTTTTTTACATAGAATTCTCAGCACCTTCTTTTTTGGGGAATTTATAAATTTCATATGAACAAGACATTCTATTCTGAGGGGCTTTTTTGCTCCTACTGTTTTGGTTTTTTTTAAACCATCCTACAACAATCACCGGTGATATAAAAATCCCAGAATGTCTTGAGATTTTATTAAAGGTCACAGAAACATCTCAGTCCTAGGAGAACACTGTTCTTTGTGCAATACATGTCTCATGGATCCCTTTTCCCTGTTCACAGTTCACTCTGTGGGTGATACTGCCAGTACAAACAAATCGATCTTGCTCACTTTCTATCTACCACAGGATATATTTTCTCCTCCTGTAGTTTCTCCACACTAGTTAATTAAACTCCTCTCTACTCTGTATTTGGTAGTCTCCTCACCAAGAAATAGCTATCTAGCTCTCACACCTCCAAAAAGAATCAGAAATTAGTCTGAAATAGGCAAGAGCATTTGGTGATTCTTTCCTAATATATTCAGCTGGGAAAAAAGAAAAATTCTAAGGAGATCACAGTGTTATCCTAACTGATGTTTATATAGCATATATTTATATAACATACTGCAGAGAGGCAAAAGAAAGCCTCAATTCTGACCTTGAGCCATGGCCAAAATAGACAAATATGAACAATGAGATGGCATGTAAACAAAGGTGGGAGAAAAAGCTGAGGGTGAACAAAAACAAGAGCTGATATTTGCAAGAGCAGACTGGGGGATTTAAGAGTATCTTTCATAAAATTTCAATGGCTTCTCCACTGCAGACTTAGCAGGAATAGCAGAGCTGTGCAGCTGCACTGAGCAGTGCTCCCTCTTGCCCAGGCTTGGACTCAAGCAGGGGATGCTGGGCTGGGCTGGGCTGTGGAGGACACTCAGGCATCCCCTGACGTCCCTTCCTGCAGCAGCTTCACTTTGGTGCATGGACCTGGCACACAGACCCCTGAACCTGGAGGGAAGCTGTAGGGCTGCATGAGTTACCACTGCCAGGGCAGGACAATACGAATTGTCTTTCATCATTCATGTGACTTTTTATTTCATATGCCAATGTGTTTTGAAGTTCACAAAGTGTTTCCAGGTATTCCTTTAGGGATAATGTGGATATATTTATGCTACCACTCTTTGTCCAATCCTATTATCTTAAGAAAAATAGATAACAATACACTAAACTGAAATTGATACATTGTTCTTGAGAACTTTTTACTCCATAAACTATCATACCAAATTTACTGAAGCGAATAATTCAGAACTTATACTGAAATCATATCCAAATACGAAGGAAAAAAAACCCAAAGATATTACCTTGGATTGTTCCAATGCATGCATAGAAAGAAATATGGTACCATAGTATTTCATGCTCATAAATTTTAACCACAAAATACTCCAATATGAGTTATTCATTAAAGCTACCACTACAGATTCCAGCAGTTAGCCCACTTGGGAAGTTCTAGTTCAAACAAGAGAGCAGCAGGTTGCTTTAACTCAACTTGTTCATCAAACAATTCCCACAGGAAACAGCATGAAATATCTGTACTTCCTAGGGAGCAAAATCTGTCACTTCACCCAGCTCAGAATGTTACAAAAGTCACCTAATCTTTTCATTAGAAAACCCACAAAATAGTCCTATGAATCGCTCTCTAGAAGAGCCTCTTTCTCTTCATCAAGCTCAAAAGGAATCGCTAAGATACAGATATCTGTATTGCAGAAGTCTGAGGCTGGAGGAGAGTCAATCTATAGATGTAGATAAGAAGCAATATTCTCCTTGCAATCAAGGTCCCAGCAGTCTTCTGGACTGATTTTTGCCCTGTTATTTCACTGCTCAGAGGGGCTGGAGGGCTTGAAGTGCAGCCTCCTATGTTCTGTGCTGAGCTGTGCCTTCTGCAGAGCCTGGGAATTTCAGCTTTGTGCTTCTAGGTGCAACAGAGGCTCCAGGTCTGCACTGCTGAAAAGTGTTGTGTAGTGGAGCCACCTCCAGCAAAAGGAGCACTCATTCAGTTTATATCACAACTCATTATTTGCTCTTGGGGAGTACAGCTTGCTGAGATTCTGCATTAGAGTTTTTCCCACTTGTAAATTTTTCTTTCCTATTTCTACATATACATATTTCATGGCCGTGATTTGGTATCTGCATTTACAGACAACTCTGCAAGTTGTGTATTAAACTGAAAAGGAAAAATTTTTCTCCTGCGATCTTGTGTTTCATCACAAAATTCTTTTTACACAGCTTGTATTTTTTTCCAGCTTGTTTATTCACAGGTCCATGTAAAAACATAGATCTTTTATTATGCAAATAAAGTCTACAAGAAGAAAATGAGGAGGGCTGAAGCTATGTCTGACTTCATACATCACAATGATTGATTTTTGCTATCATTAAATAGCTATTTCTAATGTGTATTTTGCAATGGAGATAGAAAATATAAGGGTAAAAATGCAATAGGTTTACAGCAACATAATGTGACATAATATGGTGCTTCTTTAATTTTTAATGAATTGATGTAATTATAACTTACTAATTCCTAGTTTCAAATGATGCTGTTGTGGAAACACAGTAACAACAAAAACCAGATTTATCAAAAAGTTACCTTACGCTTTACATTTCATAAAATCACCTCTTCCAGTAGCCTGCCTACCATTTTCTTACAAAATTTCATTCTATATTCCAAAAAACACTTAATGTTTTAGAATAACTCCCATGTGATCATTCACTGATTGTTGCAATAAATTTGCCATGAAAAGTTTCATCTGGTTAAAGGTCAGGATATTTTAATGGTTTGGCTATTTAATGGGCTTCAGGCAGGCATAATTTTATACAGAACTTCATGAAAGTCTAAAAAAAAAAGCTTGTCATTTCAGTGAATCCATGCTGCCTTCTCTAAGAGTGCACTGATGGATGTTCAAGTCCCTTTTCAGCCCTAAATAAATGAGATTTTCCTCTCAGCTTAAGTCATAAACACAAACAAAATCCCTGTGTTAGAGCTGGGCAATTGCTTGGCTTTCCAGACCTGTCTGCATTTAGAAGTGTGAACTGCTGCTAGTCCAACAAAGAACAAATTTTGGTTACACCATCTCTGTAAGTGGTTACCATCTCTGTAAATCACCACTGGGTGAGACTGTACCACCCTTCTCCTATGGAATATCTATGGCTTTTATGCCAAGATGCTTTTATTCTTTAGTACTAGCTAAACATATTAAAAATATTTTAAAAAATAATTAAATCACTTCAGTTCTTACCTTGACTGAGACATTCTGAGAGGGTTTCCAGAGGTCATTTCAATCCACAGCACAATGGCTGCAGCCAGCACCATAGGCTTAGTTCTCTCACCTTTGTTTTTTAGAAATAGCTGCAAAATAAAGCACAATAAAATAACTTAATTTCCTATGATGCAGGTATCACAATACATAAGTAAAATATTTATAATGCTTTTTTCATTAAAATTGTACATTTCAAACAATTTTCCACTTGATTTATATCTTTGCTTGTTTTTTTTCCAGTTTAGAGATGACTTTCAAAGGTCCCTTCCAACCCAAATTATTCTGTGACAACTGCCTTGAATGATTTGCAAAGATAAATTGTGTTATAGAAATGACATCCTAAAGTAAAAGATTAAATTCAATTATATTAGAAAGCTCAGGACATTATGAAGAAAAAATACAAGCTTTCTCAGTGGACTCTTCATCAGTAATTTTTCATTACATGATTTTCAATAAGGAAACAACATCAAGTCAATTCCTAATGCATGTACTTTGTTGTACTCAAAGGACAACCTCCAGGTTTTTATGGCTTTAAGTGCCAATGTCAGACTAACAGTGTCATATTAACCCTTGCAGTTTAGAGCACTGTAGGGTTTCCTGCAGTTTTTAAAAATAAATTAAAAAATCATACCAGTTCAGTTAACTTTGATTTCCAGTATGTAAAATGCATGCAAGTCTCAGAATGAACTGAAGCTATGACACCATAAGATTGTGGAGGATTTTTTGAGATCATTTTCTGCTGAACAGAGCAAAGCTTTTTGCAGACTCCCTCAGTATCTCCACAAATGTGAATTCTTTGCCACTACATTCACCTACAGCCCTTCTAAACCCTCACTCCTTTTAGAAGCTCATTGGAGCTCTCTACACTTCAGTAACCCTTTTTAAGACTTATTCCACAATTAGTATGTATCTCTGATCTCATCACCTACTCCAGAGCAGCAAAGTTTCTCAAGCACAGTGAATATTTGACATTAGCTTTCTCATGGCTGAAAAAAAAAATACCTGCGAGATAATTTCTGCTTAGAGCAAACTTTGCAACTTATTTTTTCCTGCACAGAATCTTATCAGTTTTAAGAAGTGTGTTATATCTTTCTCTTTCTACTTTAAATTAAGAAGTGCTTTCATCATTATAATTTTAGACTGAAAAAGAAAATGCTTGCAGAATAAATCATTGTTCCATAACAATGGCTAACCAACCCTGTAGCAGCCAAAAGCAGATTTATCAGTACTGTTCATAAACATTGATACAGACAGAATGAAATTATTATCATTGTGGTCTTTATTGATTATTATATCACACAATGTGACTTCAAGTGTGACACAAAATATCTTGAAAAGTATTTCACCTCTAAGTGTTTATGTCAATAGCTAGAGAAAAATTCTTTTTCTTGACCTTTTACCACAGGCAAATCTTCCACATATTACATATTGATTTTGTGTATTTCAGAACATCTTGAAAGATGAAAGCTTAAATGAGTTGTGATCAAAGGTTGCATTCTTTTGATACAAAAGGATTAGCTAAAAAAACTTCCATTAAAAAAATAAAATCACCTAAAAAAGGAGGCACCCTACAAAAGCATACACAATCCATACACACACTCTAAAGTGTGTATGAAGACATGGGAAAAGTTACCAGACCCATATCCCAGATGCAGAACTGCTCATTTTACTGTTTCTGCTTCATTCACATAGTAATAAAATGAGAGGGGAAACATTTTTACAGCATGCAAAGGGCACTTTTGCATGCACTTTTGCCACCAAGGGCACATTCTTTCATGCTGGATATCCAGGTTTTGTCTTACTGCATCAGTGGGTCAAACCTGCCCAAAAGCACATTTAATTTTAGTAACATCACCTGATTTTAGGTAATGGGAGTGAAGTTTAATTTGTCCTACTTCTCTAGGAGCCTTTTGTAGCTATCGAACTACTCCTTTGGATTGTACATACAAACTAAGAATCTATTTGGCATCAGCAGAAAAGTAGGTCTATACTCTTGAATGTAAAAAAAAGGGAAGGTAACATACACAGATTACACATTTAAAAGAATAAAAATCATGAAACTCATTTCTGATAGGACCTCCAGAAAACATGAATATCATTTCATGGTGTGTCCTAGTTCCATCCAGGCAGGACAATCCTCCCATCCCTCAGCTTCCAGGTCTTTATTGAACCCATACTGATGGAACTTTCATCTCCTGTCCTGTGGAAAGCTTTTTTAATTTTTTTCTGCTTAAATTATCATCCACCATGAGTCTTGTAAAAAGATGGTTCTTGAAAACCTATAGAGAAACCATTGGTCTCAGTTTCTGTGGTCCAGGCATTGTTACATCTGGCATTGCCTTCCTTCTGTGTTTTAGAATTTTAAAAGTTTTTGTAAAGAAGTTAGTGTTGTGCTCTTTAAATACTGTGGGAATGTAGGGAAAACGCCTCCTCTGTTCAGATATTCCCATTGCTCAAGCAGAAGATCCCATCACCAGCATCTCTGGTGATCTCTCACCAGCTGTACTGGTTACTGGGTTTGTGCCATCTCTAATGTAACAGATTATCTATTTTTATTTTTTCATAAAAACTGGCAATGTGGATGAAACAAGAAATCAGGCTTGTTACATGAAATAAGAGTTTTGCCTGAGCTCTAGCCAAGAGAAAAATCAAAAGGGAAACACTGGAGTAACTAGGCCTTTCTTTAGCAATATTTTGCACAAGTGCCTCCAAAATTTTTATTTTCACCTAACACAACTGCAAATTCCAAAATAAGTCAAGGTGAACTCCTGGGAGAAAGAAGGGCATTTAAAAAGTCTGAATTTTTACAATCTGGGACATTTTTGTCCTTCTTGGACAGTGAACTTGCAGCTGTCAGTTCCAGTGAGAATGCCAAGAAAACACCTGCCAGACCTCTCCTCTCTTTGTGGACCACAAAAATGCACTGTGCTTGGTAACTCCATTGCTGAAAGTGATTTCACCCCAGCTCCTGCTGCAGAGTGCTCAGTGCTGAGCTGTTGCCATTGGAAGCACAGTCTAGACAAAGATAAAATTAGAAGCAAGCACTGTCTTTTTTGGAAAGCACAAAACAGTATCTAATCTCATCAGACTTGTTCTGTCTTGTCTACATTATCTAGTGATATAAAATGGTGGACAGGACCCTCTTTTCTTGAATTGAAGAGCAATCTAGTAAGTGCAGCCCCAAAAACAGACATGATGAAACACTAATCAGAAGAAAAAGAAAAATCTGACAAGTACAGTATTCATCACTATTCTACAAAATCTTTTCATCTTCCCTAGCAGTGTAGAATACATGTCAGATTTAGCAACAATAATTATTAACTGAGCTGACTCCAGGGGAAAATAAAAAACATGCAATGCTACTGTTCTTCAGAGACAAGCAGTAACCCGTGTATACCACAACTACATTTTAGTTTGAAGTGTATTTTATTCACTTTCTGCACGGTCTTGACCCCAACATTTTTCAGGATCCATTTTAAAAATGCAGGATTAAATTAGATTTTTTCCCTCTGATTTTGGATAACGGCAAATTACTCACCACATCCTTAAGTAGGTTGTTCCCATGGCTAAGTTAACTGCAGACAGAGCTATGAATGTGTTTCTGGATTTCATTCCCAGTATGTCTGTTGTTACATTGATTGCCAGAACATTTTATGATCAGTTTTTCAACTAGATTGAAAAGCCATCAACTACTAGAATATTATTCCCCTTGTATGTGTTATCCTTAACTAAAATTCATTTTCACTTGCCTATGCAAATAAATTCATTTCATTAAATCTTTCACAAGTCAGTTATTTTTTCAATTGCTTCTCCTGAATCCCTCCTAATCACTTTCTGTGCTATTAGTAGCAAAGCAAAAATGTGAGCAGCATTACCCTGTAAGGACAGAGGCTGTGACTGACTCACATAGCAAAGCTTCCACACACCCTGCCCCAGATAACTGTGGGCACTCACACCGAGCAGCAGCACTCACATCTGGCAGTCATGTTTGTCTAACCCCAGCTTTGTATGATTAAGATAAACTTGACAGCACACAGGTATAATGCCAGTGACTGACAAAGCATTGACAATGGCAAATGCTCAGAGCACAGAAAAAAAAAATCACCCAGTTCACTTCCAAACTTTCCTGGTGTAAGTCTGCTGATTCAGATCAGTTCATCCTTATTTATACCACAGAAATATCAGAAACAACACATATACCAAATGTTTGTGCCAGAATTCCCCATATTAGGAAAGTTGCAGGAGACTGTAATTTCCAGCTGTACAATCCCACCACCATGCCCATGCTCTTTCTTCCAAGCATTACTGATATGCATTTTGAGCCTCCATTTGTCACCAAAGTAAACGTGCATTCATTTCAAAATAACATTCAGATTAAGCTTTCAAACTGCATTTCTTTCTCATCCACTAGATTATATTTTCCAGTAGTATAGAAAGAATTTGTTGGTCAGATAGCATTTCTCTGAATTCTCAAGATCCCAGCCTAGGTAACTTTTAAAAACCCAAATTGTATTTTACACAGCATGTGTGCTTTTGCATATTAGATATTATATTTGGATTAAACATGCAAGAGTTGAAGATCTACAGTGTTTTCCAAGCAACTTCCATGCAGCTTCAATATACTCAGCAGGAGAGATGCAGACAGATTATATTACCAAAACAAATATTGTTGTTTAAGGCACAGAAATACAGCTGTAAGAGAAACTTCAACTGTTTCAGGTCTATGCTGCTCAAGAACACTGTCTTACATTAAATTTAATGAGACTCAAAAAGTGTCCCAAAAGAAGAAATTGTAACTGTATAGTTAAAGATAGAAGGATTTGAATATTTCAAACCAACATCCAATTTTAAGGTAATTGTTTCCATTACAGTTAAGCTATTTCAGAGATGATGTAACAAATTAGAAAGTACCTATGTTTGAGCTTTGCTTTTTCTCATTTTCCTAAAAAAGCAAACAGTATATATCACACTCCCTGTTTGTCCATCTTCATTTGTCAGTCCTTCATTCTCCCTGCAATCACTTTTCAATTCACTGGACCATTTTAACCAAATTTGACAAGGTTAAGGTTTTGCAAATTTAACTTTCAACTTGGTGAACTCTAATGACTGACTAGAGAACTGCATCCAATTAGTGCCCTGACAGAGGAGAGCAGGGAGAATTCAAATTTTAGCTGCTTTGCTCATTTCACTCATCAGCTAAAGGGCAATAATCAGATGATCAGTCAACCATGAGTAGTTCCAAAGCCACCACGGCATGTGCTGCTTGTTGACAGCCAAAAGCACAAAGAAAAGCATTTAGGGGATTAGTGAGAGACCAGACAGATTTGAAGGGATGTTGCAAGACATAAAACTGGAGGCAACCAGCCATTAATCCTTATGGAAGGATTTTCAACTTATTTTTAGTTGTTTGATTGGTAGTTGTTTTGGTTGTTTGGATTTTTTTAAATAAGTATCTACAATCTGTTTTTTGCATGTGGAAAAAAAAAACCACAAAAAGTTTTCTCATCTACATGTAGATTTTCCTCCTGTTTCTCCTCCACTTAAGGAAATCTGTGGATCAGTTGCCACTTTTTAGGAAGATTAAATGCAGTGATTTTTAACTGCCTTTAATTCATTTTTTTTGGACATGCTAGTCAAGTTCACCAGGCAAAACAACAATCATATAGTCACAAATGTAACTCTCAGTTAACAGCAGTCACCTCTCCATAAGACTGCCCTTTTCATACATTCTTGTTGGGTTTTTTTCCTTGACTTTTTTAATATAGGTGCCATTGTTCTGTTTGTGACCCTTTTTTGTTCCATCTTACATAATTAATATAATTATATATTATATTAATTATATTATATAATTTATAATAATTACTTATTATAAACTTTTTCTCAAGAAATACATAACTGTCACCAAATTGGATAAACAGGAGTGGTCACCATATTTTGCAATTTGTTACATCAGAGCTGTTCATTGCACTGGCTTTATACAAAACCCATAGAACTGTCTATTTCCAGACTGTATTCATGACAGGAAAAGTTTATCTAAGGAAGGGAAAAGAAAAACCCCACAAACAAATGGGGTTACATGACACTGCTCTTGTTTTTTGTTCATATTTCAAATGAAAAAAAGGCCTTTATGATTCCCTTTCCATTCTCCTCTCCTTCCTCTCTAATAATTTTGGAATTCATTGGGATTTGATAGAGCCCAAAAACACCAGAGAAAATTGGTTTCCTCTGATAATCAATTGCCAGGAAGAGAGGAGAAAGCAAAACTAGTGCTCTGAAGGAAGGAAGGTTGGGAAAACTCATCAAGTGCAGTTTGACACAATCCAGATACACAGACAGAGTAAGCTGGAGACACAGCCATATGCTTTATGTAATGAGAAGGAAAAATCCTATCTCACAAAACTTGAAGTTCTTTAAAAAAAATCAGCAAACAGGAATGAATAAAGAAAGGAGATGCAAGTTTCTGCAGCACAGCTCTGCAGGATATTAAGTAGCCCTGAGATAAAACACAAGGTATTTACCCCGGGATATGTATACACAGACTGGAAACAGAAGTAAACAGTTTTTGCAGCACAAAGAAGTCACCAGTGAAGTTTCACAATCTAAATTAAAACCACACTGTTTCTGCACATTGGCAAATAGAAGGGTGACTCTGGCCAGCTGCCCCGGTCCGCTCATCACTGCTCCTCCTCAACAGGACAGAGAGAGCAAAAACAAAAAAGCTTCTGGGCCAAAACAAAGGCAAGGAGGTCACTTCACAATTGCCAAAAAAACATTCAATTCAGGGAATACTGATTTAATTAACTGGCAATTAAAAGAGATTAAAAAAAAAAACAACCAAATTTCACACGCTTAATGATCCAGACTGTCCATACTCTTGCATGAACAAGAGTTTTGAACTTTTGATCACAAACATATCAGCTGAAAAAAGCATTAGCTGACTGCCCAAAAAACTCAGTGAGCAGGGAAAAATTAGGCAGGAATACAAAAACAAGACTCTAAGATGTCACTGGCTACCAGGGGGTGAGGTCAGCACCAGGCAGATGGCACAGGACAGAGGTGGTGGCTGCTTTGTACAGGGACACTCAGCGTGTGAAACCTCCTGCCAGAGCACTCCAAGGGCTCTCACAGGCCCAAGAGGAGAGAGCGAATAAATGAAGGCAAATACATCAAACTTCAAACTACACAGTCACCCCCCCTTCCTCTGAGCTACAGACTGCTCAGTTTCTGTCCTGTACTACACATATTCGGGGTTGGTCACTGTCACAGACAGGATACTGTACCAAATAGACCTGGGACTGGAGCACACAGGACAAATTTTATAACTTTTATGTGTCTTCCGGTTCTTCAGACCTGGGTGAACTGAGACTATTATCATTTTTCCTTTGCTTTGTTTGTCCAGTCCTACACACATTATCATATCTGAACTGTCTTAATTCCCATGAAATCTCCTATCTTATTATCTTTTATAGAACAGAACTAAATTAACAGGGAAAGCACAGAAAATGACATCTGCACTCTCGTTATTAAGTGCGCTAGCTATAGATGTCACTTATTTCATGTTTGTTCAAAGGATGCATCTGTGCTTTGTAGGTTTTTCAGAGAAATGAGAAAAATAATACTCTTTCCATCCAGATGGTGATGACAGTAGAACAATTTAGCATCATATCTTTCTGTTTCTCTAGGAGATTATGTGATCGTATACAACAACATATTTGGAAGAAGCTTAACAACAGGTAATTCTTAACTGTAACACAATAAAAACAGATGTGTTTTCAGCTAAGTACACAGAAACTCCATAAAGGAGTTTTTGAAATCTTAAAAAGTTTACCAGTAGTAATTGGGGAAGGAATTGCAATTTTGTACATTCATGCAAACTCTAACAAGAAATGGACTAGAAGTAAAGAGGTAACAAACAAGGCAAGTTTTCCATACAAATAAATAACACAGAAAGATGACTAATGTTCTGGAAAGCCATAATTGTCTTGACAGCAGTTCTGCACATCTATGCATCTTTCAGTATAAGAATCACTTAAAACCTACATCATAATACTTATGTAATGTTATAGACTCTGACTATATTTTGATTACCTCCTTTGGACATCACATATACACCTATTTTCAGTGATTTCATTAGAATTTTGACTGCAACCACACAAATTGTTTATGCCATAGAGATCTGAATTAATTCTAAAGAAAAAATTTGCCTCCTGAGCTGTGTTGATCTTGCTCTCAATTTGTAGTTTCTAATACATTAATACAAAGACAATAGCTAGTTTTAAAAAAGTAATGCAAACATTTTGCAAATAGACTACGTATTACTATCTTCAACAACTCACACAGGGTTGGAAGAGCACAAAATACATCTATTTTTATTCAGTTCATTTAGTCAGCAGTAGAAAACTACATAGCTATGTTCCAGGAAGTTCATATAGTGCTTTAATGGAATATTCCCCAGCATACAGGTTCAGTGACAAGCTTCAGCAGACACTTGGACCCATTGTATCCGCCTAGAAAAATTATCCAAGAAGAATAGTTGAATTCTGCACATTGTAACATCATGCAGCTCATATCCTCTTTTTTTCTCATTAACAAAGCTTTGAAGAGCTGAGGATCCAACTTGGGCTGTAAGCATGCTAATAAATATTTGATTTAACCTTATGCACCTTCAGATAGAAAGCCAGGAATTATCAGTGCAACTGCTTTAAACTAGCTAAGGCTTAAAAAAAAAGAAAAATAAAATCCAACAGCCTTCATCTTCTTTTCACTTAGTCCTCTATTTTGTTAATACCAACAAAACCAAAGATGCAAATTAGTAGTGTGAAAACAAACAAAAAGCCAAAAAAAACCCCTCAAACCATGAGATATTAGAAGTTTCTACTTCTGTCAGAACACTGAAGAGTGGTATCCATATTTACTGTTACCTATTTAAGCTTTTCAGACTAGTCAGCACAGCTCCATTTTGATGTGAGTGGGCTTTTTTCCATGACAAATGTACCCACATTCAGCATCTTCCCCTAGTAACCTGTCTCGCTATAAAGAATTGCTGAACTAAGCTTGTACATTCAGAACATATAAAAAAGCCAACTGAAAAAAGAAAACCATAAATGAGAAGTGTGAGGAAAGAAGATCATAAATAATGAAGTAGATTTCTTTACTTAAGGAGTCATTCTCCTTCATAATACTCCACTCATAAAAAAACAGGATTTAAAACACTACTAGTGACACTGTTAATGGATAAGGATAAAAATGTTATATCCAAAGCGTTCCTTTTACTGTGACTCAGGTTTATTGAGAAATAATAAGTCTAATAATCTCTTTCATTAACTTTTTTCTTTATCACATTTTTAAATACTGTTGAAAATGAAAACTGTAACTCTCGTGACCAAAGTGACATTGTGCTGCATTCAGCAGCTGAAGACAGACATTGTACAGGATTTTGAATACTGTAGAGTATGATGGCAAAAGAAGCATGAGCTTGCTACATGCACTGCTCGGGATGACTGCCTGAAAACATGAGATCTGTGGTTATCTGAGCATCAGGACAGCAGTAATCAAGTACAAGATGTTATCCTGAAGGGAGTGATCAAAACATCACTGTTCGGGGCAGTGTAATTCCTTGTGACATCTGTGCTAAAATTACATTTCCATGCTACAATATACTAGATCTGATTTAATACTTTCAAATGCATTTCACATAAGAGCAGCTCAAAGTCTCAGAGAGACAATTTTGCCTGGTGCTGCCAAGGTCCCTTTTTGAGGAACAGAGCAACTGGGAGAATGATTCCCTTCATTAGGTTCTGCTCTATTTCCTTAGAAAAGCTAAATGCCAACAACAAAAATAGTGGCATATGGTAACAACATTTTAATCTGCACATTTTTGTTCTCTGCTCTTGGTCTCTTGCTTTCTATTTTATTATCTACGTACTCCCAGTGTAGAGTGATTCATCAGCACTGTTCCAAAATAGTGAAGTGACACTAAGAGTTAGCTAATATTAAATCAGAGCAGCTCCTCATCCATTTCTTTGTTACCTCCTTGTCTTGCCAGCAGTGCAGCTAGACGAACATAAAGATGTATATGGAAATCAAAATAAAAACCACTTATCAAATATTAAACCACAGGATGTCAGCTGACAAGAGAAACCATGAAATCCTACCCATGCTGCATTATTCATCAATTTCCAAATGCATGTACCAAGCCATCATTCAAATACTTCTACAGTAAAACTTACAATTCTTTCCCTAACACAAATCCAGGAGACAATGTTGCAGCTTATGTTGAAGTTGAGATGGTCACAATACACAGAGTGTCACCACACAATTTCAGAAAGCTTCAACCCACACAGAGTACCACTTTACTAATTCAGAAGGCTGCAAGGATCTGCCCTTCTTGTCCTTCAGCCCAGCCTTTTACCCCTCCTGCTCACGCCCTGCCCCTGTGTGCCCTCTGCTCCCTTTGGAGGTGGCTCAGTGCCCCTGGGCACTCCATGGCTCATTGCTGTCAGTGCTGCTCACCTGCTGCTCACAGCTGTGCCACTGGGGATGGGGCTGGGCCAGCCCCGTCCCAATCACACAAACTGTGTGCGCCTACAAGACAAGAGCACTGCCTCACTGGGAGCAGAAGGGAAGCACTCAGTTCACAGCTCACAGACTGGTGGCTGCTCCCTGGCTCTGCACTGCGCCCCACTCTCCCCGAGCACAGGGTCACTGCCCATGCACTAGGAAAAAGCCATTGGCAGTGACTCTCAGATTTAAGAAAGTTTCAAATACCATCGACACTCAAACACTGAGCACAGAAATGCTGTAAAACCAGTCAGATCTCCAGCTTAGCCATAGCCTAAAACAAGGTCATTTCACCACTTTTCCTGTTGAGAGCACAAAAATTATGTTAACCATATTTGCTAAGGCTTTATTTGAACTTTAAAAAATCAGGAAGTGTCCACAAACATAGTTTTTCTCTTTAGGAGAAAATATTTTTAGGAAGAAATATTTTCTCATTAAATAGTTTTATTTTTCAAGTCCATTTCAACAATAGATATATCAACTGATGATGAAAATACAAAAGAAAATTCCCATTTTGACACCTACTAAGGACACAACACTAGAAGAACACAAGGAAAGCAGAGTCAGTTACCCAGTGGGGACATTCTCAGGCAGTACATGGAACATGTCAGAGTACTGAGAATGGCTCTAACTGGTGCAAACCCACCAGCTCCCTTGGTGCTAATCCTAAACACAGCCTTCTGAGGCACCTGGCATCCAGCACTCTCTGTGCCCTTATCAGTACAGAAACAGCAACAGCAGCCAAAGTTAGAGGTGCTTAAACAAGCAGCTTTTTGCAGTCCTCCTAGTCCATCTTTCTAGGTGCTAAAACAGAGCAGTAAATAGAATTATTAGCTTATAAAATATGCATATGACACTAAGCCAAGCACATGAAAAGTACACACATGAGCAAGAAAAGTAACAATACCAAAGATACTGAAAACTGTAATCTAACTTTCATGTATTTCCAATAAGCCTATCTAGTAGTTTATTGCATTTCCCCTCTCAGTAATTAGTTTCCTATAGGGATCTGTTTCATTGCAAAAAAATTGAATAAACCATGAAAAGATTAAATGTAATTATCATTATTTCCATTTCTGGGGCAAGGACTTTTCATAAATAATTATGTCGTAGTGCAAAACTGGAGGCTTGATACAGTTGCCCTATCATTCATAATAATGAGTAGGATAATAAGCCACAAGCCAAATCTTCACATTCTCATTAGATAGCGAAGATTAATTAGGACTTTAACCAGAAATGCCACTAACCATGATGCTTACTTAGGTAATTAAAGCACTGAGGATATTGAGGCTTATGTTGTCTTCCAAATCTGCAAATAGCATGATGCCGACAAATTTACATTATCTAAAACCATATGGTCTTCAAATAAAGTTAGAATTTATTTGTGTATGTGTCAGGCCTTCATAATAAAATCACTTTAGTGTCAAATAACCAGATTTTCTTCTCACTCTGTTCTCAATGAATGTTGTGAAATTCAAGGTGGTATCTTCAATGTAAAACTACTGTGACCAAGACCTCTGCCAAGGTGACAAAGACTCATTTCTACATCAAAGGCAGGAAGACCTTGCCTAATTCATTAGCTGGATGAGGCTAATGAATTGACTCTGCCAAGATGCTGACTCAGAGCAGCCAATGATATCAACTCCCATCTCCAATTCATTAAACTTCCAGAAGGACTAATTTTGGATGGAATGGTCTTTTCCTGTATTTTATCTTTGAAGGAGTTGCCTGCAAATATCTGGCAGCCTGTTTTTGCCATTATCTCCCTTTGGAAAGCTACTTTTTGTTCTAGCCCCCACACAAGCAATACACACTCCAGACTGAACAGCTGGTGTGTTGAAAATAACATTTACCATACTGATGAAATTATACCAGTCTCCCATTTCTTCATCTTCCTTTGTCCACCTGCTGACTCTCCTCATCTTTTTCAACCTAAAGGCCATATGAAATGTCTCCTGTTCTAGTTCTAATTCTGTATGAAATATAGGCCATGCCTATAGCTCATGGGTACCGCTCATATGCAAATAATGTACATTAGTAATAATAAAGTCATGGCTGAGGTCAAATCTCTTTGGGTATCTTAAGAATATTTCACTGATGTGGGAAGATAAATATTTATGACCATGTTGAAGAACAAAAAGAGAAGGAACTCTTCTGTCATCTACTGGTTCACAAGAACAAGTAATAGTTTAGGAATTTATATTCAAAAACCCCTACTAAAACCCCTCCTAGTTTCAGCTTGATGACTGTTTAAGAGCTGAAAAGCTTATCAATAAAGTCTACCCACCCAAAAAAAGTTTATTTGTTTTTTGTAAGATGGACTGCTTATTCTCCAAACACATTCTTTCCTCAGACTAAGTCACTTGTGAAAAACACAATAAAAAACCCTCCAAACAACTAAACATCCCTTTTGGTAGGTAAATTCCTCATTATCACAACATTCTCAATGGACATTAGTGAGCATATTCTGAGCTCTACATAGAACAAGGATCAACATGAAAAAGATATCTTAGAAGACTCTTTAAAGCACTTTAAGTTTCAGTTTTACTTTTCATTCTGGATGATTTGGCCAATTTTGCTGAAATGCAAGCAGCACTCAAAAAGATGCTGGCTTTGTTTGTTTGTTTTTAATGCATTGACAAAACACTACATCAACCAAAATATACAGCCAAAAAATGGGAAAAAAAATGAAAAGAAACCCAAATCTCTTCCTGGTTGAGAATATGGAAGGTTCTCAACCATGAGACACAGAACTAGAAGTAAACTGCAACTGCCTCCTTCTAAACAGCCCATGAAATTATATTTCATGAGATGTAACAAAAAGGTTTTAGAACTATTCCACATTTGTGTTCAAGGTAAGATTCCCCAAGAGTGAAAATGATCTTGCGTGGTTTATTCTAGCAGAGAAAATTGCTAACATTCTTTTTCAAGCTATATCTGGGAACTTCTTTTCTTTTAAAAGATAACTTTTTTTGGCAACCACAGCAGTGGTTGTGGAGACTCTGTCTCTGACTCAGTTGCTCTCTGAGACAAGAGCAACTCTCAAAGTCTGTCCTTCCTTTCACAACTGAATTAAGGCTTCAAAGAGAGAGAATTATTTAAATCAACAGATTTCTTGGTACAGAAGTTCCATGCAGACTGAAGCAAAGATCTATGCAGCTGTAGCAGCAATGTTCTCTGTGGAAACTTGGCCACGTGTAGGTCCAGAGTAAGGACTGGAGCAAAGAAAGATCACAAGTAAATGAGCAGAGCAAGAAGAGGCATCAGACAAAAACTAAAACAAATTGATCTACATTTGTCACAAGAATAGCTGACACAGGACATTGTCTTCCTGAGAAGAGAATTCTCTTCCTCAAATCTGAGTTTGGCAGGACTTCAATAAGGGTGCTGAGAAAAAATTCTAGACTAGATTAGAACCCCCAGTTTTTCAAGTAATTGGAATCCTCACACGATGGGTCATTTTTGTTTCTGATTGATCACTTGATCTAATCCCTTTACACTTGTCTTAATCTCTAGTCCTTGTTTGAAGAGAATTATCTAGGTAGGTTCTCTCTCTTTATATTGCCATGTTATTAGCTTTTAGCAGGATATAATTTCCGCTTTAAAACGTGTAATAACAGTGGGCATTCCAGACAGGCATGGGAAACCAATAAACCAAATTGTCAGGCAGGAAAGATTAAGGAGAAGACAATTAAAGATCAGTTACTGTCTTGTAAATTCTATTTCCTGGATAAGAGTCAACAGGAACTGGATATTCTTGTGACTTCCAAATGAAATTCAGGGTAGCATCCTCCAGCTCAGGGATCAATAGTTCTGGTTTTGTCACTGTGCTGTGAACACAGCTTTAGTCAGCAGCAGCTCATCAAGTTCTCTGATTGGAAAAAGATAATTTAAAAATTATGAAATCTGCAGTCCCAATTACCTCAAAGCAAGAAATGTAATTTTGTTTTTTTTAAAAAAAAGATTCCTAAATTAAATAAAGTTGTCCACTAATGCTGCCTTGTTCACTCTGCTATGCTTTGTAATTTAGTAAACTGGCACCAATGTCATATCTTAAGTGTATTTCACATGCCGTTAGGCATAATAATGCATATGGTATGCTTCATTTAAACAATCAGATACACCTATTACTAGCCATTTATTTTGCTTTTTGTTATTGATTGCTTTTTATTTCACTGGATGAGATAAATTAATCCTGCTGACAACTTGCTTGCAAGATCATCAATTAGAAATTTTCAGTCAAGCAGCAAATATTAGATGCTTTTTATTGGAAGAACACTTCCAGTAAAACGATTTGCTATTCTCTAGAAAGTCCACCCAGTATCACAGATTCTCAGAGTTGTGCTAAGCTCAGATAAGTTAGAGCTGAATGTCCTAAAGCAGTAAGAGAACTCTTCCTGTTCTCTAGCTCATTTCACATGCTTCCTTGACATTTATATCACCTCTAGGCTCTTCACCTATTTCCTTTTTTCTTGCCTTTCTTCTTAGTCCAGTCACCATTAGAGAATTTTAGAAGAGGTGGATGTTAACAACTTCTGCTTGCATTAATGCATGGTATTAATTAGTCTCACACTAAAAAACACTAAGTACAATCACATTCTTGAAAAACAGAAAATGGTCCTTGTCTGTAGTCCCATCATATGTAAGGCTTTCGAAATTTCTATTTAATTAAAAGCAGAGCTTGGTTTCAATCACTGCACTGGAGAGACACTACTTAAATATGACTAAACATCTGACTCCTATTTTGGCCACATGAGAACAGCACTCAGGAAGCCTGTACTTGTTGTCTACCTCCCATGGATTAATAACTCCACCAGACAGCCCAAAACAACAAGCTCCAAGTCAAAAATGAGTAATAGTGGCAAACTTCAAATCCAGCACTGTGTCATACTGCTGATGGTGGAGGCCTGAAGTCTGTGTGCCAATGAACAGCTACTCCTCTTAAAGGAGAAAGAAAATACCCATACTTTCTTAAATCTGCACATGCATATGCAAATATATGCAAATATGACTGTGGGAGTTGTGGCTGCAACAGAAAATGTTCTTTCTACCTCTCAATAAATAACAAAGATACATTATTTCAGAAAAATGCTTAGCTCTGTCAACAGTCCGTGTCATAAGTCTATAAAATCATTCATCTATTATAAACTTGTTTAATAATCTTGTCATCTACTTCACTGCTTATTAATTGAAGAGAAATGTCTCTGAGCCACAGGGCACATGAGATATCTGATTTCTGTATGCATTATGCATATGCAGAAGCAGCTGAGAGCTGTAAATTTTCCTATTAGGGGACTCTAATGGGCTATTTAAAGAGAAGCAGTTAGGGCTGACTCTTGTAAAATGGAATTACAGCTACCTTAAAAAGGGTTCCAGGTGTTAAGGTATGCCAGCCCAGCTTCCAAAGTGCCATGCTTTAAACCTACATTACTAGAATTCCTAATGTAGAGTGAGATGAAAGCAAATTACATTTATATGTGGACTCACAGATTTATTTGGTTTTCAAGGTGTTGAAAAAAAAACAAAATAGAGAGAAATAGAATGCTATGGGTTTGTATTTCCTTTTTAGCTCAGATCAGCTTTCAAAGGCCACAAAGGAATGAAAAGAGACAGAATAAAAGTGAGCAGAATGAGGAAGATGAATCAGATGAAAACCCCCTGAAAAGATGAGTATAACTTTTCATTTTGAAAGCATTGAATCAAAACCATATATAATAGCCCTATTGATATAGTATTACATTAGGAGAACAATAACAGAGACAACATCAATGAAAATATAGAGTAGTTCATATCCAAAGTGTCTATTCAATTAGGGCAAAAATCCCTTATTCACCAAGTGTGGACAGACCTCATACAGCCAAAACATCATCTCTCTAACCACCCCAAGCAGATTGTCCTTTAACAAGGATATGCCCTGCTTGAATATTAAAAATTCTGTTGAAATATTTAAAATTCTACCTATAAACAAATGAGAAAGCATAAAATTAAGACAATACCTAATTACATACAAGGTAGGATTTAATGGGGGAGGAGATGTGAGGAGAAGAGAAGAAATTACAAGCCTGTAGAGGAGAGAAAATGAGGACTAGACAGGATTGCCCATTTTTATTTAAAACACTGCCAGAGTGTTATCTAACATTTCTTATTAATATAGATAACTGTAAGGAACTTAATTCAGCATAAGAGTTTAAGAGAAGGAATTTAGTACATGGACAAAAGAAAATTAACACTGTTTAGCACCAGCAAAGCTCTGTCAAAATGCAAAGACTGAACCATTTAATATAAGTACACATGAAAGTGAAAATCCAATCCAATTCAATCCAAATACAAAATCTGTTTTGATTCCACTGATGAAGTGGAAAGACAAACATAACAATAAGGCAAAAGCTGGCACTTGGGTTCAGCTTTCAGGATCTGCACATCAGTTCCTTCTGAAGTCCTGCAGTTGAGTCAGTGCTTTCAGAGATCCATAGTCACCAGAGAAATCATCACACAAGGAAGTTAGGATGCAATTTATCCATTCTTGTGACAAGTACTGCAAAGTGAATACTCATTTATTATTAGCCAATTGTTTAAATAACTTTCACAACACTTAAAAATCCTCCTGCCATGGCTGGTCTATTACCCTGAAATAATTGTTTGACTCTTTTTTCATCTGTAAGTCAAATAACCAACCAGCCACATTAAACACGGATACTGAAGAGTAATGTGTAATAAAAGCACCTAAGAACTGAATTCAGACCTATTTATACAAAGGTATTTTCCAAACACCACATGACATAAACGTTGTTTCTAGGTTTCAATGTCAGAATGCTGCTTCTGGTGCATACTCTAAATCTCTTAATGAGTATTCCCAGAAAAACCAAAAAGGAGGGACAGAGATAAAACACCCACTTTATTTGCCACTTTCAAGGCAAAATTATTCAATAACATTAGACAGCACTGGATTGGAAATGAGTTCAATAAGCCAGGAAGGATAAGGTCATTTTTGAGAAACAGAAAAGATGGAACAGTTTACAAAACAAAATACTGCAGGCTACATGCAAAATACACACATATGCCTTTATGGTGGGTAAGACACATTTAGTTGGGGTTTTTTTTCAATACTTTCTTTCTATTGTAAACTCCATTACAAAGGCTAAAAGATCTGGCTCAATAATATACCATAATAATTCCTGATTACCTTCAAGTGTGGCCTTCAAACTTTGCTCAACTACCAGGCACAAGCCAAAAAAGCTCACGATTGGCAAGTCCCTCATCAAATGGTGTTTGAATGCAAGAACTTGTCTGGTTCCGTAGCTGACATTTTTTATTATTGTTGCTCTTTCTGGAGCAAAAATGGCCATTTGTTTAGTCTGGTCCTTATTTGACCTTTCAAAAGTTTAAGAGAAAAATGGAGTTCAGGACATGAAACACTATTTTTGTGGCAATGCTGAACATTTTGAACCAGATCTATTCTATACAGTGTACAGACTACAGGGACACTCAGTTTTGCTTACCTTTTCCAACTACTGCATAATAATAACAACCCAATTTTCTGATCTGGATCCTGCAGGAATTTTTTTTTCCTTTAGACTATTTCTCTAAGTCTCTGGCTGACTCATCATATAATGTATCTTAGAGGCCTATCTGTCTTCTCAAATTAAATTCAAAGTCTACTGAAGAGAGATGAATGACAAAACCAGTATTTTCCACTTACAAAATAATTCAGGTTGTATTACGTATCTACCATCCAAATCTTCCTTTTCACTTTTTACCATGTAGTCACTTTTCTAAAGAACAGATGTATTGTCTTCTATAACTTTCTTTTCCTATACAGACCTGTTAAGTGAGTATCTAAGAAACAGACCCTATTAATCATTCAAGATCTGACATTACTATTAATAATAATTTGGTTGTAAATCCTCACTTAGGCTAAAGCCCCAGAAGAGCAAGACTTTTCAAAGAACTACAGGAGACAGCCTTTGCCCTAACAAAAGGCCAGGAGAACAGATGAAAAACAAAGGACCCTCTGAAAGCTGTTTACTCAAGGATGCAATTTCATGAACATGACCAGAATAAAAATCAAGTTGTGTGTCTTCAGAGGATTGTAAGGAAGCAAGAATTGATTTGGACTTTTTTGGGTAGTGCAACTGCAGAGGAACAATTACAACAAAACAGCCTCAGAAAAACAAGTTCAGCATTTTGTTGTCTCTGCATTTACTTCCTATCTCTTTGCTGCCCCTTGAACAATCAGGAGATAGGTTTCAGGGAACTGCTCTTGCCAGAAAAATAGAGGCAATTTGTAAGCAGAATTCTGGATATTTTCTCCTTTATTTCATGTTGTACACTCCCCTGAGAAATAGTTACCCTTATCCTTGTATCCTTATGCATACCTCTCTCCTCCCATCACAGTTACGTCCCCATATTCAGTCCCAACAAGAGGTGGCTTGTGCCAGCTTTGACCTCCCAGCTCCTCTATTTTGACTGCATTGCTTCACACAAAGGAACTCTTTCCCAGCAAACTCATCCTCCCCATCCCAGGACAAAAATAGCAACATTGACCACCCCAGGTTTTCTCCCATGGGATAAATCAAACCACAGGTCACTTTCACCCTTTGTGCCTCCATTACCAGCTGTGCTGGCAAATCCACTGCCATGAGCTGGATCCCCTCCTCTAGGAAAAGATGCTGTGAGTGCAAGTGAGTCCTAAAGAGCCCCAGCTCAGCAGGTCTTTTGGGGTTTTTTTTTGTTTGTGTTGGGGGGTTTTTGTGTTTTTTTGTTGTTGTTGTTGTAATTTTGGGTTTTGGTTTGGGTTTTTTTTTTGGGTTTTGTTTTTTTGTTTTTGTTTTTTTTTGTTTTTTTTGTTTGTTTTCTTGTGGGGGGAAGTTGTTTCACTTTTAACTAGGTATTAACATGGAACAGGTTCAAGACCTGGGATTTACATCTCCAAAAAAAGAGAGCTTTACTATAAAACAGAGCGATTATCATCTCTGGAGAAGTGTAGGACTAGAATTTAATTAATGAAATCCATTCTAAACAGTATGGATTTTTTTCTTGGTAAGGTGAATCACGTGACAGAACCATGCTGTCAATAGAAAGACTCAGGGCATTTATACATAAAACTGACTGATAATAAATACTGCTTCAGATTCATGTTCTGAGGCCAGCAGTGAGAGCTGGAATGCCAATTGCTCATATCCTGAATTCCATATTTCAATGTACTTTAGCTGAGACCACTTCTTATTGTACTCTTAATTTCCATTCCACAGAACTCTCCTAATTTTCAGTAATTGGTTGATACAATTTTTCTCAAGCATTTAAAATTTTAGAATTCACATAAATAACAAATGAAAACATGTGCTTACATCATATTTTTTTCTTAAAATATTCTCCAAAAGAGAATATTGGGTACTTTGAAGTATCTTGTAAAGGTTCACTGAGTGAATGAATGTCTTGCTAAGAAGCTTTAGCTGAGACTACATTTAGAAACTGAAATATTTTCTTGAAAGCAGGAGTAAAATACATGCAGTTGATACCTAGGTTTCAGACTCAGACCTAAGGCTAAAAAGCTGTAGGAAGGTGTGATGGAAAATGCATTGAGCACAGGAGTGAAACCACCAGGTTTGAAAAGCCACCTCCACACCAGCCTTGGCTGCTCACTCATACAAGGCACGTGCTTGTCTCAAAGGACAAGTCTCATTGACCCAGAAGGATTCACAGCTTGAACCCAACATCAGTCGGGTGCTGGACATGTAAAAATTAAAAAAGACCTCACTGGAATTATTAAAGGAATTAGAACACACTATTTTCAGTTGCAACTTACTGGAAAAATGTATTTTTAGCCTACAGAACCTCCATTTTAGTGCTCCAATATGCAGAATCTTCCTGCAATGACATGCAGCAGGCTCCAGTGAGAGAACACATTCAGAAATCTTCCCTTCACCACAATATTCTTGCTTAACCATCTCAAAAGGAAATAAAATAACCCTTGGTAGATATGAAATTGTTCAGTTTTCGATTTAAAGCAATATCTGGGAAACATCAAGAGGTCATGTATTCCATTCGTAATATATAAAGTCTTACATCTTCCCAGAGGCACTGGAGAGCATGCATAATTCACAAGGAAGATATATTCAATAAAACGTTCAAAACATTTTGCAAACGGCACACAGCAAATAAGACTTTATTTGGTCCTTTTGTGTTATGCTCTCTTTCCCCTTGAAAATACTTTTCTCTGTATAATTTTTGATCCAATACTTCTGAGGTGTTATTGTTGTTCTGCTACCTTCCCTAAGTAAATTACATATAAAGAATATCAGAGGATGCTTACTTACAGCTACAATCTCAGCAAGAAATATATGCAATGAATTCACTGCTGAGAGATTTGTGTGATTCTAATCAGAAAATGTCATAATAAAATGTTTACAATGGAAAATGAAAAATCTTAGGCTTTTCAGGGTTGCAGGATGGGACATTTGCCACTTGGCATAGCAAAATTTGTATGAATGTTTATGAATTATTCTACTGGAAAATGAATGATGGGCTATAAAAGTCTTTGTGTATATGTCACTATTCCCAGACACCCTGTGATGGAACTATTCATGTATAACAGCTAATACAGCAGAGCTGGAGTTTTTCCTGCCTCCGTAGATGCTGGAGTTTTCAGAGCCAGACATTTGTTAATGCTCATTGGTATGCAGCTGAATCTAGACATTTTCCAACTTCAGGGAGATAGAGCAGACAGAAAATGGAGTTTAGAAAGAAATACATTATATATCTGAAACAAAACAAAAACCCCAAATAATCAAACCCCCCCTCCCCCCCCCAAAAAAGAACCCAACTAAAGTTTAAGATATCTCCATACAGCTCATCATTCATGCATTGCAACTCCTAAGTACAGACACAACCCCATTACACATTCCCCACAGCAGTCAGGAAGGGCACCTTCAAAACACAGAGGGTGGCAAATCAAAAACTTAAAACAAAACGACAGAAATAAAAAATCAGTTCTGTGCTGCCACCTGTTGCAGACCCTACCAGAGCAGCAGCAGTGGGGCAGGAGCAGTCATGGCCCACTGGGGAGAGGGGAAGTGAGTGCAGCAGCACTCACATGTTGGAGGAGTTTCTGCTTCAGTGTGCTCTGGCTGAGCTGCAACTCACAAATTCCTCCAGAGCCACTGGCTGTCATGGCCCTTCCTAAACCCCTCTGTTCTGCTGGGTCATTAAGCCACGGATAGCCTGCTGTTCCCTAAGATAAAGGGAGTCCTTTTTTTTCCCCCTTTCTTTTCTCTAACTCCAGAGAGAGAAACTAACTACAGCATACAGCTTAACCAAGGTTCCTTGGCAGAAACATTTAACAGAGGAAGTTAACAAATACAATTAAGAAAAACACTTATTTGTACTGCAAACTGTATTTACTGCTAAAACAAATTGTTCCTGCATTCAGCTTCCAAGGACAGAGATCAGAGTTCTCATTATGGATAGCAGTCTATTAAAGAGTTGTACGGATCACAATTTTCCTTCCTGCTTGTCCTTTGGAAATGCAAGTTGTTGCCAGAAAGTTGTTCTGTTTGTTATGTAATAGCTCACCAGAACTTCTTTGGGTTGCACCAAATCCAAATTAACTTGTATATTCCACTGCCATTATTTTCCTTCCATATTTGCTAAGTTCGTAATAGCTCACCAGAACTTCTTTGGGCTGCACCAAATCCAAATTAACTCGTACTATTCCACTGCCATTATTTTCCTTCCATATTTGCTAAGTTAGCAGCTAACAGTGTTCATGGAATACTGCAAGAAGGGCTGTCTGAAACTCACCCATTTCCTCCTCTTTGTTTTATGAAAATCCCCTTGGGGATTAATTAGAAAACAAAATCAAGAACAGTATCATACCTGGCAGACATATCCTGAGACACAGCTTCTTGTGCCATGCTAAAACTTTACTTTTTGAAAACAAACAGCCAGACAAAACATTTGCCTTTCCCAAACACAGATAACACCTGGATTTGTCAGACCCTCAGCCTGTGAGTTCTTTCTCTATTTATCATCCAGCAGCTTTAGTGATCACTACTGG
This sequence comes from Pyrgilauda ruficollis, assembly GCF_017590135.1. Classification (NCBI taxonomy): domain Eukaryota; kingdom Metazoa; phylum Chordata; class Aves; order Passeriformes; family Passeridae; genus Pyrgilauda; species Pyrgilauda ruficollis. Next base: position 1,002,756 of record NW_024530599.1, read on the forward strand.
TTGCTTCTTCTTAATGTTTAAATACATCTGTAATGAAATGTAGCTCAAAAGATATGTCTGAAAAATTAAGGCCATGACATGCTTGGAATTTCAAAGGAAAGTCTGTGTGTGTGTTTTTATTTGAAGAAATATTTATGCAAACAGGGTTCTCTAATTATACACACGTGATAACACTCTGAATCAACAGCATTGGTACACCTTTGACATTAGTTAGTTTTATACCCTTTAATATGACAGTAATTAAAATTAATTCATGCAGATTTTCCTTTAAATATACTCTATTAGCAAAGAGAATTTGTCAAATCTACCTCCAGCATACAATGCCTAATGATATCCCTAAACATTAAAAGCCCTAATCTTGTAATTTATAGCTCAAAGCAGTTTACACATATTAGTCTAATAAACTGCAAGCAGTGAATTAACAGATGTCTGCTTGTACGTGGAATAATTCATGCACATTTAGTAACAGTTTGGTATGGGTAACTACAGTGGACCCACCGACATGGGAACTAATGCTGATGGAGACAAAAGCTGTTTTGAATACTCTCAATCTCAATGGTTGTCTTAGGATGTACCAATCTCATGCACACTTTATGACATGTATCTAATTAGAAAATTTAATGGACTCTATAGCAGGATGGAAAAACTGCAGACATGGAGAACTGTAGTATTTACTACCCCAATATTATTCAGTCTATTTATTCAATAAAACATAGCACTACCTATTAGGCCCACTGCCATTTAAGATTATATTAAAAAAATCATTGAGACCATAAACAAATTCCAATTCTCACATCAAATAAAGTGTTAAAAATAAAAAATGCAGGTACAGATATAACTAAGTCCAAGCTTATATAAAGATTATCAGGCCAATGTTTTTGTTAAATACCTTGACTCAGTGGCCAGTTTTGATTTATATCCTTGATATGATAAAGGTCCCTACTGTGTAGATCCAAAGTAGTTCTCAAGGATGACAACATAAGCACCACTGAAAACGAAGAAAGTTCATAGCCTTTGACAGATAAAAACCTAAAATATTGTAATGCAGTGTGGTATTATAAATATTTCACAAACAACCAATTTCTGTCCACAAGACAAAGGCAGCTTACACAAATACATGACAGGAAAAAGTGAAGCAACAATCACAATCCAGAAATTAGGAGCCCTTAAATGTTCAAGGTGACTGAGGAGGCACAGCAGACAGTCTGGTTGGCATTATGCTGCTGGATCTTAACAAAAGGGTCTCCCTGTTTATATCCTTTGAATCCTCACACTTCCTTGTGGTTAACTAAAATACATAACTGCAGTGACTGACTTAGTAATTAAGGAAAATGTCAGAGACACAGTTTTGTTACCAAGAACTTCAGGATCTGAGGTTTTGAATTGGAAAGCTGTGGCAACCAGCCAGATCTCAGTAAATCTGAATTAGCAAAGGCTTTTAAGCACTTATAGGTCAATCAAGGTTAAAACTGATTAGCCCAAGCCATAAAAGCCCAAAGGGATTTTCTGTAGCATCACTGAACTTACAGGTTCCTGAACTTGGTTTTCTCCTGCGCAATACAAAAAGATGAGAGGACTGGTTCACTAATACTCCTGTTACTGAAGCCATGGCACTCAGTGGTCATGTCCTTGACAATTGGATAAATGGTTAAGATCTGACAGTACATAAATAGTATCATGCATTCAACTCCTACTTCTTCAATAAAAATGTTTTACACTAGTAAATGAGATTTTCCTCTCACTTTTACCAATGGGAATTTGAAAATAAATTATATTAAGAAAGAACCAAGCCAAGTAGATTTCCATCTCCTCCCTCTATGTGATTGTTTCATAAGTGAATTGATTACTGTAGTGTTCAGCCCTTCTCATTTCTAACTGGTTCTGATAGTTCAATACAGGAAGCTATAGCAAGTTATATTAAACATGGCTACAGAGCAAAGAGCAGTCTCTTCAGGTTAATTGCTCCTGCAAGACAGAATCATCTATAAACTCTTCCAATTTATCAGCTTCACAAAAAAGGGGGGGGAAAAGGGCTATGGTCACAAACCTGTAAAGTTCTTTCTCCACTGATCAGGATAAACATTCTGGTCTGTTGTATTTCTCTCATGTCCTTTATTTTTTAAGAATCACCCTGCCAAATGCATGAAACATTGGACAGTATGATGAAAGATACTTGAAAATAGACCTTCACAGCACTGGGAGTTTTATCATGTACGGATTATATAATGATTAGATTTAGCATGTTACTTTTGGAAATAACTCTAAAGTGCTATAAATGTTATACCATTTTTTAAATCACAAACAGTTAAGAAATGCAGAAGGCTATTAGCTTCATTGCAACCCCTTAAACTGCTGTGAAATGAGCTCTAAATGTGCTATAAAGCAATTTCAACAATTTATAAGCCTCCCCTGATTAGCCTTGAGCAAGATATAAATGTTAGAGAAAACGATTGTTGCAGAAGAGATATTCACTTCGGAGATGGATGATCATCCTTTAGTAGTTTGCACTGAAAACTCAAAAATAAAGGCTTGCTCCTTTGGTGTTTACTTCCAGCTAATTTCTACAAAGACTCCAGAATTTGCAGTTCATCTTAGAGTTTCAGAAAAGAGATATTTTACTTTTATTCTGCATGTCCCTTCCCTGAGATCTAACACCATCTTTGAGCCATCTTCTGAGCAGCACCCTTCTCCCTTATTCCCACAGCAACCATTTTCTTCCAAGATTCTTAAATGAAATTAATCCCACATTTGAACATCTTGTAGCATCCACAACAAAAACAACTTCCCCTTTTGGAAGTACAATGTCACGAAATGTGATCTATACACTGGAGTTGTCGATGTACTGCATTTCTGAAGTATCTCCTTACAGAGAGAATTAAAATTCTGAGCAGGGAAGTGTCCATATTGCAAGCAGCTTATGGAGCAAACACTCCCTGGAAGTGCCCAAGGCCAGGTTGGATGGGGCTTGGAGAAACTTGGTCTAGGGGAAGGTGCCCTGGCCCATGGCAGGGGGTGAAATTAGATTACCTTTAAAGTCCCTTCTAACCCAAGCCACTGTGTGATCTGATATTCTATAACAATGCAAAGAGCACATAAACATAATCTTTTTCTAAGCAAGTGCACACATCATGGCCAAGAGAAGCATGAGTCTTTATTCATTTTTTGATGCCATTAGCTTTTAAAACACATGTGAGAATGTAAAAGTATAATTTCCTGGTAGTCTGGGCACGAAAGGAATCATTTATAGAAACTCAAAGTCATTTTTTCTAGCACCATTTATGAAAGCTATTTATTAGAGCCCTGGCTGAGTGCCCTGACCTGCTGTTCCCAGTTCAAACTCACTTCTTTCACAGTATAACAAGACACTGATCAATACCTGGGATCTTCTCTGAATAAAAGTTAACTTTCTCCACATCAGTAAGCAATCTTCCCCTCCCTCCCTGAAGCACAGCAGAGCCAATGAATTTTCAGTGTCTGCTTCATCTGTTTGCATTTTATGAAGTGCTTCAGAGGAGGGAGGAGGACTTCTGCATGGCAAGCTGCAACCCAGCTTTTGCACACTTCTGTTAGGAAATCAGACTATAAATGATGTGCCTGGAACTACATCTTACATCCACTCGGAGCTAGATCTGCATGGGAGATAAATCACACAGGAATATCAACTGCTCCAGTGCTCAACACTGACATGGAAAGCTGTAGAATTCAGCTGCAGTGTGTTTTATATCTACCTATGCACAAATGCTGTATTACCCATGAGAGTAAAGGAGAGCTGCTTGTGCATGATGAAGTTCCTCTTCCAGACAAAACTAAATTACTTTACTTAGCATTCTGAAGATTTTTTTTTTTCAGGCATTTCAAGTGGTTTTATTTTGCTGGGTTTTGGTTTTCTGTTTTGTTTAAATTATTTTTTATCTACACAAACCCTTCTCTGTATTTTTTTCACCCCAGGCAGGAGCAGGAGGGGTACAGTTTTGGTGTGACAGAAATATTGACCCAAACTAGAAGTGCCAGAACCCTCAAGAGAAACATTTCTAAGATTTGAAGTCCAAGTCTGCCATTTCAAAATGTGTGTATGCCCTGAATAAGCTTGTAAACTTTTGGATACGCACACAAACTAAATTAATCCCTGAACCTTTTGTGATACATTTGTTGTAATTATGATGGGAATTGTTACAAGAATTTAAAGCAGTACAGTTCATAAATTCTATTAACCTCTTCATCAAAGATCACTTTGAAAATGCCACTGGATCTGTTACAGCTTTTCTTTTATGTTCCCTGTCTGCCAAAATGTCTATTTTCTACACAGCTGATAGTGCTTGAAAGATCTGTTCACAAGATTCCGAAAAAGAGTTTGAAATGTTATGCTCTACAAAGCATAAAAAGAAGATTTTTGATTACTAACTTTTGTTTACATTTCTTTTGAAAATAGATTAATTGAAAAGTACATGAAAATTAAATTATTCAAATTAAATTAATAGCATGAAACCGATTATTAGTATCTGCAAGAAACAAGAGTAAAGAAAAAACATCCAGATTGAATGGAATTGGACATTTGAACTTCACTGGAGCCTCACATAATTTCTGCTCTTAGGTAACTCTTTGCCTGTGAAATAAAGATGTTATAAGACCTGAGCTTCCTGTGGGAGGGACAGCTCCCCATTTTATATCCCAGTGCAAAAGTGTAAACTTAAATATTAAGATAAATGACCAACAGATAAACACTAACAGTCATAATTAATTTCCTGTTTTAACTTTTTTCAAGTTACACTCAAGCTTGGAAGGGCTGGTTCTGGAGCCACAGTACCTTTCACCTCTCACCACTTCATTTGCTCTCTAACCATCCCTGCAGTGTCACCAGACCTCTCAGTGAAAGCTGCTGCACTGTGACCTTGAACAATGAGGAAACCTCAACTGCGGATTAAGAAATAAAAATCACAACCTAAAGAATCTAATGCTTCCACAAAGTGTGCAATGATTCTTGGACACACAAGATGGACAGGTTTGTGGTCATCTGTCAGAGCCCACACTTCAGTCTTTTCTGGGACCTCACAGAAATGGTGGAGTTTTCCTGAGCCTCAATTCCCTACCTGTATAACACGAATAACAACACAGTCAACAGTTGGAGAATGGAAACATCTAATTGTTGGCTGAAAATCTCTATCAATTAATACAGCAGGCAGAAATATTTTATGAGACTTAAGTTAAATGAGAGACTTTTAATAGCTAAAACAAAAAAAAAGCTTTGAAAAAGCTCAGTGTGATACAAAATTAATCACTAAAAGCAAGTTTTGATTTATTGCGTCCTTACTGCCTCAAGAGAACTATTCAGAAGCCTCCTTGTGGTATATAACTGTGAAAATGAAAGCAGGAGATGGAGAAAAAGGGCCCATCCAAGAGTGGTTGAAGAAGGTGAAGATGATGGTTTTGTAGAAATACTTCTCTAATCAGATTTATTCCAACAACACAGGGCTACAGTCAGGCCAACAGGGCATATGCGCAGTAATTAAATTACTCTCTTTGGCAATACAAGACACCACTGAGTCCTTCCAGCCAATCTGAACCTCTAATTATGTATGGAGGCTTTCCCAGTGCAGTTTGACATTCGGTGTCTTTGAAGTCAACCAGGAATTAAACATGACCTTGCACAGCACAAGCCTGCTTTCAAAACTTCTCTTTTTGTAGAGTCTTCTCTGTTGGCTTCCTGAGCTGACAGATTTTGAAAGATACAAAGATATCTTTACTCATTTTTAAATAAACCAAATACACAGAATTCAGGATTGATTAGGTTAGTCTTCACATTTTTCTGAATCTCTGAAAGTTTGTTGAAATTACTCTGAATTTACGCTCCAAAATTAACTTATTCCCTTAAATCCTACCCCTGTATTTGCTCTGCATATTACAGCTGTCATGGAAATAGCCTCAGAATCCAGACAGATCTCCCAAATACATTAATTTTCACCTCACTTGTGTCATGGTTTCACCCCAGCCAGCAACTATGCACAGCCACTCACTATCTGTCAACTACAGTGGGTCAGGAGAATGAATCAGAAGAGCAAAAGTGGGAAAACTCATGGATTGATATCAAGGCAGTTCTGCAGGTAAACCAAAAACTGCACACACAGGCCAAGGCAAACATCCATTCACCACTTTCCTTGGGCAGGCAGGTGCTCAGCATCCCCAGGACATCAGGGTTTCACCACATGGAACAGTGACTGGGATGAGAAATGCCAATAAACAGAATGTCCCCCCTCCCTTCCTCCTCCTCTCACACAGTTTATATGCTGACATTCCACACAGTCTGAAGCATTCCTGTGATCACTTGGGGTCAGCTTTCCCAGCTCCTTGTACAGCCCCAGGCCAGCAGTGGGGTGGGGTGAGGAGCAGAAAAGGTCCTGACGGTGTGAGCCCTGCCCAGCAGCATCCCTGCCTTAGCAGCACAAACCCAGCTCACAGCCCCTACCAGCTTCACAGACTATTCATCCCTGATATATGGTGCATTCTGCCCAGCCATTTCCATTCCTGTCATGCCTGTGTTTTAGCCTTGTGTGTGCTTCTTGTCAGAAGAGCTGCTGTTAGTGCATAAATTGAAGCTGGGCTGTCCATTACTGTAATAGCAACAGCATGCAAGACAAATATCTCAATATAATCCATTTTCAAGTTATTCTCCATCTCTCAGAGCTAGAAAAAGCTAATTCAAATACAGCTTTGTTGCAAGTCACTGCTTGCCTAGGAGAAAAAATGCAAATACTTGAGAACTACCCTCAAACTGCTACTAAGGAAGGAGATAAATCCAAACAAAACCAAATATTCCCCTGTTACCCTGTGAATTGAAAATGCAACATAAACTTTCTTTCATGCTGCAGCAATGCTTGGTAGATTAGACAGTCAAAACATGATTTGATTATGTGCTAGTCAGAAACACCTCAAAATAATTTTATTCAAAACCTAAATGGTTTACCTCAGGTTTCAAGGACTCAACTCATTAGCAAAATACCACTGAATTTCATTATAATTCACTACTGCTACAAAACTCTTCCAGAAGTACAGAGTTAGATTCATAGCTGGATTAGAAGTGGGAGAAGCTGTTCCACTTACCTAGATGAAATTTAGGAATTCACAGGACAAGAGATAAGAAATATCACATTGAAACAGAAAATGAGAGATTTAGACACCTTTGCTTCTCTATCATTTTTATTTTTTCAATTTCTTCCTCCATATGATTTATGGAATATGAAAGCAGGGTGAATGTGAACACATGCATCTCATACAAAGCCTCTTCATGATAATTGATCCAAATAAATAATATTACTAATTGAATTTATGTGTTCTAATACAAAAAATATATTAAATGCCAAATTCCTTAGAAAGACCTGAAAGATGTGCTCATTTATAGGTTCTGATCAGGAATTTTCATCTCACTTCTAATCTGGAGTACTCAGCATTGTTTAATGGTTGCCATTTGTAAAATCAAAAAATAAATCCATTCAAAAGTTTTAACAAGTAACATATCAAAAGTTATCATGACTATCAATTACTTTTAGCAATCTAAAAGACTTTTTAGGGATATAAAAATAAAATCAGTAAATAATGAATAGAAAGTTATGGAGAGGTAACAAAATGGCCTTGACTATAGTTACGCTATTTAAAACTTTTCTTTAGCTCAGAAATTCCTGCCAACCTAATTTCTAGATAAATTTCCTGTTACATTTAAGATAGTTATTGGTAGCACACACATATATTATATTCCCATATGTCTGTGTATCTGTATGCATACATGTTTTGATATGGACTTATTTTAAAGGCCCTACCTGAACAGGAAAAATAGTTGCTTTCTTAGTCTGCCTAAACTAGTTCTGGGCCAAAACCACGACACATCAAGAATAAGTTTGTTTTAAAAACAGCTTTTCAAGTATCAATCTCCATCTCTCTTCAGGGAAGCAGAGACATATGGCAAGGAAGATCCTGGTCCTGGGAGTTTCATTCATAAACTCTCATTGCTCCAGGCTCAAGATTAAATGAACAGTTTGACAAATGCTCATGAAGATATGTCTAATAGGAATATGATTCAGCATTCCTTTCTTCTGTGGGCAGAAACCTTCATCTTCTGGAATTCTTCAGAAAGAGAGAGAACATAGTCCTGTATTTGCTCTTCAAAAACTGAGAACAGTCCCCATAAATAAGATCCAGCCTCAGAAGACATATAGAAGGCAGAGAGGAATCATAAGCACAAGGATACAAAGATTAAGTGAAAGTTCAAGAGAGGGCTGAAAGATTTGTCATTGAAATATTTATTGGCAGATTAAGAATTCCTTTCTGCACTTCCTCACACACTCTGTAGGTTGTTTTTGCAAATAGTTTGCCCTTTGTCAGATTTTTTGGATTTCTGCAGCCCTGCTCCCTTCCTCCTGCATGAAAATTTAACCCAGAGATAACTGGAGAGACAGCAACTAAGCCCTGCTCGAGGCAGCACAAGGTGACAGAGAGAGCCCAGGAACATCAAGAGAACATTACTTTCTGCACAGAGCTCCCATTATGGACTAAAAGCCTCTCGGAAGCTTCCAGATCCATCTCTAGTAAACCCTGAAAGTGATCCAAGAGTACCACAGCCACCCTGGAGAGGCTTCTGAGACAATTTCAGAGTAAAATAGACTCTTCATTTTACAGCTGCTGATGTGGGGATGAAGGAAACTTAATACACCTTGACAGAAAAAAAAAAAAAAAAAAAAAAAAAATAGACTCTTCATTTTACAGCTGCTGATGTGGGGATGAAGGAACCTTAATACACCTTGACAGAAAACAAACAAGCAAAAAAAAAAAAAAAACCAAAAAAAAACCAACCATTTTTTATTTGCTTCTGTGTTTTTGAGGCTGGAAATGCTGTAAAAATATCTATAAAAGGAATTCCAGTTCCAAATATAATGAAGCCCAACAGAAGTCAGAGAAAGAAAGAAGAGAGTGGTTACAGGAGGTCACCAGGAAGAGAAAATGAAAAGAGAAGACCAATTACAATGACTAAAATCAAAATCAGACACGTGTACATCACTAAAGCAACAATTTAAGCCAGCATCTGTGGGCTTAACACTCCATGACAGATGCCCCAAGAAAGTTTCTCCGGAAATACTGATCCCCATGGGGATTACCCAGACAGGAAGCATGTGCTTGGAGATTTTTTTTGTTTGGAGAGGGAGGATTTTAGAATAGTGTGAGAGTAACAAGCCTGCACATCTTGTAGGACCGGACCTAATTAAAATGTATTTTGACAGCAGGTAAAAGTTGCTTAAAATTGTTAACTACAAAATATCAGCTGATTTGCTATCAAATTTGAGTGCTGTTGACAGCTACTTATGCAGCTGAGGGCTGGAAAAGAAGTGTTAAGTTTTGAAAAGCAAAGGATGAGAGAATCTCTGTGTTAAAATACAAAATTTTCCTGACATTAATCATTAAATATCTTCGATAGAGAAATTGCAGAGAGTAGATTTTATTTACTGTTTTATTCTTTGATTTACTGACAGAACAAATGTAAGGAATTTAGGGCTCACAAGAAGCATACACTGTATATGACCCTGACATCAGGAAAATGAAAGCTACCCAGACGCTGCAGTGCTGACTCTACACTTGCTAATTAGGAGGAAAAGAAAGAGCATTTTGCAAATATTGGCCATTAGACTGGGACTCCACTTGAAAATCCTTTGACATTTCCATCTTCCCAAGGCAGACTCAGCTACCTCGAGTGAGAACAAGTTTCCACCTGACACTGGGGGCTTTTGGCTTTGGCAAATTAACAAAGACAACAGCATTTGTCCTCAGCTTGTTGCAACAAACTTGTTTCAACAAGCTGAGGACAAATGCTGTTGGAATTTGGTGGCACCACCTCCATATAAATCTTCAGCAAACCAAAGAGAGTTATCCCCTTACAGCATATGAATCATTCCTTCCAGCCATACAATTTTAAAGCCCATTTTTACAAGTCCAGTTCGCTTGTCTTGATTTTTTTTTTAATTAAAAAACAAGTTCCTTTCTATGACAATAAAATTTTGATATTCTGAACAAAGTCTTATGCTATTTGTATAAAAATATTTTTCCTTTTGCCTTTGGAAAATCTGATTGATCTAACTTTTTAGGATTTTGAGATAAACAGATATTAGGAATTGTAATGAAAATCACAGCCACCTAATATATACGTATAGTGACTTTCAGGGAACCTGGCTTTCATAGCCTTCAGGGCAGCCACCACTACCTCTCACTGATACTGAGAACGTGTATGATCAGCAGGCTAAGGCTGGTTCCAAGGAAAAAGCTGTGAAGGAAGGCATGTTGTGGCAGTTTTGTGTTCCCCTTGGGATGTCCTTTGCAGCTGCAGTGTGCCTGGAGCTCTGGGCTTTGTGGTTTTCAGAATCCTAACCCTAGGCGTAACCCTAAGCCTAGGTGAGAGAGTAAAAGTCAGAAAATTTAATAAAGTCTTGCTAGAGTTCAGAGAGGCAGCTGCACAAGCTGATGTTTCAGTAGTTATTCAGCTGTGAAGAGCTTTATTTGCCTGATTCTGCTCAGCCCTACAATATCCAATATTACAGAACAATAGCAATTCAGAAGTACTGTCCCTGCTCCTATATTTTCTCTTGTGAGAAAAGTTCTCCATGAGACTATCCTTAATGAGAATTTCCTTTGCTCCATAACCTAATTTGTTATGGTTATCAATTCTATTTAAATTACTTTTTTTCCCCTAGTGATACATATTTATTGAACAAGAGTATTAATATTAAAATAAATAAATCCCAAAGCCTGTTCCAAAACATGCCCTACCATTTCTTTGCAGAACCTGAACTAATATTTCACATTAAACTGAGTTTCAATTTCTCAGCTGTAGTGCCCATTAAAATGAAGGAAGTGATTTTATGATTGCAGTAAATAAACTCATGGAAAAATAACATGAAGCAGCACCCTAGCATTAAAGCACAATTACTTCAGAGAAACCTCAATGAAAAAATATCTAAATACATAGCTTTATTATAGAGTGGCAAAGAACTTTTGTACTGTCCTGTGATACACTGAAGAAGCTGCTCATGAGCTATGCTTGATATCTCTGAGCAGCTAAGTTTAAAAGAGTTTAGTGATATCTTTTTCCACCAAGCCACTTGATTCCCATTTTACTAAATTATGTACTGGGAAGGAGTGAAAAAGATTATATTGAAGTGTCAGGGAAAGGTTAATTCAACACTATAGGACATAGATTAACAATTCACAGACTATTTATTCTAGAAAAGAAAACTGAATTTCTAGATTGTATGTTCACATCACAGATAGTGAAGAATTGTGTTTTACATTGTAAGAAACAATAGACTTTCTGGATCTTGTCAGGCCTGACTAAGAAGAGACAACATTCCACATGTTTCTATTAACAATGTCAAGTGAAACAGGTTAATATGTCAGTTCTGCATAGAAACCTGAGGCAACTCTTGCTGGTCTGCTATCAATGCAGTGTGTGAGATGTCTACAGTGAGGTGAGCTTTCACTGGGGAGCAAATGAATATAACTAATTGTGTGCTAGAAAGAACCCAGTCATGCCATCTTACAAATGAGACATTTAAAAAAACCCCAACCATTTAACATTAAAAATAATAAATATAAGTGCTATAGGACTTCCCAAAAGTTTTAGTATTATCCCTCAGTATCGTCTGAGATAATGACACAAATTACTGAGGGATGATGCTTAACTTTTCACTTCTCATTAATCTTTATCCTCCAACCCAGATGGATTCCCAGACAATTTACAGCCATTTGTTGTCCTTCCCTTTCACCTTGTACTGCTCTCCCCATGTTCAGGTTTCCTTCCCTTCACACACCCATAGAGATCAGGTCATGAGATTTCCCTCATCAGAAACCTTCTTCTAACTCTACTTGACACCAAATACTAAAAATCACATTTTGAAGCAGTCATTAATCAAAATATAAATGAGCAGCAATAATTTTATCAGGCAGTGTGCCCTTTTTCTTCGATCACATGCATTTTCTTTATTATATCTGAAAAGATGCCAAACACAAGGTAAGCTTAAAGATAAAGTAAATAGCTTTATGTAAACACACTATTTCTTATCTTGTAGTGTGAAGTATTAATTCTCAGGTTGAACATCTTTCATTTTGGCAAGTTTGAACATCTATCAAAACAGCCACTTGCTCTTTTCCATTGCTTGGAAACTATTACTTTTCACACCATTTTCTCCTTCAATTCAGAAGTGTTAAATAGTGTCCATGACATTCCAGTATATTTTCTTTGAATCCTGTACAGGAAAGATTTTAGTTAATCACCCCAGAAAAAGAAGATACTTGAGTGAGAAAAAGAAACCTGCTGCACTGCTCCTCTGGAGACTCTGACAGGGAAAGAGCCATGAAAATCAAGTGTGAAAACTGTCTGAACCTCAAGGAGAAATTTTGGCTGAGGACTGCCCTTGGGTGCTCAGCATCATGGCCATCAATTAATCTGCCATTAATATTTTGATATATTGCTCTTGTGACAACAGTTGCGTGGTTACACAGCCTCATGTCTAATGTGCAGATCAATATAAATATTACAAAGAAGTTGAGTTTTTTGAATAAGATAATGATCACAACTCAGCTGCATGATGGAAGAAGAGTAACTCAAGAGAACTTTTTAGCTATGAGGAAAAAAACCCAAACCCTGTTTATGATTCCAGCAGAATCCCCATAATTTTGAGGCATTTTTAAGTTCAGTCTAACTCCCATCTACTTAGGTTGAAGTCAACATAGAATCATAAAAGTAAAACATTCAGAAAGAAAGAAAACAAGTCTGAACACGCATGCCACAAAGCTCCTGAGCCTCAGTTTTCAAGCACCTGAATTTGAGTTCTTCCCACCCGGCCTATGCCACCACAAGCCCATCCCCAGAGCTCCAGGTTTTCCACTGTAACACCTTTGCAATGCACTGCTGCACTACACCTAAACTGCATTGCCTCTCATCAAGCAAAAGGAAAAAAAAATCTTCCTAACAAATCAGCTTTTCTAAGCACTTCAAGATACTAGTTGATTCCCCTCTTCTTTTTTAGTAATGGGTTTTGGATACTATTGTGCTGCACCCTTGGAGTTTCCCAGATCTGCAAGCGCAGATTTCCAGAACTTCCCAGTAAGAATTAATAACAAGCTGCTAGTGCCAGACCCTTCCGATGTCTGAACTCCTGCAGAGGTTTCTGGACATGAATTGCATTGACATGTTCAGGTCCTCAGTAAATAGAGATGTGAAGGAAAAAGAGTTGTAACAATACACCCAACCCAAGAGCTAAGTATATAAAGAAGTCATGTGTTAAAAGCTCTCCAATGCTGCACAGATTGTGTCTGGAGGGGTGTAGGAAAAAGGAGAGTATTTCACTTCTTTTGATTCCCAGAATCAACTTTCAATACCACAGAATTAATATCACACCTGTCCCACACCTGAGTCTACTTCTTAGAGCCACACAGCACAAGGTGGAGTGAACCTTCCCTCTCACAAGTGACAAGTCTTCAACAGTGGGCAATAACTATTATTTTAAAAATGAAAGTTTGCTTTATACTCTATTCTTGGAAGTGACATCAATTTTAAAAGTTTCACATTTTAAAAAGGAATTAATAAGGAGCATTTTGCTTGGAGATTTTTATTTCTATTGAAAGAGAAACTCATGAGACAATACTAGATTGCTATCTATACATCTCAGGATGATCATTTCAAGGATGCCCCAGGCTTTTGCCCTATTTTTTATCCCCTTGTTTTGACATTTAAATTAGAACCCAGTAAATGTCACGTTTTTCATATTTAATGTTAATACAGTCAACACCGACTAATTTTACATCTTTATTGCTCTCTTTGTAATTCTAATATATGAAATAAAAGTTTTAAACTCCTAATTATCGAAATGCATAGTGGAAACATACCTACTGTAGATATAATTCCCAACAAGCTGAATTCAAAGAATCAACACCATGGATCAGTGCAAAAGCTAGAAATGGCTAGCACTTTTCAAATCATTTGGTTTAGTTTTTCCAAGTCAAGAGAGTTAGAATATACCAACTAATTAATTAACAGGACAGCCTTGAATGATAACAGAATGTTTCTTGCTATTTCACATTTCGGCAGAAGCATGGTAAAAAGATGAGTGTGAAAAACTCTCTTCTCCCTCATATCGAGGCAAGTGCCTTTGAAAGTCAAGGGAGCTCCCAGCAATGCATTAGCAGCCCTCAAATTACCATCTGAAATACTTACATGTCAATACTTGCCTATGCAAGGAGACTCAATTAGTTCTGGATGATCCAGACAGTATAAATTCAGTCAAACCCACTGAAGGTGTGACAGTTTACAACACCCAGATATTCTGCTCAGCTGTTGCTCTGCTTTAAATGCATTAGTCTTTATCTATTATTTTACAAATATGTCAGTGAATACTTTACATATGCGCTTGTTCATGTCTGAAAGTAATATATACAAAATGAAGCCTTAGATTTATCTCACTGAGAATTTGTAATATCAGTATTCTAATGCTAAAAATATTTTTTAAAAATATCTGCTTGACTATTACTACAACAAACCTGTATGATAACAGAGTAATGTTTTCCATAAATCACAGCAATTTAAAGCAAGCGATGGCATATAATTGTGTAAGTCTTACCCAGCACTTTTACAGCTGAGCAATAAGCACAAATATTAGACATAAATTCCATGCCCTGTAGATAGCAATGCTAGAAAGAAAGAAGAGGACTGAAAAGCTGCCATTTTCATGTATTTTCCATTTCCCAAAAAGAGAAAGAATTCACTACCACGTATTCTCCAGGGGATGCCAATGGTAATGATTAGATATATTTTTAATCTATCATCCATCTGCCTTTGGAGGTGAAATAATAAACACTAAGATGGCTGAGGCATGGTTTGACATGAGAAACTCTGAGAAGTGCAGAGAAAAGCAAACTCTTGCACATAAACACAGTCAAGTTTCTTGAAAACACTCCAGTCCTGACAATGCAGCTTGAAACACCATTTTCCTATTTCACAAGGCAGTTCTCTATCTATTGTGTCTGCTTTAGATATAACCTCAAAGCCTAGGACATCATCTTCCCTCCCTTCAATGGCACTACCTTTTATATTTATGCTTCAAAATCTTCTGCACAAAATGAAGTTGCTGTTAACTTTAGGAAGCTGCAGAGCACTTTTTAATAAAGTGCACAGATAGGGGATTTGATGTTCCCTCAACTGAAACAATAATTTAAATTCATAGTCCTCAAAACAAAAAGTGAAAACTCAGTTTTAGACTAAATTTTCTGACACAACTCAGGTTTTATGGTGCTTTTGTTGCTTATGTATGTTCTCACTAATTGTTATTTTCCTAGTCTACAACTTGAACTACCTGGCAGCCATTCAGAGCTGCGCCCCAACACACAAGCTACCTGACTTCAGTTGCACAGTCCTTCATGATTCACATTCATTCCAGTTATAATAATTAATTTATTGCTGAAAAATAAACTCTCCCCTCCCATGTGCCCTCACAGCAGCACTTTGACCCACTAGTCACACTGTTCAGCAAGTACCTCTCTAACTTCTCCAAACCTTGCTTCCACTTTGCAGGAGCCCCTTCAGAATCTCTTTCACTGCTTGCTATTGCATCCCACATAGAACCCTTATTTGCTGTGATTCCTATAAAAGCCCTCTGGCAGCTTTGCTATTGTTCACTGCCTCCCACTCTGCCTCACCTTACCTGACACTTCTCTCCACAGCTCTGCCATCACCACTTTCATACAACTGAGTATATCACAGAGTGCTATGGAAAATCTCCCACTAATTTTCATTTAATTAATTTTAATATTACAGCTGTGGTTTTTATCAGCCTCACCAGAAGAAAGCAGCAGATCAAGCACAGCAAAGATGTACTCTTTTACCTGCATTTTCCGTCTCCTGGGACATGCAGCAAATCTGCATTCCCTCTCTGATATATCTGAATCTTGAACTTTGACTTAACATTATGATAATAAAATTTAAAAGTAATTATATAGTAGCTATTCAAGCAGCACCATCTAGCTGTCCAAAAATTAAAGCCTGGACTGTTGGGTATATAGTAAAGTATAGCTTTCTAGGGTTAAGACTATAAACAAGCATTTCTAACAGAGAAACACATTTTCCTGGTTCTTGGCGGGGGGGGGGCGGCAGCACATTATTTAATAGAAGCAGAAAAAATTAACAAGGAGATGAAAGCTGCAGCCTTCCTTTGGCCTGTCTGTATCCAGCACTGCCCAGAGTGGTTAATCTTCAGTTAAACACCACATTTCCAATCCTCCCCTGTAAGGCATCTTCTGACACAGTCTGTGTCAGAAGTG
This sequence comes from Pyrgilauda ruficollis, assembly GCF_017590135.1. Lineage (NCBI taxonomy): Eukaryota > Metazoa > Chordata > Aves > Passeriformes > Passeridae > Pyrgilauda > Pyrgilauda ruficollis. The sequence goes on from NW_024530599.1 coordinate 1,019,100, forward strand.
TCAGTCTGTGATTCGTATCCACAGTGCCTTGGGAGCCAATACACACACACACATCTTTGATTATCAGTAATACACAAACACACATCTTTGATTCCCAGTAATCAAAGCACAGACTTTCCAAACCTCCTGGAAAGCACCACAGTGCATCAATCATATCTTGTTAGTACATAAGCAATGCTGCCTCACTAATATATAACTGTATGTCTCCGGCCATCACCATCATCATTAATTTCTAATATCTATTACTATCTGTCACAAAATATCATGTATTGTAAGAGATTTTACATATAGAAAATTAGTTTTAATGTTCAAAATTAGCAAATTTGAAGAGATATTACCACAGCAGAAAGCACAGACTTCTTCATTTACAAAGGTGATTGGATTTTTAGAAGAGATTATATCAAACTTGTTTGTCAAAGTGCAATACAGACCTACCCAGAAATAAATGACCTCAATAAACATAACTACAGCTAAGAAAATGAAGGTTCCTGCAGAGTTTTGTGACTTTGCTCTTTTCAGCATTGCAGTCATGAGACAGTGTGAGTTTTGTCCCCTTTCCAAGGGGAAAAAAAAAAGTTGCTAGTCAGAATGAGAATAAGATGAACACTTCACCTATATGCTGCACTGAGCAGCCTTAGTCAAGGTGACATTTGGTTTCACTTGAATATTATTTTTTTTTAATTCATCACTTTTTTAAAATGAGGTTTACAAAGCTAATTTCACTATTACCACATCATAAGGATACAGTACAAATAATGCATTTAAAACACCTTTAACCATCCTGAAAAAAGCAAACAAGGAAAAAGGTTTGTTCACATCAGGCTCTGCTTTACTTTGTAATTATTTAAGATGACTATTTCTTAAGTTCACCTGGTTACATATTCATTTGTTCTAACAGAAGTTTTCTTCTATAAGTGGTCTGTACTACCTACATGACAACATTAGAAACGGAATATCCAATATATCACTGTGACCTTGAAACCTGGAAAGTGGAATACATTTGAATAATTTAATTATACATAGCATCTGAACTGATTATTACACATCTTGCATGTTGAAAATGCTGAAGTAATGTAAAAACTGCTTACAGTGGCACATAAATGCCGTCTACTTCCACATAATAGTCCATTGACTGTGGGGTTTTTTTCTATTAGAATGTATTATGCCAGAAATGTAAATATATGCACATAATATGCATACAGCTCATGCATACACTGCCATGCTAATATGCATATCTTTCTGTGTTCAGACACAAAAACTTCACTTTCATTATTCACTCCAAATTACTGAATTATAGTAATTCACTTGGCCTGATCTATTATTTTCAAACTCTGAGGATTTAAAAGTCCTTGAAAAGAAATTCCAGCTAAAGCTGTCATGAAGTTTCTGCTCACCACAGAAGAAAGTAGCCACCATAAGGAAAAATAACTGTAGATTCTCTTTGCAAAGTACAATAAATAGGCATTTTTACACTAAATAGCCCATTGCACTGGATCACTGATAAGATGGTTCATTTTTTCCGGCAGCATTTACTGCCTACAAGCTTCCTGGAAAGACTGACAGGCATGTGAATTTTCAGCACCAGCCCCTAACATACCCCAAATGACAGCTTATGTCCCAGAACACCTGCCCCCATGACCTCCACCTCCCTAAAGCACCTTCCATCCCACCTGCCTGCAGCTCTAACACTTCATTCTGAGCCACACAGAGAAGGACAGAGAAGCCCAGGCTGGAAAGGATTTCTGGGAGCCATCTAGTCCAGCTCCCTCTTCAAACCAGGTCCCATGAGATCTGACTGTCCAGCCATGTTCTAAGTATCTCACAGAACTGGAAGAGAAACTGGCATATTTTTTTTAATCTTTTTTTATGGTTTCAACTTGTATGAGAGACTGAGCTGAACAGCAAATAATGTAACAAAATGAATAATACAAACAGTTTTCAGCAATATTAAAAGGCCATGGAATCATTTTGCTTCGGGTTTTTTTTTCCTTCCTTATGAAGTGAAAAGCCCCACTTCAACTGCAGGGAAAAAAAAAAAAAAATAAACTATTTGATTGATCACCTCATGGAATCATTTTGCTTCAGTTTTTTTTCCTTCCTTATGAAGTGAAAAGCACCACTTCAACTGCAGTGACAAAAAAAAAATAAACTATTTGATTGATCACCATTATCAGAAGCTGCTGAACAATTACTTTTCCTAGTAGCTAGGAGAAGAGTATAGGATGAGTGCAATGTGGTGATGGCATGGACAAAAAGAAGACAACTTTGTTCTAATTTTGATATAGAGCAAAACCAATCAGAAAACGAAGCAACCAGAGAATGGTAATCCTTCACTGCATGTTTCTCCTGCATATTTAATATTTAACTGAATTTTCACATCAGTATAATAACTCCCCATGTAAAAGCCCTCCTCCTGCCAGAGGGGAGGATCACTGGCAGCCCTGAAAGAGGGGTAAATCCTGGGGTGAGTTGCAGTGTGAGCACTGATGTGCTGATGCACCTAGGCACAGATGGTGTGAAGGGTACCAGATGTCTTGGGGCACGTGGGAACTTATGGAAGTGCAGATAATTATTAGTTTAACATGCAAAATAAAACATTCAATTATCTGTCCCTGAAATAATGCAAAACTGATGTATTGTCCAATGAGAAGGTGTGTTTTGCAACATGTTTTGAGCACATTCCTTTTAATATATAGGTATATTCTTAGCTTCTGGACCTCTTATTTTGACATAATTTGTTTTTCTAACTGGTCAGAAATTAAGTACATGCTTTTTTAAAAATAATTAAAAAAAACAAGCCAAGAGTTATTTTTCATACCAATTGTTATTGGTATGAATAATACCATAAACAATACCATTGTTTCTTAAATTATGAGTTCACACAAAAACTTTTATAGATACCATCTCAAAACTGTACAATGTTTAATAACAGCTTCATTGACAGATACATTATCTTTCCCAACTGCCACAAACTGAGAAGCGGCAAGCAGCAGAAATTACTTTATTTCTTCCTGGAAGATAACTTTTGTACCCTAAATAATTCCTATTTCCTTCATTCTCCCATCACTTGAATGTTAGTTCCAGGAGGGAAGTATCAATATAATAATTTCAGTTTTCAAAGCTGACCTTCCAATGAGTCTGTGACTTCAGCAGATCCACTGAAAAGGGCTCCAAAGATACAGCAACTAATAAAGATAATGTAAGTGTCAAAATTACCTCATTGACAGCATCTCATGAGGCAGATGTTCAGTGCCCTGTCCCACACAGCCAACCAAGCCATGAGCAGGGAGATGTGGCTGAGCCTGGAGGGCAGATCAGATCCAATGACCCAAGCATTTTTGCAATGATCCAGCAGACTAAATTTACTACTGATCTATGCCAGTTTTTATCTAATTTAGGATGAATCATTTTGTTCCAAACAGCTTACACTTACTCAGGATATTTCACTTGGCACATACAGGCACACCTTTGTGCCAGTGGAAATTATTTGAGCGTATTCATTAACACAGGCTACAATATTATCCCCAAAAAATCAATTCACAGTAAGGTGACATAACCTTATTGGCCTCAATAGTAGTTTACTGGGGCAACAAACAATTTTGGATGAGGAGAGGGTCCAGAAAATCTCTTCAGTTTGACCAAATCAATGTGTCTTCATATATAGCCAAAAACGCAAAACAAACAAAACCCCAGTGGTCAGGCCTGTTTTGTTCCTGCTGGCACACACAGATGAGCAGCCTTTCCAAAGGTGATTTTCCTTATCCTAGGGGACCCTCCAGACTGTCACAGCTGTCTTGATGTTCCTAATACAAGATCCTAGCTGCAGCCAGGAAATGCACTTGGGAGCAAAAAGCCAAGTGAAACATGCAAGTTCAGCCACTGCAACACATCTTTTTTATTTGTCCCTGTCCAGCTGTTGATGTGGAGGTGACTCTGCCCATGAAATTCATCTTGTTTACTGCATACAGAGATGCTATCCCAGGACAATTTGAGACAAAACTGAATGACCCCTGATCAGTGGGCAACAGGGAAGCTTTGTGAGACAAAGTGTGCAGTAACCATTTCTGAGTAACTGCCCCACTATTTCCCAGCACTGTCAGGCACACATTTCAGTGACTGGAGGAAGGGAAATGTTAAAACTCCCCATGCTGAGAGCAGTCATAAGATTTAATGGACAACAGATCTATTCCAGCTTGAGGAAAATAAACAGATTATGCCACTATATTTGACCCTTCACCTTGCAGACTATGTCAATTAGAAAATTTAAAAAAAAAAAAAAAAAAAATTAAAAAACCCCCCCCCAAAAAAAAAAAAAAAAAAACAAACATATTAAATAAGCAAGGTCCCTGACAAATAATGCTTTTTAAAAAATTCAACACCACAGCGATCTGTTGTTTCCTCAACAAAAGAAACCAAATAAATCAAAACCATCTGTTGCCTTTGGTCTTACACTGCAAAAATGATAGGTTTTCACTTCTGTGGAATATTCCACAGGAAGGTAAATTGTCTTTTCCACTCATTTATTTAGGCACTCGGCCAGTTCCAGGCTATCAGGCACACAGCCTACACAGATTATGAATTTATGAACAACCATCTCCTTTCATTCTATGTAAATACAGATTTATTGCTTTTATGCGTTGGCTGCAGATTTTTAAGCTACTGTCAGTTTCAATTTATGAAACACAAACAAACATGCTCTGTGGGTTCATTTGCCTGTGTCACTGACTACCAATAACTCCTGAGGATGCCTCTGCAGGGCTCACCTTTGCCATCCACAGCAGAAAATCTATAGATATAAAGTTTTGCAACAATGCTTGGAAATACCATTCATTTTTTAGAGTCATATAAGCAAGGCAAATAGTACTTATAGCCATTGATTGATAGAAGCTCTCATTTCAAGCTGAAACAGTGCACTGTAGGAACTTGACACATACCACTTCTTAGCAATTTCAGTAGAAGACAGACTTTGTTGCCAGGATTCAAGACTTCTGATATTAAAAAAAAAAAAAAGCAGCAAAGCAAATCCTATTCTAAGTTACACAACAAAAATTAACTTTCAAAATGGGATGAAAACACAGCAATTTGTGGCATAACAGGATAAAAATACTTGAATGGGTGATCTTTTCCGAATTATGAATGCATTTGGAAGTAGGTAGGAAATAAGATGAAGGTAATCATATACCTGACATTCAGTGCAGTGAATCATAAGGAAGCAATTTAGTTATACTGGTGCACTGAAGAACAATGGCTTAGAACTGAAGAACAATTAACTCGCTAAGAGAAATAATTGTAAGTTAATTCAACACACTATGCACTTTTTATTAGAAAATAACACTTCATGTGTATGTAAAGATGTTTTTTCTTTTTTCCAGATCATAAATCCTGATTTATATAGATTATACAATGTCTTAATTTCTCTCAATGCCAACTGTCTACAACGTATCAGTACAAATAATGCTACTCCATGTAATTATGCAGTTAAATAAAACACTGTATTTGGCCAAATGGCCTCATGTCTTGCAGCTACATCAGGACAGATATTATCACTAGCACATAATGGCTGTTGATTAACATAATGAAAGTAGGATATTAAATTGAAACAGTGTGCAGGGTTCCAGGAGGTCATGCTAAAACAGCTGGTGAGGTTATGGTTTGGTTCCTTTGCATTATGATCATCACTTCATTTATGATAACACATTAACATATACATTTCTTTGTGGTACCTTAAAGATCTATATCCTTTAAGCATCTTTTCAGTAGACAGAATCAGCAGCTCCCCCTTTCCCTTGTCCACATTATTTAGGCATCACACTGCTCCAATATGCATATTTTTAGACCAGTGATGTCTAAGTTAATAGATGTACAAGAGGTCGTTTGCCCCCATTAAGATCAAGACTCAATGAAACCTGTGCAGAGCTATTGCCCCAATCTCCAAAATCCCATGTTCACTCCCCTCCTTTAATTTTTGCCCTGAAGGCCAGCACAAACACACAGAGATTGTTCCAGTTCCTCCTCTTCTCCAGCACACCCAGACTCCTCAGGGACACCATGGCCGCAGGCTGTGATTCCAAGTGCCCCTGCAGTGAACTCGCCTGCTCAGACCTGGTCAGCATCTGACTGCTGGGACTCTGCCAGGTGCCAAAAGGCTCCTGCTCAGGAACTGACCTGTGCTGCAGTTCATGACCTCCATGCCAGCAAGTCTGTGGCTATAACGCACCCCTGGGCTATAGAGCTAAGCATGACAACACTACAGCTCCAGTCAGAGATTAACAAGATTCAAGAATTCAAGTTCTTTACAGTACAACAGCATTTGCCTTCCAAGCCATCCTGCAGCCTGTAACTTCTGAACTGAATTAAAAAACTTAAATACAAAAAACCAAAAAAAAAAAATCAGAGCCTTAGTGTAGGCACACAGAATACCCAAGTTAAATTATTTCATTCATACAAAGTTTTTTAATGAAACATGTTCTCCCACCCAGATTTCTTCCAAACAATTGTAAATTACACTTTAAATCTCAGCCAACACACAGGTATAAGAAAGATCTTCCTTCATCTGCTTCCCCAGCTTCTCCCGAGCCTGCCCATCCTGCACTGCAGCAGGAACCCCTGTTGGGGTGTCCCACAGTGAACCTCAAGATCTGCTGTGCCCCGGCCTGCTCACAGGAACAGGAACACTCCTGCCTGGCTAAATTTGAGACAAAGGAGTAAAGTAGAACATGCACAGTGAGCCAAGAGCAGTGGAAGGTTACCAGGAGAAGAGTAAGAATGTAAATAGGGCTGGGAGGCCAGCAAGCAGAGGGGGCTGAATTAAGACCTGGTCAAGTGCAGTTGGAGACTTCTCCTTGGAAGCTGTCCCCAGGCTCCATCACCTGTCTGCTACCTTAATCAAAGCTGAAAGAGAAGCTCCCGGTACTCTTGACAGCATCTCATTACTTAAACATAAACTCAGTTTTACTCATGTGGGAAATAATGCAAAATTAAAGATCCTGGCAACACTCCTGATGAACTCTGCACAGAACTTGGGGAGGTGCACAGATTTCCACATGGAAGTGTTTGGCACCTGAAGCCAGTTTACATATCCATGGTCAAGGAACAGTGCTTCAATTCCATCCAGCAGTTGCCAAGTTCCATCTGTGGCCAAGTTCTTTTAACAAACAGAACTGTAGTTTTCTAATCAGAGATTTTTATTTTTTTTCCTATCATGACTCAGTGCATGTATATCAAACAGCTGCGTGCTTTGTCTTACAATACACAGGGGTATGCCGTAAAAGAGGGAAACAACAATGTCTGCTTCACTGAATGCCAGCTACTTGGTCAGCTGCACTTCTGATCTTAAGGACTTGTACAGGCAGAATTCCAGGAGATGTTTTGGTAATCAGAACATCCTCAGAGAGATCACCTGGAACCCAACCACATTATGCCAAGCACTTCTGGTGGATGGTGACATCATCTGACACATCCAAACTTTATACAAGTGGTATTTGAAAGCTGAACTCAAAGCAACCTAAGCAATGCTATAAATCACTTGGCATGCCTACAAAAATGCTCACTTGAAAAAGGACAGCACTATGCATGCAGGAGCAAAGGAAAAAATGCACTGATTGATATCACTAAAAACAATTGGTTAAGTTTGCACCTATTTTTTAATCCTGGCTTTTACCAGAGATCATTCATCTCTCACACATTTCAAAGCATCACTCACTGTCAGACAAGCTTCCAGAGAAATCAAGAAACTAATCAAAGCAGATTAAACAGTGTTGCTTAAAATTACATTTGCTTAAAACATTTAAATTAAGCCACAGTTATAGTGTAGTTTTTCAAGATGTCTAAAACTGTGAAAAGAAACTGAACAAGACACAACCACCCTAATATAATTCCTCTCATTTCACAAAGTTATTTTCTTGGCATGCGTGTGTCATTTCCCACTCTTCCCTCCACCCCTCCCTGGATAATCAATACGCATTCTTTTGTTGGGGCTGTCATTAAAAAGACTTTTTAAAAAGCTATTAGAACAGTTTTAATACAGCCAAAGAGTTTGTGCCCAGCTTGTACAGAAAGTCACATATGATTAACCAGTCTTATCAAAAAGAGTGGCCACTGCATTGATCACTTCACTCTGGCAGGCTGGCTCAAATGGGAGAGAACCACAGGACCCTGTGGTTTTGCTGATGTTTTTCTCTCTTGCCAAGATAGTGAAACATGACCCAGATTATAATGATAATACATCCAGATCATACAATTTAATTGATTTCATCTCATGTTTCTAGTGATATTTAATAGTCTCCCCTCTGCCTTGCTCCCTCAAAAGAATAAAACAAAGTTTGTTTCTTTATGGCAATTACTACCACGGCACAGCCAAGCCAAAGTACTAGAAACAGCTTGACTGTTTCCAGGCATAACTAAAATTGAATTCATGAAGGGAAAATCTAATGGAACAACAAAACCCTTCAATGAGCAAATCTGCAGTGTTTATGACTGCTGAAATATATTACTTCATTCTACACTTACTTAAGAAGACAGCTAATGGAAATAACTCCATAAGCCAGCTTTCAGTGGACTACTTGCAAGTGAAATTACTTATGAATGTATAATTGAAAACTAAATTACAGTTTGATTTTAAACTGTTTAGTTTTTCACTTACATGAGTGTTATGTGAAGATTTCAATATTGTGTCTGAAAGCAGCAAAGTACTGATTATACTGGCTTTCTTAACATGTTTGTATATTTATGTAGGAGTGTGTCTGTGTACAAACTCACATCCTTCATCTATATATACCTCCATCCTCTGCCTGAAAATTCAGGAAAACTAAAAAAACCACTCAAGTGTAATGCTATTCAATGGTCACAAGCTCACAAACTTACTGTATTTACAAGAGTCTAAATGGATGTGAAAAAGAACACCAAGGTCTGTTGTCCTCTTTCAGATTTTTTACTTTCTTATTCAACACTGTGAACTTTGTATTCCCATATAGCTCTGATTTTCCTTCTGGGGAAAATTTCAAAAAAGCACTATCACCAGCAAAGCTGCAGGTAAAAGAGATGAAACAGATGTCCTCTTACGGTACTTCATAGAAATCCTTTAGTCCATGCCCCTAGAATATATGAAAGGGACATACTTCTACTTGAGCAGTTGATGCCCACGGAGAATAAAAACACTGAAAATGTTATTTCAGGTTCTGCTGTGGATTCTCAGAATTCAGCCGAAGCAGCAGTCAGTCTCCTACAGAACAGTTTATTTATATGTATATACTGAGATGCTCTGAGTTGCAGAAGGAAGTTGAAATGCCTTCCTGTGAGTACCTCAGAGTCAAACTGTAGCTGGTGGAACAGAGCAAGCACATCTTTGATTCCACACAACCCAATTTATTTGTAAGCCAGTGTGAAAAGAAATGAAAAAAAATCTTTACAAGAAACACACCTGTACAATCTCCAGAATAAGTAGTAAGAAATAAGAAACTGGGCTTTGACTCAGAAAACAAATAGATTTCTAAACAATAAGGGGTTTAATTGGAGGAAACATTTCATTTCCTCAACAAAGGGAGGAATTCATGGGAGATGCCTAAGCAAGACCTCAGCAGCTGAATCAGAAAGGGCTTCATTATCTGCATTTCACGTCTTGTTAGACTTGTATTTTACATATTTAAGCCCTGCACCTGCAACAATCTTACAATCAGTGCAGTGATTAGTCCAGCTGTATTTATATTTCATGTAAAGTTCATTTTACTTCTCATCCCTTCTTTACATTCCAGCCTTGACAGTAAATTTACTTTGAGGAATGTGACTGGGATTGGATTTGAGGCCTTCTGTTAAAATTAAACTACTAAAAAACCACATTCAGAGAAAGCTGAATTTGGAAATGAGATATGCTAAGAACTGGCCTTGGGAGTCCTCCCCCTACAAGGATGATGATGAAGAAATGGGCAAATCTATGAAGGATGGGGTGCAGGAGATAGAAGAAATCAGTCTAGGAAATGCTAAAATCTACATCTACATTTTAACATTTTTAAATTCTGAGCAGAAAAAAAAATCATGTTGGAACTCTTGGTCACTATTCTACTACACAGGAAAAATAATTTTTGACTATGTACCTCTGATCTTTACTAAGGTACCCAACTGGTACCACAAAAAAAACCAACAACAACCAGAAAAAAAAAAAAAAAACACCAAAACAAAAAAAAAACCAAAAAAAAAAAATACAAAAAAAAAAACCCAAAACTTTTTCTAATATCAACCACTTGCTATCTCCTCCAAGACCTAGGGAGATGTGTCAATGCAGTTTAATTCCATGCAGGTTCACTTGAGACTCCTGATCATCTCATTTTTTTTTGTAATTCTCTTATTTCTCTCCTTGCTGAAAAGGGAGAGGCAGTGGCCAAAAAACCGCATGGTATTTTTGCTTATTTGTACTGAAAACATATGATTAAATCTTTCAGTACATCATTCTTCATCCTCATAAGTCAACAGTATCAACAACAAGGATTTGGACAAGGCTTCTGCCTTCAGCTGTACGCCCTGTTTAAATTAATCATCCCTGCTAATTTTCATACGAAAACTAACACTGCAATAATTTTTAACTGGTTAAAGTTGTTCATGAAGAAAGAGTAAATATCAGGAACTGGAAGGGCTAATTGATCTCTTCAAATGTCCCTAAAAGCAAATACTTGAGGCCAACCTTCAACAGAATAAAAGCAGAAACTTTTTCAACATCAGAATTGTACGCAGCTATTTTTCCACTTTATTTCCTGTTCTTCTCTTGCCTTCACAACTCATCTCTTCTGTAATTTGTCTCAGAATTACTGTCTACAATTGTTGGTGATATTAAAACTGAATAATAGCAAAATAAACTTCTGGCACACCACACTCTTCCTTTTCCCCTGTAGAGGAGAGAACAAACACACTTAATATCAATATAAGCTTATTTCAGACTAAATAAAAAGCAGCACAACACCCAATTCTTTATCCACCTAAAGCAGAGTCTGTCATGACAGCAAAGTGATAAACCTGGGAATCAAATTTGTCATTTTACAACTTCAGTTCCAGAGTTGATTGGAGAAGACAGATCAAAAACGTGAAGAAAACTGAGTAAGCCACCATCAATCCATAAGAAAAATCTGTCCAGATACCAGTGCGCTGGAAAATCAAGTGAATGCCTTTTTAATCATTATTCTGATTAAAAATGAAATGTGGAATTTACAATTCTTATTTGTAAATGAAAGGTGGAAATTGTTAGATCCTTTGGAGAATTGGCTTCTGGCACAAGCACCTGTGATGAGCACAGCAGAGCTATTTGAGTCTCCAGCGCTTACAGGTGTCCCTAAACAACAGAGCCCATCCAGAACTTCCACCCAGAACCCTCAGTTCTGCTACAGATTTCCTGTGTGACTTCAGAAGCCTGAAGTGACACAGCCTGAAGCTTCATGACACAGCCTGAAGCACTTGGGAAATTTCCTTAAGTGTCTTTGTGGATCCAAAAATCCTCACCCAGCTGTTTCAGTGGCTCCAGCTCCCAGCCTTCATCCAGAGCCATTTACATGTGGGAGGGTTGCTCCCAGAGAGCTGTGGTGAACATCTGGATCTGTGCACACACTTCTGTGTCAGGCAAGACATCAATCCATGGTACATGCTCCTGCTGGTAAAATCCTTCTATCTTCCACTCAGGCTCCTCATTCCTTAGGTCAATAAAAACCAAAACTGAGTCTTGGACATTCAGAACAACTGTAATGACCACAAGGCTGCAAGGAGGGAGTGTCCTTATTCTAACACAGCAACACAAGTTGCTAAAAAAGAAGAATACTGCTTGCAAGTCTAAACCAGATTTCACTCCAACACAGTCATCTGTCACAGCCACTTCTCCCATTCATTTTCATATGAAAAGCTGCTGGTGAGGACAGATTATCCTGGAAAGCAAAGTCACAGAACTTCTGAAGTCAAGCCAGTGATACAGCACATACCTCAACTGCCTCCCTCTCTCTGGCAGTTCTTCAAACACACAAGCAGGCTTCTAAAAGTTCCACTTGGACAGTTTGCTCTGCCAGTGCTCCTCCAACGACTTCCATTCAAATATTTCAAAAAAAAAAAAAAAAGGGATCATGTGCCCTCAAGTGTCCCTAAACAATTACATTCATGGGGTATGAGTCAGCACTTAAACGGCTTGAAAATGCATTCCTTGAAAACATACACATTAGTACAAATATGTATTTCTCAAGTTGTAGGCTTTATGTGCCTACAGTCAGGTTTGCACCTAGTATTTTCTTTCTCCCCTCTAATTCAGCATTAATTCACATAGAGAATTGTTCAAGGACATCTACTTCAGGCAAAGTCACTACACAGAAACAAAAATCTGTGGAGACTAAATTCACTTTTTGACAAAATTACTCTAAATGAAAGATTAAACATTAACCAAGAACACATCAAGCAAGATACTTTGGTATTGCCTCTTCTCAAAGGATACATCTGGATCTCATGACTAGTAGCATTACCTGAGTGCTCTTCAGAGACCTACACTTCCTACTTTACTCTAAATAACTCCTTATCTTATTCAAAGCTGCAGAATGAAGGGGAAAAATCTTCAGGTTCCTGCCCAGAGAGGTTTTCAATCAAGATCTACTTGAGGAAATTCACTCTGTTTTGCTACTGCGAAGCCTATCTGCTATTCTCCAAGGAATCTGTACAACAAAACCCCCATTAACTGCATATGTCAATGCTCACAGGTACTAAAATTCACTGAGCAGTTCTCCACTGTTAGTAGCTACAGTCTGCCTAAGCCAATCTGTAATTTTATTTTAAATGGTACTTCAGTAGGTGCAAAGTTCGCACAAATTGTGCATTTTGATCCCCCAAAGTCCTTATGATCACAACCCTCAGCACACACTTTGACAAGTTAAGTTTCCCATCTCTAAGAAGGCAAGGGAAACTAAATCCTGGGGTGATGCAAACCACTTCCTAGCAGAAATGTGGTGTGACAACTGGTCCTGCCCTGCAGTGCAGTCCATCTGTGGGCCGAGCAGGGAAATTAATACTGCCAGTAGCAGTAAAGGTGGCACTCCCCACCAGCACTGCAGCCACAGGTGCTCTGCACAGCACTGCTCCTGGTCTCATCCAGGCTCCACACGAGACCCACAGCCCAGGGACAGGTCCCTGAGCAGCTTTTCAGGTCAGCAGATCTCAGATGGTGAAATGGCTGCTTGTTCCAGCCTTGCAGAACGACGTGACAGCACGAGGCAGGCTGTGTGCCTGGCACAGCACGAAGGGGTTTGGGGGATGAAGATGTCAGCTGCAATAAAATACCACTCAGGGCAGGGGAAGCCAAACTTGGCAAGCCCATGTTTCTGCTACCTGACCCAGGCAGACTGTCCCATCAGCTGTGTTTGGCTGTCTCAAGCACAGCCCAGGGTGGAGGTACCATCCTTGGTGGGGAGCAACACTTAGGGAGGCAAAGGAAGAGAGCCAGACTGAGGGCAGAGCTCCCAGGCAGGTTTTGGTGACCAAACTCTGCATGAGAGGACAATCTACAGCATTGCTATTTCTACATCTGTGAGCACTAGGACTCTGCAGAGGGGTATTTTATAACAGACACTCCTGGCACAACTGGTAGGAGACCAGTTAAACACTGCAAGAGAAGAGATGTAAAACCCTGATGATGCTTGAAATTATGCCAGAAGGAAATATATCTACAGTTTCAAAGACTTGCATTTGGGGGCAGGGAAGATGTTTGGATAGATCATCAAAATTAAAGACAATTTTCAAAAATAACAGCCCAGAAGTTTTAGACACATGATAACTATGGAAAGCAAAAAAGGGTTTGGGGAGGAAGTTTTGGGTCTGGGGGTTTGGAGGATTTTGTTTGTCTCGTTTTGTTGTTGTTTAGTTGGGTTTTTTTAATTTTATTTCTTAGTTGTTGTGAGGGGTTTTTTTTTGAACACAGAACTACAAGGCTTTCTATAATATATAAACAACTTAAAACCTACTTATCATTGATTTTTTTTTTTAAATTACATTATCAATAATTAGAAAACCTTGTTTTCTGGATTATGTGTTAAACAATTACACTAGTACTCCTAAAGGCATTTCCAACATTTAAATTTAAATAAACGGTAATAAAGACTAATTCACAGGAAAGAATACTCAGTTCTCGATTTCCAAGCACTTCCATTTAGTGGCTGGGAGTGGATAAGATAACTGACCAGTCAGAGAAACCTAGATTGCCTCCATTGCTTATGACTGGATTGTGCCCAGCTGCAGCAGAAGGCTCCGCCTGCTCCAGTGTGACCCCAGGGATGCTCCTGCCAAGGGAGCAGCACCACTGAGTTCACAGAGCAGCTCTTTGTACAGCACAGCTCCAGGACAGTTGCACTGGCACAATGAACAGGCTGCAGCAGGCAAATGAGGACAAGGGGTCCAGGCAAGGAAAACATTTCTTTGCTGAGTGCTGTACCCAAGCTACTTTTCCTCCAGTGGCACGCACAAGCTGCAATATTGTCAGCCTAATGTTTGTGCTGAATTGGAAGGGACAGTCCTGTCATATCCTGGTCCTTGGACAGTCTGTCTCCCCTGCCTCATATGCCAGCTCTCACATTCACCAGGCCAGAGCTTAAGCAGCCAAAATAAGCCAAGCCAAAACACAGAATTAAACCCCTACTCATTTTCAAAACCTCACTCTTATGTGACACAAGCTCTTGTCTCAACACAATAGGAGGAATGGGAACAAACATCCAAGGGCACACATGAGAGAGTTATATTTTCACCACTCTACAGACTTATCAGAACTGCCACCATCCTCATGATCTGACTTGTGTTCATGCTTTCACCGCAGGCACACATGAGGGGGGAAGGTGGGTCTATTTGCTCCCCTGCTCGACAGAACAGCTGGTGAAACAAATCTTTCCCTTCAAACCTGAAACATTCAACACTAAACACCAGCTCAGTCAGATGGCAAGCTCCTCACAATTCCAACAATTAGTATCATTAACCAGCCCTCTCCGCAGTGTACTCATGTAACTGAAGTACTAAGAGCTAAAAAATACAGGACCCTAATTTATCTGGGCACTTAAGCATGGGCCAAAGCTTACATCCATTTCTCTGAACATGGAAGATAAGATACAGTAAAAAAAAGAAAGGCTTAAAGGTTATTTTATGCAGACCACAAATCCCAAGTAAGGGACAGTCATTGTCTCATTGTCAGTTGCAGCTGATCAGCCAATGACATTCTTTTTCTTCTTGTATTCACATTTTCACAACTGATTTCTTCAGGAATTATACATACCCTTCATCATAAGCTCAACATTTGCAGTGGCTGATCCCCAACCAAAGAAAGTTTCCTACAGTAAGCAGAGCAAAGTTAAACCTTGGAAACCCTCTCCTTAAAATGTTAGTCACGGGAATTTAGGTCTACTGAAACAGACTATTATGTAATTCTCCTAATCCTGCAGTGTCTTAAAATATCTTGCTGTACTATCACATCAAGTGCAGGCACACAATGGGCATCAGATATTTGTCCTGTGAATAAAATAGGAACAGGAAAACATTCTTTTATTATCAACTTAAATGTTTTATAATGTCTCTTCTCCTGAGACAAGCTGTTATTTTTTTCTGCACTGTAGATAAAGAAATGGATTTGTGATTTGTTTGAATTTTCGTTTTGTTTATAAAGATGATAAACTAGAAAATGTATGCATTTTCAGAGAACTATATTCTCTATTTATATGACATGCATGTCCACACAGGCATGCTTGAGTAATTACAAGGTTCAGGTGAGGACTACTGAAGAAACACACAATAAGTTTTGGTCAACTACTATTTAATTACCAGAGATTCTCCTGCAGCTTAGGAAGTTTTTGCATTTAAACAAAAAGAACATTCGTGATCCTTATCAAATGTAGCCATATGGGAAGGCAGCTTGCAAATCATTGCTGTTTTCAAAGGAGAAAGCAAGCTTTGCTGGGCTTAGTTGAAGATGCATCCCATCACAATTCCTTGCATTGCTCTAACATCACATTAAGATTACATTGCACCTATTATTAAGAATTCTTACCAAGTTCATAAATGCACAATATGCATATTGAAGAGCACTTAACAAAAGCTGCTTTATGCATAGAGTCACTACAGGGTTTAATTAGGAAGACAACAGGGTTGGGCTTTTTTACTCAGATATTTCTTGGACTCTTTTGTCCTGTAGTCAGTGCTGGTGATTCCTGCAGCTTCAGAGAGGTTTCATATCAGAGTGATCTTGGCAGTGGCTCACAGTGGGGAATTCAGAATATTAATGAATCCGGAATGGAGCAGAAATGGCAATGTCAGACAGACAGGGGAGCAGGACAGGGGAGCAGGGTCTCACTCTGAGCAGTGGTCAGGCTGCTCATGAGCAGCACAGACTTGTACACACTTGCTGGAGCGTCTGTGGCTGCACAGCTCAGCCACCCTCTGCACTGCAGGGGCTCTGACCGGCTTCTGTCACTTGGCAACTAGGAAGCTTCTTCACTGGAAAACCTCAGCAGAGGTGAGAGAAGCAGAAATATAGCCTTGTTTCCATATTCATGCCCTATATGATTAGGAAGAAAGTTTAGTCTGCTCTTACTTTGAGCAGCAGTCAGGGGTCACTCTGGAGTCACTGTGGCATGCAGATGTCACCAGAGATGCCACAGGCTCTTCTAGATCATTATGGGGTCAGTGTGTTCCACGCACCTCTAAGGGGTTGAATCCTACAGCAAAGATCTATTTTAGCTTCTACAACAGCAATTGTGAAAACCTGACTATTATGATTTTCAGTATTCTTGTCGTTTTGTATTTTGAAGAGATGTTATAATAGTTATCCTCTACAAAGTTCAGGAGCTAAACAAAACCCGGTCCTTCAAAGTGAGGCTTGCTGCATCAGGCAAACCCAAATGCTCCACCACCCACAAAAGACAGAGCCATGAGATTTTACAGCCAGTGAATGATTCAATTCTTTCATTTTAGCCCCTGTGTTAAAATGTCACCTATTTAGAATTTATTTTACTTTTTTTTTAGATTAATAGAATTGTTAGTCGCGTATGCATTTCCTTACCAACAGGATGAAGGTCATTTACTTTTATCTACCTCTGTCTCAGTCTGAAAACTCAAAGCACATTTACCACTGTAGATTACTGATTTAATTTCCATTGAAACCACAATCCAAAGAAATTTATATCTATCTTTTTTTTCCTTTGGAGCACAAATGCTGTGATTTAAGTTTTTATACATGTTCAAACACCTCAAAAATTAATTACTGAAGTTTCTCATTATTTTATTAGGGATGCTGTTAACAGCAAGTACTATGTAGCAGCAACATTAAGAACAAAATTCCAAGGCCTGCAGATTATACCAAATTTAAGGGAGATAAAGTAATGACTGGCAACACAAGCAGCTTTAAACAACTTCAATCATTTACGTGATTCCTCCAACAGATGGCAAAAACACTTCTGAGCACACGTTTACAAAATAATTGGTCTGGAAGCAGGCAAATAAGAAAAGTGTACTAAATAGCACAATTATTCAGCACAGTGATTAGAAAAAGGATTTGGAGGCTTAGTGAGGAAAAGAAATGACTGAAGCTACTGGCACAAAGGAAAGCAGCAAGACAAAAGCATTCATTAGTAGCATCAGACAGCAGGCAGGTTATCCTACCAGCACAGAAAATACAAGCTGCTCTCCAGCTGGCACCTACCAAACAAACAAAACAGATGTTTATGTAACTGGAGTCACTTTTTCTACCTTCTTTCTTTCCTGAAATAAACAACCTTTTTGATTCCCACCCCAGAGCTCACCAGCATGTAATTTTTTGGTGAACATATAAGCCATGAACCTGCTGTCCTTTGGTCAGCTTGCAGTCACTCAAGTGCCAGGGCTACCACAAAGCAGATGCTGTTGCAAGTTCCAAAAAAGAGTGATCAGTGGAGGAGAAGGGTTAACATCACTCAACAACTTTGTATGGCTTTTGTTCAACGTTGATTTAATTTTCACAGCGCTTCTTAACAGGGGGATTCTATTAAAAGTAGTATTTCCCATTATATAGCCCAGCACTTTTCTCTCCTGAATGTGACTTAAAGCTACAACAGAAAATGAGCATCGATATAGATACACAGCATTACAAAATGACAATTTGAATTACTCATCTGAAAGACTTCTCAGCCCCACCATCAACCAGTCAGCCCAAGTGCCACAGCAGCTGGGAAATGCAGCCAAAGAAAATAAGGCAGGCAGCCAGCACTCATCTTTTCTGGCAGAGAAGAAAACCTCATGTAAATGTCTGACAGATAATGGCTGGAAAAGCCAAAGGAAAGCTTCTTGTATAATAACACATAATATTTCCGTATTTTCTTGGAAATGTTGATCTTATGGCTTCACCACGATAGCAATTACCTGCTGACACAGAGCACAGTTTTAAAAATTTTTCTTACAGATAAGAGATGCTTTAAATTTTACATCCTGAAGACCATAAAATTATTCATTATATAAAATTAAAAATAAAAAGAAATTTCATAAGTAGATTCCATACTTCATCAAAAATAATTTGGATGTTTTAGCAATGTAACATTTCAAAACCTTCATTTCTGGATACTACATGAAAGCACTTGGATTATGGGCTTCTTGCAGAACCTTTACAGTATTTATGCATAAATTGGGTCCCAGAAGAATGTACTTGCTTGATGTATATCTGTGCTACAATTCCCATTCAAACATTTGGAAAGCTAAATAAGGAAGACAAACTAATGGCACCTCTTGGGTTTCCAGGTTTGATTCCAACTGTGGCATCCTTCAGGGAGCTTTTAAAAAGTAACAGAAACCTCACAGCAGTCTACAGCAAAATTTGGCACACACAGCTTAGGGAATAGAAGTCTCCAGGAAAAATGCTTGGGTTTTTTGCCCACACTGTTATGAGATACCTTCAAGTAAAAGATAAATCCTATTGACAAGCAGGATTTGTTCAAAGCCGTTTCCTTCAAAGCTGTTGTAATCTGTTAGCAACTCTTCTGAACAAGATGGTGCATAATTGCAATCTCAGCCAGGTAGTGAAGTACAGCAGTACAAATACCTGTTGCACATGCAGAGGCATAGGCTGGGATCCTCTTCTCCTTCCCCCCAACACCCCACTAAGTATTTCATCCTCAGTGTATATACACACAGTTCCTAGATAACTATAAATAACTGTAAGTTTGTTAGTAATATTTTCACTAATTACCATAGTCTTACCAAAACAGCAGAAGAGAAAAAGGCAAAAAACAACCAGACAGTGGAAGTTATGAAAATAGAGTAAGCCCACTTTTCTTTCAGTTCCACTTTTCTTTCAGCATCAGAACAGTCCTAGAATGTTTTCATTCAATAATTGTAATAAGAAATCGGGAAAAAAAAAAAAAAACACCACAAGCCAGAAATCATTAAAGAACTCATTTTAAAGGCAAGTGTGCAATAATGCTCTAAGTTCTACTCTCTCATGTATAATTTTTTAAAGAAAAAAAAAAATAGTTGCAAAACAGGAGGAAAAGAAGCTGATGCCTTTTTCCCTAGTCCTAGAATTATGAGCCAGATCAGTTAAGGGATAAAACTGTTTTTACCTCTCTATTTAATAAGGATCCTTAAACCTGATATACTTCATATACAATTGTACATACCTTGCAAAATAGCATGTCTGACAAAGAGCCCCAATGAGAAGCTTAAATGCATGGGGTGCTATCTCCCTCTTCTAAAGTCTTACCCCCAGATGGGGCTTAAGCAACTAAAGCTTAACCAGAGACTCCTTTTATCACTTTTAAATTGCAAGAAATAACAAGAAGCTCCTTAGGAATGTATCAAGGCAGAATAAAAAGTGATCCAGAGTACTGTTAGTTTATGAACTACTGTTTGGTCCATAGGAAGGAAATTAAATATTTTTCCTTTCAATTAAACAAGCAGTCAATGATGTGGCAAAGTGGGAAGGTGCCTGCTTGGTTTGTTTGGTTTGAATGTAATTGATCTTTAAAGTACCTGTACTCGTGGACTCTCCAGAGTCCTCTGTAGTTTTTCATACAAGCTTTCATCTTTGACAGCCCATCCTTTCATAAATGGCAACTCTGCATAATGAAACTGTGCTTTTTCAATTAAAAATTTCAATGAGCATTTAATAGAAGGAAAAGTCACTTTAATTACAGAACTGAAGTTCCAAGAGACCATCTCTATTACACAAAATTATGGTAACTAATGTTTATTGCTAAGTTGACTTATGTTACAAATATTAATACTAACACATTTTTTGGTGACTCTACTGCAGTTTAAGCACTCAATAATATTGTGGTTAAGAGCGAAGCACTGAAAGATCAAAGTGAATGCTGAAATCTAATGTATTTTTATTAAATTGCAGCCCACAACCTTAGTATATATTCTGTCATTCTTTCTGTTAAGAAGTATTCAAAACATCAGCTGCAGTTGTCTTTCAAGCATGAGCTTGAGCAAAATGGAAGTTCTCTTTCAACATCATTCAAAATCAACTGCAGGAAAAAAAATATTTATAAATAAAATGCAGAGAGGTTCAGCACTCAGTGCTTCAATTTCTAATAAATATAATTTTCACCAACTCTGTAAAATGCAGTGATCAGAAGAAGGTTTTTATGTGTTCCACCTCCAAGGTACATGTGCCTGTTGTTCACTCTGCTGAAGCAGCAGTCTAATTACTTAGAAGCTTCTGGATTTGGACGTACTGAGGCCTTTTTCAAAGCTGAGCAGTTATTCCTCAATAATTAAGAGGCAGGGATTGATCTTTCTCTATTCCACTTCTTATCTGAAGAAACTTGCTGATGTGGTTTCTCTGCATTTTGCTTCTTATCATTGATTAACTATTGAAGTCCAAAATTTTAAAACTACACATAATGAAATCTGAGGAAGTTTATCTTAGGCTTTTTCTCCTTTTAACTTGTTCCATATGTTTCTTTTCTCCCAGAAAAGGAATCCTATAATTTCCAGCTCTCTTTAAATGCACTGGGAGATGACAGAGGAGGAAGTCTATAGGGACTCATCCCTATCAGAACAACTTACTACATCAGAGTGCTTTGAAGCAGGATGGAAAGATATTTTCAAAACTTAATTTCCTCTATTTTACAGCAAATTGTCTACCACAGGACAGCTGGCAGTCCTTTGTAGGAAATGTTACAGGACAAAATATTTGACCTTCACTTATAACACTTCATTATATTATTGAATTTAACATTTATAACTTATTTTACAGAGAAATAAGAGCCAAATCTCGGGTACAAAACTACACAGTGCTGATATCCTACAAGGACAATAGTCCCTAAACTCCTGGATGCTCCTGTTTCCAACTGATTTTTGTGTATTGTCACTTGTGACCTTGGGAGGGGGAGGAATCAAGACGTTGACACTTGTCAAACTTCAGCTTAACTGACCCATTTGAATATTACTGGGGAAGGAGATGCCTTAGAGGGGAAATACATCAATAATCTATGCAGGCATGTGGCCACAAAGCCTCCTGGAAAAAATACAGTCAGAGAACTAAACCAGAGCTGTTTGCTTCTCAGCGAGTTCCATTTAGAATTAAAAAGCTCAGTGTTAAACTCCCTAATGCCAGAAAACACTTTCAGGCTCCTCCTTTTAATCAGCTTCTTGAAGCAGAAATAGAACCTTAGAAAAAATTACCACTTGTCATTGTTTTTCCCTTCCTGCGTGTGCTCCCTCTTCATGAGAAGCCTTTGATTAAAGTTTCAGTGCTACTTCCACTTTGCCACCAAATGCATTCTGTGCACCTTTTCTCTGGCAACACAACTCACAATCAAAGGTCAAATCAGACTGAAAACTGCAGTGAAAATTTGGCATCAGTTCGAATTTAGTTGTTAGTGAAAATGCATGGAAATAATCAGTGCATACCTGCACTACTCCACCAATATATGGTTGATATTGTTAAGTGTATTAATCAATATACAGAACAAAGTTAAACTGCCATTAAAAAAACAAAATCAGTTTTTCTTCACAATTACAACATGAAAACCAACTACAAACCTAAGAAAAGAACTGGTTTTCACCAATTTGGTCTGTGTAAGCAACTCCTGGATTTCTCTAATTTATACTGTCAAAGCAACAGAGATGATTCATTCATAATAAAAATCTTGAGTGTATTTTGCCTGGATAATTCAAATAGCAAAAGTCAAAAATCAGTATTTAAAAGTTGCTAAATCTGGTTTTGAGTTAACATTTGACATTTGGGATATATTTTAGCCATGAATAAATGGTGACATTCTGATGGGTACGACCATGAAATGTTCCTTCCTCCCCAAAATATAAACTTTTAAATGTTTAAAATGAAAAATTAACTTGATTTGAACTAAAAAAAAAAATTGCATGGAGATTACCACTCTTCCCTGTGGACTCTCCTTGACCTTAGATTTGCCACAATCATCTTCAAAGAATAAAAATAATTGGATGTTCTCCTGCCTCACAGACCCAGAATACACCAGGCACAACTGTGCATAAAAGCTGCAGGGCTTTAAGAGGTGACACCAGCTCATCTCAAGGGCATTGTACCTAGCTGTAAGAACAAGTTTAAACAGTACTTTCACAGAAGAACTCAGTTCGTTACAAAACGTTCACTAGTGTGTTTGTCGATAGGATTATTATAAGAGGTTAAATACTGTCAACATGCAGAAATGAATGGAGCATTTTCATATCATTAAGAAGAGGAAGACAAATAATCCATCACACCACACAGCAAACACTGCATTCAGAAAAAAATATTCAACAAAATGTTTAATTGAGAAATAAACTACAAATGCTTGAACTACTTGTTTAGTTTGTGACCTTTCAAGCATCACTTGTTCATTACCATACTACCCTCCAAACTGAGACTAAGCAAATACCAACCACTCCAAAACTTTTCAAACATTACATGTATTATTAAACATTAGAGAATTGCCAAAGCTAAATGGTTTTATTTGTAGAGCAGATTATAGCAATAAAAATTGCTACAATATTCAAGTCTGGGGAAGAGTTAGATGCATGAGTAGTTTAGCAAACTTGCTAAAGAAATTACTATACATTCAGCCATTAGAATGCTGTGCCCTACACAGGGCCCAAATGCCACATTATTTGCTTTCATGTTTCCATCTCTCATGGTTTGACACTGGCCCAATACCAGGCACCCGCAAAAGTCTCTCACTTGCCCTCCCCTGCCACAGCTGGGCACAGGAGAGGAAAAGAAAAAAGGAAGGGTTCATGAGTTGACCCTCACGAACCTAAGGACCAGGAGAATACACTCCAAGGGGAAAACGGGCTTGGCTTACAGGTACAAAGCAAAGTTATCACTAACAGAGTCAGAGGTGGATAATGAGAAGTAAAAATAAGACCATAAAAAGAACTTTTCTTCCTCCAACCCTCCCTCCTTCCCACCAACAGTGCAGGGGACAGGGCATGGGGGTTTTGGTCAGTTCATCACCCAATTTTCCTCTGCTGCACCATGGGGTCTCTCCAACAGAGACAGTTCACAATTAACTTCTCCAGCATGGCTCCAATCTCATGGGCAGCATTCTTCCCAAAACTGCTGCAAGGTGAGTCCCTCCCAAGGGCACACAGTCCTCCCAAAACTGCTGTGGTGTGGGTCACTCTTCCACGCCACTTCCACGCCAAGGACAGCCTGGAAGCCAGGCCCCCTCTGTCCACCGGGCCTCCCACTGGGCCACGGCCCCTCCAGGCATCGACCTGCTCTGGCATGGGCACCTCCTCCAGGGGCTGGGGGTGGATCTCTGCATCCCCCATGAATCCCCGTGGGCTGGGGGTGTATCTCTGCAACCCCCATGGATCCCCAGGGGGAATTAACACTGCCCCCACTTTGTTTTGATTTTGTTCCCAAATATGTTATCACACAGGCGTTACCAACCTCTCATTGGCCCAGCCCTGGCCAGCAGCATGCCCATCTCCAGAACCAGCAGGGGTTGGCTCTGCTGGACATGGTGGAAGCTTCCAGCAGCTTCTCACAGAATCCACCTCAATGGCCCCCCACTACCGAAAACCAGGCCATGCAAAACCAGCATGCCTTCTGACACTCTTCTGATGTTTGTCTTTACACACTTTTTCAGGCTATCACCGTATTTGATCAGATTCCAGAGAAAGTCACTAAAAATATGGACAGAACTTTAGGAACACTCAGCATACAATTTTAATCAAATCAGCCTTCCTTATTTAGGTTCTCAAATAAATCATTAGTGCCTCTGTTTAATTTAACTAATCCTGAAACCAACAAAAGGTTTAACTCAGCTCTTAAAAAGTTACTGACCACAATATTGGTACTAATTTAAGCTAAGACAAGCAGAACACAGATTGGGATCAGGCTCTAGCAGAGGACAGTCTTTGCAATAATACAGCTCTTTCCCACAGTGAGGTATCATTATTATCCTGTCTTTCATTTCCTTCTCCTGGTAACAAACCCCTGTAAGGAAACCTGGCTGCACTTAATTTTGTACCATTTAGTATTTAGACTGCCTGGTTCCCTTTATTCTAAGCAGGTGATTGATTTGCTTCTACACACTCTGTTACTCAACAGCCACACCTATGTTGAGATCCTCTAATATGCTCATGAATTAGTCATTATTCACACACCTTCCTTTAAGAACAAAAGGTAACTGCCAGCACAGGAGGGTTAGATGCACACTGAAAAAGCCACTAAGCACACTTCCTAAGAATTGCAAATCACCCTACAGCAGTTGAGGATCAAATAAAATGTAACAGTTTTATTTATAAAATTTTATTACACCAATATCATGAGTTTTATATGTTATTCCCCAGTCTTGAATCCACTGAAAAATATTCCTTAGGCTCAAATACAAGCTTCAAATCATACAGCCATAAAAACAGGTGATATTTGTAATACAAGATAAAACCAAATTGCCTTTAAAAAACCCACAGTATTTTCCACAGAAATGAAACTGTTAGCTCTAATGTACTGGCCAAGATCCAGTCTGGGTAATTATGCTCTCTTACCTGAATTTCCCTTACAGTTATTCAATTTCACCACCTGTCCTAAAACACTGGGAGCACTTAAGTGAATTCTGTTCCTGGTGCTAGAAAACTGAAATAAAGCTTTCTGTTTCAGCCAAGCTTCATAGCAAGAAACAAGCTCCCTCTATACATGCATACATACACATATATACATATATAAATGTGCATGTTTTGCTGACCTCAAAGCAGTAATCTACAATTTTTCTCAGATTCCACAGGCTTCCTTAAAATGTTTCTCTGTCACTCTGCCAAAAGAAAGAGAAAAGACCTCATGTCAGATCCATCAGCCAGATTGATACCATGATTTCCTACCTCTTAAGACAACCCCAGGCCTCCAAGGCCAGCAGATATGTTCCAGTGTCCAGCAGGCTGTTTTAGAAAAAGGAGTCTGAAATTGGGAGATTCACAGTTTTTTCAACAAGTGGAAGACTTGAGCTTGGAGAAACATTTTCAATAAAGTTGAAATGTCATTGTAGGCACATTGTATTCACTAACCTCACTGAAAGTCTGGGAAATGTTTTCCATTCAAAATGACTCTGTCTACAAAGCATGGCTGGGGCTTGTGAGGCTGACAGGGCAACTGCCTTCTGTACTTGCTGGTCACCAAGGTATCTGGAAGAAGTTTGGTTTCCTCCCATAATCCCCCCCAACTCCCTGCCATGTGTACACTCACCCAAACAGATCCTGATTCAACTCTGCTGATCAGATAGCCCAGTTTTTTTACAAAGTCTCATTACTAATCAACACAATCAGGATTTGGTCTCATTAGGCTGCTGCATTTCATCCCAAAGCTGTCTGCTGATTAATTGTGTATGTCAAACAAGGTGAGGTTTCTAAGGAAACACTGTAATTTCTATTAAATCAGTCGATGCAATTAAAAATAGTCATGCTTCTGAGAATACAAACCCAAGTTGATTCATTTTCAAGTACATCTTGTAATGTTTCTGTATCCTATCTTAACCTGGAATCTCTAAGGAAAAAGTGGTGTAAAGAGTGGGGTCAATTTTTCTATTACATGAGGGCTGTCATCCAAATTGCTCATTCAAAAATACTGTCACATCCCTTGCAGGTATCCTTATTGCCTACGGGTATTCCAGGCTTTTGAGATGGCCTTGCCTCTCTAGAACACAAGTAGGGGCACCCAAGAGCCAAGCTGAATAATACAGCCTGCATCTAGGGGACAAAATATGGGAGGATTACTCTGACCACACCTAGCTGGAGAGGCATTATTAAATTAGTAGAGAAAATCCAGACTGATTTGTAGAGAAAATCAGACTATAAATCTGATGGTGGAGAGTTAATCAACAGTTTCAGGGCTAAACAGAATCCTGTGGCTAGAAACTTATAGATCAAAAATCAGCACTGAAGGATATTGCTCCCCCATCTGAAGTTACATGTGTATACTTTATTTCAAACTTTACAATTTTAAAGTCCAATAAAACAACTAAAAATATTCAGCATTCCAAGAGTTTTACACTTGGTGAAGTTTTTATTAAACAATCTGATGTTCATTATGTACACAAGCAATACACATTGTAACCTAAACAATATCTAGTCCATGAATATGCATATATGGCACATACACATTTCACTCTGAGCTTCCAAGCCATTCCCTAAAATTTCATTAAGAACTGAATTAAACTTTCATAAAGCCCAACTTACTTTAGCAGTGGTACAAAAAAAAAAAAACCACACCTAGAATTTTACAATCCATAAGGCAGAAGTAATTGACAATAAATGGAAGCATTACAGAAGGATTAAAATAAAATGTAAGGAGAACAAATAATATGGCCTGATCAGCTCCAAAGTTAATCATTGGAAATCCACTTAATTAGAGACAGAACTACACTACTCATTGAGTTATTCAGTCACTGATACACCTCTGACTTGCTTAACTCCAATGATGTCAGATTTCTGCTCACAATGAGGTGCAGTTTTTCCCAAAAATTTGAAGTCTTCAATCAAAGCACCTGAAGTGAGGAAAACTCACCACAGACAGCTTTAAAACAATCTGTGCAAAGCCAATTTGTTACAAATGATTCTGCTTTGAACCTCAGTAACTTGCACACTTTGCAAACATTTGCTTATGGTTGGTAGGTCCTGATGAAGTGATGAAAAAACACAAAACCAACAAGAAATCAAAAAAAGGACAAGTAATAAGGAACAGGCTGACCTAGAACTGAATGATGAATTGGCCTCTGAAGCATTTTAAGAGCCAAATATAATAACACTTTTAGGTTTCATTTCCCCCACCCCTCAAGACCTGTAATATTTCCTCATTAAGTAGGGCAGCTGAGGAACAGACTCAGCTCCCTTACTTCCAGACAGAACTTTATGTGACATAAGGAATCAATATGTGCACCAAAACCACTCTCTCCAAAGTAGTCACACCAGAAAGAAATGGTCTGAGCCAATGAATATACTGCAACTCACACAAATTTTCTAAATGAAGAAGCTATAACTTCAATCTGCAAAAATCACTGCAGAATATTAAGATCATTATAAATATCTGCAGAGCTTCACTTTCCTCCTCGTCTTTAAAGATTTCCTACCTGAAAACCATTGAACTTTAACAGCCTGTTTTGACAAGGGCAGAAAGCAGAAGAGAATAGATCACTTGTGTGCAACAACATAAAACAGTGTCCTAGTGATCTATAAAGGCCAATTGTCTGAAACATGTCTCAGTACACACAAGCCACTTTCCATCTTGAGACTGGCAAATGGCTCTTCTGTGTTTTGACATCCATACAGCAGGTGTTTTAGTGGATTTTTCCTTCCTTTTTTTTTTTTTTAACCTCCAGTATAAAGCAGAAATTTTATTTCAGCTGTGTTTGCATCATTAGCTTTCTGGCAATCATATAAGCCTAAATTATCCAGGCAAGCAGTTTCATTTATCGAGACCTCTTGCTGGAAAAGAGCAGCAATCAAATCAGTCAGCCCAAATTATCCTTGACATTAACAAAGGGCTCTAGGATCATTCTAAGAAATTACTTTCTCCTATTAAGGAGCTGATTATGTTGTAGATGCCTCTGCCGCATCACAGCACAAAATGTTGTTTAAAATAAAAATGTTTATAAGAGCATGTAATTTCCATTGCCACTGTTCATTATATTCAATGTTTTATCAAGGCATGCTAAATACACATTATATGTGTAAGGGTACGTGTGCACCAAGTGTATAAAAGCAGTATTGGCACGATAGCTTGTGCTTCCTTCAGCCAAGCAGCCCTGTGGAGATGGGAAAGCAGGAGCCAGGTCCCAGCCTGAGGGGTTCTCTGAGGGTGAAGCCAAGAAATCTTCACAGATTATTGCTCTGCATCCCTGAAGCACTGAGGTCTTACCCTCTCAGAAGCCACAGGAGCTAGACTGAGTTTTCAGCCTTTCCCAGACAGTGCTGATTTCTCACTCATCTTTAGTGCCTTGTGCTCATCTTCTGAGACCTTTATCAGGCCAAATCTAACTTGGAATGTTTGAAAGCATAGAGAGCTCAAATGGGAAAGGAAGATATTGGGAGTTCTCCATGTTTGCCATTGATCAAGTATGAAGAAGGAGGAAAAAAAAGAAGGCATCTTCACAGTCTCAGTAATCAGCAAAGTTTTATCTGAAAGTAAAAAAAAAGCCTCCAGCTCTTAAATTTTGTGATTTAGGGCCCAAAGGACACTGCTGTTTCTGAGGTGGTGAGGTAACAGGTTCTGTATTCACATCTCACTGATATGGCATATAAAACCAAAACAAAACATGATCAAAAATTTTAAAAGTTCTGCACAATTATTTTAACTGCAGAAAGAAAAAATGCACAAAATGCTAGAGCTGCCAAATGGATAAGGGAAAAATTAGAAGAGAGGAAAATGTATTCAAGCTTCAAAAAGAATATTAAAAAATCCTACTGGGAGGAAAAATGTATTTAAAACTAGAAAAATAGCTTCTACTGAATGAAATCCATAAAATACAGGATGTGGGAATTTTCCCTCCCAGGGAAAGAAGACAATGAGCTAGAACAGCAGCTTTGTGGTTAAAGAAAAAGACATTTCTGGTTCAGGGCCCAGCTATGCCACAGGCACAACACCTTATCTAAAATTATGGGCTCATAATGCAAACACATTTTTACCAGACATCTAAATCTGGACTAAATAAAAAATATAATGAACAGCTTAAAATGCACTACAATTGAGAATTCCTAATTGTTGATATTAAACTCAAAATTACTAAATATGTAAGATTGCACTGTGATTGGTGAAGTCACAATATTGAAGGCTGACAATGATTTTGGACATGCCTACCCAGCATTTGCTAGGTAAGTTTCCTGCACACTCAATGGTATGAAATCAGTTATTACATATTCTCCTCTCCAGTTGCATGCTATTAAATACATTTTCCTGCATAAAGACTCAAGCATATTGTGCCAACAGTTTTCAGATGTTTTTTTGCAGTTCCTTTTCCCAAAATGTCTGTCCTACTTCTAGACAAGCAGACTAAATCCTAGCCAAATATGGCTCATATAGAGTTAGAATTAGAGAATCATGTGTAGACTGATTTGACAGATTACACTGGTTTCTGGATCCCTCATTACCTCTCAAACCAACCTCCATAAATCAGTGTCTTGTAAATCTTGCCCTGTCACAGCTCACTTTCTAGTGCAGTATGTTCTATATCCACTCAAATAACTGTAAGGTCACAGCAAAATTCACTGGGACATGAATTTTACAAATAAAATGATCATCAGCCTCTGTCCCCAGAACTGAGTTTAGGTTAAAAAGCAGACCATGACACCAGATGTGATTTACCTTATCTGGCTCAGCAACAGCACCTTCTTCCTTTCAGCCACTGAGCTGGGTTCCCACAGGTGGAAAGCACATCAGGTATCAGAAGTGGCAATCATCCCTCACCATGCTGATCCTTTGATTTGGAAATGACACTCAGGGAAGAGACAGGCTTTAAAGGCTGAGATCTGGCCAGCTATGTCCAAGACACAGAGGCATCACACATTTCAAAAAGCCAGAGTTGTTCAGTGATTGTCATTATAATGTCTGGAAAAAGATTGAAAACCAGAAATACAAGAAAACCTCTCCTATAGGTACCACAGTAGGTTCATTTGTAGGGACACTGTAGCATTTACAGATATTGTATTTTAATCAGTATAAACAGGTTCATTTACTTCAATTTTCTTCTGAACCAAGGCAGTGGGTAAAAGCTGATCTAACTGAACCACAAATCCTCTTTTTCACCTTGGAAGCCCTTGGCCATTGTTCAAATAAGTTTATTTAGTATACATGAGTCTGCAAAGAAAATTCATAATGTATGACAATCTAAAAAACCCCATTAAGTCAAGAAGGCAACATTACTGGGTTATTTTGTCTGGTTTATACATTTTTTCACTGCTACATCCCCACAAATCCCAAACGCACTAGCACTAAAAGAAAAAAATATTCTGAAGAACAGAAAAAAAAGCTGGTGTCAAGACTATCATTCTTTTTATAATCTTCCATCTTAAGGGGAATATTTAGTCAGCTAATTCTTTTTCCCCTCCTTCTTTGGAGTTAAACCTGGTAAGATTCTTAAACACATTCAGTAAAGAATCACTTGGTTTTATAATCTCTCCAAAGAACATGTTGCATATGAGGATTTATTCCTTGCCAAGGGCATCTAATTGCGTCTTTAATGAAAATATGACTCACACCTCTAATGGAACTCAGATATATTACAGGTATAGATGTACCTGAATCTAAAAGTGCTTTCTTATTTTTTTACAGCAAGATTTGTAACTGGATTTCCCCAAAAATTCAGATTAAAGTTGTTTTCATGTTTCATCTGTAGCTTAATAAACATTTAATTTTGGCACTGAGAAGTCTTTAGTTGGACAGAGGGAGAGCACCATTAAAGAACAACCTTAGAAGCATTATTGCAAGATGCAGGAAATCTTCTAAACTCACACAGAAAGCAGAAAAAAATTAATCTAAATATTAAACTGTTATATCATCTATTTTAGAAAGTAAAAACAGTTATCTAGAAAAAGCTTTTGATAATTTTAAGTTGTTTTTTATTCCTACCAAACTTCAGAGAAAATTGAGTTTTATTAGGAAGTTTCAATTGGGCAAAGGTTCTTAATGACAAGTTTTACATTTTATAGTCACTCCTACAAATAAATTGAAAAAAATATTTCAAAGCTAAGCTATCATTCAGTCTTATTTTAGAGGAAAGAAGTTAAAAATAAAAAAAAGCAATGAAGTGTCATCTCTTCTAAATCCTACTGAGAGATCTGAAGAGACTGCGTCTGCCTAAGGAACTTAGCAGGGACACTCAGTCCCACCCTCCTGCTCAAACACAACAACACAGATCAGAAGTG
Source organism: Pyrgilauda ruficollis (assembly GCF_017590135.1). Lineage (NCBI taxonomy): Eukaryota > Metazoa > Chordata > Aves > Passeriformes > Passeridae > Pyrgilauda > Pyrgilauda ruficollis. The sequence continues at coordinate 1,050,429 of NW_024530599.1, forward strand.
ATGGAAGCACACTCATCTCAGAGCCAAACACAAGAGCTTTCTTCTTGAATAACAGCTGTTTTAATGAAGGCTAAGCCTTTGCTCTCTACCTCTTCTCCTCTGCCTTCAGCAGAAGCACATCACTGACTAAAAAACTCACCAGCATGAGTGAGTTTTGTATGACAAACCTGCATGGAAAAAAAATTAGAGACTAATTTAATAAAAATGCAAATCTTCCTTTCTGGAAGAATTTTCATTCAAATATTAAAGAGATCATATGTACAAGACAACCTTCTATAAACAGAAATTGACTGAATTAATATGGTTGTAACTTTCACTAATACTAATGACAATAAATACAAAATAAAACATTTAAAATTACTGGAAATATTTCCAGCAGTTTCCAAAAGGCATGGAAGAACATACTGTAAACAAAGAACCTGAAAGGGATGTTCTGAAATCCTATTTCTCAATCTGTGAGGAAAGACTGACAAAGTCACCACTGATTTATTGCTGTTTTGAGTGAAGAAATAAGCTTTAGTATTTGATTCTTATCCTTTGCATGGTTAGTTCAGCTGAACTTGCCTGTCTCAAGTGTGTATTTTACTGCAGAGGATCTTGGTTTAATTAGTCTCAGGTCACAAAATGTGCCACTTCAAAAGCCCATCAGAAGAGCAGGCACTCCATGGCAAAGCAAAGCGGTTGAACATAAGATTTCTTTTAAAGAAAACATGACTTTACATGTCCAGTTATACTAAAAGTTTTTGTCTTTGACTGGCAGAAGACAACACAAAACCCTCAAGAAATTATTCACTGAACAGAGCAACAACCAACTGCTCAAAAATTCAGTCCAAGCTCAAAGTAAGCTTAGATGTTTTATAATCATCATCATCTCTCAAGATAATTTACATGACAATTTTTATATGGTGAGGCAGTTAAAGTCAGTTTCTCTTGCTTGTTTCTTCTTATTATTAGGAGTTACTTTTAGATATATCAAATTGAAAATAGCTCTAAAATGATGCTATTTCCCTCTGAGTACTTTTACTTAACAAGCAGTAGTAGATTAGGCTCTACTGCAAATCAGTTTTGAGCTCATTCAGGTTTTAAACCTTTTAAAAGGCTTAACACAGATTTTCTGTTTCTAACCAAAACCCAGAAGTCCCAGTCGCTCAGGTTCTTGCAAAGAAACACTCAGATATTGCAGGAAAACACAAACTGAAAATCAAGAAACACCCTATTTTACTGGCAGATATTGCTCCCAAGTGATTCACCACAGTTTTCACAGTGGCACTAGCAGCCTTTCTGATGTCACCAATCCCAGATCCTGGGTGAGAAGGAGAACCCTTGCAGCCATGGCTCACTCACACCAATCCTGCACTGCAGACACAGGAGGTGCATTTGTATTGCAGAGGAGACCTGGAACAGGAACAGGTCCAGCTGCCAAGGAGCACAGCAGGAAAGAGCTGGGCACGAGCAGTGGCCTGAGAGTGTTCCAAGGGCAGTGTCAAGAACAAGAGGAACAGCTAAAAACCAAAAAAGCAGTGAACCAAGTGCTCCCCCTGCACTGAGGAAGGTACTTTCTGTGCTGCAACTCCTAATTTCCAATCTCCTATTCATCTCCTGTCCTATTTACCATGTTCTGTGTTTAGCTAAATCAAAAGCACACAAAAATGTCATGAACCCAGAGGGACTTCAGCATTTAGCTGTGAGTGAGTGGGGATGAATTAAAAATAATGAAAAAAAAAAATGGAGGCATTCAGCTTTGAAGAAGTCACTATTAAAGCCCAGGAAAATATTATCAGGGCAGATGAGAGAGATGGACCTTTGTGTTACATTCATAACAGTAGCAAGTTTTTAATACGTGAAAGTACAGAATAGGACAGAGCAGAAGTAGAAAGGCAAAACTAGAGAAGGATCAGGTCAAATGACACCTTCAGTATTAAAACTGATGCATTACCTTCCTACCAATTTGCAGGCACTAATTCAGGTATTATCTTTGCAGTGGAAAATGGAGGCCTTTTTTCCATGTTACCTGATTATAAGCTGCAGAAACAAGTAATTATTTCTAGAGCAACTTTTGGATGCAACTATTCCTAGGAAATAGCTGTGGGAGAACAATTTTGCTATTTGAGGGGGTTATTTGAACCATGCTGACATTCTGAATAAGTAATCCTGTGCATATGGAAAAGCTAAGATAAAGAAGACATTTTGTTTCAATTCTAAGCATTGTTTGAACTTGCTGTTTTGTTCACCACAAAGTAAAATTGAGTTTTCTGAAATAAAACAATTAAGAACTCCTTTAAAAAAAAAATATATCTGAACTTTACAGATCCCCTTTGTTTTATTTCTTTTAAAGGAAATTTTCAACAAAAGCCAGAATTGCTACACACCATGAACAGGAGTTCATTGAATTCTCCTAATAGAAAGTCTAAATTACAAAAGTGGTAGGAAAGAATTTGAAGGGATAGAGATGAAATACTTGAATTAGTAATTATTGTGACAAAAATGTGTCAGTAATTCTATGCTCCCTGTAGGTAATAAAACCAAGGCTACCAGCAGGTCAACTCCATCTCCCTGTTGTTTCTTCCCAATTCTCATCTGATGTAACGTGTAGATTTCAGGAAGGAGCAAAATTACTTGTTAGTTTTCTTTAAAGGACAGACTGATATGAAATCATCAGAAGGAACATTGTGTTTCAATGCTCCCAAGCTACTTTCTCATTTAATATAATAATTTCATGTAAGTTCATATTTTATTTTTTAGAGTTCCTACCTCCCTCCTTGGAATGAAATAGTCTTAAATTGTCTTCTTTATATTCTCTACTCTAGTTGTACTTTTGACACAGGCTCAGATTTTGATAACAAGTTACACAAACTTTCAGTTGTCTCCTTTTGCAACTAAGGTATCTTGGATACATTTAGTGAGGCTAATCATGTAATTTCTGAAACAGAAAAAAAGCAAGAAGTTCAATAAAAATAGAATTCAAAGCTTATGCCAGGTGTCTACAAAGGCAGAAAAGTTACAATCCCCCACCCCTGGCATTGCAAGCCTTTGAACTTGCAGCCTTTCAGAGATCAGCTTCTGTGCTTATGCCTCAATTCAGCTGGGCAATGAATAAAAAGAAAATGCATTGCAGCAGATAAGAGCCCAAGCAGCTATTGAGTGAGGGTGTCCTAGAAAAGGGAAAGCCAGAAGTCCCTTACTTCTGAAAAAAAAATCAAACACTGTATTTCTCCTTCCCTTTTATCTTTTAAGACTCCTTGTGCCAAATCCTACTTCAGATTCTTAACAGATTTAACTATTGGGAGACCTAACAGAATAAGAGAAGAGTGTTTGGAATAAAAATTTCACCAATACAAAGAACCCCCACCCCCCCCCCCAGCAATGTAAGCATGTTTTCCCTTCATGCCATGAATGCCCTCAAGTTACTATTCATTACCAGCCTCTTCTGAAAACACAAGTTCTCTTCCTGAAGATGTTCATCACTGATTACTGTCTGAAAACACTGCCAAGAGCAGGTTATTTCACCAAGTTCTGGGGAAAAAATGACATCTCTCCAGAGAACATGGCCAAGGACTCCATCAGCCCATTATCAGTGAAAGCACCTCGAGTTTGACTCATCAGGGGCAGGGGGAGGCCACAGGGATGGACACAAAGCTGAAAATATTAACAATCCATTTTGCTGATTAATTTTCATTTCACTTGCAAAATACAAACTTCAGCCCTTCCTCATTTCGAGCATGTTCTCCTTCTCACTTTGTAGTGTTTAACTTGCATAATTAATTAACTTCAACTAGGAGAAAGAACTATGGAAAATACTTGAAAAGAGGGATAAGGACAAAAAAGCTGGATATACAGTTTTCAGGACTTCAAAGCAACAATGTTTTCTTGCAGACTGCACAGCAGGGATTGCCTGAGGTAAGATAACTTCACTTGTGCAACAGAGACTCAGCCTAAGCAATAATAAAAGGGCTGACTTGCAAAATAAAAAAAGGTTTGATTTTAGTCTAAAAATTAATTATGGCCAATAAGAGAAGCATGAAGACTAAGATGTAGGGCTTTAAAGGTGAAAATCCTTTAAGGTAAGGCTCTTACTAAAAATCAGTAACCTGAAGAAAAACATGACACGCCAGCTTTCTTTTCTGTGATCAGCATCAAAGTACAAAGTTTTAAGAATTATCTCCATCACTTTGCACTTTATATAGGACATGTACAACAGCACTACAAGGTTTTAAATGCCTTCTCACTGAATCCTCAAGAAATACAGCTGATGGCAACACAAATAATGGCACAGAAAAACCTATCATTATTTTATAGTACTTTCAAGTCAGTAAAAAGTGTCTGTTGAATAAGATCCCGGCTCTTAGAAACTTGCAGTGCACTGAAATTTTGCAGTTTCTTTCTCAAATGTTCTTCATAAACATGAGAGAAAAAACCAAAAAACCTTTCCAAGTTATAACAGCCTTTTCTGAACAGAGGAACAACAGCCTGTACTCAACACTCACCAGTTCTCTCCATGTTAATAAAATGTAAATTATTTACTCACCTTTCTATGAAGCAGTGAATAAAAATATCATTAGTGTTAATGAAGTATCTTTAAAAAGCATCACCTATCCCAATGCAGCTATAAGCTGCTATTTACCAAATGGCTCATCTTTTAGCAGGTACTAAAATAACAGAAAGACCCTTCTGTGTCTTCTACATACCAACTAAAGTCTAAAATACTACTACTCATTTCTTATTGCCCTCTCTGAAACTGTAAGAAGTGATGGAAAATATAATTCTTCAAGGTAGTGAGCAAAAAACCCAAAACAAACCCAGTAATAAAAACTGTTTAAGACCATGGTAGCACACAAAATATGGCAAGATTACCAGAAGAACTGGCTCTAAGCAAATTCAGTCTGGAAGTTAAACTGAGTTCTAGTACAGGCAGAATGAGGTTATAGAAATATCTTCCATGAACAACAGTGACCAAAGAAACCTGGAGTAAAAAAGTAAATAGTAAACTACCATTTTGCAACTATATTTCTCACAACTTGAAATTAGTTAGCTGTTAATTTTGGTTATGTGTATACTGTAAAACTTTATACCACTGAGCATTCCATTATTATTTTTATTTTAGTTACACTCAAACTGTCAAAAAATCTTCACTATTTCTTCTGGTAAGATAGGACAGTACATTAAAGTAAATCCAATTAGAGCACCTTGAAGCAAGTGTGAAATTTTTACAGAGTTATTTAATAATTAATCTTAAATATCCCAGCAGGGGAAAAACATTTTTTATTTCCTGACATTTTTTTCCACTTTTCTGAAACTTCAGCATCACAATTTTGTGTCAAACAATAAAGCCTCCTAAACCCTTAATGCAGGCCTGCAGGCACATTCTTGCACCCAACAACTTCAGTACTCTGCATATTAATGGCAGTAACTGCATTTCTGTGTATTTCTACAAAAGCCCATAAAAGACAAGACTGCCTTTTCCACCTCATTGCAAGTTCTAGCCTGAGAAGATGAGATGATCTAATTCTCTTTCTCCCACACAACCTCCTTTTCTTTTTACTTAGTATTTAGTCTTGTATTTTCCTCAGTGTGGTGTCTGAGAGACCAAAAGAGAATTCTTCCCCTACACAAAGGAACTTCAATTTCAAGTTACACTCCAAAATCAAGGCTGAATTTAATCTTTTCTTCAATGTAGGCAATACTGTCTAGTGTTTCAACTTTTCTACAAGTCTTTCATTTTGAAGCCTCGAACTATCAACATAAACAACTGAAAACACAGTGAAATTCCCAGAGACTTTAGCATGTGAGAAGACAAAACTGATAATGAAACAAATTCATATTGCAAATTCAAGGTGAGCTACTGATCTGAAATATGATTTGATACTGAAACATTCACATTGCAAAGCCAAGGTGAATCACTGATCTGAGCCACTTATGCAAGGCTCCAAGAGGGCTGTGCTGCAGCTGCAAACTGACCTGTGCAGACCTGACCAGAGCACACTGATTCCCAAAAACAGCCATGCCTGGTACCTAAAAGCCCATCTGGAGAGTGCAATGCATGCAGCAAGCTCAGCTCACCCTGCAGACCCAGCACAGCACCCCACTGCTCCATCTTTTGTAAAATATGGCAGCTCACTCTTGTGCAATTTACCATCAATCCAGTCCATAACAAAAACGCTTTTCTTCATCTGCCAAGTGACAACCACTTGTATTCCTAAAACAAAGTATTCAGTTTCCACAAAGGCAAGTAATTTGATAGCAGAAACCATCTGTGTGATTTTTCTGTCCAAGCACTCAGACAGCTCTTTCACAGCTGTAGCAATTTCACAGGTATGAAGAAAGGAAGGTAGTGGATTTTTTTTTTTTTTTATTTAAGGACAAGTCTGATGATAAACCTGGTTCACACAAGCCCAGCTTTATTCTTTGGAGTCCAAGAGAGCACACAGCCAGTCCTAGACACAGACCAGAGAATTCAGTTCCAAAACCACTTAAGCAGTCATCCAGACAAAATGAAGAGCACTCGAAGCTGTGCTGTCAGCCTTTGGGAAAATGTAGCAGAGATTACCTAAAAGGTGATCAAGCTGACAGGACATTTGCATATTTTAACTCTGCAGTTTGCCATCAACACGGCTTTCCAAATAGAAGAAATGTAAAGTTTTTACACATGAAACCTTTAGTTCTCTCGCAATCTTATAAATGCTGGTTTTGTCAAAAGCTTTCAAAACCTACAAAAAAATTAATTCTGAGCTCATATCACCTATTTAGAACGTAATACCTCTTACTGTTCACATTCATTACATTTTCACTGTCTCAACAAATACAGCAAAATTTTCTTATTCCTTCTCATGGCAATGCAGCAGGAAGCTGAGTCACTTTACCACAATGGGAATTAGTTCCCTCCTCAGGAGAAACTCTGAAACACCACTCCCTCTTTTGGTTCTTCATGCAGGCAGCAGTGGTAATTTCTTATTAAATAATTCTAATTAAAACCAAGCAGGTTCATCCTAGATTCCCTCAAGTTAACTCTGATTAGGGGCTTTACACAGACTGTACATCTTTGCTGAAGTGATCAAAAGAGAAAATCCCTTTAAGCAGTTACAAAGTACATTCTCCACTTAGAGGCATAAAAGCCACTTATATTTCACTTAAATCCTACCTCTAACATCAGCTTCTGCTGTGTCATTTCTTCTGGCTCTTGCATGTAGTACTTTAGTGCATCTGTCACTGCCAACACCTGCACGTAAGAAAGAACAATTAAAACAAAAATACCCTCATTCTACAATGGTTTATTATGGGAAGAACCCTGTATGTTATGCATACTACCAAAACCTGGTACACTTCCTAAAGACATTCAGGTCTTCCTTTAAAAAGCTGACTTTTCTCTCAAAACTGAAGAGGATTCTCTCTTCCTCAAAATTTACACAAACTAACACATTCTAGATGCAAACAAACAAACAACTTTTCAGCTCTAACCAGTGGGTAAATACACACCATTTTATCAAGCTTTCTTATACCAAGTAGGTTTTCTTAAGATAAACCACAGCATTTCACAGACTCTTGTGACTTTTTCGTCTCAGATTAATCCCTCACATTTATCCCTTTCAAGCCTTCTGCTACAGAAGTGGATTTCTCTTTTAAGTTACATTGCCTTGTAAGATATATTGCCCTTACTCAAATGCTTTCCTTCATTTGGTAAATTGCTAGAATTCCAGGGGAAAAAAGCAAATCACTCACAAAAAAAAATGCAACAGCTGGTCTAAACACAAGGCCCTAAGGCACCCTATCACATTCTAAAAATATAAGCATTTCAATATAATTATTGCACATTTTCTGCAGGGGAAATATAGTTGGTGTGCCATTAGTTATAACCCATGGAGTCAGACTGGAAATTCTGAACCAATGCAGAGACCTGCCTCTGTCAGTGAGGGAAACCAATCCCAGTTCTGCATTGCAAGTGATCGTTCAGCAACACCAGCAAGAAAGCGATTTTCATATAAAAAGTCATACCTGTCTTGAGCAAGTAGTCTAGAACAACAGACGATTATAGGAAATAAAAAGCAACCATCCATCTACCGGATTAGACCACAAGAGTCTTTATAAGTTTATCAAAGGTATTTTTCTAGTTCAGTTCGCAAATCTTTTTCCTAACTGCAAAACCCATCAGTGTGCTGTGAACACAGCCTGAGTGAGAAGCCAGCCAGGGCAGCTTCTTCCTTGTCCTTGGAACATCTTCTGGTCTTTGAAAAAGAACACGTTGTGCATCATGCAGATGCAATGCACACACAAAGACTTGACTGAGGGAAAGCAAGGAGGAAAAGAAAGATACACATCAAAAAGATAAAAACATAGAATGGTGTGTGAAAACAGCCTTCATCACTCACCTGCTCTTGTAAGGCAACACAACAGAATCTGGATCAAGCCCAAAGAGGAGCTGTCCTTACACAGGTATTCTTTTCCTCTAAATCAGTATTTTCTGCAGGACATTACTAAAAGTGAAAGTAATCAAATGAAAAGCATCAGACTGATGCATTAAATCAATTTTTAAATTTATATTAAAACAGTTAAGGAAGCAGAAGCTTCTGAATTTGCTGTATTGCCCTTCAAAGGTCTTTTATGGCAAAGACAGATTTAAGCAATGTGGAATAACAAATTAGAAAAAAGTACAATTTCCTCTCAGAACAGGAGTGTCAGCAGAGCTGTTACCCAGCCATACCAGCTTACATCTCTTCTACTCCATCCCTGTCACAGAGTATTTCACTTTGCAAGCAAACACAAGACAGAATCAGTTTTAAAACAAACAAAAGCCCCCACAAGCATTTTTTCTCAAGTTTCTACTCCAACAGCTCCATAGCACTAAGTCATTTCATACCAGTCTTTGACACCTGCCATAAACTAAACAAATGCTAAAATACACTTGGATCACAAAAACTCTGGCACATATAACATGGCATTTTACAGTGAAGAGCTCCCTTTCCTGAGACTCAGATCTCTCATCACCACATAAGAGCTGGGGTTGGTTATACAAGAAACATGGAAAAAAGAACATGAGAACATTGCCCACAAGACCAGGCATGGAGATTAAGTGTGTCTGAATTGACAGGAATATACTAATTTATGCTACATACATTCAGCCATCTTTCATTATTCCAAAATTCAGCTAGTAGGACACAGACACTGGATACACGTCTTACAAACAAAGCCACTGTAGTCTAGATTTAAAAAAAAAGCTTGAGACATATGTCAAGACAAAAACAAAGCTATTAATCTCATTAGATATGTTCTTGAAATAATTAATATATAACAAGCTCTTGCCACCATATCAAATGTTGACAAGACTGAGCTGAATAAAATATGAGGCTTTTAAATAGAAAAAAACCACCTTTCTCTTATGTTTCATTTGTTGATTGAGTTGCAAAAAGCAGAAGTACGACATGACTCATGTGTACATAGATCCGAAGCTATTTGATTTGAATAGTGAAACTTAACAATGCTAAAAATCTGAAAGGTTGTGTTTAGTGACTTCTTTGAAGCTCACAGTGGCTGCTTTTCATGAGTTGTTAATTCCTTACATTTTTTAGAATACTCTCTCCACATATTAGAAAGCAACACTGGTTATGTAATAACAGTTTATATTGATTACTATGTCTACATTACCCTTCTTCTAATTTATGTGACTATATATATTCAAAGTATTTCTAGCTACTTTAGAGATTCTATAAATACCCTACACACATCCTTTCCTTGAAATGACCAAATCAGCATCCTGTTGTCATAGCAGCAAGTTGATTTTTGAAGCCCAGACCAGGGAGGTGGCTGTGACTGAGTCCAGATAGGTAAATTACCTCATCCACCCATCTGCTTCTGCCATGGAAAAGCCTGAAGAGTTTCTGTTCCTCCCACACCTCCTGCATCTCAGTCTGATACTTCACATGTCTACAGACTAAAGCTACAAAAACAGCTTGATGTTAGCTATGTTTCTCCACTTCCAGTTCTTGGAGATCCCAGTTGGTGGTAAAAAACCCCCAGACATAAAAAAACAATGGAGCTCCCCCAGCCCCTTATTATTCAAGCACATACTTTTAAGCAAGAATATATGTATGAATATGTATGGTAACTATTTGATATCTATGCTTATATTATACAAGAGTTAACAAATTCCAATAAACCCACTATGAACTCTTCATTGAATTAATCCATCCCAAAAAACCTCCTAACAAACATCTTCAGCATTGTTTTGCATTAAATAAGTTGCCCAAGTTGTCGTCCATCTCCTAAGACTGTATACAGATATTAGATTTTTCCTCCACTTGCAAAAAGGACTTCCACATTTTATTAGCTAAAACTTCAATAATCAGATCTGATTTTCAGATAAAGTCTAGCTCATAGAAACCAGAAATATATGCATGTATGTACTAAAGGAAAAAAAAAAAAAATTATAAAATTCTGTCTCCACACCCCTTGTTCTCCTTTCAATGTTTGGGTTCTCCCACCTCCCTGGGCCCATACACACAGCAAGAAAAGTATATCCCAAACAGCCCATAGCCTCAATTTCAAAAAGAGATGTGTTGGAGAGTGATTTAATTACTGTGAAGATGCTTGGTCCCATTAGGGTGACCCAGAGTACACAAGGAATTTGCACTGTCAACACAGGTAAGAAATTTCATCAGCTCTCAATCAGTTAAAATTTCACCTTTGACTTAAATTTCCTTCTACTCTATTATCACAGCCAAGCATTTTATTCTACAGGGGGTCTAAACCATTCATGCAAATTTAATTTATGGCAATTTAAACTGTGTCAGAAAGTTAATAACGTAGGAATAATGCATGTGTCTCTCACTGAGTTTAATCAGTGCCCATTAACGTGCCTGTTATTTTGCCTTTTTGTTATTCATGCGTTCTAATCTGAAACCACACTTAGATTGAGTGGAAACAAACTTACCCAGCTCATCACCACTCAAAGCAAAAGCCTAACTTGCCCAAAAGACTGATTTTACTGAAGTGATTGCATTTTTCTTAATAGAAGTAAATTACAAAAGTTCCCACATAGATGTAACAATTACAAATATTTGCAAGTGCATTTTGACTCCATCTGCCAAAAAAATAAACATCATTCAATTGTTTATTTCAGCAAACTCAAGTTCTGAAATACAGTGCATTGCAAAATTAAAAACATTAGCATTAATAACTGCTAACAAAGGAGAAGAAAATCTCACTAACAGTGGGAAGGGAAACAGAGCATTTCAGTGCACAATTGTATTTTCAAAGTTTCTTCTAACCCACAATGCCAGAAGCAGCAGATTAACCTACTTTCTGTGGGCACAAGACTGGAATCTATTGCTGAGTGCAGCTGTCAGAACCACCTGCATTTCTTTGGCTTCAGTCAAGTCTCAGAAGTAAGCCAAAGGGTGATTTCAGGATGCTGCAGTGTCCATTTCAATTTGTTTGCAAAAAACAAAGTGAAAACATGACCAGTATAAACTAGGAAGGTTGGAAGCTGCTAACCATGTCTGCCTAGAGGCTTCAATTAGACCAAGATGGTATAATTTGTGCTCGTCATATTTTTCCAGAATATGCAATGATGTCAATTCAACCTTTGTTTTCATGTTTGCCTAAAATGGCCTTTCCCACCTGAAGTTGAGCACATTTGGATTAGCCAGGGAGCAAGCTGCTACTGCCAAGAGTCAATAGCAAGCAAAGCCAATTGTGTAGGGAAAATCTAAGTCTCACAGGTAAAGGAAAAAGTAAGCTAGGTACTTCCAGCTACCAGCAAGCTACCTTCAAACAGTTCAAATGACTACTGCAAAGTTCAGGCGCTTATCCAGACTCTTCCAGATATCCCTCAAATTTAAACCTAGAACAATAATTAAGCTGACTTTTCCTGAAGGTAATCTATTCAAACCCACCATTCTCTGCTTCTTTCTTCTCTTAATATGAGAGAAACCCCACTGGGTTTAGCTATGGACTATCCAGAATACACAAGGAACAGAACTTTCCTTTACAGCACTTGTGCATTCATTCAAAAGACCTCCAAAGACTACTCTGTTTCCACTGCTTTTCCCACTGACAATACAGTAGCCACCAGGCTGAATGGACATGTTCCACAAAACCTTCCTCAGCAGACAGGACCTGTTCCTGGGAAAATGCCTTTGTGCATTCTGGGCACACACAGAGAAACAGTGATTTTTTCTTTTCTGAATCAAGAGTTCATGAACCATGAGCAAAGGCAAGTTTGGCAGGTTCACAAACACAGTCTGAGTAATAACAGAATATTCTGACAATAAGAGCTCCAATATTCAAAGCTCAAGAGTTAAAAGAACAAACAAGTTGGCTTAAAGTTTCCCAGATGAAGTGAAAATGCTGGAAAAAATATCCAGGATGACAACTAAGTTTATAACTCCAAAGAAGTATTAGAATGGCTCAGAAAGTAGCATTAGAAACACTTCCATTAGTTGTTTTTAACATCACACATTACTGTAGAAAGGAAGACTGTTTCAATGCCTAAGCCTCAGCTTTTTAAAAACCATGCTGAAGCCTGCCCATTTCTTGCCTTGTGGAGTTGTACGTGTGACAGGACACAGCTCGAGGTGCTTACCCAGCAGCTGTAAATGATTCTGTCTATGCTACACCAGCTCTGCCATGACAGCCCCCCTCAGAGGAGATGAGCTGCTTTCCCTCTGTGCAGCCCTGCTCTGTGTGACAGAGCCCTGAACACAGGTTTGTGATCAGCCTTGTGCTGCAGACACTGTGCCAGCTTTAGGAACCAGCTGAGAGCTAAGAACCAGCACAACAGCTGCTCCTAGTACATATCAAAGTGAGTCATCCTTTTAAAAAAACTCTTCAGGAACTTCCCACTAAGAAAATGAAGGCTTGTGTGCTTAGACAAGACGAAGAGCATTCACACAATCCAGTCTGCCAGCTCCAGTTTGTGAGCAAGCTTTCAACAGGCAACAGCTCTGAAAACCCACATGACTGTTTCTGTAAGGACAACCTGATTTTAATATTACACACCATTACAGCTCAGCAACCAAACATCATCTGTATCTTCATGGGAGAGCCACAAGGGGGGCATGGAGAGAGCTGATCCCAGCCCTGGACACACGGGATGCACAGCCCTGCAGTCCCCAGGCACTCCGGGGGCAGTGAAAGCTCAGAGCTCAGCCAACATCAAAGGCTCTGCTCTGCCCCACCCAGCAGCTTCCTCCCAACAACCCGAGGACTCAGTCTCAGACTCCAAGCACTGCCTCTGTTACCCAGGCTCTGGAGTAGGACTGCAAATTCAGTACCAAAGACACATTTGTTTTGCTTTCTCACATATTTATTAATTGGATACCAAACCTTAATCCACATCAAATAATTTGGATAGGGTTCTACCCCAATCCATAAAAACATCATGGTGCAGTCTTCTACTGCTGCCATGAAGAAAGCTCAACATTTAAGCCAGATCAGAAATAAGCTATTCAGCTTTTGCTTATTCTTGTTGATCATTCCTAACTTTTTAAAACAAGAGGTTTATTGGCAATAAAGTTTAAGACATAACTTCTACTCAGGATTCACACTTGGTGTCTCACAGGGCACTACTTCAATATTTTTAGAGCTGATTCACCTGGCTTCTGAGGCATTTGTCTTCATTTACTCTAACAGGATGGAGAAGCTCTTCATCTGATGCATCTTATTTTTACAGATAAATTTGAAGTGTAAACACAATTTATAATCTGAAAGATGTTTGGAGCTTTCTTATTTGTAACATGAGCACAAAATCCTACCTGAGATTTGTGTTAGTATGCACACATGAAATTGAAGTTGTAAAAAATTTAAAAAAAAACTCAAATCAACAAAAAAACCCAACTGAAAATAATGATTTAAAAGTAATTAATTTTGTATTTTGCTTACTTGTAAAATGATTGTCAGTTTAGGCACAGAAAATTATTATGTTATTAAAACTACTGAGAGCTGTCTTGGGTGAAACAACTCATCTATTAGCCTGGGATCAAGGCAAGCTAATCCACTCAGCACCATGAAAAAGGCTGCTTCTGCTCCTTATGTTGCATCAGAGTAGAAAAAGGTCTGATAAAGAATGGATGAATAGGCAGAACAAATAATTTTTCATTCAGCTTGCTTTTCGCAGCAGAGAGTAATTAATTTAGATAAATTATATCAAGTGTCCTGCATTTTATATGAGAATTTCATTACAGTAATGATGCTTTGATAAAGTCCCCCTCTAACATGGATTATCTGCAGGAGGAAATGAGCACTTCAGTTCCCCTTTTCTCTTCAGTACCATAACAATCCCTGGCTATCACCAACTCAGAGGCATTGGCCAAAGAAATCTCTGCTCTGACTCTGAGTCCGTGGAGGATCTGTAACATTACTCCTGATGTGGTATCACAGAGCAGGGCACTCCCACTGACAGCTCTGCAAAGATTCCTACCCAAAGAACTTAGAAATTGAGACCTTGAGTAATGTCACAATAGCATCGTAGTCATAAGAGTTGGCTTGGGTGTCACAGGTTTCCTACTTTGAAAACAGACAAAATTAAACTCTTGCTGAGTCAAGAGCTGAAATCAATTTCTGAAATTATTCCAGTAGAGGACATGGAGGTGTGGTTACAAGAGCCCATTTATTTTCTGCTTACTTCTCCATATGATTTCTGTGAACATGGACAGATCCTTGGTATGCTAATGAAAACACAGAGCAACCAACCTCTCTGTGCTTGCATGGAGGGATTTCCACAGCCAGGTTACAAATATACAAAGCTTTATGAAACCAGAATGAAAAACATTCAGACATTTGCTGCAAACCCAGTCAGAACAAAGTCACTCTGAACATGACACCCAAAACCATCCAGTCAGGCCATCAGATTACTGTCCGAAATCCCAGAATGAAACTAGCCAGCATTCTCTCCTTATCTGAAAGCTGAAATCATAAGTTTTCAGGTATTACACCCAACTGAGAGAGTTCCTAGAATCCCAGATTACCTGTATGTCTGAGGAATAGGGAAAGCAGGTATAGAATAATATTTTAAAATGTGATACCTAGTAAGTAGTTCAAGCTAGTTTTTCAGAGGTCTACCTGAGTTTGTTTTTGCCAGAGTACCACAACCTATAAACCCTGATCATTTGCAGAGGCATTTTCTATCATGATTCATGGCACAAGGAAAGAGGTTTCTTTCACTTTTGGTTTTCTTGCCTCCTGAAAGCAGAATTTATCTCCATTCAATGTTTGAAAATTGCTTTCTTCATAATTAATTTCATTTTTTTTTTACCTTTTTACTAGACCCTCTTCTAACTAGAAAAGGACTGTTGTTCCAGCAACAGTCAATCAACAAGCAGCTAAATTGCAAATGTCATCTCCAAGTCATTGAAATTTACATTTCAAAATATAAACCACCAGCTAATCTAAAATAATTTAATATAGGAGGGTAAAAAGCAATGTTTTGCAATTGATTGCATCTTCAACTCTGGGGTTTTTTTCTCCCCAGTAAAGTGAGAAAAGCCACATTTTAAATAAATATATAAATAAATCAAAGTAACCATGCAATTAAGGAAGCTTTTAATCTCTCAGAAGGATAAAGGGCTATTCCTCCTCCCTACATTTTAAAGGAAAAATGTATTTCTTTGGCCATGAACTGATCTATCAAGCTCAATCATTCCAATTACAGCTCACATTACAGAAAATAAACATAACATCCAAAATTGGCTGTTCCACCCAGCTCTGCATCAGCTACCTACATCTGCAAGACCTAAAGGGCACTTGGTCTTGAAGAAAATCATGCCTTCATAAAACAGAAAAGTGAAACAAAACCATCAAACTGAACAATAATCTAGGTCAATCAGATGAGTTGAGAAACAACTTAGGCCAGAAGAACAACACAAAACTAGCTTCAACATACTTAGTTGCTTAAACAGTCACAAGATGGAGGGTGCAAAATGGTTGGGTTTTCTTGCTGTAAACAAGGAGGTCCTCATTGATCAAGGTGTACCACTGTTCCCTTGTAGAGCAAAGGCTTCTTGTCCCAGTTTAATATGAGACAAAAGAGAGAGAAACTACTTTTTTTCCTGCAAATAACATCTAATGAACTTCACCAAATGCGATATCTTTGATGCCTCCTAGAACTTTCAGCACCGTTCATCACTTCAGTATGGCTACATTTTCAAACAAGATCAGGTGTATCAGCAGGGAGCAAGAAATTACACCTCTAAATTTCTACCTACTTTTAACTGAACTGGCTGTCACATTTAATTTTCATGCAAGTCACTCAAACTACTAATTTAGAACTTGATCACAGCTATATGAGAGTTGCAATGGTTCCTCTTATCAGCTTTTCACAAATACCCTATGCATTAAAGCAATAATTCCCACATCACTTAAAACAACTCAGTTCAAGATGACAATTCTGCTAGACCATTACAAACCAGATGATTTTGAACATACTTCTCCCTCTCTCCCTGATCCCAAATACAGCTCACATAACTCCTGGGTTTTTTCTTTTAGGGCTCCTTCAAAGACTGCAACTTCAAGTGCATTTATGGGAATAAAATCCTGCAGTATGTCCCAAAGCTCCTCAGACAGGCTACTACATGACTATGCACACAGACAACAGAAAGATACCACTTACACTGAAGAAAAAAACCCAAAAAACATAGAAAACCCAATATATGTATCATTATTAATAGAGATTCTTAGAGATCTAGTAGTTATGATCTAAGGATAGCACTTACACTGAAGAAAAAAAACCCAAAAAACATAGAAAATCCAATATATGCATCATTATTAATAGAGATTCTTAGAGATCTAGTAGTTATGATCAGAATTTGGATAGCAAAGACTAAGATTATTCCCCCTGTGTTGGTTTTGAACTTCATTTAAAATCAATATTTATGTGCCTCAATACCTGAGGTGAAGGATTCCTGTCACAAAGAACAATGAACAAGCACAAGGCCAAGTACAAGCCATTTGTGAATCCTATTCCCAGTTTTGAACAAAGCCAGTTAGGAATTTTCTGGCAGAAAATTAGATGAAACCTAAATACCTTGTAACCTGGGAACTCAAATACCTTTGATTGGAGAAGGAAGACAAAACACAGTGTCTTTCACTCCTCATGTTTTCAATGAGCTTCTTTTATTTGATCCTCAGAGAGAATTGCAGGGAGAGATTTTATCTTGAAGAGATGGAAATTCTATTTCAATTATAGAAGAAAGTAGAAAGAATAAATTGCCCATCCCAAAATCCTGGGGCTTCCAAATGCTGAATCAATTAAACCAAAAACTCAGGTTGATATTTCTCAAAAGGTTTTTAGTTTTTCCTCTAGTCTTAATTCCAGTACTATCTAGTTTCTTCAAAACTGGCTACCTTCTCTGTGCCAATTTCTACTCCCTGCCTTCCCCACCTACCTCTTGTTGGAGACAATGAGATTAAATTTCTATTGCCATTAAATAAAACTGCTTTCTGTGCTGTAATAATAATTTTTAAATCACAACAAAGCCCTACTTGTATTTGTGTGGTGGAAAAGCACTAATACTTGGAGTAGTACTTGTGAAAAAGACCATGATGGCATGCTCAGGCAATTAGAAGTGGAGAAGTATCACCTTCCCCTTAGAACAGTCTCTACTCTAAACATTTGATTATTCAGGGTTCTTAATTAGCCTGGTAGCCCTCAAACTGATCATTTGATTTATCAGTTGCCACAACATTCTTCCTACTACGAGTATGAGGGGATACATGTCTTGAAATGTCCACCTTCCCTATTTATGGAGGGGAATACAGTTCTTTGCAGGTTACCCTGGAATGCATCCAGAGGTCAGGTGTCAGAGGTATAAAATTCCTCAAAGTACCAAACTGACAACAAAAAATTATATGCCAGTTTCTTACACAGATCATTTATAGTACAACTTGTCCCTGATGCCTTACCAACAACATTGTCAGAGAGAAATTTTTAAAGAATTTTTAAAAATAATTTAAGCTATTGCTTTATCTGTCATCACATTCTAAGAATAGAGGAATTGGGAGAAGCTGTTACTAAATGTTGAAGACTGAGTGAAGTATCAGTTAATACATTTGCTGTTTCCTCCAGAGACTGCCAGAGATTGACCACACTGATCCTATGTTGATCCAAGAGAAGAGTTGACACTTTTCCTCCTGTATCCATATATCCATAAGCAATTAATTACTGGAGCCTGAAATCACTATGCCTTGTTCTCTTAATTTAGGTCAAAAATAAAACCTCAACTTGGGCATGTCAGATTCCTTCAGTTATCTGTATCTTTCTTCAGGAAAAAGAAAAAATATCCAACACTTTGGTCCAACACTTTCAAGGTAAGAGCAACTTCATTCATCATTAGTGTTCAGTTTGCACAATTGATTGTTAATCAGAAAATTTTATCATCCAGTAACACCTTTCCCCTGGGAAGCAGCACATGCACCAGGTGTGTCCTGGTGTGGGACTGTGCTCATAAACAGCTTGAGCAGCACAGACTATGGTGTGGAGACAGAGGGACGTGATTAGAGAGGGGGCACTGCTCCAGCAGATCCCCCCACTCTCCCCTAGCCCGGCAGAGTATTACCACTTGCATTCGGGAACCCACAAAAGTGCAACCACTAGAAGAAATTGCCTGGGCACTGGCTGGGCATGGCAGACCCCTGGGATTTACCTACACAGACTGTTCCATGTAGCTGGTGTTTTGACAGTGTCTGTCAGTGGGAGCTCCTGAAGAGTTCTAATCCAGGGAGCTTTTACCAACCCATGTGTGACACTTCTGAAACAGCAGGAACAATATAAGCTTAGATATTAGACATTGATCTGCAAATGTTGAAACACAAACATTTTTACCTTGCTGTCACTGTACCCCCATCCCATTCCCCAAGATCTGGTAATACAACATAGATCACTGTGCTGTAGGTCTGTTCCAGGAACAAACACTGCAATCAACATTAACACAAGTTGGACTATTAGAAACTCTATTTTAATTTTATGTGCCTCTTAATTTGAACTTATATGAAAATAGTAGACTCAAAGGATTAAAAACTCATTAAAACTCAACTACCATTCCCCTACCACCTGCAAACATATAAAGAGAAGTCACTTGTTGGCCTTCAATAATCTTCCCATCATCAACATATTCTCAAAGCCAGTCATAAGGTACATTATAGTCAATCACCCTTTAATTCTGTCTCCAGAGAACAGATTCTTGATCAAATACCAGGCTATAACCTTTGAAAAGATGAGTCTGAATTCATAAAGCAGGCAATTAAAAATAAAAGGTTTTTAAAGAAGCTGGGCACCAGTGTAACTCCATTAAGCTACTCCACACACAACTTCCTCTGAGCTGCCACAGAAATTAGTACAACACAACTCAAAGCTAATATTCTCTAAGTTGCTGACTACTGACAAACTTTTCCTTGCCTGCTTTTAGACAAACGAAAAATCACACACATTCAAGTCTTCTGTTACTCAGACCTACACCAGATGTTGCCCCAATGATTTAAAATAGTTTCTCCCTTCTGCAAGCAAAGAACCAAGCATGGGCTTGGGTTTGGGATTGCTTTATAATGAATTCCCTGAGTTGCTGTGTCTGTACATGTATGCCAGAACATTCAACCGGGACCTGCAGCATCTCTGCTTTCTTCTACCAAGGACCTTGAGGGAAGAGTCCTGCTCTTTGTTCAATCATGTCAAATAATCTTGACATTTTTGAAGATCCGATATCTTCTAAGGAAACACTATTAACACCAAACAATGTTTCCTAATCTTTATCAAGAGCCTTCAATTAGGAAGGAAAAAAAGAAGAAAAACCTTGGGCTTTCATCAAATTTATTAGAAAATTAATAGACCTAAAGGAAGTCTAATCATCTTTACCTCCATTGTTTTGACCATGAAAAGGTGTTGATCATTTTCAGCAATTAGCAGTGTTTTCCACCCTCCACATCTTTTGCCAGTGCTTCCCAAAAGACACCAGATTTCACATCTTATTTCCGCTGTACCACTCCAGGTGAGATGTTCCATCACTTCTTTTTCTTGGCTGTCTGCAGTAAGACACACCATGCAAGAGAGACAGCCCTCCAAGTCCTTTGTAAGTAAGATACATGGTTTTTCTCTCACCTGGCAAACGGCCACAAATTAAACCTTCTACCAATCTGCTAATAAAGTTATTTTTGACAAATTCTAAACTAAAAAAGGAATAAGCTTTAATCTGTATATCACAGAATATTTATAAATTGAAAATACCTCCAAGATCAAGTCCAATCTTTGCCCAAAATGATGAAAAAGCATCAGCCTGCCTTCAGCACCTCACAATAAAGACAGACAACTGGCCAAAGGTGCGACTGTAACACCCCACAGCAGAGCACCAGAGGGAGGGCACTGCCAGGGTCAAGGAACTTCAGATGGCAAAATTTCTTCAAGCAACTTGTCCAAATGGCCCCAATGGGCCAACCTCTAAATGCCACAGAGAAAGTAAAAATATCATCCACAATTATATAAAAATGAAAAAGAAATGCATTTTGTTAACCTCAGCAAGTACTTTAAGTGAACTTAGGGCTTGAGCCCAGGAAGTTGCCCAGAGTCACACAGAACACACAAGGTAAAAGTTCTTTATGTCCTAAAAAAAGCTTTGCCGCAAGCCTAACCTCCTTTGCTTCAGTCTCCTTTTTTTCCCTTCCTTTAGTCACTGAGACATGAGCTGAACTTCAAACTTAAAAATACTTCAGGCAAGAAAATGATAGAGCTTGCAAGTTAAGGCTGCATTCAGATGGTTATACTTGACTTGAAGCCTTATTTGTCCAACTGGCCAAAATTTAGGGACAGGAAGTAGAATAAGAAGGTACAGTTATCATATACAGTGTCCTAGAGCCATCAAAAAAAAAAAAGGGACGATATAGGAGTTAAACAGAATGAAAAACATCACACCTGAGGCTTTCTTTGCTGTGCAAAGTTAGAATCGACATCTGCAACAAAGACTCCCACAAAGTTTCTCAGTTGCTTTTAACATGCGAACAGCTGCGCAACCTGAACCCACAGCAACAGAACTGCAAGAGGATAACATCGTTTACAGGATTCTGCAGGAGCTGCTTGTAAAGAACAATACAAAAGAATTTTGCATTGTAAAGGCTGTTGGAAAGCTAATAAATGGGTATTAACTGCCAGAAAGCAATCAGCAATTTCACAAGACAGAAATGATAACACAATGAAGATTAAGTCAAGAGGTTCACAAGACAAAACCAAGTAATCCCACAAGATGGTTATGTTAGCACGTGGTAATCATTGCCATCAAACAGAACAAGCCCAACAGCAACCACACATCCCAGAAAACGCAGACTGCTAGAATTCAGGGAAAATAGGAGATACAACTTGACAGTTGAAGTAGGAACAGCTGAAGCATTTAGAAACTATCAAAAAAGCAAAAGCAAATTCTTCCAAAAGTTCAGCTGTAGAAATATCATCTGTATGGGTAAATCACGGAATAATCACCTTAGTAAATTGTTTATTTCCTACCAGCTGCAGCTAGAACAATTTTCTACATAAAAGACAGCAGTCTCTGAAGATAAAAATCAGAATAGGTCAAAGAAAGTTAAATATATCTACTTAAAATGACCCCTTACGAGACCTTTTCTTTACAGCCTTTCTGAAAAATCAGACAGAAGTTTTTATTAAACTCACCATTTTCCCAATAATTATTTTTTAAAACCCTGTACTCTCATTTTATATTTGTGACCTAAAGTGCCCAGGCCCTCAGGAAGTATTTTATAAGAACTAATAGATTGCATAAACGAGCCATAATGGTTCTCATTAACTGGTCATTACAGCCACATTCCATCACTTACCAGATTACATGGGGTTTTTTTTTCTCCCTACTAAAAGACAGATGCACCTTCCTGAGAACTGCCATGCTCCAGTGTTATCACAATGAAACAGAACATATTTTTAAAACCTACACATCCATTTACAAAGAAAACACTGATATATAATTGCATTAAGTTATGACTTAAGCACAAAAATTTACCAAGCAGCATTAAGTGGAAAAAAAAAAGCCTCCATCATATTTTTTCATAGCAGCTTAAGTTTCAAAGGTGCTTCAAAGAGAAGCAAGGTGAGTTTTGGGTACACCCCCTTCCAGCTCCCTCAGCAGGCACACTGACCACCCCAGCAGCTGCCAGCTCTGCTCTGACCTCTCACAGACCAGCCCAAAGCCCAGCTGCCCTTTTAATCCTGAGCCACTTTTGTGGCCACAGAAAAACTCATGTTTCCAATGGTGAGAGTTATCATAAATTCTATGAGAGGACGAGTAGAGCAAAAAGGTTACTGGCTTCTGTCACAGCCCTGGATTTATTTAAAAGCTGAAAGGCTGGGTGCAGATCCTGCTCTCCCCAGGCCAGTAAGGTCTGCATTGTTTCTCTCTGGACCCTGACTCCTTCCTTGCCTGCAGTGTTGGCAGTTGCATTTACAGGTGACTGGCAATGAGCAGAAATCAAAGCCTGCAGCTGAAAGCAGCATCCTGCACTGGAGCAATACCAGCTCTGCCTGCAGCTGGCCAGTGCCACACCTGCATTCAGACACAGGACACCACCCTTCCATCCACAAGCACAGAAACCTCTCTTTTGCCAAAAAGGAAAGTGCCATAGCATCCCTGCAACAAGGCAAAGCACCATGAATTACAGGGGTTAACTAATTTCATACAGGTCTCACACCTGAAATTTTAATTTCCAGTTCACAGACAATTTGCTTAGTTCATTGTCCTTTGTTAGATCCAGACTATAATTTTGCTTCAGCTCAGATTTAGTGTAATTCTTTGCATGACTATGGGAGAAGTTTAAAATTGCATTTCAGTGCTGGGCATGGATGCACCTGGACTACAAACATGGAGGGACAATGCAGTTTCCCAGTCTAAAAGGTATAAGTGTATTTCCTTCTTAGATATCTGTGTGAAGACTCTTCCATTTGTGTTTTGCAAGACATTCCAGCACCAGAATGACAGAGGTAGCAATAATCCACACACTAAAAAGTACATTTTTCTGTGTTTATTCAGTAACAAGGCAGAATTCTGTTTTCATCATTAGAAGATATGACCTGACAAAATCAAGTGAAGTCATCCATATTTTCTGGTGGAAGCATTCCTATGAGGAGTATCTTTTTAAAAGAGAAACATTTCATAAGAATGAAAAATAAAAAGAAAAGCTATTTAGTAAAGAACAGCTATTAAGAAGAACACAGTTAAGGACTGTTTCAGCTTTAAGTTGCTCAGCATGGAACAGACTGCATGCTGTAGCACACAAAGTAAAGCCTGACCATTGCTTTTGTTCATTTCCTATGAAGGGAAAACCAAATCCATACAGAGTGATTGAAGAGGTCTTCTAGAAAAACAAGTTTCTTGAACAGGATTATTTGGACTTGCCTGTTGAGCCGTCCTCTAGAGCATAGTTTATGCTGGAAGTAGATTTCTGTTGTGGAAGAAGAACAAGATTAAGAACATCAAGCTTCACTAACACTTTAAAGAAAAATTACCTACTCAGGCTTGTTAGATCTTTTTCCCTTCAATTGAGCTGTGCATTGGGATAATTCCTTGCATAACTCCCAAAAAAGCTTTTAGTCAGCAGCACTTCTGTCCACCTTAGGGTAAGAAAAGCTTCCTGCCTCCATCTCCCATGGAGCCTTAAAAGCAGGTCTGATTTCTCTTCTTGTGGAGAGCTGCCATTTAACTTTCACTAAAGGCCAGACTAGGGTTAGATCTGAATCTGTGGCTAGTCAAGGAAAAAAACAACACAGGAAAGAATAATGTCAGGCTGAGGGAAATGCTAAACAATAGAAACACTGCATCATGCAGCTTTCTTTCCTTCTTCCCAGTGCACCAGCCTCTCTGGAGTTCACTACACTGCAGATCTTTGTTATTGCATCACTTCCATACTCTCATGCAAGGGGTTATCTGTAGGTTTAAAAGCAAGTGACAACAGGTTCTCTTGTGTTGCTCAGAGGCATGAGAGCAAAGCCTAAGGTGTGTTGTCATAACAGCAAAACCACTCTCCCTTCTCAAGGGAGGCGACATTTGTGTGACTTGGAAGAGGATCCTGCTGAAAGCTAATCACTAGGGAGAAAAAACAAAGATGGCCCAGACCAGTTAAGCCAGCTCACCTTAAGGCCAGATGCACAGCAGGCAAAGTGTACCTGTAACCACACAAAATTCCAACTGGCTTCAATCACTGCAGGTTCATACTGTCAGATACCCCTTGCATGCCTAGACCAACTTCAGATTAAGGGTGCAAGTGGCCAGATGATTAGATCCTCATTTCATTCCAAAATTGCATCCCCATTTTATCTCAAAATTAAGTCAGGCCCATGCTTACATCCTTCAGGTTTTGAAATTCTTTAAGTGATATACTGATATGACAGCAAGGATGATGATCTTTTGCTGCATGATTTACACACAGACAGGACTGCTATCCCTTATTCCAAGCTCTGAATTCACTCACTTTGCTGCAGCCACACAAATTGATTCCCTCTACTGAACTGAACAGAGTTACTGCTCTGCAGTTCCCAGTCGCAGGTTCTCTCTCAAATTTCCCTGGTGTATTGAGTGTTCTGCTGAAATATGCAACACCAACTAAATATTTATTTGGCAGAGCTGCGTCTAAGAGAGATTTTGGGGGTCTGTCCAGCCTCCTCATCCCCCCAAAAGAGATTGGGAAGAAAAAAGACTATCCATGGATAGGAAGTTCTAGAGTCAGGGAACTCTTAGATCCAATCACAGCTACTAAGATTTTAATCCTAGTGTAACCCTAAGGTATATATATGAGAGAGAAATAATCACTTATATAATTTCAGTAGTACATAAAACCCAGCAAAGTCAATTTTACTGTAAAAGAACATAGGCAACTACAAGTACTTGCAAATACAGTGTTAAAATGTCAGGATGGTCCTGTGTCTCTTCAAACTGGTCACTGAAATTTTTTTTCCTTTTCTCATATGCATCCAGAAAATGACCACATTTTCCAAACCGTATTCTAAATTTCAGACTTTCAGTCTTCTAGGTCCTGCTGATGAAGTTTAAAGATGAATAATCACCAAACCCTGGAGCTGGAATGGGCCACATCCTCCTCAGCCATCCTTCCACAGAACAATTTCCATTCAACAGAAGTTAAAGGAAGTTGTGAACTTAGTGAACATCGGGGTCATGCCGCACAAGGGAAAACAAAGCTAAGACTCCTTTAGTGACCCCACCCGAGCCCTGGAAGCTGCAGGAGGGAGGGTTTGGGTGCGGAGGCAGGGAGAGCATCCCTGCTGCAGCTCTGCCTCCCCAGCTCCGCAGCAGCCCCGGCTGCCGCCCCTCCTCGCCGGCTAATTGCTGCACTGAGTCCTGGGGATTAAGGAGCTGTGAGGAAATATGGAGGGATGCAAGACTTAAAAGCTGAAGAAAAGAAGCGAAAAAAATAAATTCTGTCTTCATCTGCTGCCATCCCCTCTCTCTCGCCCTTAACCCGCAGGCTGCCAGCCGCAGCCGGGAGCGGCTGGAATCGCTTCCCGCACACAGAGCACCATTGCCACCTGCAGGGCTCGGGGCCGCCGAGCAGCTCGGAGCTGAGGAAAATAACTACCAAACAGGTTCTATTTTCCATAAAAATTCACTCCATTTTCTCCTCTTTTCCTTCTCAATACCCCGACTCAGAACATTAATCTACTGTTCTCAAGTGGAGGAAAAGTTAAGGACTCTGTGCTGCGGCACGGAGAGATTAAGTAGACATGATAAAATTCTTCTACATATTCATGCTCCAGTTCTTATCATTTTCTTTAGCTCCTGGAGATTGCGATATGCTCTTACCTTTTAATATTTTTTTTGTAGTTTTACTTTCCCTGTTCATATTTTGGTAATAAGGCAGAAGCTGAGAACATATCCACCCGGACTCTCACACATGGCAGACAAGATAATAATAAAATTGACTTGGTCCACACTGACTTTCAGAAGGAAAAGAGGTTTTTATTACTAGTTTTATCTTGGACTAACAATGAAATGATTTTTACAAAAACTATCAGCATGCCTGCTTCTGCAGACAAAAGCCTATATATCAGTGCATACACAGGGAATACCAATTCCACCTAAGCAGGAACGGGAAAAAGACATTCATATATGCTCTGTTTACTTTGAATGGACATAAGTTTGGAAAAATCGTTTTATCATTACACTTTTCTCTGTAAGACACTGCAGAAAAAATTGGCAAAGTGACAACCAATATGTGGCTTGGCAGGAGGCATGTAGGAGTCAAAACGGTCAATTCTACTCACCTCACACACAATAGTTAAATGCTGAACACTTTTCTGCTTCAGGGACCAAGCAAGCTGGAGGAAAAGCCCTTCACAGCAGCAAATCTAATCCTTAAGACAAGAGCTACATTAAGTCATGGCTTGGAGCATATACTGAAGCTCAAGAAAAACAAATGCTACAGGGATACCAATACCCTCTACAAACCAAGCACCACAAATATAAGACTTTCAAAAGTAAACTAACTACATTTAACATGATCCAACCCTGTAAGGGTAAGCAAGTACACTGCTAATGCATCAAGCAATTTCAAACTCAGCCTGAAGCAAAACCATAGTAACAGCTGGTGCTTCTGGATTTACAACAGTACTGTGACTTTCTGGATAACTGTATTTTCTGTATTTCTATGCTTTATGAAGAGAAGTCAATCAAGCCACAAAACTTACTCCTGGCTACCTCATTAAAATTCCAGAAGCTGGGCAAGTAAATGAAAGCATCTTCATAAGGAACTATGCACTATCCATAGAAGGCAAATCTTCTGAAATCAAGAAATATAGGATAGACATTTAATTGAGTATATTTTATCCTTCCTTTTTCACTGCTTTTTCAACTTCTAACCAAGCATCAGGGATTTCAGTAGTTTACGTGGAACACTGAAATCATCCTGCTGGTTTGGTCAGCAATAAATCAAGTACCAGAAAGCAGTGATACATGAGTAACATGGCCAATAGGATGATAACATGATTTTAAGAAAACAAAGCAAATGAAGTGTACTTCAGCATAACACTTCAGCTAGTTCAGATTAAGCCACTTCAAGGACACAGAGATGCAATTCTAGATTTGGAGGGGGGCAAAATGGCCCTGGTTTCATTTAGTGAACTTAGAATTGGGCCATTTTTTTCTGGATATGCTGGCCTGCCTGTTAGTGGCTCGTGAGAAAGTGGTGAAAAGCTCAGTGACTCCAGGACTCCCATTCCACATTCACTTATTCTATAGCTTGCTCATTTTCAAACTTATAAATAAACACTACCATGGACAGGAGCAAGACAGGCCTTCCTGAACACTCAAAGCTTCAGCTGAAATAAGTGGTGATTCTGAGCCCTTTTCAGTCTTTACAGTTTTACCTAGAAATAAAAGCAGGGAAGATTTCTCTTAAAAAAAAGGGGGGAAGGATTCTCACCAGCAGAATAGCTGCCTTTCTTCAAGAAAAAAACCATTAACTGAGCAGTGTCAGTGTCAAGAGAAATCATCAATGTGAAACCAGACTGGCAAGAAGTTGCCTGAAGTGAGCTCTGTGTCAGCATATAAACCATTGTTTATTCTGTATGAGTGAAGACTTACTCGTGTTCTTCCCCAGCCACCATCCAGAGTCTGAAGCAGAAAGGACAAACACTAATCAAAGGCACGAGCAGAAATAAGGTGAAAAGAGAAGCATCAAGTGATTGCTACTAGGAATAGCAAACAGATTCAGAACACATTAATAGGAGACAAGCCTGATCAGAGCCAGGCACACAAATAATGGAATGAAGTCACAGATGGGCAGAAAACCCATCCCACAGACACAACAGCAGATGGACAAAACAAGTGACAGCACAGAGCCCTGAAACTAGAAAAGTCATGATACTTTGTTTGAGCTCTCAAAAAAACACTACTTTTTTTAGAGCAAGGTAATATTATGCCCAGAGGAATTGAGAAAATTATAAAAGGGAAGAAATGTGAGGATTTTGTGAACAAAAAGGAGAAAAAAATGGGAGACCTGAACTGCAATCCCTGTGCCTTTAACAACTTCCTCCACCTTCTAAATGCAGGGAATTGTCAATAGCAAGCAACGTCTTATGAGAGTAGAAGCAAACATTAGTACTTTGTTCTCTAGTAGAGAGCAAAGCATGCAAGAGTTCTTAAACAGATTGTATTGAAATACCTTCACTTATTCTCAAGTATTACCCGGGACCAGGTCTCCCTGCAGTCATCATGACTAAGATGATTCCAAGCTCAAATGGAGCACATGGCCCAGATTGCTTGTGAATACCTAAAGACAAGCCCAGAACCTGGGGTGTGCAGCAGCTGTGGGCTCCCAGCACAGCCTCCTCTAGCAGCTATCACACTGTCCTCCTTCACCCATAAAGGAGAGCTAACAGCTCCAGTCAACCACATCAGATGTGATTCATGTTGAACCATTACAGCAACTTCAACAGCTCTTAAATTCCCCAGTGTTTATCAGAAAAACATGTCAAAATACCCAGGAATAACAGGAGTACAGACTGAATAATAGTTAATACTTGGACAAAAGCATGACCCTCCTTTTACCCTAGATAATTCACAAGTATTTTTGGTAAAACTGTCTTACATAATAATGCATAAGGAATAAATTTATTTCATCTACTTTTTTCCTTTTACGAGGAAGGAAGCGAAAAATTACACACAGAGCTCTATTTCTAGTTTTCTTTCAGAATATCAGGGACCTTTGCTCTTTTCTCAAGAGCCATAGCTGGAAATAATGAGGAGGGATCAAGGGCCACAGCAGTTAGTTACAGCTGGTAAAGCAGTCCCATGAATGTCAAATCTGTGCAAGGCCTGTGTTCCTTACTCACAAAGGATGCATAACAGATTTATGAACTTTGCAGTCCCAAGAGAGGATCTCACCTGTCTCTGCTTGAAATTGCTTTCATTTCCTCAGCACTGGCTTGCTCAGCCTCTCAGTTCCTATTACCAACTGCTCCCTGCATCTCAGACTGCAGAACACGGGGGAAACAACACAGCAAGAAACCACATGTCCCTTGCTTACAGATAGTCAGCTGCCTTTTCTTCTCCACATCCAAAGCTTCTGACCACCACCATTGTTCATTCAATGTATTGACATTCCTGCTCAGCTGAGGTTCATAGTATTTCCATCAAAGAACTTCACACCTGCCTCCTAATAAATCCCAGAAGAGTGACTAAGGAAATACTATATCCCATCATAAAACCATCTCTGGACACATTGTGAGAGTCTGATGTGCTTTTTGTACCGAGGCACCCAACAGGGCACACAGTACCCAGGCTGGAGTCACATCAGTGCAGTGCAGAGTGGGACAAGCTACATGATAAAACTTCACATCATGTTTGTTTGCTTCCAGAATAACATACTGTCTTCAAGACACCTCAATTTCCTCTGTATAAAAGAAAATTGTAATATGCAAAATTCAGATGAAAAAAAAATATTAGGACGCTTAAAGCAACATCTTCTAGACAACCTGCATAATTGGGAACAAGGCCCAAAAGGCACAGATGCCTTCCTAAAATTATATTCAACCAAAACTTTTGCTCATAATGTCAAGTTTGATCATAATTAATACTTGCTGGCACTGCAGGCTGAGAAATCCAAATTACATTAACTAGCTAGGAGTCAAACTGACCTCAGCTGCATGGCTAGAGCTGCCAAGTGACCCTGGCCACACATGCAAATAATTCCCACAATCAGATCAAAGTCTACTACAGCGTCCAAGAAAGGGGAGATGGTCAGCAATAAATCATTGATCCTACAACAGAGCACAAGTGATACACATGATGACATCAGCTGCCTTGCTGCAGTGTATTTTCTTGCAACCATTCTACCTGTTGTCCTAGATTTTATTAGTCTAAATACCATGATAACCTTGTAGCCTTGTACTGACAAAAATCTTTCTACCACATCAGCATTTTACATAATGCATTTTTAATTCAGAGTATAATATCAAATCATTTGGGAAAACCCTGCTCAGCTTTAATCTTTTCTGTGAATTAGCAACTTGACAACAAAGGACGCTCAGCTCTCTCTGGATTGACATGTATTCCAGCATCAAGACATCTGCATTTTCACCAAGGGCCTTGGTAATACTCTGTTCACTGGACTGGTGTTTTTTCAAGCTGAAAAGTGAAGTTTCAAGGAAGAATCCAGGCCCAGTTTAAACCATGTTAATTTCCCACTACATCAGATTTGTTTGGCTTCCTGACACCCAACTGTAATACTTCTGACACAGAAGCAGAGCTGGAAATAACTACCAGGCACCAACGTTTATAGAAAACATTCAGTTAACTGCTGTTGATTTTAGGACACTGTGCAGACAACTGCACTTATATGAAAGTCAGCTACTCTTCCCAGACATCACCAGAGCACAGCCTGGAAACAGGTTTTAGTGTATGCTGAATTCTTTAGGCATATCTGAATGCCATCTCTAGAGAATGCACCACTAGCAGGAATTTAAAAGCTCTCATTTGCTGCTCCTTACATGAAGTTTGGATTGAAAAAGATGTCTGTGACTCTTGATGTGGATGCCTTATACATCTTTTTAATTTATAGCAACAACATATCATTTTTCTTCCTTGTTCAGCAAAAAGGGAAAGCTTCATCTTCTAGTGTTGTCCAAGAAAATTGCATGAACCACAGTTACCATACAAACCACATATTAAACTGTCTTGGTTGGGGCAAACAATCCAAACTTCTGCCAAGTGCTTGTGGTCCCAGAAGGACACAAAGTTCAAGTGAAGCCCCTGAAGACTCAGCAAACAGTTCTGAGTTTAACACCTCTCACCTTTAACACATTTTATCATAGTACTCTTTGAGAAATCCAAATTCCTACTTTGCAGGTAGGTACCATCCTGCAGAAAATATCCTTGGCCTGAAAAGCTTGAATTGAGTCATTAGTTTCTTACAAAGGTCAAGCCTGAAAATAGTAATTTTAATATTTTTACAATTTCCTTCTTTCCTGGAGAAAAAAGACAAAACCAGAAATCAGTCCTGGATAAAGAAGAGGTTCAGAATCACTGCCATGCAGGCTCTTGTAACCCAGCCACGGCAGGGAAGTAGTGAAAGAATTTTGGTTGACTGGCTTCAGGTGGGGTTTTAAACCAAGAACCATTTCATGATGTAATAAAAAAAAAATCTGTAGCAGCTCTCAGGACAAGGCTACTGAAGGTCAGGTGTAATTTAAAACAGCTGTCCATACAAAGAAACAAAACCAAAATTTGTCGCCAATGTGGAATAACGATAGGAAAAAGGAGTTTATCTTTTCCTTCTACACTAGCATGCAGAAGTACTGAAAACACAGCAGTAATAAGCAACAATGCAAATGGGTAAGCAATTTCTGTGCTCAGGATACAGCAGTGGTATGACTGAATTTCCTCCCCCACCCCCTCTGGAAGAAGGCTAAGCTTTGAATAATAATTTCTTAGGCATTAACAAAACATGGATTCTAAAAATTCCTAGAGGTAGTAATAATCTTTCAGATTGTTTCCAGAAACATCAGGAACACCTGATCTCCCTGCATCCCATTCTTCAGCTGGGGTGCCATACAGCCACTGCTCAACAAACAATAAGGGGAGACATGAAAAATATAATTCCACACAATTACACAGATATCTGAGGCAAGGGAAATTAAATTACCAGAGCTAAAATTTGATCAAGTTACAAAGATGCCACCACAAATCTTACAAAGATTACCATTGGTAAATGTTTTGTGATAAATAACCAACAGTCTGAGGGTCATTCTCTTCAGCACCAGCTCCTTGAAAATGCAGAGCAAGATGCAAAAAGAGAATTACAATTGCAAATAGCAGCAGTTACTCAAAAAATGGGAAGAGGGAATGCTGGTAACTTTCCATGTGTGGAGACATGAGGCTTGACTCCATGTTTCTCAGAAGGCTGATTTATTATCTTATAATATATTATATTAAAATACTACATGAAAACGATATAAAAGAACAGAGAGAAAAACAATGATCAGAAGATTACAAAGAACAAGAATAGAATGCATAACAAAACCCTGTGACTGCTCACAGCCTTGGCACAGGTGGCTGTGATTGGTCATCAATGGAAAACAATCCACACAGACCAATCACAGATGCACCTGTTGCATTCCACAGCAGCAGATAGTAATTGTTTACATTTCTTTCCTGAGGCCCTCAGCGCCTCAGGAGAGGAAAAATCCTAGCAAAGGATTTTTCATAAAATATCATGGTGACAAGGGAACATGCCATGGGTCACTGTGATGATTCCCATTTATTGTGTAATGCACAAGTTTGAAGATTAAAAGCTATAGAAAAGCATCTCTTTTAATACCCTTTAGTATGTTTTCAAAAAGGACAAATAAACAGAATCAAGCTCCCCATTCTCAAGTATCTCCTTTAACCTATGATAGCATAAATTGATTCAAAAGTATTTAAATGAAGAAAGAACTATCTAGGCTTGAAGCACCGATATTAAATCATTCCACACACCACACTGTGTTTCTATAGATGTCTTGCACTGGTTGGTAGATGACACATGAAATTAATTTTCAGACAAATAAGGGTACAGCGCAAACAGAGAGAAAAAGAAATGGGAACCAACAGTGTGGTAGCTTGACTTTGTCCTTCCCTTGGCCATGTGTCAGACAATCTTCATGAAGTGCCTCAATCTTCTTTTCCAATGGTAAAACAAAGCCTATGAGAGTGAACTTGTCAAGACTTTTGTGTCATAAACTGCATCTACCTTAACACTAGTTACTCCAAGTATTTCCACTTGTCTTTCCCACACATCTAATGTCTTCCTACTTCCTCATTTACAGATTCAAAAAAGGAAATCCTTTGTCAGTCTCTACTCTACACAGACACTTCTAAACCTTCAATAATTAACTGACATAATTAAAATAAAACACTGGGAATTGAGGACAAAATTATGAGAAAACTTACACAAAAAATCACTTAGAGACCTTCCTCCACTTCTCCCTTCTATAATTTGATGTGTAATGTGGTTGGTTTGTGTCTTTAACACACTTAAGATAAATGTTCACTAAAGATAATTACGAACTGTTTTCTAAACTCTTTTACCCATACAAAAAGCTTAAATTTAAACTCCAATCCTTCACTGCTCAGGAATTGTATTTCAACATTTGCATAAAATAAGCACTCAGAATTGTTTACTATTGCAATTTCTCTTTGGAGTACCTAAAATTACCAGTATGTCCAATGTCCATCTGAAAGAGCTTAACACACAGTACCTCCTTTGAGAGCAAGGGGCTTCACCTGAATTACAGGTTAAAAGAATATGGACTAACCAAATGCAAGGTAATTTTCGGTGGTGTTTTAGTGTAGGATTAAGTTAAGCCTTGAGTGAAATTACAGCAAATTTGCACTTAAGTATCAGATCAGAACTTCATCCACTATCTTCTGCTGAATTCAAATGAAAGCTTTGTTTGCAAAGACAAGCAATCACACTTACATGCCACAGATTCATTAAATCAGCATCTCTCCTACTCCTTCTGATACTGTTTTCATTACCAAGACCTTTTCACTAAACATATAACATGTGGCCATACAAATCATTTATTCATTCCCAAATCCCTTTAACATTTTAAGTTCCTTAATTCTGTAGTTATTAGTCATTGATTTGTACTCGCCTTATCCCTAGCCTTCAGAGCTCTGGAAACCAAACACAGAATTTTTACTGCATATCCTACTACTTTTACTGCTGAAATAATGAAACCTTATATAAGTTAATAATTTCATTACAAAAGTTTATTTCACTGTATCTTCCAGAAAAGCCATTCAAGACAGAAATATGCAGTCAATTATCCAATAGAATGAAGTGGTAATGTTAATTAGCAAGTTAATGTTCAATTAGATTTAACAAAAATACTGCTGGGAACTTGAGAAGAGCCATAATACTGATGGCTCTCTATTAATAGAATGATAACATACAACAAAGCAAAACCTGCCAGCAATGAGATGTCAGACTATAAAGAGTCCCAAGAACAGATGACTTTTCCTGAGATTTAAGCTTCCTACAATCCTCACAGCTCCTTAGGGAGCCATGTCAATTATACCATCATCAATGCAAATGGCATTTTAAAGAGTCTCTGCAATGAACAGGGAATGCAAATGCTGATCAGAGGTACTGGTGTTCAGCACACTTGTCCCAAAAGCTCTGTCACCTCTTGTGTGTCTGCTCACTTGGTTCTGATTGTGTCATTTTCTGATGAGCCACTGGTGCCCCTCTGCTTTTGTCAGTCAAACATCAGCCATTAAAAAAGGCTCATTTTCCATCATCAGAGCAGTGTGGAATGCAGCAGTGGCAGCAGCAAGGTGAACTCCTGTACAGAGTGTGATACTGTGAAATCTGCTGGCTTTTGTGCTGGCTGTTCTTATTAAGATAAAATGTTTTGTAAGGAATTACCATAAATAGAAAAGTAATAAAAAACAAGTGACCGAGCATGAAAACACTTAATACTGCTACATGGTATGAGCAGGAAACGAAACTCCACCTGAAATTTAATTACCACTATTCAAAAAAAAAAAAAAAAACAAAAAAAAACCACAAAATAGCCTTACATCTCATTTTCAAAGGGCATTTGATCTGCATCCTCTTGATGCTCTACGCAGCGTATAACAGGGCTCTTCTGGGAATAGATGCACACAAGTAAAAGTAGCCTTACAAACCAAAAGGAAAACACAGTATTAATGAAAGAAACTAGCATATAAATCTGAAAATAAATTAGAACCCAGCCAGTCACCACACAGCAAAACCATTCACATGTGATATATCCACTTCACATTTACATATCAAGCAAAAGCCAAAGAAACTCTATATTTCCTGTGTCAAGAACTTGTAATGTTTACCCCAAATGTTGCAGCAATCCCTTTTCCCTTCATCAAAATTTTGTATTTGTTTTTGAATAATGTAGATAACCAGGATTAGAAGCTATTTTCTAAATTACTTGTATGTAAAGACTAATTTTTCTTTTTCCTAAAGGTTATCTCTAATACTGGTTCACCAATGGACATAGTTGAAGGCATTTTGATCAAACATATTTGCACAAGAGAATCAAGAGCAAAAATAGAAATACGGGATACAGGTGGACTAAGCATTTCATCAATTTTACATAATGCAGAAAGAGGGTTTTGAACTGTGCAGTGTTAGGAGATGTACAGATATACCCAATTCTAACACTGGCTTTTTATTTAATAGCTACTCCCTTTTGATCTGAGCTTTAGTCACACTTGGGTGTATCTGAAGACTGTTTAGGCTTGAAAGCAATGGCAGGGAGAGAGGGAAGACAAAAACCTCGAGGGACTTGCATCCCAACATATTCACAGAACAAGTGCCATGTCTGCACATGATGAGGTGTGAGGTCTCCACAAT
The DNA here is from genome assembly GCF_017590135.1 of Pyrgilauda ruficollis. Taxonomy (NCBI): domain Eukaryota; kingdom Metazoa; phylum Chordata; class Aves; order Passeriformes; family Passeridae; genus Pyrgilauda; species Pyrgilauda ruficollis. Next base: position 1,085,784 of record NW_024530599.1, read on the forward strand.
GCTCTTATGTCCCCTGGGGTTCTCCATCTCTTTACTGGGAAAAGACATTAAAGAGTTCTAGTTCAAGGACTATTGAACAAAAATAGAATATGGCACAGGAAGGTGAACTTTCAAGGGAGGTTTTACCTTGCAGAAAGCCATCCCACGCACACCTCACAACACAGAAGAAGGTGCTCGTGCTTTACCCACATATTAAGTTAATGTAACTTTCTAGGAACAAATTGCAAGCTCCTTAATTTTTTCCTTTTTTTTCCTAGCATGCACAGCTAGTCAAGGAAGTAGCTTAGTTTAAAAATGCTCATGCCTTCTAACAACTCTGTCTCTTGGAAAAAAACCATGAAACTAATATAGTGGTAATCTCCCTTCCATAAGGAATTCTGTCTTTCTGGGAAATACAACATTTCTGATTTTCAGAGTTCCTCTGCTTTCAGCACTGAGGTGACACCTCCATCCATCAGCAGCACTGATCAAACAGAACAAGCATCAAGGGTTGCACTTCCCATGCAGCAGAAGAAAACTCAGTTCACAGGAAATGAATTCACTCACATGGCATTTTCCCCCTGTCAGCCCAGCCCCAAAGGCAAACTCGCCAACCCCTCTGGCACACACTGAACTGTTAAACTCACCAATTCCTACACAAAACTAAGGCATTGCTCTCATCTGCACGGTGTGACAGCAATGGTCACTGCTCGCAGAGTTACACACCAAAGTCTCACTTGGATGTCCAGGTGGAGACGTGCCAGGGCAGCCTCAGTCAGATTCACCAGCTCATAGATATCTGTACCTTACAGAAATATTTTAGTTCCCACACAAAGGATTTTATTGGACTGTGATACCATTAGGTATAGAATCATTTTTATGTATATACACCAACACAAAATTTGTCATTACCAAATGCACGTTCATTTGGGGAGGTTTTAGAGTACCTACACAGTATTTCTAAAGGAGTTTAATCTTTTCATCTGGATTTGTAAAGGAAGAAAACAGGTTGAAACTGTACCCAGCTCTCCAATTTGTATTATTGTAGTTATAAACATGGAAGAGTATTCTACAATCATTCCCATTTTTCAAAATCCCAAATGCAAAAACTTCACCAGACGCCACATGAAGTGAACTTTGAAAGTCCTCCATGGAACAGAAATCCCTGCTGCAGATAGCTGATTTTAAATTAGTTTTTTTAATTAGTGAGATAATCCCTATTTTTAATTTGGTATTTCAGTAAAGGTTTCCATCTATCTCAGTTTTCCAAGTGCACTTGAAAGCTTCTAAGTAACAGCAGTAGGCCGATTTTTAATTTTGCTTTCACACCACTTGATTTGATTCAAATTCTGTGAGGCAAAATGATATTTGGCAGCAAATGACACAAGATGCCATTTGGCATCATATTCTGATTTTTAAGCAGAAACTGTTAGAACACTTAAAATCCTTTGTCTTACTACACCGTATCTGAAATACAGGTCTAACTTATTAATTTCTCCAATGTCAAACAGGGGAAACTAGCACACTTAAAACCTCTTTTTTCTGTAGATTGGAAGGATATTGATTAGATGAAGTGGGGGAAAGTTCAAAATATTGCAGAGTAATATGTCTGAAAATTAAGACCTACTACATAATCAAGAAATGCTGCAGACAAATAGAGACTTTATAATCCAAGGACTCATGATGGTCAGTTCAGGAGCTACATGCATATTTTACAGACCACTGCAACCTCAAAACAGAATTTGATCAACCTATGGTTACATCATGAACACCATTTAAATCAGGATATTTGACTTCATTACGTTTAGCCCACATAAACACTTATTCTATCTCAGAAGAGCTGCAGTACCACTGAGTACTACAAATATCATTTTCATGCTTCCCCCATCCACATCCCACTACTCTTTGTTACCGTTTCTCATTTCAGTGACTTGGCCATTTGTATGGCAATTTCCTCTAATAGCTTTACTCAGCTTCCAAACTGTGCAGAATGCTGAACAAAGCAGAACAAGTAATTCAAGCACCTTTATGAGGACTACAGAGCCCTTTAGCAAGCATTAGATAAGCTTCTGAACAAACAGTACTTATTTTGCAAGTTATCCCTAAGGTCACTGAATTCCACAACACCCAGAAGCAAACCCAATAAAGAGGAATGCACAAGGAACATCTCTACTGTTGGGGGAGCCCTCATCTAGTTGGGATACACAACCAGACTTAGATGAATGGGGTTTAATGCTTTAAAGCAGCACTAATTCTTACTAATGCTTGCTTCTGGTAATCAAGAAGCTTATCAGAAAGGGGAAAAAAAAAGAACAGAGCAGTGATAATACATCTCCCAGACTTCCTCTGGTACTCCAGGGAAGGATCCATCATTAGAGACTCATATTACACAAGGTAGGAATGTTTAAAATCTCTTGATAGTCACACAGTGGTCAAGGGGTACAGTTTTTTGCATCTGTTTTTAGCCAGCATAGACTGGCTAAATAGATATTAAAGCTGAGACCTTTAAAAAGCAGCAGTGGAATTTGATTCTGAAGGTCCATAAGGACACAATATTAGTGCATTCCTCTGGTTTATCAGGGATTTAAACAAGACCCACTTCAATCTCTAGTTCAGGAATGCCTGAATTGCCAAGGCTTCAAGCCAAGTCCCCCATAACTGGAAGTACATGAGTAGGAAATATGGAGGGGCCCAACCTCCAAGTTCTGACCAGAAGCAACATCTCAACCTTTTCAAACCAAATTTCTGTTGAAATTGGCCTGCTCTAAGAAAAGCATTTTGTCAGAAATATCTTAACCAGCTCTCTCCCTTCACCAGTTAAGCATTTAGTCTCACAGAGGCAGATTATTTTGTTCTACTTCTCTTCCGTACAGCTTCAGTAAGAACACTCCTGGTTCACTCAGGCAGTTCAAGAGTAACACACCTTCCACACAGCTGCCTCGATTCAGCCACACATTTGAGCATTAAGCATGTTCACATGAAAGAGTGAGAAACAGAAGCCTGGCACTTATTGAGTTTATAGACAAAAAGCAAGATTTCTTTTTGATAGCTGACAAAACTGTCAAGAAACAGATTTAGGAGTTTGAACATCACTAAATAAGCAGCAGAAATGAAAACACACCATTCATTCAGACTTGCCAAACATCAGCTTCGTTTGTGGTTTCAAGTTATCTTTGATAGTTTGGGGCTGTGGAAGTGTCCAGACTGTAGTGAAACACTGCAAACAAAGCACAAAACAAACAAATTTTTTAAAAACCCAGACAACAAACCCCTGTGCCTACAAGTGACTGGGGTCCCACTGCAACTCAGCCTGCAAGGTGTGGAACAGGAGCTGTTTTCTGTATGAGAAGCTCTCAAAGTTACACAGCAATGTTTGCTGCTGCATCAAAAACCCTTGCCCTGCTCCTTGCATTCAAAAGGGATGTAACAGTATTATTCATCCACTCCAGGGTTCGCCCAAGAGTACTGAGGAGTCCCTGAGGTTCATCTCCTGTAATTACCCTTTTGAACACTGAGCAGAAGTCCTGGCTCAGACACAGTGTTGAGCAGCACATTAAAGAGAAACTTGGAAAAACTGTGGAGGGAACAAGTGCAAAACAGTCCCTATGTGATTTTACATTCACTTACTCTAGAGCAAGGGCCTGTCTGCTTCGGTGTCTCAAGAAAAATCCTACCAAGTCCACAGTACTCAAACCAAGAAACAGCACACTTGAGTTTTATAATTTTTCCCAGAATACCAACAAAAAAAACACAAACAAAACATAGCCACTCACACACTTACAGAGCTTGTGCCAGAAGGAGCTTTCAAAATGTTGCATTTCAGAGTGCTAAATGATTGTTCACAGAAACAAAGCCAAGCAACAGAGGCACAGAGCACAGATGAGCCAGCACTGGAGCTGGGCAGGAACCAAGTATTTCATTATATTCCCACTCTGACTTTAGCCTCAAAAGACTTTTTGTCCTCAGTCCAGCTCCCACTGCTGCCAGCCTCTCCACTGATTTCAGCAAAAGGTTGATTGGGCCTCAGGGCTTAAGTTTCAGACATACTGGATGTGTGTTGACTTCAGCTGTCATGGTAAATGCTCAGCAACACATCTGGAAGAGCAAGTCCTCTGCATGTAATTCAGAGTCACATCATCACCTCACAGGAGCCATAAAAGCATAAAACTACTTTAACAAGAAAGACAGCCCTGAGAAGGATGGCAACAGAGACCTTCAACAAATCAGTCAAGAAGACTAAGCACAGGCCACAGGCTTGCAGAAGGTTTCAGAGATAAATATGCATCTAGTAAAATTCTTCTCCATAAAATGAAGCATTCAGTAAACGTCAAACTATAAACCAAAGTCTATAAACTGAAATACTGTGAATGAAGACATGGGAATTTCAACATACCTTAAAAGTCAATGCAGTTCTGCATGATTTGCAGTAAAACCTCTTCTTTCTTCCCCTGGTTTATAGATATAGTAAGCCAGAACTTACATCTTCTCCAGCCAAAGATGGCTGTCTTCCATTGAAATTCTTGTTTCCATTAAAGCACAAGTCACTTAGAACTTCTGAAATATTTTGTTTACATATATCCACAACACATTGTCAGTTTAATACTTAAAACACTATTTTTAATACCTGAGAAGTCACATGAAGGCATGCAGGAGGCCATCTAGAATGTGGTAGGCTAAAAAACATTTCTTTCCTGTTTCTTAAGTATAGGACTTGGGATGGCCACAATACACAGAGTAACACCATACCACATCAGAAGGCTGCAAGCATCTGCCTTTTCCTGCTCTTCAGCCCAACCTTTTATCCCCTCATGTTGGGGCATTGCACCTGTGTGCCCTCTGCTCCCTCTGTGATTGGCCAGTGCCCCTGGGCTCGTCATCTTCAATATCATTCACCTGAACAACACAGCTGTAGCTCATTGGGGATGAGGCTGGGCTACAGCCCCACTGCCAACTACCACAAACTGTGTGCCTACATTTAAGTATCTCACAGACTCAAACCACAACATTTAAGGGCTGGGAAGATATGCAGGGAGTTTAGTTCTCCAAACCTACTGGGGAAAAGTAGCTTTCAATAACTACCTGTTGTAAACAAGTGATTTTTGTCATCCAGTGAAAATACTTGAGATTTTTCTCAACAGATCAGTAGTTCTCTGTTCAAAGACTTTTCTTTTTAATCATTATAAATAAATAAAATATATGTCTTCCTTTCTAAATCCTTTTTGCCTGCCCATCAGGAATAGCTTTTACAATTACAAAGTAAATGCTGTGATGAGTTAGAGCACAGAACCTCCCTGGAGTACTTTATGAAATCTACTGGCTTTCACTGCTGCCTCAGAGATCTTCCAAATGAGACTGGAAAAAAAAAATAAGAAGCAAAGCATGCTTTTGATGAAATATATCGAATGAGGATTTAGGAATTCACCAAAAAAGATACCATTTCCCCTTCACTGATAGATAAACTTTGACTAGTTACCAGCTATTAAAGCTGGGAGTTCTTGCATTATGTCTAGTCAATGCCTGGTGCAGTGATGACTTCAGGTACTATTAGAAAGGTGGGACTGCAGACATCAGTATCATAGTTCCTGGCTGGATCCTAGGGTGTTCGTAATTTTCTATGCCCAGGGAAGAACTGAATATAAGTGCCCAAAATGGTTTCCTTCAGTAAATTCTTCATTATCTATGGCCTGGTTACAAATTGTGCTGTTAGCATTTGGATGTGCTGCTGCTTAGCAGAGAATCAGCAATGCAGATTCTCTGGGTAAAAACTCAGGGTGACAGGAAATAAAAAGGTAGAGCTGCAAATCTCTGGAAGGGCAGAAATTCCTTACACATTGCCAGCAGTAGGATGGGCCTTCCCTATAATGCAAAGCAGCTCTTGACTGAGGCAAACAGGTCTGAGAAGATTTATCAGCACAGCAAGCACTGGAAATCACAAATGTAGGCAAGAGGTTGAAAAGAAATCTTGGACCATGAGAGACAAAAGTAATTGACATTACACCACCCTGACTATCTAGTCCTGCCAGAGGACAGAGAAGTTTAGCATCACAGGACCCTAGAAATTACAGGTTTTATTGTTTGTAGCTCACACTAAAAACACTCAGATTATTTCTATTAGCCAGTTTTCCAACTTATTATTTTCTTAAGTAAATCAATAAATACATTAGTTACTAATGCCAAGTTTATGGAGGTATCTGTTAACAGTCCTTTGATTTCTACTTGAAGTTCTAAAATACTTTCTAACAAAACCGTATTTTTTTTACAAGACAAGCAAGAAACATATTTTCTGTTTATCTACTGGGATAAACAAAGCAGTAATTGGTAATTCATATCTTCCTTAAATTATTTTCCTCAGTAGAAACTGAGACTCTCAATAAGTGAGCATTGAAAGGAAGAAAAACAAACATCTGAAATGATGCAGGTCTTTATCTCACAGCAATGGTTATGAAGACAGCCTTTACAGGTCTTCCTCTGTCAGTCTGAAAAAAAGTTCTATGCTACAATTAATTCAAATCAGATGTAAGAAAAAGAAAGGTGTGAAACACTGAAGTGCAAAGATGCTCATTAACCTGAAAGAAAAATGAAACTGCATGCAGAGTAACTGCATAAACCACACATTCTTGTGTCACCAGCCAAAACAATCTTATTGATATATATTTTTAAATCTGACATTAGCTTGTAATAACATTTTCAAACAATAGTTCTTTCCTATTGATTTTCTGTGCAATCCATTAGAGAGAATGCTATCACCTTTGAGTCAGCTACAGGGTTTTAACCTTCCAAGAAGTATGGGAACACAAATATGACAGTTTTTCTGAGCAGCATTGATTGCTGCATATTTTAAGTTATTCTGTAGAGGAATACCAGAAAAATAGCTTCTACATGCATAATGTATAAGCTCATTTACAGGAAGCAAGGAACAAATCAAAAAGGGAGAAGTGACACCTAAGAAACTGATAGAAGCAACAGCAATTTTGTCAAGATAGATAACAACATGGAAATTTAACCTTATGGAAAAACTCTATTCAAAGCAGGCATTTTGACAAACAGCCTTTTAATTTGCAAACTGTGCTTCCCAAAGGTAATGAAGAGCATCCAAAATGAAAAGGAAGAGCATTGCTCCTTGTCTCTGAGACCTCAGCACACAACCTGTCAAAGCTCCAAAGTGTAGACTTCCCTCCCACAAACATCCAGTGCACATGGAGCACTGCACTAGGCTTCCTGGCCAATACACATATTCACAAACCTCATGCCAAATGTGAAATAGAAGGTTTGCAAACAGAATGCTACCATAATTCTCGATGCTTCTGCAGTTCCTCGGACCTAGACTCATGGTAGATGCAGATCAGCAGCCAGCTGATCTGTAAATGCCTCCTAGGGAAGGGTTTCCCAAGCCAAGATCAGAATTAATTTTATTTCACAGCTTTAACCTGAAAACCATACTATGTTACAACATAATAAACATCCAGCCAGGAGTCCATAAATATTTAACTAATCAGTATTGGTTTTGTTTCAGGCAGCTTGACAATTTACAGCTGTGTGCTTAATGAAGCACAGGTTCTCCAGGAAGCCACAAAGCTCAGCAAAGCACAAGGGGTGCTTTCCCTGTCCACTTTCCAAGAAAAGATTCCCAAACTCCTGTCACTGACCACTCTGTTCTAACCATGCATGTCTCAGTGGCCTCAAAGGAAGGAGCCCATCCCTGTTGGACCCCCTATTTTGAGGTACAAGAAGTGACCAGCAAGGATGCTTTAACCTACACACTCCTTACAAAAAGAACATCTGCAGAGTGCCTGAAGACATGCAGGTTTCAAAATGGCTCCATTCAGCACACAAGGTATATTTGCACTACAAACAATTCCTGCACAAAAGTGCAAAGTTCAGTTGGAAAGTGCCACTTGTTCCTTTTGCACATTGAGAAGGCAGCAGCCACACAACACAGCACTTCTAGCCTGCAGTTACCCCTTGGACTGCATATAGACCCACTCCTCCAACATCTTCCTCATCTCAGAAGTTTGCTGCCTACATACTTTGAAAACATAATAATGTTTAATACAGATTGAGTTTAGATTTCCACCTCCAAGGCCCATCTATGCCATTGCTTACCAGGCACAGAAAGCAGGAAGCATTATTCTACGGTACTGACTCCACTGGCATACAAGAAGATAAATCCAACAAAGAAAAATTTAGCTGGATAATTTAGATGTCTTAAATTATAGCTAAAATAATTTGCAAGCAAAGCTAATATACTTGTTCTTCAGCTTAAAATAAAAGCTCTGCCTAGAAGTTAACACTTGGAACTGAAGTGTGGATGTGCTCCCCGTCACCTCAAAGCCAGTGACTCTACCACTTTTCATCAACCAGGGATTGCATATCCACCACACTGCTCTAGCAAAGCCTTCAGGAAACTCTCATCATGAACAGTGGTGTTAGCAGGCACATAAATACAAACATCCCACCCTTCAACATCCAGCAGCAGTTGTGCTTGCAAGGAATTACTCTTTCACTTCATTTAATAATCTGCCAAGTCTTCTGCAGAGACCTCAGCTCACTGTTCTGCACCATTATTGGCTTGTGACTGCAGAGATTCCAGACTCACTGGAGCACAAGCTTATGTAAAGCTGAGCAGACACAGAGAACAAACAAAAGCAGACTGGACATAATACCAGCAGATTCTCAAAGCCATAATATCCAATTACATACTTAATTCTATTACTCAATCCCATTCTTCTGCCACCTCAGCAACCTGTCTAGTTACAATCTTATCTTTACATTAACTGCCCCAAAACCCTTGTCCCTAGATGCCATATTGAAAAGTCCTCAATTGGTAGAGAAGTCACACTTCAAAATACAACATCCATTAAAACACCTGCAACAACATACTTTGTTCTCTTGCAAATCCCTTAATATTACTCAATACTGAAAGCCAATTAAAAAAAGCATGATGGGTCTTATGTTAAGGCAAAGAGAGGAGAAATTACTCATCTAAAACTTCCACAACTGCTGCTGCAAAGCAGCCACATGAGGATGTAGCAATTAAAAGTACAAGATTTAAGTGCATGTAAATAGATTTGCTGGGTATTGAGCTAACTGGTAAAATGAAGCACTGTGTATGGAAAATAATCCTTCAGAAAAAAATTACTCTTCATTATTGTAAACTTGATCATTTGAAAATCTAGAAAACTTCAGATACAGATTTGCAAACTATATTTGTCAAGTGAGTGCATCTTATTCCCTTCAGCAAGTTGTCCTGATTTTCTTCAAAACTCAAAAATCCTTCTAGGGGGAGGTTAAGTTAAAAGTCCTCTATATAAAAATATCTCCCTTCACATTCTTTTCTCGTATTTCTCAGCCCTGAATTTATAAAAGTAATTGCACAACACATTCGCTGAATCTCCTAATATAAATACAGCAAATCTCAGAGTCTGTAATGAGTGTTACATTAAACATGAGCAGGGACTGTGCTATCTGTGAGCCACCACTGCCCTCATCCGGGAGAAGGCTGAATCTCCCATTCTACCAGGAAAGATTTTAATTTTCCACATCATTGTTTGTATCATTAGTTTTGGTACTACAGATCTGAGAATACATACTGTCACTTACATTTTCCTTCAAGTTTAAGTGTCCTCTCTCAACGAAGGGATTCCTTTTAGATCCCCTAGCAAGACAAGGAGAAAAAACCTACTAGCACATCTGGGCAAACAAACAAAACAAATCACCAAACCAAGAAACCCACAGCATTTGCTTCCACACGAGTGGTAACAAGTGATTTCAGTGCTGAATCCATCTACATACAAATGCAAACACCAAATATGCAGTGCAAACAAATCAAAAGCTGGAAACAACTGGGATTCAGATCAAATAGAAAGTGGTAACAGAACAAAAAGTAGTGACAATGGGAATAGCTTAAATGTGCTCCACTGTTATTCATAAAAGCAAAACTACTCAAGGGTGATGAAAAACCAACCTAAAGGGGGAAGAAGGACAAGAACTGCTATTGAACAGGTATGATTTCCAAAATAGGCAAGGAAATGGAGTCGTGACAAAAAAAAAAAATTGATTAACCATAATTTAAACTAAATTGATGTGTCACAAACAATAAGGAGCCAGATCAGTTTAAAGATCACACAGCCTTGACCCACTATGACACAGAAACAGAAACAACCCAACCAACCAACCAGCATTATTTTGCTTTCCTCTTAAGTAAATCACAGCCCTATTAAAATAATTTAGCATTTTAAACAATAATTTTGGCTGTTAACGTTTGATTAATAGTAAAAAAACTACTTGAAATGCTTCTATTCCACAGAACATATATTCATAAAGAATATATTAATATATTCTGTGCCATTTAAGTTGATTTTTAAACACTCCCTACAGAAGCAGGGGTCATGATAATATTTTTAAGGAAAATATTTAGTTAGCTGTTTAGCCTAAATCAATCCTTAGCAGTATTACCAAATATTTGCCTATCTATACCTTCAATGAACTACTCATCTGGCCCTTTTCACAAAAAAAAAAAAAAAAAAAAAAAAAAAAAAAAAAAAAAAGATAAGTCATCCCTCCTCAGACTGGTAGCCCAGTCCCTAAAACTGGCAGCAAATTCTGAGGCTCACAAGCTGAATTTTAACGGTTCAGTAATCAGTGCTGGTTTCTGCAGAAATTACTTGTCTCAGCTTTTTCAGATCTTGTAGTGGGAGGGTGACACAAGCAGAAGCCAGTGAGGCTGCTCACAAGCATTTATTTATTTAGGCAACAAGGAATGTTTTCAGCAAACAGCCAGCAGCTTTGGCCAGCTGTGAGCAGGTTGCAGGGCACTTAGTCCCACTACAGGATTACTGAGTCCCAGCACTCTTTGAGCCTCCACAAAATAGAGACCACTGACCAAAAAACTTGGAACTCTATATACCATAATTTAAGAAAACTATGACAAAAATAAGTAGAGGCACGTACAGGTTAGAGGCAAGGTGAGAGTAGCACTGGGGGGACTGCAGCATCTCTTTCAATTACCAAATTTCACAGCACCTCTCTCATCCATATATTAAAAACTAAAAAATAGACTTTCTTTGCCCTCCTCTGGGACCTGCTTTTCAAATGTGCAGCTCCAGACAAGCAGCACAACAGGGCTCATGTTTCCCTCAGAGACAACACTGTCACTCCAGCTACATTTGTCTGACATTTTACATTCACACATTAGGAGACTGTGACTATTTCTGGACTGCAAAATACTATCTGAAGGACAGATAGATTATATACCCTGCATTCTAAAGTGGCAGGTTGCTATGGTTTCCCCCTGCAAGAACAAAATTCACTTCATTAGGTTATCTGAAGATCTCCACTAAAACCAAAAGGGGCCATCAGGGAAGCAGCCTGTCCTTTAATCACAGCTCTGCCTTCCTGAACACCAGTCCATTTTTCTTCTGAAACAGCTTTTGAAAAGAAGAATGTAGTTCTGCACATGAACTGAAATATCCTGATACTCCATATTCCGAGATGAGCTCTAACCACAGAGCTGGCACAACGGTGTGGATACTGACTGATTGCAAACTGCTCTACTGTAAACCTATGGTTTAGAAAAAGATATTTACCCTTGGTTGTTTAAATTACTACCTGAACTACTTAACTCATTTGGTTAATCACATTAGGAATTAGCAGAACCTCTTTTCTTGAAAGTAAGACAAACATAATAGGACAACATATTTCTTCTTTAAAAAGACACAAACCCAGACGAGGCAAATTCCCATGACCAGGTGTCACCCTGCTTCTGGAGGCTGTGGCAGGAATAACGTCTTCAAGCCTCTTTTTCTTTTTGCCCAACAATCTTTTCTGTGTATTTTTGCTTATCTTCAAGTCCTACATGATCCATCAAATGAAAATTACTTGCTCATGCCATCTCTTCGGGCTCTTCAGCCAAGCACAGTGCCAAAGACAACCAGTACTGCTTTTAGCAAACTGTTTTCAACCATTGAGAGCTCCTGAGCTCTCAGTTAGTGTTTCAGTTGCATTCCTTTGGGATCTATCGAAAAGTTGACCTTTTTAAAAGAAAAAAAAAAAGCTTCCAAGTGCAAGTGATTGACTTCTTAATTCTTTTTTCTCAACAAAAAAAGACAAACCCTGTATTTCCATCATGCCAAGTCTCAGCTTAGAGGGCTCACCAACTGTTATTCCAGAGTAGTCAGGAACAATGATCCCTTTATCAGTAAGCCTAAAGCAAATGTGCAGCACCCACACAACCACTGGAAACTTTCAGTCCATAAGCAAAAAAAATTAAAATATTGAAACATGAAGCATGACTTTGTACTGTCTTGTAATGACTCAAGTATTTCTAAGAGTTGCCTCTGAAGGAAACTGACACTTTCCCTAGGCTGCTCCTCCTGGGGTGATTAACAAAAACACGCACAACTTTTGCAGGCCTATTAATCATCACAAGTGCCCAGTCTCAACTTTCCCTGTCTGTTCAACAAATTACCCTGTGTTCCAAATCCAGCTGACATGACTCTTCCTAAAAAAGCAGTCCTGAATCTTCTCGAAATGGGAGAAAATACCTGGCTGAAAATTATGGGTGGAGAAGATATAACCATGAAGAGTACAGGACTGCTGCTAGTTTTTATGTTTACACTCCAGATCCATGATTTCATACCACATCCACACCCTCTTCTTCTAGGGAAGCTAACTACACACCAGTCATAGTCATAATGCTTGCTGATGCTCTTAACAAAGGCTGGGGGAAAGGAGTGTGAAACAGCAAAGGATTTTCCTGAATTATGTCAATATAAATACTTTTGGGGTAAAAGATTATTTTTAAAATCAATACATTGCAAAAATAGCTCAAAGAGCTCACATAAGCAAGCATACAACTCAGATACAGGCAGGAGACTAGCATATAGATTAGATATAATTCCAGTGCAGTAGTAGAGAAAAAAGAGCTAATGGACTGCCATTATCCCTGTCCAAAACAGGGGTTTGGACATTATTTTTGCAGTCAAGGGAGAATCACAGAATCACAAAATAATGAGGTTGAAAGTGACCTCTAAAGTCACTGAGTCCAACCTATGCCCTAACACCTCACCAAGTGCCATGTCCAGTCTTTTTTCAACCTCATCCAGAGATGGTGATTCTACCACCTCCCTGGGAAGAGCATTCCAGTACTTTATGATTATTTCGGTGAAAATTTTTTTCTTAATATCCAACCTATACCTTCCCTGATGTAGCTTGAGACTGTGTCCTCTTGTTCTGTCAGTTGCTGCCCGGCGAAAGAGACCGACCCCACCTGTCTACAACCTCCCTTCAGGAAGTTGTAGAGAGCAATAAGGTCACATCTAAGCCTCCTCTTCTCCCGGTTAAACAACCCCAGTTCCTTCAAACGTTCCTCACAGGGCTTGTGTTCCCAGCCCCTCACCAGCCTCCTTGCCTCCTCTGGACACACCCAAGCGTCTCAACATCCTTCCTATGGTTGTGTTCAAGGGTGCCAGGATGAGTGAAGAGACAAGAATCTTGACTCCATGTTTCAGAAGGCTGATTTATTATATTATGATATTATATTATATTAAAATGCCATACTAAAACTATACTAAAAAGAATAGAGAGAAAAGATCCTTCAGAAGGCTAGAAAGAAAAGGAAGGAATGAATAACAAAAGCTCATGACTCTCAGAGTCCAATGCAGCTGTATCTTTAATTGGTTATTAAGTAGAAACAACTCACATGAACCAAACAAAGATGCACCTGTTGGTAAACAATGTCCAGACCACATTCCACAGCCATCAGATAGTTAATTGTTTACATTTCTTTTCTGACGTTTCTCAGCTAGAATGGAAGAAAAATCCTAGCAAAGGATTTTTCATAAAATATCATGGCGACACCTTCCTAAACTGAGGGGCCCAGAACTGGACACAGTACTGAAGGTGTGGTCCGGGCGGGGCGGCGGCGGCTCGCGGGGTCGGGGTGCGCGCCGGTGCCGCGGGGCCGGACGGAGCCCAGCCCCGGCCCCGACCGCCCGGCCCCGCTCCGGACACTCCGGCCCGCCCGGCCCCTCCTCTCCCCTCCCGGGCAGGGAGCGGGGCCGCACAGACAAGGTAAGGGCGCGCGGCCGGCTCCCGTCCCGCCGGTTGCACGTTTGGCGTCCCCGTGCCGTGTCCGTCCTGTCCCCTCCCGTCCCTTCCGTGGGGTGGGCGGTGTCCCTCTGTCCCTGTGTCCTTCTGTCCTTCTGTCCCTGCATCCCCCGGCGGAGCGCGCAGCTCGCCCGTCCGCCGGCAGAGCCCCGCGGCAGCGAGGGGCAGGCCCGGGCATGCCCCGGGAGGCGCGGCCCCGCCGTGCCCCTCACGCTGCTGGGCCGCGGGCGCCCCGGGGCGCTCCGTGCGTGTGCCCGGGCTGCTGCGTCTGGGCCGTAGAGTTTGAGAGGTTTTGGTGAGTTTGCCGCGGTTCAGCTGTTTACTGGCCGGCGCTGTTTCTCGTGGCAGATGATCGATACCCTGGCGAGCGGCGGGGCTCCGGACCCGGTGCTCGAGCTGCCCGCGATGCTGGAGCAGGAGCTGCGGGCTCAGCCCCGGGCCGCCGGCCTCCGGCTGCTCGAGGCTGCCCACGACAATGGCCTGCGAATGACCGCACGGCTGCGAGACTTCGAAGTGAAAGATCTCCTCAGCTTAACTCAGTTCTTCGGCTTCCACACTGAGACGTTCTCTCTAGCTGTGAATTTCTTAGATAGATTCTTGTCAAAAATGAAGGTAAGGCTTGTTAAAGGATAAGCTCTCTGCCTGGTTCCTGTTCGAAGCTAGAATATCTTGGGTTTAGATAAAGGTTAAGCTCCTTCCAGAAATTCTTGGTTGTGCAGAGCTAAAAAAATTGCGTTCTCCGTTCAGATTTTGGTATTGTTCAGAAAGCTGTTTCCTCTGGAGAATGAAAAACTCAAGGATGTCCATGGGCTGGGAAACAGGACGTGTTAATGGCTTAGACCAAGATAGACTGCCTGTCCTGCTGCATAGATACAAAAAAAGTTAAACTACTTCCTATTTAACTGCCTTTTCAACCTGTCAGTTAGCCTTGTGTATATCAAGATGCTGCTGAAGACTTAAAATCTGGTCAAACATTATTTAGCACTGCCTTTTCCCGTGCAGATGTGACTTGCTGACCTGAGTTGTTTTAAATTGTCTAATAAGACAGGATTACCACTGTACACTTTGGACAAGAACAAAAGCTTGTTTTGCTTGTGTGTTCAAACAAAAATGAGAAAGCTTGATGGAATGGATGGGAAAATGATGGTTTCAAAGACTTGTGAATCCAGATTAAGCAGTAAAAATCAGGACTACATTGTCTATGGAATAAAATAAGACCATTTATATATATATATGTATATATATGTGTGTGTGTGTATATACTTAGAGTTAGAAACCCCCAAATTTTTACTATCACCCCTAATATGTACAACACTTTAAGTCCTAAAAGCTTCCTCTTAGACTATTTTAGGACTTCATTAATAAGTCAGTTCTACCTCAATCAAAATTGCTCTGCAGTCTTGCTTTTTAGATGAATGAGATTCATTTTATGGTGCATAACTGTGTACAATAAAAGACTTAGTTTTCAGTCTCCAAAAAACAAAACAACCCCTCATCCCCCATAATTTTTTTATTAAACAGATTGGTGCCTACAGTTTGAAACTTGCATGTTGTAATAGCTGATCAGAGACCTTCTTTAAAAATAACAATTCACTTTTCTTTAGGTACAGCCTAAACACTTGGGCTGTGTTGGACTCAGCTGCTTCTACTTGGCTGTGAAGGCATCAGAAGAAGAGAGAAATGTGCCCTTAGCCACTGACTTAATTCGAATAAGCCAGTATAGGTTCACTGTTTCTGATATGATGAGAATGGAGAAAATCATACTGGAGAAATTGTGTTGGAAAGTCAAAGCTGTAACAGCCTTCCAATTTCTACAGCTCTATCATTCATTCATTCATGAGAATTTAAGCTGTGAAAGGTACTATGACTAATCTTGATTTTGCTATAACTGCCTAAGACCAAAATATGTAGAATGTAGAAAAATAAGCAGGGAAATTGCTTGAGTAATTGGCGTTTCTATACTTTAAAAATTCCACAGACTTTTCCCCCTACTCATAATTATCATAAATGTGAGCATCTGTGATTTAATATTATTGTGATTTTGAATATTGTTTGCATAAATGGAGTATTGCTCTCTGAGCTGAAAACCAAACTTGCTCAGTTATGATGGTATAAGAAATCTCTGCTTATGCTGCAGTGAAGTATTGCCTCATTGTAAAGATTGCAAAATCTGGTTTAAAAAAAGATTCCTTTTGCTACCAAGCACTGAAATTCCTTGTTAAGCCTGCTTTTGTAATGCAGCTCTGCCCAGTGTAACACAAGATTTATTTTTGGCATTGGGACTGCCAAAACTGAACACCTGTTTGAATGTAACCCCAGAAGTTCTGGGACAAATGAGGCCTTTGTTTAGATAATGAACATTCTTGCTGCTTCTCTGAGTTCCCAGAGTGATGCTGCCTTGATCAAGCTTGCATTCCTCTAGATACACTCATCTGTTTTTATTACAGGAGAAAATACCTTAATTTTGAGAGGCTTGAGACCCAGCTTAAGGCCTGTCACTGCAGAATCATGTTTTCTAAAGCCAAGGTAAACATCTTAAAAGTTCAAAGAAAATTAAACTGCTGAAACTTAGCAAAGAAATGTTTAAAAACATCTTCTCTCTCTCCAGCCTTCTGTCTTGGCACTGTCTATTTTGGCACTAGAGATAGAAGAACAAAAACTGTTGGAGGTGACGGAGGCATTGGAATTTCTACAGTTACATTCCAAGGTATGTGCAGATAAAATTTCAGGGGAGGGTGTAAGAAAAATGCATGGAAAGGTCTACACAGTGGGGAAGTAACAGGTGCCTTGGCATATTGTGGCTTTCTTGTGATGTTTTGTTGGGTTCTTTTTTTCATTTGGCCTGGGATATTTGGCTGCCTATCTTGTTGAAGAAGCTGAAAGTACTTGTACAAAGTCAAGATTTAGCTAGCTGTTAACATAGGACATTATGTCTTGTTATGTAGATAAGCAACAGAGAATTGACCTTCTGGAAGGAGCTAGTGTTGAAGTGCCTTACGGAATATTCCTCAAGCAAGTGTTCCAAACCAAATGTGCAGAAATTAAAATGGATTGTGTCTGGACGTACAGCTCGGCAGCTTAAACATAGCTACTACAGAATAACACACCTTCCTACCATTCCAGAGACCACCTCATAATAGGTAAGTCCTTGTAAAATCAAGTTCTGATAATGTAGAAGTAAAATTAGCTGTTAACTACCTCCAGGGTCCTTACAGGTTACCTCCTGGAATCATGTAACAAGCGTAGTCAGCCTGTTTCCGTGTTCATGCTTAAACCAGTGCTGGACCTAAAGAAGTGACAACCTGATTAATGTGTGAACACTGAAGGAAGAACTGATGTGCGTCATGGTAGCAGAAATGTTCTGCAGACATTGGGACCACATTCACACTAAAATGTGAAGTAAAGCCTGGAAAAGGGGAAAAATACCTTTGCTTTGCTCCTATCCCAAAAAGAAAATCAGCTTGTTAGAATGAGTTTCTTGTAATTGTTTACTTACAACAATTGTGCCACTTACAACAGACAGTTTTTTACAGTTCTACTTGTATAACTACTTAGTGAAGGCTAAAATCTGTAATTCAGTTATTCCTGTTACTGTTGTTTTACTCTGTAAAAATTATAAACTTCCTTACCTAGATTGTACTTCCAGATGCTACACCTTTTTCTATAACAGCCATCTTGCTGTTGTCTTGCTGTATTAAGATCTCATGCTGTGTTTGGCTCTTGTAGAAAGCACTTGAGTTGACTGTTTGTTTGGTTTTTTTTACAGGAGTGCAATAAAATGGGAAGACCATCCTGTGACCTTGTCAACAGACACACAGATATTTGAGAAACAGTCTGAACCATGATCTTAATAATGAAGAGCTCAACTCATGGAAAGAACATGTAACATGTCAGACTAAAGATCCTTCCAGCACATACCAGTTCTTTTCATGATGAATTCAGAAGTACGTGGTGTCAGTTTTCAGTCTTACTTGGTAGACTGTTCACTAGTCAGTGGAATAACACAATCCCAATACAAGGAATTTTAACACCTTAGAGTTTGTAGAGCAGCTTGTGTAATCTAACCTTGGTTTACAGTAACTGCGGGTGCTGAATTTGGTATTAATTTTTAAAACCTGGTTCTCTTTCTGAGGATTATGCAATACCAGGAAAATCTGATGTGTAATAGTGCAGTGCTGCAGTGTGTTAAGAAAAGAAAGACTAATCCAACTCAATATTGATGACAGCAAATGCCTGCCAACTCACCTGGTGTGCTATTTGGGCAGTACCTTGTGTCCACGTGTTCCTGCCAGGATGGGCACTGGCTTCCTACCACAGACACATTAAACAGCAGCCTGTGATACCCACTGAACATGTCGAGTAGGTAGAGCAGGAGAAAAGAGCAACTTTACTGTGTTCCTTTAGGAAAGACAGTCACTAGCACAGCATCAGTAACTGCAGTATTTTGTAAGAGCTGTTAGTTTGCTGATGCCACTCTCACTGAGTGTAAAAACTTGGTGATACCTAATGAAGGACTAAGGGAAAGAACTGGGTCACATGTAACCCTTTCATGCCCTAAATCTGACATTAGTTTTCCAAAGGTTTGCTGTACTAGAGGTAAATGCTGATACTGAACAGGCACATTGTTACAGGTACAGTAGGAGCAGGGCTAGTTCCCCCCCCCCACCCCGTCCCCGTGGCCTCTGTGTAGGAGTAATCCAGATGAGAAACATTGAAGATTGCTTCAACTCTGATCTCTTTAATGGTAAGCTTTGTAAAACACAGCTGTTTGTTCTGAAGACCAGGTCAATATTTGAGGCATTCTAGTGCTACCAAGGAAGTGAATAATAAGAATGTATTATTGTATGTTAGATGAAAAGAGGTTCTGGGAGAGTGTTGCTAATGTCCTCTTGGATTCTGCATCACTGTGGGACAGAGGCTGTTGGCAACAGGCTGTTAAACCTGATTGTTATATGGACTGATGGAGTGGAGAAAGAGAGATCAGAGTGTGGGATGAGATGTTGGCCAGCCAACCCTTCCCTGTAATGGTACCGGCTGAGTTAGAAACCATTCTTTGCATATCTCAAACTAGTTACAGCTTTCAAAGAAGACTCCATACCAAAGCTCTCTACTGGACAAATCAAATCTCATGAGCTCATGGGAGTGATTGCACTGCAAAACATGTAACTGGCTATCACACCTGTCACTGCTGCCTGGGCATTGTGCTGACCTGTGCAAAGCGACTCAAAGGTGTGGTCAGCCTACTGGGAGGGGATGCAGTGTGCAATTATAATTGTCCTGTCTCAAGATATGTACCTTTAAATTAAACATTGAAATGTGCTTAACTAAGTAGCTTTTTTCCTGTAATGTATGTTATGAAACATACTAGTAGGAAGCCTATAAATGTGACTTATACCTGAACAGTACCTGGAGAAAAACTTTCAGGCAGGAGGTAAGACATAATGCAGATTTTTCCCCTGCAATTTTTATAAGAGGTTGAGGCTGCGTGGGAGGAACCACATGAGAAAATGGTAAATATCTTACAGAATCTGTTCTTCAGCAGTGAATCACAGAATGGGTCAGGTTGGAAGTGACCATGGGTGGGATCAGCTGGTCCCACCTCCTTGCTCGAGCAGGGTCATCCCAGAGCACATGACACTGGATTTCATCCAGACATTTCTTGATTAACTCCATACCATCTTAGGGAAACCTGTTCTGTGCACAATTGCTGCACAGGAAAGAATTTGTTCCTCATGTCCAGGTGGAACTTCGTGGGCATCACAGAATCACTAGGTTGGAAGAGACCTTCAAGATCATCGAGTCTAACCCCTGCCCTCACACCTCAACTAAACCATGGCATTGAGTGTCACATCCAGTCTTTTTAAAACACATCCAAGGATGGTGACTCCACCTACTCCCCGGGCCGGCCATTTCAGTACTTCATCACTCTTTCCATAAATAACTTTTTCCTAATATCCAACCTATATTTCCTTTGGTACAGCTTAAGACCATGTTCTCTCATTCTGTCAGTTGCTTCCTGGAAAAAGAGACCAACCCCCACCTGACTATCTTTCAGGAAGTTGTAGGGAGAGATAAGGTCACCTCTGAGTCTCCTTTTCTCTAGGCTAAATAGCCCCAGCTCCCACAGTTGTTCCTCTCAGAGTTTGTGTTCCAAGCCCCTCACCCACCTTATTGGCTCCTCTGGATGTGCTTGAGCCCCTCAACATCCTTCCTAAACTGAGGGCCCAGAACTGGACACAGCACTCAAGGTGTGACCTCACCAGTGCCAAGTATAGGGGGAGAATGACCTCCCTGCTCCTGCTGGCCACACCGTTCCTGATCCAGGTCAGGAGCCCTTGGCCCTCTTGGCCACCAGGGCACACTGCTGGCTCATGTTCAGTCAGCAGTTGACCAGCACCCCCAGGTCCCTTTCTGCCTGGGCACTGTCCAGTCACTCTGTCCCCAGCCTATAATGCTGCAGGGGGTTATTGTGGCCAAAATGCAGGAGTTAGCATTTGGATTTATTAAATTTCATCCTGTTAGACTCTGCCCACCCATCCAACCGTTCCAGGTCTCTCTGCAGAGCCATTCTACCTTCCAACAGATCAACACATGCTCCCACCTTAGTGTCTGCAGATTTACTAATGAAAGACTCAATCCTGTCATCCATGTCATCAATGAAGATATTGAACAGAGCTGGCCCCAGCACAGAGCCCTGAGTGACACCCCTGTGCCCGGCTGCCAGCTGGATGCAGCACTGTTCACCGCCCCTCTCTGGGCCAGCCATCCAGCCAGTTCTGAACCCAGCACAGAGTGCTCCTGTCCCAGCCCTGGGCTGCAGCTTTTGCAGGAGTGTGCTGTGGGACACAGTGTCAAAGGCCTTGCTGAAGTCCAGGTACACAACATCCACAGCCTTTCCTGCATCCACCAGGAGGGTCACCTGGTCATAAAAGGAGATCAGGTTGGTCAAACACAACCTACCCCTCCTAAACCCTGACTGGGTCTGATACCCTGGCCATCCTGTAAGTGCTGGGTGATGACACTCAGTATGAACTGTTCCATGACCTTACTGGGTACTGAGGTCAGGCTAACTGGCCTGTAAGTACCAGGATCCTCCTTCCCACCTTTGTTGTGAGTGGGTGTCACATTGGCCAGCTTCCAGTCATCTGGAACTTCACCAGTGAGCCAGGACTGCTGGTAGATGATGGAAAGTGGCTTGGCAAGCTCACCTGCCAGCTCCCTCATCACCCTGGGGTAGATCCCATCTGGCCCCATGGATGTATGAACATCCAAGCAGCTCAGCAGCTCTCTGACTGCCTCCTCCTGGGTAACGGGGACTATTTTGCTCCCTGACTCCATCTACCAACCCAGGAGGACAGTTGTCCTGAGAACAAGGCATCTTTCCACTAAAGACTGCAGCAAAGAAGGTGTTAAGCACTTCCTCCTCCTCATCTCTGGGTACTGAGTTCCCTCCTGCATCCAATAGAGAACAAAGGTTGGTTGGTTTCTACCCATTGCCTCTTGTGTTGCTGGGCACCATGGAGCAGGGTCTGATCCCTGCTGTGAGCCCTCCCTGCAGACAGGGATGAGGTCCCCTCTCAGCTGTATCTCCTCTGGAGGCTCAACAGCCCCAGCTCCCAAAGCCTTTCCTTGTAGGGCTGTCCTTCAATCCCTTCCACAGCCTCTGCTGGACTCGCTCCAGGAGCTCCATGTCCCTCCTGTCTTGAGCAGCCCAACTGGACACAGCACTCCAGATCTGGGCTGAGCAGAGGGGCAGGATCACCTCCCTGACCTTCTGGCAATGTTCTTCCTGATTAATCTCAGGATATAATTGGCCTTCTTGTCCCCCAGGGCACTGCTGGCTCAGGGACAGCTCATTGTCCACCAGGACCCCAAGGTCCTTCTCCACAGAGCTGCTCTCTACAGATCAGCCCCAGCCTGGTGCATGGGGAGATTCCTTCCTAAGTGTGGATAAGCAAGAATAAGAAGATATCCTTGCATTAAGACACATGGTAGATTTATAACTGATTCATTTACTATGGTGTTTCTAAAAAGAAAAAAGACACACTCAAACCAAACATTCTGCTTAAAGATATTACTTTTTTTATGTACAACTTTCTCTTTAGTTTGTGCCTCAGTATCATAAAGTTATCACAGCTTATAAATCAGCTGGTAACAGTTTGTCTTCATTCTGCTGGAAAAGATCTTCTTTCTCTTCACTGAAGTAATTACTTTTGACAACAATCCATTGAAGAGATCACTGAAGTCTTCAACAGTTACATGATTCCAGTCCTTAACTGTAACATGTAATTTGTCTAAAGGGTCACATATAAAAAGTTCACTTTTCGAGACTAGAAAAGTCTGGTCCTCCTTTGCTGTAGTTTCCAGAAATTTCTGCCCCACTGAAGTCAAACCCAGGGTTCTGATTGAAGTAAAATTAAAAATTGTTTAGTAAGTAAATTATTTAGAATAAAAATGCTTTAAAAAATCCCAGACAACCCACAAACAAAAATCTTAACTTGCTTTTTGTTAATATTCTGCCATTGTAACACGAACATTTAACAATCATACATTTATCACAGCACTGAAATTCTTGGAACATGCATCAACAAAATCTGAATTGTCATAGTTTGGCTGCCTACTGCTGAAGTGACTTTGTAATGCTGTTCTTGACTTAGCAATAGTCAGGTCTTCCAGAAAAGAATATTAAGGAAAGTTTAAGAACAAGATCTGGCTTTTGGTGTGCTTTGTAACTGCCCTTTGAAAATCTACGTATGTGCCCTGATGGATAACAAGGTTCATAAATCTGCTGTTCTCTGCTGCAGTACATAGCCTGCTGATTCAGCTGGTACGTAAAATGTAGTTTTACACCTCTGCAGACGTGTACAGGAATAGTTGTGTGCCAAAGGTATAGCAAAACAATTTAGGCAATTTTAGTAGAAGTGCAAGGAACACCTTTTCCAGCTAACTACTGCACTCCATCTTACATTTATAAACAAGCATATCCAGTAGAGTTTGATGTTCAAATGTTATTGTAACTATGGCTATGTCATAATTCTAGATAATAACAGAAGTTGTGTGTAGCCTAACAAGTGAAAAGTTGTTAGGAAGATGCAATTACTAAAACAGCAATAGGACCTCCAAACTCACCTGAACTTACCACAAACCCTGCAGACAGAGTGCAGACAGAATAATCTCTTCAAAGCACAGTGATAAAACCTTGTAAGCATTTTACAGATATTGAACTAAAGCATATATTCCATGGCATTTGCTCAGCTTTCCTGGCCATAATTTCTGTGTGCCAACAAAATATATAAGGAGTAATTATGTGCTTTAACTTACTTCTCTTTGGAATCTCTCCAGTGTAAGTTTCCTTTGCATCTGGTCCTGTACCCAAGGATCAGCAGCATATTCATTTTCTAACAGAGATGTCCAACAATTTCCAGCATCTCTATTTGTCTTCATTAGAACAATTCGTATCAGCTGCCTGTCTTCTGTTGAATGAAAACACACAGAGCAACCTTTAAACTCAGTCCTAAGTGCTGGTTCTTTTCTTGGTTTGGTGAATTCACCATTAACAAGCAAAAGAAGTGAAGTAATTTAAATTCTTAATGCCAATGCCAACCTAGTTCTTGATAAATACAGGAACATTGACAAGGAAAAAAAGGCTGAGGCAAAGATAGCCTGTACTGTCATCTCTCCCCTTCTGGCTTGTAAGATGCTGAAGCTGTTTTAAGGGAACAAACACCGTTCATAAGTACTTCTATTGCAAACATAAAGTAACCTCTTGGACATGTTCACAACAAAGATTCAATCTATTAATATAGACAACTCTGCTAAAGCAACAATGAAAAATTTTTTGGTCAGGCTTTACAGAGAGTTATTACCAACAAAAGCCAGAACTAAGTTTTAGCAACATATAAACAGAGGATTATTTAAAGAGTGTGTATGGCCACAGAGAATATACTGGAAGCATGTTTCAAAGTAAATGTGCAGTGCAGGGTATTTGTTTCTACTGAAGTGAATAAATATAGCATTAGAAGTGTATTTTGAAGATTATTTGCATACTCATAAAGACTGGGCTTCACAATGTGTATTAACACTTTAAATTTTAATGCTTAAATTACTAAGTTATCAATAAAATATAAATATTGAATGGAAAAGAAAACCCTTCATAGGAAAACACTGAGAGGCACAATCCACAAATATGATTGCCAAACCCCAAAATATTTTGAATGTTTTACAGTATTTATGATATCATGGCCTGATATGCTTTTTTCCTCAATATATGTAGGAACCTTAGTGTGATTTTAAAATTTCTTTCTGATTCTCTTGGACTGTAGATTTTGTCATTCATTCAAAAAAATGGAATGTATAAAAAGTACTAATTATGGAGAGTCATAGACCACGCAGCTGTACCATAACTGTTTACCTTTAAATGTAGGTAATGCAAAAAACTTTTCACTATATGGAAATGTTTGCAACCCACTGATTAGGAGCTTCCAGGATGTGGCATTTTCTCATTAACCTTAGTCTCAAGTGCTTTTGTAATACCTCAGTTCCTTAATCCAGCAATAATGACATTGCCTTTTTACAAAGTAAGGGAAGAAAGTAATATTTCCCATTAATAAAGAAAGGGTAAATTATTCTGCAGTGTCTACTGGAAAGTTTTACTGTCTTTATAATGTCACTTCAGATGTAGATTATTACCTAAGGTCCACGTTCCTTCATCAGTTACTGTAGAGTCAAAAAGTTTACCCTGCAAAAGACAGGTACAATATTACAAATCAGTGAAACTTTTTCAGCATTCAGTTCACATTGAGTTATGAAGTTTTACTCACAACTTAACCACCTTGTATTCTGCTGAAAATGAACAGGGTGATCTGACCCTACAAGTGTACACCTGCATGGAGCCTGTCAAAGAATTATTGCTTATTATGCAATTTTTTTTTTAAATTGAAGCATTTAATATCTTGTTTCAGTATCTGAAGTCATTGAAAAGGCTTGTGTTTCTCAGCAGGAAATGCTATTTAATAATCTTGTCATGAAAATGCAAATGTTTTTGCCAGGAGTAACATGGCATCCTCTGGCACAGGATACAGGTAATATGAGCATTTCATTATAAGAAAGTAAATCTGTCTTTAGGCTGTTTTTTGTTGTTGGTTTTTGTTCTGGGGGTCTTTTTGTTGGTTTTTTTTGTTTGTTTGTTTTTGGTTTGGTTTGTTTTTTGGTTTTTTTTTTGCTTTCTGGAACAATTGAAGCTGTGCACTGAAATGCTGTCCACATTCACATAAAAATCCATGTGAATTTGTATTTTTATTTTTCATAGAATCACAGAACGGATTGGATTGAAAGGGACCTTAAAGTTCATCTAATTCCAGCTCCCTGCCATGGGCAGGGACTCTTTCCACTATCCCAGGTTGCTCCGAGCCCCGTCCAACCTGGCCTTTAACACTTCCAGGGATGGGGCCTCCCCACCCTCACAGGGAAGAATTTGTTCCTAATATCCAATATAACACTGTCTTCGGACAGTTTAAAGCCCTTCCCCCTTGTCCCATCGCTACATGGCCCTGTAAGAAGCCCCTCTCCAGCTCTCTTTCCATGTACTGGAGGCACCATCTGTAAACCTCGAACAAAACTGTTTCCAATTAATGCCATTTTTAATGTATCAAACCTGGGATAAAGAACAGAGGCACCTCAGGGCACAGGCGTACAAACCTTCTCCCAGACAACTAATGACAGCACAGGAGGACACAGTCTAAGCTGTGCCAGGGCAGGTCTGGTGACATCAGAAAGAAATTTCACAGAAAGTGTGACTAGACATCGGATATCAGGAAGAAATTTCACAGCAAGTGACCAGACCTCGGATCGGGCTGCCCAGGGCGGTGGCGCAGTCACAGTCCCGGGAGGAGTTTAGGAAAGCCCGCGGTGGGTTGACACAGTGTCGGTCACAGGCTGGACTCGGTGATCTCCGAGCTATTTTAGAACCGAACGGAGCCCGTGAGCCCCCGGCGCCCCGCGGCCTACGCGTCGGACGGGCCCCCGGCCCGCTGCCCCGGGCTGCCCGCGGTACCTGCAGCAGCTCCTGCCCGCCCACGGCCAGGGAGATGTGCCGGCTCCGCAGGCTGCAGCGCACGTCCTTGGCGCGGGTGCCCGGCGGGACGCGCACCTCGATGAACACCTCCTCCAGCGTCTGGTACCAGCGGCCCCAGGGCGTCGCGCAGGGCACCACGCCGCTGCGCTCCTCGAACGGAGCCGACATGGGACACGGCGACAGCGCTCGGCAGCGCTCGGCTCGGCTCGGCTCGGCGATCCGCACCGAACCGCACAGAGCCCGCACGCAGTCAGTGAGTCCCGCACCGCTCCGCGCTGCCGAACACGTTCCCCGCCCCGGCCCGCCGGGAGCACCCACCCTGCGCACGCGCACCGCAGGCCACGCCCCCTCCGGTCCCGCGGCGCGCGTGCCCAGCGCCAGGCGTTCCGATTGGCCGAGGCTGGTGGGGCGGCGGCAGCTGATTGGCTGGTCGCGTGCGCTGCGGCCGTTGGCCCCTTTGAACGGCGGGCCGCGGGGTCCCAGCACTGTCATGGCTTCCGCGCGCGCGCCGCTCTGCCGTCACCTCCACCGCGATGGGAGCGCTGGTACGTGAGGGGAGGGAGCGGGGGAGCCCTTCGGCGGGGACAGAGCGTCGGGACCGGCCTCAGGGTGTCCCTTCCTGTGAGGAGCGGCCCGTAGCGCAGTGCCTGAGGGCTCTCTGAGTTCTCGCAGGGGTTCCCTTCTAAGACAGAAGGTCCCGACTTTGTGTCTAGCCCTGGCGTGCCAAATACAGCAGTCAACGTGTATTGTGTTCGTAGTAACTAAAGCGGTGCCGAGCCTTGCTGGCCTCTGGTTCCGTAGTGCAGCGCTGCAAGAGGAGCGTGCAGAGCGTGTCGCGGCTGAGGCGCTGCTAGCGAGAGCGTTTTCTGAAGTACGAGTCGCTCAGTGAGATTTTTGGCTGTAGATTTACCCTAGATGTGTTATCAGTCTCATCGAAGCTGAAAACCCTGTCATTTGCCTTCATTGTTCTCTACTGTTCTGAAAATCTCATTTTTAGCACGTACTCCCCTGCAAGGATCCTGTAACGTTAAGCCGTCAGGCCGAGTGGGAAGTTTGCTGTCCTCTGAAGCATGCCAAGGGGTTAGGAAACAGAAGAGTAAGTAAAAACTGCACAGAACACAGCAATAAGATATCTTTACATGCTGCAATTTTTAGTGCTGTTACTGCTCTGCTGCTCAGAAATTGGTTTCTGTTGCAGAGACTCACTGCCTACCTTCCAGTTCAAAGGAGCAGCTGTAAAAGCATCTATTGGAATCATAGCTTTGTATGTGACTTCTGCTAACTGGGGGGGGTGCCTCTGGAGGTCTAATAAACTATGTTTTAACCTACAGTTTACAAATATTTCCATGTATTTTTAATATCTTAGTAATTCCTCAGTTCAAAAGTGACATTATGGCTCTGGATCATGGCAGGGAAACTTGGCAGAAGTGGAAATATCAAAACTGTCACCTGGTAGTCCCTCTAAACTTTGTCCAGTACCCAGATGACCAATACTGAACTGGCTGATTGCAGTAAAAAAGTTACTGGTATTGGGTTGTGAAGTTGATAGATTAACAGCCGGGTGGAATGTTGTGTTTTGTACACAGTCAATTAACCTCGTGTAGTTTGGTTACATTTGCCTCACTGTGTGCATGCACACCCTCTTCCTTCACCAATCCCTTCTACTTCCTTCTGCAGGTGAGACAAATCTGAGCAGTGAGAAGAGTGCACCCACCCCAGTAACTGCAAGGAGACTCCCATCTCTTGGATCAACGGTGGGACTCTGCTGTGGTGTCTGTAGCTCTGTTAAATCCCAGCTAAATCTCTTTAAGTGCTTAAACAATGCAGCCTCTTCATACAATTGTCATTAATCTACCCAAGTGGACTGTGGAACATATTGTTGCATCTGTGTTCCTTAAGACCTAAGCAGGAAAAATGAAATTGCTGCATCCTTGGGAATCATGTGATAATTAACTTGGTACTACAGAACAGCTTGTTCTTTTTGTGCTACACTTTTGGGATCTCTTTTCTTCTTGCTCACCATGTAATTATCGTTTTAAGGCTTCCTTTTTAAGGAAATGGTGTTCCTGCTGTCATGGGCTGGGCAAGGCAGAGTGGAAACCTGGTGGTGAAAGAAACAGGAAGGGGATGGTACTGTATGTGCAGGTTCCCAATGTCCTATGTAAGGATATGGATTTCAAGATTAATAGCTTAACAAGCTGAAAAATGATAGCCCTGATGTGCTAATTAGGTTCCTGAGTATTGATGATGTAGGATGAAGTTCTGCAAACAAACCTGAGGTGAGGATATTAAAATATTTTTATGAAGCCTAGGGGTGCTAAAGTCTCCAAGTTTGTTAATCTTCCTGTCCCTGTGGTTATGAGCTGTCCCTTCAGAGTATTGCTGATGAGAAAGTACAAGGGTAAACCCCATCCCAACATGATACTTTTCTGCCCTGTGGGGAGAGACAAAGGTTTGCTCTTTATTTGGTGTGTATCTTGGTAGTATTGTCTGTATGTAGCACCTACTCTATTATTTAGTTGTGTTCAGCTACTATGAAGCTAGAGATTTCTAACACATCTCTCTTCCAAAGCCGGCTACTGGGATTGTGAAGACTAAAAAAGATGTTATGCTTATGAAAGAGAAAAAGAAACAGAAGGCACTGGAGAAGGAGGTATGAGTCCATTGTGTGAGTGAAATCCTGTCATGTCTCTTCCACTTTCAATAATAAAAAATACCAGCTGGTGGAATTGGCCTCTTTTGCATCAGACAGCATACAAGTAGTTTACAAACAGCTCTGTGCAAAAGAAAGATTATCAGGTATTATGGATGTACAAAGCTCATGGAATTGCATTAATTCCTACTGATTGTGAGCAACTATTCTGTCAGGCTTTTCAAAAACAGAACAAAGTCCTCTGTTGGCTACCCCAAAAACGTTCTGTTTTATTAAACAATCTCTAGCTGAAATTTTTTGCTCACTAATTGTCACACTGTTAATGCTTATGAGACACCCTAAACTGCATCAATACACTTCAGTGTGCTAATTGGTGCCTTGTGTCTCAAATGTCACGTTCTGCCTTTTTGTCTCTCAAAGCCAAAAAGGAGAGTTGGCTTCTGTTGCCTATTAAAGCTAAGACTATTCTAATTTTAACATTTTTTACTGGCTTGGAAGCCTAAAATAAGTCATATGAAATATTGCTGTTGTATGGTGTGTAATAATGGGGACTTGTGGTAATTCTGTTATTTCCTTCCTGTGAATGAGAGTTGCACATACATATTCTGAATGAAAGTAAATACAGTTTGGATACCTATGCCTGTGGTTTACTTGGCTAAGCTAATGATAGTAGGAAATAAAGAAAATACCTCATGTTTTAGATTCGTGCATTAGTGAGAGAACGTGGAGAGCAGGATAAAAAACTTCGTGCTCTGGATGAAGATCTTGTTAAGATTGAAGCGAAGCTGAGTGCTGCAGTTCAGGAGAAAACCTCTCTTTCAGCAAATGTTGCATGTCTGAAGAAACAGCTTCTGGAGTTAACAAGAAGCAATGAGCTACTAAAATCAAAGGTATTCAGACAAATAAGTGCATCTTTGCTTTGCCTTTGCTGTTACTGAGCTTACTGTGCAAGAGGAAGATTTACTTGCTGATCAGCAGGTGTTGTGATGTAAAGCGTGTCTGGTTTGGGATCTTGTGCCCTTCTGTCTAAACACAGAGCAGGAGGGGAACACTTGGAAAGGGTTGTGTGGACAGCAATGCATACAAAGGAATTACACTTAGTGGTTTTATCTTCTTTTCTAACAAGCTGTCTGAAGATGGCGTGCAGAAGAAAATGAGTAGCTTGTGCATGGAGTTGATGAAGCTCAGAAACATGAGGGATGCTAAGGAAAAGGTATGACCATTTGTACAGGAGAATAATTCTGATCTGCTCAGGAATTAAAACCAGTGATCCACAGTATAGCTTGAAGCTCTTGGTGGCTGTTGTTTTTTAACAAGTGGCTGATATCTTTACTGAGGGATACTTGCAATCACATTTAGCATAGTAGCTGATGCTATCATTAAACAGGGGTGATGATTAAATTTAATTTCACCACTGTCTCTTCTGCAATGCCTTTTTTTCACTAAATCTCATTTTAATTTTAATATGTGTATTTTGTTGTTTGTTTTATGTTTTTTTAAGACTGCACTGGCAAAGCAGGAAAACATGGAAATGAAGCTGCAGGAAGTGCAAAGGAATCTAGAGCATTCAAAAGGAAAAGTAGCACAGTTACAAGAAAAATTGTAAGTGCTAGAAAGGGAATTATATGATATGATATGACCTGGCTGTGTTTCCATGCTTATCCTTTGTAGTAACCAAAACCAAGGCTGTCTCCCTACTGAGAAGGAACAGACATTATCAGTATTTGTAATCTGGAATAAATACAATGGAATGAAGTTCTAACAACTGCTGTGGTTTGATAGAACTACCACTAGAAACATTGTTTCTCTAGTGTATCTAGCCTTTTTCCAAAATACAAACTGTATCATGTCAAGCCTTTGTCTTCCAGTGTGGTATGGGTGGGGTTTTCTTGGGTATGGGGTGGGGAGGGAAGACTATGTCTTTAGGAGAATTGTTGTTCAGGTTGGAGGAGGACATTTGTATGGATGGGATATTTATGGCCTTTAGACTACTAAGTCAGGAATAAGCAAGAATAGAAAAGCATTAGGGCAGGAGCTGAAATCCTAATTCAACAGGCATTTGGCTTGGATTTGATGAACACTTTGATGTTCTCCAGAGAAGTGCATTGAAGAGCCTTTGTGGTGCTTTCAGAGCTGCTTTGATGTAGACATGTGCTCTGAAGAAAGGCAGTTGCAGAGTCTCTTGGTTTCAGCAGCTCTAGGTAGACAGAAAGTGGGTTCTAGCTCAGCACTTTCTATTCTGCTCAAAAAATGTCACATGCTGCACAGGAACAGTGCACTAATGTGCAGCCTGTTGCTGAGGACAGTGACCTGGGATGAGCTTCCAAGCTATGTTCCATGTCAGGTTGGCACAACTGGCACTGCAGCACAAACCTGGCTGTTAAAATACACCAGGGTAATAATACAGGTAGTGCAGGTCACAAAGGGAGGAGATGCTGATTTTCTACAAAAGCTGCTTATATGTTAATGCATTATTATGTTTGTGGCATATTGCTTGTGTCAAAATGTGGCTTAGCATCTTTACTACAATGAGAAGACTATCTGGGATAGGGATGAAAAGAAGGTAGAATCACCTCTTAGAGCCAATATCAGTTTTTCAGCCAAACTGGGAGATGAAAAGTATGTGTTACTACTTAACTCTGGATTTGTTTAAATATATCTGTCATAAAGACTGTCTGGTTTTAGGTCTGCTTCTGAGAGAGAGAAAGTTGAAGAAAAGTCTGACATTGAAAAACTCTTGGAATATATTACAGAGCTCAGGTAACAACAAATTATTCTCAAGAAGACAGTTTTCCTCTTGAAAACCAACAACCTAAGCATTTTCCTTTGTGTTGATGTGTAAGCATAAAAACAAAATTTAGTGGTAACAAGTGCCTAAATTTTCTTCTACAGTAGTGTTGCAGAGACAGCTGAGAAATACAAACTAGAAGTTGCCCAGATGGAGGAGACAATGAGTAAGAAAGACCAAGATATTGAGATCCTGAGGAATACTCTCAAAGCAAAAGAGGAAGAGTCATGTAAACTGATGAAAGAACTTAATGAGAGGTGTCAATTGCTTCAACAAGAGAAAGGTAATTGTTAGTTCTTGTACACTGTTCCATATGTGGGATCACTCACATGTCTTAAAGCATCTCAAATAGTTGTTTTCTAAAATGTCAGTTCAGACTGGTTTGTTCTAAATGATAAGTCAAGTCTCTGAGCTCCAGCTAGAAACACCAAGGCATGTTTTTAACAACAGGGAAATTACATCTGACATCTGTTAAGTCTGAATTGGTGTTTCCATGGCAGCTAACTTGGATGGATAGTATACATGAAAATTGTAGAAGTGGCTTTAATCTGAAAGGTGAACACTAAGAAGATCTTGCTCCTTACTCTTCACTAAGAAGCAGTATAATATTGTGTGAATTCACTGCTAGCAGCTTGTTCACAGATTCACTGAAGTGTTGGGAATGTGGCAATAATCCTTCTTCACCTCCTTACTCCTTCTCTCCCAACTCCAGCACCTCTGCAATCTGAGACATGTACTCAGTTTTCTGTACCAGCTGCCTTCTGTGTGCTAGTTTGTGGAAGAAGCCGTGGGGAGCTCATGTAGTTTTCCCTGCCATGCTGCTCTTCTGGTGAAGGTTAATTGCTTGGTCCAAACACTCCTGCTGTTAAAATGGTCTTAAAGTGGTATGCCTTGAGCCAATTTTGAGGAGTTTCCAGATGGGTTGTAGGTATGGGTTTGTTTTGCGGAGGGTTTTCTTTCTTTTTGTTTTGTTGTTTTTGGTAGTTAGGCAAGGAAAAAACAAAGATGGAATAGAAGTATTATGATTAATACATATTGTAGCTATTTGAAGAAGATAAGGGAGTTTGTGTTATACTGACAAAGTTTCTGTGCAGAGAAAGAGGTGTCTGAGGCCAAAGAACAGTTCCTGAGTATGAATGCTGAAATAGAATGTCTGAAAAAAAAAATTGATTTGCTGGAACAAGAACACCAAAAACTCCTTGAGAAACATGAGGAGGTAATCTCTCAGCTGCAGCAAGAGAAGGTAAATATAGGATATGAATTAGTCTAAAAATAGATTGTAATCCCAAGGACTGGCACTAAAAATTGTTGTTTGCACATGAGATGTGCATTCCACAGATAAAGCCATCATTAATATGGCAAAGTGGGTACTGGCCTGCAGAAGCTTGTGTGATCTAATAGGTCTAAGAACCATTCCTGGTAGGATGGGGGTTTTGGTTCTTCCCATAGGTTTGAAACTTAAACGCTGCAAATTAACCCTTACCTACCCAGGAGGTACTGGTAGTTTTAAAATCTGTGGTATTCGGGCATGCAGGAGTCATCAGCATCAATGCAGCAGAAGTTACTAGAGTTTGAAGATGAAGTAACAAGTGAGAGACATCTTCTGGAAGAAGAGCTGAATGGTACCATGAAGGAGCTGAATAAATTGCATGCAAAGGAGAGGAAAGCTGAAAAGTTGGTGAAGCGACTGGAACAAGAAATCAAATCTCAAGGTCTTGAACTTGCACAGATGGAAGAAGAGTTGAAAGGGTTTGTGAAGGAAACTTTCTGATTCAAGCTTTGAAAGGAAAAATGTTAAATTAGTAGTGTAAGCAGAGCTTCTGAACCAATTCAGGTTTTAGAGACCTGAGCAGATCTGAAGTTATTTCTTGCTGATTGTTGATTACTGATAATGATGAGATCTATTCACTAGTACTAGTAACTTGAGTCAGTTTTACATTGTTGTAATTTAAAACAAAAAAAAGCCATTTGGGATTTGCTTGAAAGGCTGGTGTTGTAGTGCTCTGACCTTGCTGTGCTGGATAAGATATGTGCATGCTGTACTGGCTGTTTCTGTCCTGGAGAAGGCTGTGACAAAAATATTTTCAAGCCAGTTGTTTCTTGTTTAAGTTTACTATTACGTCTTCAGTCTATTCCATAGTTCCCTTGGAAAATAAGGGGAGGGGGAAATCCTTAGTAATACCTGTTGTGAAGATTGTGCTTTAGCATGTGAGAAGTTACTGGTTTGTCACAATTAATTTATTGCTGCTGCTTCAAGCCTTCTGTAACTGATAGCAGCATTTGGTGATGTGTTCACACATGCTTCTCTCCAGTGTGAAATGCTGAATTTTTATTTCAGGAAGAGTGCAGAGCTGGAGCAAATCAAGGCAAGGCATAGCAGTGCTGTATTGAAAATCCAAGAAGAGCACAGCAATACACTGCAGGAACTTGGAAAGACTATTGCTGACTTGGAAAGGTATTTAAGTTTTATTCATGTATAGGACAGGCATTATCTCTAAGATGACAATAAAATGTACTGTTCATTTATGTGCCACATGTGAGTGTTGGCATGGCATTTGAGCAGAGGATTTTGTGGTGTTGTTTGGTGGCATTAAGAATTTATTTCTTGAGTACTGGGCAAATATAGTGACATAATATCACTATCTAGTTCAGGAAATTGGATATTTCTTCTTCCAAAATGTAACCAGTTGGAGGAGTTCAGTGGTCTTGGACCACAAAGAGATTTGTAACTAGTGATGGTGTTCTTGACACTGAAATATCTTGCAAAAAGACTTATATAGACTCAAAATTTGCACTGAATTTTAAGTAGTTGCCCACAGTACTGCAATTTTTACCTTAAAGTATTCAGGTTTAGAAAGTATATAAAAAGTGATACTGTTATTACTAGGTATGTGTGTCACCCATGAAGGATCCTGTGGGATATTTGACAATGCCAACTACAGACAGTGGGTGCTTTTCTGTTTAAAATAAGCTTCAGAGAGTGTAGGTCCTTCATGTTTTAAAATACCTACAAAATATAGTAATATTTTTATCACAGGATTTGTCATAGTGTTACTGCTTATGGCTTTATGGAGCTGTGTTTTGTTTCTTTCTTACCTTTGGATTTATCAGTGCCTGTACACTGCCGTATCTTCAGGTTATAAAATCTTTGATACTTGCTAATACGAGCTCATGTTGTTCATGTCAATCTGTATTTTGCCTGAAGTAACAAGGTTTTTCTCATTTGTACTGTAATACCAGCTACAAGAAAACATCAGCTGAAGAAATTTGCAATTTTAAACTGGAGAATTCCTCTCTGCGAGAGGAAGTTGCCAACCTAAAAAAAGTAGGCCAAGAGAATCTGCAGTTGCTTCAAGAAGCAGAATACACTAAAAACAAAGCAAATGAAGAATATGCAAGGTACTACACAGAAAAACTTTCCCTTAAGCTAAAGAATGCAAACTGAAGCTTGCCTTTCTAACTAGAACCTCATGTGATGCTGTAAAGATCAGATCAGTATTTGGTGTAAGCTGAAGTTTCTTGCTTTTTCCAGTGCAGAAGGTTGAAAATACTGATAGACAAAATTTATTCAGTTTATATGCATTAGGAAACTGGTCTGTCCAATCAGTTATTTTGACTTTTGTTTATATGTGGAACATAGAGGAAAAGGAAAACACTTGAATGAAATATGTTTGAATATTGTCTGTTTCAGAAATATCAGTTACAGTGGTTGCTCTGCAAATGAGATCCTCAGGGGTGACAAACAAATACTGAATGCAGAACTTACTCTCTGCCATTCCAGTCTGAATGATGTCACCTCAAATTCTGCTCACAAGCAGAGGCCAATTAATCATCCATGAGTTGCCACACTGTGATGATATAAACTGAGGTCCCCTCTCTGCCTAATATGAGGCATCACAGTGCAGCTGATGAGAAATAACACCCAAGAAGTGTTATGCCAGTAGCTGAGGACATGCTTCTGACTGTCTAACAGCAGTTTAGTGATCCATGTTCTCTATGGCTCTGTGCTGGTTAAGATGCTGCCCTTTCTGTCTTCCCACCTGCTTCATGTCTCCTGTTTTCATTAGAGCTGGTAAAAGAAAAACCTGAAGATCTATTTCCTCCTTGAGGTGGCAGGGAAGGGATGGGGCAAAAAGCTGGGGCTGAAAAGGGGTCAGTGCTTTAAGGTGTACGGTTTTTGAAGTCTTGCATACATCCACGCTGAACAGTCTTGATTAGTTCCTGCTTGAGCAAATCTCTGCATGCAAAGCCTAACTACTAAACTGTCCCTGATAAAAGCTGTTGGCTCGAACAACCTTAAATGAGCAACATGATTTTTCTTTGCTTCAAAAGGACTGCTTGCATCCTTATAGGAAAAGGTAAAAATGTTGTTCATCTTAAACTTAATTGCCTTCTGTACCACTGTTTTCTTTGTGGCACTTTTTGTGCAAACCTTTATTTCAGTTCTACTAACAGCTTTTCAACCATGGTTACTTGGGGGTTTTAGATTTGTAGTGTAGTAGAAAAAAAGTAAAAATCAAGGGCTCATTAAGCAATTATGGTATTTTCCTCAGGATGCTTTTAGAAGTCCAGACCAAGCTTACACTAAAAGAAGCAGAAACAGAGCGAACAAAAGAGTCTTGCCTTGCACAAGTGACTGAACTTCAGGAAAAACTTGAGGAGCAAACTGAAGATCTGAAAAGAGAACTTGAAGCAGAAAGATCAAGGTGACTTTCTCAAACTGCATATGATGGCACAGCCAGTTTTATTGGGAAGAAGTGCTGAGAGCTAACAAGGAACATAATAAAACTCTGTGTCTTGCTTTTTAGGAAAACCATAAATGAAGATGTGACCTCTAGCTTAAAGAAAGAGATCAAGACCTGGCGTAAACTGTATGAAGATTTACATAACAAAGTTAAGCCTTTCCAGGTATGTTGGGAAGTAGGTGTTAGTATCTGTTAACATAAGACTTTTGCACCTGGCTCAAGTTCTACTCCTGAGAAGTAAATATTGCTGCTTCCTGTTTTAAGTTTTTTATTCTGCAGTGGTTTTCTAAGTTACTATCCAATGAGCCAGCTACTCCTTTTCCCAAACTAATCTTCTTTGGTAGATTTCAGTTTAGTAAAAAGTTGTGCTTAGTTTTGAAAGATTTCTAAGACGTTCAAATGTATTTCAGCAACAACTAGATGCTTTTGAAGCAGAGAAGAATGCTCTCCTGGAGGAGCATGGGGCAGCCCAAGAGGAACTGAATAAACTGAGTCATGCATATGCTAAACTACTTGGCCACCAGAACATGAAGCAAAAAATCAAGCATGTTATGAAGCTGAAGGAAGACAATGCCCACCTGAAGCAGGTTTGTGAAATGAAAAATTAGAAATCTGCAAGCTACTAATGTGCTTGATGCCTTGTTTGTTACTCTAAATATTTTTAGACTAGTCCTGCAAGCTACATATTTCTTGATTCTTAAATTCCCTGCACAAAGCAGATTACAAAAAACCACCAGCCTCCAGAAATGCCAAGAGTTTTATTTTTGACTGAATTTACAACTTACAGAGGGATCAGCAGTACAAATAAGTACCTCTACTCTTAGCTTGGTTGGCTTTTCTTACCTTTTTTTGGGGTTCTAGACTTAATAAACTATCTGTTGAAAGTTTCAGACTGCCATACTGCTTAGTGATGTTACACAGTACCTGTATGTGCTGCTGGTTTCTCTACATCTGTATGTTTGGGTTTTAATGCCACCAATAATTGTCTATGTGTTTAGCATTCGGCAAAATGGCTCCTTCAGTAAATGATGAAGCAGACTAGAACTCCTGTTCTTCATCTAACTTCCAAGTCTTGTTTTCCCTAGGATGTCTCAAAGCTGCGTGCATTGCTAGCCAAGGAGAAGCAAACCAACAGACAGCTTCAGGAGCAGCTGTGTGCCGTACAGGGCGTTAAGCGTTTTGATCCTTCCAAAGCTTTCCAGCATGATAGCAAGGAAAATATTCCTCCAAAAACGCCTTTGAAAGAAGGTAACTGTGAGATTGATGTAGCCTTTGTCCCTCTTAAGCTTAACCAAAGAAGGTATGAGAGTCCTGCACAGTCTGCTGCATCTGAGGGAGGTGAATGGTGTCTCTTGTTCCACAGCAGATGTTGGAGGTTGCATCAGTAGGGCACTCCCAGAGTACTTTGCAGCCCAGATCCCTACAACCTGACAGGAATAGGTGGTGTGCCAGGTCAGACAGCAGAGCCATTTTCCTTCTGTCACCAGCTCACATGTCCCTGCTGATGAGGTGCCAGGAAGTGTCTCCTGCACAGGTCATGGGGTGCAAATGGCTCAGCCAGACCCCTTTGCACCCTGGTTCTTTAGCTGCCACCTGGCAGAACCTTGTACCACTGTAGGTGTCAAGGTAAGGTGTAAAATGTCTGCAGATAAATGTGGGGTGGAGGAACAGATGGAGAAGAGCATGGGGTCACACCAAGGGAAGCAGGGTAGGGGAGAGAGTTTCATTACAGTGTCTGTTCCAGGCTCTGAAATCCTGGCTTGCCTGCGAGGTTCAGTGTAGGGCCTTCTGCCCCTCAGGAGACAAAAAATTACTTAATGTGGTGGGAGGACTAGGTGAAAAACTCCAACTTAGTCACATTTTTCCATTGCAGGTAATAAAAACAAAGTTTGAAGTCTTCTTGGTGTCAAGAAAATAAATCACCCATAAATTTGTGTGCTACAGGAGACTTCAACAGACTGCTTCTTCAAGGTGAACTTGGATGCTGTATATGATATAAATGAGTAGAAGCCCTAGAGAAATTATCTAAAATTATATATTTTTAGAAAACTGTTTTACTGAGAAGCAACAGGTGACAGCATGTTCCTGACTCCTGGTAACATCATTACAGGCATGAACTCTGAAAAGTGTTCACTGTTGCATGTTTTGGATATGCTGAGGCTGCTTAGTTAGGTTTTGAACAGAGCATTTTAAGTTTGGAAAAGGAGAATAAGCATTGGAGATTAAGATTACAAATGAAACCGGACTTCATGGATTTTTTTATTTTTGTTTTTAATTTTTGGTGGGTTTTTTTGGTTTTTTTTTTTTTTTTAATCTATCCAGTGTATACTATTCTGTGTTAATTTTGCTGTTTATAGCTGCTTTGGTACCAATGGCAGCAATACTGCCAAGAGACCTTTTTACTGCTGTGACCTGCACGCTATATACAGAGTAGAAATGGGACTGTACACTTAATTTTGATATTCTACAGGATCTATATTCAGTATATGTGAACTTCAATCCTGGGGCTAGGTGTTGCAGCTGCTGATCTTCAGAAGAGCATTTTCAGGTCAAAGTCAAATTGACTGCATTTATCTAAGTGTTTGTGTGCTGTGACTAAGATTAGTGTCTTAAGAGAAATGCTGTGTCCACTGGACCCTTAAACTGTCATAAAATCTTTGTAGCCAGCTGTTGTAGGTGCTATCAGTGCTACAGTGACAGGGAATAACAACAGACCTTATCTCACTTGGGTGGGAGGACACCACAGAACTAACAAGCATTGTACAGACTGGAGCTTTGACAATGGAGAAAGAATATGTTAAATTGCATTTAAAATTAACATTTTAGCACAATAAAAATTTCAAATTAATGCATTTGTCCATTTCCTTTGCAAATCAGGTAGAAAATCCAAAATTACGTTGCAGTGGGTTTAATCTAATGTTCTTTTTTCTAGTCTTTATCTTCAAAACAAAGCCCAATGTCAGTCTTGCCTCAAAAACTACGTATTCTCTAGTCTTAGGGAAATTATTTAGCTGAACTGTGTAAAACATGCAACCTGCAATTATGTTATTTCTTTTAATGCAAAAGTAAATACTGAATTTAAGTCCGAGGTGGAACTGTTGTGCAGCTATCTTACACAGAGGTGCTGCAGAGGCAGTACTCAAAGCTTAGCTGGTAGAATTTATTTGCATTTATGCTAACATCATGAGCTTACAGACACTTCATAATTCCTAGGAAATTATGTGCAAAAAAATGCACATTAAGTCCAAGGAAAGAAGTTGCTAGATGTTTTCTGTTAATGTCATCTTTGTGTATTTGCTGGATTATGTGATCCCTTGAAGATTGAGGATGAGGATTAGTTTCAGGTGCTTTAATTAAGAGAGCACTTGGTATTCAGCCTGAAGTGTTGAGAGACTTTGATAAAGAAGTTGCTAGAAGTATTTTATACTGGAGTTCTCTCCTTGTGGAGAAAAAAAAATGAAGGTTTTCTTGTCTGAAAGGTGTAAATGGAATAAAAAAAATTGTATAGGAAACAGGCATTTGTCTGAAAGTTAATGCAAGGTTCCACCAAACTCAAACTCAACACATAAAAATGGAGACACTCAGTTAAGGTACACTTATTTTTTTGACTGAGGGTACAAATATGCCAAGAGAAGCCAAGAACGGCAGATGTCACAGGACTGGGCTTACAGGGTTCCTACATCCTTGTTTGATACAGCTGGCATGAGCATGCTTATACTGACAGAAAAAAAAGACAAACTCCAGCAAATAATTGTGCTTGTCTTACAGCAAGGTTGATCCTTGAGCTTTATAACATTGGTAAATCATGTGGAGCAGAGTGGGGAGAGAAGCAAAGGCTGGAAGCCAAGGGGAAATTGAGGGCTTTTTGCCAGCTTCAGTCTGGGAGGCTTTGTCACTCTCATGCA
The DNA here is from genome assembly GCF_017590135.1 of Pyrgilauda ruficollis. Lineage (NCBI taxonomy): Eukaryota > Metazoa > Chordata > Aves > Passeriformes > Passeridae > Pyrgilauda > Pyrgilauda ruficollis. The sequence continues at coordinate 1,126,033 of NW_024530599.1, forward strand.
CTACGAAATGAAGTTTTAAAAACTGAAACCTTGTCATTTGTTGCTTAACTTGCATTTGTCTTCACTGCAGGAATCCATTACTTTCATGTCGTGGAAGACTTTTTTTTTTTTAATTGAAAAATCCATGATTTAACAATTTCAATGATTTCTATGATGATTTGTCTTGCAAGAGCTGGACTGTGCTCGGTTGAAATGTAACATGAAGAGCTCTTGGAATTCTCAACCTGCCTGACCTAATTAGAGCCCTCCTCCTGTTTGCCATAGAAGAACTGTGTAAGACTCAGTGCCAGTGCTCTGAGTGGAGCTCATGCACACAATGGCTGTGCTTGCTTGTGCTGGCTGTTATGAGGTAGAAATTTAAGCTCATACTGAGCTGCTTAAATGGTACCACTGGGACCAGACCAAAAGCTTAACAGGAATCAGAGCCACATGTGATGCAGGGCTTGGATTTGAGTTGTGGTTTCAAAGGTCAGCAGAGCCAGTGCTGCTCAGTCCATGTGCTCTCGGCAGGCACAGCAGACAAAGGGACAAGTGCACAGTTGAACTGCAGTGGTTTCCTAGGCTGCTAATGCCCTCTGTGCTCTAGCAGTGCCTGAAATGCTGCTGGAAATGGAGCAGGTAAGGCTCTGCATATTTGCATTAACAGGTTGCTACCACATTTTGGTTACAAAATCAAGGGAAAAACAAACTGAGAGGGAGGAGAGAGAGAAACTTAATTATGCATTAGCCTCTGTGAATTACAATCTGAAATGTTAATTTAAGGAGTGGTCCATTTAATCACCCAGGGAAGCATAATGCTTAAGTGACTGTGATCTAGACAACAATACAATTCTTATTGTAAAATAATAGTGTTTCACAAAGTGCATATAACAATAATAAAGAAATTGAAAGTATAGGTAGAACACTGTAGAACTTGAGGTAAATATTTGATGAAAAATTAGATTATAGAATATAATGAAAATACAGAAACTGCATATAATTTAACTTAATCTGGTGACAAAGATGAGAGGATGTTTTACAGGCTGATTGATGATTGTAGCTTGAGATTTCAGTGTTCATGCTTTTGTATTTTTCTCCTGTTCTGAGCCCAGAAGACAAAATTTTTATTTCTCCATCATGGTTTTTGTTAAAATGCATAAGGAGCTCTTTCAAGCTGTATTGGGAGGAGATGTTGTGACATCTGGTGTACTGGGAGTTCTTGCCTCCATGCTGCTAAACAGTTTGGTATTTCTTTGTAGTTTCTTCTTGTTTTCAAGTTATGAATTACTGATATTTTGAAATAGAATTCTAAGGTTAATGGAAGGGAATTAAATGTCAAGAACTTGTTACAGGGGAAAGGAAGGGCATCTGTATTCCATGAAGGCAGAAATTGGCTGAAGTGGTTTAATTTATATATATATACACATCTTTGTACTTTAAATGTTAGTTGTTTGTCATAAAGGTAATTACAATATTCTGTAAAATTTCAGTATGATTCCATTAAATTTTGGTAGATGTTTCTGGTTTTCTTCCTCAAGTACTACCAATTAAAACTATTTTAATCAAGTCAAGCTGAAATAAATCCATTGGCATAGATACAAGTGTGATGTAGCTACAGTGAGTTTGGCCAGTAATTTTTATGCATCTACTTACCTTCAGTTCTCTAGCTAAAAAAAAAAAAAGTCTCTTGCTAGGCACAGTCTCTGCCTTTGTGGGTCAGAAATGGTACAGTAACATTTCATATACAGTATCCTGTTACTTTCAGAACTTTGTATTGAAAAAGAAACCAAATCTGTCACCTTGTAAGCATGTAAGGATACATTCAGGATCAGTACTGTAAGCAGTGATTACTCTCAAAAACAACCCCTCCTTCTCTGTGGGAGTTACCTGTTGCTTTTACATCAGACTCTATATAAAGGTAATTGAAAATGCTTTTCTCCACTCTAATTTAGTCATTTATAGTGAATATATAAATTGACTATAAATGACAGAGCTATATGCAGGAAGTGTCAAATGGTATTTTGAATTTCTAATTCTGAAGTTTCACTTTGTTTTTTACAAATGAGATCTCACAATAGAAAGTTCACAGTTTCAATAGCAGAAGTGTGCTCAGCTGTTAAAACGCAGCACCGCACGTGCTCACTGCAGTGACTTCTGTTACTGTTTTGAAGCACCGTGAACGCGAGAATAGGAGCGGCCTGCAGGTAAGGCTCGCGGTGCCCCGGGAGCACAGGCACCCCTTGTCGTCCTTCTCCCCCGAGGCCAGCAGCGTTCGGGGCGGCGGTGGCGGGCTGCCGCGGGTCTGTACCGCGGGTCTGTACCGCGGGGCGGTGCGGGGCTGGCTGCGGGCGCTGAGGGCTCTCCGGGCGCTGAGGGCTCCCCGGGCGCTCCGGCCTCGCCGCTGTTCCCGCCCACCCCGTGCGGGCCCTCCCTGTCCCGTGGGACCGCGCCTGCCCCTTTAAATACCCGTCCTGGCTCCGCCCCCTCCGGCTCGCCTCGGCCAATCAGCGGGCGGCGGCGGGAGGCGCGTGCGTCGGGCGTGCGGCGCGGCGAGGGCGCCCCCTGTGGCGCGGCGCTCAGCACGGGCGCGGAGCCTCGGTCGCGCAGCGCCGGGAGCCGCGGCCGCGGGGCTGCACCAGGCTGCACCGCCATGGTGGGCCGGGAGAAAGAGCTCAGGATCCGCTTCGCGCCGGGACGCTGCGAGCTCGTGGAGGTGAGGGCGGAGGGGCGGGCAGCCCGCCGCGGGGCGGCTGTGCAGCGCGGGGCCGGGCGGGCAGGCCCGGAGCGCTGACGCGTTCGCGGCGGGACCGGGCCCGGGGGGCCGCGGCCGCTGGGGCTGAGCCCCGAGGGGCCGCGGGTACCTGAGAACCGCGGCTGGGAGCGCCCCCGGGCTCCGGGAGTTGGGTCATTTTGTATCCGCACGGCCCCAACACCGGGAATAGCCACCGGGACGCTGTGCTCGGCAGCCCGGGGGTCGCGGCGCCGCTCTCGGCGGTCCCGAGGCACAGGGAGGGGCTCGGAGATAGAGACCGTGTGCGGAGGTTCCACAGAGGATTCCCCTGGGAGGCGCCTCCGTGCCCGCTGTCCCGGGCGGGGTCCGTGGTGCCCTCAGGTGTACGTGAGCTGCCGCAGCAATGAGGGCTGGCCGTGTGGGGAGGGGCAGAACAACTTCTGCCCGCACGAATGTGGGGTCACCTGTTGTTGCGAGCCTTCGGAAAGCCCCAGGCTTTGCCTCTTGCTTTCTGTGGCTGCAGGGCATGTCAGAGCTGAGAGAGCTCGGCCTCACGTTCCCTTCCCTGTAGTGACTTGGATCTCATCGGATTATGTTGCAGATGTTTTACACCGGTAGCTTCCGGGTTTTGGTGGCCATTCCTGAAAATCGATGGTTTTAGTTCAGCATGATTTTCTAAATAAAAATATAAAGCTTAAAAAGCTTTATTATAAACTTTAAAAGTACTTGTTTCTGGTTTTCAACTTGCAATGCATCATGTTTTGTTCTTTTTATAAAATATACTGTGAGTTTATATTTAGTAGTGTTTGTAAAGTGATCTGGTGTCTCATAAATGCTGTTTTTAACCTGATAATGTTGTGACTTGTTTATTTTTATGTGAATTAGACTTTTTTCTTGGTTCATATGGACATCAAATAACAATAAATAGGATGCAAAATTGCATGTTTTGGTAGTGTTAATAGACCATAGAAATGCTGCTGCAGCTGCGTGATGTCCTGTGAAGGAGCAAAGCAGCATACAGGGAAAGAGTTCATCTGTTCAGGTTTTTTATCACCAGAATGTTAAAACTTCTGGCAAGAAAAGGTTTAAACTGGTAATTAGTTGGTGTTGGATATATGGCAAACATCTATAATTTGTTTGCCCTTTCAGAAACAAAGGGCAAGACAAATGATAGGTACAAGTGACTGGAATCAATTAGTCTTGCAGATAACAGCAGTAGCATGCAAGCTGTGCTTGATGAAAGCTGTTTGTGTCCAGTTCAAGCTGTGTTGCTGATGTAACATCCTCTTCATGATATATAAAATAAACAAACTTAGATGAATCAGGTTCTAAAACATCAGGTTTTGCAAATCACACTTGGTTTTGGGTTGGTCACTTCCTACTTACTGAAGATACTCAGTGATGTTTTTGGAGAACCTTTTGACTTCGTTCTGCAGCAAGTGTTGGATATTTATTAGTGGGCACCTCTGGATGTTGAACTCTGATCATAGGTCCTGTGACACTGTGCAGACTTTGCTGACAGAAGTACTACAGAAGAAAATAGTAGTAGCATGTTCTTGCTCATGCTGTTCAGAGAAGCCTGAGTAGCCTTAAAAATGGTAAACCAGGTTGTGTTCTCGTAAAATTTAAGGAAAAAAGTAACTTTTTGAAATGTCACTTGCTGTAGTCTGTTATTTTCAGGCGGCTGTCCAGATGTAAATTATTAATTTTCATCTCGTACTAATGGGAATAAATCAGCCTTCATCTGGAGACTGAGAGTTGAGAAAAGGCATGCACTGTGCTGGCAACTTGGAACGATTGTTTTGGGTAGGCTGTTTCCATCGTGCCCCTCTGCATATACCCTTATGGAACAAAAGCTTTGTAACTTCACAGATGAAAGACAGTAATTTGGGAGTGATTGCTGTGGCTTCCTGTGCTGCAATCAAAAAGTAGCAGTCTGGTACAATGCTTAGAAATTACTGGGCTGTTAAGATTGCATAGCAGAAAGCATTCTATGATGTACAGAATTATAGTAATTTGTCACAAATTGTCCTTGTGTGTAAAGTGGTCAGGAAATCCAAGATTTGTGGGTTCTGCACACCAAAGTTTTTTTCTGCACAGGCATGGTAAAGATATGCTTTCATTTTTGTTTTTAGCAGGCAGGTTTTGGGTTTATTCGTGGCAGATACAGAAGGAAAACATTAAAGGAAAATAAAGATTGCAGAGACAGACATGGATCTTGTGTTTGCTGTCTTGAAAACCTGATGCTCTAGTGAGGGGTGGGATGAAGTTTGTGTGCTGATGTTCACAGCTGTCCCAAGTACCAAAATGTGCAGGAGCTGAAGTACAGCTTTAGTCTGTTGTAGAGATTGAGAGCTGAAATTGTCAAACTGCTTCCAGATGCATTTTGTAAAATTGACAAGAGATCCATTGTGTTGAGTAACAATTAATTACTCTTCTATTTGATAATAAAATTCAAGATTTTTAATTACTAAAATAAGTTACTTTGCTGCAGCTTTTAACAGGCACAGTCTATCCAGAATTATTTGTTGTAGGATTTGGACCCTGTATGGTAGATCTTCTGGGTCTATTTTCTAAAGAAGTTAGTTCCCTCCTTTCAGATTGCACAAAGTTATTAGCTTTTGAATGAAACTTAAAGTTCTGTCTTCACTAGTGGTTTGAATTGTTGTAGAAGTAAATGAGTTTCTCACAGAAGTTTTGTTTTCATTACCTTTGAATATGTGGTTAAATAGTTGACTGGCTACAGTATTGGTTCTTCCAGATGCTGGTGTTCAATGAGACACTTGACTCAGGAGAAGCCTTTTTAATACAGTAGCCTTTGACTGTAGTTTTGCATACTTTTAAAGAAAAAACAGTGAAAAATTACAGTGGAAACAAAACTTTTCCTGCTGTCATTTCCCTAGGAAGATGTTGACGTTCCCAGTAGGCGAGTTTTGATCACTGGTGCTACGGGACTTCTTGGCAGAGCTGTGTTTAAAGAATTCAATGAAAATCGTTGGAACACAGTTGGTTGTGGATACAGGAGAGCTCAGCCCAGATTTGAACATGTTAATCTTCTGGACTCTATTGCAGTTCATGATATCATCCATGATTTCCAGGTAAGTTTCTGGAGTATGAAGTGGATGGGAGGAGTACTTTGTGTGCAGTGCTCAGCTGATAGTGCTGCTGAGTTCTGGGGTGTGAATGGGCTGGTGCTTTGGCCCAGCCCAAGGTGTGTGCTCTGCCCCACCCAGAGCAAAGGTTTACTCTGTAGATAGAGACAGCTCTGGCCTTTGCTGTGCTCACCACGGGCAGGCTGCAGGCACAGCTGTACGTGCCAGCACACTGCAAAGGAAAAGATACTTCTGAGTTATTGACACAGTAATGTGTCAATATGCAGTTCTGGGGAAGTGGAGGAATATTTAAATACAACAGCAGTAACTGTGTAGTGTGCAGTGTTCACTGTTTTTTCAGTCTGAGTGCCAAGAGGAATATGTAAAACCTGAAATACATGATCCAGGATGCCATTCTATAAAATAATAAATATCATCTTAATAATCTGCAAAATCAAGTAAGCCATGTGTAAATAGCTTACCTAAAATTTTTAGTACCCTTGTGTGTGTGAAAGATCTATCTTATATATTTTACTATACAGAGTTAAAAAGAAAAAAATCCGCACAACTTCAGAGTTGCTGTAAGATTGAAGCTACTGAAGACCATAAATTCACAATCAATGACAAATGTTTTTCTTATCTTGAAACAGCATGGTTTTATTGTAAAGAGATACTAAGGAAAAGGTGTTCCTTGGAATGCCAGAATTAAAATTAACAATGCTCTTTTTATTACTTAGTTTTGCCTGAAGGTTGTCGTTGTTAGAATTAGGGTGCAACTGCCATCTCTTGACATGTTGGTTGTTTAAAATTAGTCTTTAATTTCCAGCCTCATGTTATAGTGCACTGTGCTGCTGAGAGAAGGCCAGATGTTGTAGAAGGTCAACCAGATGCTGCTTCTCAGCTCAATGTGGCTGCTTCAGCAAACTTAGCAAAGGAGGCAGGTAAGGAGACCATCTCATGGATTTGGTGTCTGGTTTAAATCCTGCATCTAGTTATACAGGGACATCAGTACAAATAGTGCAAATGTTAATGTCACTTCTGCCATCAGTGTGCTGTTGATCTGTTTTCCATAAGAGCAGTGTGCGCAACTCTGTGAAGGATCAGGGAACAGACAAAGCAGCAGGAATGAATGTGCATGGAAGATGAGATCCTTGGGAGATTTAAGGGTCTATTGGGATTTCAAAGAAGGCATGAATTAATATAAATTATCTATAAACATTTCCTTCCTAGCTGGAGTTGGAGCATTTCTGATCTACATTAGTACAGATTATGTATTTGATGGAACAAGCCCTCCATATAAAGAGACTGATGTGCCCAATCCCCTGAATTTATATGGTAAAACCAAACTGGAGGGTGAAAAGGCAGTTCTGGAAAACAATGAAGGTAAGACACACAACCATTTTTAATACAGGCTTTCTATTTTGACTCAGTTACATATTAGCTTAGTAGACTCTTAAGTCATCAGTGAAGTTGCAAAACCATGGAAACGAGTTTCAGAGAAGAATGTGATTAGGAGTTGGTCTCCTTGCTCATGAGCAATTCCTCTTGCTTATATCTTGACTAAAGCTTTTATTTCTTACCTGTTCCAATCTTCATTCATGTTATTCATCTCTCCCTTATGAACATTCGTAAGCCTGTGTCTATTCTGAATCTGGTGTTCCTAAGGAAAAATAAAATACTTCATTCAATATACAGCTGCAGTTATTTATAGGGATGCATTGCAGGTGTTGTCATTGTATGTTTACTTAAAGGGAAAACCAGACTTGTGATTCAGTAATAATACAGGTCAAATCAACGTGGAGTCTTGCTACTCTTTGGGTTTTGCTCTATTATGTATACCAACAGGCCACCCATTTTGGTTTTACTCACCTGCACACATCATATTCCTGCTTGTAACAAAAGGTTTAATAACTTATTTATTGTATTAAACAACCAGATCTTTAAAATTTGTTTGTCTTTTCTTAATGAAAATTTGGCACACAAAATATACAAACATAATTTTTAAATTTCTACTTAGGGGAAAATAGCATGTTCGCTTTAATTTAAGATTTATTTCTTGTATGAGAGAGAGATTTTGCTGCTTCTAGGTAGTGCACTGTCCGCATCCAGTTACAGATTATAAGGAAAGAAGCACTTGTATTTTATCAAAAAAATCTGAAGAAAGTAATCTCAGTACACATGCAGAAGAGGTTTCTGACACTCACACTGTGGTTCTGTGCTTCCCAGCTAGAGAGCCAAGCTATTGGTAAATTAGCATGATGGTCTTCCAGTAAGTAAATATATATGCGGTGTATGGTGGATTTGGCATTACTAGTAAGAAAGAAACTTTGTAAAAAAAAAAATACTTTGATAGGAAAAGTCTCATTTAAGTAAAAATAAATTTAAATGACAATTATTCACTCCACCTCCAGATTAAAGACCATCTCTGAATTTGACTGTGATGCTGTTTGCTCCCTCTTCTAGACTGGTAATGACGATCAGACTTTACCAAATCCAAGGATGTGTGGGTATCTTGCTAGACCCTTCCCCCAACTCAGCTCTGCACTTTGGTTTCGTAACCTTTTGGAGCAGGATCTGTCAGGCAGCAGTGGGTTGCAGCAGTGGTATTATTAGCAGGAGGAATGTTTAGGTGGTGCTGAGTAAAGGGTTTGAGAAGATGAGTTCTCTTGATTCATAGAAATACAAGTATTTTCCATGTACTGGTGTTCCAGCCATTGATTGCTGATACGGTATAGGTAGACTTCCACTGGTCAAATCTGTAGCTGTGTGAAGAACTGCCCTGTCTATTTCTGTTGTAAAATGTGAAAATCTCCAGTAAGTGGTTTTAACATTTTTTTTAAAAGATATTTTATTTTGGTTAGAAGGGAATACATGCTTCTAAATATTTATATATAGGAATAAAGTCTTTATTATAGAACTACCAAGTGTCAGGATGTCCTCGGAGCTGTTAGACATGAGACTGATCCTCTCCACATCCCAGAGAGCTGAGAATGAAAGGAAGGCAGTTGTCTTCTCAAAGAATGAATATTTTTAAAACAATTCAAAAATAGATGTTTCGATCAGTATTTAAAGACAATAGTGTATCTTCTGAGTGACCAAATAACTGCATCTAGAGCAGTAGGAAATCAGTGTCATGTTGGGTTTTCTGTTTGTTTTTCTTGTCTGAGTACTTATTTTGGTTTACTTCTCTGTGAGAATAATTTCTGTGTTAGCTTTTTCTGTTTGTCTCTCCAATATCTATAGCATTTTCCTCCAAGTATATTAAGAATGCCTATATTTTGATGACTTCAGCTTCTAATTTCAGTTCCAATTTTTTTGTTTTCTCTTTCAGCAAAACTGTTACTTTTATGTAATTTGTCATAGCCTTGGATTTCTTCTCAGAGGCTTTTTGAGTCTTCATGACAGACATAGACTAGTATGATGTATTCCATCATGAAATATGTTTCTCTTTGCATTTTGTTAATTTCTCAAATCACTGTCCTGGAATCTAACATTGTTTACTATTGTGTTCTGTGAACCTATTCCTTAATTGTCAAGTTTTTAATTTATTTCAAGGTTCATGATTTTTTTTTTCTGGTAAATAATATCCTCCTTTTTACAGGAGGCTTCTGCATGATGGGTCAAACATCTTTGTAATTTATGCCTGAACATGATGACCTGTGATTGGTGGGAATTTTTCTCCTTGCTCTTACCCAGAGAGGATGGGTAGTGCTGGAGTAATTGCACAGAGTAGTCAGATCTTTTAATTTTCTAATTTTTGTTCTAACCCAAACAGGCATCTTTATGCAATTAATGAAAGCTTGTTGACTTTCTGGAAATCAATGGCATAAATGAAAATAAATAACAATACAATAATTTCTATAATCTTAGTGTTTATAAACTGGTTTTGATAGAAATTATAATTATATTCTGTAAGCTAACATACAGCTTGCATTTTATTTGTGATTTGTAGATGCTTAATATGATCAGCATATTTCTTAACGCTTCCACTTTTCAGATTATGCTGCAACATTGGCACCCACCCATGATCTAAAATATTCTTTCTTTTAGAAACTGCAGTACTTAGGATTCCTGTCTTGTATGGAGAGGTGGAAAGACTGGAGGAAAGTGCTGTGACAGTTATGTTTGATAAAGTGCAGTTCAGTAATAAATCTGCCAACATGGACCACTGGCAACAGAGATTTCCTACCAATGTCAAGGATGTAGCAGCTGTTTGCAGACAACTAGCAGAGAAGAGAATGCTGGTAAGAATGGCAAGAAATGAGCCTCTGCAAGGTAAAAACAGCTTGAGTTGTCAGCTTTGCTTCTGAACAGCTGAGAACTGCACATCACCTGGATTATTTGCATTTCTGGAATGCTGGGAAGGAGGAAAGAACTGGTTGTAATACTACAGGATCTATGCACAACTGTGAGGGTATTGTGGTCTTTGAAGCAAAAGTGGTTGAAGGGATCAGATAGACCCTTCTGAAAACTGTCTCCTGGTATAGAGGAGAGAACTAGAAATGCCAACTTATTCTGATATACCTTTTACAAATTGCTAGTTTTAACTAAAAATTCTCAAAGGTGCTATTGTTTATTGTATTAACAACACTAAAGTGGCCAAACAATGCCCCTGGACTGAAATACTTCCTTGTATTTGTTCACCACAGCACCTTCAGATTACCATCTTTGCAAGGTAACAGAGCCAAACAACAAACAGCCATGTTTATGTTTTCACATGGTAACTTTGAAAACATGGACTGGACTTGTACAGGGTTTGCAGTTTAACATTCAGAACGTGTGTGATGCCTTTTGCTTTTGTTTTTGAGTAAGTGAACATCACAGAACAGCTGAGTTCCTCCTCCCCAGCTCTTCGACGTTTCTTGGTCAGTGGGCAGCTCCTTTCCTTCCTGTTCATTCTACTGGACACAAACTGACTGTGAAGCCAGGTCAGATAGAAGTAACACCAGTTTCCAGTCTCAGGTCCTCATTAGATGTTCTGTGAAAAGGTACAGATGTTTCTAGAACACCACTGAAGTGCTGTAAGATGTGCCTTTTGAGATAGGGTCTTGCTAGATGCTAATTCTGCACAGTTCTTGCACAGGAATTAGCCTGAGGGCCAGCTGATTGCTTCCTTTCATCTGTTTCCTCTTTCTTCTCTAGGACCCATCAATAAAAGGAACCTTTCACTGGTCTGGCAATGAACAGATGACTAAGTATGAGATGGCCTGTGCAATTGCAGATGCTTTCAACCTTCCCAGCAGCCACTTGAGACCAGTAAGTGATGTGTTGTAGGACCTGTAGGCAGACAGATGTGCCTGATCATTGCAAGTAGCAGGTCTCCCACTGGCTGTGCAAGTGAGCTTCCTCTTCAGGACAGGCTGTGCATGTCCAGCACAGCAGCTCTGTTGCTGAAGGGACTGGCTGGTATCAAGCTCAGGAAAAAAGCAGCTGCTTTGATCTGCTGAATTAGGAAAATGGTGCAGTCAGTCAGTCACCAGTTTCCCAGTCTGTAGTGTAATGGTATTTCTGCAGAAGTTCCCCTAAGTCACAAGCAAATCTGTACTTTTATGTTAGATTGATAGAACGTTAACTTGAAGATAGGGCTCTCTAAAAGCTGTGCAATGTCCAGATTTATCTCTGAGTACATGCACTAAAGAACTGCAAATTATTTTTGCTTTGCTTAAAACACTCATCCTGCAGTTTTATTGACACTTGAGACTACTCTTAAAGACATACTGGTAATGTGATGGGCATATGACATGTCAAGAAGATTTTACCTACGTACAAAATAAATTCTAAGGATTCAGAATTGGTGAACACTGGAACTGAAATGTGACTTGGAAGATGGAAGAAAAACAGTGCAGAACAATTAGTCTTAAGTGTTTTCTGCCCAACTCTATTTCTGTTCAAGACATGGTTGTCTTCATATTGATCAAGACATGGTTTTGTTTATATTCTGGAGCATTCCTTACCTTGTGATGATAATCACAGCGTGAAAATATGAATAAAATGTTGAAAACCACAAATAGTAGCAGTAAAAAGAGTGAGAAAAAATTGCCATAAGACAGGTCACAAGGCTTGATGGATTGAAATAAAGTTAACTATAAAACAAGCAAATAGCAAAAAAATCCAAACCATAGAAACCTCCAGAAAATAGAAGGGAGGAGGCAACCATACCTATCTAGAAAGCTGTGCTGTGAAGAAAACTTTCTAATGTACATGTGTAGAAGTATTTTTCTGTCACTTCTGTTTACTTATTGGTGTGGGGGATTTTTTGTCTTCTGTTTCTGTTTTTAGATTACTGATAGTCCAGTTGTGGGTGCTCTTCGTCCCAAGAACACTCAGCTGGACTGCTCCAAGTTGGAGATGCTGGGGATAGGTCAGAGAACGCCATTTCGAGCTGGGATCAGAGAATCACTTTGGCCTTTCCTTGTTGACAAGAGATGGAGACAGACAGTCTTCCATTAGTTTGTAACTTTTTTAGTAAAAGTATGGTATGTGGCACTTTTTTAAAAGAAAAATAGTTTTGTATGAGTGTTCTTAAATTGTGACATTTATGAGCTTTCATTTAATTGGGTAAACAAATGGTCTTGCACTAGTGAAACTTAGCCTAAAAAGAGTTCAGTGACTAAAACTGAGCCTATTTAATGTCATGGATTTTTTCCTTCCATTTATACCAGTCTAAACTTGATATCTGTTCTTGGTGGATTGAGGTTCTTAGTAATGAGTACTGTGTGATGCTAAGAATGACTCAGATCACTTGCTGACTTACTTTTGGCTGAAATATGTTGTTGATGCTTAAGGTCTGTGCCATTGTTGTATATACCATTTCTCTTCATTAAAAGACATGGTCAGTTACTTTATCACCAAAAATCTGAGGTTTTTGTTTTTAATTTCTGAAGATTGTGTTCTTAGGGAATTAAGCTGAAGTAGGAGTCCTTAAATGTTTGTTTTGCTTAAGCTCTGATCAAAATGTTTTTTAAAAAAGTGAAACTTTATTTTTGCAATTATCAAGTGTACTTTTTATGCTTGAAATATTTTCAGAATGTTCTGTAAATTGAATGCCTGCAGCTTTGTATTTGTACAGTAAGTTGTATGCATTTGTTTTCATGGTGACTTATAAAAGCTAGGGGAGGGTGGGGACAGTGGGCAGCCAATAGTTTTGACCTGGGGGTTTTTTGGGTGGGGGATTGGAGTTGAAGGAATTTTTTTTTTTCTTTTGTCTGGGTGGTTGTTTGCTTTTTATATGAAAGCACAAAATATCTTCATCCTTCCCTTCCCTTTTTGGGGACAGCATTTGCAACTTGTTAAATTAATGGAAGATGTTTGTTAGTCAGTACATGGGAGATGGAGAGGAAAAGTGTTCAATAATTTGTAGCACTGCAGCGGCTTTTGCACAGGTCAGGCCTGGCACTGCTGCAGCTTGTTGTGGAATAGCAGAGTGTGTGTGGAAAAGGTTTGCAGCATAATAAAACTGCAATAATCTAATATAAGACAGTCTTTAAAGCTGGACACAATAGCCAGATAATGTGGAGGAAGAGCATTGTAAAGCTTTGCTTCCTTTTGAAGTTGTAGAATCAACTATATGAATGTTCTCATATTGCTAGCAGATTATTAGTAAAGGTAATGAAAGGTCCAGTTAGATGGTCATTTATTTTTCTGAGGCTGAAATGAAGGGGAAGGGAAAGATATTCAGATTTAATTTTTTTTAAGTGTTTGGGGGAGACACACGCAAAAATAGACCAATTGAAGGTCTTGTGAGGGTGAGCTTCACATTCAGTCATTTCATTTCAACTGGCATATGCTAAGCAATCATAATCCCAATCTGTTTTAGTCTGAAGTTCTGATATACACACAGTAACCTATCTCCAAAATGACAATAAATATATATTGCCAGCATGAGAAATAGTTGTTGATTCTTTCTTTACCATCAGGATTTGTTTATCTGAATCAGAAGTGTTTAAAATTCTTCTTGAAATGTGTGCCCTTTCAGTGTTGGGATTTTTCCTTCTTTAATTCAGTAATTATTTTCAGACTTGGATTAGATTGGATCAGTTTCTCTGTCACTGTCTTGGAGATGTGATAAATGTACACACCGAAGATACAGAAGGTTTTGAAAGTATGAGCCCTGAAACATCTTCATCCAGGCCTCAGGGCTGGATCAAGAAGATGCTATGTCCCTTCCCCTTGCAGAGAGCACTTTGACCAGGAAGGAAAACAGGATGACTTCTCTCCCAAAGACAAAGGACCTAAGTGAGATGAGTTGGGCATTTTAGTGGGAGGACAAAATTGAAATATCTGTTTGGTTGTTTTTTTTCCACACTGAGCAAGTAAGTCCCACTGTCCAGTTGTTGCCTGTCAGAAGGGATCTGTGTCCTCAGCATCCCCCTTGGAGACTTCAGTCTTGAGGCATTTTGCTACTGGGCAGACACTTTGGATGACATTTCCCTCCTTCGGTTATAGAAATCTAAGACAGCACCAATAAATATTGCAGGAGGCAGTGGAACTAACATTTTCCAGGCACTTTAAAGATATATTGCTGTTGAAATAACTTGTCATACTTTTCCCTTTTTGTCTCTGGCTTTGTTTCTGGCTCTGTGACACTGGAGATGTTTGTGTTCATCCACAAGGGCCCAGGAATGGTTTCACCTTTTAGGGTGAAAATCATTGTGATTGCCTGAGATACAGTCTTGGTGTTGGGAGGAAAGAGTGGCCTCTTTTTACAGAAACAATGGCAATTTCTGCCTGGTTAGTGCTTGTGAAGTATGGCAATACACAGTCCTGCTCGAGTCCTCATTTGAGGGTTGTTGGAGGTTCATATTCATTTATTCATTGCTGTCTGTCAGCAGTGGGCATAAAGGAAGCAAAGTCACTGGTTGCCAAGTCTCATTTTCTGTTCAGGCTGGTGATGCTGTAGAAGCCCAGCAGAGCAGGAGCTGATATGCATCCCAAACACCAATAGCCAATGGCTGCAGAGCCAGCCAAGGACTGCTGGTGTCTGGTGAAGGGCCATACAGGGGTTGGGCAGCACATTCCTGGGACAAATGGCCTTTTTCTGGCTGCTGGACATCAGCACGACACATAGAGCACAAGCATGGGTGTGTGGTCCAGAATTGGGTGTATGTTTTTCAAAGAGACCCCAAAGCTCTCTGGCCCATTTCCAGAAAGGTTTAGAAGAAGAGACTGCAGGGTAACTAATTTGCATAGAAAGTGATAAATTCATCTCTAGGGCAGGGAAAACTTACCTAGAGAAAGGTATCCCCACCAGGCCCAGGACCTGGGGCACATCAGCTGGATCAGCACTGGAGCCAGGACTGGTGATCTTTTTTTCTCCCTTTCTTCCTCTCTGCCTCTCTTTAATCCATCTCTTCCTCCCTCTCTCTCTCTCGCTCTCGCTCTCGCTCTCTCTCTCTCTTTCCCTTCACCCTACTCCTTTATGCAAAACTCCCTGCCATGTGCTTATGCAGGGGATCAGGGCATAACTGATACAAATTTCCATGCCAAGTGTGTAATTCACTAATAAAAACTTGATAAGCTTTTGCAGACCCTCTGACTTTTGTCATCCTTTACAACCACGAGTGAGTCATTTGAGGAAATTTCTTGGTTGTTTTGGGAAGCACAAGTGTAAGAAGTGTTCGCTTTCAGTAGAAACTCTGTGGAAGTGCTAGTGACGTAATCCCCAAGGACTTTTGTGCAGAGCTAGACTTTGAAGCCCATTAGACTTATAAAGCAAATTGTTGCCAGTTTTATGGTTGTTTTGCCATTTTTTTTAAGTTTTTGTTTCTAAGGTTTAAACATTTGAATAAGGTTTAAACTGCCTCCTTGTATTCTAAATTCCCAGTTTGCTAAGGCTTTTGCCAACAAACTAAAAAAGAAAATGGTAAATGTGTTAATTGATATAGTTGGATTCTGGAGTGCTAGATTGTCTTAAATTCCAAAATTTAACATTTGCACTGTAAAAACTGAAAGAAAAAATTGTCATACCTCTACATGTCCGCTTTGCTTTAGTACTCTGGGATTTATAGTTTATGGGGTGAAAGCAAAACAGGAACATCAGATGATGCTTGAAATCTTTCTGGTTAGTAAGAGCCACATTTTTGGAAATTTACATTAAAATTCCTAGGAAAATCTCAGCTCAAACCAACCGTTTAGTGTCTCTCCTTCTCTGTTATACAGTAGATTTCAAATAAAATCAGGCTGGCGTAAGTTGGTGACATTTCTGATCACACAAAGAGAATTCTAAGTCACAAAACGTCATTTTGGCATTTTTTCCATCTGCTGTCTGAAAGAGGATCTGGCCAAGTGGCCAATGCACCTGTCAGTTGCACACTAAATTACTGCAGCTGAAGGAAGGCAGAAGCAAAGTGCACCAAGTGCTGCACCCCGGTCAAACAGAGGACATTCTGATCTCCACCTCCCTGGGCTGCAGTGCACTCAACAGTAAGACACTGATGTGCCACGTTACAGCTGGACCAGCAGCTTCCCTCCCATACCTGCCATGGCCTTTGAGAAAGATGTGTTTCAAAGGCTGTTGTGAATTACAGGGACTGCAACTGAATCTGTGAAGAAAAGCTTCATTAAAAAATAATTCCTCGGGATGAAGTTCTTCTGTGTGCTGAAGTTATAAGAAACAGCTGAAATAACTCAGTCAGCCTTGCCTCACATCACCCCTCTATAACATCACACACATATGTGAGCCTTTATCTCAGCACATTGAATTCAAGTTCTGCCACAGAGGCAAATATGGGTACAGGAATTAGGAGACTTGGCAGAAACCCATTTTTCAGTGATTGATATAAGGAGAAATAAGCCTGTTCAGGAGGACTCCCCTTCTGGCACCCCTTAGACTGCCCAATATGTGTCTGAAGGGACTGCACGTCTCTCCAGAAGGCTCAGGAATCACCTGCTTGTGGAGAGCAGGATGGCAGCAGGGGAACAACAACTGCTCCAAAGCACCTGGATGTACCTGCAGAGCTGTGACCTGTGCCTGTGGGGCACCTGGCAGAGCAGGTAACATAATCTCCAATGATATCAGTCATTTCTACCCTAATGTACATAAGGCTGTTTTACATTAACTCACTAATGACATTAAATTATTCAGGTTTTAACCATTCTGATCCAACATACTCTGTAATTAAATTGAAACTGGATGTTCTTTTAAGTGGTACATCTTTATTTAAGCTATTTGCTTCATGTGTTTACTTTACAACCAGTCACTCACAAAACTGCTTGTGTATCTAGCAATTACAGTATAACAGGAACTTAAATGAACTGTATAACATGATGAACATGTATAGCCTCTTACAATATCCACTGGTTTTCATGAGCTTTAGGACTTCAGAGATACATTGAATGGTAAGCTTAGTGCTGTCTTGAGGGTCCCTGAGTTGCAGCTTTGAGTTCTGGGAACTTGTGGCTTTGCAGTGTTGCTTGTTTACTTTATAACAACTTTATTCAGTTACTTGTGTAAGCTAGCATTTAATTAAAACCTTAGAGAAGTGAGACTTCTGTCTGAAATGGCTTCTTTATAACCTGAAAGAGGTCTCTTGAGTAGGATTGACTGTTCAGTGACACTGACTTCCAAAATAATGACTACTGTGTAATGTCATAGGGCATTTGCCAGCATGAAAAAATGTCATTAATAGGTATGGAAAAAGAAAAAATGTGAAGGCAGCAGGGATTAGGAATTACATTAAGAAAACTATTACAGAAAAGATTTCTCTCTGTGCTTAATGTTCCACTGATTTCAGTAGGGTTCCTTACCATGCTTACATTTAAGTACAGGATAAAACTTCTAAGCATCAGTGCTTGGGAGTACCTTGATGAGAGGTGAATAAGGATACAGATTATGGACTTCCATGTATTTTTAAGTTTTGATAGTACTCTGTTGGGGATTCTGTAATTCAAATTGATATCAAAGAGTGCAGCAGTTAAGTTCCAAATCTTTTCACTGCAGTTTGGAGCCGGTGATGGCAATGAGTGCAATTGCAGGGGATGGACCTGATGAGATCCCCAAAGCCGCTGCTCCTACCCCAGCCCAGTGACAACGCTGTACAAGTAACAATGTGTGCAAATAGGGCTTACACTGCATTTTATGGGGCTGTTGTATTGGTAGAAGGCAAAGGAGGGGCTAAGACCGTTTGTAGTTTTTTCTTTAAAGAAATCTGGGAAAGCTAATTGCTCACAGTGCCTAAAAGTCAAGCACAGACATTGAAGAAACACCGTATGGGAAAAAGTCCCCTCTAACCAACACTTGTGGCTGTTTGAGCAAAGGGAGCAGCCTGCATGGCCAGCAGTTGTGGGAACAGGCTCAGAGTCCTCCAGGATGGCCAACTTCCAGAAAACAGAAAAGACATTCCTGGCAGATATGTCCAGGAAAGCTTATTTGAAATTTTGAGGTTGATGTACTTTTAATGCCTGGTTGTACATAGAGACATTTTCTCACCTCCTGCTATGCTCTTCCTCCCTCTACCAGCACTCCAGCACACAAATCTTTTTTAATCATCAGCAGGAGTTTTAATTGCTTGGTGTTTCTGATCCCCTTTTATAGACATATGCTAGATTTGCCTAGTATGTTTGATACACAACTGGTTGTACTTGTTCCCACTATCTTGTGGGAAGTTTCCAAACAACTGAGTATTTAACAATTTCAAATAAAGGTTCTGTTCTTGCCTGTCTTGCCAGTTGATTCAACTGGTATATTTTTATTTTTAACTCAACAAGCAAAAGGTCTAACTTTCAGAATTACTGATCATCATCTAATAGTGAGTATCTTACTCACTAGGAGAGTCACTAGTCTGAGTCATTAGACTATAGGTAAATCAGAGAGTACTTCTGAAAGTCCTGAATGATGGATGAACAAAGTATGGAAAGAAGGAGTCAAGGTTAAGGAATCCATTAAAAAAGAAGCTTGGATTTGTATACCAGTCCTAGCCACTTAGTTCTGCTGACCCAGGAAATACAAAGAGGTAGCACAAATATCCTATATAAGTTCAATTAGTTCAACAACAGCTCTGAAGAACTCATCTCTAGGGCAAACACCTGAGACAAATCTTAGAAGGACAATGCCAACTGCACCATTTCTACTGTGAAGAAAATTGAGTCCTTCTCTTTAACAGCTGGAAGAAACAAATGGGATGAATCCATGGCCTGGGAGAGGTGATGGAATGCGTGCTCAGCAAGTCTGCAGCTGGCACCAAATTGTGAGGAGCAGTTGTTATGGTCAAGGGCAAGGCTGCCATTCAGACAGCTCTAAACAGGAGAACAGACACTGGCAATAGTCTAAGTGAATTCATTTGGCCCATTATTAATGAGAAAGGCTGGAGAAGATGAAAATTTTGGAAACTGGAGTAAATGAGATGTTAAAAGGTTTTATGATTATGCTGGAGCAGATGGTCAATTATATGTATTAAAAGCTGACAAGGCACAAGGTCAAGATGAATGATATATTTCTATATTCTAGCAGGGGTGGGAAGAGAAGCATTTTGAGCAGCAAATGCTTTGCAACAGTGTAGGTTCAAAAAAGGAGTGTAGGTCTAAAGAACTGAAGATTTACCAATATGCCCTTGTATATAAAGAGGCTTCATTTTGCCCAAATTCTGTTTGTGAATGAAGATGGCAGGAAGGGAAGAGTTTGTGAATCGGAGAAGGGTCCAGGTGAAAGCAGAACATATTCCTCTATGTGATATTCTGTATATTTTCTCAAAGCAGTTAATCTAAGTTGTAAATCATTGGTCTTACAATAGTTTTACTTTTTCTTGCAAGAAAGGGCAATACAGGAACACAGCCCAGTGGGTGACAGCAGCAGTATTTTTTATCCCTTTCAGGTGTGTGAATATCAAAGAGACAATATGAAAAGCTGCTTGGTTCTCACAGGTGAAGTAGCTTCTGATTTTCTCCCTGAGCACCTAGAGCACCAGACATCCTGGGGGACAATCTTTGATTAGCTAAAGGAAAAAGAAACAGACCAAGTCTGTGCAGGACTGTTTCAAGTCTTTAGTGGATAGTTAGCTCCAACAAAAATGCAATTGTGTACACTGATGACAGTTATACACAAAGGCAACAAATTCTGGAAGAAAAAAAAGCATAGAGACTCACTGAAAGTACAAGATAACCAGTACCCATAAACAAAAGTTCTCCATGTGGAAACAAATACATTAGTGCAAATGAAGATATGCTTAACTCAGTCACTAAAATGTTAAAATGTGTAATATTAGTCTTATCTTTTCATGCAAACAAAATGTACATACTGAAGAGCAAACCTCCATCTGGAACCACTCTGCAGCAGTAGTGCTTGTCTCAGCCTACAGCAGGCCTGCACACTCCCTAAGAGAACTGCTCACTTCAACCTGACTTCTAAAAGCACAAAAGGAGTGTTACATATCCAGTCCATGCAAACCGGATGCACAATTCTAGTCTGAACCTTTACTTGTGCTTTTGATATCCCCTCTCCTCATTATCTTCTGTGCAATTAAGGGGGGAGTTTTGCACAATGTCCTCTTCCCTCCTGCTGAGAACTGTTCTCCTTTGTTCATCAGGAGAAAAGTCCAGCTTCTTCAGCTTCCAGAAACCTGATTCATCCAGCTGTGACATGGGGGCACTGCTGTAGGTGGCTGCATACCCCACACATCTAGAGGATTCTCTTCTGAAGGATAATGCTAAACTAATGTAGAGGAAAAAAAGAGAAAGATTTGAAACAGCAAGTCCACACAAAAGGAAGGGAACTATGAAAACACTGGCTCTGAGCCTTTCCCAAGACACAGCAAAGGACTCTTATTTCCTCCTCTCTTTGGGGCAATACAGGTGGAGTTGAATGGAAGTTCTGCAAAATATCTTCGTATTCAGGCTTTCTTTTATTTCTATTTTAGTTACAGATGTCATGTTATGATTGGTCTCCTTGTTTGATTTTTGAAGAGGACTTCCAGTAGGAAGAGATAAAACACAGAAAGCTGAGAGTATGGAAATGAATGACTGCAAGGGGCAACACAGGAAACAGAACAAATACTGAACTGATGTGAAAAATGCAATCTCACATTCTTAACAGTGGAGTGAAAGGCTCAGAGACATGATTTAGATCCCCAGGGTACACTGCAGATACATGTCAGGGCCCTGAGGGAGCCACTGGCCCTGCAGCCCCTTTCCCTGGCCCTGGGGCTGGGCTTGCCTGCAGTGTGGGGTCAGCTCTAGGATGGGGTTCAGTGGGGAAGAGCTGTGGGAAAACTCCCTGGGCCTTTTCCCCAGTGCCTGTGGTCACTGGCCCTTCCCCTGTCAGCTGGGGACAGGCTGTGGCCAGAGGATGAGCAGCTCAGCCTCCCTGCCCTCTGGCTTCTCCCTGGCTGGGGGAGCAAGAAGGCCTAGAGGAAGGAAAAGGCCTCTAGGCTGCGTGAGATCACAGAAACAACTTAAAATATTTCCCTTCTTGAGTCTTAATGGTGGCTATTTTGACTTTTTCTTTCTAAAGTGTGTATTTTACTGATAATTTATTAAAGGACAAAGCACAGCATTAGGCACCAGTGAGCATCTAATAGAAGCAGAAGGAGCAGAAGAAGATTGAGAACACTGTGGGCTTGTAAATCTGATCTCAGCAGCAGAAAATGCATGGAGAGCAATTATGCACACAGAACATTTAGATATATGTAATTGCTTAAGGGGAGTCAGCATGGATCCTGGAAAAGAAGATTAGGCAAGATAAATGTGCTTGGCAGCTCTGAGTAGGCAGGACAGCTAGAGTGGATATCATTTATCTGGATTATGGGGAGGGAGGAGAAAATTTCTTAATTCTGCATAAACTGAAAGATGACTCATTTTCCAAGTCCATAAACATAGCTTGAGAAAAGAAAGCTGGTGGCCTGGGTTATGGTAGGTAGAGACAACAGGCATAAATATCATGTAATGCTTTTACAAAATTCCCCATCTGATTTTCAGACTGCTTAGTGAACCCCTGAGGTTTTGTGTTTCTCTCAATTGCATTCAAGTAACCCCCACTGCCTCTAGGACTGTCCTAATATAACCTGAGTCAGGGCAGCAGTTTGTGTGGCAGAGGCCTGAGCCTGTATTCACCTGAGAATATCCACTGCCACAGAAGCCAGGGATACAGGAAGGGGTCCAGCTTGGCATCAAGGACCCTGGCAGCAGTTGTCACCCATTTTAAGATGTGGTAGAACCTCTTTTAAGACCACATGTTGCATTAACTCAGGGGTGGAAAGCACTGGATCTAGGACAATCTCAGGACCACCATTTTCATTTTCATCTCCAGCAGCCATTCTTATGATTTTGCTTTTATTCTACATGAAGCATTTTAGATCTTAGAGCAGAGCAAGGACATTTTCACTTTAGAATATACAGCTGAGCTGGAAAACTCTTCACAGATTGGACTCTAGTGTGTTTTAAATGTCTCCAGTTAGAGCGGTCAGACGCCCATCCCTGGCACATGAATGGCCTTACTGCTGCCATGCCACCACTTCAGAGCACCTATCCAGCACTCCTCAGGAATCAAAACAGCTGGAGCTTTAAAACTCAAGTCATTTCAAAGGCTCATTTTCATTCTGTGCTGAAGGCTTCACCCAGTTTACACAGAGGAATTAAACTGGTCGGAGTACATTTCACAGGGAACAGCCTCATTTCTAGTTCTCAAGGGAGCTGTTTCTTGGGTGCTTCTGGCAGTGGGATAAAATATTTACATACACTGACTACCTGCTTTGTGCCTCCCAGACTGTAACATGGTGAGCACTTCTGTTCCAGCTGTGCTTTACAATCATTTCCCTACACAAAGCTACACTTTTTGTACAAACCAACCCTCAGTCCTGAGGCACCTTTGCTCCTCAAACCATACTGCAGTTATGAGTTAAAACAGAGCAACTTTGCAAGACTGTTTTCCCCATTTTTCCCTTCTGGAAATGAACCCCTGGGACGTGCATCACAGCCACCAGCCGAGGAGAGGTGCGAGAGCTGAGGGTGGAATGGAGAGGCTCAGACCCCTCACAGGGGGAGCAGCCTGTGAATCTGTAAAGTAGTGAGCTCCAGATGCTGGCTGGGGAAGAGCCCTGCTCTAGTGCCTAGCCCCAGTGCAAAGCAGGCACAGCTATTCCTGGAGGGATTCCCCAAGCCTGTTCTTGAGACCAACCTGTCCTGGAAAGTGTGTAATGTCCATGAATAGCTGTAACACTTCTCTCGTGAAAAAGCTGAATTTTTGTGTGTGTTGGGGTGGGTGGTTTTTTTTTTTTGGTTGTTGTTGGTTCTGTTTCTTTTTCCGTTTATCTCTCCTCATTTCTGGGATTTTGGCTTGCTTTGTTTGGATTTTCATTTGTTTAATTAAAGCTCTCTGGGCACTGCCAAAGAGATAGAACCGACTGAAACTGAAGCAAGGTAGCAAAGATGGCTTGCAACAACCTTTCCTTTTCAAGGTGCCCACTAGCTCAAGAATCAGGGTTTGAGAGCTGCGGTGGTGTTTGCTTCTCAGAGTTCAGCATCTGTCTGAGGCTGAGAGGCGCTGCGGGTGACCAGCGCTTGCTTGTGCAAGCACAGTGCTCAGGGATGGGGAGCGCGTGTGGGACCGGCCCGGGGCTCACGGCCATTAGCCAAGCACAGCAGTGCCCAGGGACAAGGACGGGCTACGGGAAAACTCCCGTGTTTGCAGCGGTTAGCCAAACGCACAGGTAGCCAGGGACAAGAACGGGGTATTGGGGAATTCCCGTATTTGCCTCAGTTAGCCAAACACGTGGGTGGTCAATGCCGGGGTGGGATGGCGGGACTGCATTCCCGCTTTGGGGCAATTATCGGCACTCGCGGTGCCGGCTCCGGGGAGATGTTGTGGCTGGATTCCCGGTTTGGGGCGCGTTTCCCACCCCCGGGACCGGGCTGGATTCCCCGCTTGCCGCGGTGCCGGGCGCGGGTGCAGTTGCGCGGCGCGGCCGCCGGAGGGCGCTGCTGCCCGCGCGGCTCTCGGAGGCAGCGCGAGTTCGCGGTTAAAAATTCATGTTTATTATTTCTTCCTGTGTTTACATTGATGCAAGCGGCCAAGCAGCTGATTTATCTTCATTTGTCAGTTTGATGGACTCGTACTAATTGCGTGAGTAGGGCGCTCCTTTCCCCGCCGATGCACGGCTTGTACAACAGGTGATATTTAGTTGCTAGTGCACACCTCTTGCTGGATGCTACCTGCCAAACCTGTCGTTAAGATTTCAGGTGTGTTTTTATACAGGCAGAATAAAATGGCTGGAGGCAATAGGATCATTTTTTTTTTTTTTTTTGGGGGGGGGGGGTGTGGTAATGAGTTTACTTGCTCCTTTATGCTGGATGGCTGAGAAGCAATAACAATGCCCAAAGTCTGAAAGTTTGTGCCATCAAGCATGATGTTACACTGTAGTTTTCTCGACTGGTAAGAAAATCCTGAACACAATTGGTTTGGGAGTTTTCTTGTAAAATATAGTGTGAGAAAAACTCTACAAGATTTAGTTCTGTTTATCTAGCTTAAATATAAACAATCTCATTTTCATAATGTGTGAAATTTCTCTGTTTTAAATGGAGTGTTCATCTGCTTCGTCTGGAAGTGTCAGTTACTCATACATGATGACAGAAGTGCATTAATAAGGCAGTCAGGAACAAAATGCCAGGGCCTTCATGTTCTGTCTCTTGACACCCTGGAAATCCTACTGTTTAGTTTTCACTTACTATGGCAGATTGCCTAAGTATCGAAAAGAAATGCACCTAATCCTGAAATGCACTTTTGACCCCTTGTCTTTGACCCTGACACATGTTGACATTGGAAATTAAATTTTGGCAGTTTTGCTGCACTCAGTAAAGGGAAGTTTGCAGAGGCAGACAGGAAATCTATTCCTACTCTGTAGATTTATCACAAAAATGCCGAAAGCAAACAACAAAGCAAGTTTGCTTTAGTGGAAACAAACTCATACCTTGCTCTTTCAAAGATCCTGTTTACAAGTTAAAGCCATGGCTCAGACTGTCTTTCTTCTTAAACTACCAATCTATAGGTGCTGCCTGAAGGCACTTGCAAAGGAAAAGATCAGGAGATATCCTGCTGCTATCATGGTCTAACAGAAGCACTTGATGTTCTGAATACTGGATGATTGTGTTTCAGTAGTCTGAGAGCCTGGAGAGCTGAAGCTGAAATAGAGGCACAGGTGTGCTGTCACCAGCAAAATGATTGCTCTGTGTAGAAAAACTCCAGCTGAAGTTACCCAGACCAATACAAATCTTTCTGGCTCAAAGTGTATTCCCAATAAGCCTATTAATGGGTTGTATCATAAAAAGATTCAAAAAAGGTCAGTTGAAAGGACTCTTGATGTTACCTTCCTCAAAGGCTCTGCCCACGCTTGGAATAGAGCTGTGTTGGAAAGTGGTGTTGAGGCACAGTTTGGGTTCAGCTCTAGCTGTTCCATTAGCAGCCTGGCAAGAGCTTGGATGAGATGTTAGGAACCATATTTTCTTCTTGGAGGAGGGGAAGGTTTTGAATTTTGTTAGAATTAAACAAGGTGCTGTGAGGTACAAGTAGCTTTATATATTTTTATAAATTTTTATTTATTTCCTTAATGTGACTGGATTTGTGCTAAACAATTTTCTATGTTACAGGTCATGCGTGACACAAAATTCATTGTGGATAGCTTCTAAGACTGTTGTCAGCATGGAATTCCTTCTCAGAATGGACCCAATCTGTATTTGGGGAGAATGAAATAAAATCATTATAGATTGTGAAACAGATCTAGCAATGAAAGTGCTGTGAGAACATGACAAGAAATTTCTCCTGTCACATTCCTGTGGTTGTGAAAGTTAATGCACAGAAAGAAAGTGATGAAGGAGTAAAAGCGTAGATTTGTTATGCTGGCTAGAAAATAAATGCAGGAAGTGTGTAGTATAGTTGGGAAGAAAACCCAAGTATTTTGGTGCCCAGTTCTGTGCTCTGTTCGCTGGCAATGACTAATTTGCATTTTGACACTCTAAGAAAGTGGTACATGGAGGTGACTTGATAAGATTGCTGAGACCTTGCCAGGTTTCCACTGGGCACTGTTGTTGGTACAGTCTCTGGTGTGAAACTCCATTTTAAATATAGAAACAGATATGTTAAAAAGAAGTAAAAATTCCTTTTTCCTTTCTCTCCAGGAAATTGCTGTTAACACTTTTCCCAAACCGTTTCCTCTTTCCAGAAGATGTTTTTACAGTCAGTGAAGTAGGC
Organism: Pyrgilauda ruficollis; assembly: GCF_017590135.1. Taxonomy (NCBI): domain Eukaryota; kingdom Metazoa; phylum Chordata; class Aves; order Passeriformes; family Passeridae; genus Pyrgilauda; species Pyrgilauda ruficollis. The sequence continues at coordinate 1,152,005 of NW_024530599.1, forward strand.
AATGTGGTGTCAGGATACCAAACAGAAGAGAAGCTCCAAACTTTATATCCATGGAAGTTGCTGACAGCTGCTTTTTACTTTGCATTACCTCTTGCTGGCTGGTTCTGCATCATCACTCCCTCATGTGGGTGTGCTTATTACATTCTCAGTTATGACATGGCATGTTTTACTTGCAGTGAAAGATCACCTACAAATATAACGGAAATGTAAGGTATTGTTACAATGCCTCACCTAACATTTGCTCAAGAACAGGTGCCTTATCTTTAAAATCCTCTGGATGGCACTGAAGCCTTAGATATATATACTCAGAGCCTTTTCTTTCGGGTACCAAATCCTATTATCTAGGTTAGCTCATCTGTATTCAAAAGATCAATGTTGCATTATTACAAAGATCCTTTCAAGTGTAAAAAGGATGGCACTTCATTACAGAAAGTAAAAGAAACTAATCAAACTTTCTTGGTGAAATCATTGACTTTTTATAGTAAAGGGCAAATTTAAGAATTTGAAAGTCCGAAATGTAAGAGTCTTACAGTTGAGGCTCTGTGCTGCTCTAACTTAAATCTCCTGTAGCACAGTCCTTGGATTTTCATATAATCTGGAGAAGAAAGTGGTGTGATGTAACTCTCCTGATGGCTTCTGGCTAAGCCAAGTTGACATTTGCCCTGCTGCAATCTGATATTCTGTGTTGCTTCGGAAGTGTCCAGTGTGCAAAGAAGGTCTTTATATGTGATAATCTCATTGCTGAGGACAGTTAGTTGTGCCTAAGCAGATATTCAGTTAACCTGAAATCATAATGTGTTTGAGTCCTTGTCTAAGATGTCTTTTAGCTTTGTGCAACTTGTCGTAACAAATACTCGGCTATTTTTCCCCTTTTTGTTATGTTTCATTTGTCAAAGGACAGCACAGAGCTGTACAGTTTCCTGGTTTATTTCTGATAGCCAGTTCTCCTGTCTCATGTCTCTTCCTTGTAGCTTTCCAAATGCTTTGCTACAGAGTTGGTTATTACTGCCTTACACTGCCTGAGGATAGATCCAGGACAGAACTCAGAGCACTGAACTTCCACTCCTCAGAGAACTGGTGCTGATTAGCATCTCCTCTATAAACACCGCACTGTGAGTATTGGTAATCACATTTTTTTTTCTTTTGCTTATTTCCTTGCCTGATTAGGTGACTTGTGTAGCTCACCAGCCACTGGTAGGCCTTGCCATTGAAAATGTTGCTCAGAACTCCCTTTTGTTGACTGAGTGCTCCGTTCATTTTCGTGAATAAATCTCTAGCATCTGATCATCCACAGAAATGAATATAAATGGATTATGAATGCAGCCAAATCAAAATTCAGCTTTAGTTTGCATGCATATTCATGAATGTTTCTTCTCACCAGCTCCTTTCTCACTGACAACAGGCACGAGTGGAGCTGCCAAAGGTCAGTGCAATTGCAGATCCCAGCAGCACTTAAAGCAGACCAGTCCAACCAGCTTGTACCAGCTGGCACTTTGAACTCAACTCCTGCTTCTCCATCACATCTCAAACAGCCTTACACTTCCTTCTTTGGTCAAGGTGAGGTGTTGGAGGCTGCAACCCTGAAATAAATTGTAATTAACAGGATAATCCAGCTACTCTGTCCTCAGTACTTCATGGTGGTTGCTGGAGGAAACTGAGTATAAAGTAGTATTTACCTCAAGGAGAGAGGGAAGCATCTTTCCTTATGTGTTAGGATGGGTTCACCTGAGGATTTCTTGAGATGAGCTCAGCTGGTTGGAGCCTGGTGTTGATGATGCTGAAATCCTGGGCTGGATCCCTGTATGGGCCATTCACCTGAGCTGAACTCAATGATCCTTGTGGTCCCTGTGATTTCCTGTATTTCTGGAAACAGCTGGTATTGTTTGCTGTCAGAGATGAGGTGCTGGATTAGATGAGCACTACACAGTTGTGGGATTGGTAGGTTTTTTTTCTCTTTCTGGAAATACTGGCCTCAAATGTACTGCATAGGCTGTGCAAGTCTCTCAAAGGGTAGAAATGTGTATTGGGCTGAGGTTTCACATTATTAACTATGCCACTGGGGAAGATTTGTAAGAACACATACAAACTTAGTAATTATTAGGTTATTTCTGGTAAATAATGGAAGACCACAAAAAACTAATTTCTTTTCTTTAGAGCTGATTGTATTTACAGATTGTAATGTGATTTCTAAATTATGTTAGATGTGCTTTTTTCCTCTACTCTTTTTTTTAATTTTTTTTTTTTTGGTGGGTGTTTATATTTTATCTAGTTTGCTGAGGTTATTTAACAGTTCTGTTGCAAGTGTCCTTGGCACTGCTGCCCCAGAACAGAATGTACTAAAAAAAAGAAATGGAAATATCTTACTTCTACCCCTCATGGTTTCTGTTTGCCATTTCTGCCACTGATGTTGCAGGTTTAGAGGATGCAGAACTGAAATCCTCTGCCATTTTACCATGACTCAGGAAGGCTAAAGTAGGCTGCACAAAGCTGTCAAGCTGGATTGCAAGCCTTTTTATAGGGCTGTTTTCCTTACATTTCAGCATTTTATTTGTTCACCAAATGTTTTGACTGATCCATCATCTTCAGGTGTTGATTTCAGTGGAAACACTGTGCTTGATCTAAAGAACAACACAAATAAATGTTGACTGTATCAGTCCAGTATCAATCAAAATAGTCTTACTATTCTTCTGCAAGAATTTAGAGGAAAGCAAGTTGTTTGTTTGGTTTTTTCTTTTTAATTATAAACATATTATATTGTTAACCATCCTTTGTAGAATATGGCCCTACTTAAAAAGGTATTAAAAATATTTTCTGTGTTTTCAGACATCTTTTTCTCACTAAGACAAATGACTTGTACAAAACCTAATGAAGACCAAGATAGGCACAGCTGGCAAGTGAATTCATTTCATTTCATGATAAATAAAGCTATGATTTTTTTGACTATTTGTGTTTTAGTATAAGAAATGAATCTTCCACCTAGATTTTTACTTCTTAGTCTTATTGTCAATAGCTTAAAACTTCTCCTGGAACTGCATGATTTTTCTTCCTGTGTCTTGATATTTCTGTTGCTGTATCCCATGTGAATTAGAAGAGCTAACTTCTGCCAGTGGTACATGTCACTAGGGCACTCCATCATCAGAGGATTTTGTTTGAAAATAGCAGGATGTTTCTGTATCTCAAATACTTAATATTAGCTTTACTGTTGGGAAGCACTATATTTTAATAAAAAAGTTCAAAAAGTTCACTCCTTGGGTTCAAAAGTCACTACTCTTGAGTGTTTGTGGCATTATAAAAACTCTGTGCCTGATAGGTTTTGAAAACATTAGGAGCATGTGAATAGTTCATTTAGATGAGATCTTCATTTTGTTCAGCCATGCCCTTTCCTTGGTGTACTAGCCCTGTGTCAGGGTCCAGCCACCCTGGCTCACACAGCCAGCACAGGCCAACCCCTAACAGCTCAATTTTCTATTCTGTATGCATTGGTGAGGGAGTTTGAGAGTAGAGTCCCAGAGTACCTTTGATTCTGGTTAAGACCTGTGTCTGACTGCAGTTAATTTTCTTCTACGTTATGATTTTGACTCAGGTGGCCCTGAGTGCATCTGGGTTCCCTGTTAATCCATACCAAAAAAAGTCACACTGATGCATCCTCATATTCCATTAAGCCTGTCTTCACATCACTTTATCTCATTAACTGCTTGATCAATGTCAAAAAAAAAAAAAAAGAATAATCTTTCATTAGCTCTCAACTTCAAAAGACTCAGATTTTCAGATCAAACAGTTTCTCAACAGCTGTATAAAAGTCTATAAATCCAAGAGGTTAACTTCAAAGAACACCTTGTGGGTGTTCTGAAATCAGTTGACAAGTAAACAGTAATTTATGACCAAAGATATGCTCTAATGAAATGCCTTTAAAACCATGGGTAATCTCCTAGTCTTCCCCTTTTTATTCTAGTGGGTGGCTCCTAGGCTGACAGCAATACAAGTGAATGGCTCAATTAGCCATGGAGCAAGCAGTGATGTTCTGGGGTTTTTACTGTACCATTCTACCAACGTGCTTAAAATATGCTTCATTAGGAGTGGGAAGCTACTCCCAGAAAAAAAGGAACAGCCAGGACTTCATTTTCACTTGCTTGTAGGCCCTTCTGTTAAGGCTGGTCAAGTTGAATTTGCTGGGCTGCTGTGTAGAGCAGCAAGGCTTAGCAGCAGCTGGTGTTCTAAGGGGTAGTGAGTGGGAAGCTGGGAGGAAAACCTGATGTTTTTTGTTCATTGCATACCCATCTTATGGGGTAATAGTATAAAGATTGTTACTTATTCCACGACTCAGGAGGTCTAACTGTTCCATGTGCAGAAACTCAGGAATTGATTTGAGGAAGGACATGCAGAGCAAGTGGTGGTTGGGAGCAGAATGTGGGGCTTATGGCATTACCCATATGGAAGTCCTGTCTCTTTCCAAGTGCTTGACTGAGAGCATCAAAGGAAAATTGGTGCTTTGGAGTATGGTCTGAATAATTTATTCATTTACTGTGAGGGGTATTATATTAGGGTAAAGGAATTCCTTTACCCTAATACAATGCTGGGAATTCTGGATGTTTTAAATAGATTAGAAATCCAGGCTTAAGGAAAGAAAAACATAAAGGCCATATCAGGTCATTGCTTCTGATATTTGTGATTGTATGATCCTAAATGGAAACATCTGAATTGTATTCTTCTATAAAACAGATAGTAGTGTGCCACTCTATGTGGATGAAGGAAGAAAAAACTTCTTTTACTTAGAACTGTTTCAAATTCCTGCAACTATTTCTTCTGTTGCACATGTAGTTTTCTTCACACCTTATTTTTATTACTGTATAATATTAATTACATACAATATATAATATTATATCAATTATGGTTTTAATTCTTCAGACTTTGCCTTAACAGCTCAATCTTGTGTAGCAGTGAAGGAGGGGGAAAAATATTTCTTCTGTGATAAATGCATATTCAAAAAGGATTGTGAAGTGAGATGCCAACTGAGCTAGTTTGGGATGGGTAGAGTTAATTTTCTTCACATTGGCTGGTATGTGCTGTGGTTTGGATCTGTGGTGGGAAAGGTACTGATAACACAGGGATATTTTAGTTATGACTGAGCAGTGCTTGCACAGAGTCAGGAGCTTTGCTGCTTCTCACACCACCCCACCAGTGAGGAGGTCGGGAGCACAAGGAGCTGGGAGGGGACCCCAGATGACCAAAAGGATATCCCAGACCATGCAGACCTATGTGCAGCATATAAAGCCAGGGGCAAAGGGAGGAAGAAGAAGGGGTGTGTTTGGGATGGTGACACTTTAAAATCGCTGTTACACAGGCTGGAGCCCTGCTTTCCTGGGAAGGCTGAATTCCTGCCTGGCCATAGAAAGTGGTGAATAAATTCCTTGCTTTGCTTTGCTTTGCTTGTGTGCATGGCTTCTGCTTTGCCTGTTAGACTTTCTTTATTTCAATGCCCAAGTTTTCAGAGTTCCTGCTCTGGTTCTCTCCCCCATCCCACCAGCGAGGGGAGGCTGTGAGTGACTGCTGGGGCTGAGGTGCCAGCTGGGGTTAAACCACAACACTGTCTAACATCAGCTTACCAGAACCATAATGATGCTGTTGCTGGAACAGAGTGAGCTGAGAACAGATTCAATCTAAGACAGTTCTGCTCAAGAAAAGCTTAGGCAATTTTACGCATAGGAATATTTCTGAGATGATAATGGGAAAAACATACCAAAGTCTTTCTCTCTTCTTTGGTCTTTCAGACCTATAATATTCTCAATACTAGACTGAGCAGAAGTAACCCATTGTGCTCCATGGTAGCACAGCAGAAATTATTTCAAGCAGTGGTAAGTCAAATGTCTTCATTTGTGGAATGAAGATTTCCATGCTTGAAGCTGACCATGATGAGCAGGGAAAGGTGATCCTACATAAAGGATCCTGTAACCTCGGGTCCCACCCCTACAGCTGCCTGCTGATGTAGAGGCACTTAATTGGGTTTATAACTAAATAATTAAGTAAATGGTTAAACCCATTTCTAACATAAATGGAATCCAAACAACTCTTAGCTGAAGAGTACATTAGAGATTGTACCTTCTTCAGATTCATCCCTAGAGTTATGTAGTCCTAACTATGTAAAATAAAGCTCCTGGTCTGTGGCATGTGACAATAAAACAAACATCTGGGTTTATTTTTTTCATAATATTGATTTTGAATTAAGTTGAAGGGGTAGCATGTGAATTGTCTGTGAAGAAAATGTAATTCGGTGTGCTTGTTTTCTGTTCTGAGAGCTGGGCTTGGCCAGCTTAAAGTATTTTAGTCAGTCTGAGCAAAGAAACAGACGAATAAAAGACATTATTTAGGTGACTCAGCTGGACAATGCTTTCATAAAAATATGAAACTCTGGATTATAGATTATTTTTAGCAGTTAACATGTATGGCATAGTGGAGAGAGTGGTTGTTGTGGGGTTTTTTGTTGTTGTTTTCTCTTTTTTGCTGCTGAATGATACTGGAACTTAAGGATTTTCACATGAATGGCTGCCGTCTGCAGAGTGACTGGTTCTCTTTGCTTTCAGAGGTATTTTTACATAGAATCTCATTTGAATAATAAGAAAAAATAATTATATTATCCATTAAGATTTATAAAATTCCTACTAGTGTCAAAGAATATCGGACCTTTCAAAGATTTCCAGATCACTGATCTGTCCTTCCAGGTGGCCACTTCATTATCTAAAGTATGTGTACCTTTTGGGAAAAAGAATAAACCTCTTACACAGTCTTGTTACTCTCGAAGAAGCATCTCTCTGGCTGTTGAAGGGTTGGTGTCAGACTATGGATGCAAGTAAAGGTTTATGGTCTGATTATAGCAAAACTTGCCTGTGTGAATTTGTTCTGCTCCTGCCTACTGATCAGCTTCAGAGTGGTGTTTGTAGCAGTTTTGGGGCTATTAGGCTATTTGCAAAGAAGAATTTTGAAGCTTTAGCTGACGAATATCCTGAAGAGAGCTCTAATCTTTGTCTCTACACCCTTGCTATCAGCAGAACTACCCATGTGCTTCTTGGCTGTTGGACTTGCCCTCATGAGTGCCTTTGTGTTAGAAAGGTGCACACAGAAGTGCAATGTGAAATCAGGTTGGGTGTCTCTCCCTTATGCAGAGGCCTTGAAGTGCCCTTTCTGTGTCCTGTAGCCTCACAAACTGTTTTTCTCCTGCTCCCCTTTTGTAGCTGGCCACGTGTGTGTTCTGTGTCCTTCAATGAAATCCAAATCCTTACCAAGTGTTTGGTGTCGGACCAGCGTAATTTACATGTTGTGTAAAAGAGGCAGTGGGCAGGGAAACAACACTAACATGTCAAACTTCTTGATCTGTGGGCCATTAAGCCTTCAGATTGTTTTTAGTTAGCAACATTTGACCATGTAAATGATGACACTGCTAAGGCAGGGAGGTGGGAGAGAGATAAGGTGTCTGAAATGATTAATTGGTGTTCTAGTGACCCTGCTATTTTGTATGGTGTTGGACTCTGATGTACATTTCCTTGTCTGATGCAAACAAACACAGATGTATCCTCCTCCCTCTGCCTTTCATTTAATTATGGTCCATAACAACTAATCCCTTTTCCTAGCCTGAGAGCAACCTCTTGTGAAACAGAGGTTCTTCTCACTCTTCTCTCGCTCAGGCTCTTTGTGACACTTGTGGCCCTTCAGTTAAGGCATGAAGGCCACACATGCACCATTGCTTGTCCAGAAAAGCACAAAACCCTCAAGGCAGACAATTGGAAATACTGATCAAGTTCTTTCAAGGTGGGTGTCAGTGTTAAGACCAGATAAAATTGCCTGTCCTACTGCTCTTCAGCTGCACAAGAATGGCGCATTCAATTCAAAGCCAGCACTGGATCCAGGCCATATACAGCTGTTGTCAGCAGGCTCAGCAGAGAGCTCTCACACTGCTGGTGCTCAGATGATCAAGTAGTCTCTGCTCCTTGGGAGGTGGCTCATCCATTGGGCCATCCAGGCAGCCTGAGGGGTAACATTTGAAGGCTGACACCTTGCCTATGCTGCATCTATCTTTTGGATTGCTGGAGAACTTTCATATTCTCTTTCTGCTGCCTTTTTCCAATACTTAAAAACCAAAATCCTTTTGGAGTGCACTTTTAGAGTCTCACAGCTCCCACGATTGTGCATGTCCAGTACTATCCTGCTGTTCAGTGCAGATGTGATGCCACTGTAGGACAGTGTTGTTCAAATCAAGGAAAAGATCATGTCAGTGAACATAAGGGGAACTTGTAAAAAGTGTGGTACCCACAGTAGAAAAGAAGGATCTTAAGGGTAAGCCTGGGCTAAGCATTAGTAAGCAGATATTCAACTGCAGAAGAAAAGTACTCAAAGACAGTTGAGAGCAGAATGAATCAACAGATGGATCAGTGAAAGTTTTTCAGAGGTTAATTCTGCAAATGGATTTGTATCTAAGCTTATTCATATTTTTTTTTTATTTTCATAAGGAGTTTTGCCTGAATAAGCAAGATTGATTGAACCTGCAGTTGTTGCATTACTATTAGAATTGTTGGTTGCACTATGTGTGAACTGGACATTCAGATCCCTCAGGCAGCTGGGAAAATGTCAAGCCCTACCCATGTAATAAATCCATTCATATTGACCTGCTGCAGGACATTGTTTCCCTTGTTCCTGGAGTGCTGAAAGACACTGTTATTGCCTTCCAGGATAACTCTTCTGATCTCTTAGTTTGGGAAAAAATAATGTATTTGTGTATAAAAGTCATAGATTCAATATGTCCAGATATCCTTTGTGTATAAATGCCCCAAAATAGGTTAAATCAATCAATTTTCTAATGAATGAGCCACTAGACAATATCTAGGTAAAGGAAGGAATCACTTCCTGCTGCATCCAATTTATGATATGCTTATGTAAATTTAAATGTCTTTATACTGATGCTCAAGAGATCACTGAAATGAAAAAATAAAGAAGGTAGGCAATCGATGGCTGGAAAGTCTGGAAAGGTTCAGTACTTGGGCTGAGCTCAAGAAAATAATCTGAAAATATATCCAGAGTTTGTTCAGCGTACCTTCAGCATTTTGTGGAGTGAAAAAGCTGAGAAATGTCCTGTTGTTGCCTACGTTTGCTTTTTAAGAGCCAAGAACTTGACACTTCAGTGATTTTGTCTGTGTACGTGCATGTCGTCTTGTCTGTATTCCGAAAAGACGTGTATTGTTTTGTATGGCTGCAATAAGAGAGAGAAAAACATAGGCCACAGCTTGAGAACCACCTGTGAGTAACTTGCTCTTTCATTTTTAGCTCATTTTGTTTTGTGATATGTTGGCATGTATTGATTACATGGGTAGATTTTCAAGATGATGAGCTAAAGAAATTGAGCAGCACATGCAGCGAGAATAAAACAGTTTGATGAAGAATGATATTTTCAATTTCAACTTAGATGCCACTTGCTTTGTGCCATACTCTGTCTTTACCTGTTCACTGTTTAGTTGCTCAGTTGTAATCTTGAGTCTAAACAAATCTGAATTTAGGATCATAAAACCACATTGTTCTTGCCTTTTTTTATTTTTGGGAGGCTTTTGGTGTTTTTTTTTTGTTTGGTTTATTTTGGTTTGGTTTTTTTCTTTCTTACTTAGCTATAATTTTAAATTTAACCTGACTCCTGCACATCTTTCATGAATTTTGATTGTGAAGGTTGATCTCTATTAATTCCAGCTAAATGATGCAGAACAGGAATGGTAGGATAGTCAAACTTTCTTGGTTTGGGGATTAGGGGGGGAGTGAAGGACAGAAATTACAGGAATACTTAATACTGCAGTATAATGCAAGCAGAAATAATTCATGGAAAAATAGGAATTTTTTTCTCACTGCATTTTCTCCTGTCACTGAAAAATCTAATTGAATATGAAGAGAAGAATAGCACTAAAATATGTCAATAGGATAATTTGCAAAAGACAGAACATACCTTTTCTCAGGGGCATAGTGAACTTCAGGAAAAATACCCACCAAACTGAAGATTACTGCCTATCTTTAGGTTGTTTAGTTTTGTACTATGTTTTAGGTCTTATTTATTTATTTTTTTTTTTATTTTTTTTTTTTTAATTCTTCCCACTTACTTTTCTGTTGTTATTGCTCCAAAATGAATGAAGTAACTAAAATAATTTGGACTGTCAGAGGATTTACAGGGAATGTACTTGAAAAGGTTGTGAAGGGTGATAACTTTATTGTAACTAAATTATCATAATTATAATTATAACTAAATTATCATATATGATCATCTCCACCCTGATTTGGACATTTAGGTTTGCTGTTTGACAAGGCTGATGTCTGGTGCCAGGGACCACGAACAATAAATCAGATTTTTTTCCCCTACCATTTTTCTTTCTTGCCAAATTTCATAGTTAAAGGCTGTGGCTTATGGGATGGGGGATTTCAATCTTTGTGGTTCCATTTGCTCTAGTGGAGATGGAATGACTTCTTGCTCATATAGAATTGATTGAAGTAAAATGAAGTTGAAGGAAGCGAAGGAGAAAAACACATTAAGTGCTGTGTGTTATACCCTGCATGAGAGGGAAGGGGGTTACAATAACTTGCACAGCCATAAGTGCTTTACAGAGAATGTCCTGGATTGACCAAGTCATTTGGTAAATGATTTGCAGTCCCTGCAGCTGAGTTTGCTCAACTTTGCATAAACTGCTGAACGTTCTGTGGAGCTGTGACCAGAGTCCCTGGTACATCTTCTAATTGCTAGGGGATAGTACTGTTTTTATGCACGCTGATATTTTGTATACAGTGCTCCAGCATGTTCTGCTAGTGCTGTATGTGATTCTGGGGAGCTTCAGCCAAAAGGTGAAACACTGGAGTTGGCTGAATTTCTGCCTCGTGAAGCACAGCAATTTGGTGATTTCTACCACCAACCTCTGACTTGCCTCCCCTTAGCTGCTCCTTCTGTGCCAGGGCTCTCTGCCAGCCTTTAGGGAGGAGAAATGGCTGTGGTAAAACCAAAAGAGAGGCTGGGTCCATTCTGCATGGTCAGAGGAAAGATGTGTGCTAAGGCCATTACAAGCCATTCGATGGGTGAAGGCGTAGGTGTTAAATGAAATGTGACATTTCTGGAGGCTCTGGAGCTCTCCACTGGCTTTGGGCAGCAGGTTTGTTACTGGGCCCAGACAAGGCTCTGCACAAGGCTGAACTTTGGGGTAAAACAGGGGGTTCAAGGGGGGATATGGGGTAGGCTGTACCTCCCTACTGCCTCATCAATGGGAAGGTAGAGGGCACCACGGGACCCAGAGTTTGGGATAAATGGAGGCTGCACCCACTGAAAATCCCGAGAGAGAGAAAGCCCCGTGGGTGTGTGCCCCTGTGGGCTCTCTCCCTTTATTTGAATAAAGCTGAAGGACTCCTCTGTCTCCTTTTTGGACATAAACCTCTGGCATTTGTGGATTTTCCTGACAATGGTAAGTGTGAATGTTTGAGTGGTGCTTTGAAGAAAAATGTTGCTGAGTCTGAAGATGAGTTCTGCAAAGGATAACTAACATAGTATAAGCTAGTTGATGGGATTAGAATTTGAAGGAGCTGTGGTACTGTGCATGAGCACTTGGAAGTGCTCTTGGAAGCTTCTGGAAGCACCACAGGTGCTCCAGCAAAGCCCTGTGCTGAGAATGGCACATACTCATTCCCCAGGTAGCTGCACATTGCAGATTACCCAGACCAAAAAAAAAAAGAGTTCCTCTCTGTCAGTTTAGTTGTTTTCTCCCCTAATCTTGCCACAGTGGAGATTTTAATGAGGTGACAGAAATTTTTGAAATCCTGATTTGCAACGTGAAAGGCAGAATGCCAAACCTTGTTGGGCTTTAAAAGTAGTCTGAGTTGCTTTTTGTGAAATTACCTCTAGTGCTCTGTAGTTCAGTGCAGTAATGCAGCTCGGCTAGCCTTGCTTCAGCTCTGTGCCATGAAAATAATGAAGAGAATGACTGTAGGCATAGCACTTACACTGCAGCTGTGCCATGTGGTATTATTGTCTGCAGCAGGAATTCTTTTACACAGTTACAACTAGATGTAGACAAGACCACACCGAGTTCTCTCCCGTCTTCTGCCTTGCAAATTCTTTTTTGCTTCTGTGCTTAGACATCCTGGGCAGACTTGCATTTCATTAAGCTGGGCTCTGTGGCAGCCCACCCCTCGTTAGGCAGTACGAGCAGGGGGCACAAGGCACAAGCAGCCACCCTCCAACAGCCTCTGCTGCTGATTGCTGCAGCACTCTGTAATCACGGGCTCAGCTACTGTAAGCATACCTGAGCTTGCTGGAACTGCCCTTTGTTTCAGTCTAGGCACTTGCAATTACCCCTGTGGGCCAAGCCTTTTGCTTTTGTAGTTTGACTGAAACCAGTCATTTGAGGTAAAATCGTCAGACTTTCTGCAGTGTTTACAGATAAGCTTTCTGTGTGACAGGCATTTAGTCTACCCAACCATCCATATTTAAAAGATACTGCACATTTTCCCTTTCTATGTTCAGACAGATCAGCTGCTGATTTCAGTTTGATTAAATGTCAATTTATAGAGATCATCCTATAAGTTCACTCTCCTAACTTCTGCTTGAAGCAAGAGCACTTTTTGCTGTGCCTGTGCTAGTGTGGGCTTTTTTGGGCTGTCGCAAATTACTGGTGTAAAACTCAGTAATATAGTGAACTAAATACCTTTATGTGTACTTTATTATGAATCCTTTTTTCTTATCACTGTTTAAAAGTATATATCATTGCCTCATGAGGTTTTTCAAATATCAGTGGTTTGGAACCTACTGATATTTGCTTTATCAGTTATTCACAAATTATTAGCTAGAGTTCATTTACAGAAATACAATTTTTTTTTTTTATTGCCAAGTTTTCCTAGTAACTAAATATCTGAAGTCTAAGAGTGCTTTAGTATTTATGAAAGGAACCAAAAAACTTTAGAAGAAAGCTTGGACGGAATTCCTGTGAGCACTCTCCTATAGTGAGATGGTTGTTATGTGTCAGGGGTTAACTGAGTCATTTCTGGGATGGGCAGTCTGGGTAATTGAGAGCATTTGGGTGATTTTGTGTCCTAAGAAATTGAAATGGATGTTTTTGATGTTACTCATTTAAAATTGGATGAAAGCTAACCATTGATAAGAGACTTGCTGTGACCTAGAAGTAAAAAAATGTGCAAGGAGAATTCAATGAGTAGAGGTCTTTGGGAACTGTTTTGCTCATCTTGGTGAGCTTTGTGCAGGGCATTACCTATTATCACTCCCTCTGCCATCTAGGGTTCTTGCTCCGTTTAAAGAGAGTGCATTCAAAAGACTTTATACCTTTTCATACTTTCTTTTGTAAAAGAAACAGGCAGTAGTTCAGATTTTGACATTTCAGAACTCTATCCTTTATTATTCAAATAATTCCAAATGATTTGTAGGAATATCAGTCTGTGCCTCATGGCAGTCAGATAATGTGTAGTTCTGAGGGTTATGGCTCTGACTATTTTGCTTGAGCAATCAAGACTTCTGCTTTTAGACTACGCGTCATCTTCTAGGTTTACCTGGATTAGAATTGTTTAAATCCATAGTTTAAATTCTTTAAGTTATGGGTCTATACAGACTTTTTAAGATCATATGATACATGACACACTGACACTGAGGCTCCAGGGTGTTAATGGTACTTTATGAGCAAGTTGACTCTTGGATCAGTTTCTTTGACCTTTGCACAGCATTTTCTTTAGCAGCATGTTTGGTACGTACCTGAGACACAGTGCTTCTGCTGGCAGGGCTGGTCTTGAAGGTCATAAATTGGAGAACACAAATTGGGGAGTTACATTAGTTCAAATTGGGAGTAATTGTTCTTGATATATCTCAGTAAGACAAATCTTTTGCTTTCTTGATACTTCAGAATCAAGTTTTGTACAGTCTTTGGCTGATGCTTTTTGCTTTTATTGCTGTTGTGCCAGCAGTTGCATAATGCCCTTCATGTTTCATCATTCTGCTGGATCTTTGTGGGAGTTCTTATTGCTGCAGCCCCAGGTCTGAAATCTGTGTAGTCATACACAGTTGCACATGAAGAATCATTTTTGTGATCAGTTTAAAGAATTTTTAAACTGTCTTTGCCATTGTCTTTATTGTAACTAAAGCACTTCTAGTATTTTTGCTACCTTGGCTCGTATAGGTTTGAATGAGAACAATAACTAACCTTTTGGGGTCAGGTGACAGTTCATAAGCAAATAGATTACTTCTTGAATCCTAGCTTCAATGATCAGTTCTCCTTTGCTGTGCTATGGAAAGGTGAGAACTAAGAATTAGCAAAAGGACATGATACAAGGTGCAGTGAGAATTTGAACTACAGGCCTTTTGCCATTAGATGTGTCTACTTTGTTTTGGTTAGAGTGGGTTTGTTTCCATTTTTTTTTTTTCTGTGTTTCAATTTTATGTCCAGTGCTTATTGTGTATGATTGCAGGGGATTCCTAAACCCTGTTCTCTCCCAGCCAAAACTGGCCATTTCCTTTGGCCTATGAAATTATTGCTTTGACAGAATTTTGCATTATCAAACCAATTGTTTAAGAGTGGAATTTTTTTCAGGCAGCATTCAACATTGAAGATAACTCAAAAACCAATATCAAGTTGTAAATTTTACAGCAACATTTTAAAAACCAACCAAGCCCACCAAACCACCTATTTATTTTAGACTTTTGGGGCTGTCTTTGTTAAAGCTGACAGATTTGTGTGTTCTTGTGTGCACTGACTTTACATGGAATGAAGTGTGGATTAATAAGATAATTCTGCATCAGAGAGTAGGCTTGGAGCAGAACTGAGGAGGGAAGGGTGTTTGGAACAAAAAATCCATATATAGTCTGTACACATTTAGATGAATAAATAATCCCAACTCAATATGTGGAAATTCAGGGCGTTAAAATGAACAGCATCCAGTCTTGAGGAAAAAATGAAATAAAATGAATTAGGGACATGATGAACCTTAAATTATTTAAGCTCCTCCAGTGGTAGTGCTCTGTAATTGCTTTCCTTTTCTGCAAATGTTTCACAGCTGTGAAGTTTCCAAGTGAAGAGCCAAAGTGCTGGCTATTGTACAAAAATTAGGGCAAATTTCTGCCTGCCTTGATCTCTGGTGAAATCTCATCAGGGCTGCAGTGTCCCTACCTTGTGCTCTCTGCAGTCAATTACACCTGTGCCAAGTGGTTGTGAATTGCTACTATTTATGAGCTGATGGAATTCTATCTTGCATTGTGCCCAGTATACAGGACCACAAAAAGTAGCACATAGTCCAGGATTGAGCCCACTTTTCTTACAGCCTAAGGACGTGTACTTGAAAACAAAGACCTGTCCAAAACCAGCAAGATCTTTGGGCAGCTGTCTAAAAGACTCAACCTCTGGAAAAGACTGGGGGAAGTGAAGCCAGCCTCAGGTTGCTTTGCTTTCACTGGATGCTTGTGGGATGCAGCCTGTTTGGGGGTTGCTTGGTCAGCCAGGAACTGCAGGGAGCAGAACTCCTTCCCTTACAGGACTTGAGTGTAACTGAACTCCTTTTGTGTGTCTCCAGAGTGTTAAGTATAGGAAATCTTAGTTTTTGTTTTATTAATTTTCACTAAGTGGTCTGGAAAGTCAGCAGTAGCTTTCTG
The DNA here is from genome assembly GCF_017590135.1 of Pyrgilauda ruficollis. Classification (NCBI taxonomy): domain Eukaryota; kingdom Metazoa; phylum Chordata; class Aves; order Passeriformes; family Passeridae; genus Pyrgilauda; species Pyrgilauda ruficollis. The sequence continues at coordinate 1,167,651 of NW_024530599.1, forward strand.
CTGCATTGTTTAAGAGTGGGATTTCTTTCAGCCAGCATTCACAGTGAAGATAACTCAAAAAGCACTTTTATTTTGATTGTGTGTGGACAGCCACCATTTTGAGAAATGAAAGATAATTTGGAGCCGTAATGAAATTAGAAGAAATGTAGGATCTGTCTGATTTCCCTTATGCCTCTCTAGATTTTTCAGCATTTCATCTAAGCATGGGAAAGTTCCAAGGTTTCTGCTTCCCCCTGACTGTGCACCCTCAGGCCCACCTTTGAAACCAGTCTGATCCCAACACTGTCCAGTGTCCCCTGTGGGATGGCAGCAGTGCTTACAACAGTTGCATCAGGTGTGATGAGTTTGCCATGGAGGTGATTGATGTAGAGAGAAGTTCAGATGTTGTGAGAGGGATGGAAAAGCACATTACTTAGAAAAAGCAAGATGGGAGGAAGAGACACCTTTCTTTCATATGATTTCCAGCCTCAAGAACACAAAATTGTGCCTGCTTTTGGGACAGGCATGTTGTAGTACTCACATGAGGATTTTTTTTAATTTTACTCTTTCAGCTAATACAGATTTACATTTTTCTGAGGGGATGACTCTAGAGGATGTGTGTCACTAGGGGCTGGTTATACTTCAGCAGTAAGCAGCATGGATTTTGTTGGAATTACTCAAATGTGTATGTAAATATATGTAAAACTGTGCTGATCAAAGCAGGATCTGCCACAAAATGTGACAAAAAGATTGGCTTTGCATAACTCATGCCACTATAGTGATAACGTCGCATTTGACTACTTGTGCCGTGTGTTCTTTTGCTTGCCCTCATAATTTCTGTAACTTTGTGGGTTTTTGGATTTTATGGGGGTTTTTTGGAAGGTGAATAGGTGCTGTTATCCATGATTTTGAATGTTTTGAGTTGCTTGTCCCTTTGATTTTTTGAAATACTGCTTTTGCTCTGGTGCCAGGTTAGACTGAGTAAGCTGTAGAAAAATCCAACCTAACAACTGTACAGAGAACTTAAAATACTATTGAATTGTTTAAGTTCTTTAAACAGTTTTTATTTCACTGCATCTCACTGGTGTTACAAATAAAATTGAATTAGTTGTAATTTACCACCTCTACCCTATGGTAGAATGAACTAAAAAGCTGTACATAATCAAGTAATTTGGAATTTAACTAACTTGTTTATTTAAACAGAGTGTATTTTTCAGAGAAATCCATAGTCTACTTTGTAAATTCTTTTCAGATCTTTTTATTTTTATTGACTTTGATTAGCCAGCTAATTTGTACTAAATCAATAAGTGTGATTCTGATAGCTCATTTTGAACCTTTGGCATGGAAGGCTGAAACAAAGAAAGGATTAGTGTTGTGCTGACATTCCAATCTATTTTAAGTGAATGCAAGCTTTCTAATAAATATTTAATGGATAGTTGTTTGTGGTTTAATAGAATTAGATAATTCTATTAGAATGCTGTTTGGAGATTTACATGTACCATAGATCACTGCTGAGGACATGGTTAATAATTTAGGCTAAGTGACTAGTAATTAGAAACACAGAGTAAGCAGGTGTGTTTTTTCTGTCTTCCAAGGATTTAGGTGGGTGTTTGCTGTGCAACTGCAACTCAGTTCTTAGGTTCTCTTTCATACAGGAGAACTCATTTGGCTAGTTTGGGACAAGCCTCAAATGTGATAACAAAGCATGAGGCCCCTGGGTTTATTTAATATCTTATCCTCTGAGTTAATGAGTTGGAAAATAGTTCACTGTTTATCTACAGTAGATTGAGCAGATGTTGCCAATTCAATTTTATGGAACGTAATCTCTGAGAGATTGTCTTCTGCCCATTGCTTTTTCATGGTTTGAATCTCTGCTGTCCTCAGTTTCAAGAGAACATTTCCCACACTGGTCATGGAGTTGTCAAAAGATTAGTGCAGTAGAACTTGGTAAAAGCCAGTTAGTATGGGGAGGCTTTGCAAAGAGAGGTTTTGGAAATTTCTATGAGAATGCACGAAATTTAAGTTATAAATGGAATGGCAAGGAAAAAGCATTTGAGAAAACACTGAGGAAAGTTAAAATTAAATATTAAATACTGTCACATCAGATTAGGTTTTCAGGTGAAGCTTTAGAAATTGTTATCTCTATGGACCATTAATTTAGGGTTAGTACGAACAGCTGTTCACAGCTTGCAGTAGGAGACTGCTTGCTGTTTAGACCTGATCTCAGGGAGTGGGGTTTGACAGGAAAGATGTTCTCATCTCCTGCAGGAGTCTTGGCATGTGAGGACAATTGGAATGCAGAGCTGAGTGAAGGGACCACGCCCAGCAAGCTCTGCATCCCAGCCATCCCTTGGTCAGTGAGATGAGGAGGTTGTTACTATCTCCTGCACTGTGCAGGAGGTGAGCTCCTGATCTGTCCTCTGCTTATTCACATTGTGATATCACCTTTGTGCATCTCCTGGACTACAGAGTAGTCAGTTACTTCTATCCAAGTAGTGTGGAAGATGCTGACCATATCCCTGAGACATTTGTTCTCACATGCATGTGAGTCTGTCAATACTGGAGAGCCAGAACTGGTGTTTTCAAGTTGTCCCAGCATTTCAGCTCTGGGGCAGTTTACCTCATTCAGTGCACCTTCTAAATGGTGTAGAGCAGCAGGAGAACTGTTGTGCTTGTTAAGAGTTTTGTCTCTAAAGCCTAGGTTACTTTAAGATTCACTTTTGTAAGCAGGAGAGTTCAAGAGGCCATAGCACTGCAAAGTCAGTTTGCTGCCACTTCCCTTTTGTTCTTACCAGCTGTAAGATGTGTGTTACATACCTGATAGACATAATTTGCAGAATTCTTCTTTGAAGAACATTGATTTTATGAGGCTATGTAGTTAGGATTGAAGAGAGAGAGTTTGACAAAGGCTAAAAAGTCATCCTTCCAAGAAATGTCATCCTTCCCAAATTCAATTTTCTTTTTCATTGAAGGTGAGCTAGTTGACGAGTGTGACTAAGTGTGTGGATTTGAGGAGTATCATATCATTGTTCAGTTACACAGTAGTGTCAGAAAGTGTGCAAGAGGACAATTTCACAGGAATCTTCAACTTAGACATGGCTGGAAAATAATGAAGGAATGTAGAGGTATGAAGTAACGTGAGCATATTTTTCTTGTTTGTTTGTTTGTTTGGTTGAATTTTTTCTTTGCTTCATCATCTATTTTCACTTCTCAAAGGTTACTCCATAGCTCAGTTAATATTGTTGTGTAGTAAAACTGACTTGAACTGGAGCTGGGCTCTGCTCTGGACACTGCCAAGCTCAGAATTGGACCTCTTGGGGTTTGGAGATGATTTCATTCTTGACAATTGCAGAGTCAGTTCTATGGAATTCCTGTCAATCCTTGAGTTAAATCTACTGAAGCTGAGACCTCATCTGGCCTTTAATTTTAGTGTATGCATGTGTGTGTGTGTGCATGTGTGTAAGGAAACCTTCCCAAAGTGCTCAGGGCAGGTTCTGAGGCATCGCTGCTTACACTGAACTCCCTGTACAGCGAGGTTAACAGGCACTGCACTGGCATGAAAGGTAGGATTAAAACTCTTCTTTTGAGATGCTTTTTCTTAAGCTTCTCTTAGATTTTTTCTAGTCCTGGCATGGATAAAAGAATAGCTTCACCCTGGTTCCTTTGCTCATTTGAAGTTTGCTCTGTTCCAGTTGTATCTCTTATGAGGTAGTGATACATATTGTGTTCTCCGGAGAGCAGTTCCATTACTGCGAGCTGTTAGTTCCACTCAATATTCATTCCTTGGAAACAATGGTTTGATGGGCTGGGACATGGATTGTTATATTAAGCAAGAAAATAACTTGAACTGCTCCTGTAATTACTCTGCATGCAGTCAGTCTCGGGATTTCTGGCAAGCTCACCTTCATTTCTACATATATAATGTTACGGTACTTAGCATTTCTGTAACACGGCATTACACCTTCAAATTGTTTTCTAGTTATTAACTAATTAATCTCATAACACCCCTGTAAGGTATATCTGTTTGTTTCTGCTTGGGTGACTGTGTGGAGGATAATAATATGTGGCTTGAATATTAACAGAGTAGTGTATTGCATTTGTAGTTGGTGCTTTGTTTTGAGGTTTTGTTTTGGTTTAACCCTGGCTGGCAGCCACTCGCTTGCTTTCCCTCAGCAGGATGGAGGAGAGAATCAGAAAGGTAAGAGGGAGAGAGCTTGTAGGTTGGGATAAAGACAGTTTAATAGATAAAGCAAAACTGAACAAACTATAAAGTAAAATAGAGAATTAATTCTCTGCTTCCCATGGGAAGGCAGGTGTTGAAAGCAGGACCCATCTCACATCAAGGTGACATGAAGAAGATAAGTGCCACAAAACTGAATGTCATTCCCCTTCCTTCTTTCCCCTGTTTTTATTGCTGGGTATGATGCCATGTGGTCTGGAACAGCCCTGTGGCCAGCTGGGGTCAGCAGTCCCAGCTGTGTCCCCTCCCAGGCTCCTGAGCACCCCCGGCTGCTCACTGCTGGGGCAGTGTGGGACAGGGAGGAGGCCCTGAGGCTGAGTGAGCACAGCTGCACAGCAGGTGAAACACCCCTGTCAGTGCTGTTCCCAGCACAAATCCAAAACACAGCACCAGAAGAGCTACTCTGAAGAAAGTTAACTCTTTCTCACCAGAACCAGTACAGGCTTGGAATTCAGTTACATGTTTTCTTCCTCCCAGCATCCTTGTCTCTGGTATGGAATATTGACTTGTCTGTCCCCAAAGGCTGAACAGAAATGTGCTGTCACACAAGTGGGTAGTCCTGCAGGAGTCAGACTGCCGCCGCTGTGAAGGAAATATTTTTCAAGAAAACAGAACTCTCACAAAATCTCCCTCTTCCTCAAAGGAAGAAAAACAAAGAAACCCAAAATCAAATCAAACTGAAACCTGACCAATTAAAACACTAAAAATAATTGCCAGCAAAAAACCAAACCAACAATCCCACCCTTCCAAATCACAACATACTCAGTCTTTGGATGTAGAAAGCATTTTATTTTGTGGCTGGGTCAAGTTCTTCCGTATGTTTTGCAGGAATCTTAACCTGATGTTTCCCTGACCTCTCTTCTAAAATCACATAGTAATTTTTCAGTTTTGTTCAATTTGGGTGTTTTCAAAATCTGATTCTTTGCCTTCTGTATGTTTGTACAGTGCCTTGTGCAGTAAAAGGATAATTTCAGATAGGCATTTGGGTTGTTATAAGAACCTGACTAAAACCAATGTGGGGTTTTTTTTGTTTTCTTTTTTAGAGTTTGTATGAATCAGCACCATTTGACCTATCACTGAAAACAGAGGCACTTTGTGGAACTATAAAGAATTGTGTATTAACCATGGAGGACCAACAGGGAAAAGGAAGAGTAGAGTGCCCTGGCTGCTGTGTTGATTATCAAAGAATACCTGTTTTGGCAGATAAGCTGCAAGTAGAGTTGCCAAGGTAGTTTGAGTCATGACAAGCATCATTAGACACTTCTCTCCAAGGTTTTGGCTAGGTCACTGACTAACTGTGAATTGGGTCAAGGACCTGACTGGGTAAAGTAGCCTCATTTATCAGCTGCCATGGCTGAGATAACAGTCATCAGTCCATTTGACTAGCTGAGGAGGGAACAACTTATTTTGGTTTAGTAATGATTTGAGAACCCCATCAATAAAATCACCAATACTCTTCAGTGCTGTAATCTGTCCATGTCTCAGTGGCCAGCATGATTTCTTGGCAGCAGAGAGAAGGGGGAACCAAGTGGACAAGCTGGCTTCCTCTCATTTCCTCTGAGATTGCACCTTGGAATCTCAGACTAATTCACCAAGGTTATCCAAGATGGGATTCTCATTCTACAAAGCAGTTCTATCTTGTTGCATAGGAATAGTTGAAACCTATATAAGGCAGCAATATTCTCTGCTTTTGTGCAGAAATTGTTCCTAGAAATTGTTCCTGGAGCACTGATTATGCTCTTCCTCATTTTGTTTAATTGTAACAAAATAGTTCCGTTGAACTATTCCCAGCTCACTATGACAGAGGCAAGCATTTATGCAGGCCAGATCAGCAGGGCAGGGTGTTTTGCTAACGCAATTGTGGAACTCTCAAACCAGGTAACATCTGGCCACCTTGGAGGGCAGGCAGAGCAAATCTGCATTTCCTTGCATGTAATTTGCTATTGTAGCCTGCCTGCAGCCCTGTTGAGCTGCAACTGCAGACAGAGAAACACTTGGGTTGATTTGAGCTAATTGAGTTGATCAAGTGTTGACGATTAGCTCAATTTGCACAGTCCCACTTGTCTTTACTCAGAGCAGCAGCAGTGCTGGCAAATGAATTACCTCATCAGAGCTCTTGTCACCTATAGACAGTAGGGGATGCATTGTTTCTGTAGTGTGAGACTGATTGACAGGCTTTTGAAAAAAGTTGGTTCCTTTCAAAATTTGACTGACCCTGAGAGGTGTTTTTTTTTAGTTTTTTTTTTTTACTCACTGCAGAGAGTTTTCTCTTCTGCAGGCTGCTATTGCCCCAGATGTAGAATTTATATAGCTGCTGTACACTGTTTGGCAGGTGTTTGGAGTTCAACATATGGTAATTTTAGATTTTCATCTATGTTAATTCTACATCAATGCATTTTTTTTTCATTCATGCCCCACTTGCCACTCTCCAAAGAAATCAGTAAAAGTATCATAGTATTTGCAAGGTGATTTTTGCTTTTCTCAGCTGACACACAGTGAAGAAGTGAGAAGCACTTCACAGATGTTATAAGCTGTACAACACCCCAAAGTGTTGGCATTGGGAGAGCTGAGACAAAGAAGGATTAGTTGTTTTGCTTTACATTATGCAGAAAGATGAAGTTTGAAATGGAAATAGGAAGAAGTTACATTTTACACTGAATCCTGGGGAGTTGGCCTTCAACCATTCATTTCCTGACTGAGACTACTGTGTTCCTATGTTTGTCTTAACATATACAAAGTCTTCCTAACATAGTTTTAGGTAACTAAAAGGACCAAAAATTAAATGACATTAATATAATTTTGAATTTAAACTACTATTTAATTTCATTAAATAAAATACTTTCACTTGTTTAGCACTGGAGAATGGGAGGTTTTCTAAACTCTAGTAGGTCAAACCCAAAAATTATTAAATACCAGAGAAATTTTCTTCCAAAACTCCTGCTTGTTAGCTGTGTTGCATTCATCTGAAAAGAATGCTGAAAGAATGTTTGCTTGTACCAAGTGAAGGGCCTTGGGCTGCCTTGGAGCAAGCAGGTGCTCACTGTATCCTCTTCTCCCTTGGCTAACTTGATATTAAAGGAGCTTGGAATGCAGCTGTAGGAGTGCAGAAACACATACTCTCGAGTGATTTTATTTTTGTCTGGGTCTTTTTCATGTGGATTATGGCTGTTGATGTCAATGCAAGCTTGATTATAATATTTGGAACTTGAGGGTTGTCTTGCAGTCAGCACAAGTGGAACAAGGATTCTTTTCCCAAGGCACCTTTGAATGCCCTTCTTTGAGGATTCATAACATTTTTGCAGTGCAAGTGTTTCAAGTCATCATTTTGCATATACCCTAAGGTTTGGTCTATATAAAACTGAAGTGATTTTTTAGCTTGTAGCTATAAATGGAACTGGTACTGAAATAGTTTTTAAAAAATTAAGTAAAATTACTTGGTAAGTTCTGGAAATGTGCACAAGGCTACATTTTGTGCTCTGTATTCATGATGGAAAATGTTTTGATGCCTTGATCTATACTTTTTCCACACAGAGGTATTTTAGGGGGGAACAAAGCTTGTATGTAATAGAAGTAAATGTTGCCATTATGCAGATTTATCCCTTTTCCTGGTAAAAGCTGAAATTTTTAAGGAAAAGTTCCAAAACTCAGCTTAAAATCCATGATCTTAAGTTTAAAATTTGGACCTGAAAAATTGCTTTCAGTGAAAATTGTCTGTCAGAAAAGCAAAACCATTTGTCAAGTGACCTGTTTCACACATTCCTTTATAACAAGGAAGAAGAAAAATCTTTCTCTACTTTTTCTCCAAATGCTTCTATGGAAAATAAAAATATTTTGAAGTCTCATGAGAGCTGACATTTTGTTGATTCACATCTCCCTTCTGCTAACTGCTTTTCCCATGATGCAAATATTTAAACACCTTGTGTATTGTGGGAGAAATATTCTGTGCATTTATATTGTCAGCTAAATATTTTGCTTCTTCCCCACTTATCCACCTCCAAAAAGGATAAAAATGCCCAGAATATTAATTCTCCATTGTCTACTGCTGCTTTTCCTCTTCTGTCTTTGATCTCCAAACAGTTTTACTGAAACATTTATGGGTAGTACACTCACTTAATCTTTTCAAGTTCATTGTATCTGAAAAACCTTTTTCTTATTTCTTTCACTTTTTGCATTTGAGCATTCAGTGCAAAGGCAGTACAGCCATTTATTTCTCCTTTATGTCAGTGAGCTCTCTGTGGGTTTCTCTATGTATCTTTGATGTGCTGGCTTGGGATACAGAAATCTTTAGAAAAAATAGGAAGCAGTTATTTTGAAAATGAGGAACCCTTGTCAGGAGGACTCAAGGGTGAATATAGTACAGAAAAGTACCTCTAACTCTACTTTAAAAAACAAATGAGTAAATAAAAAATGTCCAGCCAACCAAACTCTGGCAAAATTACAAATTGTCGCTGTCCTTTTAAAGCAAATGTAAACTCCCTCTGAAAGGAGCAGATGGCTTTGCTTTGTATGGAGATTTTTGTTTCCTGACTGGTATGTGCAGCTGTTTCTAAAAAGATTTGGTTTCTTTTAATGAAGCAGTACTTCAGAGGCAGAGTGAGATGCAGTGCATGTGAAAGTTTGGGGGAATTAATTATTTGCGATTTATGTGCCTGTTGGATATCTGCATCCAGATATGTTTCTCTAAGAAGAGTCAACCCCAAGGTGAATCACAGCTTTTCAGTAACTCCATTGTGCTCTGCCACATCAAGAGGAGAGGGGACAAGAGCAGAGGGGACAGTTGTGTTTGTTCTGAGAAGATGAGGGAAGCCCAAAGGCTTTTCTGGCCTGTTGGGCTGCTGCAGGGAAGAGTGGAGCTGTCCCAACGAGCCCTGCTTGGTGCTGTAACCCTGAAGTGGCAGCACTGATGAGACTCTTCTGGGGTGCTGGTTCAGGAGCAGGATCTCAGCTGTTATTTCTGATGCTCTTTGGCCCTGGGGAAGATGTTTATTTTGCCTTCTTGAACATCCAGGATATGGCTGCCAGTGTTATGCTGGAAGTGAACAAGTGTGCTGACAAGCTGGGAGACAGCTCAAATTGGTGTGAGGAAGTTGAGAGTTCCTCTGGACTGAGCTCTCCTCCAGGGCTTTGTGCCTGCAGAACAAGTCACCCCAACTGTCCTGCCCTTGTGACACACGCCTAGTTACACCTGTGCAGGAATAACTGAAGACTTTCAAAACAGGCAGAAAGCTTTGCACAGATGATGGTCTTATATTTCTGGGTGCCTTTTGTGGGAAATGCTGTATTGCCTTCTTGTGGTGCTTATGCAACACTCCAGAGAGCCCCAGGCACAGAACCCTTCCTGACAAGAGGAAAAAAGTACCATTTTGTGTTTGTTAAATAAACACTGATTCTTATGAACAGTGTTTATTATGAAATAACCACAAAATATTTCACCTAAATTTGATCTTTTTATGCCTTAGAGGTGGTAATCTCTTTTCATAATTTTTTTGTTACTGTGGAACAAACATCTGTTAATGTGGAACAAACAAGCAAGGCTCTAACAGCACGGGACTGTCTGCTCTGGGGGGAGCACTGCCTTGCATTATGCCTGTGCCCAGTCAATACTCTATTATTGCACGTTAAGTGGTTTGCTACAGTATCCTGTGTGCAGGGTATTAGAAAGGGTCTTATCTAATTTCCTAAGCAATAATGGTATAAACAGTATGCATTTTTTATTATTAAAAAACAAACTGTTGCCTGTGCTGAGTTAATGTTTCTTTTATATACAGTTAGCACCCAGGACACTGACTCATAAATCAGCAGAATTAAATGGAAAGTGCAAAGTTTTGGAAAACTAGAATTTATTATAGGCCCAGAGTCTTTGACTCTACCTGCAGATAAACTTTAACTTGCTTAATGTAGGCACACACAGTTTGTGTGATTGGGACGGGGCTGGCCCAGCCCCATCCCATGATGTTACACTGTATGGGTTGAAGCCTTCTGAAATTGTGTGGTGACACTCTGTGTATGGTGGTCAGCTCAACTGCAACGTATGCTGCAACAGCTTGATAGTATTTTTATTTGACTGCTGTGCTCTTCAATGATTCGATCTAGTTGATTCGAAAGTTGATACATCTAGTTGATTTGAAAGTAATCCAATCCGAAACCTTACAAAACTTTAACAAATAGGAACATTAAAATGCAGTGAGAGGAAAATAGATATTTTTATATTGAGAATTTTCTGTTGCTTTGAATGTTGCATCAATTTCTATTCAAATGGCCCACGAAAATACCATTTTGATAGGTTTCTAATACTGTATAGCAGGGTTTTTGTTTATGGGAGTAGTGTCTATTACTTGGAAATTCAAATTTATAAAGTTGTTTTACTACTCCTCTTCAATATAAGGACATATAATTCAGCTGAGGTGTGTGTTTTGCTCTGTACAACTAATGTTTCATATCAGAGGAATCAAGAGATGTGAAAGCTGAGATGTAAATGTCAACACAGATATTTCTTGGATTTATTACCATGAGCCCAGGTAAGGGACTTGTAATATTCCAAATCTCATGTTTTCTAGCACCTTACCTTGTAGCTTCACTGAGGTTAAATGTTTTTCTATATTCTCCACTTCACATTATCCAACCCAAGTTCACTCAAAATTACTGCTGGAAGAGGAGAGACATTTGGAACTGCTTGCAGTTTTCTGTTTTGTAACAAAACACACTGACAAAACTCACCAGCCCAGGTTCCTGGTGTCAGTTTGCAGGAGGTACTTGGGACTCTCAAAGCAGCCTGAGTTTGCTGTGGTGGCGGCTTGGATCTCAGAGGCATCCTGCTCCGTGGAGAACCTTAGAAGGCAGCCAGCCACGCAGGGCCACAGGCTTCTTGAGCCCTAAAATTAGTCATAACCATGACCCCAGGCATAACCCCAACCCCAGGTGAGAGACTAAGAAATGCATGGGAGTAAGGCTGGTGCCAAAGCTGGAAAAGGAGCCACGTTCTGGCAGTTCTCTGTTACGTTTGGCATGACTGTTGCACCGGCAGTCTGCTTGGAGCTCTGGACTTGGTGGTTTTTGGAAGCCTAACCCTAGGTGTAACTCTAAAAGTAGCCTAGCAGTACAAGCAGTACTGGGCTAAGGCTGGTTCCAGGGAAAAAGCTGTGAAGGAAGGCATGTTGTGGCAGGTTTGTGTTCCCCTTGGGATGCCCTTTTCAGCTGCAGTGCACCTGGAGCCCTGGGCTTTGTGGTTTTCAAAACCCTAACCCTAGGTTCAACCCTCAATTTAACCCTTTTCCCTCTGGGGAAGAATGCTGACCATGCCAGGTTCCTGATGTCAGTTTACATATGGGAAACTGGTTTTCTGGTGAGTTTTCGTGTTCTGCAGTTCTCCCCTACCCTTGCGACCTGATCCTCGTCGCAATGACTCTTTTAGGACTTGAGCTCATGGCATTTGACCAGCACTGTCTCTACCCAATGCACTATGTTACCACTTTTCTAATCCATTCCACCGCTGTCCTAGAAATCCATGTTTTCCTCGAGCATCCTCTCTGACCCTGATCCTGACCCTGTAAATACTCCAATGAATGCCTAAACACCCCTTAAAACCTCCTTACAATACTTAAAAAAAAAACAAAAACAAAAAAATCCTAAGGAACCTTTAAGAATCTCCTATATATCCTTAGAAGTTGTGGAGAAATCCTGATGAAAACCTGCTCACCCTCGAAGCCCAGCCTGTTGCCCTCTAACCCTTACATGTCTTCCCTACCTTTTTGCAGTGGGTCCTGTTGTCCTCTGAGGGTTCTGTCCTTGTCCTGCTGTGGGGGTTTCTGTCTTGTCCCAGTGGGAGGGTTCCAGTCTGCTCTCGCTGTTGGGGTTGCTGTGTTGTGCTGCTGTTGGGGGAAAAGGCTGTTGTTGGGGGGCTGGTTAGGGAGAGGCTAGGGCTGGGCTGAGGGGTGCTGCACCTGAACCCTAACTTGCCTCCTAAGCTGTACCCTGTAGCCCTGATCTGCACTGGACTGTCCAGCCCTCAAGCCCTCTCCCTTTTCCCCTCAGCCTCTCCCTCTGCCCCCAGACCTCAGGCTCTGTCACCCTCCCTCCCCTTTGCCCTCACGTCCCCTCTCAGCTGCCCCTCAGCTCCTGAGTGTCCCCCTTAATCCCTCTCCTTTGTCCCTCAACCCCCAGCTTCTCTGTGTCATCCTCCAGCTATCCTGCCACCCTCAGCATCTCTGTGTGTCACCTGCTGTCCTCTCTCCCTGCTCCTCCCTCAGCTCCCAGCCTCTCTCACCCTCAAGCCCCAACATTGCCCCTCAACCTCTGTCATGTCACGAAAAGATGCTAAAAAACTCTAAAAATTCCCTAAGAGACGCCTAAGCTTTAAAATGTCCTAAAACCCCCACAAAAACCTAAAAATAGCCTTAGAATACCCTTAAAATACACTAAAAATACCCTAGTTATAAAAAAACCCTGAAGCACCCCTAAAAATCCTTAAAGAACCTTTAAAAATCCCTAAAATACCCTTAAATAGTCCTAAAAGAGCTCTAAAAATACCCCCAAAATTCTAATTTGCCCTCACGTCCCCTCTCAGCTGCCCCTCAGCTCCTGAGTGTCACCCTTAATCCCTCTCCTTTGTCCCTCAGCCCCCAGCTTCTCTGTGTCATCCTCCAGCTATCCTGCCACCCTCAGCATCTCTGTGTGTCACCTGCTGTCCTCTCTCCCTGCTCCTCCCTCAGCTCCCAGCCTCTCTCACCCTCAAGCCCCAACATTGCCCCTCAACCTCTGTCATGTCACGAAAAGATGCTAAAAAACTCTAAAAATTCCCTAAGAGACGCCTAAGCTTTAAAATGTCCTAAAACCCCCACAAAAACCTAAAAATAGCCTTAGAATACCCTTAAAATACACTAAAAATACCCTAGTTATAAAAAAACCCTGAAGCACCCCTAAAAATCCTTAAAGAACCTTTAAAAATCCCTAAAATACCCTTAAATAGTCCTAAAAGAGCTCTAAAAATACCCCCAAAATTCTAAAATGCCCTGATAAGACCCTAAAAAAACCCCTAAAAAGTCCCTCAAAAACCCTAAAAATACTCTAGTCCTAAAGAATTCCTCAAAATACTCTCAATAGTGCTAAAAAAAGCCTTAAAACTTTTTTTAACAGCCCTAAAAATGCCCCAACAGCATCCCAAAAAGTTCTAATTAGTATTAAGAAAGCTTTTAAGATACCCTAACAAAATCTTTTTAAAGCCCTGAAAAGCCCTAAAGGTATCCTTAACATTCCCAGAAAATTCCCAAAAAAACTCCTGCAAAACCTCCCTAAAATATCCTTTTAAAGCACTAAAAAAAAAAAACCAAAAAAACCCTAAAAAACTACTTATCCCCCAGTCCTTACCTGCAGCTCTCTAGAGGACAAACATCATCCCTACCTTTTAATTGGGGTCACTGCCTTGTGCTGCTGGGAGGGTTCTGGGGCTATCCCAGCATTAGGGTCACTGCCTTGTGCTGCTGGGAGGGTTCTGGGGCTGTCCCACCACTGGGGTCACTGCCTTGTGCTGCTGGGAGGGTTCTGGGGCTGTCCCAGCATTAGGGTCACTGCCTTGTGCTGCTGTTGTAGAAAACTGCTGTCCTAGGGGTGCTGTGTATGGTGAGCTTAGGGTTGGGGTGAGGGTGAGGGTTGCTGCACCTGTACCCCTAACCCTACCTGGTACCCTGTGCCCTTTGTACCCCTAACCCTCAGTGTGAGCTCTCTGCCTATGAAACCTCTGTCCCTCAGCCCACAATGTCTGTGTGTCACCTCAAGTCCCCAGACATTGTCCCTTGGCCCCCTAACCTCCACTGTGCACTCTCCACCCAGGTAGGGGTGGATTTTAGGGTGAGGTTAAGGGTGGTGTGAGGGCTGGTTCACCTTTCACCCCCATTTTGCCCCTCAAGGCACCCCCTGCCCCTCAGCTTCTTGGTGTCACCCTCAAGTGCCCCACTGCAGCCTCTCAGTGTCTATGTGCCAGCCTGGAGCCCCCCTTTGCTCCTAAAGGCCCCTTCTGCCTCTCAGCTGCCCCCATGCTCTGTGTCACCCTCCGCCCCCTCCCCTCAGCCTGCAGCCCCTGGTGACACCCCGCAGCCCACAGGCGTTGTCCCTGCCTGTTTGATTTGGGTGCTGTCCTGCTGCCAGGGCTGCACTGTCCCCATGTTCGGGCTCCCACGTGCTGCTGCAGAGTCACAGGAGGGCGGTGGGGGAGTGAGGGACAGGGCAGGGCTGGGCTGGAAGTACGAGTAGGGGTGCGGGGTGAAGAAGGGGACAGCAGAAGAGGGCTGAGGGGAAGAGGTAAGGATTAGGAGAGGGCACCCCAACTCTCCCAGACCAAAGCTGCAGAAAAATAAAACTCTGGTTGCCCGGGCACTGCCAAACACCACCTACAAATTGACTTCAGGAACCTGGGGTGGAGAGTTTTGGTAACCGTGGCAAAGGGTTGGTGTTTGCAATCAGTGACCTTCTGCCTTCTCCAATTCCGCATGGCGCAGGATGCCTCCCACACCGAACCTGCCACCACTGCCAACTCGGGCTGCTTTGACAGCCCCAAGCGCCTCCTGAAAACTGACACCAGGAACCTGGGTGGTAAGTTTTGTTTCCCAGGGAAAAGGGCCGGCGTTGGGGTTCAGGGGCCTGTGGCCCTGAGTGGGATGCTGACTGCTGAGATTCCGCACGGCGCAGGATGCCTCCGAGACCCAAGCGGCCACCACCAACAACTTGGGCTGCTTTGACAGCCCCAAGCACCTCCTGCAAACTGACACCAGGAACCTGGGCTGGTGAGTTCTCTTTCCCAGGTTAATTTGGGATTTGGGAATTCCCCATCCCAAGTATTCCCAAAGTTCCTAAAACCTGGAATTCCCAAATTCTGGAACTCCTGATTCAAAATATTCCTAAAATTCCCAAATCCTGGAATCCCTGAATCCCAAAATTCTCCAATCCTGGAATTCCCCAGCCCAAATATTCTCAAATTTCCCAAATCCCGGAATTCCCAAATCCCAGAAATTGGGATCCCAAATATTCCCAGGAATCCCCAGATCCCAGAATTCCTCATGCCAAATATTCCCCAAATTCCCAAATCCTGGAATTCCCCAATCCGGGAATTCCCAAAATCTGAGTTAAATCATGGATTTGCAGGGAAAAATCAGATTTGTGTTTACAATATGGAAACAATATATGCTGCTAACTTGCAGCTAAAATAATAAAAACTTGGTTTTGATGTGCAGTTTTTGGAACTAAGTAACTATCATGTCAAAAATGCCCTTAGTGAGCTGGTGTAAATCATACGTTCACTTGTCAGAGCAGTAATTTGGTTTAAAAGGATGTGTGGATCTGCAAGACAAGTGAAGGTAAGCTGCTGAGCTTTATGGAACTCTGTTCTTCTCGGTTTACAAGCTGGATGAACAGTTCAATCCAGCCTTTATGCTTTAATAGTAAAAGCAAATAGAAAAAAGGCTAAATACATATGAGAACCAAGGGCTTTTTGGCACCTCAAAGAAATGCCAGTAGAGGCTGCAGAAATGTCATAAATCAAACCTACAAAACAAAGGTTGACCTTAGCTCGGGATATCTTAAGTTGGCATTCTGTTCCTGGAAAAATACAGAGAACCTGCTATTAAAAGAAGAACTTTTATCATATCTATCTTTATGGCAAAAAGCTTTAGTCCATTGAAAACCTGGACTCATTTTCTATTGAGTTCCTAGAGGCTAATCCTAAAGCCATTGCAGACAAGAAAGTGTCATCCTGACAAGGTCCCAGGGAAGGGCTGTCTGTGTGCAGCACCAGAATGTGCAGAGGTTTTCTGGAGTTCTGGAATTCCAAATACATTAGTGTGGGATGCAGGCCTGCAGTGCCTTGAGCTGCTGGTCCAGTACTCTCTGCCCAATGCAGCCTCTTCATCTTAAAACAAAAGAACCCCCAAACTCCAAGCCAAGCAAAACACCCAACATCAGAAAATTCTGCAAAACTATGGTAAATGTCTTGTTTTAAAACTGCACCAAGCCGAAGGTTTCAAATAAGCAGAGCTGTGTTCTGTAGAAAGGAAGGAGCTGCAGCCAGCTGTGTTTATCAGCTCAGGGATGCGTGGTTACCACGGCCCACAGGACAGGGTGCAATGCTGTGTGCTCAGTTAATCACTGTACAAAATGCCTCAGCACTTGCCCAGCCTGCAGGCCTGGAACAAGGTATTGGGCAAACAGGGTCTTCAAGGCAACAGGGCTGAGATTCTAAGGCTGGGTGGCCAGAAGGCAAGTCCTGTGCTGAAAAGCCATTGCTTACTTGAGTGCACAATATGTTAACTACATCTGGATTTAGCATAATCATCCTTGACTAATATGAAGAGAAGGGAGAGGGTTTAAATGCTGAATAAATAAATCACTTCATTTCATGTTATCAGAGAGGAACAGATGGTCAGTTTAGTGTGTTTTCTGATTGCTTATGTTTTCAGGAGATCAACACTGGTTTTTGCACAGAAGGTTTTCCAGTGTCAATAATTCATATGTGTATACATCAAGCAACTTTTTGCTCTTATCTTTGAGGTGTGCCTTGCTAGTACCCTTTTAGGCAACTAAAAAGTCTCAATGTCATGAGAAACAAGTATTTTTTATGAGTTTCCTTTTTCCTTGTATATTTATTAGTGCTATTATAATGCCTTGTATATTTATTAGTGTATATTATAAGTCCTAGTTCTTACTAAATGTAAGAAGTGGCTCAGGACACCACACCAGAAGTGCTGGATGACTGCATGTCCTGTCATATGGGCATTGTACTATATAAAATGTTTCTATATATCTTCATTTTTGCTTTTTGGAATTGTCCTGTAATTTTCTGCCAGCCTCTGAGAAATGCTTTCCTTGAGATTTATCTCAGATCCAGAGTTCAGTGCCTGCAGCACTTGGGTTAGTTGGCCTGGTCTGCTGTTGCTGTAGCTCTTGCCATCCAATCTTTTTTCTCTTATGAGGAATTGTATGTAGAAATTGAGTGTAGGAATGTTTCAGCTTACTTTAAAGATTTAATGATTGCTGCCTAAATGCAGGGAAGAGGAGCAAACTCCTTCTGTAGTGTTTGATTTATTAAGAGATCATAAACAGCAAAAGGGAAAGTCTCCATTTGTAAACCACACTGATAGAAAGCAAGTTTGTCGTGGTCTTCTCAAGCAGCAATAAATACTTCTCTATTACCTATCATTTCTTAAAATGATACTACTTTACTACTTTACTACTTCCCTGTGTGTATACAGTAAAAGAAAATGAAGCAACAAATGCTTGAACCCTAACAATAAGGCATGTCCAAACTCTGAATCCAGGATCCATTTATATAATGAGGTTGATTTCTAAATTTCTGTTTTCTTCTGGTAACCCTTTATTTCTCTGCCTAATCTTGGTTAAAACAAAAATTAAATCCTCTTTTGATGATGTCTTTTGTGCAGTAGGCAGGAATGAGGGCTATTATCATGCAGTCAACTGCTTATCAGCACCCTTAATTTCCACATTCCTGCACTCTGACTTTGTAATCATGGCACTGAGGGTCAGGGTCCTGCTGTTCAGGGCTGCTGGTTTTTATGTGAAAGTGGTGGTTAGAGGAGATCTCTGTTTTCTGTCATTTGGAGACAACAGCAGAAGCAGGAGAGTATCAATTTCTGTCATGTAATTGGATTAGTGATCAGTTTACATGACAGAGTAGGCTCTTCATTGAATTAACTTGAAAAGGGATTATATCAATAAATAGCAGGAAGAGGAAGGCCATGCTAGATACTATTTGTTACAAATACTTCAAACATCTTGTTCAATATCTTTATTCTTTACAGAGGGTCAGGCAATTACTGTCCCCAATTAAATCAGGTTTGCTATAAATTTTTATTGTAAGGAGTAGTTGACTTCTGGATTGTATCCAAATGGGAGGAGAGGGGAATGCTGTGATGATGTTTCATTTTTTCCCTCTCTAAATCTTCTGTATAACTGGCAGCTTTGAATCTGCTCACTTGCAAAACAGGAAAAAAAACCCCCTCAAAACACACAAGTTGCTACTTTGAGTCACACAATGATTTTGAAGAGAAAGACAGGTGAGTTGTCTGTGTTTTGATGGGAATGTGGTGGAAGGAACCATATTGAATAAGAGCTAATCCTCAATGAATCCACAAGGACCTGAAGTGACTGAACACGTCAGTGGAAGATGTCACTCCCATGAAAAGGATAGACCTCTGTGGGCTTTACATTTCTTTCCTGAAGGTAGAAGAATCACAGATTACAGAAACACAGTTACAAAGCATTTGCAGCATTCTGGACTCTTTCAGGAGTCTCCAAATATTTTTTTTTTAATAAATTCAATTTTGCCTGAAATCTGTATGCAATTTGAATTAAATTCACTATGTTTCAGGGCTCAAGCAGTATGTCTTCCATCCACGGCAAAAAGGAGATGAATTTCAGTTAGGTGTGCCCATTATAATCTGTCTCCACCTGTAGTTTTCATCAAAACTGTTGGGAAGTGCAATGTAATATATGGTCAGGATTTGCCCACCACCAGCACTGTGTCCATTATCTTAGTTTAAAAAAAGGTGTGTGAGTGTATATTGGCTTCTTCACAATTGACTTAATTGTGACAGGTAGTTTGTATGGGATTTGAAAGTAGATCTCTATATTTTGTGCGTGTAACACATACAATGGTTTATGTTCTTTCATTGTCGTGATTATTCAGGTTACTAATTTGTGGATGGATGGAATGTAGGAGAATAGAGATAGTGATGAAGGTAATCTCACCCTTAAGGAGTTACAGCTGAATTAGGAACAGGCTTGCCCTTAATAGGCCACAGCGAGGAGCTGCCTATGAGAAATCACTGAGAAGGTATGGAGCTTTTGCAATAAGGTAACAACACTAATTAGACTGATAAAGCTGATGTTTCCAGAGATATATTGTGATGTTGGCAGAGTAGAGCTGGTAGTTGCTTTAAAATGTGTTTCATAGCGGTGTTTTGTTCTGAATTTGATTTTTATAGAAATTTTTTTTGTGCCTGCCCACTTTTACAAATGCAAGGGCAGTGATATTAGTTCAGTCCATCCGTGGGTCAGCAGCACCCCCCTGCCAGTCCCCTGAAGCTCTCCTGCCTTACTGTAGCAATGCAGGGATGTTGTGAGGCCCTGAAATGTTTCCTTCCTGCTCTTAATACATACTCTTCCTGCAGTTGGAGGATATCTACTCTGCACAGCTGATGAAAGAAGTTAAATATCCATCTTTCCTCACTGATTTGTACAAAGAGGTTTTGTTATGCATATATGGATAGTTCTTAAGCAATAGCTTAGACTTGTGTTTTAGACAATGCCAGTTTCAAAGCCATGTTAAAATTACTTGGTGTCTTGGCTTCTTAAGATGGCACTTTTGTTGTTTTTTTCTTTGTGACAGTACTATGATGTTTAAAAACTTTAATTAATACTTGGAGTGGTTACTTGTGTGCATGTCTTTTCCCTGAGAACAATTTTGGAGGGGTAGCTTACCATATCAAGTTGGTTTAGGATGATATAGTGTATTAATATTGTTCATCTGCTGTATCATGTGGTCTGGACAGTTTTAGGTGTGTTACTTTTTATTATAAGGGACAGAGCACTTCCACAAGGGAGAAGTGAATTTCTGAGTACTGTGGTGCTGTTGATTTGGCTTGTGTATCCAGATTAGCTGTAATGGTAAAGAACAAAGGTGAGTGTAGCTGTGGTTCAGTGCAGAAAAGAGGAGGATAAAATATGGAGTTGAACAGTAAGCATGGGAAGGGAGATGTTTTGATGAGGTTAATGAAGTGTTCCCTGTTCAGAGAGACTTGACAGAGCTCCCTGGAGTTTGGCCATTTCTGATTTCCCTTTAGAGAGACGGGGAAAATTAAATGGAAGATGCAAATTGTTGTACTTGAAATGAGAATTTGTGTGTCTTTGGAGTACCATAGGAAATTTGTGTGTGAGAGTGAATCAAATCACTAAATGTGAGTAAATGCTTGGCTTTTGGTGCGATTTAGTTTTGATGTGCCTTAAACACGTGAACATGGAATTGGTCCTCTGCTGCTGAACAACTTGGCATCTGCTAATTTAAATCATCTTCAGTACTTTCATTGTGGGTCTCAGGAAAGCTGCAAATCCTTGTATTTGATATTGGGGTATGAATAATAATGTTTGTTTCTGAGCTGCTGCTGGGAGGATACCAGCCTTTCCCCTTGCTCCTCCTTACTCTGATAAACACAGCAGCCCCTCTGATGGGTCACTTCAGTGACAGTCACTGTTATCTAGCTGGAGGTCTGTGTTGCAGGCTGGAGCACTGGTGTCTCATAGCCTTGCCAGCTGCTGGCATATGCTGATAATGGACTCCTTGTTAAGCAGCAACTTCAATGGAAAAAAGCAGGTGAACTTAGGTAAGCCTGTCTGTCTTAGGCTGCAGTGAATCAAATTCACCTGAGGGCTTGTGAAAAAAGCAGAATTCACATTTCTCTATACGCATGATGAGCTCTGAGATGGCAGCAGCCTCACTACCAACAGGCAGGAGCTGATAAGACAATCCTCTGAACTTTGCCATCTGGAATATAAATGTTAGGATTTTCACCTTATTCCTCTCCTTATTGAGATAAACATTGCAAAGGAAACCCAGCCCAAACCAAGGAATCCAAATCAATAACAAGGAAAGATGAGATGGTGTGAAGTCAAATGCCCCAGGATATTATTGGTGCACATTGTGATGGCTTTGAACATCCCTCACCAGGAGAGTGTTGTGTAAGAAGTGTGGAACACAATGGTCTGAGGAAGACAAAACATTGCTACAGAAGGAATGAGCAACAGGATTGACTGGGGCGAAACAACAGGACACCAGGGAATGCAGGATGGGCAGGACCATCCAGAGCTACCAGGACATATATTGGGAGAGTTAATGGGAAGGGGTCATTATGTCCCTGGGTCTTCCTTAGGGTTTGGGAGGAACCTTAAGATATTAATTTTCTCTTTCATGAATTCCTCAACTTTACACTGGTAATACTGCACTGTGATCAAATGAAAAGATGGGATTAAGACAACTGTGCATGTAACTGGATTTGTCAACTTTCATTCTTACCACTAGATTGCTACAATACACCAAAGCCTAAAATCTTCAATCAGTGCATATTTTCTTTTCCCTTGGCAAGTCAGGGCAGCAGCTAAGATATCCAGGGAAAATTCTGGTTCTTTCACTTTATTTGTGAATAAATGTTATGTGTAAACATCATGAAGCAGATGCCCTTAAACCAGTAGAGGAGTTGTGAACCCAGTGGCAGCAACTAATGGGGAAAAAAGTCAAGAAGTACTGGCAACAAAATTAAAACTCTTAAACACTAAGAATACTCAAGTAAATATGGGGTTAGACCAAAGTGCTCAAGGTAAAAAGACAGGTCTTGAATTATTTCAAATGACCTAGTAGTCCTTAACAAATAAATCCCTTAGGAATTGTTTGTTGAACAGGTTCACTGTCTCACGGAGCTGAAAGCAAACCCCCCTTAGCTATTAATCACCTGCTACACAGTAGGAGGGAGGGCAGGTTGGTGTTGGGAGCCAGCATTTCAGCATTGTGGTCTTACTTTTTTGTTTTTGTTTGACATTTTATTTATTTTTGTTTTGTTTTGTAAGCACTTGGATCTTGTTTAGGTAGAAATAGGTGTATTGGCATTTCCTGAAGATGTTGCTCTGCCTTGTGTTCACAGGATGGAAACTGTGATGTTTTGTCAGGGTTAAATGCAAAGCAATTAAAAGTAGTATGCAAAGAGTAGATTCAGATGAATAATAAGTACTAACATCTAATGATAACTTTGAGTTTACACATCATCTGTCTTTCCAGAAATGATTTCTCAATGAGAACTTCACAGCTGCTGATGTAAAAGAGGTAGCAGATGAGTGTTTTGACAGTTTCTTTTGTTTGCCAAAGCTTCTGCTAGAGATGTTCATGCTGCTCTTAAGTGTTCACAAAGACCTGTAGTGAGGGAGTAAATTACCCTCTTGATAAAATGGACAGTCTTAAGCTCTGTTGTGATAAGTATCACTCTTAGCAACTTGAGGGACATCAATTACCAGTTATAAGTTTATGTAATCCTTAATTTGTAAAAAAAATGGAATTAAGTGTACTGCTATTGAAATCTTCATACCAAGATTTTGTTTAACTTTCTTCCTTTTTATTTTGTTGCTGGTGAAAGGAAAACAAATAATTTAGAGGAAAAAGTCAGACAATAAAACCCACAAACAAAAAGTATTTTATTTTCCCTCACTGTTGAAAAGTAAAAGCTGCATAGAAGTCATTTCAGCAACAAAAATTTTAATTCATGGCTTCTATCTGAGTGAGTTTTGAGTAACCGCAAGTTTGGGAATAAAACAAATGTTTTTATTTAAAAAAAATTAATTTCTCAAGCTACATCTTCCTTAGCTGTATTTCAGTCCCCCTGCTATGGCTCAGTCTGCTGCATGCAAAAGAAAAACCAAGACTTAATTTTTTTCCCCTCCTTAAGTGGTTCAAAAAAGCTATTCTTTGGTGCTTTCTGTCCTGTATAGCAAACACAAGCCTGTTTAGAAATTCATGATGGGTCCTGGCTCTATATTGCCTCTTCAGGTGCCTCAGTTGTTTTCAAATCCTCTCACCTGAGCTATTCTGCAGAGTTTATTTTGGTTTGTGGCTGTTCTGAAGCAAGGAATTTATTTAAACTGGCCAGCTCCAACAGTTAATGCAGCGTCTCTGAAACTGCCAGTGAGCCTAAATTAGGTTGTCAGAGTCAACACAGCAATCTAGAGAGCCTATTAAAATCTTAATAACTTTTAAAATTGGACTGTGGGTAACAAAACATTGTCCCTGTGCATTCGATTTTCAGTAGATAAATCCATTAAACTACATCTTCTCTCCTTCCTTCTCTCCCGGTTAGACATTGCCCAAAGAGGAATTTTTAGAAATCCAGTGAGTACCTTTAATGGTGAAGCTTCATAGATCAGTTATCACTGGGCTGCATTCAGTTCATCCAGATCAGTTCTGCTGTGTTATGAAAATTCTCTGCTTTTCTTTGGCTCTTACTGGTGGCGGTTGGAGGAAGGTTTGTTGTTTTAATGAGGCAAAAGCAGAGGGAAGATAACTATAGTGCTTGTTTGTTGCCTGTTGTTTCTTAGCCCATAGTCTCTCCTGATCTTAGTCAAGCAGCTATCAATTAGATTTAAAATCAGAATTCTGATCTCTCAGCTTCAGTTCTGGGCATGAGAATCAGAGCTTTCAGTCCAATAAAGTTCTATTGCTTTCCTCCTCTCCCTTCAGTAAAGTGACAGATTACTAGATGTGGCAATATCATTAAGGCATTGTCATAAATTGGAATTTTCTCCTTCATTTTACACTGAATTGGAAGGAAAATTCTTCTGCCATGATTCTCACGTATCTCGTAAGTTCTCCTTCATTAATAGATGTGAGCGGGAGGTCAAAATTGAACTTGTTAATGTGAACAAAGTTGAAGCCTTAATTATGGAGGAAATTGTAGATTACTCATAATAATCAACTGAAGTTTGAATTTTAAGTTTGACTGGCAGAAAAACATCTGTCACTATTATTATTATGTATGAGACCAAATCCATTTGCAGACAAGTAGCAAGTGATTAGACAGAACTAGGAGAAGTAGATGGACTTTTATGAGAAACTCATTATAATTCTTTTCTTTCAAGAAGGATAATTAGTAGCCTTTTAGATATTTCAGCTAGTTGTAATGCTCTCTGAAAGCAAATTAAATAAAACCAAGCATGGTCATATATGACAGCAATAACTGAAATGACCCCTTCTGCTCTGCTATCCTTTAGTCTTTGCATTGTGTATCTCTGTGCAAAGTGGTTATTAGCAAAATGAAGAGGTTTTTTTTCCCCAGCAATTAGCTAAAGGAGACGTAAAAGGTGAGTAATGTATAGCACATGTAGCATGGATAATTTTTCATAGTAAAAAATATCTTGGGATGCAGTCGTCAATTCCACTGTGGTGTGTCAGAATGTGTACTCTAAACTTGGACTAAAACCATAAAATGGGAATTGAGGAAGGTTGACAAAAAAATATGACAAAATAGGTATGCTTGGCCTGAAAGAGAGTAATCATCACCGACTGTGAAGTCAATATTACCAGCTGCAGTCAAAAACTCTGCTAAACCCACTGAGTGATTTACAGTAGATTTTTCTGTCTTAGTGCAAAAGGATGAAGTTGGCTTCAGGTCTCTTGAGCAAACAGAAGTTTTATCTACCAGGCAATCCAAATGGCAGCACTTGGTTATCATTAAAGCCTAATTGTCAAGAAATTTGTATCAGAGGATATTAATGACAGCGTGTTTTGTTATTTAGACAAAAAACTCCATTAGAAACTTGTGTGAAAGAGCAAAAAAGTGATAAAGACAATTAACTCTGCTAAGTGTAGTCTGTGGTACCTTATCTATGGATTTTCTCCTTACACAGTTAAATATTCCCTCTGCAATTTATGTTTCATCCAACAAAGAAGATTAGATTTCAGATAATTCTTCTTTTATAAAAGCAGTTGGTACTTTAGTCAGCTATTCATCCATATCTACTTATCCCAGAATAAACACTCATTCATGAAAGAATTAAAAATATAGCACAATGTGCAACTTCTCATTTGCAATACATTGGTAGGTAGTATTTTTTATTCTCAAACAGTTCCCTACCAGTGGCTAAAGCTCCAAGGAGATGAGTGCTATTGTAAAATATTATGTGAGTTTCCACTTCTCCAAGGGAAGCATAGCTATCCTTGTACAGTTTAAAAAAGGACTGCATACTAACATCAGTGGACACTAGAATTTTGTTTTGTTTTTTTTCTCCTCATTTTTTATAATGAAAAAAAGAAGCAACCAAAAAAGAAGCAACCAGGGCAGCTGTGTCTTTACAGACAACACTGTCCTCTTACCTTGTTCCTTTCAAAGCTCTCATAAAAAATAGAAATTAGCAGGAGCTGTTGTTCCTTAGATTGGGAGGCTGTTGTGCTTGATGCAAATACACTCTGTGAAGTTGATAATTTACTCCTAAAGTTTTTATAGTCTAAGCATAAAACTTGTCAATACTGAAATTGGACAAATGGCTGGAGTGGGGGAAGATGGGGAAAGGATGAGGGTATGGCCCTCAGCACAGCTTCAGTCTTCATTGTCTGGCTTTTAGAAAGGTTGGCGTTTGGGTGGAGGAACCTGTTTGGTCTGGCATGGGAAGTAGAGGTGGTGGTGTGTCAGGTGCAACAATGAAGCTTGCTTTTAAGCATGAGTGAATGAAATGAGGTGCGAGCAATCTCAAAAAAGTAACAACACTTTGAGAAATACAGGTTGTAAACATTGCACCGCAGTTAGAAGAAGAAAAAAACCACCACAAAAAGGACCCCAAAGCAAACAAACATCCCCCCCCTTTACTGGAGAATCTCCAAGCAGCTTGCAAATATCCATTAATTACCTCTCTGTGGGAAATGATACAAAGATCATTTCTCTTGTTTTGGAATTGGAAATCAGTTGCTGTTAATGTGTAGATCAACATTGCTGCCATCTGTTAAAAGTAAGAAAGAAAGCTGAGCTTATGGACAAAGCATTAATTTGCAGTTGGGACGTTCACACACAGAATGTAACCATCTGACCTTGAATTTAAATTTTAAAAAGCAGGAAAAGACATTTAGTGCTTTTGAGTAGTAGAAATCTTCATAGCTCACATTTTGTATCATCTCTTTTGAAGTGAAGATTGAGCATTGCTTCCTGGAACTCAAAACCACCTGATTATGCTGTTAATGTGATCATGTTTCTGACAACCTGTGCAACTGAACGGGGTCAAAAGCTCCAAGAACTTTTCTGGCTGTTTGAATTTCAGAGCTTCTGTTGTTTTTCATATTTCTTAAGTGAAGTCTCACCCCAGCTGCACTCTTGGGCTGTCACCTTTGTGTTAGTGGTATATTATAAACCTGCCCATGCTTACTGGGATGCATCAGCTGCCACAAAGACCTGTTTTAACAGGGCTTCACTTTTCAGTTCCTCACTTCTCCAGAACTTGTTTTTCTGTAGGTATTGAAATAACTTGTAAATTACTTAACTGGCCTTGTCTGTGATTTTTTATTATACATACCTCCTATTCATATATCTTTAAAGATTTGGTCACAATAGTAATCACATTCTATTTTTCTAGATTTGTGAGCATATTCATTTGGTTTTAGATTTAGTTACTGTTCTCATGATAATGACTTCTCTATAGTGAGCATATCAGTTAAACCAAGGAAAAGGTGAAATTGCCTTTCACTACTTGAAAAAACTGGGCCAAAGTAGCCAACAGATGTTTAACATCAAATACTTTCTTCCATGTGAATGAACACTTTTGTCAGTTGCCTGGGTAAATAATAGCTCCTATTAGGTGTTAGTACAAATGCATGATGAAAACAATCTCTCATTTTCTATAGAAATAATGCACTGATGCCCTTGAAATAGCTGTAGGGTATTTCTTATTGAGAAGAATAGCACAGGAATGGGGGGTGGGGAGATATCTGTATGTTACTAGTTTTTTAGTTTGGGGTTTTTTTAAGCTGTTATTCACAGAACTACTCATCTGTCTTCTGTTCCTTGGGTTTGATTGCAAGTCTGGTGTATTTTGGGGAGAAGAGTGAGATGAAGTGTATGGTTATTATTGCTGAGCAGAGGGGAATATTATTTTCCTGACATGGTCTTTGAAGGAACACAGTATCCTTGGTATGGGCTGTTTTGTGGCTTGGTGGTTTTGGTTGGTTTTCTTTTGTTTTGGGGGGTTTTTGTTTGTTTTTGCTTTTTCTTTTTTTTTCCTGAGGTTTCATGAAAAATTACAATGTGCAAGACATTTTAAGAATGGGGGTGGCTTGCATGTCACATATGGTAGAAAGGAGCCAAATAAATACAAAGGTGCTGCTTTTAAAATGTACCAAGAGTAGCAATGGCTCCATTGTGGAGGATAGGGTGGCCTTCCTTGAGTGTGAGAAGTCAAATGTTCAGATTAAGATTAATTGTGGCTGTATCTGATTATGAAAATTAGGGTATCTTTGTTCACTTCCTACTGACATTTGGATGCTTTTTGTCTAACTAGTAATTCTGAGCTTTACTGGCTTGAGAATCCTCTGTGCAAAGTTCTACCCTTGTTATTTTTGTGTGTGTGTGTAGATTAGAATTTCTAAAAACCTGGGCTCCCCAGTAAAAGTGAGCTGCCAAGCCATCTTATTTTAACTTATGTCAAGTGTGGCTTCTAGTGTGATGAAAAAAATACACATAATAAGACCAAATTCATCCTCTCACCACTTGGTGCCACTCTAGCTTTGTGAACTGCAGTCTGACCAAAATAACAGATTTTTCTTCCTTTAGGTTTGCCAAGTGCTGTCTGAAATATGACACTCTGAGACCCATCTTTGAGCTATGTTGGTCTGAGGCAGAGGACACTGTGGCTGATGGACAGCTTTCTGACGTTGCTCAGAAGGGGAAGGAGGTGGAGGATCAATGATGGGGGTTTAAAACTGAATATGTGGCTGAGATAGCACTGTAGGTTTTTGTTTTCTGATGCTGCTGTAAGTTCAAACCTGAAACAGAACAAAACTATTTCAGTGATTGCTTCAAGACTCTAGTTTTCCTGAAGAGGAAGTGAGACAGCCTTTGAGTGTTCTTGCAGGTATTTCTATAAAAATTAGACAGAACTATAACATGTGTTACTTGCTCCTTTTATTTAAGTACTTCTTATGTACTTAGGCTCTAGGATCTTGCTCTGAGAAGTGTTGTGCAGCACATGCCATTCCTCCACAGGCAATCCCATCACCACAGTTTCCTTTCCCAAAATGAGCAGTTGTACCAAAGGAGACACGTGGCTTTTTCAAAGAGCAGTAAGGAATTTTAACCTGTGTTGGTACTGAGATCATATCCTCTCCCTTAAAACTTCTGCAAATAATGATGGCAAAACCAGAGATGATTTCTTGCCAGGTAGGAAATCTTATTTGCACGGTGAAGGCAAGCTTGCACCATCTGAATGGATGAGGGGCCAAACAGAGACATAATATAAAATAAATAAATATGCGATAAAGCTGGCTGGACAAAAAGCAATGTGTGAGTGAGTTGGTACAAGCTGGCAATTGCTAGTGCCCTGGGATAGTCCACCTAAAAAGGTGTAAGGCTTTTGAGAGTCCAGAGCTAACCAAACAGGTCTGTCATGAGCTCGGCTCACGTGGTGAGCCAGAGACAGGAGTGCGGTACTGCACGAGGCCAGTGCTCAGGGAGAGTTGCAGCTTGATGCCGGATGGAGAAACATCTGCTCCTATGGACAGGGCCTTTATTATCCTTCAGAGTCCTCACGTCCCTTCACCAGTTTCTTTTGCCCTTGTGATCTTGATGCAGGCCTTATGACAGCTGATCTTACAGGTCATATGCTGATTAATGCTGTTGTACATTGTTGTTGTTGCGCATCTCGTACGCCTCCTCCTGTCTCTTGGGTTTGCATTAATCTGCTCTTAAACACACTAAAAGCAAAAAGCCAAAGCTGTCTAATACAGAGTTTCATATCTGCAGTTCTCGGACATAATAAAAAAGTCAAACAAAGCCTCTGTCTTGAACCCAAAGCTGGTGTAATTTTGCCAGATTTGGAAGTAGCTGACACCATTTTGTGCTACCTTTGAATTTCTCCTAGAGAGAATATGAATATGCCAACACCACAGCGTCCCCTGTTTTTTTGGTGGTTCTTACTTTCCTTCTGCATATACCCAAGTTACTTCCAAAGAAGCTGAACCAACATTCAATGTGCCTAAACTTTAATATATTAAAGAATTGTTAGTACTTTCTAAAAGATTGTTTCCCTCCCCATGTCCTTTAGCTAAAGGGAATGGAAATAAATGCTGTTCTTCTCAAAAGAAAGCTTCATTTATTTCTTTACATTTTCAAGGCTTTAAATGTTTTCTTTTCCCCCCACATCTTTAACAAAAAGTGACAAAGACTTCTAAGGTAGATGTTGCCATGATACTAAGGAGGCAGAAATCTTTGTGTTGTAAAACCAGGAGTCTGGTCTTAGTGTTTAATATTGTATAGTTACAGGGTCATATGGGCACGTTTTGCTTCTTTGGGCCTTTTTTAAACATGAAAAGTAATGTAACAGTTCTTGGGAGTGGAAGGTGTTGTAGTAATGGGTAAAATGTGCTATATATACTGTCCCCCTTTGTAAATATATTTTTTTCAGTAGGTTTTAGATATAACCTATGACAGAGAGACAAGCAAAATGTGTATTTGTATACTGCATCTAAACTAACAGGATTACCTTAGTACTGGAAGTAATTTTTTTAAGACATCACTCCAGAAGTCTTTATTACGGGCTAATTTATTCTTCATTACCATCTTGCTATGGCTTAGCTTTCCTGCACAAACTCCTTTGCTTTAATCTAATGTGGATTTCTCTACACTAAATTCAAGTTAGATGTATGGACACACAGCAGATCTGATCCTTCCCTTCCTTTTGCCTGTGACCATTAGCACAAAGCAAGGCATGGGCTGGATGGAGGGTGTGCCTAGGCTGACATACCTGCAGATGAGTTTTCAAGCAAGATGAGCAGAAAGCTCAGCTTCCAGACTGCCTTAATTTATCACTGTAACTCTGTTGCAGTCATCCCACCCATGTGTATTCCTAGTGCTCTATGAAATCCTTGCTTTAGTTTTAAAAATAAGACTATGATAGTATTTTTCGGACCACTTGTGAAATGACAGCTCTGAAAATTGCAAACTTTTGGGGGGAAAAATGCAAAATGTTATGCATAGCTATATAAAGCAGCATGTGCTTTTGATGATGAAAGACAAAATTCCAAAGGAACTCATGAAGTCTGTCTGACTTTTTAAGGCTGTGGTGATGAGACACATAAAACAGTAGATCTTAACAATTGAAAAATAACCTTAAAATGTTCTCGTAGGTGTAAACAAGAAGACAGAAATCTACCGTTTGAAAAACTTCTGCTACTAAATAGTTATAATAACTTGTCAGCAAAGGTGGATTTGAGAAAATGTGCCTAGATTCAAAAGAAAACTGAGTGATGATCTGTGAAAAAGCAGACTAACACCTAAAGATGCAATTGTTTTGTTTATTAGTAATTTGTGTACTCACAAAAAGCACCAGCTGTTTGTATTCCTGACAACCTTGTTCTGGCAAGCTGAGTGAGTTCAACAAGCTCTTGAAATTTAGGGCATTTGATGGTGTAGTCTTAGGTGAACATCAGTTAATAATATTGAGGTGACTTTTTGCTGGTGTTTTCTGTTTTGTTTTTGTGGTGCTTTGATTTTTTAAAGTTGTTGGTTTTTTTTTTTTTTTTTTTTTAATTTGAAGGAACTATTGGAACACTGCTTTCCTCATGGGAAAAAACTTAATCTGAGCTGTCTGTCCCATCAGGCTCCCTCTGCTGCCGCAGCCCTGGTGGCAGCGGTCAGATCCACATTCTGAGCTGCTGCAGCACCCCTCAAGTGAGAATAAAATGAGTGCCTTTGGAGCAGGCTGGGGGGAAGGCACAAAGCTCAAAATGTGCCATGACTCTGACCTTGCTGCACTCCTGTGCTCTTTGTGAGCATCTTTCTCTGGGTGCTGACCTGCACTGGCTCCAGCATTTGTGGGCAGGCTCTTAAACAAAGAGCCAAGCATTTGCTTTCATTGTCATAACGGCATCAATGTTTGCTCACCCTGAAAAATACATTGGTTATCTGTTGACTTTTTGGTTAATGGAAAATATGTGATTTTGAATGTTGAAGCATGATGCTGCCATACTGACTTCAAGTATCATGCCACAAAGGTCAGGAAGGAATGTGATACGGTACCATATATGGGATAATTCCTCAGGATTTAACTGAGTATGTTCTAGGGGAAGAAAATTGATTTGATAAATGGAAACTAATCAGCCAGCATTCCATTTATACTGTGTGCTTTTTCAAGCAACATTGCCTGTAGCTGTCTTAGTGTTGAAAAAGAATTGTTGGACCAATACACATTTTCCTGGACAGGCTGAGTGCTTAGGAGTTTACACTGGGGATTAGCAAGGAACAGCAATTGCAGTTCTCAAACCACGATTCATTCTGTTTAGCTCAAGTGCTTAAGGATATGTGTGGATTTGTGGAAGACTGAAACTCTGTTTCTGTCCCAGAAAGTAATTATGTAGGCTGTATTGAAATAACTGGTTTTTAATATGACTTTAAAGCATATTATGCTTGTCCAAAGGGAAAGTTAAAATGGTACATGTGAGCTCAGAGTTATTGGGAGAGCAGTATTTTGATCACTAATAAAGAAAATGAAACACAGTGGTAAGCAGTAATAAATAGTGTGAGTTATTAGTTTCATAGGCCAGAGAAACTCAGAAGAGCTGTAGGGTGAATAGGGACAGGAATAGCCAGTGAAGGAAAAGACTGGAACATCAGCTGTCATGTCTGGGAGAGTACAACGTTGATTAAATTGTAATCAATAAACCTCCACTGAATTGCATCTTGAATTGGTAATAACTCATCAACTGTACAGCCCAAGGACTGTATGAGGAGACAGAAATCCAGGGACAATGTAATGCTGATTATTGTGCAAGTGCTTGAGGACAGTGATCCTTACCCCTTCAGTATAATTTCCTTCTCTCTTTTGGCTCTTCTGTGGCACTTGGTGCTGCATTTGCCTTTCAGAGTTCAGTTGGGTTGGGCACTCCAATGTTGAGCTGGATCTCAAACAGCAGGAAGTGAAATGTGCATTCATAGAGACTAGTTTTCACTGCAAACTCCAAATTGTTTCCTAACAGGTGACCATCACTTTCCTCTTGTAAATTTAATAAAAGTCTTGATATAATTTGTTTTCCGTAGATATACTGTGGTTTTTTAGTCCGTATGACCTTCTGGTAACCTGGAGTGAAACTTCATCTAAGTGAACCCAGGTTTTTTTTATTTGAGGGAGTGTTTCTAGGTCAGGCCTGCAGCAAGTTTCTCTAAGTCCATAGTTGTAAGGATGTTATTTGTCAGTCTCAAGAAGTACAAATTTTTAGATTGTTTTGGGAACCAGTTCCACATGGAGTTCTCAAGAATCCTCTGGAACCTCATGCTGTAATACTGAGTATGTTGAGTATGAACATAGTTGAATAGAAATCTCATTTAGCTCCAGCTACCCATTACCTCAAATTGACCAAGATTTGTTTACAGACTTGCACTACATTTCTTTAACTGGTTGTAATTAAGCATATAGGTAGCAATTAATTACCACCAAGTTAATAGAGAAAATAGACTGTAAAGACAGAACTTTAACACAATAGCTCAATAGCTTTTACCTATTGTTTATTCCTGCTCACAGAAGTAGGAGCAGCATGTATCAGTGTGAAACAAGATCCAGAGAAGTGCTGTGCTACAGCTCACTTCGACAAAATGATCTCTGTATTTTTTGTCCCTCCTTTATGTCTTAGATATGAAAGACATCTACCATATAGGCAAGCTATTTATTACTCTGTTTATTGATTTTCTCTGCTCTCTTTACTGTAAATCTCATCAGCCTTAGTCAGTAGCTGTCAGAATAACATGAAGTTATGTTTCAGACCTTACAACATCTGTAGTCTTTGGGTTGAGATCAGCAGCAATTTTTGTTCATTGTTTACTTCCTCTTGAAGATGTGTTTTTAAATAGCATGTGGACACTTAGACAAGGATTTATTGCATGCAATATAAGTAGCACTGCAGATTTTTTGTGGGAGAAAATGGGTAGGAACAGCCCTGAGTAGGTTTGCTGCTCTGCCTTTTGCTCTGTAGTCTAGGCTACATTCAATTGAAATATTTTTCAACTGCTAGTGAAAAAAGATAGTTCAGGAGTGAAGAGAAGTTCCTGTTCCCTGTCAAGCTCGTGATATTCCATTTCTCTGAAGAAAGTCATAATGGTAGGCATTTTGTAGAATTTCTAGCTGGGCCAGTGCTGGTCTCTCCAGAGAATTAGACTCCTTGTAAGAAAAAATGCATCTGTCTGCTGGTAAGGTAGAGTCAAGTGAGGAGAATACATCACCAGAGAGCTGAAACAACTAGTTCTAGATTTTGTAAGATAAATACACTGTTACATTATTTATACACTCTTAATATTTGCTGCGGTTATTACAGAATCCCAGTTGCAATATGTCTCTTCAATAACAATTATAGAGATGAGGGTATGGGGTTTGGATACAGTAATAAGGGGAATTTTCTTTGGGAAAATACAATTAGAAAAATGAGTATGTCTTTCCTTTTAGTAGTTAGTTAAAGGGTTGTGCTGGCTTCCTTTGAGTTTATTTCAAAATATGAAAAAATAAATATTCTACATTGCATTGAAGATCAAATGGTGTATTTCGTGTTGGATAGATGAGGTAGAGATTACCCCCTTGAAAATGGAATTGATACTTTTTTTCTGGTGGTGTTTTTTTTTGTTTGTTTTGGATGTTAAACAAATGTCATCCTTGATTGTAAATATTCTTGAAGAAGTTGTTATATGCCAGGTATGTAAATAAAAAAACCTCAGTGTTGTCTTCTTATTTCTATTCTTATTCATTGTACAGCATTCTCCCGAGTAGAATAACTGCCTCAGGTCTTTGACACTTACCCTTCTGCTGGCTCAGGTAGTTTAGAACAGTTAATTGTAATAGCTGTATTTGTCTTATGTGGGTTAGAGTTTACTCTGTGATATCATGGTGTCCTCAATGCAATACTTCAGGATTGTTTCCATTAAGATCAACTGAATGCAATTGTTTAAGTGCTTTTAAACTGATCTAAGCTAAAAAATTGATATTCGAACCACAACAAATATGGAGGGAAAAAAAAAAAAAAAAACTGATTACCAAATCATTACTCTGATTCTGTCTTTTTTATTTTTTTTAGCAAGGGCTGAGTCGTTTGCGCTGACATCTGTAGGACTGGTGTGAAAGTAATATGTGAAAAACAATGGAGAGGTTCAATTCTGTGTAGCTCCCACAGGGAAAGATCTCCATCTCTCCATGTTTGGTAGCAGGGATTTGCCAAGAATTATTTCTTTATCATAGTGTAATACATTAAGGACTAGTTGCAGTAGTTAGAGAAGGTGTTAGGCTGTCAGGAATTTTTGTTGTTCTAGTGGGGCTTGTTCCTTCTAGAAGACATGTGTTTTTACAAGGGGAAAGAGAAGGAGGGAGTTTGGTTTTTGTCCTACCTTAGGTGTGAAATAAGGCTCCCTACACCCAGTGACCTCTCATGGTGTGGTTCAAAACTGTGCATGACCCTAGTGAGACACACCAACGTCATCAGTCAGGAAAAGCAAAGACAAGGATAAGATTTCTGAGTTCTTGAGTTACAGACACAGTTCTAGGACTAAACACAAGTGTCTCTTAACTGCATTCTGATTTTTTTTTGGCCCCTAGAAATAGTGTTTTCAGGGTGGTAAAGCAGAAGTGTTTGCATTAGGATCTGCTTTCCAAAAATGGAACAATAGAACTCAAATAGTGAGAGATCTAGCAATACACATCTAAAATACCCTGAGAACCAAGTGCACAGCTATGGTCCCAATTGCTTCAAAATTATAAATTATTTTTGTCCATACAAGTCACTGTTTCTCTTGATCTTAAAGCCTGATGAATAGCAATAAAATTTTCTTAAGACACATGACTGCCAATCTGTGCTTTCTTTTAGGATTTATGGATGTTGAAATATTTTTCAACTGCTTCAGAGGATTCTTCTATACTGAGGGATTTATGTTAATGCAAAAATAGATGCCAAAGTTTTCTAGCTTTAAGTGTAGTTCTTCTTAAATGTTTTCAAGGAGGCTGGACCTGATTAATTCTAGGGCATTTAAAGAACTGGCTGTGTAGAAAAGAAAGTGGTATCTGGGGAAAAGCAAATATAGTACTTCAGGAGGGGATAGGGAAAGGATGAGCTGGTAATTAAAGCCCAGTCTGTTTGGCTTAAATCTAGCAAGAAATAATTGGATAGACATCTTATAAGCCCCTGCCAGTTAGCAAGATCTGTTACCAAGTAAACAGATTTCTCAAGGGCAAATCGTGACAAGCCCATTTAATTTCTTTGTACAGCAGTGTTACAGGTCAGGGGTGAGGAGAGAAGCATTTGATACAATATACCTTGATTGGCTCAAGCTTCTGGCACTGTGTTCATTTAGTGTTTTCTTGATTCAGATGAGGAAAAGTGGTCTAGAGGTGTCTACTGCCTGGTGGATATAGAACTGGTCAGAGAAAAATTAAGGAATATGTATAATTAGCCAAATGTCAGAACATGGTAATATATCAAGGAGGGCTTGTCAATATTCTATGTCTCATATTAATCAGTATTTTTATTAATGACCTGGACAGTAGAATGAAGAGTATTTTCTGAGTCTATCAACCCTGGCAGAGTGCAAGGAGCACAGTACACAGGGAAACAGGTACGGAACTCAATATTATTCGTGGGACAATACCCCTTCAACAGGATGAATTAGATGCATAAATCCGGCACAGAAACATTTGGCGAAATGATATTCCTGTGTAAAGTGATTTAGAATCTTTAGAGAATCACAACCAATAGTTAAGGGTTGTGGCTGTTGAAGACTGATCTATGCTGGAAGGAGAATTTTCTTTGCAGCATTGAATGGAGAATTTTTCAATTACATTTAAACATCCTCATATACTTCCTGGCTCAGGAGATGACTCGTTTTGATTCATCCAGATTGAATCTTAAAATTGTGCAGTAAATATCATCTGTTTCCTCCTGCTCTCTCTTCTTTCTCAGAACCATCTCCAAAAAAACTACATGAGGACTTGTCTGGTTGATATTGTAAGCCAGTAAAGGTTAAGTTAAAAACAGCTGAAGAGAACTGTAACGACTGAAAGGAGAGAATACCAATTTCTTCCTATTTCTAGTTGCAAAAATTCTTTCTCTTTAGAAACTGATCAGCAGTCCCTGGATTACATCAAAAAGCAAGACTTTTGTGCTTAATTGTAAAAAGTTCTTATACCTTTTGCTAGAAGGAAATATTGGAATTTACTTTATAAAAAAATTCTGCATAAAGACATGTTTTTCTCCTTTTGTTTGCAATAAAAAGCAGGGAACAGGGACACAAATGTGCATTTTGTAAGGAAACAAATTAGCCTTAGTAAGGCTGCACTGACACATTCATGGTCAGAAGATCTAAATTAGTGTTACCTGCCTTCCAGCTGACAGTCTCTGTCTTCCTGCTCTTATAGAAGGAAGGAAAGATTTATGATGTAAGGTGAATTGGGGAAAATCTATGTGGTTAAAGCTAACCTTTACTCTCCTTTTCAGCCCTCCATCACCTTCACTTTTGTTTCAGCCAGTTACATCTCTTGTGTCTCACTGTATTGGGCCAACACTTGCACCAGGATGAGTGAGTAAGTGAGACCGGAATGGCAACAAGATGGATGGAAAAGGGGCAGAATTACCTCATGCAGTGGCACTGCCAGCTCAGACTGTCATGAAGTGCCCTTGAAACTTGGCTTTCAATTAAATGCCCAAACTATCAACTTGTGGCAGCTTTGGCTCAGCCCCTCAGACTCCCTGCATGCCTTTTTTCGGTCTGCACAGATTTTTTAAAGTACCTGTAGCTTGCAGAAGTAAAACATGTCTTTTTAGGCTTCCTTGGGCTAAAAGGTTATTTGACTGAAGAACTAAGACAGGTATTATTAAATATTTAGGGAGCATCTCTTCATGCTTGCACTGCTGTAGGTTATGTGTCAGAATCCAGTTCCACTGTGCCTGCCCACGTTGCCCAGCACACACACCAGGCACTGCTTTGATGTCAGTGGGCTGCTGGCACAGGCTGCTCTTCAGTGCAAGGGTTGTAGAAACAGTCTCTAGGATATGGCTGCAAGCAGCAATCAACAGAAAGTTCTAATCACTTTGGATTTGACATTGTGACAGGCTCTCAACTTCTTGTATTTTTATTGTGAAAATTATTTCTGAAGATTTAGCTTAGACCAGAGACTTGGAATTCTGAAGTTTATAATGATACTTTATCCTAAGGAATAGAACATAGAGCTGTTAGTTTCTTCTGGAGTATGGACTGTTATTGTTTTTGTCCCTAGAGGTGCTTTACTAGAGAGCCATAGGTACTGCGTAACAACTCAAGGTTCAGAGTTCATTATAAAAGCAGTTTTAGCCTTGCTGAATTGGTCACTTGGTATGCAGCACCCATAGAGCAAAGCTATGGTCAAGAGGGTTCACCTAAATATGAACTCTGGAAAATGCATCTACATATATTTTGTGCCTAAACTGTCAGTTTATTTTGATGTAATTTCCTTCTTAAGCAAAGGAGGAGTGAAAAACATATGGTGATGCAACCTGAAGAGGGAGAATTGTGTACTGCTCTGGGCACAGCAGTAAAGCAGGTAAAGCCAAATGCAGGCACCGTGTTTTGTGCAATTGCAGGTATTCTTTGCTTTGTCTTTTATTGCTGGTCAGCACCTCTCCTGTTCCAGTGGGGGCTGTCTTTCAGATAGTTTTTCATACCTAGACCTGTTTTACATATGCTTAGAGGAAATTATTTTGTCCGTTAGAACTTCTTCCTTTTTTTTTATTATTTTTGTTTGTGTGGGTTTTTAACAATAGGCTGGAAATCACAAAGGTAGACTTTTAATAAGTGTATGAGCACAAACAACCTCAGAGTAACAAAGAAGGGAAGTGGATAAAATAAGTTGAATGTTAACTTTTTCACTTTCATGGTCTTCTACCATAAGCAGATTGGACAGCTGGGGAGATTGGTGTCAGGATGGTACACTGTGATTTGAAAGAAATGCATGTTCCAGTGCTTGATGAAACAGTGGCCCTTTCAGCCTTGCATTGTCTGTATGATAATAGCTCTTACCACTCAGAGATTAGTCAGAAAAATTTATTCTGCTTTTCCCCTGTCCCTCAAAGTTGAGGTCAAACTAATTAGGATAAAATGCTCATTCCTTGTTATTTAAATCCTCAGTTTAACTATCTCATCTTTTGACAAACAGGTATAATTAGTTCTCTTGTATAATTTATTAACTTCCATATTAAGTGGTGTACAGATTAGTGAGGCATCAGGCATTCTAGCAAAAAAGGCTTCCAATTAGGTGGTGATAGATGGGTTTGTTGTATTTGATAAACAGGCTTTGTCATATTTTCAAATGAAACTGGAAGGAGCTGTTTTTGTTTAAATCCTGTCATGAGTCTGACTAGTATTGAACTAGATTCTGTTTTGTGTTTTGCCATGATAGCTTTGCAACAAAAAGAGAAGATTTCAAGATAGTAATAGCATATAAAAAGAGAATTTTGACACTGCTCTAAGACACTGCTCTTTTACTCTAAGAAGAGTATAAAAAAGGGTTAGAACAGAAGCAAAAAGTGAAAATTTCATCTTTGTCTTGTACAGTTTGCGGACACAAGAACTTGTGTCTAACTGTGCACTTGAAAATGCCCTGGGAAGTGTTCTCTGAGGGCATGAACATGATCCAGCCTGTGGCAGGATCTGTGCTGAGGCTGCCTCTCAGGCTTTGCTCGGCACAGGTGGGCACAGAGGTGTTTATTGAAACAGAGCTGCAGGGATGGCAGCAGCCTTGCTGCCAGCAGAGCACTGCCCTCTTGGGTAAACCCTTCCAGCAGAAGGCATGGCTCCTGGAATTTCCATGGAGAACAATTCGGTGAACACTCAAAGGATGTCCACAGGGAAAGACATACCCAGGGCATCTCCAGAGGGATGGGTCTGCTGTGCTCAAATATGTGTAACAGGAAATGGAATCAGTCAGAGTGAGTTTGTGACAGAGTTATAAAAGCAGCTCCCCTGATCCTGTGCCCAAGCTCTATTTCCTTTGGAGTGCTTTTTTCTCTGTGCAACTTTATATACAAAATAGTACTGCAGGGTATAATGATAAAATGGGACTGACATGAATATACACTGTTATTAAATAATTTCCTTAGCAATTTGTGTTTGTAATTGTCAATGTTTTGTGTCATCACAGAAACAGATATTTCTGGTGTTTATATTCTTCACCATCAGAAAACTCCTGCGCTACTGCTTTCTTAAATGAGCTATTTCCTGTCCAATTGATGATAACTGATCCATATACTGCACTCAGCTAAACATTACTAATCCAGATCTTTTCCATCAAAAGAAATGCATTTTGATTTTAGAGAGTTGGCCTAGTGGCTCTCTTCCATCAGTGCTTGTGCAGACCTTTCTTATTCTGCTCTGTTTTGGACATCTTTTTTATTTTTCAAGTGGGACCTTTATCTGCTTTGCCAGTCTGAAATGAACACCTCCAATGCTCTGTCACAAGCATTAGAATTTAAAATAGTTAGAGAATTATTAGTTTTAATTTCCAAAGTTATGGTTTCCTCTAAAGTTGTTTTGGTTTGTCTTCCAGGTATTTTTGTGTTGTTGCTTTGTGTGTGTTTGGTTTTGAGGGAGAAGGCACAGTTGTTAAGTCAGACTTTCATACATTTTTTTTTAAATCTATTAAAACATGCCGTGGTTTTCAATCTTTTTTTTTGTCGTCCTACTGATGTATTGCACAGGAGTGAATCTGGCTTCCTGAGATAGTTTATCTTTCTGCTATTTCCCCTGACTCTGTAACTTTGTCATTTCCCTTCAAGGGTTTTATTTACTTTGGAGGTGTTTATACAGTAGGCAACTTTTTTTTGCTTTCATTCGTACCAGCAGATTGGTTTTCATTGAGCTTACAGGAAGAGGTTTTCCTTTGACCCTAAGGATGAAGGGTTACCATTTCAGCCAGTATTTCTGGTACAGCTTCTTCCCTGAGGAATTTTCTAAAGGAATGGACTTACAGTATGACTGCCAACATTAAATATCCAACCTGGAAGTACTGCTTGAAAAAAGCAGTAAAAGACCCTTGGCTTCTGCTTCTCTCTCTCTTTCTTCAAAAGGAGAGGTAATAAAAGTTCTGCCTGTTTGACTATCTGCAGAAAGCTAAAATATCTGGGTGATCTGAGGTGCAAAAAAATGGAGCAACTAATGAGCTGGGCGTGGAAGGGACTTGAGGTGATGCAGGTTGTGATGTCTTGGTAAGATTACCAGTGCCTTTTCTCTTGGCTGGTCCTCCATAAGAGTACAAAATACTGCCTGTAGAACTTGCCAGATATCTTAGAGAGAGAGAGTAAAAATGTAATAATTAGACCTTAATTTTCTATGTGGCATATACTAGAAGCAAATAGAGATTTTACAAGACATACCTGAATTTTGAACTGGGAGCTAGTGTGGCAATAACATACCAATAGAAGTGAGTTGGTTTTTCTCCTATACAGAGTCTGTTACAGGCCCAAGGAGAGATTTTTGTCGAATGGGATATAGCAATGTCTTTTGAACAGTCTGTCTTGAGAGTTCAGACTTCCTTTTACCTTCTCCAATCATACTGTGTCTCCATTGCCAAACTTGAACATGACTTCCCTGTACCATGGGTGCTCCTGAAGAGGCTGCCCGCCAGGCAATGTCATTCCTGTGGTCTGCATGTCATCACCTTGCTCACAGATAAGGAGCAGGACTGCTTTTCAAGTCTAGCACAGCCCAAACTCTATCTGGGTTGCAGTTTCTCTCATTTCTCCTTGTCATGTCTGAGGCTCTTTCCAGCACATATGCTTTCTAGCATATGCTGGTGGGTTGCCATGGTAACAAATATCTATCTACTTGATTGTTCTGTTGCTGTTTTGACTTCTGTTTTCTTATACATTGCCCATCACTATTGTGTTCACTCCCCTTAACAGCACAGAACTGATTTATTCCAGCATCAGACCTTCTCTCACAGCACCTGGAAGCTCAGCTTTACTCTTTATGTCACAGGATCCAGCTTGAGCTGTTGATCACACAGAAAGAGGAGTCACAAAGTCCTCCTTTATCAACAGGGTTTTGCTTTTTATTAGCAGTTTTCTGATAGAAATTTATTCTCCAAATACTTTTTGTGAAATATTGTCTTTTTTTCCCCTTAAAGAG
The DNA here is from genome assembly GCF_017590135.1 of Pyrgilauda ruficollis. NCBI lineage: Eukaryota > Metazoa > Chordata > Aves > Passeriformes > Passeridae > Pyrgilauda > Pyrgilauda ruficollis. Next base: position 1,208,784 of record NW_024530599.1, read on the forward strand.
ACCATGGGTTCAGGGCCTTTAATCTCACTGGTTGAAAATTCCTTTGAACCTTTCTTGTGAGGTGGCCCCTAGCTAAAGGTGGGCATGAAAGCACTGCCCTGTGCTGGAGCTCTAAGATGCTGAGATAATACAGACTGTCTAAGTAGCATAAATAACTAACTTGCTACAAATTAGGGCATGGGGAGTTCCTACAACAAGGCTTTTGGTGTAGAGCTATTTGTAGGGATGTAATTTTTTTTTGACAGAGGAAAGTATTCAATGTTCTTGTGAACGGATGACGGAACTAATTTGCCAAAATGGCCAAATATTTTTCAGTTATGAACATAAACCTGCCCAGTTCTTAGAGAGTTTTCATTTGGGTGACTTTAACACAGTCTATTAATGATCCTGGAATCTAATTCCAGTCACTTAATTAACTTATTAGATGCAGCTTCTAAAGGGGAAGGTAATTCAGCTAGAATGAAGCTGGCAGGAACATCGCTATTGCCTGCTTTATAACATTACTGCAGGTTTCTGAATATTCTTAGCTAAATGTATTTAGAACTTGTGTTGCAGATGTTAAAAATTTGCTATACATATAAAGAAATTATACATTGCATATATATGTATATATATATATAATCATCAAATGTGGGTGTTAAAGGAAAGAGCAAGTGACATCTTTGCCTTCCAAAGTAGCTCAGCCTCTTTTTGACTGTTGGTGTTCCTGCAATAGAAGCACATGAAGCACTTGTATGGTGTGTTCTTCCTGCTGCTTGGGGACAATAGTTCAGAATATCCTCTCAGAGCTTTTGATGGTTCTCATTCTAGTGGGGAAATTGTCCTTGCTTTAACATCCTAGTAAGTAGTGCATACAAAGAAAGGAAAGGGGGACTTTGTTCTGGTTTTGGGGGACAAAACTAATGAATCTCTTAATTTAGCAACTGAATTTGGAACAAATGTAAAAGAGGTGGATGTGCATTTCTCTACTATTAGGTCTGGAATGTTAAGTTTAGAAAACCTTGTTCTTCACATAATCAGATACCCTTACTTCACTGTCATTTCACAGATAAATAATTTAGAGACTATGCAAGTTCTTGTATTGCAATGCTGGTGGCAATGTATATATAAGGATGAATTACAAAGAAGCAAATTATGAGGCAAAGAAGACATCCAACATTCAGTTTCCATTTTGAATGTGAAAATGTCCTGCACCTACTCCTAGCAGGAACTGCAGTATCTTTCAGAGACGACTGACTTATGCTTGAGATTTTTTTTGTGGGTATTAACAGATTCTTTGGTGTTTTATGTATCGGCGATCTTGGGAAATAAAATATTCAGGCATTAAGGTGAGATTTTAGGAAAATTTGAATATCCCTTAAATAGGGCACCAACTACAGCAGTATGTCTCCATAGTTTTTGGGGTCTTTTTTCCAATTACTGCTGGTATTTATTTGGATTGCTTCCCTATGTACTTATTTATTAATTTAGGTGTGCCTTCTTTTCCACTGCTCCAGGCCAGCCTGATATGCTCTGAATCATTAACCCTGTGCTCCAGGGAACTTACCCTCATGGCAGCATCTTTGATATTAGGTTGGATTCCTTCCAGCCAAAATTTAATTGAGTGGATTTCTGGGGAGGGAGTTGGTTCCCTCAGTGTCTCACTGCTCCAGCATCATTGTCTCAGCAGCTGATTTAGAAGCCAAGTTCGAGCTGTTGTGATAGTGGAGGGAGAGCAGGCAGTGAATCAGAGGGTACAGGCTGTGCTTTGAAGCGTAAGCTGCTATGTTTCTTGTTTTGGGGATGTATTTGCTCTAAGTGTGCTGGCACTTCTAAGTATTCATAGCAATTAACACAGCATGAGATGGATGAATACAGTGTTATAGCACTTGATTACAGATCACAGGAAAACCTAGAATTCTGTCCATGGTTATTCAGGGAGACAATCACTGTAAGAATAATGTAATAAGGTGATGTATCTTACTTGAAGCTTGATTTAAATGGCTGGGGTTGTAATTGTTGGCAGGTTTAACCTCTAGGATAAGTTGGAGAAGAAACAGAGGATATTGATGTGGTTTTTTGTATAGTCATGGCTGTAGAATTTCTTCTTACACAAGTGGCCCCTCTGAAGTCAATAGATCTGTTGATAGCTATTTGCTTATTCAAGCACTGCACTGTCAATGAGTTCTTCCAGGATCATCAAAGTTGTTTTTGATAAAATACAGAGCAGTGATGAGGAGAGCAGTGGTTATGTTTATCCACACATAAACTTCCATGAAAACTGGGATGTGGTGCCTTTAGTTGGTCAAACCCAAGTGCTCCCTCTTCTTTAAGTGTTCCAGGATAAAGCAAGACTTAAAGAAAAACCCAAGAGAAAAAAAGTTCACTGTCAGCTTAGCTAAGTCAGGTGTAAAAAGAAAGTGAACCCCAGATTCTGCCCTTGTATTTCAGGCTGTTTTCCTGTGTTTAGCTGTGTCACAGCCATAGCTCAAGAAGCTTCTGTGTATCTGACACATTCAGGATTAGTTTTGTAGGTATTCAGTATTTTCACCATGTGTATAGTCTTTCACAGGACAAGACTGGTTTTGTAGCAGTATGGAGCCAGTACTGGAAGGGCTGATAAAAATGGCATATTGTCTGCACTGCCCTTTTGGAAGAAGTCGTAATTTTTTTGAGATATAAATGGTTCTAGCAGTGTTCTTAAACTTAAAGAGAATATTAAGAAGGACAGCATAACCTAACAAACCCTTTTCCCTGCGTTTAGATGGATTAGACTCCTTCCTTTCCTATCTAAATCTGGGGTAGTTCTGCTGTTATCTAAGAACAGTTTTCATTAGAGGAAAAAATGTACATCCAAGTAGAATGTGAAGTTGAAAGTCAGAGTTGAGATAGAGCTGGTTGCATCACTTGATCTCTATCTGAATGCTACTGGTGTGATTATCACAGTGCACTGGCTCAGTGGGGAGGGAGCATGTGCAGGCAGCAGGCAGGAATTTGTAGGGGAAAAAGTGAAAAAATTTCACAGCAGTTGCTGTGGGTTTTTACTAGGTTTTGCTGAATGGTGCAAATGGAATCGTACCAGCTTTTTTTGGTAGTTTGCTTTCAGGGAGAGGAGAATGCATGGAGAAGAGACTATGTGGGGATAAAAATGAAGCAGTAATCTGCAATTTTCTCTGTCAAAGTAGTTTGAGTTGTGAGGAAGCATAGAAATACAAAACTGTGTTTCTTGTTACTCCCTGTGCCACAGATCTTGGGAAAGGTGAAAGTAGAATCTCAATCCCACAGTCTCTAATTTGTTTTTGTGCTCTGTCACTGGGGTGAGTGGCACACAGTGAGGAACCTGGAGCAGCCAGGGAGCCTATTTTTCTGCAAAGACAAATTTAAGTTAATGAAAGAGCAAACAATAGTAATCAGAGCAACTGTGGGGGATTAAAAGGACATCAAAAACCCAAACCAACAAAACAATCCCCCCTAAAAACCAACAGAAAATCACCCTCCTATCTAAAAAAGAGTCCATCTGGTTGGAAATGCTGCTCTGTTCCAGGCTCTCACCGTGTGCAGGTTCTGCCTTCCTCTGCCTTTTCTCTTTGTTTTTCCTCCTGTATCCATTTCTCACAGACTGACCACAGTCCTGCTCTTTACAATCCTTGCTCTCTCCAGATGTGCCTTGTCCTGGCCAAGTGAAATGGGCAAGCTGTCACTAGGCAGGAGAGAAGAACTTCAGAACCTGCTGCAAGGGCTCTTGCTGGGATTGCAGTACAAATAACATTCTCAGCAGCTTGCAGGTGACAGGGGTAAAACTACTATCTTATTTACTGAGCTCTTCAGAGGAGTCTCCTGGGACAAATGAAGGTCTTCACCCAGCAAAGGTCTTGAATGTTTTCTGAAAAGCCTTCAGATATTTTTCCCAAATAACTCCCATGTCAGGACTTAACTGCTGTGCTGCTTCCCTCCTGGATAACACAACCATACACAGTTCTTTGAGGCTATCACTGAAAGGTCTGCACTCCCAAATTTCCTGAAAGCTTCTAAATTAGAGGTTTCATCCCTGTCATGACTTGTGTCAAAGCCCCATCATTTTACACTAACTCCCATTTCTTTGCTTCCTTTCTTTTACCACAGCAGCTGTGAGATTTGCAGCAAGAAAGGGTGTCACATACTACATCAGCTAAGTGAGGTATTGAATATTTTATGAATTTAGGTCTTCAGTGTTCATTTCTCTTGCTTTTTTATTTTCATTTAGGAAAACAAATGGTGTCACTCATGTTGCCTAATGTTTTACAGCAGCAACATCTGTTATTTTTTCTCTTTTCTGTTTCTGAGGATATAGACATATCACATGTGGCACTTAAAGCTGCATTTAACATAAATTACAACTGATACACAATTTGTATTTCTCTGCCTGACTTTTTAAATAATTCTTAGAGATTAATCCATGCTCACAACAATTTTTTCCCCAGTAGAATTTCCTTTTTTCTCCCTATGCTGATGTTGTGCCTCTGATATGAGGTAAAATCAGCAGCATTTGACTTGAACAAGAAATGTGCCACATTCAAAATTGGGCAGTATAAGCTTGTATACCCTTTCCCATTCTTTACACTAGCACTTTTAACCAGGCTCTCATAACTTACCATCTGGATTACTGCAGCATCCTTACAAGCTGCAAGCAAAGCTATATCCCTCTCTCTTCCACTGTAAGTGAAAATGCTGCATCTCTGAACATCCTGCCTACGATGCCTTCCCCTAAATGAACCCTCTCTTTATGCTTCATTAGATTCTCATTTTGTTTTATCCTGTTTACATCTTCTGCCACTCAGTTTCTTTTCTTATATAATCTTTTATTGCATTGTTCACACTCTTCCTACTTTATTAATGGTCATCACTCCTTTCTTCAATTTTCTTTTTTTTTTCTTTTGAGCCAGTTAACTGTAGCTTTCTGCCATATTACTCTATTTGGAGATTTTCTGTGCAGCATCTCAGTGTTACTTATTCAAAATCCATACTGAGAACCAGTTCTTCAAGGAAATTCTGTAGTGTTGGTTTCAACCAAGATAACTCAATAGTGCAAAACATTTAACTTCCCTGGATAATAATTTAATCTTACTGTGTTCCCAAGAATCTTCCCCTTTGATCTTCTGAAATTGTCTTTTGTGTGTTGACACTTTCAATCACCTCTGTGATCCTGTTGTGGTTCTGAGCTTGCTGCAGGTTTGAGCTCTGTGTTCACATGGAGTCAAATTGTCTCTAATGGCCTTAGTCATAGTTTGCAGGTGTGTGTCTTTATGGGCTTTTCCTAATTTGAATTATGCATCTTTGCATTATTCTCTTCAGCACTGAAACTAACAGAGAATACTTATGTTTTAGTAAGAATTAAGTTAAACTCATGAGATGGTAATACTTCAGTATCTGAAATGCTTTAATGCAGAAATGTTATTTGTAATTATCTGTTTCCAGGACTCTGATTCTAGATTTTGTAATATACTGTTGAAATACAGAGTTTAAGTTTTTGATAAGGTATGAATGAAATCTGAGTTTTCTGTAACACTGAAAAATAACATCAGGAATGGTTTATTATTTGCAAAATAAATGGTCTGATTTCTCTGTCTTGAAGACAGAGCCTGTGAAATTTTCATTGCTGCTCTCCAGGACTGACCTCAGCTAACACTCATCAGTGAACTTTAGAGCTCCACAGTGCTGTTCTGGAGCTGCTGCCAGTGCTGTTGAGTTGGAATTCACTGTGATATGAAGTGAGCAGGAGAGCTTCTGGCTTATGACATCTTTAAATTCAATAAGTGCCCCTTATGACATGGGAAGCCATTGCAATATCTGAAGAGGAGAAAAAGAAAGAAATTCCTGCAGCCCTCTCGTTTGTACTTCTTATTATTTTACTAGAGCCCTGCTTTGAATTTAAATTGTGTTCATTGCAAGTGTCACAAATCAGCAGTTTTTAAAAGTAGGATTGTTGTGGTTAAGCCTCAGCTGGTAACAAAGCCTAACACAGCCACTGCCTCCTTCCCCCTCCCAGCATAAAACAATTTCTCCCCACCAACCAAATGATACCCAGACAGTCCCAGAGCGGCAGCCTCTGGACAACTTTGCCACAGTTTATTGCTGAGCATGATGCCATGGTCTGGAATACCCCTTTGGCCATTTGGGATCAGCTGTTCCAGCTGTGTCCCCTCCCAGCTCCTTGTGCATCCCCATCTTCCTCACTGGTGAGGTAGAGTGAGGAGAAGACAAGTCCTTGACTGTACAAGCCCTGCTCAGCAGTAACCAAAATAACCCTGTGTTATCAGCACTGTTCCCAGCCCAAATGGAAAACACAGTCCATACCAGCTACTGTGAAGAAAGTTAACTCTACCCAGCCCTAAACAGCAAAATTATGAAGAAATAAACATTTATCAGATGGCCTTTTGAGAAGTTGAATAATTTAGCTAGAAACATTCTAACAATAACTAAAGTGTGCTGCTGACTGACAATTTATTTCATCCTGTTGAGATGCGAGGAGTTGTTGCATGCTGAGTGAATATTGATCTGCTCTATACAGATAAATGAAATTCCACTTACAATTCTTTTAGTCGCTCACTTGTCACCAATTAAAACTGAAGAGCATGGTCATGCACCAAAAATATTAATTAGCTCTCTTCAGAGAGCTGCTGGTTATCTGCTGACCCAAGAGGCTGTGAGCTGGCTTGTTGGATCCAGCTGTGTCTGGCCTTCACTCCATGCAAGAGCTCTTCTCTGGCTTCTAATTCCCTTTCTATTAGCCTTTGTGATGATGATGAGAGTAGTAGGGTGTAGACAGGTGGGGGAAAAAATAATTACTTGTTCCTTTCTTCCCCTACTTCCTTTCAGTTTTATCTGGTTGGGTTGTTAGTCATTATCTTTTTGGATGTATTCTAGTCACTCTTTCTTGCTACTACCTGTGGAGTAGCAAGGTCATAATTTAAAAGCTGTGTATTTACTGGATGTGCAACCATGCAACAAGGTATGAAGTGATGAAAAAACAGCTGTACTGGAGTCAAAAATGAACTTTGAAGTAAATTATTTGTTCTCTGGATTATGAGATTTCAGAAAGTCACAGGACCCCTATCAGGAATAGTAGATAGCCAGAAAGTGGGACAATGTTACAGGAGGAGGAGAAAACAAATGATAGAATGAAAGCTGGGGAGTAAGATCAAAAGGAGCCCTGTGTTTGCTGGAAGGTGTTTGGTCAGCAGACCAGGTGGAGCTCCTTTGCTGATGCTCCTGCCCACTGCTGCAGCAGAGCTGTAACACCTGCAGGCAGGTTGGGCAGTCTAGCATTAAGAAGCAATAATGGCTCTCCTAATAGGAGTCAGGTTTCTGACTTCTTACCTTTTCTCATGATCAGGGGTTCTAAAAATGCCTTCAGAGAAAAGGCAGAAAATAAATAAGATGATGAGGCTGTATTTTGAGCAATTTATTTTGCAAATCCTGAGTGATTCTGCTGACACGTAGTTATACAGGTGTAATGGAGATCATGATCTAGATCTTCATCTGAAAATGACATTTCAGTGTTTTGGCAGCTCTAAAAATACTGGCATTTCTAGTAGTAGGAGAGCACAAAAATATTGATTCAGCAACAGAATTGCTTTGTAAAGCAGTGATGGCTGGTTTTGAATGGAAGCATGTTGTTCTAGGTTTTATAGTACATTGCTTTCAAGAAAGGAGTAAGGCCATTGGAAAACAAACATTTGTAGGTGAGGAACACTGCTTAAGAAATAAGCTAAGCTGCAGCTTTCTGACTATAGATCCCATTGTCACATAACTTGGGAAAAAAGTGCGTTGAGAAAACCAGACTTGCCCTATAGTTTAAGCTACCCTAAGGCAGGGGAGGGGACTCCAGATTCCTCTTCCTTAGGGAATCTTTTAATCTGGATGGAATCTTTACCATCCAGCCCACTGGATTGTAAAATAAAATCCACACCATCTGGAGAAATTAAAATGACAAAATGCCACTGGACAGAGCAAGCTTTCTTGTCACTGTCAAAATTTACATGAACCTGAGACATACAAAACAGAGCAGAAGCACTTGCTAGTATTTACAGTATGTGGGCAATGTAGTTATTTTTTCATTAAGAGAGCAGTAAGGAGAAGAAAAATCAACAAACCTTGAGGAGAAAATGTGCTTTGTTAAATGTGTTTTCTTCAGAAAGAGCTTATTCAGCAGCCCCTGTCATGCTCTAGCAAACACTGAAGTAGAGGAAGAGCATTTTGGGAGCTGCTGTGCCTTGGAGTCTGTGTGTGTCAGAGTAACAGAGGCAAGCCCAGCCCTGAAACAGGCAAGTTTATTTCTCTTGTGCTTGTAGCCAAAGAAATGGAGGAGAGATGAGGGTGAGGAAGGAATCCCTCTATTGTGCTGTTGCCATGCTGTTGTAACAAGAATTAGACTGTTAATTAGGTCATGTTCACTCTTATTTCATAGACTTCACTGCATTTACTGCTCAAGCAGGAGCACATCCTAAGCATGTTTTTCTCCTGCTCTCTCCACAACGTTTTGCCCATTCTGCTCCCATACTGTCCTCTGGTTCATGTCTGTTTCATCAGCAAAGGAAAAAAATACATACTTTTTGATTTTTTTTTTTTTAATTTGTGTGTCTAGAAGGATTGCAAGCCTTCTTTTAATTAAAAAAAACAAGAGAGTCCTTCATTTGTTGATTCATTTGCAGAGAAGACAAAGTTAGAAGGCCATCTGTCCTTCGTGCAGCTGGCAATTTCAGGGAAGGGAGAGTGTTCAGGATCATGGCACTACAATTTTGATAGGGAATTCACTTCAAAACCCCCTGAAGAGGAAAACTTAGACCAAGTCTAACACCAGCTGATGCTATTGTGTTGGAGCCTTATCAGCAGAGCAGTTGTGTGAATCTGTTATTTGAATGTTGGTATTATCAAGACTCTGCAGGTTGTTCATCCAAACATGAGCATTAAAACATCTGTAGTGTGAGGGAAGGGGAAGAGAGACAGGAAAGTGAGATTCAGCTCCTGTTCCTATGTTAATAGCTAATCCTCCTGGTATGATTTGGGACAACATGATTGCTCCCAAATCAGTAATTTAAAGCTTGATGAGCCATCAATGAAAATGCCTTGCAAGTAGCTCACAAATCGGAAGCCAAGCCAATGGTTCTATGATCACTTCTTTCCCTCCTAAAAGTTTATTGCGTTTTAGGGACAAGTCACTGCTGCTGCTGCATCACTCTGCTACTGCCACTGTGGCTACATAGAAGGAATTTACTACTTCTGATTTATCCCCCATTTGATTTAAACTCAAAAGCAAAAATATAATTCCATTTCCTTCAAACCAAGTGTAATGTTTCAGCTTCAGTGGGAGAGGTGGTATAAGCTGTATTTAAGGGAAATCATCTGGATGGAATCTAAAGCTGAAAAAGTTCCAGTTATTGTACCAGTAATTCAGTACTGGGAGTGGGCAGGCTGTGTAGGGGAAGCTGGAGAGCTCTTCCAATGTTTCTTCCAGTTCTATATATTAGCAAACTTGTACTTCTTCAGCCCATACCTATTGATGTTCTTCTGAATAGCATATTCCAATATGGGTTTTGATGTTCATCTAAGAATATACTGACCACATCAGGCCTTTCAGCTGGAAACCTTGGAAAAAGAAATTCCTGGTAAGCTGAAGGAAATTGAGATCCCTATAGCTGTTCTCTATCAATGGGGCTGCTCTCTGGTTTGCACCCATATAGCTGAGGGGAGGGTCTTGATACCTTTTCTTGGTGCTGGAATTATGAGCCAGACGCAGTTAAGGGGCAGAAGGGTTTTTACCTTGGTATTTAATAAGGATCCTTAGGTGCAACAATCGGTCAAGGTGGAAAATGCCAAAATATACACCTGGTGTACTGTGTATACAATTGTATAGACCTTGAAAAATATCATGTCTGACAAAGATTCCCCAATGAGAAGCTTAAATGTATGGCTTGACATCTCCCTAAAGTGTTACCCCCAGATGGGGCTTAATCCTGGTCTACAAAACCTGTTCTAGAGAGAACCTGGGTTTCTCAAGACAGTGTAAGGCTGTGAGGCCTTTAGAGTGTTTGGTCTTGCCTAGCAGAATAGCAAGACTATGCTAAAATATCAGACTTAAAGAATTACAATGTATGCTAAGGGATTAAAAGGGTATATAAAAACAAAAGGCAAAAAAATCATCATGGCATCACTCTAGTCTTGTACCATATTGGCCTCTGTTGCACTTGGGATTGGAAACTCAGCAGTCTCTTTTTGTTAAGAGAACTTTGGATACTGGAGTTTCATTTAAAATTTTACTCAAAAAGGCAGGAAGAAAAGCTCTTTCAGAAAAAAATAACTGCATTTTCCCCAAGATGCCAAGGAAGTGGGTTCAGAAGCATACCATGAAATTGAAATTTCTCAAAGTGCCTCTTAAATCTTTGCTGCAATTACTGTAATTCACAATAATAGATTCAGTGCTATTTTTAAAAGCTTTTGAAAGTTGCAAGTAGCATCCATAAATTGTGGGTTGTGGGCAAGCTATGAAACCATAGGTTTCCAGGGCTTTTATTTGAAGGAGAACGAGAGAGAAAGATGTAATAAAAGTACTTATGAAAAAACATGAAAGTTGGCATTGTGATGAATGGTAACTAAAAGGTAGGGAATGATTTAGCCTTTGTAAAAGTTGTCTTCAGGTTGGGCATCTTCTTGTAGAGCTGGGAATGAGCCTCTTTTATTCTAATAGTTGCTTTCTTTGAAAAGACTGGTTAAAATAGTAGCTCACTGGGAAAGAAACTGTAACAGTTTGAGAGAATATGAATATACACCTACAACAGCCAGAGGAGCCTGTTTAGGCTGCTCTCTATGGGCACAGACTTTGGTATTCAGGTAAGGTAGGTGGATGGATTGTGGGGATGGGAGGAAGGTCAGAGTGGAATATTGGCAACAAGAGAGGGAAAGAAGGGAAATGGCCATCAAAAGAGAGGTATTAACACTGGTGATATTTACAAAGGGCCCAACAATTGTAAAATGGTAAATAACATTAGGAACTGCTGATAAGAGAGCTATTTTTTCACTGAAAAGGAGCGTATGAGAAAGCAATGTGTTTTTTATATACTTAAATGAAAATTAGTTTTCTTTCTAGGGCAGAGAACTGATCTGGAAAGGATTCAAACTCAGAGTTTAAGGATTTGCCTGAATCCTAGTCTCATCAGCCCATCTCTGGAAGCATAAGAAATTATTAGTGTTTTGACAAGGAGAATAATACTAGTAATGAAGACTACTTGATGAGAATACAGTGGCTATTAAAAAATACACAGTTTAGGAATGGTATTGAATTGTTGGAGGTAGTTCACAGAACAAAGTCAAATACATTTTATACTGAGGGATTCAGGGTTTGCAGTCCACTGTCTTTATCCAAGAGAACCGGAGAGGAATTTAATCAGTGTGTACATAAGGGCTGAGAAAACAAAAGGCTCATTTATATGACTGTTGTCTGATGAACAAACTGTCTGAAAAAGCAGGGAATTATACATACTGGAGTCAGTGGCAAATGTGAGAATGTATTCTGTGAGCTGTACGACTGCAACATCTTGTCAAGACAAACCCCAACAAAATGCATCACCCCAAGCTGAGAAGGAATCATAGTTGTTTACAGTAATGTGGTACTGTCCACAACTGTACTTCAAACAGTTCTGTGCCATGTGACTGCTCATTAGTGGTGCAGTAGGATGTATCAGTCAGTGTGTGGCCTGCCAAGATGAATTTGAAGGACCTGTGCAGCCTTCAGCGAGGACAACCTACAGAACAAAAAATACAGACTCCTGTCCTGACGGCAGGCTTCTGAAAGCAGCATCTCTCTATCCACCTGGGCTGATGCATTGTGTTAGGGCTTGTCTTGACACCATGCTGCAGTCACACAGCAAGGCATGAAAGGGATGTCACATAACTCAGTTGTTAATGAAGCAGCTTCTCATTGAATGCTACAACTCATCATGTGTCTTCTCTGACATGGTTTGGAAAGAAGGGGTTTTATTTGAGAAAGAAGAAGTGCCAATGAGAAATGAAAAAGAAGCTGTTGAGTAAAATGCATATTCCTCAGTGTTGCCTGTTTTGCTGTACCAATTCATTGCAGGTAATTAGGAGACTCATTTAAAACAGAGCCCCCACCTCCTCAGATGGTTTGGTAGGTGGGTGATTGCTCCCAGGCTTGTGGGTGAATGAATTTCTCATCAGCCATTTGGCTCCTAGGCAGTGATGTAGATCTTCTGACAACAAAATCAATTGCATTGCTAAGTTTCACAATTTGATTACTTTATAAAAAGTCTCTAGAGCAGCTCTCTGTGTGATTATATAGACTTCTGAACTGCAGGCTTAGTCCCACATGCTTCACAGGTCTAAACAATTTGTAGTAATTATTTTGATTAGGCATGTACTGAAACGCAACTGCAATAATGAACAATGCGAGGTGCAAATTATAGACAAGAATATGTATAAAAGCCTTAATGATAAATAGAATAAGGCTAAATGCAGCTCTGGAATTACTGCATGAAGCTTCCTGAGGTTTATGTTACGTTATGTTTTTGAGTTCAAATCCCTTGTCATCTTGGATATCTTTGCAACAAGAGTAGTTTTGCAGATGACATCTTCCATTTCTCTCATTTCTGATCTGTTTTGAGTGATTAAGTATCAAAAATAATGTACATACATAAGAAGTGGTAAATTGGGTTACTGTTAGTGATGAGCCTATTAGAGCAAAAAAGCTGCAGACATTTAAACTCACTAAAAAGAAAATATTGACTATATCACAGGGAAGTAATCCAGCCATCTGGAGCTATTAGACTGTTTAATATCATGCTCAATATTAAAGTATGGTTAAAATAACAGAAATTAGCCAAATTAACTGCAGAGCTTTATGTTAGTAGGAACATATTTTTGGCCTGTAGGTCAGGCCCTGTGTAAAACCATCAATTGTAATTAATAACAAGATTTTTGAATGTCATTTTTGGAGATACTCAAAACTTACCTGAGTAAGATCCTAAGCAACCTGAGATAACTGGACCTGTTTTGAGCAGGGGAATGGGTTAGAGAGCTCCAAACTTCCCTTCCAAACTAAACATATTGTTCTAGGGTTAACTGATAAGACTTCTTGTGTGACGAGAAGAATGAAAAGCACTTGCCTGCAAGAAAATAAGTTCATTTAAAATAAGTGGGAAAAGACAAATATCGATGAATTAATAGTTTGAATATATTGTGTTTTGGGTTTTTTACTTCTTTCTTAGAGCCCCTATATAATTTGTTCTCTCACTTGAGATGTACAGATCTCCCTTTAATGAAAAACTTCACAAACTGATTTTACATAGTGTCTAACTCTTGTATGGAAAAGTGTCAGCAGAAATGGCAGGAGTTAGAGGGAGGAGAATATTTCTTTTGAAGGCCCACTTTGTTTGAGAAATGAGGTTTAATGACTACTTTTTTGTCCAATTCTATTTATTTCCCAGCACAGATATGGAATTCACAATACCAGAAAATGTGAGCCTTGAAAGTAGGATGAGAAGTGAGACTATGCAGTGTGGGCTTTCCACTGAATTGAGGGTGGAACGGATTTTCAGAAACCAGTGGGGGAGCATTAGTTCCTATTTTAGGTGACAACAGTGTTGGATAATTAAGGTCCTATTTTCTCAGCACTGTGGGAGAGTGTGGATATTACAATGCCTGCACATTTTCTGTATCCTTTGCTTGAAGGTTGCACTCAACCTTTATTTTATGTGTGAGAGAATGAGCCTAGTTTGAATTTATGACAAGTTCTTTCTCCATAATAGTCTGGCATAAGGCATAATTTTTGCCTTCTCTGCATAAAAATCTGTGCATATCTTCTATTTTACTTTTTCTTTGCACCGCTTTGTAAGAAGGAGAGCAACCACTGCTCTTTGTATAGAGGAAAGTTCAAATACCTTTCATTTTTAAAGGTGACATCAGTGGCAGTGCTGAGTGATTTGAGAGTGAATTACAGTGATGCAGATTGACTGTCAGAGCAGAGATTTGTGAACTGTTTCTCAAAATTATTTCTTTGCAATTTTCCTGGGGTGTGGGGTGTATTAATTTTATTTTTATTAATTTTATTTCCTATTTAATTTTAAATTTTAGGTCACACTTCAGGGCCAAACATGTTCCTCCTGTGCTGATAAAGAATCTGCCTGTTGTTCATTGTTAGATGAGGACAACTATGTTTTTACTGAGTATCTTTTTCTCTGAGGATACATTTACCTCCCTTAAGAAGAAGCTAAACTCTGTTTAGTCCTGGAGCATGGTCTGCATGGAAGCTCTGTAGCTACAAAAATGGCACTTCAGTCCTTCTATATATAATTTTACAGTGGCCCTTTACTATGTGGCACATTGCTTTTGGCATTGAGATGTATTAGAACTAGTTTTGGTGACCCAAAAAAAAAAAAAAAAAACCCAAAACAAAATTAACTTTCAAGTGGCAACATGAACATTGTCAGGATGGATCCAGGAAGAGATCCATTGGGTCTGGAGCAGCAGCCTGTAACAATGCATCATTGTGTAAAAGCCAAGGAGAGAAATACAGAAAAGGAGTCTGGTCTGGTTTTTTAAAAATGGCAAAAAAATGCATAAAAATTATTAGATCCAATCAGGTTAGCATTTACCAGTGTTTTTTCATCCTGTTGGTGCTTTTTCAGATAGCTCAACTCTTAAAATATCCCAGCTCTACATGAATTTTAATATGACAACTTCAGCCTCTCTAGTGGCACACTTACCCGAAAATCTCATGGCAGAAATGGGAACATTAAGACAGTAGATGTTAAATGGAGGAATATAAAACAAATACAATTTTTTCATTTCCTTTCTTCCAGTTAGGAGGGCTGTTCACTTTTCTTCCATTTCACCACAGTTGTGTCAGGCAAGGAAGGAGTTAAGGAGCTTGGCAGGGTTTGGAATGGACTGGGTCCTACGCCATTATGTGCCTGTAAAGCATGTTGTACATCCACTAACAAGCCTGCCATTCATTTTTTCAATAAATCCTGCACAGAGGTATTAGGGTCTGTGAACTGACAATTGATTTGCTGCCTGGAAAATTATTCTTTATTGATTTATATTACACAGCAGCAACCACAAATCTATAGCAGCCTTAATCAGAGAGAAAATGCTAAAGTTAGTGTCATTCTTACTTAGTCAGGCAATTACAAGTAGGAGAATTGGTTTAGTACCTCTAGGTGACATCTACATATTATTCAATTATGAATCTCAGTAATCCATGAATTACAATACATAAAAGTGTGTGAGATCTGGTTAATTAATTTTTTGTAATATGAACAGTGCCCTTTGTGCAAGAAAGTGTTTTAAATGTCAACCTAGCATTTAAAGTGAAATTTGGCACCAGAAACTAAGTATGATTTTTAATGAAGATTCTTGAGATCTTTCTTGTGCCTGGAATTTTTCTCATATTTCATGTGAACTGGACAAAATGAATCTGAGATATTTACAGTTTGTATATGTGACATTTTTTTAAATTAGTAGATATTTGAATTTTTTTTATTCTGAGCTCAAAATGGATTGTGTGTGACAGGATGGAGCCATCCACAGACACAGTAACTGTGATTCTGGGCTGGATGTTCCTGAACTGTCTTGACAACAGACTGAAATCAAACAGCAAAAGGCCAGAGCTCATTCTGGACTGAATTTTCCAGCCTTACATTCCATTAACTCTGCAATCTGTCTCAGGTACAGCTGTGTAGACATAGCTGTCATTGCAAACCCTTCAGTTCTGTGGGCTGGAAATTGGGGATTGCTGGACAGACACATGTGCCAAAAGGATTTGCAGAGGATGGGGCTGGTACTGAGGAACTGGAAAATAAGAACTGGATGGAAAAAGCCTCTTGATGATGGGGTTGGGATCTCCTGAGTTTGACTGCAAAGCTTTGGGAACACATCTGAGATGTGGAATTTAGTCCTTTCATTTTTCTCAGAAAAGTATGTAAAAATAAATGTACCTCACTCTATTGGTAAAACAGAGATGGATCTCTGTGGGTTTTGAGATGGGTTATTCAAAGAGCATTTTCCTTCTCAGGGAAGAAAGTCTGGGGATTAGAAAGGGAAAACAGACTGTGTTGTATTATGTATGGCTACAGTCTTTAAAGTTATTTCTCCTGTAAGAGTAGAATGAAACTTTCTCTCCGTGGATTTTGTATTTGTTTAGTAAGTAAAGGACATTTTTCTGCTTTGCAGGCAGTGGTACCTGGTGTGGCCCAAAGCTTTCTGTGGATCGGGTCCTGATCAACATGGCATCTTAATTGAAATAGTTTAGAAAAAAATAAAATACTGGTTTAAGTATTGTCTCTGAGGCTCATTATAGTGAGGTGTTTTTCCAGGCAGTGTGAAAGCACAGCTTCTTCTGGATCTATTTCCATTAAGTATTGAAGACCCTTATAAGTTTGTCTGCTGTGTTACTGACTTACATAATTGGGAGTCTTGAAAAAATTCCAGAGTCCAGTTATTCCATCCTGCTGGTCACTGTTAAGTCCCTGACTCAGAAAGCATAAATGGTGAAATACGAGTCAGGTGTGTGCTGTGTGAGGCTTTGTCAGTAGCCAGGCAGGAGAAGCACAAAGCAATTGAGAGCCCAAGCCTCCTGCACAGCCTGTGCTGCTCTGTTGTGCTGCAGCTTCAGCTGCAAAACACATGCTGCTGCTGCTTGGCAGCTCCAAGGGATGGCTGGCTGTCAGTACCTGTGTCCAGACCTCCTTGTACAACACAACGTGCCACCAGTGGTTTGTTCACGCTGTTACTTTCTGCCAACAAACATACTGGCTTTTTAAAACCAGCCATTTTGAAGGGGCAGTGGTGATTGTTGCTGTAGACAAGGAGGTCAATGAAGATGTTACTAAAATGCCTTTTCATCCATGAAAACTTGGAAATCAGTCGCAAAAGCCATTCCCTATCCCAGTGTGGTTTTGTTATGTTTGACCAGGGTGTTTGGTAAGCATTAGTTCTTGCTGAGAGCACAGAGAAAATTTTATTTCAGGCATTTCTTTCCTGTGTTTGTAAAAAGAAAGAACCAGGAGGGCACTTAGACCTGTGAGTCCAATCCTTGTGTCCAGGGCATGGGTGGCTCTCTGCAGCAGGGCCTTGGTTGGCAGCCAGTAATATTAATAAAGAAATAACCAAATACCTTTAGAAAGTCCTTAGGCTTCAGGAATTTGTTTCAAAATGCCATGTTTGAAATGTTTACTCAGTGTGTTCATTGTATCTTTTTCTTGTATTTTTGTGAAGTTTAGGGACTTCTTAAGCATTCTAACTAGAGTACAGTGTAGGGAAAAAACAGTTCTAGCTGAAAAAGGAGTTGCTGTGGGTCATGTTGATCCCACCACTGGCAGCATCTCTTTGATGGAAGTGTTGTAAGAAACAGAGGCTGCTGAATAGCCATTTATAGTTAATGTGTATTGCAAGAGATGCAGGTGATTTCAAAGTCAAGGCAAGGACAGGAAGAGCACACACATGCTCTGATTTATGGCTGGGGTGTAGTAGAAGTGCTCTAAGGAAATGCAAGACAGCTGGTTTGTCTAGAGCACCAGAGAAGTGAATGCTCATCTCTGTTGGACTTCAGGGGGACAAATTTAGGTACCCATGGTCCAGCTCTTGTTCATGGTTCAGAGCCTGAAAGGTCAGCAGGGCTGTGTACACAGATACAGCAGCACCAAACCCCTTTTTCCTACCTTCAATGCCCACCTTCCTACCCTAGCCTGCCGTCCTACCCAGCCCAGGCTGAAATCCCAATCCTACTGCTATTCTCTTAAGGAAAGAGTGGGCAGGTGTTTCCCTGGATGTCTCTGGAGTCCCTGTGCTGTTTGTTCTGGTGTTGAGTTCCTGGGCAGTGACAGGGTGCTTCCTGTGCTGCTGTCCTTGTCTCGAGGGAGCTCTGAGGAAACAGGCAACTATGCTTTTCCTTCTTAGGGAGTAAAATCATAAAAACATAAGCAAATCCAACTATGGCAACTGTGGCACATTTGCAAAAAAAAAAAAAAGTCATTAATTTATTTCCATTTTTTATGCCTTTTTCTTAAATGACTTGTGAAAAAAATGACAATTGAAAATGATTAATGTATGACCAGAAGGAAGTCCCAGAGATGGTCTTTTTTGGTAAAAATCAGGAGAGGCTTCAAACAAGCCATTTATGTCTCTGGACTGGAGGTATTTTTGTGTTTTTGTTTTTTTTTGTTTTGTTTTTGGGGGGGTGTTTTTGTTTTGTTTTCGTTTTTTTTTTTGTTTGTTTCTTTTTTTTGTTTTGTTTTGGTTTGCTTTTTGGTTGGTTTTTTTTGTGGTTTGGGTTTTTGTGGGTTTTTTTTTGTTATGTTTGTGTGGGTTGGTTTTTTTTTTAAAGGCAAGGCTTGCATTTCTTCAGCTTTGGGGGATGATTTTTATGACAAAGCTGTTGAATATCATGTGTCACGAGATAAGATGATAATAATTTTGTATAAATATCTTAAGTAGGAAAATACTTTATTCCCTCTGTACACTTCTTTCCATTCAGACTTCATTGCGGTAACCCCAGGCAAATACTTCTTAGGAAAATCCTCTTATCCCCTTCTTTCTTTAAACCTAATAATTAATTTACTACTGGACTGTGGATTCAATAAAGGAAAAAATATTAGAGGTTTTTCTTGGAATTAAAAAGTAGGCAAGTAATAGCTTTGTCTTATGCTACCTAGCTTGGGATTGCATCTCTCAATATGGAGCTAACTATTGCCTGCTCAATGTGCAAATTAACTGTTCCCAGGAGGGAAAATTTTACTAAACTTTAAAATTTTACTAAACTACTAAAATTTTAACTGACTGATCACGCAGATGATGTGCTTTTTATTTAAAAGTTGTCTGAGAAATCTGGATTTTGGAGTGGAGTTGCTCTTCTGGCAGTGCAGTGGGCTGGGGTGGCACAGCATTCCCTGCACGGTGCCCAGCACACGGCAGAGTGTCAGGTGTGGAGGGCCTGCACAGGGGTTTCCCTCTAGTGGGACTCACATTTTCAAGGTGTTCTTCCATATGTGTAGCCTATTCCAAGTCCCAGCAGTACAGCACTCTAGAATAGCTAGGCTTAATATATAAATTTACAGTGATCAAGTTGAGTTATTACTATGGATAAGCTTTTTTTTTCCTGCTTCAGATCTGAGGCTTTTCTTTGTTGCCCTTTCCTGAGTAGGAATTATTAACTGATTGAGCAATAACTGCTAGCTGTCCTTTGATTTGGTATAAAAGGGCCATCTACTGCATTTAAAATATTTTTTTCATCCCCTCATGTCGCGTTCCACTGTGGAGAACTGTGAGGAGTTCTTTTAAAAATAGATGGCCAGGAATGAAATTAAGTCAAAGGAGATGTGAAAAACAAGTTACACTATTCAAAAAATTTTATAAAAGTTTAAAAGGGATAAAGGGGACAATATCCACTGCTGGGGTGCCTGACAATCTGTAAAAAGCACAACATTAGCTTAAAACAATGTTCTTATATACTTTTGCATTACATGGGTTGAATGCTAATTCATGAGAGTTATGCATATTCAAACATTCTTGTGAGTTTAGATGTTCCAGGAATTCTTTGGCTTGGTTTTAACCTTTGACTTGCTGCATGCCATCCTGTAGATTACATTAATATATTTAATTTCTTCTCGAGGTTCCATTCTGTTGTTTTGATGCTACCTGATGACTGAAGAGTTGGCAGTAAATTTTTCTCTTGGCATCTTGGTTTTGTCACTGTTATCTTATCATTCAGCTAAGATAGTCCACAAATGTGAGAAAGAACATGGCTATTTCACACCATTATCTGAGTTAGTTACACAAATAAAAAACATTAAAAAATAAAAACATTTTAAAATCACATCATTTTTATTTTAATATTATTCTAAGTCCTAAAATACAATATATATTGATCACACTACTATTTATATAAGCTATACTGTGCATATTTAAGCTGACAGATTACACTATACCAAAAAGCAGTTAAAAGGAATTACAAATTGTACTACATCAGAATCTTTGTGACCAATAATAACTTGTAAAAGCCAATACATAAATGCGAAAGCCAATAACTGTATTTATCATTTATAACAGGAGGAAAAACATTGTATCTGAGAACCATTTATTGGTAATGGAAAAAAACCAGAACAAAATAAAAAGGAGTTACTAAAGAGGGCCGGAAAAGACAGAGCAAGGGGAAGAAAGGTGTGGAAGGAATGAGGGGGGAGAGAGGGAAAGGGCGTTCTGGGCAGCTCGGGCAGTGCTGGCTGTGTCCCGAGGCAGGGCTGGGCAGCAGGAGCACACCGTGCTGCTGGGCATGGGTGGCCCAGGCAGGGACAGAGCAGGTGCTGGTCAGGGACACAGACACCAGCGTGAGCAAGAGCCAGCGAGGGCAGCAGAGCCAAAATGCAGGCTGGGGCCAGGGCAAAAGGCGTAAGAGTCAAAAAGTGCCCAAAAAGACAAAAACATAAGCTCCAAAAACCCACAAAAAAGCAAAAGACCAAAAAGTTGCAAGCCAAAAGCCTACACTGAAAAAACAAGTTGGGAAAGCCCCCAAGGCTTGTGATGCAGGTACTTTTTATGGCCCTGGCTCCTCCAAGGTCCACCTGCTGACAGGATACCACTGGCCCAGTCCAGTGTCCAGTGCAGGCCATTGGCAGGGACCTTCTGCCATCGACTGCAGAGCATCTGTGTCGTAGTTGAGATGGTCACAATACAAAGCAACACACTCAATTTGCAGAAGGTTTCAAACCTGTTTTTATTCTAGCATGCATGCTTTTTATACATTCTTACAAAACTCATAAGTTTACGCTTTACTTATTGGTCACGAGAGACAAAGTGCTTATTGGAAGAGGCAGTTGAAGGTTTCTCTTATTTATCCTTCTTTCTTTCTTGGTTTCTATGTCAATGACCTTGGTAGAAAATTCTTGCAGGGGTAAACACGGATCCTCTTCTCAAACTTCTCTCTGGCTCCCAGAAGTTGCTGTAAAACCTCTTCCACATCTCTGGAGGGCTCAGTGTCCTTGGTGTTCCCTGCTGACAGCCTGTCCCGTGTCAGGTGGGAGCTGGTGGCCAGGCCAAGTCCCCCCAGAGACCAGGCTTTGCTGCATCTCCTCCTGGGTGCCCCCTGGACGTGGCACCTGTGGAACCGGTGACCAGCAGGGCTGAGTCGGATAAATGGGCTGCTCACACGCAGGAGGCTGAGCAGGGCTCTGGGCCCCTGGGCCCTCTGCCAGCCCTGCTCAGAGCCCTTCCAGCTGAGCACCCCTGCCCTTGGCTGTGCTGCTCACGGAGCCCCTGCCCCACAAATTAACACCCAATAAATAACGAGAGGGAGGGCCTTTTCCATGACTCATCACTTCTCCACAGCTCACTGCTTTCTCAGCAGCAGTGCTGTTCGCTGTGTTAACATAACATTAATTTATGATGATTAATATTGAAATATTAGCAAATATTTTATTCTATTTTATTGTTCTGGAAAGCTTTGGGGAGAGCACTGTATGAATATATAATTCAATCACGTGTAGATTATGGCATGATTAGTTTCTTGCAGTCAGTAATGCTTCGTTCAGTCATCTGAACTACTTTGGAGATAAATTTCTATTAAAAAATCCTTCTTTTCATTCTAGATAACAGCATTTGATCTCATTAGCATGGATCATTTTCTCTAAACTCAGCTAGACTGTAGTGTGGCAACAAAAAGCTCCTTTTTATATCAATTAAAATATTTTGTCTTTTTGACCTGCCGTATAATTAAGATCCTGTTTATTAAAGTTACTAGCATGTTAGAACACTAATTGCATTACAAGCTTACTTTCTTATTTCTGAACTGTTTATGATTTAATTGACTTGATTAAACTAATTTTCATGTGTCTGTACAATTAACACATTAATTGAATTTATTTACACATGCAAATACTAATATATCACCCACTGTACTAGTAATGATTAAAAAAACCCCATTAATGCCTTAATTGAGAGAAGTCTTTGGCATGCATATGCAATCTGATAACACTGCAAGTTGGCTAGCACCTCTGAGAGTGTACCTTCCTGCAAAGAACTGAAGTTTAAAGAGGGCAACACACATTGTGGCTGTGGTGCCTAAATGATGTTTCATTGTACACAAGAATAACCTTGAAAATCAGGTAATTTTACAATTTTAGCAAGCAGATCCCTGATTCTATTTGAATATTTTTGTTATTGCTATAGAGACTTGAAAGAAAAAAAGCATAATAGAAGGAAGATTGTGGGAAAGTGTCAGTGGATCAAAATTAGTATCATGTAACATCTAAAGGAAGCTTCTTGCAAGTTGTCATCCAAAGTCCAGTATTGTCAATAGCTCTGTTCCACTGGTTTCAGGTGATTTTAATGTCTGAAGGAGACAAAAATCAGAAGTGCACTTTTTCAGACCATTTTCAAAAAATAAAGGATTTAAATCTTACTGTTACATTTTAATTTGACAAACACAAATACTGGCCTATAAAAAAAGATGGAACACTATTTTTCAGTCCAGAGAACCCATAAACTGGAGAAATGCATTGTTTGATCTCTTATCTCTTTTAAAAGCCTCAAAAATGCCTTCTCTTTCATGCTCCCACTCTTTATTTATGTGCAAAGACTTGCTCGAGTGGCTAAATTCCCTAAATAGCTACAAAGCTATTGTGATAAGAACAGGAAGTGCTTTTGGCAATGTGTCATGTATCAAATATAGCCCAGCAAAGGCTTTAGGGTGCTCAGGATGCAGTTTCAATATATGATTTCATGCTTGTAGTGGTTTGTACTTTTATTTTAGCTTCTAGCTATGAGTTATAAAAAGAAGGAAAAATAGAAGTATTCCTTAAATGTATTTTTGCTTTAAAACTTTGTTTATTTTTGACAGTAGAAATGCTGTTTATGCAGATAAGATCCATTTCTTAAAATAGTACCTTTAATTGAGTATTGATAAATGTTTATTTATAAACATAGTTTACTAGTGAGCTGTTTTGAAGAAGTCAGACAATGTCTTTTTTAATCTGTGAACAAAAATTTTCTCCTGAAGATACTCCAGTAAACATTGTCAGGATAAAATTACATTTTAATCAGTTGCCAGTGGTTCCACTGTATAAATAGAGGATCAGTACTCCTGTGTAAAGTGCAGATCCATTAAAAACTGCTTAGAAAAGTGATACACACTTCTAATGTTTTAAAACTTTTTCTTAAAAGGAAAAACTCTCACCCAGGTACAGATATACCTTGAGACAAAAGAAAAATACCATTAACATATATTGGAAACAAAAGCACACCTGCTGCACACCAACAGAAGGTGATGTGTCTTAATAAGTTAGTTTGACTTGGATCATTTCTTTAGATTTTTTTCCTAGCATTTTGTCTCCTGATTAGTCTGTAAGTGTCACTGTGTCCATAAATGTTGCTGTGTTCTATATGACTGTATTAGACTGTACCAGGAGTGTATTGGCTGGGGAATTATTGCAATTTACCATCTCCAGTAGTAGAACTTTTGGAAAAGGAAGATTATCCTTAAGCTTGTATTGCCAGGTATCTCAGCTATAAGCCTCAAAACTCAGATCTTGCCAGCAGTTCACTATGCATGTGCAAATTCAGTGTTGAATTTTCAGTTGAAGGTAGATATGATGTCACCTATTCTCAAACTCTTCTCTTGGAAGATCACATTTGTAGGGATGCTGCAGCAAGGAGTCCACAGGGATGGACACAGAAATCCTGTGTAAGGATGCTTAGGAGAGATCTACTTTTATGTAGATACACCTAATGCTCACTTATGTTGGGTTGAGAGAAGGTGAAATAATGCATGAATTCATCAGATAGTCCTTATCAAATGCAGATGGAAGGGCACTGCAGTGTGGCTGAGTACAGTTCAAGATTAATCCTAAGCATGAACTGTTTTAAATGTACTGTGGCATACAGTGGAGCAGTGTTGGGAGGAACCACACTGACAAGGGAGCTCGAATCCCTTCCAAAAACCTTGTCCTCTTTTAACTGTGCCACTACAGAGTCCTCATTTTCTGTGTGGGTATCCAGTCTAGCTGTGTATGATAGGCCTCTTTTCCAACCATATCTTCTGGTAATGGGTTTTACAAGACTATTATTTCTTGCATGGAGGAGATGAAAGATCCAGTTGTGTTGATGGCTAATTAGAGCTTTCTCTTTCACAGGGGGAATAAACCTCAGCCCAGCCCTGTGTGCTTCTACCCTGAGATACTCATGCTGCAGGGAAGCCTTTTCTAGCTTCTGAATTCAATTTACAGAAGGAAAAGTGCCAAATAAGAGCAAATGTTTTAATTATAAAGAAACACTTTTCTTAGGTGAGACAATTGCTATGTTTGTGAAATGAATTTAATGTGCTACACAGTCTACCAGAGTTTTTAATGAATGCTAAGTCAGAAAAAACTGCATGTGGTAGTGTTTGCATATTTGCTCAGGATAATTGATAGAATTGTTCAATTAAATATTGTAAAAGGCAGTAGCCTAATACACTCTGTGCGAGAAAAGTAAAACCATGAGATTCAGTAATTTGTCTGATTGAACCTTTTGTATAGTTAAGCAGTATGTCTCCATAGACAATGCATTTCTGAGTCATTTTAACTCAGCTTGGGTGGAAATGGGAAACTTCATCATGTAAAATTCTGGAAAGGTTTTACTACAGCTGCACTTCAACTAAAACTTTCATTCCACGTGACCCTAATCTTAACTGTAAATACAAACTCAGTTTTGGCTTCTCCTTCTCTGGAATAGTATCCCAAATGTGTTATTCAGCATGAAATCTGTTTCACAGATCTGGATTATACAGTCATGTGTTGGTGTGTATTGTGTACGATATGTATATGAATATGCTAGCAATCAAAAAGAGAAAACAACAGAAACCTAGAAACCTAGAAAGTAACATTTTTTTTCTATTACAATCATGTATTTTGTATCTAACCATTTTTTCCAAGGAGGAAAAAGAACAATGCATGCTCTAGAATATCCTTTGCAGTTGCCTAGTTTCCCTGAAATAACTCTAAAAGGAGAAGTGATTGATTCATAGACCTTGAGCGAAGCTGGTGTGTGAAAAGAGAGAGGTAGACTTACTGAAGTCATCAGGTGAAATTGGCTGGCCAAAGTTCCTGTACTGCCTCCCAGATCAGCTGTGTGATCTGGGTCCTGTTTAGCATGCTGAAAGCTGAGGAGCTAATGATGTGCAAGTGACGAAATATCTGTAGGATACAAGAGGAAGGGGTTTGAAACACTGATTCCAATCAGTTTATTTATGATTTTCAGTTATTATGGGGACAAAAGAACTTACTCTAAGTGAAATGCAAACACAGAGTGTTTGAAATCCTTGTCTCACTGTTTCCTCTGGATAGCTTTATGTTACATATCTTACAATGGATACCATTATTTACAAGACTTAATTTAAATGTATTTTTAATGCAAGCTTTATGTATAATATGGTGTAATAATAATTTATAGTTGTAGTCTAAATAGTCACTTCAATCATCAGAGCTGTTTATTTACAGTAAAGAGTTAATTTGATCTCATAAAGTTATGTTTTATATGAGCCTTTCTTCCAGGATTCTGTGTATTTTTAATAATAATTTGTTTATTATGTGTAACACTTCTAGGCACAATATGGAATGCTGTGCTTATTAAGGATCACAAATCTCCGAGCCAAGTGACTTTTAGAGCTGCATTTTTTTGTCAACCTGAAAAATCACCTGATTTCTTTATGACCATGTGGGTAGACAGCTTCTTAGTTGCCTAATTCTTCTGTTTGATTTTGATTTTTTTTTTTTTGACTGCTGGTGTAAGATTGCTCCTTGTGGTGGAAGGTCATGGAGATATGTGCCAGCACACTGAGTGAGGGTTGTATATGAGTGTGACAGCAAGGGTTTGAAGTAAGAGTCTAATTTAGATGCTCAGGTTAGGAGACTGGAGATTTTGGAACCTTGCAGAATTAGTGCTTTTCTAGAGCACTTGGGCAGCATTCTTTGATGTGCAGCTAGTCCTTCCCCCTTCAACATATAAATAATGGCTTGAAGTGAAACACTGTAAATATGCTTGTCTCCTTTCCCACTCCAGGATTGTATTGTTTTTTGGTGTTTTTTTTTTTTTTTATTTTTTTTTTTTTAATTTTTGTTGGGGGGTTTTTTTTTGGAAGCAATGGGTAGCAAGCATTCCTTTAATTCTTCATCCTCTTTCTGACCATTTAAAGAAGACCTTGGAGACAGGCAGTTGCTGTGCAGATGGTTTCAGTGATGTATGTGCTTGTTTTCCTGTCACTGATCAGAGTCCTGAGCCTGCCTTGCAGAGGTCAATGCAAGTTGCTAAATAGTGCATGTCAGTCTTGGAGAAACACATAAAGTGGAGTTGGTGAAAATGGTGATTCAGTTCAAATGAAGTCAGTACCTTAAATCAGACTTTTCAAGGTTGAAACAGGTCTTGGACAATTCCCAATTTAGAACCCAGTTAGATGTATTGGAATCAGCATTAGGGATGGAGATACTGTTTTATAAGACAAAGACAGCAACACTGTTTAATTTAGTTAGGATTAGGGATGCAGAATTTGCAGTGTTGTTGAGTTCCTATTCTGACTTTCTGTTGAAGATTTTTCTGCATTTATTGCAGCTTTTGTAACCAGCACTTTCTGATACTGTTAACTAATACACACAAAACAAAATTGCTAGGCTATAATAGTTCCATTTCTCTCATTTTCCCGGGTTCTCATTTTCTCATTTGTAATCCTTACATTCCTAAAACTTAATCATCTCATATTTTTTCAAGAGGTATTTGAGACTACACAGAAAAAAAGGAAATTCATCTCTGCAGAGAGCCTTCAGGACAGCATGGTACAAGTGCACTACTCTTGGTGTCTTTCCACCTGGAATTTAATGGTTAGTTTAAGATTCCCTTAAACTTAAGATTTTCCAGTTGGTCTAAAGCTAATGGATGAAAATGATAAAGAACTTGACATCCAATTCCATACAATTGGAAACTCCCTAATGTGGGATCCTGTGATACTGCAAATCCACAGATTTGACTCTGAAATGTAACACAGACTAGTTCAGGGACAGGTGTGTGTCTTGCTGCTAAGGCAATTATTGAAAGGCCAAGGTCACCAACATGAAATATATCTTTTAGAACTGTTTTGTAGTTAATACTTTATTTCTTGGATTCTTTTGCAAAAGAAACTGCATAGATAATATAACTGGGATTTTATCATACTATATCAGATTTCTTTTGGGATTCAAGCTACTGTTCACTTGCCAAATGGGGAGTTCTTTGTGGAGTAAATGCTTTTTGGAGTGTCTGCTAAGATTTATGGACTGTTATTAAACAGGTATAGTATATTTAAAAGAAAAAATTAATGACACAAACATTTTTTCCCAAGTTGCCTAATCTGGTGTATCTTCCAGGCTACAGACACAAATTTTATTTTAAACAGATTTTTTTTTTTATTAATAACACTATGTTGTGACTGTTTTTCTAAAGCTTATTTACTTTTGAAAAAGGAATAGAATACATGCAATCTGAGTGATTTGGCAACTCCCTGGTGCTATAAAAATTGTATTATTTTATTCCTTTCCCAGGAGGAGTTACTTCAGATTTCAAAGGTTTCTTAAAAGCCTACGGTGAGAGAGATTTCCTTCACTCTCTGCTATGTCATCTCCCCTTAGGACATGGAAATCTTTTGTTTAATAATGCCACTAAGATGATTCTAAACATATATGGTATCCATCCTTTAAATTATTACTTTGGGGTGCAATTGGATGTGATGCTGTTTGATTTATAGCCATTGCAACCCCCAGGTCACTGGGCACATAAAGAATACAAAAATGCAACTAAATTGATTTAAACATTCCAGTCTGAAGGATGGGCTTTTAGTATGCTTCCCATCTCTACAAAACAGAACACAGATCTTTCATTATCTGGGCCAAAGGAAAGACCAGTGTAGTCCTAGGTGATTATGAATCACTTTGTTTTTTCTGTGACACTAAAATAGTGTCTAGTGATGAGAGTCTTTCTTCTTTTCTAGTGACTTCCAGTAGTAAAGGAAAACTGAAAAGGTTGTTGAGCAGTTCCTGTTTGGAGTACTGCAAAGCCAAGAAAAAGGTGTACGGAAGTGTCTCCTGGAATACAGCCTGCCCAGATTCTGAGGATTTGGAGTTAAAGCTGAAGCTGTAGGGTAAAGTCTGAGAAAGGACTTAAATGGCTGCCAGTGCATTTTAACTGCGCAGGGGTCTGTCAGGGCTCTGGAGCCCTGGGCTGCCCGAGGCCTTGGGGACTGGAGAGGAAAAGAAAGAGCAAAGCTCTGAGACTGCTGCTGCTGCCTTTGATGAGCATTTGTATCCCTCTTTAGCCTTTGTGAAGAGAAGACTCTGTGAAACGTCTGGCGTTCCAGTGGAACACTGACATAGTGCAGCAGTGACTTTACCTGTGTGACAGTGCAGTTCCTTCTGCATTTCCCAGCCTGTGGTTCCCCTGACTGAGCCTGTGAAACCCTGTTGTTGAGCACACTTGTACCAATTACATACAGTATTTCCCATAGCTTCACAAGTATTAGTGATCCTTAGATGAACATTTTAGTGATGATGTGTGAGGTTTGATTCAGAAATTGTAATAGCACTCATTTTACAGTTACAATTTACATGCTGACCTAGGATGTTTAATGTAGGGTACTGATCATATCCTCTGCTCTCTGAAATCTGATACTTGGTGATTCTGGTTTTTGTGTGTAGTTGTGTTGTTCTCAGGATGCTTAATGCAGGGTACTGATCATATCCTCTGAAATCTGATACTTGGTGATTCTGTTTTTTGTGTGTAGTTGTGTTGTTCTGGTTGGTTGGGTTTTTGTTTGGTTTCTGGTGCCTGCCATCTTTCATTTACCAGTGCAGCATTTTAGGGAGCTAAAATCCAAGCAATGAGAGAGAGGGACCAGTGTTCAATGTCAAGACATACTTAAACACGATGGGAAATATGCAAGAGAAAGGGAAAATTTGTGCTACCATGATGATTTTCTGCCAAATCTACATGAGTGAAAGGGCAAATATGCACGAACATACCTTGGAAAACAAGCCTAGTGGACTAAATGCTGACCATACAATGCAGCCTGGGCTTCTTACTTATTACTGGGAAAGGTTTTTTAGATCAAAAGATAAAAATGTAGGGTATTGAGCTTAAGGTAAGACCTACCTAACAGGGAGGGGCTGGAAGAAAAATTAGACATGAAATGCAAACACTGGCAGGAAACTTTTCCCTCTGGTATCCTCTTTGAGTGATGAGTTTTGACAATTGTGAGATGAGGTGTAATACGCAGGTACAACCTCTATTAGTCATTGCTCTGTAAATCTTCCTTATTTCAGTTCTCCTTTTTTGACAATCCTTGTCTAAGTCCAAAGCTACAAGCTATGTCTGTTAACTGTCTTACAGACTATGCCTACACATACCCAGCTAATAGGAAATGAAAAGCGGCAGCATGCACTTAGCCAGGGAGGTCAGAAACCTCTTGGAAATTCACAATGAATGTGAAACTTTGTGGTCCATTTTTGTAAATAATGAATAATGACATTTTGTTTTTAAGGACAGAAGTATTTCTCCAGCACTGTCTTGGCAGGCTTTCAAATTGTAGGAGCAACTTCTGAAAGAAAAGGGAAGAGATGCAGTTAATTTGCAAATTCAAACATGGTTATTGATGCCACATCATATTTTGGTTTATTAAAATGCCAAAAGACATTTTAATGCACAGTTTTGTCCACTTGTGAACAACTAGGACTGTCAGCAAAAGAGGTCAGTTAATGTTTAGGTTAAACAGCATTTTTTTAGATGTTCTCTTGGATTGCATTTGGAAATCTTCCTTTGGAATTACAATCACAGCCATTGACTGGATAGCTGAAGTGGCAGGATCTGATTATTGCTGAAATCCCCACAGTTATACCTTCTTAAAATACATCACAAACAACTAAAGAAAGGATGGAGAGTGGATGGATTGGTACAACAAAGTATTGGTAATGGAGGCAGTCTTTGAGTGAACACCTGGATCTAACAATTAGAGCCAGGATTTCTGCCTCAGCAGAGTCTCTGGAAGAGATGGAAGAAGACGTGGCAAATGAATGTGTTTGGATTTCTGCCTCTAAAAAAATGTTCAGGAGTGAAATGGAAAAAAATTATACCTGCTCCAGTACTGCCATTGGTCAAGTAGAGGCAGCTTTGCTAATTGATTCACTGTCAGTTCTGACATGTGTGTGTATGTATATAAATATGCATTTTTGAATATATCTTTTCTCCACATGTTGCCTACTGGGAAGTCAATGTTTAAACTAATGAGAAACTTAACCTATTCTTATAATTTAACCTCAGTATAAAACAAATGACTTAATGTGATATCTTGTAAGCTGAAATTCTGCCCTGACACAAGCCCAGTGTAACCTATTGATTACTATGGTGTCTCACAGGATATGTGCTGAGTTATCTGTGTGATTTCTGTGCCAGTAATTCAAATTTGAATTAACAGGTTAGAGCTTTATTTTGACCTTTTCTGACTATTTTTTCCTATACTCATAGACTTTTTTTGTGTCATTATAACACATTTTCTAATGACAGTAAAATAACTGCTGGAGATGGGCTTAATGACCTGGAAGTAATTAGAAGAGTCTGCAAACAAAGATAACTGCCACATCACAAACAGAACTGATATTTTATTCACACAAGCTTCTAGCTACTGCAATAAATCTAGATCAGTGACTGTACTCATTAAGTAAAGAGATAATTAAAACTTGAAGGAGTCTGGATAAACCACCTGGCAGAATAACACCTTTTATGAAGGGAGACAGGAAGCAGGTCTGCAAGTCTTGAGAAGGCTTTATTAAAATAATCAAATGCCACTTGAAAGATGCCCATACAACACCATTATTTTTCTGTGTGGAAGGACTGTATATCATAGTGAAAAAAATAGGGCAAAATAATCCAGTTCTGTGAAGCTCATCAGCTCAAGGCTTCACTCTGTTTCTTACATTTAACTGCATGAGACTAGGTCTGTCTGATTGTTTGCTGTTCTGTGGTGGCCTTATTCTTCTGTTGACAGGTAAATGAGATAAGGGACAGTAAATTCTGATGTGACACTTTGAATTGAGGTTTAGTAGAACATGAATGTAATGACCATATAAAATGTAATTGCATGATTCTATTTTTGTTGAAATATCTCATTGTTTTTCTTTTTTTAAACCTCCTCAAGTAGTCAGGTAGATCTTGGATATGAGCTGAGTTCTGTTCACATCATCAGTAAAATCTGTTTTACTGCAAACAGTTTTTCTTTGTCAGACTTCTGTTTTCAGTCTACATCCACACAGACAATCTGAAGAGGGATATGGTGTCAAAAGAGGAAAACAGCTAAAGCAGCCTGATTGATATTATGTCATATAGCAGAAAGTCTTAAAACTGTGTGTCAAGGGCTGATTAAATACAGAAGATTCAAGACTGGGAAGATAAGAATTCAGTCACTCAAAATGTTTCCTGTTAAAAGTTTTAACTTTTTCAGAATATATGTTGAGTGGGCATCTAATCATATCAGCTCTCTGGTGCATTTATCCTGCTTGTCTAATAGCTTGTAGTTAGAGTTTAGCTATCTGTCAGCAATTAAGGGGCAGGCACTGATTTTCATGTAGTGGGACACCTTACAAAGACAGCCATTTGCTGGGACTTTCTCTCTTTAAAGGCAAAGCCAAGTAGGAAATCAATTGTGCTTTTCACTGGGTCACTAACCAGTGTAATGTGGGTTTTAGTATAAAAAACAGCATCAAAACCAAGCTTTGTCAGTGTGCAGTACATCACTGTGGCATGTTGCACAGGTATAAAGGTGATAACAATTTAAGTTCCATTTGAGCAGACAAGTCATGTCACAAATAGTTAGATAGGACTTCATTCTTGTGAAAGAGTTAGAGGTATGGGTTCTTCACTCTGATTTTCTTAATGTAATGTGTTTTAGAAATGGGAATGTAAATATTTTTCAAAAAATAAATTTTACCTGAACAGCTTGCCTGAGATTTTCATCAGTAGGAGGAAAGAAAATTGATTTTTTTATTTGTTGGATTCTTTTGTTGGAATGAGTTCAACACAAATGAAAGGAAGGAGATTGATAACTAGGACCAGAATCTCCTTCCAAAAAATCCTCAAGCCCACCCAACACTGGCAGTGCAGATTTCACTCAGAGAACTGTGTGTTGGCACTTCACTGTTTGTCAGAGGCTCCTTTTCTGCTGGTGTTCCTATCAACTCTATTTAGGACTGTCCAGATGATGTAACGTGAGCCTGTCACTGGTGACCATCAGTACAGAATTGATTTGATTATTTGATGTGGTGGAGAAAGTATTTAATTCTCAGCTGCCTTTTTAATTCTTTGGATAGGAACAGCTCTGTCTAGGCTGTATTTGCACTGTTTTAGTGTCACTCAGCACTTGATCTTCAGGGGGAAAGGCACACGTTTAGTGCAGACAAAGAAGATACAATTTGTGCATTGCCCTGATATGGCTTTTTTGGCCATAGATACTACCAAGTTAAGCCATTTCTCCTAAGGAAAAAAAATTTCAAAATGTAAATAGAAAAAACCAGCAAGGTTTAATAACTTCTATCAGCCATGCCACATGCATTCCTGGAAATACTTCCATTGCTCCTAGTTAGCAATCAGTATTTCATTCTTTTATAATTTGATCTTTAAGCCCTGATATCATCCAGGATAAAACAAAAAGTTTTAAGGTCAATTACAAAACGAAATTGTTTTGAGAACATACTCTTTGAAATTACTTTCTGTACTTGAACCATTTTCTCAGTATAGTAGTTAGTTGTACCACCTCTGGTACCGGTCTGTTCCGTGCACAGCAGTGCTGCTGACCAGCTGGGGCTGCAGGAATGTGATGAAGTTGAAGGTGTTCTCTGTGTATTTTCTAGCATTTTTTCTGCTCTGTTTAAAATCAAACAAAACCAAAGCCCAAAGCACAACAGCAGAACTGAAAGTACTGTAGTATATTTCTGAAATTGCTGCATTCCTGGTTAGTTTTGGATCTTCATTTAGAGCTGTGAATTGATCCAGTGTGTTCACTTCAAGACTTGCTTTAGTGTAAACAATCCAAACCCTTTTAAGTCAATACAAACTAATTTTGCTGTGTAATCTTTGAGTTGGTGCACTTACCTGTTACTTGCTTTGTGACTAACCTAAGCTGTAAAAGAAACAAAAGGTTTCATCTTATTCAGTGATACAGTCTATGCAATACAAGCAAAATTGCAAATTCTCTATACACAATTTTAAGATAAGGATGTGATGTCAATGTTTTAATCTATATTTACAGGCACATTTGTGCATCCATTTTCTTTGAAACCTGCTGAGAAAGCAGGAATCTGTGCAGAATTAACTCTTTAGAAAAACAGCCCACTTAGCTACAGGCTTAAACACTTTTCCCTAAAGTAGCTGGAGTTGATAGCAGAAAAGAAGTATTGTATGCCAAATTGAAGAGGAAAAGCTGCATTAAAGAAATTAGTTCTTCAATTTTAGAATTTAATCTCCAATGAGTACATGAAAGTGGGAAGATGCAGTTAAGTAGGAGAAACTTGCAGCAATTGTCTGCCAATAGTTCAGAAGATGCAGAACATATTATCAGTGAGAAGGGCTCTCTGCTTAAACTCTGCTTGTGAAGTTGAGGAATCCTTTCATCTACGCTTTCTCTGATAAAGGGATTTACTTTTGCAGAGGGTTACACAAAGAGCACTCAGTGTACCTGTGTACTCCCAAAATGCCCCAGGTCTGGGGGTGAAGGGAGGACAGTTGTGTGGGGTTTTTTCCCCTCTGGGTGTTCCATTGGCTGCATTTCACGTCGCTTTTCATGTACATTCGTGTTGTGTGGAGCTGTGACTCCTGTCCCTGGCAGTGCAGCAGCCTCTCCTGCTGGCCTGGAGGGCTCTTGCCCATCCTGAGGTGTTTAGTGGGACTCCTTGGTTTAAGCAGCTGATGTAATGGTTGTGTGCTCTGCCTCCAAAGCATCAGAAAGGCTCTTCCCCTTGACACTGAATTCAGATCAAGATTCTTAAAACCAGCATGAGCAAGGGGAAAGCATTTTGAACACATGCTGGCTCTAAGGGCCCTTTCTTATTTTCAGTGAGGCAAGGTTTCTCTTATTAGGAGACTTCATTAGAATGGACATGACACTTAGAAGAGTGTCTGGGACAGTGTAGAATTGGAGCCTGGCTTGCAGGTCAGCTGAGACTGGGACTGGGCTGTTCCTAAAGTGTTAGAGTGTGAGACAGGCTTTGATTCCTTGCTAATCAGAACTAGCTAGCAGGCTCTCTCTTCTTCCCTGGGGAAGATAGCTTGTGTGTTCTGGGTAAACAAAAGTCTGAGATAAACCTAAGTTAAGAATAAACTTCCATAACAGCTAACTATGGATTTTTTTATTGTGAAAATATTGATGTGTTTCATTTCTTTGGGCAATTGCTGCTTAGACAGTATTTGAATCTTTCAAAGGCATTCTTAAAAATAAAATTATCTAAGGTCTTCAAAGTAAAACAGATTGTCCTTTATATTATGAGTATTTAAGCAACATTTTTCCTTGTAGCTGAACAAAATTTTTATTCTTCCTGGTTCTCTGAATAGGCACCTCTAATTTTGCTATGTGAATGGGAAACCTCCTGCCTCACTTCAGTGCTAGCAGGTGTAGGCACTTAGGAGAAAGTCCATGCACATGAAGTGTATGTATTCAGAGGCAGAACTTGCAGTGGTCCCAGATTACACAGTCTATGATATAACCTAGTTTGCTGTTGGTCCCATACAAAAAGAATGCATGTTTTAAGAAAAAAGGAGTATTATCAATAGGTACCATCTGAGAAAATCTACACGTCATGTAGTAAAATGCAGTTCCCTAAAGTATCCTCTTGTGAACCTTTAATAGGTTGCTCTTTTGTACTGCTCTGTCTCTCATCTGAATACTTTTCAGATGGGCTCTAATTAAATAAAGCCACTGCAGAAGAGTCCAGATAGTGGACAATGTATCTTGGAGCAGTGTTACTCCTTGCTGGTTAAACCAGACCGTTCATTCAGCCTTACAGGAAGAAAACCCAAAAAATTGCCATAATGGTCAGCCATTCAGTGTTGCCTGAAGTTCAGCCAAATGCAGATTTTTCTTTGTACTCAAAGAGGGGCTTTGGTGAGAAGCTGAGAGTGGGACTGGATAAAGAGACCAACCTCTGGGCCATGCAAGTCCCACACTTTTTTTTCTCCCCACCTCCCCGGCCGGTTATCTCGGGGCCTGCAAAGATCCTTGGCCAACACAAGCTTCAGAGGACTTTTGTGAAATTCTGGGAGTCTGAATAATAGCTGAAATGCCAATCTCTAATGGCACAGGAGAAGGTTGACAGACACATCTGCCATTTGTTCAAATAGTTTTCACATGCTTCTACTTTAATACACAATACCATCTGTTGAGCTTTTCTGCAAATGGAATTCTTTTCTTCAGTCTACACACAAACTTAATTATGGATGTGAGGATTGTAGAGGCTACCTTTTTAAATATACAGCCAGCATTTCTGGAAAAAAAAAAAAGTCTTCCGTTCTTGTTTGCGTGAATTATTTAACAGATGGCAAAAATGCATTTCCAATATTACCCCTGTTCCTACTGTGGAGGAGAGCAGTGTTTATGTAGGGCTGGGTTTTGCTGTTGACAGCATACAGCACTCCTTGGCATGCTTAAATGTGGTGGGGTCTGATCCACAAATCTTTCTTCTGATTATTTATTTGATATTTAACCTATGTTAAAATGATGTACAAAGGCAAGGGCCTTCATTATTTTAATGAGGGCTAAATTGCATCAAATGACCTGCAGGATGCAAGGTCTTTTCACAGAGGACTGCCAAGGATAAGGTGATGTAACTGTAACCTGTTGACCCTTCTAAATACTGAGACTGTGAAGATAGAATTGTTCAGTGAAACTCTTTCATGGAAATTAATGTAAATGTGATTTAAAAAAAAACCAAAAACACAAAACTAACAAGATATCCCCAAGCTTTGATAAAATTCATACTCTCTTCTTCTGAATAATTTTTGGCTTGCTGGATGAGTTCCTGTAAATTTGCTTTCAGCTGAAGTGGCTAGAGTTTGAAGGGTTACTGAAGTATCTTATTTTTTATTGCCACCATGCTTCCTCTTCTACCTGATCTAATCACTATTGTTTAAGCTCTAATCCAGCTATTATGCATCTGAGATTGACAGGAGAGCTGAGAAGAAGAGAGCAGACTGTCAAAACCAGCTGTCAGGATAGATAGGTAGAGTGTGAAATTGAAATAAAGCTGGAATAGCCACAGCATCTGTTCAAAGATTTTGGAGAATTTGACCAGTTGGCATCCACCCAGCCCCAGCTGAGTGACAGCATTTAATATCAGTCAGATACCTTTGTCTTTCGTCTGTATGATTTATATAATGTCAGGTGCTGTACACTGGAGAAAAAAAGCTTTAAAATTACAGAGGAGGATTTAAATCTGACAGCTGAGCCAACAGGTGATTGGAAATGACAGTAGTTACTGTACTGAGGGCAAGGATGCTTGAGACAATATTTAACTTGGGCCTTTGTAGAGACTACAAGAGTTTTCTCTCTACTATGATACATTTATCAATGGACAAGCAAATAAGGTAATCAGATGTCCTGTATCTGATACATCATTGCTCAGTAACCTCTTCCTGGCACTGAGAGATGTTAGACAAACAGGACACATATTTTGTGAAAGAACTTGAAGTTTTGCAAAATAATCTGGAAAATGTAATGTATTTGGGATTTTAAAGCTCATCTGTGAGAATGTTTGTAAGTCAAATTCACTTTTACCACTAGTCTGTGATATCCAGCCATTGATACTAAAGAGCACCCAATTTATTCACCCATCAGCAGCAAGAGGTGAATGAAAGGCCTGGAGAAATTCTCATGAGTTATTTTGTTCTTCCTTTGGTCTCTCCTAGAGCCTTAGTTTGGGATTTGGACCTTTGTTAGTTCATCTGCTGCATTGCCTTTGATTGCCCATATTTCCTTTTGCTAATGTGTAAGATGCTAATCCTTCTTTTACTGCATTTCTTCTCTTTCTATGTGGTCCTTTATTCTGTCATTTTTTATGTTTTTATATTTTTTCTCCATCTTTCTTCTCCTCCAGCACCAATTTATATACAAACATATTCTCTCTAAAAAACATTTTGTATCTTGTGCTGTGAGGTCCCAGTAGACAATTACTCTACATTGCTTCATTCTGTGCTTGGATATTGACCTTTATGAGAATGTTCCTCTGTGTTACCATCTTGTTTCACTTACTCAACTATTGCACAAAGCAGCCAAATGTTAACAAAGAACAAGTGGCTTTGCCCATTGTGTCAACTGAATCAGCTGCAAAAAGTTAGAAGACAATTTTCATCAATGTCAGCAAGCTCTGTTCCATTCTTACTGTTGTGGAAGGAGAGTGTTAAGCAAAGTGGAGGGAAGGTTTGGGGGTAAGGGGGAGCCTGAATATTGGCCAGTTCTATGTCCTTTAGCATATGGTTTTCCCCAGTTTGCATCACTATATTACAGGGACAAGCAATAAAAAAAAAAAAAAAGATATTTGATATAAGTTATAGGAGATATTTTAGTACTTTAAGATTTTGTTGAAGATATTTCTACCAGTGCTCATGCTTGCCTTCAAATCCACTACATTCTGGGTCTCAGGGATAATAAAGCACACATTTTTCATTCTTGTGTAAATGTGTTTTCTGCTTCAAATGATTTGTCAGGGGTCTTTTTTGGAAAACAAACTTTCTCCTTGGCAAAATGACTGCTTCATGCCTCACAGCTATTCTTGGGTATCAGGAAAGAATCTAGCTAGAATTAATCTGATTGACATCTTGCTGACAGACACATCAAAAGGGCTGGAAAAGATGTCATAATCTTTGGTTATGTAAATATCTGAATCAAGACTGCTCTAAGGCAAACTGCAGAGCAGATGATAATATAGACTTTCTATACTACATAAACAATCATTTTGACAGATGAATTTGAGTGCTAATATTTCATGAATAACATTTGGGAGGGAGGGTAGAAGATATTGTCTGCAGTATGGAAACTTATCACCAAAACACATCTTCGTGTTGGTAAACTGCGAGCATTTTTCAGTGCTCTTTAACAATTTGTTAAGGAAAAGCCAGTCTTTTCTGTCATTGCTTGTTTTGTTCATAGCTGCTTTTCTAGTCCTTCCCTGTTCAGAAATGGTACAAAAAGCAGAGAGGAGAGAAGCCTAAATCTGGAGTGTGATTTAGCACTGTGGTGCCAGTGCTGATGGCTGGATGGTGTTTCTCTGAAATCTTTACTGCTCTGCTGCTGGCTGGGGCATTGTTGTGAGGGCAGTGTTCATCTGCTGAAGGATGTCTTGTGTTAATTCACATGAAGTCCTCAACACTACTAGTCCTTCTCTATGATGGTAGTTTTGTGATTGGTAAAAAATAATTGGTGGCTTTTCTTTTCATGCTGCAATAATCTGAGAAATGAACACTTGAGGGTTCCTCAGAAGGGATTAGCTTTATTTTACTGGAAATAAGACAAGCAGTGATCGCTGATTTTGTGGGGGTCTGTGGTAGTTGAGACATGATTTCACTTTGAGTTGCCTCTAATGCTGATTGTGAACCACTTTCTAAGAACAGCCTGGAAAGTCTTCCAGCTCCTTCCAGCTTCTCTGATTCTGCCATTGGGACTTAATGAATGATAAAGCATTTTAATAAGCAACTTGCAGCTGCGCATCTCCACTTAAGCTGTTAATGCTCATTCTTGATATCCAGGCTACCTACAAACCTTGTTTTAGCCAGATGTTCTAGTGAGGTAAGTTCTTTCTATACTAGAATCTCAGCAGGAAAGAAAGGACATTAGAATTCCCCTATGCTGTATTCAGAATCTACTGGAATGCATAATTTTTATCAAGAGTACCATTACTTTTTATTTTCACAGATTTCTTTATGTAGCACTTCAGGTCTCAGATATGCTGAGGGGCAAAAGAAGTTAAGCTAGCACTTTTGCATTTTATTTTTGTCATCTGTTTCTTTCAGTCATTGGTGCAGGTGACACTGCTGGGACCTGCTGAACAGACCAGGATAAATGATGGCTATTTACAAATAAGTGAAAGTGAGCACTTACCTGTTTGGGAGATAAGTCACCTTGAATGCCATCTGTTGTTCTCAAAGGGACGTCTGCTATTTATTCCTATAGCAACTGCATTTTGTGCCTCTGAGAGCTCTTTAAAATCATATCAATAAAGCTGCTTTGATTTGAATCTATAAAGCATCAGAGAGGTCATTGCCCTGATAATACTTTCTGCCTTTTAATGCTCATGCAGTCATCCTTTGAAACAACAAATGAGGTTGGATACTTTGCAGGGAATATTTTCTGATAGGATTGGCATTTCCTTTCTCCCCCCCAGCTACGTTTAAATAAAAATTTTCGTTGATGTATCAAAATAGGTCATGGGAGATTTGTTAAAAATACAACTTTTCCCCTCAGTGCACTTTTTGTTACTGCCTTTCTACATACGTGTGTTTTGCTTGCAGGTCTAATGTTCGTGCCCTCCAGCAGCAGGAACATGCAGAGAGAATGTCAAATCTCTTGCTGCCAAATAATAATGGAGATTTTCTTTAGCTCAGGAGAGAGATCTTTGAGGATCTGAGTGTTTTCTCTTGAAGTCAAAGCAGGGGCAGATTTCAGAAAGAGGGGCTGCATCTGACACCAAAGCTGTGTTATTTTTAGATGTCAGTGTACATCCCACCTCTGTAATGATGATTTCCCTGAGGGGTTCTGAACCCATGCATCACTCCACTTTGGAACAAATGTGGTTTTACACAAGCCTGAGTTTTATGAAAACCTGCCTCTTTCTGCCACTTCCTTTCTGGGAGAAAAAGACAAGACCTCCTGCAAGTCACCCGCCCTCCCTATCTTCTGCTTAGTAGGCCATGACAGAGTGTCAGTGGTGTGTCAGATCACTGGCAGAGTAATGAGCATGTGAAAAACTTTTAAAATGTTGTGACTGTCAGACTTGGTGCTCAGATTTATTCTGCTGGCATCTAATCTGAAATCAGAACACTGTATTCCACGAATACTGCTTTAGTGTTGCTATAAGTTAATCAGAAGTTTGATACACATTGAATTGGTGTTTTTACAAGACTATTGTCTACTTGCTTGTGTGGGGGTTTATTTTGTTTTGTTGGTTTACTTTATGTGATTTTTTTTGTGTTTTGATAGAAGTATGTATGGGCTGAATTGTTTTGTTTGCTACAAAAAAAAATTCTTTGAATTATTTAGGTCTATGCCTATGAGTCAGACCAACTAACAACTTGTGGATATTTTTCAGGCTGGACACCAAAGAACCAGATTTTTTATATTTCGAAAAGGAAGGTGATATGCAAGGAAGTATTTCAAACAGTGAAGTACTGGTCTCTGTGTGGTGTACAAAAACCAAGGCCACAGTGCGAAATGCAGAGGGCAGAAAGGGGTTCTGCCTGCCTGACTAAATCCTGGATCATTAGGAATCTTCTCCCCACTACCAGAACTCTTAACCTGAGGCACTTCTTTGAGGTGCTAAAGTAACACCTTTTGCTTTCTCCCAGTTTCTTGTGTGTCATCATTCTCTGGGGCTCCGTGCAGGGATCTGAGGGGAAGGAGCAGCTGCAGGTGTGGGATTGTGACACGGAGCCATCCCTGCTGAAGAGAAAGGGTTTCAAGTACTGGAGGTGGGAGAGGAAAGAGGAAAAGAATTCACCTGCCATACAGAGAACTGAAGCTTTCAGTTTCGAGCTGCAGTCATTTAAATCTGTATTCAGATATAACATGGCCACACTGATATTGGTAATGCTGTCACTTCCACCTATTTAACTGAGCTGCTGTTTTATGTTTGCAATTCAAATGCTTTTTGTTTTTTTCTTTTTACCCACTAACTATTTGGTGAGAGATTTCTTTTCCTGAAGGAATTGAAAAGAATTTACTGGACCCACTGATTGTACAAGACTGTTATATTCCTGATTTCTGCAGGAGTAAGCTACCCAGGTGTCTAAAAATACTGTTTGGGTTATTCTCACCTATCTAAGAAATACTTGAAAATATAATGCTTTATCCATCTTATATTTGTAGCATATTTACTCTTAGTTACCACTGGCAAAATTAAAGAAAGAAGCTAAAATTCCAATAGACTTTAGAATATGTACTCAGTTTTTGTCAACTAAATTTATCAACATCTATATGTGCTATAAAATTACTGTGCAGTACTGGATATCCAGCTGAGTATGGGTTTTATTTTAATGAGCTATAGTGCATATAAAATGAACAAGCAATTATTATACATTCAGGTATTTTCTACTTAAATGGAAGTTGTTAAGCCTCTGGGAATAAACCTAGATATTTACATAGGCAATTATAAGATTGACAAGGTTTTGACATTTGCAGAGACTTTATGAAATTTGTTATGGTTTGTTCCTTTAATCTGCTTTCTATATCTTTTTCCTTCTCCCCTCCTTGTAGCAATTGGGACTAATTACTTGTGAAAAATGATCAGTGAGCAAATTAATCTTCTTCAGACAGTCTCAAAAGTAAGTTTGTTTTTCTTTTTTTTAGCCTTATTTGAAGCTGTTAGAGCAAAAGCTTGTGGGGAAAAAATGGGGTGAAAAAATTAATCTGTCCTTTGCCTTTCCTTTGGGCCATTTAATCATTAAAAGGGAAAGGGTCCTCCTTGTCACTCCAGGGGTAGGGATGCCAGGGTGCCATGGCCATTCTGAAATCCCTCTGCAGGGATGGGAGGTACAGCAGGGAGGGCTGGGAGCTGGCTCCTGGTGTTTTCTAGGGCTTCATCCTCTGGTAGAGGTCTTCCCAGAAACAACACTAACATTTGAGAACAAGAAAAACCCATTTTCATGCTGCTGTGTCTGACACTGAGCAGTGGTGGGATGTTTTGGAACCTCTATCTTCTTAATTCATGTTCAAGTGTTACAAGATGAAACATCTGCCTTTTACCCACTTCCAGTCTAAAATTAGTTACTGCTGCCTTGCATTGCACCAGTCAGCAACTGAAAAGAACTGGAGTTTCCATTCTGAGCTGGTGCAAAATGCTTGAGTCCTCTGTTTTGACTGTTGAACAACCTTTGAAAATATTTCAATAAATCATTGAATTATTGGGGGGAAAACTATCCCAAGCTTCAGCTTTATGCTGAAGCTCTCAGTGCAGCCCATATGATGTGATGCTGCATTCCACCAGTTTGGTTTTAAATTCCTTTATTTTGCCCTCACTTCTTCAAATATATTGACTCCAAGGAGGAGTGTGGCAAAAATGTTTTGTATTCATGAACACTTTGGCAGCATTTATTACTTTCCATCGTGTACATTTATGTGTTGATAAACATTTAGTGGAGTCAATAGGTATAAAAATAACAATAGGAAGATCTTTGTTTCTCATGCTTTGAAATATACATGGGTATTTCAGAAGAGAGTGGCCACAACTGCAGCTTACTGCTTATTTTTTGGGAAGGAGCTGTATAAAAAGAATAGATTTGGTCCTCTAAAGGAATGCCAGAAATTTTGACAACCCATGCTGCACCCAAGATGTGCAGGAGTTTGCTATTATGAAAAATGCAGTAGATACTTCTATGCTCTTTTTAGTTTTTATTCTGTCTCTAATTTTATAAAGAAGAATCACCTAACAAAAATCTATTTGTCTTCAAAATAAGAAGATAAGATTGACCCAAGTAAGGCTTTTGCCTCACATTAATTGCCAGCCAGTATTGGTGTGATCTCTTGCTAAATAAGTTGTACATCTCATGATCTTGCCTTCATTAACTGGGAAGAAATCTCATTTTGGGTAACACACCCTAGTGTATAAGATGGAGGAAGAAAGAGACTTTGACTCTTTTCTAGAACAGACTCTTGGCCCTGCATTACTGTAGAAGCCTTTTTTTTCCATACACAGAAAGCCTTTGTTATTTCCCTTATCTGTTGAAGTCAAGTAGAAAATTTATTTAAAAAAGGCTTCATAAAATCAGGCCTTCTCTGTTGGATCGTGGCTGGCCTGTTACTTCTTTTAAGTGCAGTTAGCACTTTGGAAGTTCCCAGGTGAAAACAATTCTGGTGTGAAGAGTTTGTTAAGATAACAATCTATTCCTGGGTGAAAAACAACCGGCGCCTGCATAAACATTAAATCTGTCCCATGAGAATCAGTGGGGGGAGGGGGGGAAAAAAGTAAACAATTTAAGAATAGAAAGACTTGATGGACAAGTAAAATACCTTTTACTAACCAATACAGAAATTGGCAAGAAAGCTGCTGACCAATTGGAGTCACACACGAGGGCTGTAAAACCATATAAAAATTAGTTACGTGAATAAAGAAGGGTTTTTTTCCTTCATTAAGAAGATGGAGTCTCCCATGTTTTATTCTGACAGTTATCTGTCTTTTTGTTTTTTAAAACGGGGTAATCTCAAGGTTAGTTTTCAGTTTATTAGTAGTAAATCTCCTGTGCTGAAATGTTGATCTGAGTCGTGTCCCTAAATGGAAGGTGTGACACTGGAGATCTAAGGAAAAAGTTGCCTTCTCTTTTTTTCATACATGGAAATCAGCTTCAAAAACCGCTGAATAATCTGTTTTTATAACCTCAGGTCTTACTGTCTGTAGGCAAAGGAATATTTCGGAGTCACATATTTCTGCTATCATTTATTCTCCCAGCACTGGAGCAGTTTTGCTTTTGTCTGAATGGTCTGATTTGATCTAATCTGTTCTGTCTTCTTATGCTGAGATTAACAAGCCATATACCTTCAGGCATAGGCCAGATCTACAGCAGCAGAGCCCAAATGAACTTGAACACAGGGTCAATCAACTGCACAGAATACATCACACCGTTTTTCCAAGTCTCATGCTGTGTCTGTAATTGGCCCTTGTTCTGTCATTAGAGCTCCCCCACAAGTCATTATTTTGAGTCAGCAGAGCTGCAGGGAACAGTCAGCCTGATGGTTAGTGTAGTGCTGAAGAGATAATATAAATATCTCCCAAAACAGAAATACAAGGGGCAGGTATTGAGATTAAACATTATAAAATGGCAAGTTTGTTAGCCCCTTTTTGACTCTGTATTAAAACAGTCCCTAAATATACCCACAAAGCTCCAGTAAGGCTGTGGGTTCACTTGGCCTCTTGAAATGGTGATTTTCTTTCACTTAGTGTTTCCCAAAAAATACATAGAAACTGGGCAGCAATTGTGCCATGAGGTTATGAAAACCTTACTGAAAGAACACTTAAGCCATGGAACTGCTGCTTTGGAAGTACTGCTCTGTCTTGTTGCATAAATCTTAAAATTACTCCTGTTGTGTAAGTTTGTTTGAATAAGTGGTTTTCCCACTCAACATCTATGAGTCCTGTGAGCAGGTGCTGGACAGATCACTAAC
Source organism: Pyrgilauda ruficollis (assembly GCF_017590135.1). Lineage (NCBI taxonomy): Eukaryota > Metazoa > Chordata > Aves > Passeriformes > Passeridae > Pyrgilauda > Pyrgilauda ruficollis. The sequence continues at coordinate 1,253,203 of NW_024530599.1, forward strand.
ATTCATTGTACATGCAAAAATTTTGCTTTTTAAGTACAAATGCAAAGCACTTATTGGTGACTGAGGGAGAGGACATGTGGAGCAAGTACTCCAAAGCATTGGTGTGATTGAAGATTCAAGAGAATGACACACAAGGTGTACATTTTTGTGGAGAAGCTAATTCCCTTGTACAGTCAGCAGAACTCCCTTCATGGAGGGGTTCATAGAACATCAATCATACAATTACAGAATCTTTTGGCTTTGAAAAGTCCTTTGAAACCACAGAGTCCAACTGTTAACCCAGCACTGCTGAGTCCACCACTAAAGCATGTCCCCAAGTCCCACATGTACACAGTACCTCCAGGGATGGGGACTCCACCACTTCCCTGGGCAACCTGTTCCAGCTCCTGACAGCCCTTGCAGTGAAGACATTTTTCCTAACATCCAATCTATATTTCTCCTGGTGCAATTTGAGGCTGTTTCCTTATAATCTTCCCTCACGTCTTGTGGAAGAAAATCAGGGAATATGAAATTTCCAAAGTTAAATCTGGGCTGTGAAAGCCCCAGTTTCATTTTCAAAAGAAACGTGAAAACTCAATACAAAGACTATGAATTTGAGGAATGATGGCTCTGTAGAAATTTAGGGAAGTGAAGCTTTCTAGATAAGTGAAGGTCAGATATCTGATTAACAGGTTCATTCATGTTTCTTAACATAGAAAACAGATTCACAAAGTCACAATGAACACCAATTATTCTCCAGAAGAATTTGGATAGAAGCTATAGACTTTTTGGCAAATTGCTAGTCCTCAGAATTCACACTTGGATAAAAAATGTCAACCAGTGATTAGTTCTTACTGTTGTAATCAGAAAAGTGGACATGATTTGAATTATACTAAATCCAGGCACAAGTTTTCCAGCTGAAAATAATAACCTGGATTGGCTGGTGCTGCTGAACTTGATGGTCTCTTTGCAATCTTACTCATAACAAATGGGTACATAGTTGCAATAAAGCCAAGTTTATGAAGAAAAGCAATCTTACTTTTCCACATAATAAATACCATTTTTCACTGTTCTGCAATAAATGATAAACCAACCAAATCCCAGCTGGAAAACTGAAATACAGAATGGCACTTAAGCTGTTCTTTTCCTAGTGATTTCTTTGAGCACAGGGTTTTGTCCATAAGACTTCATTAGTCTTGTATATTGGCAAGAAAAAATGCAGCTTGTGCAGCTAGTTAAGAGCAGGATTAGATTTATTGAGATTATAATCTGTAAAGAAGATGGTCTTTTTCACGCAGATCCTGATTCCAGGAGGATCTACAGGAGATATGGAGGAAAACCAGCACTCAGATTTTAAACAGGGCCCTAAAATGAAATAAGATGTGATTTGATTGCAAATTCATGATGACTTGCTCAGGCTCATTTTTGGAGCAGTATTACTTCATGCAAGTGGAAGCTCCTGAGAAGGAGCTGGTTGTGTCCAAAGGACAAGGCACCCTTTAGAACAAAGGTGATGATGTGTCTGTCATCACAAGATCACCTGCAGTGTGGTCAAACCCAAACCTTCAAAAACGTTGGCTCATGTCTGCCTAAAATATGACATTATTTTAAAGCCTTGATATTAAAATAATATACTTACAATAATTTATCTTGATGTGTTTCCCAGCTTCTCTATTACAGCAGGTATGAGAAGCCCACTTACTAAATGAAATCAGAAAATCATGAATATAGGAAGTGAAGCTATTAATAAAGCAGGCCAAATATGAAGGAGTTGTGAGCATCACGAGTGGTGGGGTTTCCCCACAGTGATATTTTTATGGTACAAAACAATTTTTGTGTGTAATATGTAGATGTAAAAAGCTGACTATTCATGGCACACATTCAACAAATGTTATTGTGTCTCCAGGCTTTAAAAACCAAACAGTCAAACAAACAAAAAGGCAAATATTTGTACCCTAGTATGTTTTTGTAACAAGCCTCAAAGTAAGCTAAGGCTCCTGGCAGTTTATTTTAGACTGGTAGCTGAACACTTAATTTTGCACAATTTATAGGATTCTGTAATTGTTACAAAATTGATCCATAAAAAAACTCATGAGGGGAAATGGAAATTATCTGTAATGTATCAACTACTTTTGTAATCATAATGCATGAGAAAATCATGCTTGACTGGGATAGAAAAATGAAATAAAAAACCTTGGCACACAGTATTTCTACTGCTTGCTATGATTAGTTCTTATTCATAAATACATCAAATTCCTTTGAAGAGTTGGGAATCCAGCATTATGATTATATTTTTCATTAAAATTTTTTAATTGTGATGAGAACTTAATTAAATGTCTCATGGAAAACCATAAAAATATAGATCTATTTTAGAGTTGCGTCCATTTTTAATTGCTTAAAATGCTGCAAATGCTCTACCTTTCTACACCCACTGAGTTGCTGATCCTATTCTTGTGTATCAATTTATATTTCAGAAATAGAACATATTAAGATTATAAAGTGTGATTAATAACACAGGAGTCTAAAACATTTCTTAAGTCTTGTTTCTGAACTCTTAAGACATCCTGTGCATGGGGGCTGTGAAGGTTTTCTCACCGAAACTTGACTCCTAGAGAGAAATTCTATTGAAAGCATCCTGTATAAAATAGAATGGCAGAGTTTAGGACCCATGCTCAGCTAAGTTTCACTCTCTTCTTTTCATATTATACATCACAGTAGTAATTCTCCTGAACTCATGCCTTGTTGTAATCTTTATGGATTACTTCCTTGTCTTCTTACAAGACTGGTCAATATGTGCTTCATGTTGTTCAGTAATTCAAAGGACACAGATGTACCCAGGTGTTCAGTCAAAAGAAAGGGTTCACTGCCATAAAGGGGCAAATTTGTGCCTCATAGCACTGTAAGCTCCAAACTGGCAGCCTAGCCCTTGATGCCAAGACATATTTTCTGCATTTGTGTAGTCTCATTTCAGAGATTATTAGAAGACTGGAAAACCTGTACTTAATTAACATACAGTTGGGCAGCTCAGGCTATGGATGTTGAAGTGGAACTGGCTTTCCAACCCAAAAAAGCAGACATTTACATCGGATTTTCTGACCCTTCTCCCCTTCGAGTTTGCAAAATTGTCACCTTCAGGAGAGACTATGAATGCAGTTTAAAGAGTCATGGCATTATAGAAGTCATCAAAATGATAAAGATGAGGCAGAATTTTCTTCCTCCACACGAGTTTCACCTCTGCCATTAAAGACCACAGAGAAGACAAGAAAAAGATAAAAGAGGGAATGGATTGTAGGAATTTAAAAAAAAAGGGGGGTGTGGAATAAATGTAAGACACAGCATAGCTTGTAGGAAAACTAATATAGTGGCATTTTGTGACTTGCTTATAATATTTTGAGGTGCAATGAATTAATGGGTGACAGACTCTGCTACTGGAAGAAAAGGAAAAAGGTGCTCTCACAGACTTGAGTTTTCCATGATCAATTGAATCTAAAAGACAGTGTGCTTCTGGGAAGACCATAAAATGTGGTTTTATGTGTGCATTTTGGATACTTGTTTTGCCTGCCTGGCTCTGCAGACAAAAGCTGCATATTTTGATATGTAACTGAAGTCTTCTCTGTGTCACGTTATTTTTTTTAAAGAGAGATTGAATAGTGCACATGTCAAGAACGGAGAATCCTCTGCATTTTCTTTCAAGCCTTTGTGTACATGATGAGCTAGAATAACCTCCCTGAACTGAATTATCCTTCCATACTATGGTTCAGCGAATATCATTATATTTCAGCACAGCTTGAGTGATTTTTAATGCCAAAAACATCAGCAAGAAATACAAATGTTACAAAAATATTGAAACAATACCATAAAAAAAACTGTGGCATCATAAATACTTTACTTTGCAAGGTCTGGAAGGTCAGCATAGCTATAGTGTGGAAAATTAAAATGCTCTCTGTGTGAATGCCTTTGGAAATATAAAAAAAAGCCAGTGCTTTAGCCTAGAAATGCAGTATTCCTATCTGAAGCTGGTTAAAAATAAAAAGCTATTTTTCTGATAATAGAATTTGATGAAATTAGTCTTTGATTTTTGACTATGTTAGCTGCACATTCTTAAATATAATATAATTAAATCAGCATTAGAGAAGGTAGAAAATCAGTGACAGCTTTCATGTCAGTGTTGCACTGCACCAGGTAATGTATATCAGACTAAGATTTTGACAGAATGAAATCAAATGTGTACAGGCAATAACTGATGCTTTTGACAAGCTTTGAATTTGGAAAGCTTTCCCTTTGCAGGCAGGTGTTCTGCTAGTGCACAGCCAATGTGTCACAGTGCACAGGATCACAGGGAGGGGGAGAGCAAGAACAGAGGAGTTCTGCTGCTGATTGCTGGGGTGGAATTGAACAATTAATATTTTACACAATCCTACCTGTGGAAACTTGTCCATTAGTCTTAAGTCAGCAGTTGTTCTCTCCCTTGGAGATTGCTTGGTTTCAGTGTTCCAGTACTTAGACATTCCCACCTAATCTGCAGGCCCCTTTTAAAGAATCACTGTAAATTTGTGGAAGTGCAACTTAGCAGAGTTCAGCGGCAAGGTTCACTCTATTTCTTAGTGCATAGATGAGTCATACGTTGGAAAATAGGATTAGAATCAATTTTGAACAGTTTGCATGGATTCAGGCTGAAAAGAGTAAGGGTGCAAAGGATATGGATAAAAAATGTAAGGAGTCAAAGGGATTTAACAGCACTCACTGACTAATTGAATATTTAATAACTGATTTAATAGGATTTGCTACAATTATAACTGTGACTTAATTGTTGATTCATGATAACAGTATTCATGCCATAATCAATTCACACACACAGACATGTGTACATCTATATCTGTGTGTGTAAAGGTACCTCTCAGAAGTCCCCCTTGGATTCAGTGAAATACTCAGGCCAAATCCCTTAGTGTTTCTCAGCAGGCATGGGTTGCACCTCGAGGAGTGTGTGTGTGTGTGTGTGTGTTATCAGCTGTTACTGATTTTTTCAATAGACCTGCTAACAATGGGACCATTTCACTTGGGCTGTGGTTCAGGTAAACTAATTACCAAAGTTAACAGTATTATTTTCCATCTCCTGACAACATAGCATGTTCTGTTTTCTAACAACATCATCTTAACAGTGTCTTAAACATTTGCCTTCTGGGTGCTTTCTGCTTAGACATCCAGAGGAAGAGCTATGAGAAGGATTCAGGAGCAAGCCTCTTAATACAATATATTGAGATGCATATATATGCTGTATCTGAGAAGAGCAGCTAAGTGAACTGCTCTACTTCAGAAATAGCCATCTTTATTTGCAATATTATGAGAGACAACAGATTGCTTTTAACTTTTTATTTTAAGTGGATGTTTTTAAACCAAAGATGCCTTTGTTCAGCCTTTGGCTCAGTTCATTGTCTGTAAGCTCTGATGTCCCTGCAGCAGCATTCCAGCAGTTTATGCAGTAATACTCACAGTGATGTGGGTAACAAGGCATGGTTTGATCTGCCCCGGGGCTGGAGGAGATGAGAAGGTGCAGCCATAGTCTTGTTCTCCCTGCTGACCTCTATAAAAGCTGATGTTGGAATGAGAGCAGTGGTGTTACTGGCACTGAGGAAAGTGCTGTGCTGGTGGTGTGGTAGAGACACAGACAGGAGAAAAGAGCAGTAAGAAGCCTCAGTAGTGTGTTGTGCATCATTCTTCACCCTGGTTTGAACACCATCAGTATTTTTTTCCAATCTTACAGTATAGCAACAACAGGGAAAACCCACAGTTTTGAGTAAAATACTTTAAAATTAGTAACATTTTCTGAATTTGGCTGAAGTCTGAGCCCTCTATAAGGCTGTCCGACCTTGCAGACAAGCAAATGATTTAAAAATAGCACGCAGGTGTAGAATAACTTACCAGAAAGTTTTTTTCCTCTTTTTGTTGCCTGGAAAATGCAAGTCAATTGCTTCATGAATAGAAACTGCATTAAAGGGAATTTGAAATGAAAGAGGTCTTTATAGCCTCAGAATAATCCTTTCTTTTTGCCTTAACCTCCTCATAGTAACACATTTTGCAAACACTGGAAACCTTCCTGGCCTTTTAAACTAAGAACTGTAGGCAAACAGCTGACACTGTAAAATGAAGCAGAGTTTAACTTCTTCCGTGGTTGCTTCTGTTCTGGGTAATTATGCCATCAGTGGGAATAACATTTGCTGCCACTGAAAGCGGAAAAAAGCCAAAGGTGCTGTCTGGGTTCTAAGCTGCACATGCTGCAGAAGGCAGCACACTTCTCACAGGTACCCTCTGTCGTGTGGCAGGACAGACAGGCACGTTACACCAAGTCAGCTGGCTCATAAATTACTGCAATTTGTGAAGTTCTTCTGGCAGGAGAACTTAAGTACAGTTTTCCCTTCCTGCTCAGATACAAATTAAATCTCTGATTTGCAAAATAGAGCTGTTGGTCTTTTCTAAGTACGCCGTGACAACTGTTCAGGTTGCAATAATTGCCTTTTAACAGAACTCACTTTTTCTCCTCTTGGGCTCATATGAGAGAATTTGTTGCCTACCAGCTGTATGGTGAAATTATTACACCAGCTGGTATATGTTTCTTTGTATCATATAAAATTAATTACCAGTTTTTTAGATCTTGGAAGGACACAAGTAATTACTTTGCATTTCAACCTTGTGAAACCTGGTAGGTTTCATTAGGGAAATCCTGTATTTTTTCCAAATCCCATATGAAATAGATATGCATAATTATTTTAAAATGCCATGATGCTTATGCAAATAAGGGCTCTACATGGACAACAGAGATTTTATTTTTCTTGGCTTAAGATACAACAGGCACTCAGAAGGGTTGAAAGCCATTGACTTCTGGTCATTACTAATTTAATAAGCAGCCTTCACTGTTCCTGCAGATACAAAGGAATCTGACTTTACACGTGTAATGTGCAGTGTGCAGAAAATACTTAGTACTGTTCTCTTTGAAACCTAGAGGACAGTTATTAAAGTTTTATGGTTCAAATTAAAATTTAAGATTAAAATACAAGATCAAAAGAATCAATTTTTTCCCCTCAGTGTGATTAGGAATAAGACTTTTGGAATAGAGGGGCTCAATTGGCCTAAATGCTATGTCCTCCTCCTTCTCCAGATACCTCAATTAGAAATAATCACAGCTCACTATAGGATTTTTTTTTTAAAGAAAGGAACAAGCTTTTATTACTTTTTAATGTATTATGCTATTGTAGAGTCATGAACTATAAGTGCTGCTTGGGACCCACAGTGAAAGTTCTTGAAGAAGCAGTTTGTTTCGTGAGCAGGAGGGAAATCCACAGCTGTGGAACTGTTAAAATGAGTTGGAGGATGCCAGAGGATTTGCTTCTTTGTCAAAGCAAAGGGGAGCAAGGGGAGGCTCATGCTGTAGCTTGGTCTGATTAATAACTATCAGAGTGCCCATTTTTCTGAGGTTTCATGCCATTAATACGTCTTCCAGTGTCAAATCCACTTGCCATTTCTCTTGTAAGACACTTTAATAATAAACTGCAAAATCAATGGCACACAGAAGCAACCTTATAAGGAGACAGTGCCCTGCTATATCTTAACTTGAAACACAAAGTCACAAATCTCCTTTCTGGTTTATGTATTACTTTGCTGAAACTTTACCATGGTGCTGTACCCTCGGTGTAGCTCAGTTTTAAGAACCTGTTTTTGCTGTTCCTGAGCAGCTCTTTGTCACGGGGAGGCACACTGGAGCCATAGGCAGCTCTGTGATACAGATCACAAAAGAGGTGGCAGTGTTGCTTCATTTCATCACGGAACTGGCACAGAATTGTCCTGATCCCTGGAAGTGCTGCTGCTGACTTCAGCAGGATTTGGTTAAACCCCCACAGGCACAGCTCTTGTGGGAGGCTGTTGGAAGAGGATGGAATGACACTGAACGCTGTGTTGGTTGCATTAACTTCAACAGCTGTGCCCTGTGCTGGGGAATAGACTCAAGCTAGAATGTGCTTAGGGGATCTCCCAGCCTTGAATGAATGAATGAATGAATAAATAAATATAGTCTATATCTATCTGTATCTGCAAAATTTACTATGTTCCTGGGCAAACACTATCTTTAGCAAACCAAAACCTCACCAAATTCTGTCAGTCAATAAAAGTTGTTCACCTGTTTTTATGCAAAATGTGCAAGCACCTCTTGTTTTTTCCCATGATTTTAAGCTGAACCAGGATTTGAATATTTTTTAAAACTGCAGAAATTATGGGATTGATATCATGTAAAGAAAAACAGTTTTCATGAAACTGATCAACCTGGATTAAGTCTTTATCTTTCATTTATAAACCTTCAAATCATATGGCAATAGAAAATTAAGCTCCTTTTATTTCACTGAGGAGCTTAAGATGACTGAATGACCAGCATGAAATGCACAGTAGCATTAATTGAACAAATACAGAACTGGATTACTCCAAATCTGCAGAGAACTGCAGAATAAAGGGCATTATCAAGGATTCAGTGGCAAATTCCCCTTATTGACAAGCATTTGTTATAATATTGAAAGAAAAGCACTGCATGAAAACCACAGGCTGCAAAATTCATTAAGAAAGATCCTTTTACAATGAGGCCTAGGAGACTCTGTCTTATCACAGAAGCCAAAACGTGGCCATCTGTGGTTACAAGCTTTTCAGACTTGTGTGTTTTTGAAGCTAAATAGATGAAGAGACTGACTATGCCAAAATGGAGATAGAGGAAATAAAAAGAATAAATAGGAGAGAGAAAAAAAAACAAACATTGTTGACTCTATATAGAAGGAAAACAAGAATTGACTTGGGGAAAATCTGGGGAGAAAATACATTTACACATTATAACTCATGTAGGGTCTGTTTTTGTGTGTATAACACTAGGTATTGCCATGACTTTCTATAGCAGGATGAAGATCCAACATGTCTTTCACAACATCTAGAAAATCTGCCTGTTACCAAACAGAGGGAAAGTCCATCAGCTGTGAAAGGATGGCTTCTCTCCTACCAGTGATCATGGAGAGGACATGCCTCGCATGTTTCAGGTGCCATGGACAAAGTAACCCCCATGGTCTGGTTTGCCATCCTTTCCCATCCAAGAAAATGCTGAGGAGCAGAAAACTTGATTGTTTTTCTAGGTGAAACTAATTTAATCACAGATTTAATCACAGGCAGGTAGAGGATAACAGAAACTGCAATCCATTCAGCCTCTAGTTCCTTAGAGCTGATGGGAACTATTTAGGATTCAGGCAAGCTCTGGTGTGCCTCACCTTTTGAATTAACATATTTGCTGTTTTGTAATCCAAATGTCAGCAAGTTTCATCATATTATTGCTACATGACCTACTTTACTAAGGGGATGTTTTTAATGACAACCCAACACTGAGTGCTGCCTCTCTGAGTTTGATGGAACTGCAATTAGCTGGTTCAGTAGAGGAAAAATAGCATTTAGATTTTTTTCAGATTTTTTTATTTTTAACCATGATATCTATCTCCACTACACTTCACTCTATCATTTATCTTTGTCTTTGGCCTGGCAAAAAGAGATGCTACCATTCAACTGGGTAGGCTTTGAGGAGAGTTTGACAGTCTGACCTGAAAAGCTCAGAAGTGTTCAGGAAGGCTGGGATAGGGACTGTCAGTTCCCAGGCACTCACTAGCTCTTTCCGAAGCTCTAGTGGAAGAGGTTTTGTTTATTATTGTGTAGCACTTAATGTACCAAATGAAGGTTGAACCTTCCCCTCAGTACAGCTTTGGATACAGAATATATATATATATATATATATACAGTACAGCTTTTGGATATAGTATGTCTATTTTTCTTGTCAGGAAAAGTTTCCAATAAAGTGATGTGTGATCCATGAAAGACATTTTACAGAATACTTACAGAACTGTTATATTCAGTGTTAGGCAGTATGGGTTTTGTTTATTCAACAGGTATTTGAATTTAAATTTGAGTATTGTTCCTCTAGTTTCTGCAGCAAGAGGCAGCAGCCAGGAGCACCTCGACAGCTGCAATACAGTGAGTTTAGAGAATGGGCTAGAAAATACAGTATGGTAGATGATCTCTGTGGCAAGATGATGTGGGACCTGGAACATGGAGATGGGTTAAGGCAATATTTGTATTTTCTGTGTTTGTATAATAGAACATGAAGAAAAGGAAAATAAAAGTGACTGGGTCATAGCAGAGAGCATCTTCCTCCTCACTCAGGGGCTTCTGCCGCTAGAGTGGAGCTGTTACAGGTGAAAAATGCACATGAGACCTTTTTGGGGAGTACCAATTGCATGCACCATACAAAATTAATATGCAGATGGAGTCCCATAACAACAACTAAAACGTAATCGAACATTTTGATAACTGAATTGTCATTAACACAGTCAGACTTCACATTGCTCTTGAAATCACTGACTTTACTTTAGTGGAAAATTAACCTGCTCAATATGGTATGCAGTAGCTCATTCTTTTGATTTACACCTAGCTATTCCCACAACAATAAAACATTAATACTCTGAATCTTTCATTTGGAAAATACCCGGTATAAAAAACAATGCATTAAGATATCTGCTTACTTTTTTATTCTCTATCTCTTTAGAGTTTTATTTCATGTAAGCCTGTTTTTAATTTTGTTTTTGATATTAGCTCTCCAGCAATCCATTTCTCTTATAGTCTTCCTATGACAACAAATTTTTGTATTGCTGTCAAAGAATGTCTATTGAAGTAGCAATTAGTTAATATTTTTAAACCCCAACCTAGTGGAAAAAAAAATTACTGAGAAGGAGAAACCCTAAAATGTGCCTTGTTTTTGGTAGATTTGTGTTGGTTTTCTTGTTTGTGAGGAGGGGGTTTTTTTGGGTTGTGTTTGGGTTTTTTTTTTTGCAAATTTGTACAATGTACTCTCACTTTTACTGAATACACTATTGAAAGTTACCAACATAATTTAAAAAAGTCCCAGCTTTTACTGATATTTATTAGAACTTTGGTAACAGTTGAATGACAATTCAATATCTGATGCTGATATGGTTTGCAGCAAGAATTTACAAGTTCTCATTTTCTTCTTACACATCAAGCAGACTTCTCCTTTCACAGCACAAAGTATATCCTTGCAGAGATTTGTAGATAGAAAAATAAACATAAGATCAATAATGATGAAGTGGGCTGGGCTCAGCTGAAGGCCATGAAAAGACAGAGGAGGGAAAAGGTGAAGGAAAGGAATAAATTAGGAGATGGCAAAGGGAGTTTTAGGACATGTTAACATTGGCAGCAGCAATCTTAGCACAGCTCCACATGGCACATTCCCAGTTATCTGCATCACCTCTGAACAGCTCCTCAGGAGTGCCAGAGCCTGCTCTGAGCTGAGCTGCTGCCCAGCAGGGAACCCCTTTAGGATGGCACACTGCTGTAGCTGTGTTGCTCCTGCTGTCCCTGACTGGCTCCTGGGATCTGGCTGAGGTGTCCATTAGTCAAAAACCCTCTCTCCTGGTCTCTGGCACCAGTGCTGCTAGAAAATTACTCCAGTGATTTAAAAAAATATCTGAAAACTTCATTTATTCTCAGAAATTCTTCAAATCTATAGTGGGGTTTTATAAATAAAGAGGTTTTTCAACTATATTTGCTATTGATTTACATAGAAAATATAGTCTTCTGAAATGAAAAAAAGGTTGAGTTAGTTCTTTAGACTGCTGAAGAACACGGAAAACTTAAACTCTAGAATCAGTGGCGTCTGCATCAAAATTTTACTTGGTCCTGCTGCTTGCTGTTTGGAGAAGGATGGTGCACAGCTCTGAGAGATCAGTGCAGAGCCCTCTGTTCAGCTCAGTGGGTGCTGGGTTGGATCCCTTGCCCGGCTGGGTCGGAGGGCAGGAGCAGCAGGAGGAGCTGCTGGGCACGGGGAGGTGGTGCCAGGCAGAAATGCAGCGCTCACCACGGGCACAGCCCTGCCTGGGGGGGAATCTCCGTGGAGAGAGCTGAAAAGAAAATTGGGTTTTACATTTTCGGCCAAAGAAGCTACTTTGAATACATTTGATTAAACAGAATATTTCATTTTACTGTTTTAATAATAAATCATACACACTGAATAAATGCAATATTTGTAATACCATTAAAATGTAATTTCTTTTGTACTGTGAGTGAATTACATGATAGGTATAACATACTTTTTCTTTGTTCTTGGTAGAGTTTTAGCATGTAATTATTTTCCAATTATTTTACTGTTTCTTGAGCATGTTAATCCTTTTTGGAAATGGCACTGAGGAGTTTCATTTCAATGGGAGTAAGAGCTTTAAATGCCACAAAGGTGTGGGCTTATTTCTGCAATTCTTAGTTTTCATTGGTAAATATGCAAAATGCATGGCCCCTAAACACTGACTATTTTCAGTTGTTTTAAATTCATGATGGCACAGTGCAGCCTGATGTTAATTATTTTCTTTTCATCAAGATAGGGATGCTGGTTTGCTTGTATGAGACCATAAGCTCATGGTCCTGCTCTGGGTTGTGCTCTGGTTTTTAGGAATGGTGAAGATGCTGTGTATTTCAAAAAGAATGAAACTTTTCTTCCTGGAAAGGCAATCACAAATTTTGGTGTGCAGCTTTTAATGGTGCTTCTCTCCTGTTCTGCATCTTGGAATCACTTCAGTCAATACAGAGCAAAATAAAAAAAAAAAAATTAAAAAAGGAACTTTTATTTCCATCATTACTGTGGGGATGCAGTTTGAAAGTGTTTGGTTGGGGGTTCTAATTTTATTAGGTTTTTTTGAGAATTCCTCTAAACTTCTGAAATGGAACTGATTGTTATGAGTAAGCCCTTTCTCTTGACTGACACAAATCCCATCTATGACCACAGTGATATTAAAACATTTTGGCTACCAGCTCTTTGTTGATCTATTGTGTGGAAGCAAGAAGAGTCCACAAGTTAAAAATTGGAAGCATAAAATGAAAATTACTTAGGGAAACGGAATGTTCTGACACTGGACGTTTTATAGTGATCTGCTTTCTGCTTTCCTGCTTTCTGAAGAGCCCAGTAACCACAGCCTTGTTACATGACAGTGATCAACATCTTTGTTTTGCTGGGTGAATTTCTTACCACAGAGCAGTCTGAGTCTCTCTTTTGCCTAAAATTCATGTGACCTGATGACATTTTCAACATCTGCCACCCCTGTGGTGTTGCCCTTAGTTGCTAATGCTGCATCAGTCCCAGCGGGCGCGGGTGCAGCAGTGGCTGGTGGAATGTAGGTGCTGTGGGCAGGGGACATAAAGGGCTGGAAGTGACAGGTGACAACTACAGGCTTTCATGTTCTCTCTCAACTCTGCATCCATCAAAATCCGAGGAACTTGAAGTTTTTATCAGTGAAGTGCCACCTGATATGAAGCTTGGCATTAGACCATTAGCAGGGTGTAAGTGAAAATACATGACAATAAAATACTCTTTTCCTGTTATAGGTAGCATGATAGTTTGAAATGAGTTGATGCTATTTCCTTACTGCTCAGAATTTTGTAGTGGTGAGGTTGCTGATAAAGTAGAATAATTAATATATTGCTTTTAAAGCTTTATTTAATTTGCTGTTGGGATGGCTGAAGAAGAGCCTGCCTCCCACAGAATATCTTTTACATCTTTTTTAATTTGATTCCTAATATCCTTTGTGTTTGTAAAGTTTGTCCTCTTTTTATGTTTTGGAGTTTGTAATCTGTTTGAGAAATTATAGAAAAATAACAACCGTGTATTTTTGTGGTTTTCAGTTTGTTTATCAATCTAACCATGAAATTAGCAGACTGCATTTATTAAAGTAAAACAGGCCTTTGCAAATTCATCATATAAGTGAAACAGAATTCTATGTAGCTTTAATTTGTAATGTTATGAAAATTATACATTTTTAAACTATAAAAGTCATAGTCACAACAAGAATGGTAAGTTACAGAGCAAGGACAGCCCAGACAAAAGAACTATATGGAAACAGTAATTGTATTCGTAGAGATATCAAAGCAACTTTTAGAAAGAATGAAGCTTCTTCATCTCTAGATAAACTTCAAAATAAAATTGTCATGGTTTTCAACTTTTTCAGTACCTATTTTTTTCTTTATATCTATCATTGTAAAATCTTTATTTTTGTTATATTGTCATAGTCATTTGTGTTTTCATTCTAATACTAGAGAAAGACCTGTCTAGTAGCAAGTTAGTGTTTCCTAGTAAGTACTTAAAAAGAAGTTAACTATTATTTTATAAAATTTTCAATGGGTGTTCAAGAACAGCTATTGAACAACATAATGAAATAGTAACTATTTATTTATTGTTCCTTTGGAAATACTTCAGAGAACATTTTTTTCCTTGTTCAAGGGCAGTCATTACTAAAATAAATAAGGATCCTTTATTCTGTCAAATGAAAAATGGATACATTTTATGGGATTGACACTGTCACTACAGCAACACTGGTTAAATAATTAGTTGTCCTTACTCAGCTATGGGATCATTGACTTGGTGGATATCAGGCTGACAAGTCAGCCTGTTAAATTTCAGTTTGCTACTTCCTATTAAAAATTATTTTGATCGTTCTCTCACAACTGATATACGCATATTAAGTTCCTGATATCAGTTACAGAGTTGGATTTTTTTTTGTTATTTCTGTTTTCTTTTACTGTAATTCACATATTAAAGTGTACCTTAGAACTTACCATGTATTTATAAATAACAGTGTTCTGAGTTTTTATTTCATTTTTCAGAGATCTTGTTGCTCTATACAGACAATAAAAAACCAGACTCTCTTGAAAATCTGTTATTCTTTTGTTTTACAGAAGAAGACACTGAGGGCAGATTGTTTAAGCCCCGGACAGTCAGTGCACCAAGTGGGTTTTTGGAGCCTGTGGGACCTGATGTGTGCTCAGACACAGGAAAGGCTTCTCAGCAGACTGGTGCCTTACCCAGCAGAGACTGGTGTCTCACCCATCAGAGACTGGTGTCTCACCCATCAGAGACTGGTGTCTCACCCATCAGAGAATGGAGTCTCACCTATCAGAGATTGGTGTCTCACTCAGCAGAGACTGGTGTCTCACCTATCAGAGACTGGTGTCTCACCCATCAGAGACTGGTGTCTCACCTATCAGAGACTGGTGTCTCACCCAGCAGGCAGAGCTACAATATCCTGGGGGTGGAGGGACAAATCAAGTTTAATGCATCCAGAGACCTTAAAGCATTTTTTGTTTGTATGAGGCTGGCACTTGCATATGGAGGGATTGGCTTTGGTGGTCTTGGGTTATGCTTGCAGACATATTCTTGCCTTACTCTTTTGTATGTATCAGGTGATGCACATAGGCTTCACTTCCATACAAGTGAATTTTCACATAGGTTTTTGACTTGAGGCTTTGAGTTCTGGATGGAATATTGCTTCAAAAGACAGTCTCCTGAACTTTCAAAGTGGGTAAGAACCCTACTGTTTCTCAGGCTCACTCCCTTCACAGCTCAGCACAGCAATTCCATCCATACATCCTGTAGAAATTATTTCCTTTAAAAAAAGTTGAAAAAATGTCAATTTATTTTCATGTTTGAAGTGCAGGGGATACGTCATACCTTTGCAAAAGAGGTATCTTGTGAATTTCTAACTCTCATTTTAGCTGCTCCTTGCAGCAACCTGAGATTTTTAGTTGGTCCTGACAGAAGATTTTGGGAAAGAGCATCCATAGGAAAGAAACAAAAGGGTTCACAGAGTACCACTGTGCTGACAGTGAGATCAAACCCACACTGCTGACTGTAAGGCCTGAAAGAGGATGATACTGAAGAGGATGCAGAATCAAATGACTTCCCATTCAATGCTATTTTTAACAAAAAAATGAGTTAATATTAAAAAAAAATAGAAAAGTAATTTTTCCTTGCTGTTCTCCTATTGTGTCTTCACAAATGTGGGTGATGAGCTGTGAGCTACAGGTGCATGAGGACAAATTTCTAAAAAAGCTGCTATTTTTTGGTACATTCAGTTTACTTCTGCTGCATTTGTCCCTGTGATCCTCTGCTAGGAGTTCAGTCCTAGAAAGAAATCTGGCTGCTTGGACTGACAATTTTTATGGATGTTCATGGTATTCAGCTGCCAATCAGATGCATGCAGATGCAAATTGGATGGTTAGATACACAAGTACTTTGATTTGTCTGTAAACTCCTCTTGAGCCTGTGAAGTCTCAGTAATGATTTTTGTGGGTGGAATTTTCACTTTTTAAAAGGACCCTGAACCTTCAAAACACCTTCACTTAATGGTTGGTTGGGTCAGTTTGTTTATGCTTACTTTCTTGGTGATGAAAATCTTAGAAGCCTGAAGCTCAGCCTGAAAACATATTGCTGAGGCTAAAAATACTTGCAAAATAATGTAACAGATAAAGCTCTGAAGAAACAGATTTTATTTGATAGTCTTGATTTTTTTTTTTTCAATGACCTCACAAAAACATTAAATGGGAATAGCCTGAGGAAGAGGCACTAAATCAATAGGTACCAGTAAATTTGTGAAATCAATTTTTTGCTTTTCACATACACGAGGATTGATGCAGTCAATGCTGTGTAACTCCCATTAATTGCCCAGGGCGACAGAAGATTTATCAATTGCTTATTGACTTCTTTGAAGCCATGGGGGGAAAATGGAAATAGCTGCAAAGTTAACTGAGTAATAGAGAAGACATCCTTCCCCAGCTGATGTAAATAGAGGCACAGCAGATTGTCTCCACAACACATTTGATATCAACATTTCTGCAGTCAGCAGCAGACACAGCGTTATTGTAGGGGCAGCACAGCAGAGCTGGGTGTGGAATGATGCCTGTCCTACCTGGGACACCTGCCAAGGGTGGCAGGGGGTGTCACAGGGGTACAGGGGGTGTGACAGGGGGTACAGAGGGTGTCAGAGGGGTGTCACAGTGGGTACAAAGGGTGTCACAGAGGGTACAAAGGGTGTCACAGGGTACAAAGGGTGTCACAGAGGGTATAAGGAGTGTCACAGAGGGTACAAAGGGTGTCACAGAGGGCACAAAGGGTGGCACAAAGGGTACAAAGGGTGTCACAGGGTACAGGGGTGTCACAGAGGGCAGGGTACAGGGGGTGTCACAGGGGTACAGGGGGTGTGACAGGGGGTACAGAGGGTGTCAGAGGGTAAAAAGGGCATCACAGTGGGTACAGAGTGTATCACAGAGGGTACAAGGGGTGTCACAGAGGGTATAAGGAGTGTCACAGAGGGTACAAAGGGTGTCACAGAGGGTACAGAGGGTGTCACAGGGTACAGGGGTGTCACAGAGGGTACAAAGGGTGTCACAGAGTACAGGGGTGTCACAGAGGGTATAAAGAGTGTCAGAGGGTACAGAGGGTGTCACAAAGGGTACAAAGGGTGTCACAGAGGGTACAGGGGTATCAGAGGGTGCCACAAAGGGTGTCACAGAGGGTGCTGAGGCCTGGCACAGGATGCCCAGAGCAGCTGTGGCTGTCCCTGGACCCCTGCAAGAGCTCAAGGCCAGGCTGGGTGGGGCTTGGAGCACCCTGGAATGGTGGAAGGTGTCCCTGGCCATGGCAGGGGTGGAACTGGAGGAGCTTTAACATCTCTTCCAACACAAACTGTTTTTTTATTTTATGATGTGTTACTATGTAGTAGTCACTCAGTTTTTACACACAGTTGGTTCACAGGAATTCCTGTTAAATTTAGTAGGATGACTTGTGAAGAAGTTACTCTTCCCCACAACTAAAGGCATCTTGTCCTCACTTTGAGCATTTTTAAAGTGGCCACAGGCTTCAAATTCTCTGCCATAAATAACATATTTCACATTTAACAGCTAAAAAAATCAGCTACTGCTTTTAATGTGTCCTCTTCAGTCTTCTTGCTTCCCCTGGGTATGAGGTGTGGGAGAGCTCATTAAATTTCTGAGTCAGAAAAGAGAAAACAGTAAATAAAAATAAATATATAAATTAAAAATACACCATCTGTGGTATAAACAGGGCACTCTAAAATGTTAGTTAAAATTTCCATAAATGTGACACATGATAAAAAGAGCAGTAGCACAAAGGAAAAGAAGAAAAAGACTTTTAAGGCTAATAAACTTAGCACTGTAAAGTGACACCTGACACTTCAAAGTGAAAGAATGGAGAGTTATTTATGTGTTTTATCTATTTAACAGAAAACAAATTAATAGTCCTTTTTTCAATAATAAATTACTTGCAAATCTAGCATACCTATGTAATCTACAGTAGAGCCAAGGGTAGGAGGAAGTTTTGGCATAAGCTAGGTTTTATTTTTTTTCCTTTTTTCCTAAATACTGTTAAAAAAAACCCTTCTTTGTCCTTCAGTGTCAAGCTTATGTTCTTCCTTTTATCTTTAACTCCCTTCTTACTCCTCTTTGAGGAAATAAATCCATTTAATACCCTTAGCATGAATGCAGACAAGCATCCTGGAAAATAAGTCCATTCTGGTCTTTCTTTCCATCTTTCTTCTCTGTTTTCTAGCACAGTAGCTAAATTTCAACAAATTGAAAATAATCCTCTGTAACAACATTTTAATAGTAATAAATTGCAGCTTTTGCATAAAAGTAAGATCACAAAAGTACAAGATTATTGGACAATATACTGAAGGAAGTTAAATAGATTATTTGTAGGTGATGTTTATGAAAAGAGAATGAAGTGGTTTGCAGCAGTTGAAGGTATTAGGTTAGCAGTCAGCACAAAGTCAACTTTAAATTTTACAAACCAAATAGCTGGTAAAGATGCAACTTCTATTTAAAAGGGAAAAGATAATGATTCAGGATTAAAAATCAGTAAGTAACATGATGCATTATCAGCAGACTCACGAGTGTTTTGCCTCTAAACCTCATAAGCAGAAACTCCTTAAAGCCCTGGCTGCCGAAAAGGACAACGGAAATGGTGGGGGAGGAGGAGAAGAAGCAGATTTGGCAAGCTACATCTTGATGAGCTGTTAGGCTTAAGAGTGAGGAAGCAAGAGAGTTGCAGCTGAAAGCTCTGTCAACCTGCTGAATACTTCAAAAGAAGCAGATTAAAAAAGAAAAAAAAAAAGAAAAATCAGTTATATTTGGAGCTCCACAGCTGTGTAAATAGAGATGGGGAATGGCTGGGGAATGCAGTCTGGATGAGTTCCTCCAAGGGAGATCAGGAGGTTCTTAGTGGAATTGGTGGGTTCTGATGTGATTTGTGACTGCCCACACTGGGCTCGGCGTGGTTTGGCTCCCTGAGCAAGGCAGGGTACAGGGAGTGTCACAGGGTACAGGGAGTGTCACGGCCCTGCCTCTGTCCCCTGGGTACCTGGGGTGAGTCCCAGCTGCAGGATGCTGCCAGAGGGAAGGCGCTGGAGCCCCTGCGCATGGCCAGCTGCTCCTGTGCTATCCTTTCCCTCTTGCCAGCAGCCTCCCCTGTGTCCCTTCCCTGCAGGGCTGCTCTCTGAGCTCTGAGCTGGATAAGAGAGGGAAAGGGGAAGCTCAGCCAGCTCAGACACTGCCCTCTGGCCTGTCAGCACACCTGAGGGGATGAAGTAGGGGCAAAAGGGAACAGGTATCACAACTGTGAGCTGCTTTTTTGGCTTGTGGGTGCTGTGAATGTACACGTGTGTGGAAGTGTTAGGAAGACACCCTTTCACATGTTTGGTGTTTGAAGGATGAGATGTCCCCCAGCAGATCTGGTGTAGGTCACTGAGGGTCTGATGGGAGCTGTTACTTTGAGACAAGACTCAAAAGTGTTTTTTGGGATATATCTGTGTATTGCTGCATATAATGAAACCCTGAGTTGTGCCTTGAGCCCCTGACATGAGCAAAGAAAAGCAGCAGAGAGCACAGGAGGCACAGTGTCCCCACGGCAGCTGGCCCTCAGAGCTGTGCTCCTGAGCCTGCCTGCTGAGCAGTCAGTTGTGCAGGAACTGTCCTTGTACTCCCTGTCACAGCGACTTTTATGGACTGTTCTGAGTTTGAGGAGTCCCTGCTATGGGATGCTAAAAGGCAGCTTTTGTTTTGAGGCATAAATACGGCCTTGGCAAAAGTGATGTGCGAAGTTTTGACGGCGTACTGATAGCGCCTGAAAAATAAGGGACTTGATGTTGTCCTAGAACTGAGACATTGCATTTTAATAATGAGACTGATTTGCCCAATTGAAAATTTACTGAGAAATGAGACAGAATATGTATTCCTTAATGTGCCAAAATCAAAATGGGCATATTTCAAAAGATAGCTGGAATAGATATTAAAGGCTCACTTCAGGAAGAAGTTGGTAAAAGACTGTGGTTGTCAATATACAGGAGGTCAGACTGGATGATAATAATGGCCCATTTCAGTTCCTATAAATTGGTGAGTCTAATAATTTCAGTAGAAATGCTGCTTCTGAATGTCATTTGTCCTGTGACCTCATCTATCTGGAGGTGTTAAGCAGCTGAAAGTAGATGCAAGATCTACTGACTTTGTCTACTTTCTTCACTAGGACAGTAAAAAGGGGTTGTGTGGAATTAGGATTGAAAGCTTTATACAGAAACTTGTCTGCAAGTTTGTGGGGATGGGAGGAGGGAGCCCATCTAGCCTATATTCGCTTTTATTATAGTTTATGTTCTCAGGTCCCACATTGAAAATAATATATTCTCTGCTGGATGTAAAAGAAAAGTCACTCATATTTTTTTTCATTGTTTTTATTCAGAAACAATGTTTTTGACCCAAAGATGAAGCAGATTTTCATCTTTTGTGGCCATTTTTCACCTTGAATCTTTTCTTTAAAATATTCATACTTGCATTGAGAAGCCAAATTTTTGAAGGTGATCCTAGGTGAATAGGATTAAACAATGCAGGTCAAACTACTTACTTAATCACTGTATATTCTTCATGAAATTGGCAAGAAATTATATTTCATACAGCATTCTTTATAGTCTCAAATTTTAGCATTCTGAGAGGCGAAAAATGAAAGGCAAATATCACGACCTTTTGTATCTCAATGACCTGGAACTGGAGATGGGTTGCAATTTAAATACAGAATTCAATCCTAACTTTAAAGTATCAGTAGGCACTTGTAAAATATGTCTAGGACATTCAGAATGGAAAAAGATATAATATAATATCCTTCCAGGAAGAAGAGCTCTGAAAATTGCCATTTTCCCTTCACACATTAAGGCACTTACTGATTAAAATTCATGAATTTGATTAAGGAAAAAGTAATAATTTTTCCCCCAAGCAAAGTTGTTTTTCCATTTAATTGTTCTGTTTGTTTCTAGTGCAGGAGGGATAACTCATGTTTTAGTTTTAAGCCAGAAAAAAATGCTGATTTTTTTTTTACTGTTTTCATATGCAGAAATGTTTCATTTTTTGGAATTATCATTAGTGACACAACTATGCAATTTATACTCAGTGTTCTTTAATAGAATGAATTCTGACAGCCAAACATCAGAACTTAATCTAATAATGAGTGTCACTAGGCAAAAAAATCAGACTTAGCTGAGGTGTTCTCCTTCTCTGTCTGAGCATGTGCTCAGCCCCATGGGAATCAAGAAAGGAGAATTGTACCTATAGCACAAAGAGTAAAATCGAGGAAATGACGGACCTGCAAGAATGACCTGCTTCCCCCTGAAATTAAACTAATGAAGGCTTTCCTTGGCCGAGCTGCATGGGCTGAGGTGTCAGGAGGGCAGTGGAACACTGGGGCCGGTGCAGGAGCCCCAGACAGTGCCTGTGCTGGCCAAGCTTTGGCCTTGACATTGTGTGTCAAGGATTCCTGCAGCAGGGGAGTATGACAGCTCCTCACCATATTACCTTTCCAAATGAGGGATAAGGTTCTCAAGTCTGACCATTGACTTGAACTGCCTCATGCTCAGAAGTACCTACCCTGAATATCCTTCCAAGATCCTTAGAAAGTGCTGAGCCCCTGCATTTTAAAAATCCTGATTCATTGGAAGTTTTCAGCATAGGGGTTCCAGTTTCTTGTTCATGCCAAAGCCCTGACTGAAGATTATTTTTTGGAATGGAAAAAGAATGGACCAGCTGCCCAGCAGAAGCATAGCTGTGATGGCACAGACCTGCATTGAATGATCTGAAGTGATGCAGATGAAATAGGCTCAAAACTGTTCCAGCTCCTCACTCAAAGGTGGAGGAGAATTGTGACTGGCAGTCATTGAAATGGAGTTGCAGTTACTTCTCTTTCCCCTCTGGAGCCAGAGAGGCTCTCTGTCACTGGGCTGGAGCAGCTGTGCTCACACAGCTCTGCCCAGCAGCAAATCAGGAAACCTTTCGTGATTTTTCTGACTGGAGTGGAGCAAAGGCAAACATCTGGACTCAGCAGGAACACGATGAACAAAGGGAAACCTGCCAGCAGTGTTTGCTAAGATACGTGTGCCTTAAGGAAGAAATCCTTGTGGGGAAGGTGTTATAAGCAGCTCTTGCTGTTTGTTTCTCTGACATTCCATTGTCTTCATAAGATCAGCAAGGGCACTGCACCAATAAACACTGTCAAGTCTGTTTGTGCAAGAGCTTTCAGTGAGCATGTTTTTCCTGGTATGAGATACCTGTGAATCCAATGTCAGGGAAGTAAATGTTCTCCAAGTGAACACAGGTATTTTTGGTAAAATTTTTAGACCTCATCAATGTCTAGCCAGGATATTAGTTTTTTTTTTTTAATGCAGACAGAAAATACCAGAGTTAAAAACAAGATCTTCAACGAGGTTTTGTAATTAGTGCTGACCAGCATAAAAATCCCAGGAATAACCATTAAGTTACAAGTGCAGGATGTGAGACCAGAGGAAGAAGCTGGTTGGTCCACTTCAAATTCTGGGTTTTGTTGACAAAATTTTTCTCCTCTAAGGCATTTTGTCTTTAATATTCTCTAACAATTATTTTCTCAGTTTTCATTTCCCTGCAATATTTGATATTATTTGTAAAGCTCCAGCTGCCAGGTTGGTAGTATTTTGCAAGAGCCAGGTTTTCATTTTTAAAAATGCTATATTTGGTTTTGCTTCTCATTGTTCCAGAGAAGTTGAAAACATGAACCATAATACCAATAAAGAAAACTAAAAAAAAGGAAGGAAAATAAAAGAATGAATACCAAAGCTATTATTTTGGAAACAAGATCTTTAGGCCTATAAGAATTTGCTTATAATTTGGAGGAAAGGCGAGATTTTTTTATCCCTCCTAGTTATTCTTCTAGGGAAGAGCTATAATACACTATGTATGGAGCATGAACTGTGGTTGACTTATTAAAAACAGCACAAAGCAGAGTGAAAAGCAGAAGTGAATTGTAGAAGAAATAATTTTTCTCTGTCTCAGTTTACCTTTCTAATAGCACCCAGGCTCTGAGAAGTGTAAGGCCAAAGAAAATGATTGCATAAACAAGAATGCTTAAAAGTTCTGTGTTTTTTCAGAGGTTGGGACTTTCCCCCCTGTTTTCCACAGACCAGCATTTTTCTTCCTGTAAATAGAACAGCTTATACGAAGAAAAATGCTAAGTCTGTAACTCTTTGGCCAAAATTGCTATTGAATGTTATTCATATGCTAGGGTTTTTTTGTCTTTTCCTATTTTTTTATCAAGCTTATTTCACAAAATGAGATTCAGTCTTAGAAAAGTGTTTTGAGATTTTGTAATTAAAAACAATTGTCCTAGAAGTATTAGTTCTTTAAAGAGAGGTTTATCTGTTATGAAAATAAAGACCGGCATAAATAATACAGTGAAAAGGGTAAGATTGTCAATTGTTCCTGTGCTTCCTTCCTTAAAATTGAATTATTCATTATTTCCTTTAAAAATGCACAGAAAATAACATTTTTTTCTAACTTGACTGCCACTGAAGTTGCACATTAAACAAAAATAAATCTATGCCTAGACAGCTTCCATGAATTCTTACTAATTACATCCTTCAAGAGTTACCTGTTTTGTGACTTTCTGAGTTTATATGTGAAAGCAAAATCAGATGCCATTTCCCAGCTGAAGTACAATTTGTTGCAATTTCTTACAAGTTTTTAGATTATTTCTTTTTATCATGTTATATTTTGGATAGGGAGATAATAGAGTTTTGTCATATTTCTGGTTCACTCATGTCTGTATCACCTGATAGGAAATTACCAAATAAGTGAATTTAAAATTTTATTATCCCAAAGCACCTGTCTGGGAGGCTGGTGAAGGAGCAGCTGTTACAGAAGGGCTGCTTTGGGAGGGAGGTGGGCAAATGGTCTTTGTCTGTCTATGAACTGAACCCTAATTTTTGAAGCTTACCCTTAGAAATATGTGAAGGATACAATTCAGGATATAGTAAACATATTTTCTGAATAGAATATTTGCATATGAAAAAATCAAACCCTCTGTGACAGTGTTAAATAACTTGTGTAAGGTCACTTGGCTTGAGGTCAACCACAGGTCTGCTAACCCAAAAGCCACAGAGGATTTTTATCTTTTGTGACCTTTCTTCTGTCTGTGACCTTTACAAATTCTGTCATTTGGCAAAATCTCTCCACAGGTTTCAGTTTGCTCTTCTCTCTGTCTTGCTGGTCCCTGTAGGGTGTCATTTTCCCTCTGGCTTTAGGGTGGGGAGAGGGTGGAAATATTTAGGGTACACAAGGCTGACCTCCATGGAGAGCTTCACATAGTGGCATTTTCCACTAGTACATTTTCCTGAGAAACCCAGGAAAGGATGGATTGTATGTATTTCTGACAAAATATTCTGCATGTGAATTCCCTGTTTTCAAGGAAGATGATTTGGGTTCTTCAAAAGGCTTGGAGTAGATGTGAGCAAGGCACTGGAATGTCCTGTCTTGAAGGCACCGTTTTCCTTGGCCTGGGTTAGATTCTAAAGCTTTTATAGCAGGGAAACCTGGAGCTCTTTGAAGACTGAGTCATACCAGTGCTTGTAGAAAAGAGGTGACATTTCACACTGGAGGCAGATGGAAGAAATACTTATTTGGCATGCGGATTTCAAGCAAATGATGGATGTTGTAATCTGTTCACGGGATAGGAATGTTAAAGCCCCAGGGAACACAGAATGATCTGGCCAGTGAGGCAATAAAAAGGACATAAATAATTGATTTATTATATGTTTCTGCAACATTGCACAAGGTTTTCACCTCCACGTACCAAGATACATATTTATTATCATATATGATGTTTCACATAGGTAGAGTTAATGCATACAAATGAATATCCAAAAGCTCATGAATGAAACACCATAAATATATATAGAGAAAAAGCAAATATACTAGTAAAAGTTTAGGAATCAGTATAGCATTTCACATAGATGTTTCTTAGGAGGAAGGGGACAGAGCAGGAACAGCAGGGCTGGGGAAGTGCTGCCAGGTCATAGGCCTTGAACTGGGAAATGAAAATCTCTCCCTCCTCTGCAGTGGGCTGTGATCGTTTCCTTTCCATCTGAAGAAAAATTGTTTTTGTGTCATTGATATTCAACCTTCACAGTGGGTAGTGAAAGAAACTCCATTTGCATCTTTAGATAATCATCCTGCTATTTTTTTCACCAAAGAAGCAGCTGGTGCCTTGTCCATTGTGCAGAGGAAAACATATTTCATCTCTATTAATGTTCAGAGAAGGTCTTGTTTTAATTTATGACCTATAGTGTTAATAGCCATCATCATTTTAATGAACTAACTAGATTAATTACAGTTATTGCACATTATTATTATTATTCTTACCATAATCACCATGGGGAAAATTTTAAGTATTAGAAATCAAGAATTGTATTATTACAACTCTAATTTGTAGTGTGCCAATATTTCCTCAGTAGGCCCCAATTGTGTGGCATAATAATGGAATGATTTTAATTCATAATTTAGCTACAACATTATGAAGAGAGTTTCTGATTTTTCAGTATTTTGAAGTTTTTGGTTTTTTTTTAATTCTTCAGTCTTTTTAAAAAATATCATGGCAGGGTGAACCTTGAGGTAAAAATAATTTAGTCCCTTGCTTTGTATTACTAAGGTGAAATTTGGTTGCTTGTTATCTGAAGATGTTTAAGCCCAGTGTTTCCTTTGACTGGAAGAGTTGTATTATTGCGCTTTGTGGGCAGTAGGTATTCACAGATGCTTGTAGCCTGTTTCTCATAGATATCTATACCTAGGTTTGTGTTATTATGGTCATAATAAAATTGAGATTTGGATTTAAATATTAGCTTTTATATGAATAACTTTTAAGTGTGTGTGTATGCTCTGTTTCCTCCATTTTCTTTTATATAACTTTACAGCCTTATGTTACCTTTTTTTATGCACATAGGAGGAGCACTCTTTGCCCTGTTTTTCATGAAATGGATATAAATTTACTTTTATAAGTTTAAAAAATTCAGGAAAAAACCTGAATACAGAAGATGTCTCAATAAATGAGACATCTTCCTTTAAATCAAGAAGAACCTACAGTGATTTTTCAGAACCCATTTTTACAGCCTCTTTTACAGAGATGGTCTTTTGGCTGAATGTTTTGTGTGTATGTGTTCAAACAGAACAGGACTGTCACCCCAGGATCAGTTTTGCAAGTAGCAGGAATGGAAATGATGATGATCATAATTAGGGTATTTCCTTGTGTTAACACAGTTTTTCCAGTCCTATTGAGATGCTCCAGTCAGACGTCACAACACGTATAAAGAGGCACTGTGAGAATATGTTCAGACTGACAGCAAGGAAGCTGGGAGCCAGAGAACAAAGGAATGATCAAAACCTGACTTTGCAGGGAGGGACAGTGGAAGGAGTAGAAAACTCAGACCACCCCAGACAGCAGGTGTAGCTGCTCATTTCTGAAGAACAGCTAAAAATGCACCTGGTGAACAAGGATTGTGTCACAAGGCTGTGAGGACAAATCTGCACCTGAGCGAGGCAGGGAAGGAATCATTCCAGAGAAAATGACTCCAGCTGAAGGGTGAGGCAGCAGAAGTTGTGCTTTTCCACTGCTACTCAGAAAAACAGTTGGGGCATAGGAGTTTTGAGAGGAAAGCAAAAGTCAGACCTATTTGACATCCCAAGGATCCATTACTAGGGACTAGACTGATTGAAGTAAAACTCATGTAATGCTGAAAGATTAGTTACTTTATTTTGTTCTGGTTCTGCCTCTCTAGTTCATGAGAAAACAATTATACTTCTTACAGTTTCTTGCCTCTGATTTTAGTTTAAGAGGACAGGCTAATTTTTATGTACTCTGAGAGGTGTGGTATAAACCACTTTCTTTTGCCCCTGAAGTCAATCATGCTGATGTTGGAACCTGTGGGGGTTTAAACCACAGGAAGCTCAACACCACAGAGTTGTTTGCTTGCACCCCACCCACAGCAATGGGAGAGGGGAGAGAATTGGGTAAAAAAATTGTAAAATGTTGTGGCTTGAGATAAAGACAGTTTAATGGGACAGAAGTGGAAGGGAAAAAGATTGGTCAGTTGGAGAGAAGGTAAACGTTAATAAGATTGATGATTCCTACAACAACTCATCTTTTGTGTTTGGCTATGAAGATAATCTCATGTTGAAAAAAGCTGTAAAATTAGTTGGTAAACTGATGATAAAACCCTAAAATAAAATAAAATCTGTCACAAAGTTGCAGCGTCTTAAAATTGACTGCAAAGAAGCCTTTTTATGTGCAATTTCACTAACACTCAATAGGTAAGTAGAACATATTTGATTTAGTTGCGCCATTTTCAAGTTGTGTTATCTGACATACTTAGTACAGAATACATAATTAGATCATACTACTGTGTTTATGGTAATGAATGCTACATTCACAATACTTGAAGCTGCACATTAAGCAGGTATTTAATTTTTTATGGTTGTTTTTGACAGGTAACATTTTTATCCTGAACATAAATCTGTCAGAAATTCTATTTGTACTAAAGGCTTACATGTAGTATAGAACAATTTTGATTTTTAACTGGCAAATTTGTGCAGGCATTTGATTTTCTAAGCAAAGTAGCTTTAAAGAAATTCATTGTAATTGCCATTTCTTTATTGTATGACCTCATTAACAGTATAAAGCAGGCTTTAAAACTCTTAAAATTATAGTATTTATCAAAATGTTATATATTTCACAAGTAAAAGCCACTTGATACACAAACCCCCACTTTTAGTTGCTGACAATTGATAGAATGTAAATGAGCAAAAGCAAAGAATTCAAAGTTGAGCTCTGACAGCTTTGAACTGATCTGGTAGATGAAAGTGCCTTTATGTTTCCATTCAGGTTAATTTTACTGGGTAGTAAAGCAGTGGGAAACATGTCACAAGAAGAAGAGGAAACATGAGAAAACTCAAACATAGCACTGAGTTTCCTATCTAAATGTGGGATTGTGGGTTCTAACACTTTGCAGGAATTGCCTTGTATGTTCTGAATGCAGTGACTACAGTGTAATCCTTAGAGTTACTGTCCATTGCTCATTCATTAATCACAATACTGGGTTTGCTGCCCCCTCATGCTGGCCTGTTTGGCTGGAGGAGGAGAATATTATGAACACATATGTGTATGATACCAAATAGCTCGATTCACAAAGCCAAATTTCTCTCCTACAGAAACAAGATAATCTACCTTGGCACCAGACCTTATCTTCTCTTTATTATTACCAATATGAATGTAATGAAAATAAATTACTTTTAGACACAATGCAGAAAACAGTTTTAAAACATATAGCTACTCTAATCATGGTCTCTGCACTCATGATCTCTCTGGTGATTTTGGTTGCTAGGAAAAAAAGTGAAATAGCATGGAAATCTCTGGACAGTCCTTTTGGCTCCTACAGCCCCAGGCTGCATTTACTTCAGGAAGATAATTTACAATGGGGAAAATAACCTGTCCTTATTGCAGTTGTGTGTGAGGCCTTCATAACACTTGTATCCTCTGCAGGGTGAATAATGGGGGACAGATGTGAGCAATCAGATGTGACTGAATGCGCCCTGCACTACTGGAAACACCCAGGCCGATTTAATGTGGACATTGGATCAGGCTCTGAGAGCACAGGGGAAAGCCTGGCCCAGCAGATGAGGGTTTAATAGACCTTTCTTCCTTTAAGAAGCTCTAGAAAGTACAGAAATGCACACTGGGGAGCGTGGAGAGCACACAGATAGGTGTGTGGAATAGAGGCTTATCTACAAATAAGTCCAAGAAGAGGAAGATTATATTTATCATAAAGCAATTGGGAAAAGCAGTGTGCCTGTGAATCAGACACTGCATCTTCTTCTTTATCTGCAGATGATAGTGGAGAAGCACAGATGTGACCTTTTCTGTGAAGTGTGCATTCCTGCCTCAGAATGGAAACTCTCCAAATCCTGTGAAAGTGACACCAAAGTGATGATTAACTTTATAGGCTAAATCACCTTCATTAAGTTTCATCTGATCAAATTAAAGCTTTTCTTTTTAAGCACTGCTTTGAAAAAGAAACAATTAACACAACGACTCTGGGGCCTTGAGTATAGATACTGCAGTCCCTAAGATCTGATGCTGTCAAAATTTACTGCCTGTATCATCTGAAATATGAATATTTTATTCTAAATACTTTGGTCAAGGCTTGCTTCTCACGATGTGATAGAATTTAATGAACATGCTTTCCTAAATAATTTTATGTTCTGCAGTGCTTTAGTGAAAAGGTAGGAGCACGTAATTCTCAGCTGCATCAAGAAAATGAGTTGTGCCAATTACTTAAATTGTACTTTGAGTAATTTGTGCTGTATCTCTGCAGTTAATTAATAACTTCTACACCTGGCTTTTGTTAGAGACACCCCCAACTCCACCCCCCATTTGGTTTCTCATCTTTACAACTGTGCTGGGTGCATTGTTCCTTCCAAGACTCTTTGCTGTAAATTTGACAAAGATGAACAGCCAAGATGAGTGCAGATGGACAAAGATGATGACTGCAGGTGGCAAATGGGGGTCGGAAGCATAATGGGTACAATTTCAAGGACTGTTCAGTCATTATCTGAAGGAAATATTTAGATAACAGTGTGGGGTATAACACTTTCATCCTGCTGGATGAAAAATAAGAAATCATGTTGATGGCTAATGTGGTCTATTTAAATGACACCTCTCTTCAAGTGCACAGGATAAAAGAAATGGGTGGCAAGGAAGCAACTGTGGGACAAGGGAGACAAGTGTTGTGTGGCCCGGGAAAGATAAAAAAGAGCCTATGGAGGGAGACCCCACCCTGCAAGGGAGCACTGGCCAAGTTCAGCCCTGGAGTGTAGAGCCAGAAGGGAAAAACAGCTCTAGATTTAGTAGAAATAGATCTCTCACTTTTACTTCATAGGAAAAAACATTCCTGAAGCCAGGGAAAAAAAAAAAAAAGTGCTTGCTGGTATTTCAAGTATCCTGGGAGCTTATTGTGAGCCTGGCTCAGGTGGTGGTGGGAAAAGCCTCATCTCTGGGTGCTGGTGGGATCTGCTGGCCAGAGCCAGAGGAGAAAGGATCTCAAGAAGTAAAAGTGTAGTATTGAATTTTATTTAAATGGTATGCTCTGTCTCACCCCTCCAAAATGTATGGCGTATCCCAAGCCTGCAGTTCTGCCCTGAACCATGATGTATCTGTTATCCCATTAGCCCAAGTGTTATTCTGCGCCCACTTTCAATCCCCCTCTTAAACCGTGCGAGCGAGACCAGGCTCTCTCTTAGTCTTTCTCCTCTCTTAGCTCCTTTTTCTCCCCTCTTGTCCCTCCCCTAGGCTCTCCCTCTCCCCCTCAGTAACCACCATGCTGTTCCCAGGGATGGGACCCCCAATTAACCCTCTTCTAATCAGCACCCTCAGAATCCGTGTGGAGTCTCCTTGCCTGCCAACACTCACCTTAGGGAGCTTTCTGGGGACTCCCCTCCCTCCAAACAAGCCACAACATAAAAGCACAACCCAAAACCAAACCCAGATAAATGTGGAGGCTGGTCCCACTAGCAGCTGGGAATGGTCAGCCCTTCTGACTCTTATCAGGCTCAATTTGTTTCTACTAAAATCTACAGACCAAAACTGAACCAGACTGTGCCTCAGAGACAGGGGCACTATTGGATTGTGGGGCACAGAGGAAAATTGGAGGAGTTGTGTGAAGGTAATTACTAAGAACTAATGAGTTATGCTTTTTCAAATCTCACAGTTCCTAGCTGGCCTAACAGCAGGTGATTGTCACCTGGTTTCAAAAACAGAAAGATGAATTATTACATTTCCAGACAGTCATGTGGCTGATCACTTTTATTTGCCACTTGTTTCTTTTGTTCTTTCTTCTCAAGAAGCTTCCTTGCTCTTCACTGTTAAGAAACATTTAAGCAAGTCAGTAATTAGACATTATAGGATTAAATGCAATATTCAGGTTTTAAACTCTTTAAAGAAATTCCCCTTATTAGGAAAAATGTGATGATGTATAAAAAGGAAAACCTCAAAATTAATTGGATTTTGATTTCAAGGTTTTGATTGTGGGCTGGGTATTTTAAGAAATATGATCAAGAATGTAGAATTTCAGATACTTGTCAGAGCTTCTTAGTAAATCCTTAGTAATTAACAGTAGGTTGGATGTCTGTAAAATGTATTTTTTCAGAAACCATTTGGTAGTAATTTCAATTTGTTTCTTTCTGTACATTTATGCAGGTAAATGGCATCTCAGCTAGTTAGTGATTCTTTTTCTGAGAAATACCCAAATGAAGGTAGAGTTTAGTGCTATTTTTTTTAAAGTAAGAGCCTTTATATGAGCTGGTGAACTTTTAAATTATTTCTCTATTTTAATTTTTAGCAATTCTCTGGAATGGTTGCAGGCTAAGTAGTGCACCTGGAAGAGTGCAATTATGTCCTAATGAGCTAAGGAGAATATGTCATATGAGCTCTAGTAGAATTGCTAGGAGTGCTATTTATCAGCATTGCAGTCCCTAAGCTTTGGATACTTCAAGGTATAATAAAAGTAATCCTGTGCCATTTCCCATTTTCCCGAGGTGCAGCATTATCATGGATACGACTTTTTTCTTGTAACTGCATTAATGGGGAAGGGAAAGAAGGAAAAGGAAGAATGAGACAGACAAATGATAGGAAGGAACCCTTTTCCCAGAAAGGGAGAGGAGCAGATGGTTTGCATGATCTTGCTCTTGGTGTCCTGGTGCTGCTCTAAGATCCTGTTCAGCTCAGGACAGAGGACATTGTGTGTATTTAATTGTCAGGAGCTGTTCCGAAAGTTGTTCAGGAAGCAAACAATGACAGTCTTGTGGTGATCTGTCAGGGAGGAGCCAAAAAGGACAAATCTAAAACATTTTCTGTAGCTGTGCCCCTCTCTCAGATGTGCTTCCTGAGCTTCACATACACCTGTGGCACTGTCTTGTCCCGCTGCAAAAAGGGGAGTTGGGGAGGATGCTTTTTGATAGATTTCTCGGATGAAAATAATGTGGCAATATTGTATCTGAGAACTGTTTACTGATAAAGAAGGGTAAGTGTTCCTAATGAAAGCTGATAGAAAAGAAAAGCAGAGAGGGGGAAAAGAGAGCCAGAGAGAGAAACAGAAGACAGGGACAGACCCACCCCTCCAGAGGAACAGTGGAGCACTGGGCTGTCACAGTGACAAGGCACCTCGGGCAGGACAGGTGTGGAAGGGAGCACAGCCAGACAAGGAGCAGGACCACAGAGAAAAAAAGGAAAGGGGGGGAGTAGGGCCAAGCGTGTCACAGCTGCTTTTATGTGCTAAAGCTGCTCCCACAGCCCAATTTCCTGGGATTCCAGGTGTCTGCCCCACCAGCAGCTGGGCGCTCGCTCGCAGCCTGGTCATGGAAACTTTCTGTCCCCTGATCTGCTGCCAGGCAAAGCCTCCCTGGGGACAGGGCTGCCAGCCTGTGCACAGCCCCTAGAGCAATTCTTCACATCAGGTATAGCATATGTTGAGGCATAAATAAAAATCAGATTGGTCCCCTTCAAGCACAAGGAGTGGAAGAAGATGGCCTGTGGCATATGTGTGCTACAGACAGGACCAGCACAAGTTTGGGATGGTACAAGACACAGATCTCTGGATTGGGAACTGCAGCATGCTGAGAGAAGCAGCAGAATCCAGGCAAAAGAGGGAAAGTGGGTAGAAACCCTGATGGACAACTTTCTGCACAAGGTCCTTCTTGCACACTTAACCCCCAGTTTGGGAAGGAAGTGCATCATTTGTTATATCAGTCTTCAGAGGATGCAGAAGAATGTGTCAGCTTAAAAGGCCTCTTTCCAGGCCATTTGTAATTTGGCTACTACAGCTACTTCTTTCTCATTTGGGCTTTTCCACTGCTTTCTGCAGCAATTCAGAAGCAGAGCCAGTTCCAGTTCCAGCTGTGTTAAGGAAGCTTAATGGCTTTTTTTTTTTTTTTTTTTTTTTTTTTTTTTTTTTGTTACCATGCTGTTGCAAAGACTGCTTGCTGGTCCCTTGTGTTCTCAGACAACTGTTTATTTTCTTGTCGTTTTCACTTCACTGGTTGAGGAAAAATGGCTCTAATAAACAGTGATGATTGTTGGTCTGGCAAAAAATCGCACTTAGCTTGGGGCTATACACAACATAGGCCCCCAAACCAGCCCAGCTTACCTCCCAGAGGCTGCTCCCTGTCTCCACTGGTGAGATGCATCAGCTCTGTAATTCTCAAACACTTCTTCATCACCCTTACTCTCCTTGAGGGTTTCTCTGTGTTCATACCATGAATTTCTGCTCTCCTGGTCCTCACCGAACAAGCTGGTGAGGTGCTGTTGGAGTGGAGTGTTCATTCAGATCACAGAGAGCAATCAAGAAGTAGATGGCAGGTACATAGAAGAGAAAATGTTATTAGTTTTTGGGGGTTTCACTGATTACACACACACATCACATGGGTAGCTTATAGAACAAAATGTCTCTCTGGATGTTATTAAAAGTTGAAAACAAGCTGTACATTTGAAAATCTCTGTTAGCAAAGAGTGCCCTCAGGCAGCTCAACTTTTTAATCTTGATTTTATTTATTGAACAGAACGTAAATAACATATCAGCAAGATTAAAAGGAGTGAAAGGCAGAGAAAACTCAGTTATGGTATGCTTTATATTAAGTAATTTGTTCAGTCATCCAAAACATGTTTCTTAGAGCTGAAGGGAAGTTAGACATTGTTTTGGGTTCTATTTTTGAAAAATATTCTTATCGTTAGACATATAGACATCTGATTTAG
Organism: Pyrgilauda ruficollis; assembly: GCF_017590135.1. Lineage (NCBI taxonomy): Eukaryota > Metazoa > Chordata > Aves > Passeriformes > Passeridae > Pyrgilauda > Pyrgilauda ruficollis. The sequence goes on from NW_024530599.1 coordinate 1,287,233, forward strand.
AGAAGGGATGGAAGAACATTGTGTTCAGACAAAATAGTAACTTTTCAAGCAGTGTTGTCTGCAACCTGTGATTTTTCATTAAGATGTGTCCTTACTGAAGTGATGAAGTATCTAGATAAATCTCCAGACATGAAAGCCTAATTTTTGATTAAAAGCAATAAATTCATGAAAATATGCTGCTGATTTGCATTTGTGATCAAAGAGTAAGTCATGCATGAGCCTGTGAAATGTGAATGAATGGCAACTCCAGTAACCTTCAAACTTAAAGAAAGTGGATTAAACATTCTCATAAACAGCCAACAAAAAAAAAAAAAAAGAATTGCATGGAAAATGAGAAAGATTTTGGGAATATCAATCCTGCTGTAAATAGGAATACTCTTGCATGTGATACGTATATGTAGCCAAGATTAATACAAACATACTGAAATTACTGGTGCATGCTGAGCCTCTACCATGAGAGCGTTATTCAGTAATCTTTTGCTCCTATCTAAAAATTTGAGTGATTATTATAGAACAGAGGAATGATGAAGCAGACTTAGAAAAGTAAAATTTCTTTCAGCAGAGTGAAACTTTCTAGTGCTACAAGTGGCTGATATCTGCCTGGGGGCCAGTTAGCTCAGAGTGATGGTGTTGGAAATGAGCCTGTCACAGGACCAAAACTGCTGTAGCCCAAACTGGTCCAGACTGGAGTTTGCCTGGTGGCCAGTGAGGTCCAGTGGCAGTGCTTGGTGAAGCACTGTCTGCTTTAAAAACAGCAGCAGAGAAGACAAAGACTGATAACTTTCTCAGATGCACCAGTAATCCTGTTAACAGGCAGATGATAATATATTTAAAATGAAATGTCTGGAATCTGAGTCACTTACATGTTGTGTTATATACATATGACTTTTTGTTTAGCTTAACTTTTTTTTTTTAATTCCAAATGTGTGAATCATGACATAATTTGCACTTGAAAAGATGTTACCTGAGACCCTATCACTAAGATCCTTGGAAATTACAAATTCTGAAAATAGGGTGGCATAAGGGCTTTTCTAAGTAACCAATATTTTTGTCTTTCTCCATAAATATATATGTATAGTATGACATTTATGCATTCCCTTAGCCCTGTAGGTGTGAGATACAGGAAAACTTAGTCCTTTGGATCTAAGTGAAAGAATGAAAGCCTGTTGTGTTTAAGTGGGCATCTGTATCACCAATATGACAAGGAAGGGATAAAAGTCAATTGAATGTTTATGGCTGCTTTAGAGAGCGGAGGAAAAGAGGATGAAGACTGTGAGTCAAGTAATTTTTCTGTCATAGCTAATGAATGTTCTCTTTTACTTTGCATTACGGAGCCTTCTTTTGTGGTATGGGAGAAGTAGGTATTGACTGTCCTTGTATATGTCAGAGCATCAACAGATTGCTATAGAAAGACTGAGAAATATGGAAGCTTTATCTATTGGAAATCAATAATAAAATACACGTTATTTTTTTGAATAATAGAAATGTAGAAATCCATTCCTGGAACATTCTAATAGCGTAGTCTAATAGCAGCACCAGCCTCTTGAGCAGAAGCACTGTGGCTTCTCTCTTTTCAACTATGGAACTAATTAACTGTTGCTACTTCCAATTTTTAACCTTGGTCTATTGGTTCATTTCATTTTTATTCTGTCTTTAATCGTAGCACGTCCATCTCAGCTTTATGTGGCATCCAGGCTTAAAATGCTGTGAATGAGTGAAAGAGCAGACAGGAATGCCTCCAAGCTGAGCGTACCCTGCGTGAAGGTTGTTTTCTATGGAATCGCTGTAGACACCCAACAGAGACAATTAGAATATATCTACTCCAAAATACCCTCTGGTAGAGCATTGGTGACTGGCTAATTAGAGGCACTTTTACAGCCCATGGAGATAATGAGACTCTGCTGCCACCTCAATAGAAGGGCACACAATGGGCCAGAAAATTCCTTGTTGCTCAGCTTACAGAGGGCTGAAATCTGGCAAAGGACTTGTTTCCTTTTAGGGTTATATCCTTTAATTCTCACACTCATGGCTCATCTGGCTCATGGGCTCTAGTCACTGTCCTTTAGAGCCTGCACGATTTTCTTCTGCTGCATTTTTGCTGCACAACTGACTTAAAGGGGGATATCTCTGCCAAACTCTGCTGTTGTCTCTTCTACTGTACCTCTAGGACTCTCCCTTGTTATTTCAGCAACTTACTCCCGAAGATTTGTGTGTGAGCTTTGGGGCTCTTCTTTTGCTTTATTGTTCTCCTGATATATTAAATTCAAAATAAAAATTAGGCATGATTACACAGGCTGTGATTATAAATAATTGATTCTTAGCAGCTAGTAATACAGATTAATGCTTGAGACATGAGGTTTGTATCAAAGCTTGTTTATGCACTGGTCCACTAGAATTTGGCCAGGATAGAGATTGACTCAGTCTTTGCAGGAGAGTGTTTAAGCTGGAATGGACTCCTCAGGGCACTAATAAAAGGTGTGGCACGTGTCTAAAGCTGCAGAGTTGGGGACATTTTGGTTCTCTAACGCAGCAGTGAGACCTGGGGCTCTGGTGCACCCCCTTGTAAGCTGACTCTTGTGGTACCAGGGCTGATTCCCAGTCAGAGGGTGGCTGCCTGTATCCTGCCTGGGGAATATGGAGTGAGAGCCTGAAAGTATTAACAGCTACATGTTAATAAAAAGAGGTGGTGGAGGCTGAAAGCTTGCCTTTCCCACCAGCTTCTTCATGTATTACAAAATGTGTGTCTGGAGAGGCAGTACAGGGACTCCTGCAATAAATCTAGATTGGCCCTTGGCCAAGAGCAGTTATTGAGCTCAAGGATCTGGGCTTCTCCTGAGGAAATAAAAAAGCCTCAAACTCTCGTGTTTCTAGTTGCACAGTTTACACTGAATTAAAATATGTTTCATCTATTTAGCAGTCTGAATAATAAAAGCTGTATACAGCTGCACTAGCACTGTGCTATGCATTTTAATGACAAGTTTGTGACTACACTAGAATTGTAACTGCAATTCAGATGTTCTTAATGCAGCCCAAATATTTTGTTAGGTCTTCTTTTAAGTACGCATGCCAGAGAGGGAGGGGAAAAGAAGAGTAAATAGCATTTAAGATTTTAATAATCCTTTGTTAAAGAGAGTTAATGTAAGGGAAATATGGAAATTGTATGTTTTCAGACTGACAAGCATAATAATTTTGCCACAACATGATTAAAATGACTGTCTAAATATTTGGAGTGTCTTCTAATAAAAATATATTCAACCTGTTTTCTATGCTCAGATTAATTTGAAAGCAAAAATGACATACAGTTCAAAAGAAGGTATTAAATCAGAAAGGACTACATTGTTCTCTCATAGAAACCATGATTTAATATTCAGACTAAAGTCTTAAATGTTTGTGTATTTTGCCAGCTGCTTAGAAGCTTGAGGCTTTTTGAATAGTTTCAACAAAATGACAATAAGACTTGGGCAAAGTAAGATTCATTAGTGGAAAAACCAGAATAAAATAGACAACACAAAGGGGGGGAAATAGGAAGAAACAAGGAAAATGGCAAAACTCCTTTGCTTCAGGTTTGGTTTTTGGTTTTTTTTTTTTTTTTTTTTTTTTTTTTTTTTTAGTTTGAAAGGAGTGTTTTTGTACAAATTGGAAATCATTTTGCACACAAGGGAAAACCTTTAGACTAAAACTGGATAGTTACAAGTGGCTTGCAGTTCTCTTAATAGTCTGTGGGAAGAGTGGCAGTTCCTTATGATGACTTTTCCCTACAAACACAATAGGCACAAGTTATAAAGAGAACACAGCTCAGCTGTAGATGTTTCAGGCTTTAAAAAGTATCAGCTGCTTACTGCATTAGTTAATAACAAAGCTTTATCCAACTAACATTTTTCATGATAGAAATGGATGGAGTAGAAGGTGCCACATGTTTTAGTACTTCATGTGCAACCAGAGATTGAACAACAAAAAATGGAGCTTCAACTTCACCTGTGAGACAGTGTACCTGTGACTTGTGGCCTTTTGGTCTCAGACTTGCTTTGTTTCTGAAGTGCTTTATGTGAGCACATGAGGTAAATATTTTGAATTTAAAATGTATTGGTTGTCTGCAAATACAGAACACTGGCTCAGGATAGTCACCAGTTCTTTTGCCTCACAGCTTTGTGTTGTACATTCCCTCTGATCGTGTGCAGTGGAGTTTATTTGGGCTGCTCCTCTTTGGCTGTTCTGTCAGGTTTATCTTTTGTTGAGGAAGGTTTTGGTACTTAAGTTACCAAACTGTTCAGTTAAGACTGAAAAAATGTATGTCTGTAGAGAGAAAGTGTGAGAGCATTTGTACATGATAAGGCCAGTGGAGACCTGAAGCCACCCTGGGGAGCATCAGGATAGGACCCTCTTAGTGCAAGGGAAAGGATAATAAAACTTGTTTAGTTCTCATCACATTGTATTGCAGCATTATATAAACATAATAAAAGTTGCGTAATTAAATCCATTGCCATCAAACTATGGAAGCTATTCCTCATTTCAGGTATTAAGACAAACTTAGAGTTCAGACTTGAGGCAATGGAAAGCTCAGGTTTAGTTTGCTCACTTAGCCTTGGAGTTGAAAGGTCTCTGAGGAATGTGGATTTTGGAACTTTTTGAACATTCTGTATTTAACACTTCCCGTTACCTTTCCACTCCCTTTGCATACAGAACACGTATGTGCTGTACGTGCGCACCACACCCTGCCCCCCGTGTTTCTGTTAGGCTCCAGTGCATCACAAAAAATGCCTCACCTGTGCCTCCCTTGCATGAATGAGGAAATAAGAGCACCTACACACCTGTCTGTTCCTGAGTCTGCTTGCTATCATGCAGCGCAAGGAGAGCTCAGTAAGTCTGAGCCTAAGGCTGCGTATGAAGACGATTTCTGGTGGTCTGGAAACACAGGGAAAAATGCTGAGGTAGTTTTAATGTGGAGGTAAATGGATAAAATCCACTGAGGGCAGGTCATATTCAGTCATCATCATTTTTCTTTACCAAGGTAGGGGCGGCCACTGCCAAGCCAGGAAAGCTGTTTGGAGCCTGATGTAGGCAGCCATCGGATGTCACTGTTGCACTGCTCAACCCGGGCTGAAGGATCGGTTCTTTAGAAAAAATTCTCTCTCTTAAGGAAGATAAATAGATAAGAACTGGGGGAGGGGGATTCCAAGTCAGATTCATCCCCGTGAGTAAATTGAAGCCAGGAACTTACAGAAGATTGAAACAAGATAGGCAGGGCTTTTTCCACCAGTGTCGAAGGCAGCAGAGTCCATTAAGGCACAGAGGCGAGCAGTTGCTTGATTGTAATGAAGAAAGGAGAAGACTCTTTCTCAGTGACAAATCCTGGCTTGATTATTTTTAATTTTGATGGATGTATGAGAGACCAAAGCACAAAAAGCTTTACTCAAGGAAGGGAAGAGGGACTAGGCAGTGTAGAGTAATTCTTTTCTTCCTACTTCAGGATGAAGGCATTTTTTTGTGCAAAATTGGAGTCTGTCCTCATCCTTCATTCATTCTTTAGGAAACTGAAAATAGATCATTGGGGCTTATTTTAGTCCCCCCATGATTACTGTATTCTTTCACTATTGCTGACAGTGGTATGCTTTGGATCATAAACTCTTAATTTGTGTCTTGTTAACATGTGCATATTGTAATATTTTCCTGATAAATTTGATCAAAATAGTGTATAAATGTGTTTGTGAGCAATATGTATTTTGGATCTATTAAGGAAAGAACAGATTTCCTAGTGTCATTATAGGTCTATTTATAAAATAAACATAGGTCTAGTAATGCAGGGAAGATGAACAGCAATGGCTGGTTGACAAATCTATGTCAGAGCTGATCCCCCGTAGACTCCACAGGTTTTATGTTTTGTATTTGCATAGTAACATCCAGGAGAAGAACCTAATCTCGTAGGTTGCCATAGCTTACTTGTGAAAAAATAGTTTAAATTATCTTAGAAATGAGCACTATCTGTCACAAAAGTTGGTAAATAGATTCACTGAGTTATATAGGGAGATATGTCTGAGTTTACTGGTGCACCTGGTTTTATTTAACACCTTAATAATCCAGAAGGTACTGTAAGCAGCATGGCAAATAAATTCACAGGTTGTATTACATTTTGGAAGAGCTGTGAGATTGGATGATAACTTAAAGATCCTGCAGTTAGAAATAGAACAGAAAATAATAAATAATGTCAACTAGAAAGTATGCAAATGGAGAAACTAGTGTTTAATGTAATAAGAGAGCAATACTTCAACACAGAGGAGATGAGGTAGTGGAAACAGCGTGGTTTTAGAATGTGAAATGTGTGTGAAATAATGGAGAAGGGATTGTCAAGGAATAGTTAGAGGACTATTATGTAATAAACTAGGCGTAGAATAATGGTGAAGACTGAATTCGTACAGTTGCTTCGACTTGCTTTGGATTTGGCAAATGAAATTCAAAATCATTAGTATCTTCTTTTTTTTGAAAGCTCCTATGTTTCTGATGCTATTATAAGAGTCTCATTTATTATTTTCAATGGGTTTTTAGCTTCTGGCATTTAAATAAGAAAATGAATTACCTCATAAGACAAGTAAAAAGAAACTGTTGATTATTAGAGAGATTCCTCTGCCTGAATGAAGGTGCAAATGAAGCCAAAGTCAGTCGTACAGATTTTATTTAACAATAAACATGAGGTAGGGATAGAAATGAATTGAAAAATAACAGGTAGTGGGGGAGAAAGAGTTGCAGGGAGATTGATTTAATGGAAATATATCACTTCTCATGGCTTCAGATGGTGTCCTGTTGGTCCTCTTCTTCTGGGCTTCTGAGTGGTGGGGGTCCCACAGAACATAGAATTCAATGGGTTCAATATGTCCAGGTGTACCTGGACTGCCCAGCAACCCCACTGGGAGAAGCTTTGCACTGTCTTTTACAACACACTGGATCTGTTCTAACACTGAGGGTCATGTGCAGTCCTTAGGTGGAAAATGAGCTGGGGGTGTTTTGGGCGTCTTTTGGTGTTTTTTTGCTAAAACATGACAGCTGCCTCTCACATTGTAGCTGAGCCAGTTCTGCTCCTTCAGAAAGGGTGAATGCCCTTGGCCTAGGTGCGAATGTGAATGTCCTGTGTTCAGGGGTGGGGCAGTTTGATGGTCACAGACAGGGAATTGCTTCTTTCAATAGTCTGCTACAACGGGCGAAGTCCTCTGGTGATCTTAAACAGTGTTTAAGGCATTTGTAATCTCTAAGTCTCTTACAGAATTTCAAGTATTTTTTTTAAGCACTGTGTTTTTAACCTTATCTTGGTATAGTTGAGACTTGTAAATACTACTTTGGCAATACTGATCTCTTATGCACATCAGAAGTTGACATTGGTTACCAAAAGTGAAGGTGCAGGAGAAATTTCAGCAAAAAAGTGTTGATTAAAGAACAGGAATTGCTAATATAGAAAAACCAGTACAATTAATAAATCATTTGCCAAAGTGATGATAAAACATGTATATAATATATATCTGAGAACACTGAAGGATAACTAGGTTTAGAAAACATGACAGCTTGCTTAAACCATGAGTAGGAATAATGGATGCTGTGAAACAAGAAGAAAAAGAAATCAAACTATATTTATCAAAGTAATGAGTGAATTATTCTAGGTGGTATAAATAACTTGAGGGTGGAAGTGGGTTTAATAATTTTTGAAATGGAGCATGGAGTGCAACCAACATGGCATGAAATCCAGAACTGGTAGAGGGCTAAACCAGACAGGACCTGTCCTGTTCCTAATACTGCCTGCAGTGTGATGGTCTAAGGCCTTTGCACTTCTGCACTATCATAATGTTTACTATACTTATATTGTGATGTGTTGTTTTTCCTGAAAGAATAGGAAGACTGAAGGTGACTGATCTTGGTGAAGACTACAAAATTAGGATTGTTGTTGACAATGTGATTACAGATGAAAGTACTCTGAAGGCTAAACTTTAAAGTCTTTAATAGGAAATACTTTCCAAAAGACAAATCAGAAGACTGGAAAAGAGAGCTCCATTGTAAAACTAAGATAATCCATGGGGCTTTGGAGCTGGTTTTAAGAAATACATACTTCATTTCAGTCTTTTCCTCTATTAGAGGCATGATTTCTGTCTGCCACATTCAAGAGCAGATGGAGAAATCCCAGAGATTGGTTTGTGCCAGCCCTTTTCCTGTCATAGTCACTTTTACACATCAGCACTTCCTGGGCAGAATTGTAACCTTTGGTACATCAGTTGTGTGTACATTAACACACAACCTTTGGTATGTGTCTTTGGGGGTGTGCCTCTGTTCCTTTATCTTTCTTTGAGAGGTCAAGGACAATGTCAAGCAGCTCAAGTTTTAGGGCCAAAACATCAAACTGCCCTCTGTGAGACAGCCAGCTTGGCTATGAAGAAGTTGGCTCTTGGTAGGCTGTCAAAGACTGGCAAAACCCCGTTAAATATTCCCAAGAGGGAACTTTACCACTTAATGACAATCAGTGTAGAGTATAAAACATCATAGCTGCATATACACCCAGGAGTGTGATGGCAGGGGACACAAGAGAATTTGTGTATTTTGTAAAAAGGAGTTCCATTTTCACACAGAATTGTAAATGTTGGCCTCAACTACATGCAATGATGCTAATAAGTGCTAGCAGCAGGATTTCTATAGGTGGCTCTAGAAAGGACAGGAGTTTTTTTATTTAATTAATTTTTAGAGTTGACAAGATCATTAACAGTTTTTTTACTTTTAATGTACCTGTTTTAAAAGACTGCTTTCTGCTACATGCTGGTGACATTTTTTTCTAGCCCCATCTGGAGTGTCTTAATTGGTTCTGTGCATGTTTAACTTGTTTTTCCTTCCAGTCAATTACTGGAAACTTCCACTAACGTCCAACTGTGTGTTCTTCTCTCCATTATACCTTCAGCTACGTGTGTTCCCTCAACATATATATTCAAATTTATGTTGCTAGACAGTTTTGTCTCTGATTACAAACACAACTGCTTTTAAATGTGTCAAGTAGCCTGTTGCAAAGTCTGAATGTGTGTATGCATGTATAAACTAGAGGAATTCCTGGGTAAATGTATAATGATTAGGAAGGAACCTTTAACTGAGCCAGAGAAAATGGCAGATGTGCATTTATAGGCTCTGATGCAGCAAAGTGTTTAAACACCTGTTTTACTTGAGAACACAGGCAACCCAATTGACGTTAATGGGACTATTCACGCTTAAAAATAAGCACATAGATTGAAGAGTTGGATTGGAGCCAGGAATATTAACAGGCAGCAGCCATGGTATTTATGAATTGTCTTTCTCTCAGGCAGTAAGTTCATAAACCAGTATCTCTAACAGTGGGACTGTTTCTGCTTTATGCAGCCACAGAAATGGAAGGATGGGATAGTTTTACAGAAAGGAATTAAAAGCTACTGCATTAGAATTTTCTGCCAGACATTGAATACTTCAAAGATTGAAGAATCCACTTGAAAGTTATGGATTTGGATCAGGCTGGCCACTTGACTCAAACACAGACCAAACATACCAAGGCCTGAAGTCTCCCTTCTATTAGCTGTACTTGTATGTTATCAAATTAAAACACCCCATGCCAAAATTTCATGTTTTATGTGGATCTATCCCAAGGCTTTTAGCTGTGGAGAGAAGAAACCTCGATTTGGTCAGAGTGGAACTTTGGTGGGGTTTTTTTTGCTTTTCACCCAATGAAAAGTGCCTTTCTAGCATGGTATCTTTCAAAAAGCTGTAAGGCACGTGTGTGTTTATGCCCTTACCTCTCTTTGGGTTAATGCTGCATCTTCAGACTCATTTCTACCTACTGCTCAGTACAAATGCCTTTGGCTGTCTTGCAAGCAATGAAAGTGATGCTGATGAATAAAACAAAAGAATTTTCTGACTCTTCTGTCTGAAATCACACCAGGTACGAATGGAAATGCTGGGTCTGCTTTGTTGGAAAGCAACTCAACACAGAATCTCCACTCTGTGAATCACCCATTCCCATTGGTAATGAAGAGAAATACCTTTCTTTATATCCTAATAAATCTGAAGAACATTATGCAAATTGAAAAATGCACCTTGGTCAGAATGCTGTCAGGTAGCGCCTTTCACTCTGGAGAACTATTTGTAAGCACAGGGAAGCATCGAGAAAGTAGTAATAAATTGCTCTGGTACACTGTTCTGGCAGCTGTTAATAAATCAACGTGAAGGGGAGTTCTGAAGGGCAAAATGTTGCTGTCGGTAGGTGTCCAATTTAATTTTGCTCAAAATTAATATTTCGGATATGATAAGTGAGCTGGCAGGAACAGATTTCATGATTAATTCTATGGAGTCAAAAATGCTTTGATGGCACTTTAATAGCAGCTTCACTGATCTAAAGTCCCTTCAACTAGATGGTGTGCTTCAGTTCCCAAATTATATTATTAAACCTCTTTTGTTGGTTTTTAAATAATGAAATGTTGCATGTTAAAATGTGAAGTTTATACTGCTTCTAGTTCTATCCATGTCAGGTGGTGGAGACTTGACTTGGATGTATAATGGTTTAAACAAAATCAGGTAAAGGTCAACCCTTTTAAGAAAACAACCATAAGTTATTTTGTTAGGTACCTAATTCTCTTGACCCTGCCAAGACCTTGATTTTGTGCTGGAATGAACTAGAGAATGTTTGAAGGTTCATTACTATCTACTTAGGGTGGACTGGGAAAGCATTTAAATGTAGAATGATGTTAATAACAAATGTGTGTTTTGTTTCATTGTGAAGACCTTTCATCTCTGCATCTCAGGGACCTTTGCAAATGCTAATCAGTGAAGATTTGCTGTATCCTTGTCAAATTTCTTACCTAACATTTGTGTATACAAACCCATTTCTGTAATGGAGTTGTCCTTTGTATTGGACATTTGCTGATATGCCAGCTTCTGAAGGAGATTCTTCTATTATCATATTACTGATAGAAAAAACAAGTTACAAAAGGGCAGGTTCGCATCTAAGTTAAATGCCTCCTTGAATCTGTAAGTATTTTACAACCCTTTGCTGAAAATTTTTTCTTGTAAACCACAGACTTTTTAAATCTTACGACAGGCGTGGTTCTAGAAATTTGTAAAAGTAAATAGGCACGAGTAGAGTGTTTGGATGTAATATGCATATTAAAAATGAGAAGGTGCATTTATGCAATACAGATGAAAAATCATGAGGATGCATAAAATGTATAAGAAAACTGATTAACTTTAGCAATGTAAATTACCCTTATGTTTATGCATTTCTTCAATTTAGAATATTCATTAAAAGCCATAGAAACAAGACATGTTGCTAGTTGTTTCCAAAAAGGTAGCACTCAACCTGATTAACTTGTATTTTGAGGATAGTACATATATATTGAATTTGTGTAGAATTTATGGTTTGTGTCTTTTTAAGCAAAGTTTACACAGGATGGGTGAATGAATGCTTATGTCAATTTTGTCCTGAAAAGAGCTATTTAGATAGAGTTTACACCAGCTCATCTATCCTCAGATTCTTCTCTTTATGTGAGAAGCTGGATTATGCCAGGTTCAACATGGAGCCAGTAAAGTCAGCAAACACCAGTGGCAAAAGTAATTTCACTGGCAGAAGCAATGTGTGGGGCAGAGGTGTGCTCTGAGCTGCACCCAGTGAGCCTCAAACGTGGCTGACACACAAGGCACCCCCTAAATATTCCTGGTGACATCTGGGCTTGCCAGAAAGGTGTTTGCTGCAGTGGGAGTGTTTCCTCCATTGGGACACCCCCAGGGACACTGCTGCTGGGGGCTCTGCTCAGTCTCTGGATCCTGGCTTTGTTTCAGAGGACCTGAGCCCAGCTTTGCCAGAGGCTCACCAGTCTGGATGTTCTGCTGTGCAAATACACTGTTGCTCCTGCAGAAAGCCATTAGGAAAAAAAACAATGTAAACCCAGCATTGTTTGGCATCCAAACTCCATCTGTCAGGCATGGGAGAAGCAGCATTAATTTCTGAGGGGCTTTCTTATGTATCTGGAAGAGTAAATGAAAAGGTGAAAATAAAAATAAATTCTCTTATATAAATGGAGCACTTGGATTATAAACTAGCCATAATGTTCTGTTTCTGTGGCAACACAGAGGGACTGAAGACTCTTACAGTAGTAGTTCTCTGACTCACTCCTTGAAATTAATGCAGTCTTTTAATTTGAGGCTGTTGGTTTGGCAAAAGAACTTCAGAAGCAGCACTTTGATGTCTTTTTGTAGCTGAGGAAAAGCCTCTAATTAGGTCACCTAAGCTTCATTTTCTTTTAAACTGTTCACTTTCACAATCCCTTTTTCCTTTCCTTCCTTTGATGTTTCAAAATATATGCCAGTGATATTTAAGTTTATTTATTATGCACTGGCAGTAAACCTTTGCTATTAACATTTACTTATATGCTTGGAAATTGATTAATTAAGTGTAGAGGGAGAATTATTCATTCATGTTTAATTTAACATTCTACATGCTTGTTGCATATATATGTTGTGCTCTGTAGGAGTAATGTGTTATGTCTCACAGCACAATGGCCTTTGTGGTCTTAATTTCATATGTAGGCTGAAAATTAATTTTGACTAAGCCACCAAGAATGGATGAACTTTTGAGCTGAGCTGCAAAGTCAGACAGAGATCACCCTAAAATATGGGAAAATATGATGTAAAGAATTCTACATAAGCTAATGGTGGAGTATGTTATTGCATTATCTAACAATTCTTTCTGTATATTGTTTGGGAGGTTCAGAGAAGGCAGATTTTGTTGGTGTGCATGTTCAAGCAGGCAACGTTTTTGATCTGAGAGCTTGCACAATTATTCTCATGCAAAGGGGGAGCAGAAGCAGTACCAAATGACCTGTCATGCAGTTAGAAGGATGGAATTCAGCCTGTGCAGTGGTACAGACCATTACCCACGCTCTGCTAATGTTCTGTATTAGCAGCCCCATACCGAGCACAGTGCTGGTTGTGGCTGGATCCTCACAGAGACAGATCCAGCTCTGGTAAATGGTGATGAATTCTTGTAATGCCAGTCTGCAAGGCATCTGATGAATGAAATGCATTTGCATGAAGCATTGAGTGGCTTTTGTGCTCAATCTGGGCTGAAGAAACGGCTCCATTTGGGGGATGTTTTGTTTATGGACAATTCTTCAGCCAAACCAGCAACTGGTGGTGTTTTTCAGCAGCTGGTGCAGCAAACCAGCTTCTCTTTCAAGGTTTTAACATGCTCACCTGTGTCTCACCTTGCACAGGACTGTAGGGACACGTGGTACCTCACCTAGTACAGTGAAATAATTCAACTGGTATAATAAAATTATTAGGAGGGGAAAAAAATGGACAAGACTGGGAACAATAAACCAATAGTTTCTATCAATATAGTGCTGTACTGAGAAAAAAGTAGTAAATTCTAATTCTCTCAACATTTTTAGAACTCTATTTTAATATCTCTTTTTGGTCGGTTTTTTCCCCATTTTTTGAGGCAAATCCCAATTTAAAACACAAATAAGTTGTATATACACACGATCAGAATCAGTAAATGTGCTCCTTTTATGTTCAGAAATGTGTCTCCTTGTCAGTTCACTGCTACGTGGCTGTTGGTTTTTTATGTCCTGATGTGATATATCAGAAAATCAGAACTGGGTAGCTAATAGCAGAGCTCTATTATGCTAAGAACTGGCTTCTTAAGAAAGGGAGCTATTTAGGAAAAGTAACTATGCTTGTGCATTATAGGGTATAGAAAAGAGTTATTAGTCATCTTAATGCCTCTCTTTTTTTTTAACCAAAGCACCATTGTTCCCAGCGGAACATTCCCCTTGTTCTCTGTAGCTTTCAGTAATCCAGATGGACAGAAATCCATTGTCACTGCAATGAAACAAAACTGTAACAAAGAGCAGGATCACAGCACCGTGTGCTGAGATTTTAGTCAGGTGCATGCGGTGAGCAGGGAGGAATTGAAGGTTTTTGTGTCTGTAGGAGATGCAGAGACACGAAGTGAAGACGTCAGAGTGTGATCAGGAGCAAACATTGTTCTTCCAGTAGGTTTTTTGGTTTGGTTTTTTTTTCTTTTTGCACAAAGAATAATGGAGGAGCAGGGGAAGGGGGTAGTCAAACATGAGATGAGTGACATATAACAAAGAAGATTTTATGATCTACACTTGGGGAAACTTTGGCAGAAAAATCTGACACCTGATATATCATCTGGTGCATTCCAGAGGGGAAGAAATGTGTTCTTGGCAGTTTCTGTAAACACCTCAGAGATAAGAGCTGCCTCTGGCTCAGGATGGCATGATGGTATTGCGAAAGAAGGGAACACTTGCAGATGCAGGGAAATTAATGTGAATTTGATACTAAAATGCTAATGGTCTCGTTCACTGTATTGTAGGTTAAAACTGAAGACACACAGTATGTTGCATTTGTTTTTCCTGTTCTCTCATACTTTGATTAGACTACATAAATAGAATCATATTAATTGTATGTCATCTTACCGTCTGCAATTGAAATTCAAGGCTGTAGCTTGTTGCCTTTTGATTGAGATGCAGAAGAGCTTCTGGTAATACCTTTTTGTAAAAAAATTTACTGTCCCTGTTTTTGCAAAAAGATCTGGTTTTCTCCCCTTTAATTTTTTTCCAGTCCAATTTATTGATTTATTTCTATTGCTTGGGGATAATTTTTTCTACTGATGGATAATGATTAAAAAAGAACAAATCTTCTGCTCCAAAAGGTATTCTTATATTCCTGTTATTGATAAACTAAGGTCAGATTCAGTCCTGTACATACTGAAAAATAAATATGTGTAATGGAAATCTTCCTGCAGGTTTAGGATGATTATCATTGAACTTCTTCTGCTGTGAAAGAAGGTGAGTCTGGAACACACACAAAGAATATGGGGGAAAATATTTTGCATTATGTCTTTTCTAACATAGATTTTGTGATATTTCTTTAGGAGATGGTTTTGGAGGTACTGATAAGTGAGTCTTATTGTAAGCAAGAGAAAGAGTCAGACCTGGTTGTCAGTCCACACAAAGACGTGGGTCAATTCTACAGAAATGTTCATCCTTGTAAGGTGATAGCATGGAGCTTCTAAAATTCCTGTGAGCTTGGTGGTTTTGCGCTCTGGATATTGACTGTCATTCATAGCACGCTTTTACTTGAATTTGGTGCTCTAAGGCTGAACTAAGATCTAACTTGCATATCTGGGTTTCTGCTGAATTTTTGTGGTTTGTGCACCCTTCACAGCTGTGCAAAAGGAGAGTCTGGTGCTGTGGGGTTTGATGTCCAGGGCACAAACAGATAAAGCCAGAGCATTTTCAGGCAGCTGCACCTGAGTTTACACCTGTGCTAGCAAAAAAAAACTGTTGAGAGTTCACAAACTGAAAAGGTGTGAAAAGACCTTGGGTGTAAGATTCTGCCCAGTCAGGCATCCCATCTCTGCTGTCCTGTCACGAAGCCAGCATTTGTACACTGCTCAAGTGGGTATGAATCTCTCCCATTCAGATTTAGTAGTAATTATGTACAGGATGTCAGACACTTCACACAGTCTGTGTCTGCACCAACATAAAAGACAGTAGAGAATTTAATTTGTAATCAGCCTTGATGTTTCTGATTTGTGCAGTGACCTTGAGTACAGGCTGGCTGCCCTTCCAGAGGCTTTTAGCAGACTTCTCTCGCAGTATTCACTCCCTGATGCCATGTCTGGGGAGAAGAACTTGTGGGTTTGTGGGTTGAAGAGAACCTCAGCTTGGGCAGTGAGAGCTCAGAGCCCAGAACCAGCCATGTCCTGGGCATCAGGAGCAGCGTGGGCAGCAGGTCAGGGGAGAGGGTTCTGCCCCTCTGCTCTGCTCTGGTGAGACCCCATCTGGAGCACCATGCCCAGCTCTGGAGCACCACGCCCAGCTCTGGAGCACCACGCCACAGCATAAGGATGGGGGGCTGCTGGAGCAAGTCCGGAGGAGGCCATGAAGATGCTCCAAGGAGCCCCTCTGCTCTAGAGCCAAGCTGGGAGTGCTGGGGGTGTTCACCTGGAGAAGGATCCTGTGAAACCTGAGAGCTTCTTCCAGTGCCTGAAGGGCCTCCAGGAGAGCTGGAGACAGACTTGGGACAAGGGCCTGGAGTGGAAGAGCAAAGGAGAATGGCTTCGACTTTTTGAGGACAGGTTAGATGGGATATTGGGAAGTAATTCTTCCCTGTGAGGGTGGGGAGGCCCTGGCACAGGATGCCCAGAGAAGCTGTGGCTGCCCCTGGATGCCTGGAAGTGTCCAAGGCCAGGCTGGATGGGGCTTGGAACAACCTGGAATAATGGAAGGTGTCCCTGCCCATGTCAGGGGTATGGAATGAAATTATGTGTAAGAACCCTTCCAACCCAAACCATTCTATGGTATGTCATTTTGTGGTAGTCACTGTAAGGCTGTGTGAATCTGTAACTTCTGGACTATTTTGATACCATTCATTGTTAGTGAGATTCTGTGAAATAAAAGAACAATACCCTTTAGTTCATATTTGGTTTTATTAATCCTGATAAGCTTGGACACTTGGAACCTTGTAACTGATAAACCTTGGACAGCAAAACATAAGAGTATCTGCCCAACACAGAGGTTCTTTAATCTTTCATGAAGGATCTGTCATCTAATTGACACTTCTAGTCTGAATTTTCTGAAACCATGTTGCTCTTAATAAATGTTAACTAAGCATTAACCTGTCATTGATCTGTACATGTTGAGGAAAAGCAAAGCCAGCATGCTGAGGAGCACTTTAGATTTGCAATTTGTGATAAAGTGCTCTGATTTTTGAAGAATAAAGGAACAACACTCAGTGCCATATATCATCAGTGGCAAAACAAGTGGCACAACTGAAGGACAGGCTGCTTTCAGAATAGTCTGACTGCTGGCTCAGTCCACAGGTGGAATATAAATCCTAAGATGTTAAGGGATGGGTGATTTTACTGGTGTGCTATACTCACATAATTGTTTAATCTTTTTCTTGATGTTCTGAGAGGTCCTGAATGTCCATTGTTTTTGCTTTTTTACCTCTGCCATCTCTCTCCAGCTTACCACTTTCTGTTACACAGACGTGGTTCAATGTTCAGCACAAGCAAGGGTAAGGTGTCTCTTGGAAATGTTAACTGCGTTGAAGGCAGTGTGTGTTTCTCTAGAGCAAGGAAGCTTCCAGTGGAAATGGACATTTTTAGCTTACAATCTATTACAAGTTGTGCTTGGAAAATAGAACTGAGACCAGTCCAATCTAGCCAAATGTTGCTACAATAGCTGTGCTGAAACATAGTGTTGACAAACTGCATGGGGCAGCTGTCTGGCAAACTGGACTTTTTTGCTCAGTCTTGTTTCTATTTCTTGAGGGGAGTAATTGTTTCCATTGCAACTCTGTCCACAATAAAGCTTTTATAAACATGACTAACCAATGTTGCAAAATCCTGCTCTTAGTGTTATCTTAAAGAGTCAAAATGTTTTGTTATACCTGTCTTTATTACTCGGGTCTTACAAACTGTAAAACAACTGGGCATGGAAGGAGGACTGAGGAGAAACGGACTCACAGTTGTGCTCTTGCAGCACCAAGTAAATTTATTTTATTTTCTGTTCTGGTTAAAGTGCTGAAGAGGAAGTAGTTTGAAGTATGATATTTAAGGGAATATGCCATTTCTGGCTATTAGAAGTGTCTTGTTTTAATAAAGATTCATTCCACTATAACCACAAAAGAGAGACTTTTAATTAGACTTTTGAATCCCATTAGGAAAAAACAAATATCAATACTTAACTACTCATATATGACGATAGAAAATTGCTAATGTAATTAGATTTTAATAGTGTTAATGACTCTCATTTCTTATTAGTAAGAATTAAATCTAATGTAAGATTGTATGAAAAATTGTTACTGCCTGCTTTCCTGCGCTTAAATCTAAAGCAGTTGTATGTACCTGAAGTCACTTTTCTCTTGCTTTTGAAGTCAGGTGGTGCTGTGGTGTTTTAGCCTAACTGGCCTATTACAGGAGGATTTTCAAGTGAATCTGAAAGGCAGAACTTTTTAAGTGCAGTAAGAGGGTTTGGTAATCCTAGAAATATTGAAGCAAGCACTTCTTTGCTGTAAAAGAGAACCAAAAAAAAGCCCTTAGGCTCAAGATTTACAGATAGTCTGTGCTAACCAGTCAAAGTAGCTACACTAGTAAGTAGCTGTGAAAAGGTTTTTCTTTAAAAATCGTGCCAAAATTTGGCCAGTGGAAGAAAGTGTTGTGGTAAGTGGTGCAGTATCACAATGCAATCTTAAAAAGAAGTTTGTACACCTCTGCTGCTGTCTAGACTTCACAAGTGACCTTGCTGAAAATATGAATTACCTATGTCAGGTGATGCATCAAAATACTTTCTGGAGACAGCACCAGGTTTTGGCTTTTCAAAATCCAAATCTGAACTGTTGGAACGTGAGCATAAAAACTGCAAATGAGTTCTATGACTCAGGCATGAGACTAAGGAGTAAACTATATGCCAGTGGAAGAAGAGAAGATTAATAAAAATCATAGATATTTGTATGAGTAATTTGAAACAGGAGTAGTATAACCACAAATTAAACTTCATTAGGATGCTTAAAAATCAGGATTCTAGATGCTTATAGCACAGTATAGTGTTCATTGTGGTTGTGGACAGAAAAGCATGTAGAGTTACACCCCTGTAATTCCCTTTTTATTTGTACAGACACAGATGCAAGAGACAGAAATTAGTCATAAGGATTTTATACCCATGTCCTCAATTTATATCCAAATCCAGGCTTTACATGTCACTGTCAAGGCAAAACTGCATGAATCTTTCTCTTAAAACAAAAGCCAAACACTCTGCAAAAGAAACCCCGATAACTGTGCTCATATTTCTTTCCAGCCTAATATATTTCTAGTTTCAGAGCCTGCCATTACTTTTGCTATATTTCTTTGTGACAGAACATTGCATTCAGGCCCTTAGGCTGCCTTTCATCCTGGCATTCAATAATAATGGACAGAGTGTAAAGATCTGTAATCAAAAGGTAAACACTGCAGCATTGTGTACAAATAACTCTTGAGATATTTATCCTGAAAGACATCCAGGTTAACATTTTAGCTGAGGACACCAGGGAAAACCTTTCTGGTGGTGAGTGAGTTCCTTTTTTGTGTTTGTTTTTGTTCTGTCTGTGCTCAGCTGTTTCCTGAGCGCACTGAGCTGTGTGAGCTCGCAGCAGAGCTGCTGCAGCAGCGAGGCCATTTTAACGTGACAGCTCTGAAATTCATCCACTCCTGTTTTCTTGTTCTTGTCCTGAATCCCCTTTAAGCAGCAAGTGCTGGAGGGGTCCTACTACCCTGTCTAAACATAAATGTTGTACCACTTTAGCACTAGTGGTGTCGCTTGATCACTTCTGTCCTCACAGACCTGGCAGCGGATGCAGTTAACCTGGTGTACACACACATTTCAGTTCCATGACTTGTTCCTGTTTGCCAAAAGGACTAAGCCCTGTGGTATAAGGTGCTTTCTAGAGGTCTGTTTATCACTGTGACCCATGTCATTCTAGGAATTACACCCTAACTTGGTTACAGTGTGAGTGTGAAAGCAGAGGAGACAGCTGTCTAAGGAGCCAACACAAATCAAGGTAGATTAAGTGGGGTGACAAAAAGCAAGAGGCAGCAGTAATTTCTTTGGTTTTGCAGAACTGTAAAATATTTGTATCAAGTGCCATGGTTTAAAGGCCGTCTGAGGAGACAGATCCCCTGGACTCCCTGCTGACAGGCTCCAGGGCTGCCTTGGGTCTCTCCTGTGCAGAAGACAGGCTGCTCTATCGCTTTGGACAGTGCCTTGTGCGTGGGAAGGTGCCGTGGGGACGCGCTGCAGCCTTCCGGCAGTCTCTCAATGAGGCACATTCCTTGGATGCCTCCACTTCTTTATCAAAAAATTTGCTTCATGGCCATCTGGCGCTCTCTGACAACATCTGTGATGTTACCCTCTTCTTCATCATGTGAGCTTCTGCAGGGACACTCACAGCACCACCACTCATAGAGGCCAGTAAGGAACAGAAGTAGAAGCAGCTGCTGTCTAGTCTGGGCATTTTTGGGCCTCTGATCCCAGTTTAACTTTGCCAAAACTTTTGAGCCCTTAAAGAGACTTGCAGGAACTCATTGCTCTCATCAGGCTAAGTTCCTTATATTTTAATGTGCTAGACCCCTAGAATCCAAGCAAGTGGTTAAAAATTCCTAGGTAAGTTACATATGAGCCCAGATTTTATAAAGTTTCTTTCTTCTCTGCTACCCTTAGATATTGCTGAAACAAAGCCATATGAAGAAGATTGTGTCTCTTACTAGAGAATGTAGTAATTGTTTACCTTATTATTCACTTGAACTGGGATTAAATAAAATAAAAGAGTAAAGAAAGTAGAATTTAAGTAATCTTTTCCAGTCTTTTCATTTTGCTTCTATGTTTCTTCAGCCCTTACATGCAGGGTAAAGTGAGCACTCTGTACAAAAGGTACTTGGGCCTTGGACAAAACATCAAGTGAACTCATGACAAATGGAGTTGTCTCAGCTACAAACTCATAGTACAGCTCCTAAAGATTATTCAGCTTGGCCCCAGCAGTGGGATGTGGAGCCCTGGATCTCAGTGCCCTGTGCTTTCAATGTCTGCTTCCATGCACAGCCTGTTTCTTCAGCTTTTCAGCTGTCTGATCTTTTGTACACATCTTCTACCAGGCAGCTTCCTGCAAGTATTTCAAGATTTAGCTGATGCTTTTTGTGTCTGTAGTATTCATGTCTGTTGTGGTTTAATCCCAGCTGGCAACCAAACACCACATAGCCACTCAGTCCCCTCCTTCCCTCCACTGGGGAGGGGAATCAAAAGGAAAAGATGGGTTGAGATACTCACAGTTTATTTGAGACCAAAAAAAAAAAAAAAAAAAAAAAAGAGAGAGAGAGAAGGAGAGAAGGTATGAGGAATAAAACCCAAGAGAAGCAGGTGATGCACAATGCAATTGCTCACCACCCACAGATGGATGTCCTGCCCATCCCTGAGCAGTGATCAATTCCCAGCCAATTCCCCCAGTTTATATATAGGACATACATTCTATGGTGGGGAATATCCCTCTTGCCTTGTCTTCAGGGCAGCTGTCCTGCCTCCGCTCCCTCCCAACTTGTGCACCTGTGCTGACAGGACATGGAAACCTGAAAAATCCCTGAGTGAAAGCACTACTTAGCAAAGAACAAAACATCTCTGTGCTATCAACATATTTTAACACTAAATTCAAAGCACAGCATTGTACCTGCTACTAAAAGAAAATTAATTCTATCCCAGCTGAAGGCAGGCTATGGCCCTGGAGGAAGCAGGCTGGGCAGGGTGGAGGTGGCAATGCCTGGTCCCACCCTGGCTCTGCTCTCCCCCAGGGCTTGGCAGCTCAGCCCCCTTGTATGCGATGTGCTTCTGATGAGGGGAGAGCAGGATAAATGCCCTGAGCAAGGTGGAAGCAGGCGGAGAATTGTGGTGTTCCCAGGCTGCTCAGGAAGCAGGGTGAGAGTGCTGACATGTCATTAGCCTCTCAAGATTGTGTCTGGGCCATCAAATCTTATTTATCACTGTTATGGCTTCCCTTTCAAGGTTTCCTTGGCTTCCTGTATCTCCTGTTTTGTTTTCTGATAAAGAACTGAAATACCATGGAGACAAACTCCTTATAAACACCAAGCAGACAGGTAGGTCAGCCAGTTTTCAGCACATTATTTTACATGACATATTGAGTGGGAGCACAGTGAAGGCTGGCAAAACATCCAGTTATACTGAAACCAATCAATTGTCTCATGCAGTGGATACAGATGATTCTGTTCATAATAAAAGAAGAATAAGCTCTCTGAGAAACCAGAAGTGACATGCTGTGTGATGCATCTCTCCGTTACAATTTGAAAAATCAGATAGGTAATTAAATTATGTTCTCTCTTTGTACTGTTTTGAACAGCAGCAACTTTAATCTGCCTTCCCATAGTCAGAGATTACTAAATCATCATTAATTACATCAAAGTTAACAGGAATACTTACAAATTAAAACAATACTCACTAAGAATAGTCTGGGTGAGTCACATTTGTATTTTTATACTGAAGTATAAAATTTAAAATTTAAAAAAGGGAAAACATTTAATTCTCATAACAACCTGTTGGTGACAGCAAAGTTACATTTAAGTGCAGCATGTATTGAAAAACAAGCAGAAATAAACCACGCTGAGCCCTGCATAGTCTCAGAGAGAGGTGGACTCAACATATTTTCATTAAATTGCTTAATTATGTTTATATAAAAAGCACCTGGTTTCTTCTAGTTTTAAAGTGACTGTCTGACCCAGCAATGCCTTGGCAAAATAAAACACTGACTGCAAAGAAAATTGCAGATGGTAGGGTGGGGAGAACCCATTGTTTCTTTTAGGGAAGAACACAAATTCTTAGAGAGCAAATGAAATCATCTTTTAAATGGAGTCACTGTGTTGTCCCTCTTTGTGGGCAAATGAAAGGATTGTGGTCAGCTGTGGGGCATGAAATAGCACTTAAGTTGATTAGATTTACATCACCTATTTCTTAAAGCCCAGGTTGGGTTAGGAAGTGTTTGCTCCTGTTGTGCCCCATGCCTGAGGAGATACAGGACCCTCCTCCAAGTTCTGAGTGGGCATCTAGAACAGCAGAATTCAGGTAAAGCTATTTTACTATTTACCTAGGGCATGTGTAATACAAAATTGTCTAAATATAGATCCAGTTAATGGTAAATAAGGTGTTAGGATTAGATATGTAGCACATATTTACTGAAGTTGGAAAAGAGACCTAAATGTCTCTTTAAAACTGTTTTGGTGGACAAATTTATCCTTTGCCCCCTTGAGTTCACTGGAGTTTAGAGAAGTTAAATTGTTCATATGTGGTTTTATTGGGGCCTGAAATGTTGCCAATAGTCAAACATTGGACAAATATGGTTTCTTTGGCAAGCCTGGCTTAATGATTGAGTATTGAATGATTCATAATTTCTTTAATAAGGCTCTTTCCCCCCCTCTTCTTTATCCCCCACCAGTGACAAGCTGTAATAAGCTGTTTTGCACAGACCCTCTGTATCTAAGCAGGATGCTGGGAGCAAAATTCAGCTGAAACATGGCCACAAAAAGGTTAATGCAAAGTTTACTGTGAATGGAGAACATCACATTTCACAAAGCTGCAGCTGACTCATGGTTGACTGTAGCTGGGATTCTTCCTACCTTTCCTCAGATAAGTGGATTGCAGTGGATGTCTTTGGAGTTGAATGCCATGAAGGAAGGTGGAGGAAAACAAGTAAAGAAACAGACTTGGCTTGGAATTTTTTGGGGTGTTGTTTTTGTTGTTTTTTTTTTTTTTTTTTTTTTTTTTTTTTTTTTTTTTTTTTTTTTTTTTTTTTTTTTTTTTTTTTTTTTTTTTTTTTTTGGTATGTGTGTAAAGATACAGTAGTGTAAGTAGTAAAAGTGAACTGATGGGCACCTTTAATTTTGTGTGATGAGCCATAACTCTAGATTTTCATACAGATTTCCTGAAGATGAATCATCAAGTCAGCTTAAAATATGTGAAATGATTGATACCAATTTTCTGTTGAGAAAGCCACATTTAGTTAAACTGCAAGCTTCCCCTAATGAAATAATCTGCCAAAATCTGGGCTGTTGTCCACAAAATGCAGAGAGGATGAAAAACAAAGCATGTTGATTGCTAGGAAAGACCTATTTTTGCTGTCAATCAGGGCTTTTTATTTCAAGCTGGACAAAAATTTGGACATAATTTTTACGCCTGTTGCAACAAGTCTGTGGCATTTCAGGAACTACAGGGATTGTGTATTCAGGGGAAAGAAAGCTTCACCCCAAATTTTGTCCTTTTTAATTTTCTTTGTGCCAGTTTGAAAAGATTCAGTGATGTGTTTCTCATTCCTGTGGAAATAATATTTTCCCCTGTGTTCTCGTTCTCCTAGAACATTCTGTATTGACAAATCTACAGAAATGATCTTAAGAAATCAGGGTAACTTTGCATAACCCCATCAGCCATATTACCACTCCATGTCTCAGGAGGGGAAAAACAGGGTGAAATGCTTCCGTTTTTCTATAAGGTTGGGAATTTCTGAAACCTTTCAGTGGAAAACCTGAGACAGCAGATTTGTCAAGCACTTTTCATGTAATAAGCTTTTTTTCAGAATTCTCAAGTGCTGAGGATGACTTTACTACTTCAATTAACAATGTTTTTAAAGGGTATAAAGACTTTTCCTGTTTCCTAACTCTGACTTGCACAGTTGGTGTCTTCCTTGTGTCCCCTTCCCTCCTTCATCAGATGAACTGTTCTGCTAAAAGGCCAATTTAGTCATTATAAAGGGATTTTCATAGTCGTGATGAGGTAAAGCAGGGTGTGAAGACGTAGGAGTTTGTATTTAATGGAGAACTGATTAAAGGAGGATTGATTGCTGAGCAGATAGTTCAGACAGGCATGCATATGTAAAAAGAAAATACACATATACATATGTATGGCTTTGTCAATGTGATACTAATTGATGGAGAGAGTATAGATGTTAAATTGACATCCACTTGGAGGGCTCACTGGAATGTGGATTACCAGCAAATCCAGTTGCCCATCTCCAGTGCCGTTATGCTGTCCCTGATTGTTTTCTGCTGTGAGGTGACACTGCACTGTATCAGAGCACTGACACTGCACTGCCCTGCGCCACAGAATCTTCCCTATTGCACTGGGAAGAGGGAGAATAAACTTCTGCTGTCTCAGCTTGAATGGCAAGTGTGTTATCAGCTCCTGCAGTGTTTGAAGGGGGTTGAGAGGGTAAGTGTCTATGGTTCACTAGTTCATCATGTCTGTGCTGATAATGCAAACTAATGTGTGGTGAAAGCTCCTAGCAAGTTATTTCTCTCTGCATTGGAGCACTGTACAGGGAACTGGAGGTACACAGATAGACGTGGGTTATAGAAGAAGAATTATCAAGTCAATCTAAATAAAGACAATATTCATACAAGTTGGTTCCTCTTGGCAGATTCTGGCAGTGGGGAAATTGGAAGTAAATGTTCTTATTATTGCATTCACTGGCAAGTAAAATAGACCATTTTGCCTAAGTCTTAAATTGACAGCTGTAGCCCTCAATTTTGGGTCCCTGCTCCTGTAATGTAAATGATTTGGCCAGAGCTGGTGTGGCTGCTGGTGAGATTGAAGTCAAAGGAAGTGCAGAAGCAGGGAAGCCTTTGCTCCTCAGTCCCACGCTGTCAGCCAGCAAGGGAAAGCAGGAGCTCTGCAACTTAAGTGGGATAGATGTGTTTGGCTGCTAGTCTTTTGTAGCTCATAAAAAGGAAAGCAAAGCTATGAGCAACTCTGAGACAGAGTGGAGGGATTTTTGATTTTTGGAAGGGGAACGATAAATGTGACTGTTTTGCTCAAGACAACTGGCATGTCAACAGAACTCTCCTTGTTCTTCATCCAGTGCTATCCTGGAGACTAGAAAATAATATTGAAATTATGTGTAAAAGTTAACTCTTGTGTGCATGTGTTGTTGGAAAGGCTCTGTGAGTTACAGAAGCATGAACATTAAATGCTGGACACTAAACCTCGAATGGGGAAGGACTCTTGTAGATGAGGCTGTGCTCTGTGCTGCTGCTGAAGGCTGCCTGGTAGGGAGCAGTCTGGGTGGGAAATGAAGGAGACTGAAACAAAGGTAACCTGGAGAGAAAATGAGCCATCATTTTATTCTTCATTTGATGAATGAAGAATAAAATGATGCAAAATTGTGAAGCTAAGGTTGCACAGGCTGCCAGCTGGGTGCAGCCTGGGCTATGTTTCTGTTTCTGCCATTGATTTATCTCAGTAGAAGTTTCAGTTTCTCCAGGTGTGTGTTGATATTTGAGGATGTTGTGATAGTTACTGTGTGAAGATGATTCTGCAGGTTGTTTTCTTAGTGAGGGAACCTGGAGAAGGTCTTTGGATCTGATCAGAGTGCTTCTTCTGTGTCCTGTAATAACAGCTGTGGTTGGTTTGTTTTTGTAAAATCACAAATCCAAGAGATTAGGCAAGAAGAGTTAATTTATACTTTGTTCTAATCTGTTTCCTCTATCTTTAATGTATTTTATTGTGATCAGATAATATAAAGATTGACTTGGAAATGTCCCATTGGCTGATCTGGTAAGGAGAAAACAGCACATGAAAATGTTTTGTAAAGCAGTATAACAGCTTCAGTGGCAAGGAACAACAGGCTTGGTTCTGCTCCAGCATCTGCCAAATGAAGTAACTGAAACTCCTGTTTATTACATAGCATAAAAGAAATAGAATAATACTGTTAAGAGTGTTATCTTTGGAAAATGACTGCACCTCACTGGAGCATGACTATAATGATGGGGAATTATGCTGCTAAAACACACCAGTTTCGTGGCACCGTCACTAAAACATATACTCTGTGGTGTTCTTTGTAAAGGCTTTATTGCAGATACTCTTGTATTAACATATTGTCATGAGGCCAAAATTGGCATTGCCTTTGTCTGGAGCATTCTGGAGGGAAACCACAGTTTGTCCTGCCCTTTATCTAGAGCTTATAAATGAAAAAAACACTTAGTAGGATTTGTAGCCTTCATTAAATGATTGCGATACCGGATTTATCTTGTCCTATGGGTAAATGCTGCTTGTCCTCTCCATTTCTTTGCAGAGTGGTTCACATGAAGCACTCTCAGGACACAGCAAATGCTAATGGTAGTAGGATTATGTTTTGGAGGAAATGAGACAAGATGGTTTTATAACTACTTTGCTGCTTGTCATAATAACTAGCAGAGTACTGTGGGCATGAATGTGGCTGTTGGCCACTTCTGTATATTTTCTGACTCAGAATCTTACTAAGGACTAATTCACTGTTGAAATGAAAGACTCTTTGACAGTGTTCTGATAAATGCCATTTTAATGGCAGCAATCTGTTGCTTCCCATAGCTCCAACCTGCTTCTGAAGTGTGTTCTGCCCTCTTATCTCTAGTACTGGATGCCAGGTGATACAGTGAGGATGTGCTTACTTGTAACTTCCCACAGATTTAGAGCGACATTCATATTTGCATATCATTACATTTTTTTGGGGAACATTTTTAAATCGTGCCCTCAATTTCACCACTCAGCTTTGAGGAAAGGGCCTTGTCTCGCTGCTGGAAAGTGACTGTGTGTGTACTTAGTTGTGAATTGTTAGGGAGGTATTTTCTGTGCTCCATGGCTTTGAACATGCAGACAGGGGTGGGGCAATGCAGCCATGGAGCCCTGGCAGTCATTCCACCTGCAGCTCAGCATCCTGCTGCAAAATGACCAGCATGCTCACTGCTCCTTCATGGAGAATCAATGCTTTGGCCATTTTATTCTGCTCATGAAAAACAGAGAGCGATGGCAAAAATATGGTTTTTCTATGCACAAAAATTAAGGGTTATTTGTTTAGTACCTGCTTTGCTGTAGGAAAACTTATCTGAATGAAGGGCTGTTACATGGGGCAGCTTGCTGGAGAAAGTTTTTGGGCTGGTAATAGGGTATCACTTACTTGTGGGAAGATTTCATGCTTCCATGGCTGCTCTGACATTTCCTCAAATCATCCCTGTACCAGCACAGGCCAAGGAAAGCAATGCCTGATGCTCCCATCTGCAAGTGCTGGGCCCTCAAGGGTAGAAGCTGCAAGGTCATCTTGGAAAAGGAGCTATCTGTCTCCTTAATTTTTCAAAAGTAAATGTAACTTCTCTCTATTCTCCTACATTCTCCATTTATTTTGTGTTTAAAAATGAGCCCCTTTCCCTGCACCAGTATGTTCTGCCACCTTCAGTGATCGGGGGACAAAATGTAAATTTTGTTCCTTCAGAATTGTCATATAGTCATGATAAATACAACTTCTTTTAAGAGTGGTGAGAGCAGGAATGGAGAAGTGTGTTATAAATTTTAAAAGGCAGTTCACCCACCCCTACCTGAGAAGTAATAGGCAAGTTCCTTGGGAATGCTTCCTTTCCCTCCTGCTCTGTAGTCTTCAGACAGGCAATACAAGACATTTGTGATAGTTATTAATAGGTTTTGCTATATCTTCCCATTTCCTTTTATTCCTGTTTACCCACTTGGCGTGCACATGCTGATCTCTGTTACTGTTTTAACAATCTTCCCTTTTGTAGTGATTTGTTTCTTATTCCATTTCCCTTTCACCTTTTCTTCCAGGCTTCCTTACAGTCTTACTTTCTGCTTCTTTCTCCTTAAATGTGAAGGCACACCAGGGCAAACTGCAGGCATAGAGGAGTTTGCAGGGACTTCAGGCTGACGCCTTCCTCACAGAAACACCAGCAGTGCCAATTCTCTGATTTTTTTCATCTTCTTTTTCCATGCTGGGCATGAGCTATAGCTAATGGAAAACACATTAAGGAATTATTTTCTGGCTTCGTGTCACTTCATCCATTCCCACATCTTCAAAGTATCTTGTCTCTCACTTGTTCATAAAGGGCTGCACTAACTCAGAAACTCTTGGTGAACTATGAAGCCTTCTGCCTTTTTTTTTTTTTTTTTTTTATTAAAATATTATGCGCCACCTACAGAGACTTAGAACATCCTGAAGTTGCTCTAGAGGAGTATTTTCACTTGGGTGATTGTTAGCCCTAGGGATCAATAGTAGCATGAATGACAGAACATTGTGTTAACTTGTTTTCAGTGCCAGCAGGGCAGTTCTCCCTAGCTCTTTCCCACAATCATGGCACTCAGTCCAGGGAAGTCTCCTCACTTTTGGCATGTTCTGCATCCCTGTGGGCTCGTGGAGAGAAGAGGGTGTGTTGTGCTGCCAGGAGCAGCTCTTTGGGTAAACCTCTGTAAGAGCAAGGCATTACTAATTTCAGTGTGTGTTACAAATGTCTCTCTGCATCTAATGACTATTTTATATATTCTAACCTTTATTTCATGGCCTTTATCTCTATGATATCTTAGTGCTGAAAGAAGATTTTTGGCTTTGTAAGCTTTAGATATTGATTTTTCCTTTAACTGCCTCCTCTGATTCAAGGAGAAAGAGAAATATGTAATTTTAACTAGTGCAACTCGTATCACAGCCAGATTCAATATTAATGTACTAGATAAGCATACATCAAATATTGCCTTTTAATACCCTTACCAGTGCTTTTAATGCACTTCTTTGTTCTGCAAGCTCAATATGTGGGGATTTTTAAAAAAACCTTTTTTTAAAAATAGGATGTTAAATGGCATTTCATGTTGATTCTTAGCACTTTAATAGGTGTCTGCTATCAATAGCAATGTCCTGGAGTCACCCATTGAAACCACACTGCCTACACCATTTCTTTAACCGGAATTGTACTCATGCTTCTGATGTGGACATGATATTAATCAAGTCAAGTCCTTGGATATCATGTATGAGTCCAGGACTCTAAGTAGAAATGTCAGTGCTGCTGGCAGTGAGCTGGGTGTGAGGTCTTTTCTTTGTTACCCACACTAAAATGTGCTGTGTCCTTGGGTGGAGATAGTGGAAGTCTTTGTTTCAGTCTCTTCCCCCCAAAAAACAAGCTGAGTGCTATCCAAGATTTGACATATTTAAAAAGTATTAATCAACCTTTCTAATAGTTGCTATTCAGCTAATCACACTCAAAATGGCAAATGGTTGTAAAGATGTCACAGAGATATGCAGAACACCCACGGTTTGAGCTCTTCCCATTCTCATTAAAATAAGCTCTTATGGCCCAGCTCGTGTAATCATGTGATAAAATCCTCAAATTAAGAGCATTTAATAAAAAAACATGGTGGGGAGCTTTGTTAAAGATCTCTTTAGTGTATTTTTGCATTCATATTGAGGACATTAGAAATAATTTAATCATTGCCTGATTATACGAATGTGAGAAATAATGGGATCATTGCCTTATCACACGTGGGCTAATTCAAAGGCTCATTATTTATTTGTCAAGCATTAAGCATCAAATCAATTTGGCTTGATGCTTGAAAGCAGGAAATTTAAGATGAAATTTGAAAGGAAGATTAAAAAGTAAGATTAAACCTAACAAGAGCAGAACTATTTTGCTTGCTAGAGTTAAGTCACACCTGCAAAAAGATCACAGAATAGATGGAAAAGGTCAGTCTTAATCTAATGGTAATGTGTTGTGAAATGAATGGCTTATGGTTTTGGACAGAGTGCTGTTTTCAGTGTCTCCACATCTTTAGTTTTCTTGTGATCCACAGATAGTTACTTTGAGGTTTCCAAACAAATCTTTTTTTCACTTACTCTTCCTTTAATAAAAATATTTTCCTCTTCATATTGGTCTATAAACTGAATACGATTATACAAAATCACTGGAATAAAATCCATTCTTCTGTAGTTTTTTTTTTTTTAATGGTGAAATGATTAGGGCTGAGATTCAAAAGCGCAGAGTTCAGTGAGTTGCTCTCCTTTTTCTGCAGCAGTGTGGATATATATGTCTATGTGGTGCTTTGTTTTCACTACAGAAATACATTCTTTTATGTGTAAAAGCAGATTCAGAGAATGGACCTTCCAGAAACTGGATACCAAGCCTATCTGAAGGGGGAGAATAGGACAAAAGATGAATCCTTTTTTGGTGGCTTTGAAGGAATTGTATCATTTTCCCCCTAAAGAGGAAAGAGTTTCACTTGGGTCAGGAAGATTTTCACAATGTTAGAGAAGAATGAAGATATCAGTGTTAATTATGGAGGAGTGATCCTCTGCTGGTATTCCTGGTGGATTTTTTGCTGTCTGTGTTTGAGGTCTTGATTGTGAGAGAAGATGGTTTAAAAAAAAATAAAAAAATAAGAGGCTTGAGAGAGAGGGAGATCTCGAATTTTCAAAACCCAGTTCCTTTTTCCTCTGAATTATCCAGAAGCTGTCTGGTTTGTCTGTACACAGTTTGGACAGCTTACAAACCTACCTGGTGGTCAGTTTGCAGCTCTCTAAGAGGCAGCGAGGTCTCTGCTTCACTTCTCCGGCTTCTCCCCTTCTCCAGCCATTCTGCAGAGCTCAGGGTGTCCCTGCCTCTGCAGGCAGGCACTGCTGGCAGGGTGACCAGCAGGGCTGAGCCTCAGCCAGGACCTGTCCCAGAGCCCTGCCCTGCTGGGGCTTCCCGGCTGCAGCAGCTCCCCTGGATCTGAAGCTTTGCCTGCTTGCCATAAGATGAGCAGGGATATGTGAGGGCTTTAAGTCCCCTGCATATTTTATTCTTGCTGAATTAATCTCACTTAATACGAGCTGTCAGACAACATTACTAGAATTTATTTACATAACTTGAGGAATTTACTTCACATTAATTTAACCTTAAAGAATGTGTAACGTGTGTTTGTGCTGCTGCCCTGGGTTTCCTGGAGTCAGCCCTGCTCAAGTGTTTCTCAGTTTGTGATTGATTTGTCTTCCAGCTGCTAATGTGAAGGGTGAACCTGAACACTGTTGCTACAAAGATCTGATACTTGGAGCTCTCTTTATTGTTGCATTTATTGAATTAAATGAACTTCTCTGCCTTGCACTTAATTCAATGAAAAACATGTTCCAATTAGATTCTTTTCCTTCTAAACCAACACCCACAATTCTGACCTTGCTTTTTGCGAAGTAAAAATCTATACTTATAAGGAGAAAAACCTATATTTTGTTCAAGCAGTTTTTAGGGTGTATTAAGAGGTTGATTTTTTCCTCACTTGAGATGGGCACTGTATCCTGCTGCTTATGATCACAGTTCTGGTGAGGTTAAAATGGTCATGGCATAAGAAAGTAGCAATGGATGGGTGCCTGCAGCTCTTGGTTCTTCTCTCTGTGGGCAATGCTGCTACCCTGTGTCTCAATTTGAAGGCTTGTTGTCTTTTGATTTCATTAAAAAAAAATCAAAACTGATTCTTCTGTAGCTTCCCCCTTTCCTAGTTGTCTGCAAAACCACTCAGTATTGGGTTTTATGCCAAATCTGGGAGAACTCGGATCCCCCTGTGTAGGCACACACAGTTTGTGTGATTGGGACGGGGCTGGCCCAGCCCCATCCCCAGTGGCACAGCTGTGAGCAGCACTGACAGCAATGAGCCATGGAGTGCCCAGGGGCACTGAGCAACCTCCAAAGGGAGCAGAGGGCACACAGGGGCAGGGCGTGAGCAGGAGGGGGGGGCTGGCCCAGCCCCATCCCCAGTGGCACAGCTGTGAGCAGCAGGTGAGCAGCACTGACAGCAATGAGCCATGGAGTGCCCAGGGGCACTGAGCAACACCAAAGGGAGCAGAGGGCACACAGGGGCAGGGCGTGAGCAGGAGGGGTAAAAGGCTGGGCTGAAGGACAAGAAGGGCAGATGCTTGTGGCCTTCAGAAGAGGTATGGTGTTACTCTGTATGGGCTGAAGCCTTCTGAAATTGTGTGGTGTTACTCTGTGTATCCTGGCTGTCTCCACTGTGATATGTGCTGTGACATGCCTGCTCTCCAGGTTGTTTCTATTTTGACCTGATGCATAAGATCTGTGGAATATAGAGTTGGAGTTGCTATTGCATTTGAAACTCTAATACAAAACACACTTTTATGATTTATGAGGGACAAGCATGGGAAAATTAGCCTGTTGCCATACTGTTTTAGGTGTGGTTCTTTGAGATGTAGGATTTGTCTACTAAAATAGAAGCTTGATCTGGAGAAACAAAACTCAATTTTTAAGGAGTGAGGGCACTAGGTGATGCAGGAAATCTGTCCCTTGTTTCTGCTTTTAGGGGTCATGAGGAGGAAAGGTACAAGAATATATTCAGGGTGCCACAGTTACCATGGTGTGACACAAAATAGGATTGATAGAGCAACTCCTTTCCAGAACAGAAAATTCTGTTGCCTCATTAAGGATTGTGGATATCAAATTTATCTTCTCTGAGATGCACACTGAGGAGGGAAGGTCCACTTCATGAAACCAAAAGGTGGCTTGAAGCTGAGATGGCTTCTCATAAGGGAATACTCTCACTGCAATAATAAAAATGAGAAGTGACATCTGTACAGGTCCCAAATGTGTCAAAATTCTGAAAAAGAGCCCATTTCTGATAAAATCCTGGCTCCTCTTGCCTCTGGGCAGGACTCTGCTCTCTCCTTCAGATCCCTGTACCTCTGATAGCAAGGAGCTGGCTCAAAGGCAAGAAAATAAACTTTCTTGAAACGGAAGAAGCAAGAAAGCAGATAAGCTTTTGCACAAATCAATGTCACTGTGATCAAAATGTGGGCATTCCCATGAAAGCAATCTTTTCCTTTTTGTCCCTTTGTTGCACAGGGAAGAGGCCAGTTCCTGTTTTTGTTTATGGCATAAGCAGAGTGCTTTGTCCAAAAGAACTTTGACATAGAATTAAATGTGAGACACCTTTTAATGACTCAGCTGTGGAGCTAACCCATTTTTTTTCAGAATTTTACAGTCAGATTTGTCACAGGAAAAAAGGGCACTAAGCTATTTTTTGCCTTGTTGTCCGAGCCACATGATCTTTTTCTCCATGTCCTCTGTTCTTCCTTCCCACTGGTGACAAGTTCAAGGAGAAGCCCAGGCATTCAGAGCAGGCTGAAGGTTTTGCTTTAAAACCACCTGATCTGTTTTATGGGGGAGGAAGATTAAGAGGCAGTCTCGCTCCAAGTGCTGAGTGGCAAAGTTTCCACCTTTCCACCAAGGTTTCCTCAGGCCTTTCCTTCCTAGAGGTGCTCCCCTAGGGGAGGACAAAGTGTCAAAACCATTCCAGAGCACAAGCAGATGTATTTTCGGTCAAAAATAAATGAAAAATCTTTAGTGATTTCAGACCAGCACCTGAATTCTGAGGGAGGAGAAGACTTTATTAAAAGGACCAACAGACCCCAGTGGAGGGGCAGGCACGATGCAGTTTCACAGCAGCTCTGCTGGGCTCAGTGGCACTGCAGCAGTGCTCCTTTTGATGGCATGCCCCACAAAGCTTAGCACTGGGAAAATGATATTGCAGGAGAGAGATTTATGTTTGCAATTCCTTAAAGCAATTTTACTGTCTTCTTGGTGGGTTTTACCATATTGGTTTAGTTGCAGCCACTGCTGTTCGTGGAAGTTTCCTTTAGTAGCAGAAATATTGCCACAACTTCGTTTCTTGCAAGTCACTTGTCAGGAAAGATTAATGAAGCTTCTGCTCATCAGGATAGCGCTTAAATGCTTAGTTATCCAAAGGTGCCGTGCATGATGATTTTGAATTCCCTCTTTCTGTTTCATTTCCCTGTCTGTTCAATTCTGCTTTGTAAGTGTCTGAGTTAATTTTCGTTATTTCTTTGTCTGTTCCAGTTAAAATCTTGATTTTCTTTGTCTTCTGTAGTTCTCTAGAGCATTACTTAACACAAGAAGGGGATGCTTGCCATGTCTGCTGCTGGAGAACAGGCTGCTCTTCCTTTACAGTCTCCTAATAGCCTAAAACCATTTAGCAGGATGTGTCCCAGCTCTCCTCTGCACACATAGCTCTTAGTTAGGGTAAACCTCATCATTTTTCTTTCAGTTTTTCACATGTTTTTTTCATTTAGAACATATTAGTTACATATGTAACTCATGCTAATGATGTCATGTTGTCCTCATACAAAATTTGAAGTTCATAATATTGTTTTTCTTATTAGAAGAGTGGGAAATCCTCCTTTTAGTACAGTACTCCCTTGTTTATTTTGAGTGTCATAGAAGCATAGATTTATTGCCATTTATAAGTAGATATTTTGCACTATCTCTGATTTTAATTAGAAGGCACTGTCTCTGCTGAGCAAAGGAAAGATGGACTTGAATTCTTTGCATAGTCCTGGAAATCTAAAATACTTTCCACAAAAACAGCTCCTGTGAGAAACCTGTTGTATTAGGGAGGCTGGGAGCCTTGTCCTGCTGAGAAATCAACCTGATTTCTCAGACTGTCCCTGTCAGCTGAGAAATCAACCCAGGGCAATGAACAGTTCTAGGAAATAACATGATGTTTCCTGAAATGTGTAGTTCTCATACTTTATCCCAGTATGTGTAGGATCAGTTTTCCTGCTTCTCTATTCTGCAGCATTGTGCTGAAATCATCTGAAGTATAGCTCTTGATTTGTTTTCTTTGGTTTAGGTGGGGGTTTTTTGTTTGTGGTTTTTTTTTTTTAATTTGGTTTGGTTGTTTTTGGGGTTGGTGATTTGTTTTTTTATTTTTTTTTGTTTTGTTTGTTTGGGTTTTTTTTATTTGTGGTTTTTGTTCGTTTGTTTGTTTGGGTTTTTTTGTTTGTTTTTTGTTTTGGTCATCAGGTTGTTTTGGTTATTTTTGGGGTTTTTTTGTTTGTTTTTTTAATTGTGATAGATTTCAAGGTGTGGACTTAAAGATGAACACAGCCACAGAGGTTTCAAATTCAGCCCACCTGCCCAGTGATGAGGTGCTTTGGCTTTTTTCTGTGACAGAGGTACAGCTGATCCACTGTCTCTGTGAATCCTTCAGACTGCATCCCTGTCCAATTTGGCCACTGAGATGCTGTGAAGCCCTGATTGAAGCCTGAACCTTGTATTGATTATTTCTTTCTCTTTTTTCCCTTCTCCTTTGGTGGGAAGATGATAGCACTTCAAGGAAGTAGGAAATCAAATGCAGAGACAGGAGAGATGAGCTGTTAGAATTTGATGATAATAGCTGGCACAGAGGGGAGGGAAGATAAGCTCTTTCTAAGAATAATGGCAATATATATAAGCAAGTAATAAACTGATGGTTCAGTCCAGTAGTGTCCAGAAGGCAGTTCTCATATATGTTTAATTTCTATTTATAGTAAAAAAATTGCTCTTGAATACTGCTTGTTGCAGGTGTTCTTGAATTGTCTTAATTTAGGT
Source organism: Pyrgilauda ruficollis (assembly GCF_017590135.1). NCBI lineage: Eukaryota > Metazoa > Chordata > Aves > Passeriformes > Passeridae > Pyrgilauda > Pyrgilauda ruficollis. The sequence goes on from NW_024530599.1 coordinate 1,323,003, forward strand.
CTCCAAATGTGCTTCTAGGTGGAAGTTGGTACCAGATCAGGATTTAAAAGCAAAAACTCCTGAAGGTGGGCATGGTTTAGTGAATAATAGCTCCTTTTTCTCTAGTTTCATCTTGATTAGGAGTGGCTTCTGTCTTTATAAGCATGTGATTTTGTAACAGATACTGGATTTCTTCATGTCTTTACTATTGGAAAAGAAAAGGAATCGTGGGCAGTATGGACTGAGGTGAGCTCCTGCACTGATACAGTCTGATGTAACTTCCTTGGATTTGCTTCCCAAGTAAACCAAGTTACATTCTCAAATATTAGGTTTTATGAGTCTTGTGCTCTCTTTCTTTTCAAAGAATAGCTGTTGAGGACATGTGGAGTGTTGTGTGGCAGTTACTTGCAGATAGAATACTGCTTTACAAAATGATGTCATAGCTCTGCATGCTATGAGAGGATGATTTGTTTTTATGAGGAATGGATTATTCTCTGTAGAAGACATAAAGGCTGACATGTGGGATTTATTTTCTAAAGGGCTAATATAAATGAAATGCTTAAATCAGGCTGTATTTTCAAAGTTGGATGAAGTATGAGGCTATCCTTTCTTGCTGTCTGCTTCTTCAGCTGCTCTTTCTTTCAGTTAAAAAAAAAAAGAGAGATTTCTTTTATTTTTGCCTATTGTTCCTTATGCTTATTTCTAGTTTTGAAACACAAGTGAGGACATCATCTGTCTTATTCCTTCTCCTTTTTCTTGGGGTTGTCCAAGGGGGGTCTTCCCTTTGATAAAGATTATAGTTAATAAACTTCAATCTCTACCATAACCTTCCCACTTTCTAATCTGTTTTTCCTTTAGCTATTTTCTGTAAACACTGACATTACCTTTCAGTGTTTTTTCCAGTATACTTTGTGGCAGTTTTTGTTTTGCCCGACTCTCCCCTTGGAAATAGACTCAGCCCTTGCTAAGTTTCCAGATGTGCTGGGGTTACACTGAAAATGTTGGGAAGGACTTTGGTCTGCTTAAGGAAAGAAGTTAAGGTTTAATCTTGAACTGGTTGTGGCAGCAGGAGAACCATTTAAATTGTTTATACTGCTCCATTTTCTTATTATGCCTCAATTGATTCTAGTTGGTTTACTTTATCTGCCAGATTATCTTGAATTCTTTTTTTCCTGTTTACCAGCTGAACACGTTTCTTTGTAAATAGAAAATTCTTGCACTCAAGTCAATGACTCTTGAATTTTCAGAGTGCCTGTTAGAAGTTGCTTTCAGCTGAAGAGGTCACGGCAATATCACAGATGCACAGATTGCTACCCGATTAATACAATTATCAACGTGGACAAATTTAGTTGAGTGTTTGCATTTGAATATAGCTTTTATTTTAATGCACACTTTGAAAAGCATATTTTAAGGAGACAAGTTTAAATTGAAAATGTTCCCAAGGAATGATTTCTGTCTTTTGTGCAGATCAAAGTGACAAAAGCCATTTAACAATTTGTCTGTCTTTGAAATTTAATGGGTTTTCTGCATTTCTCTAAATACAATAACTGGACACAAGTCTATTATTCCTTTTTAATGCTGTAAAAGCCAGTGTTACATTACTTAGTGTTCTTAAGACTTTTACAATGGAGATTTTTAATATGTCACATATACAAGCAATTATGTTTGACAATTTAGATGCAAAGTTGAATTGGCAGCCACTTCAGCATTCTCAAATGAAAACCAATAAAAACATTAAGCATGTCTATTAAAAATGTTTCTCCTATAATTTATTTTTCACAAGCTTTCAGCTGTGCCACAAAAGCCTCCTGTCTCTCTTACAGCTAACTTCCTGCAGACTATTTCACAATTTAGACATGAAAACTCTTTTTGTGGTTAGTTTGTCATAAAAGAAGGGCCAAGTTCTGATGGTATCAAATAGTTAGAATTACACAGGAGCTTTCTGAAGATGCGTAAAACAAAATTTCATGTCCCAAAGCATAGCACGGTCCTGATGCAAAACCAGAAGGGAGAATCTGTGGTTTGCTGTGGCTGTGCTGGTGGAGAAGGGCTCTCTTGTGTTTGCTGCCCTGGCAGGGTCGTGGGTGAGCAGCTTAGTCACTACAGGTCTGCCTGCACCCTTCATTTGCTTCCCTGTGTCATAAGGTAGAATGCAAAAATGTAAAATAAAGTAGCATTAAAAAAAAAATTCTCTCAAGCACAGAAGAAAAGATTTTCTAATGTGCATTAAGCTGAAGATTTATTTTACCTGTGTGCGATGTGGTGAATTAGCCTTTTTAGGTCAATATTAATTTTTATAAGTTATCCTTTTCTTTGATAAATTATTTAAGTAGGGCTACACTTCAGTATGTGATCATCAGTGAATAATATAAAAAGTTCTAATTCATACTCTTGTCCTGTATGTGTGTGCTAAAGAATACACAGAAGTTTGTTGTAGTCCAATAGTCATCTATGGAAAGCTTATGGGAATAAATATGATTGTGTGTTCAGTACAAGAAGAATGAAAGAGTTGAGATCTGTGAACTTATTTATCATGTGAAATGGAGGAATAAAAAGCTCCAAATATAATATTTATTGAAGGAAACATTTATTCAAATATTTCTGGGATAAGGAGGGGTGCAAATTCAGTGGCCTATCAGGGTATGTATGTAAAAATAAAATACGTAATGAGGCTGTAAATGCTGCTGAGTCAATTTTACTTGTGAAGATAATGATTTACTTTTGTGCAGTGGAGCAACTGTGTGATTCAAATGGAACACCCCTCTTTGTGGCTGGGAATCCCCTATGGGAAAGCAGCTGGTGGTGAGGCTGATGGGTGGGCAGGAGCAGGTTACCTCAGAACTGCATGAATAATGCTCCCAAACAAAGGAATGCCTTGGCATGGTAGTCACCAGCCTTTTCCACATAAAACTCCAGCAGGACCAGTCAGTGTGTGTTGACTTACAAGAGTGTTTGACAGGAGTTTGAATGTTAAGAGGTACAAGCTAATTTTAAGAGGTAAAAGCTAATCTTTTTAAAGCTAAATGAGAAATCATGTGTTTGCCTCAGAAATCTGCCATTCAGAGTTACTTATTACAAGTTCTATTTGGAATAGATTAAGAAAGATGAAATGTAACATTTGGATACTGGAAATGTCTCAACTACAGAATGCTTCAAGGACGTAAATTAGAGGGTGGGAAGCAATTCAGAATATGTATTTGAATAGTGAATTCGTTTGTGTAGATAGCAATGTTTTCTTGGATATCCTCCTGTTAGGAAGAGGCATAAGATGTATTTAATAAAGGAGCAGTTAGGGACCCTAACTGGTGCTTTGGCTAACAGGTGAAAAATGCAGTGAGCTGTGCTTTGTGTCTGAGTGGCAAGGAAGCAATAGAGAAATTTGACTATGGACTGGACTATTGCTTTGCTTTGCTTTGCATCTCACAGAGGTCTGCAGTTTAATTCTGAGCTGTGATGGGCAGCTCCTGCACTCGGGGTGCTTGGAAGAGAGAGTAGCAGAGAGAGCTGGGTGCTTGATGGTTCCTTCCAAGCCTCTTTTCACCTCTTCAGTCCCACACCTTCCCCATTCAGAGCATCCTCTCTTCTGTGCCCTATTGCCTTGTGCACTGCTCTAACAAGTGGGGCTGAAAGAACATGGTTATGCATGTCCCCAAAGCACATGCCTAAATCTGAGGCAAGATGGGAAGAATTAGCACAGAATATTTTAAATCTTCAATGAGAAAATGCTTCACTCACTGTAACTTCCAGCTAGTTATCTTTTCTCAGTATGCTATTAAATGATCTTACTCTGAGTCAAACTTGTGGAAAGCAGCAGTCTCATGATTCCTGATTTTATAAAATGTCAATAACAGAGTGCTCCAATAAATGAAATTTATTGATGATCACCTTTTTCTCTCTGTTATAGCGTATTTCAAGTCAATTTCTTAACAATTTCTGGCTTCAATATGAAGTGTCAACAATATCTCCAGCAACCACCTTGTTCTTATTACTTGCTAATCTTATTTTTGTAAAGATCATTTCTGATGCTTTGTATGTTGTAGGCTTTGTACATTTAGCCAATGATGAAAGTTGTATAACAATAAGCCATAGTTTAACATGGTGTAGCTTAAATCTATTCAAGGTAGTAATGTTATTTGCAGATAAATTTGCCAATTCATTCAGTGCTCGTTTCATATCAAATTAATAATATCCAACAGTCACTCAAACACTGATGACATTTCTGCTTAGAACCATTGGTAAAGCTCCACTTATTGGAATAAAACAGGACAGCAAATTGAATTTGTATATGCAGGCATTGGGTTTGAAACTGGGGGGAAAATATTTTCAATGTGGAACTGTAGCATCATCTTTATAGGAAGAAATACTTGTGTTGTGCTTCCTTGAAAACTGAATCAGAGAGGTGGGCTTCCCAGGGGAGCTGTTAAAGGGATTTGCTGTGTCTGCCTGAGCTGCTGTAAATATTTAACTTTTCTTATCTATGTAAGGACATCAGATGGTGGAGAAAACAAATGTTGAGGAAGAGAAGAAAAGAAAACAAGGGAAAATAGGCAAATGTTCTGCTGCATTTCTTCTAGTGCATGTAAACCAATAAGCCCTGGTCCTCTAGAACATCTTGAGGTTCAGACAGTCCATGGAAGGTTTCTTCAGTGCCTCCACTCCCTGTAGATCTGATCTTCCAAGGTGCTGCCTGATGTCTGAGGTGGGACTGCAAGGTGGAATTTTCATTAAGAATTCTTTTCATCTTTTTCTTGTAAGAAATACCTCAGTGCTGTAAGCAAATCAGCTGCCATGCATGTGTTTACTGTGTATCAGCAGATGATATGAATTCATCTCTTGAGTGTTCTGATTAAATACTTAAACACTATTAATTTAAGTGTCTGGGATTGAAACCTTCCTTTTTCATTTTGGAAATAAACTTTTTTTTCCCCTAAAACTTAGCAGTATTTATAAGAAAACATATGAACAACTTCAGGATGAGGATCTTGTGTGTATGGTCTTCATGATGTGTCCATCCTTAGAGTGACCTGTGTCAGCAGCTGTGGTAGCTGATCTTTCTTCAGTCCTGAGATCAGGATGGATTTCCTCACCATGTGATCTTTCCTGTGTGAGTTTTCTCACTTCAGTGTTAAGTTAATGAGCTCTGCTCTTTGGGTCAAATCAACTTTTAAGAAAGCTAAATTGTGGAACTAGGAATCAGTGTTTTCAAATACAGAGGCTTTGTGGCAGTCAGGACTCTGGAGACCTGTACATTTTATGTTACCTTCCTAGATGTTTGTTTTAAGTCTCTGATTAAATACTTAAATACTATTAAAGTGTCTGGGATTGAAACCTTCCTTTTTCATTTTGGAAATAAACTTTTTTTTTCCCTAAAACTTAGCAGTATTTATAAGAAAACATATGAACAACTTCAGGATGAGGATCTTGTGTGTATGGTCTTCATGATGTGTCCATCCTTAGAGTGACCTGTGTCAGCAGCTGTGGTAGCTGATCTTTCTTCAGTCCTGAGATCAGGATGGATTTCCTCACCATGTGATCTTTCCTGTGTGAGTTTTCTCACTTCAGTGTTAAGTTAATGAGCTCTGCTCTTTGGGTCAAATCAACTTTTAAGAAAGCTAAATTGTGGAACTAGGAATCAGTGTTTTCAAATACAGAGGCTTTGTGGCAGTCAGGACTCTGGAGACCTGTACATTTTATGTTACCTTCCTAGATGTTTGTTTTAAGTAACTTGCTTAAAAGGGAGAGGGGTTTTTATTTTAGTTTTTTTTTCCTAGAATCTGTTTTACTCCCACCAGTGATTTCCATGCTACTCCTCTCTTTTTATAAAGCAAATGTGATTTGCTACTAGGATGCTATCTGAAGCTCCTACTACTGAGATAGATGATTTCAACAAAGACCTGTTGTGTGTGACACCTTTGTGAACTTCAAAGGTTTTGAACTGGCCATTGGGATCATCTCTCCACCTTTTTTCAATATATTTTGAGAGTTCCAATTATTTGCTCCAGCTGGAAGTCAGTAATAAATGTTTATGTCCTGCTTCAGAGGCATCAGAAACAATTAAATAATCAGTAATTTAAATAATCTCAAGGGGTGATATGCTTGAGTGTAGATCAAGGGAGACACCTTCCTTACATTTAACTGTGATTCTGTGAAATGAGGTTTTATTGTAGCAGACTGTGGGAGGAAAAGAGAGGGAAAATAGCTGTGAAACCACTAATTTGCACCTTATGAATATTTATATGCAAAAAACCTTTTGTGGGTGTTTGTGAAATAGATGGTGAAATCAAACCATACCCACCAGCAAGTGCAGCTGTCAGTAGGTGCTTCCACACACAGAGAATCGTGGCTTCACACAATCCTGGTTCAGGCACAGGCATGCTGGGTTTGCTTTTTGAACACTGATTTTCTAGTACAGTCCCTCATTTTAGGAAATCTTGTCATCTGTGTGGAAAACTTTTACTAGCATAAATTGCTGATAGCAGTCATCAAGGTAAGCATCTTGGTTTTGTAGGGACAGTGATCTGCATGTCTGTTTGTACAAAATAGATACATGATTTTGTCACTGAATGTATATATGGCTACTATAGCAGTCTTGCTCTTTTTGACTTTTGAAGGTTTTTGAATTTTGTTTCTATTTTTAGTGATGAGCTTTTGTATATTTTCCCCTTACCTTGTGCAGTATTGCTCTGTCAAGTTAAATACCTGGGATTACCTCTGCCAGACAGTGTGGGAGAGAAGTTTTTGAGCTGCAGTAGAGGGAGGAAATGCAGAACAGAGCAGGAAGAGTAGCTGAAGAAGCTTTTGTGCCAGTGGGTGATGGATCTAACAGGGATGGATCTTTACAAGCCAGAAAGCTGGTAAATCCATGCAGGTTTTTAAACCAGGCCCAAATAGTAGCATTCATCTAGGTTAACAGTTTAAAATGTACTAATTAGATATTTGTAAACCTTGATGAACCTCCCTCACTACACAAGCAATCTTGAATCTTCTTTCCTGTCCTCATTTTCTACCTCGCTAGTTTCAGCTTGGACATTCAATAGAGTATTGCCAGGTGCATCAGGGAGGAAATTTTCATTTCCTTCCTTGTTAAATAAGCCAATGAAGAAACATAACTTCAGTCTATTGCATTGAGACAATATGATGTAATTTTTATAGGTGTGTGTTTTTCTTATTAGACTTGTTCATCCTAAATCCTTTTTCTGTTAGTTCTATATCCATAGTACCCAAAGGAACCCCAGAGTGTTCAGGGAGATGTTTTCTAGATGCTCTGTAAACAAAAAGGAATACTGAGCAAGTTCCATGGTACTTTTGAGCTACAGAAAGACAATGAGGAAAATATGTGATAAGGAGTTAAGTGAAGATTTGTTCATATTTAATTTGTTAAAAGGTTTAATGAGGGAATACGTGAAGGTGAAGTGGACAGTTTTGGAGCAGGACTGGGTAAGAGAGGAGAGCAGATAAAGAAGGCCCTGAGAATTTAGTGGGTGGGGATTAGACAGTGAGGTTGCCTGTCTGTCTCAGTGGGGTGGGTGTAGACTGCTGAATCTATGGTTCATTTCCCTGTGCTGCTGGTGACGTCTGGGTGACCTTCTGCTACTCCAGAACCCATATCTGAAAGTATGAATCTGCTTAGTGCTCTGAGGCATAAAGTTTATTTCCAAAAGCATCTTAGTTAAAGAACATCTGCCTTGATTCAGAGTGGTTTAAGCTTGCTTGTGAAAACAGGAGTGTTTGTTTTGTGGAGCCAGAAGGCATTCATATGCCTTTTAATACAAACAAACAAAAATCCACCAACCCCCCAACCAAACAACAAACCAACAAACCACATTAAAACAAAAACAAACCAAAAATGCCTCAAACCCCAAAGCAGACTCATCATCCTTCTGCTTCATCTGTAAAATGTGGATAACAATTGTTTGTTTCACCAGGAGTGTCCATACTGACGACAAACCATCTCAGATGATGTTGTATGATGTGTAGGCATTGTAAGAGACACAGTAATTAAAGAAAATATAGTTATAGTCTATGAATTGTTCAGAAGTCATCCTTAGGTAGTGTCAGTCAGTGAGAATACTGCAAAGCTTCCAGCCATGGAGCAACAATTTCTGGAATAATGGTCATAGATAATCTGGTTATGATTTTAAGAGAGTAAGAGATGAAATCTGAATTATGTCACTTAGCACTGTTGTCTTTTGATGTTTTGGGGATTTGGGACAGGGAGTGAAATCTTCTCTTATTTCTTAGAAAATTATTCCAGAGAGAGCTATAATGATGTAAGGCATCCAAAGATAGCTCCCTCTCTTTCACAAGGCTGGCTATCACACTTAATTAGCTGTTCACAATCTATTTTATGTTTTTGTTGAAAGCCTTTTCTGGAGCTTTAGAGTGCCAGGCCAAAACTTGAGACATTTGCAGTTAGAGTGACTTTATATTAAAATGATAAATGAACTGTGACTGGTTATCCAGATTTTGTCTAAAAAAAAATTCCAAAATCTTCACAGAAGAACTATTTCACAGCTCTGAGTTTCTCAGAAGATGGAAAAAGTGCTCATAAAATTATATATTTGCATGTGTATATAGTTATCAAGGGCCTAAACTTCACATTTGTTATTGCTGTTGAACAAATTAACTTTTCAAGACTTCGGTTTTAATTTGTTAGAACAGCAAAGTGGCAGCGTGTTCAGCTTTTACAGGTCCTCACCATCTGCTGGAACAGCAATGAACCAGCAGTGTAATCTTGCTGTGTTGACAACCAGCTTAGTTAGGGTGATTTGGAAACTGGAGCACTGCTGAAATAAATATTCTGCTTCCCCTGGGCAACTCATTGAAATTCTTTCCATTGCTTGTAATTTATCCAGCAGAAAGCTGGGGCTGAGTGTTGTGTTGATGTTGCATGAGTTAGCAGTGTTGCACAGCACTTCTTCAGGGCCCTGGCAGTGGCTTGGGGTGAGATGGGAGCACCTTATCCAGTTTGGGGTGATGCAAAAGAGAAAACAATGTCTATTTCTTCATTTAGGCATTTGTTGAAGAACCATTGTGGGTGAACAAATGTGGGGTGGCTGACTCCCAAACAATAATGCTTATCTTTAGTGTAACGTGTAGATGTGAACTAAACACATCTCTGCCATGGAGTTGTATGGTGTGCTCTGGAATGAACAAAAATAGTTAGATGTTGTTCAGGAAGCATTTCAGAGTTCGCTAGAACACTGAAAAAACAGCCTGGAGTCTGAAGACTGGTCAATGAAAGATAACTTTGGCAGAGATAAGCAGATTCTCTTGTAATTTGATATTGCATTCTGAGAGGATTCTTTCAAATTACTTCAGAATTAAATGATTACAGAGGAAATTAAAAACTCATGAAGTGACTTCTTTAATTTTATCCAGTCATGTGTAACCTTCTAATTTAAGTAAACTCTGCTGCGACATTTAATGTAAATAAGACTGCAGATATGTGACATTGATGGGGCTGGTGAGGATTAACCAATCTTCCCTTGGTTTTGCACTGGAATACTGTAGAAGGCATCTTTTTCCTTTGCATTCCATTAGATTTTACAAACAACTTTTTTTTACAAACATCAATAGATGTTACAATAATTCCAATTCATGTCACAGAAGAATTTCCTTTTTGCAAACAACAAAATGGATCTAGCATTTCAAGTGAGCATGTTCCTCAAGCTATTCTGTCCACATCTCAACAACCCCAAGGTGCTATGGGTATGCCATAGCTTGGCATGCTGGCAATAGAACAAGTGTTTACAGCTCATCAGGACTTTAGGCAGGGCTTGCTGCAGGGCAGGATGCATTTCTGCCTCAAAATATGGATGTGCAACACAGGTGTAATAATAAAATTCCAGATAGGATTCATGATGATTCATGCATTTAAATGATTTTTTTTGTTGTTGTTGTTGTTCTCACATTTAATCTCTTATTTTGTATCTTAGTTTTCTTAGCACATATATAATGATTAAAGATTTTACTGATGTGGACAGCTCAAAAAGCAAATGTTAAGCTTGCATGTTTTGAATACTTTTACAGAAAATTTCAGTATTGCTTCCTATCAGCATTTGAAGCAGGAGCTTCATTTATAATGTTTCGGGTGTTTTCCAATTAAGTAGAGGAAGGAGTGTCAGCTTCATTTTTTCTGTATAAACAGTAGATTGGACTTCAAAGATATGATGTGTCAGAAGTTGTTTGGTATCAACAAATAAAAATAAACTAGTTGATAGTTTAAGGAGCTTAAAATAAAAGAAAATGTTTGGCATCACTGAAAAGGTCCCTTGGAACAGAGGCTGTTGGCTAAAGGAATGATTAATTAATTTTTTACATTGCTTGGTGAGAATTGCCAGTGACCCAGTTGTGTCCTCAAAGCCCCAAGGAAGTGCCAGTATGTTCACTGATTTCACTTTTCACCAGTCACTGGTGAGGTTCCAGCAATCCCAGATGCACAGAACTCCTGAGAGTGTTCCAGTTCCACTGACCGTGGTGAGGGGTGTTCAGTGTGTGCAGGGACCACAGGGAGCTCAGATATCTGTGTGCTCTGTCACTGCATACTTTGTGTAGGAGGACATTGTGTTTCACTACTAAACAACATTTAAGACCTAGGTACACACAGCTGGTTGTGTAACAGATGACTTGGTCTTTTCAAGTTTGCAGGTGTAGATAAAATGGGGGGAAAAAGGTAATTCTTGCAATTATTGGAGTTCTCCACATTGGATCAAGTGCAAACTCTGTTATTTACTTTTCTGATTAGGACGACATGACTCTGGTAAATGAAGAGGAAAATAAATTTAAAATTTCCATAATAAAGTATTTTCTTTGTGATTCAAACTGCCCCATCCCCAGCTTGATAATGTTGTTTGCCCATAATTAAGGATGTGTTAGAATGTAATTGGAACTATTTGCCATGGCTGGCTGTTAGAATGAGAGATCATGCATTTGTATCTCATATAACCAGAAATTAAAAATGAGGGACTGACCACTTGACACCATTGTAGTTCTTGAAATAAAGCCTGTTGAGCTCAGTGTGTTGTGGCTGCTGAATGACTCTGCTCACCAGTTAGAATACATGATGAAATTCCTATTAGAAGATGGTGCTATAATAATTAATGGCATAATGAAAGTGCCCGAAACAGAACAGAAATACTGCTCTGGTAACCATTTTTTTCAGAACAGAACTTTAAAATGGAGCTTTTGAAATGCACGTGTGTCATTTGTTCTGACCTCTGGAAGGGTTTGGATTTTGGGGTTTTTTATTTTGGTCCCCTGTACTGAAGAGAGCTGTGATAATTTCAGTCTCTCAACAAGGTACTCAGAATCATACACTGTATTCTGTGGATGAATTGTTCTGTACTCCAGAGAAACTGCTGTTTCCCCTCAGAGCTGTATAAAAAAGGAAAATGAATGTTGGTGGTAAGGCAGTGATAAAATGCATTGCAGGCAATTAGAGGCAAGAAATACTGAGTTTCCACTACCATATGAAAGAAGAAACCATATGATAGAAGAACCCTTACCTTTACATCTGTTTGGAAACTATGTAAACTCACACACATTTTTCAATTCTCAACCTGTCCCCTCCCCAAGGCTCTAATTATTCTTTATCAGAAGCTCTTAATTCATGCTCTGGGATGAATTTCCATTTACGTGCCTGTGTCAAAGCTTAGGTTCCTGCATTCAAGAATGCAGCTTTGAAAATGACGGGGGTTTTTTTTCTATCAGCTACTTTAGTTTTTCTACAAAGCCACATTTCATATTCATCAAAATAAAGCATAATCAAAAGTAGTATTTAAAAGTGTCAGTCAACAGACCTAATGTTGCAAAAGGTTAGTCTCTTTTCCATTACAAATGTTTCACCCTCTTTTTCCTATTTCTCACAAAGGAACTCAGTGCAGGTATGTAGGATATAATTCTGTTTGAGTTCTTGTATGAAGACTTCATTTTTTTTCTTTCTATGTAACATTAGTTGAGTGTCCCATGTCCTCAGTGTGTCTAATGCATTAAAAATCTGAGAATTTAATGCTGTAATTAAGCTTAAAAGAAGAAGCCCATTGAATGCACTTCAGATAAGGTTATCAGCTTTACCTTTGCAAATATGTTCTATAATAGAAGCTGATTTCCTAAAGAGTTTTGTCACGTGCACATATCTGGCTGAGAGTGGCTCTTGCTCACTAGGGTGTGAATAAATTATTTCCATTGCTCTAATGCATCCTTTTTTTCATTGTGGGCCTTAGTCTTTGCTTTTCCTTAAAAGCATCATTTGGCTGCTGAATTGAAAACTCTAAAAAGAGGAAAAAATGAGTATTCACATTTGAAATGCAAGAACCCATTCAGGTCAGAAAAGAGCTGCAGCAAAGTCTGTCTTATCTCCTCTCTAAACAATCAGTATTGCAACTACTAATCAAGTTGAATGTGATGAATAGAATTTAAAAATCATATATTGATATTCAGAGGAATTAGATATTTTTGATTTTTTAATAAATTAGGTTATTTTTCTGTACATGCAGGACTTTAACTGTCTCAGGTTCAAGTATTCTTATGTACTTTTGGGGGGTGGTGTGTGTGTATTTATATAATGACCATATTTTCATATTCACTGGCCATGGCTGGAAGTCAATCAGAATGGCTCAGCTGATGCCAGTTGTTGTAAGGAGGTTTTTTAAACTGCAGTGAGGGAAGGGGGCTTTCAAACACACACAACCATTGGAACAAGGTGTAGTCTACAGAGAGGAACAGACCAATGAGAGCCAAAAGAGGGCACAGAGCAGTTTTGCATTTCCATTCAGACACTGCAGGAGGGCAAAGGATAAAAGAAAAGTCAGGGAAATCTCTCTGGCAGCCAGTTCAAAATAAGTGAGGGCATCCTGCTGAACATTGTGAGTTTTGGATCAGATTCATTCCTGCAGTACTGGCCCCTGGAAGCAGTAAAACATTGCAGTGCTCGGGGAAGGGGTGACACTGTGGAACAAAGGAGTGAATTGTGCAGCTGCCAAGGCCATCTCTATTGGCAAGGGATCTAACCCTGTGAAGAGTGGCTGCCATGGGGTTCTGACTTTGACACAATCTTCAGTTTGCACTTGCATTGATTTTTCTCATGACTGAAGATGTGAATAAGTCTGTTTAGAAAACTGGGCATGGAGACCTGTCTTCTCTAAGGCCTGCCCAGCAGGTCATTTCCCACAGGCCAGAAATTATTCTCCAAACTGTAAGGAAGAAGTATTATTACCATGTTCCTTAAAATATCAGGATAGTTGCTGGATGCCTTGAATGGTCTTTCTTTTTATAGTTGTACTTACTTTGAAGTCAATGAAAAATGTTTCATTGATCAGGTTCTTAGGTGCTGTTCCTCAAGCCATTCAGGTGTCGGTGAATTTTAGACTGTATTGAGCCCTGAGATAAACACTGAGGTGCTCTTGAATAGACAAGCTCCTGGGAAATGAGTAGCTGAAGGCTTAGTGGCTGTTCATGCCAGCAGGTGCCTGTGAGAGGGAGCATAGCATGGGAAAAAAACTTTGGAGAGGTCTTCCCCCTGGAGCTTTGTGCCTGGGAAGGATGCCACAGCTCCTGACGGTGAACGTACGAGTGCTGAGCTTGGCAGGCTGCTGCAATGAGCTTTCTGAGGCTGCTCTCTCTCTGCTCAGTCACTGATACCTGAATCTTTTCTTCCCAACTGCTATTCAGCATTCACAGGGTCCCCCTGGCCCTGGATAACTCCTACTTTATTCAGCAATTACTAATGCAGAGTGAGGCTGAGTTAGGTTATTTCTTGCCCATTAAGTAAACTTTGGTCCCTGCTATAAAAACAGGTTTTATAGAAGAATTAATTTGGGTTACTTTGTTGTACTGTTTAGAAATGGTTGTTAATATATGTTGTTTTCTTCTGAGGGATCTAGTATGTGCTAGGAGGGGAGGAGAAAGCAAACTTTCATGATTTGGATTTGGGTGTTAAGATTCATGACTTATTCATCTTGCTGGGCCACTGAAGACTGTAATTAAACCTGACAGCACTTTGCAGTGATTAAGTGATAAGCATTACATGGCATGCATTAAAATGAATATTTTTATTTCTTTTTATTTTGAGATATTCAGGTCCCAGTATCTCTTAAAAAATAATTAAGAAAATGTAGATCTTGTGTGATTATTTTCTTCACCTCCCACTCACATGCTTAAAAGAGCAGATAATAGGCTTTCTGCACTTTAGAAATGGCTTTTTATTCAGGTCAAAGTTAATCTTGCTGTAGTTAAAAATGGATTATCAGACATGGAGCCCTCCCCACCATTGGCTGGGAGTCAGAGCTCATCTGGCAAAACTTACCTTTTTTTTATGCTTTTCTTTCTGCTGATCCCTTGGGGTCCTGTTCCTAGCTGTGAGCAGCAGCATGCCAATTTCAATTAACATTTCCTTTAAAACAAATGTTATCATCTGCTTTAGCACTTGTGACTTTCCATTTGTAAGGAGAATAACAGGAGAATGCAGAGGATGGCTTTCTTTCGTTCAGGAAAAGTGCTTTCGTTCAGTGTCACTGCTTTAGTGAGCATCGTTAACCATTATCCATCCCTGGCATTTCTTCAGCTTCTTGGTGATTTTTAAAGGTCAAGCCAAGTCTTGGAGAGGGAATTCTCTGTGTGACATAAGTACATTTCTTCTCCCCTAAGAGAATAAAAGCCCAAGTCCATTGCTATTAAACTCTTGGGCTGCTTTCTCATTGTGACCACCAGCCCAAGGCTTTTGGAAAGTGCTTTGCTGTTGCAGGTCACAGAGATACTGATTACATCTGTGTGAATAAATTATGTTGTTAGATTGCTGATTTTGCCAGAGGAGAAGGCAGCAAGAAAGTTTTGTTGAGTTGTCCTAAATGGTGTTTTTCTCAGGCACAGGAAAAGAGAAATAATTTTGAAAATCATTTTGGGTTAGCAGAAAATACATTTCCCTCTGAAAATCCTCATTTAACTCTATTAAGTCTTTAAAAATTAAGATACATACGCATTTTAAAACAAATATCCAAATGCTTTCTTTTGAGAATTTTGACAACTCTAAGGTTTTCTGTGCTTGGATTTGTTGCTCTGTGGAGTCTTGTTTTCATCCCTCCCATCTCCCTCCCAACATGACCCCTTGTAATTTTGCCTGCAACTGTTTGCCTCTTTCACTCCTGTCTTTTTTTATGACTCTTTCACTGTACATCAAACACAGAGATATCCTAAAAAGTTGTTGTGACAGTCCAAATAACTGTGTGCACCCACATGTTAAAAACCTGGGAAAAACAAGACAGAAAAATAATCAGTTCCTGGTCCAAAACAAATAAGTACTGGGCTTCTTCCTTCTTCAACGACAATAAAGTTCCAATTCCTTTTGGCCTGAAATGAAAGCAATATGTCTGGGGTGGTGAAAAATGGGAAAGACAAGACTTTGTTCAATTTTTTTTTAAGAACATAAAGAAAATGGGTTGAGGGAGGCCACAGGCCCAAAATATACACAGAGAATATTTCAGTCGCATGTCGTGTTCCAAATAATCCTTTATTAGTGATTCTTGTCAGCTGATAATTTTTCATGGTTATTTATGCTGCCAGAGCTCTATGGAGTGCAGTTAGCATCCAGGCAGGTCCATGGTGCTGCATTATGGACAGTGCACCAGATATTTAAATGTGTTGTTTGAATTGTTTCAGAAAGATAAATTGTGGATCTGCTGACCAAGGGCTCAGGAGCTGGGGTTGGGGATATTCCTGTTCCGCCTGGTCCTGGAAGCTGTTTTAAGCAGATGCACTTTCCTGATGCTTTGCAGATTATCTGAGCCTCCATAATAAATAAAACAGAATGAAAAAAGATTGAAAATAAGACAGTGACCAGAATTGAATCCCTCTGAATTCACAGCTCTAGGTGGTCAAGGGGTGCATTTCTTGTCAACTTTTGAAAAAGGCTCAAGAGGGCTTAAGAAGCTTTTGAAGTGGTAACTTAGAAAGATGTGCAGGTATTCAGGCACATCTTTTAAGAAAACATCACTCTTCAGCTATATCTTTAGGCCCTTCTCAGTGTCTCATTGAATTTAATAAATAATTCTTGATATTTTTGCTTTCTATTTTTTTTTTTTTTGCTTTTGAAGTGGTAACTTAGAAAGATGTGCAGGTATTCAGGCACATCTTTTAAGAAAACATCACTCTTCAGCTATATCTTTAGGCCCTTCTCAGTGTCTCATTGAATTTAATAAATAATTCTTGATATTTTTGCTTTCTATTTTTTTTTTTTTTTTTGAAAAATTAGGGTTTTTCCCCATTAAAGATTTCATTTTTCTCATGACTGAAGATGTGAATAAGTCTGTTTAGAAAACTGGGCATGGAGACCTGCCTTCTCTAAGGCCTGCCCAGCAGGTCATTTCCCACAGGCCAGAAATTATTCTCCAAACTGTAAGGAAGAAGTATTATTACCATGTTCCTTAAAATATCAGGATAGTTGCTGGATGCCTTGAATGGTCTTTCTTTTTATAGTTGTACTTACTTTGAAGTCAATGAAAAATGTTTCATTGATCAGGTTCTTAGGTGCTGTTCCTCAAGCCATTCAGGTGTCGGTGAATTTTAGACTGTATTGAGCCCTGAGATAAACACTGAGGTGCTCTTGAATAGACAAGCTCCTGGGAAATGAGTAGCTGAAGGCTTAGTGGCTGTTCATGCCAGCAGGTGCCTGTGAGAGGGAGCATAGCATGGGAAAAAAACTTTGGAGAGGTCTTCCCCCTGGAGCTTTGTGCCTGGGAAGGATGCCACAGCTCCTGACGGTGAACGTACGAGTGCTGAGCTTGGCAGGCTGCTGCAATGAGCTTTCTGAGGCTGCTCTCTCTCTGCTCAGTCACTGATACCTGAATCTTTTCTTCCCAACTGCTATTCAGCATTCACAGGGTCCCCCTGGCCCTGGATAACTCCTACTTTATTCAGCAATTACTAATGCAGAGTGAGGCTGAGTTAGGTTATTTCTTGCCCATTAAGTAAACTTTGGTCCCTGCTATAAAAACAGGTTTTATAGAAGAATTAATTTGGGTTACTTTGTTGTACTGTTTAGAAATGGTTGTTAATATATGTTGTTTTCTTCTGAGGGATCTAGTATGTGCTAGGAGGGGAGGAGAAAGCAAACTTTCATGATTTGGATTTGGGTGTTAAGATTCATGACTTATTCATCTTGCTGGGCCACTGAAGACTGTAATTAAACCTGACAGCACTTTGCAGTGATTAAGTGATAAGCATTACATGGCATGCATTAAAATGAATATTTTTATTTCTTCTTATTTTGAGATATTCAGGTCCCAGTATCTCTTAAAAAATAATTAAGAAAATGTAGATCTTGTGTGATTATTTTCTTCACCTCCCACTCACATGCTTAAAAGAGCAGATAATAGGCTTTCTGCACTTTAGAAATGGCTTTTTATTCAGGTCAAAGTTAATCTTGCTGTAGTTAAAAATGGATTATCAGACATGGAGCCCTCCCCACCATTGGCTGGGAGTCAGAGCTCATCTGGCAAAACTTACCTTTTTTTTATGCTTTTCTTTCTGCTGATCCCTTGGGGTCCTGTTCCTAGCTGTGAGGAGCAGCATGCCAATTTCAATTAACATTTCCTTTAAAACAAATGTTATCATCTGCTTTAGCACTTGTGACTTTCCATTTGTAAGGAGAATAACAGGAGAATGCAGAGGATGGCTTTCTTTCGTTCAGGAAAAGTGCTTTCGTTCAGTGTCACTGCTTTAGTGAGCATCGTTAACCATTATCCATCCCTGGCATTTCTTCAGCTTCTTGGTGATTTTTAAAGGTCAAGCCAAGTCTTGGAGAGGGAATTCTCTGTGTGACATAAGTACATTTCTTCTCCCCTAAGAGAATAAAAGCCCAAGTCCATTGCTATTAAACTCTTGGGCTGCTTTCTCATTGTGACCACCAGCCCAAGGCTTTTGGAAAGTGCTTTGCAGAGATACTGATTACATCTGTGTGAATAAATTATGTTGTTAGATTGCTGATTTTGCCAGAGGAGAAGGCAGCAAGAAAGTTTTGCTGAGTTGTCCTAAATGGTGTTTTTCTCAGGCACAGGAAAAGAGAAATAATTTTGAAAATCATTTTGGGTTAGCAGAAAATACATTTCCCTCTGAAAATCCTCATTTAACTCTATTAAGTCTTTAAAAATTAAGATACATACGCATTTTAAAACAAATATCCAAATGCTTTCTTTTGAGAATTTTGACAACTCTAAGGTTTTCTGTGCTTGGATTTGTTGCTCTGTGGAGTCTTGTTTTCATCCCTCCCATCTCCCTCCCAACATGACCCCTTGTAATTTTGCCTGCAACTCTTTGCCTCTTTCACTCCTGTCTTTTTTTATGACTCTTTCACTGTACATCAAACACAGAGATATCCTAAAAAGTTGTTGTGACAGTCCAAATAACTGTGTGCACCCACATGTTAAAAACCTGGGAAAAACAAGACAGAAAAATAATCAGTTCCTGGTCCAAAACAAATAAGTACTGGGCTTCTTCCTTCTTCAACGACAATAAAGTTCCAATTCCTTTTGGCCTGAAATGAAAGCAATATGTCTGGGGTGGTGAAAAATGGGAAAGACAAGACTTTGTTCAATTTTTTTTAAGAACATAAAGAAAATGGGTTGAGGGAGGCCACAGGCCCAAAATATACACAGAGAATATTTCAGTCGCATGTCGTGTTCCAAATAATCCTTTATTAGTGATTCTTGTCAGCTGATAATTTTTCATGGTTATTTATGCTGCCAGAGCTCTATGGAGTGCAGTTAGCATCCAGGCAGGTCCATGGTGCTGCATTATGGACAGTGCACCAGATATTTAAATGTGTTGTTTGAATTGTTTCAGAAAGATAAATTGTGGATCTGCTGACCAAGGGCTCAGGAGCTGGGGTTGGGGATATTCCTGTTCCGCCTGGTCCTGGAAGCTGTTTTAAGCAGATGCACTTTCCTGATGCTTTGCAGATTATCTGAGCCTCCATAATAAATAAAACAGAATGAAAAAAGATTGAAAATAAGACAGTGACCAGAATTGAATCCCTCTGAATTCACAGCTCTAGGTGGTCAAGGGGTGCATTTCTTGTCAACTTTTGAAAAAGGCTCAAGAGGGCTTAAGAAGCTTTTGAAGTGGTAACTTAGAAAGATGTGCAGGTATTCAGGCACATCTTTTAAGAAAACATCACTCTTCAGCTATATCTTTAGGCCCTTCTCAGTGTCTCATTGAATTTAATAAATAATTCTTGATATTTTTGCTTTCTATTTTTTTTTTTTTGCAAAATTAGTGTCTATCTCCATTCAAGTATTCCTAATTCATTTATTCTAAATTCCTTTTCAGCTACTTGAGGAAAATTGTATTTTATGTCACACTTGGAACAAGAAATGTAGAGCACTGCAGAGTGAAGGCTGTTATCTTATTCACATGACAAAGGCATATATTATTCATACTGTAATACTCAAACTGCAGGAATTGATAGATGGGACTTATATGCTCTCAAGCAAACTAAACTCTTGAGCAAACTAAAAACATATTTTTTGAAATAAACTGTTTTTTGAGTGTTTAATTCAAAATCAGATGGATTACTGCAAGATATGCCATGTGATTATTTTTACTGTAGGGACTCTAACTACCTACATAAATTTTCTTACTGAGACTGGAAAGTCTTAATGCATTTATTTTTCCTTCTGTTCAGGTGATTTAAAATCTGAAAAAAGGACCACTGGATCAATAATTTAGTGCAGTCAGATGAAAACTGTCTTAACCTGTTGGTTATTGTGGAGGATATTGTGGAGCCTTACATACTGTACAACTGCATTTAGATTGTATAATCCATATTGAAAATAACATCTAGTGGAAGGAAAATTAGCCTTTGTGGAGGCAGTGAACATCTGTGTCTGCTCTTTTTATATTACATAGAAAGATCTGATCAGCA
This sequence comes from Pyrgilauda ruficollis, assembly GCF_017590135.1. Taxonomy (NCBI): domain Eukaryota; kingdom Metazoa; phylum Chordata; class Aves; order Passeriformes; family Passeridae; genus Pyrgilauda; species Pyrgilauda ruficollis. The sequence continues at coordinate 1,342,897 of NW_024530599.1, forward strand.
CAAAATATATTGTGGGATTCATCCTTCACCCCACTGTGTTAAGGTTACAGTGAGAAGAAAAGAAATTTACATTTTTAGCTTTAAGTTAAAAACACAAGGTTCTTAAATTATGGCTGTCACAGAGACATTTATGGAGAATAATATCCCAAATCAGTCTGGCTAGATCTCCTAAAATATTTTCAGTCAATGACCTTACTAATGATTTAGGACGAGATTGAGAAGAATCAGTGCTGCTACTGCAATAATGTACCAGGTAGAGTGAAATGAATTTCTTCTTTTCTGTGACAGATATCTTGTCTCGTATTCACAGAGGTGACTTGGTACCTTTGCTAGCAAAGGTGGCTTATATCTTCCTACATGGTTGAGGCTGCCTGTGTGTTGAAGTTTTTCTTTATTTTTTCCACAAGCAGACCACTTGTGCACGTCACAGAGATCAGGTAGTCATCACCTCTTTTGATCCATTAGGAAATTTAATTTCAGATTTTTTCTTGTTTTCTCTCTGCAGTTACAGAAAAGAGCAATCAAGAACTGGTCAAGTTTTTGTTTTCTAAAAACTAGTTGTCTAAAACCACGGTTTTTATTTAAATATTGGAATATTGTATCCATAATAACTGACTGTCTAGTTCTAGATCTATTTATAAAATGAAAACAAGCAGATTATTCCCTTTTCTTCTTAGTTTTATGTTAAAATTTCTGATTTGTCTTGTCATTTGGAAATTAAGCAAATTTGGAAACACACTATTTATGTTTCACAAATGCCCCTCCTTGATATCTGTCACTTGCCAGGTACTTATTGTGGTGGGGTTTGAATAATTTGGTTTTCTGATGAAGGGCCAAAGCAATAAGAATGGTTCTCACAGAAACTTCTGTAAACCTGCTTGCTTCAGTGATGGTACATTTAACCACTGGTTAACACAGATGTTATTCATGTGTAATTTCATCAACCATACCAGCCAAGGAGATGACAAGTGTGTTGTACAAACCAGTATTGATCTGTCCAGTATTTGGTTTTAAGATCCTGTGCTAACTTTGATTACAGCTGTTAAATTCTCACTCCCCTTTAATCTCTTTTTCTCTCAAGTGGAGAGCACCTTTCTTATTTCTTAATTCTTAGAAAACTATCTAGCCCAAAAGATGTAACTTGCAAAAAGTCATAGCATATAGTGTGTTTTCTGAGCATTAAGCTCAGAGATGAACATGACTGAAAATCAATATTGTGCTTGGCCTGCAGCCTCGTCATTTATTGATTTACATGTCGTTTGTCTCCATAGAAAATGCAATTATTGCTTAAATACAATACAGTATTTTGCTAATAGGATACAAATGTCACCACTGAGTAAAAAAGGTCACACTTGCATGTAAATGATTGTCAACCCAATCCCACGCTCGTTGCTGCTGGTATTTTGAAGAGGCTGTTGAGAAGGGGGAGGCCTGGGTGTAACTGTGCTGGCATTAATGGGCTCAGCTGTTGGTTTAAGTGGCACCAGTGGTTCCACTTCTCTGGAGTTACACAGCTGCTTTGTGCTGCTTTAGTTTTACAGACCTCAGTCAGGTGGGATATTCTTTTTTTTTTTTCTTTATGGCTTTGGAGCTATTGAGAAAAATCTTCACATAGAAGAGATAGAGGACAAAAAGAAGCAAGATTGCTGAATTTGCTGGAAGACCTGAATGACCAATGCCATGCAGAGAAACAAATTTTCACCTCTGTTATATTAGGATGTGGAATGGCCTTAACTCTTTAACATGATAACATGGTTATCACTTGATAATGTGCCCAGGTCTGGCACGCCATGTTTAGCAGGGGAACTTAGATACCTATGAAATACACGTACCATCTTCTAATAAAGGAAAATAACCTAATTCACTTTAAAGCTTTGGGTGTCCTGAATAAAATTTCCCTTTGTGAATAAGAAGTATATTGACATTAATAGCAGCACATTTATATAGAGCTTTAGGAATTTGCTCCTGTTTGCACAAAGATCCTTTCCCCCAGTGTGACTAATTTAAATAATCAGGAATGTCAAGCTTTGTAATTTAATGTACCCATTTTAATATTAATTTAAATTCTAAAGAACTAGGATTTAATATCCTTGGAGGTCTCTCTGTTGCCCTTGTTGGTTAAAGATTCAATATCTATATGTTAAAAAGCACCGAAAGCTGATTTCTTTTTTTTTTTTATTGCTTAGCATAATTAGCTTCTTAGCTACTTTGCTCTGCAGAAAACTCTTGACTACTCAAGCGCCAGGAAAATCAGTACTGTTGGTAACCATGACTTTTTGTTTTTCTCTTGGCCAGCTTCTAGGATTCCCTTGGCTAAAATATCATGAGTGATATTGGGCTTTGTACTTCTGACTGCCTTAGCTCAGTCAGTATTTCACTGATCCACTGACAGTGTAGTCCATGGTCAAGTCCATTTCCATTGGACCTTCAGCCCAATCCCCTTTGTTCACCTGCCCCTCCAGTTCCTGGTCATGGTCAGAGCAGGGACAGGATCCCTGCAGGGCAGCAGGTCTGAAACCTTCCCAGCAGGCTCAGGAACCTGGGCCTGAGCTCCAGCTGCAGCATTTGCAATGTCGGTGAGGTGTTTTCTGTTTATTTTCTTTCTCAAAGATGTTTGATAGGTGTACATTTGAGATTTCACTATTGAAATAAGAGCTGAACTTCTGTATGCAAATAATAACTATGCAAAATGATAAATTGATGGGCAGTTAATAGAGTCTTCAGTTAATTTCAGTGTTCTGACTATCTGGGCCTTTGAGGGTAAGGCTATTAGTATTCAGCACTCTCTCCTTAGCTTTTTTTATGGTAGCAGAACAGATCCTTCATAAAACCATTTATTCTATTTTCTATGTTATTTTTTCATTTCTTCTTATTTTCTTTTTTTTTTCTCTTTTTTTTTTTTTTTTTTTTTTAATTTTTTCTTTTTCCACATCAAATTTGAG